>NC_086446.1:0-1307500 GCF_028390025.1 Pseudophryne corroboree
TTCAGGATGATCATCTTACACAAGGGCCGTTCATCTATCCAGACTTACCACGGCTACGTTTGATGCAATGGAAGTATATTGGGACGATTTTTGCCAGGAAAGAGATTCCGGGCAAGGTTATCTCGACTATGCTCCAAGCCGGCCAGATGGTCGTATCGAAACATTACCATTGCATATGGAAGAAATGTGTCTCTTGGTGTGAGGGTCAACAGTATTCTGCTATGGATTTTCATCTGGGACATTTCTTGCACTTCCTGCAGGCTGTTGTGGATGTGGGCCTATGTTTAGGCTCCATAAAAGTTCAAATCTCAGCCTTGTCTTTTTCTTCCAGGGAACAATTGGCTGTTCTCCCAGTGGTCCAGATGTTCTTGACAGGTGTCCTTCATATTCGACCACCCTTTGTTCCTCCCACAGCGCCATGAGTTCTCAATTTGGTTCTGGCCTTTCTCCAATCGGTTTGATCGAACATTTACACAAGGTGGACATGGAGTATTTGACATGGCAGGCTATCATGTTGTCCTTGGCCTCAATGAGGGGTGTTTTGGAATTAGAGGCCTTATTCTGTAAGAATCCATCTGTGGTGTTTCATGAGGATAGAGCATTGCTTAAAACTCGCTAGACATTCTTGCCTAAGGTGGTGTCAGCATTTCATATCAATTGGCCAATGGTGGTTCTGGTTGTCACTGGCACGTCTGTTACACCAATGTCCTTGGACGGTGTTCGGGCTTTGGAGATTTATGTCAAGAGGCCAGCTTGTCTCAGAAAATCAGACTCGCTTTTTGTTCTCTATGATGCTTCAAAGATTGGTTGTCCTGCTTCGAAGTAGTCTATTGTGTGTTGGACCAGGCTTACGATCCAACAGGCTCACTCTTCGGCAGCTTTAACGCTTCCGAGGTCTGTTCAGGCCCACTCCACACGGTCAGTGGGTTCTTCCTAGGTGGCTGCCCGGGGTGTCTTGGCTTTGCAGTTATGCTGGGCAGCTACTTGGTTGGATTCGAACACGCTGTAAAGTTTTAAAGGTTCAACACCTTGGCTACTGCGGACCTTCAGTTTGGTCAATCAGTTTTGATGGGGTCTCAGCACTCTTCCACCCAGTTTGGAGTTTTGGAACTTGCCCATGGTACTAAGACCATCCCAGTATCCCCTTGGACATTAGAGAAAATAGAATTTTAATACCTACTGGTAAATCCTTTTCTCGTAGTCCATAGGGGATACTGGGCGCCCGCCTCTGTGCTTTGATATTTTCCTGCGAGAGTTGTTCTTGTGTGTTGTAGTTTGGGTCTGCTTTTGCTGTCCCTATTTTCAAGTTGTGGTTAGTGTTACTATCCTCTTGTTATGTTGTTTGCTGGTTCGTTCTCACCACTTTCTTGTCTCTTTTCCGCCTTTCAAAGCATGTCCGTCTCCTCGGGCACAGTTTTCCTAGACTGAGTCTACAGGAGGGGCATAGAGGAGAGGAGCCAGCACACTCTGAAGAAGTTTTAAATTGCCAGGCTCCAATGGACCCCATCTATACCCCATGGTACTAAGACCATCCCAGTATCCCCTACAGACTACAAGAAAAGGATTTACCGGTAGGTATTAAAATCCTCGGTTGATGGTATCACTGTGAAGGCTCCGTTTCGCATTACAATAAGCTTAGTAGGAAAGCCCCATTTGTATTATACATTTCCTTGGGTGGAATAGACGCCTTTTGGCCAGCATCACAGGAGAAATATCCGGAAATATCTACAGATTATCCAGGCAATCAGCTGTGGATGAGGAAGGCAAAGCAGCCTGTAGAATGCGTTATTTAATATGAAGAAAGTGGACCCTGAGCAGAGTGTCCCTCGGTGCTTGGATAGGGGCCTGGTTGGACTTTGGGAGTCTATGGATCCTATCAATAAGAAGGTCAGCGGCAGAAGCCTTCAGTGAAAGTTTCTGAAAAGAGAACCGTGGCATAATCACAAAGCTCAGCATTTGTAGCAGAATCCGGAACGCCCATTGGCCCTCATTCCGAGTTGTTCGCTCGCAAGCTGCTTTTAGCAGCTTTGCACACGCTAAGCCGCCGCCTACTGGGAGTGAATCTTAGCATATCAAAATTGCGAACTAAATATTAGCAAAATTGCGAATAGACACTTCTTAGCAGTTTCTGAGTAGCTCCACACTTACTCGGCATCTGCGATCAGTTCAGTGCTTGTCGTTATTGGTTTGACGTCACAAACACACCCAGCGTTCGCACAGACACTCCTCCGTTTCTCCGGCCACTCCTGCGTTTTTTCCAGAAACTGTAGCGTTTTTTCACACACTCCCATAAAACAGCCAGTTTCCACCCAGAAACACCCACTTCCTGTCAATCACATTGCGATCACCAGAACGAAGAAAAAACCTTGTAATGCCGTGAGTAAAATACCTAACTGCATAGCAAATTTACTTGGCGCAGTCGCACTGCAGACATTGCGCATGCGCATTAGCGACTAATTGCTCCGTTGCGAAAGAAAAATAATGAGCGAACAACTCGGAATGATCCCCATTATTCTGATATTATTTCTCCGAGAGCAGTCTTCTAAATCAATGAATTTATCACGAATAGAGCCCATGTCTTCCTGAAGGGTGTCATGTGCTGAAATCAGATCTTTGTGAGACGCAACAATCTTTCATCTTAGTCTGTACGAGTGCCAATCTCAATGATACTGGACCTCAAAGCTTGAATATTAGAGTTAAATTCTGAGATATTTCAGTCCTTAAATGCAGATAACATAGAATGTATAGAGCGTAGAGTAACAGGACCATCTAGAGCAGTGATTTTCAACCTTTTTTTACTCACGGCACACCAAACAATATTTTAAAATTGCCAAGGCACACCATCAGTTCCCCACAGAAAAAAAAAAACACACACACATTGGTCTTCATAGTAAAAAAAAATCCACACATCCATTAGCCTATACAGAAGAAAACAATCACATTGCTCCCCACATAAATCATATTGCTCCCTACATAAATTAAATGCTATTGCTCCCCACATGAATTATTCACATTGTTCCACCATAAATCCATATTCTCCTCACATAAATCCTATTGTTCCCCACAGGAGAAAAAACAAAAACAAATATTAGCCCCTACCGGTCAGCTGTCCTCCTCCCTGTCCCTCAGTGGAGGGGATTGTTCATAGTGGAGTGCTGCGAATACTGAGCAGCGGGTGGTCGGGCATGTGTGGATGTGGGTGGGCAAGGAAAGCTGTGTATGCAGGCAGGAACTGGAAGATGTGTGTGCAGGCGGGTGTGGCCTATATCATCATACCGCTGTGTCTTCAAAGCATACGTCGCGGTCAGAGCATGACTGATGCTCTAAGAAGAGCCCAGGCCAACAGTTCTCTCTGAAGGTGCAGGAAGCTGCTCTGGCTCCGCGGCACACCTTGCAACTGGTCGCGGCACACTAGTGTGCCACGGCACACTGGTTGAAAAAGCCTGATCTAGAGTGTCTTAAGACGTCTTCAGCCATTACAGCTGGGCTGTGCGTCTGACAAGAAGAAGCAGATGATGTTGTAGCGGTCTCAGAAGGACCACCTAAATTCGAGGTACCAAAGAGATGGACAGGTGGGGCCGATTTGGTACCTTTGAAAAATTTTGGGAGGCATGGTAAGCCGGCTTCAAAGAGACTGACCTCTCAGAGATAGGAAAATACAAACAATCTATAAATAAAAGGAGCAGTAGTACGCTGTCAGGAGGTTACATCAAGATGACTCCATTCAAAATGACATTCTTAGTCGGGGTGACGGGGGAATCCGAGCCAAAATTTCAAGTAAACCTGATGTAATGCAACTCAAATAACACAGTAATGACCGAGAAATTCCACTAGAGGTCAGCGTGATCACAGACGTGAAGTACTCAGCACAGAGAGACACAAATGGCAAAATATATTCAGTGAATAAATCCACAAAGTAATATACTGTGAGGTTGTAATCAGAGTGTAATGAGCTGTGCTCAGACGATACTTGATACTGGGCTCTGCATGTAGACTGAGAGGAAGTAGATTATAGTGGTACTATATAAATAGAAGGTAGTTTCACCTCCAGGCAAATGCTTCAATTTAGTGTAGTGACCCCGGTCCAGCTGTCAGGTAGCAGCTTATATCAATTTTAAACCTTATTGAAGGCAAAGCATGCGATGACCGGGTACCAGGATCCAAAATGGCAGCCATGTCACTTCCTAATATCACCGCTAGGCTCCGGTGACTGTGGGCAGCCCGTTCTGTCCCCAGCAGTTGCGAGAGAGCATTTGCTCCCTCCTGAGGCAAAAGCGCCTCCAAGTCAGGTGTCTGGAGCGTGCAGGAAAGACTGGGCACACTTAGCCCCAGAATTTGAACAGTGTCCAAAGTGAGCAGAGTGTGCGGCTTTAGGGCAGTAGAAGTGGGGGACTTAATAGATTGGGTCTTGGTCCCAGCAGCGGCTGAGAGTTATCATGTAGGGTAGATAAAAAGCCACTTAGTGAGGAGAGCTCCAGAAAGCACGTCTGGATGGACCACGCTCCCCTTATGTATTATTTTATATACTAACAGGGGTGACAGGTGTGGTACATCCCTGCAAAGGCAGATCCAATCTCTTTCTCATCAGACTCTGCTGTCTTCCCTGCACTCTCACTCAGATGTTCACTGCTGCCAGTAGCACACGTATGAGAAGCAGAAGTATGGCGGCAGCTGTATAGATTATGATATGTAATTCTCTGTATCATACTTACCGTGCACACATCATCCTTATTACTATTAAGAGAATAGAGGTAAGACACTGATGATGGGGTGTAAGAGTGGATTATAACCTAGCAGATGATGATGATTGCAGTGTATTATATGGTGTATTGCATGTAAAGTACCTTGTTCCACACCTACTCTGCTGTAGCAATATACCTTATATAAGGGCGAGTAACACTTGTACAGGCTTACCAGCGTATGAGCACACATGTAAAGGAATGCTACCTTACCAATGCTTCCAGGAGTAATGTTAGGAGACATTTCTCTGATACATCAGCTCATATGACTGATGTTATTGTTCATCTAGAATCTCCAATTCATACGATAAGTTCCCCATCTATTGTTTTACATTGGTGCTGACATAGGACTTGGTGAGTGACTACATCTCCATTTATACTTCATGGTTAGTTACCAGTACAAGAGAGAGATATATCTAAGTCTTATTATAATATTACATTTGTTATTGTGAGTGTTCTCAGGAGGGTGGACACAATGATAGTCTGAGACACAATATTATAAAGCCTTCATTAAAAGTTATGTTTTATTATACACACACATTTACAATTAAGTGTCCCAGAGAGTCGTCTTCTCCTATTGTTTACAAGATTAATATTGTTACAGAAAATGTAACATTTCCATAATGTGTTTTATTTCCAGCAGATGGACACAGGAATATCTCAGAAGGACATCTAATGTTATCCCCGGATTGTGACACAAAAGATAATGACAGTAGACCAGATTCTCCAGGAGATAACCCCATTACCCCAATTATACATCCAGCTCTATCAGCTGATCCCCCTGATCCTGGGAAATGTTCTCCTATTCACTTTGATATTGGTGCATCTGTTACAGCTCTGACAGTAGATACGGTGTTTCTCTGTTTTATAGATGCCAAATGTTTTACACAGAACACAAAGCTTATTACCCATCAGACAGGTAGGACAGGGGAGAGGCCATTTCCATGTTCTGAGTGTGGAAAATGTTTTACCTGGAAATCACAACTTGTTGCACATCAGCGAAGTCACACAGGTGAGAAGTCATTTCCATGTCCTGAGTGTGGGAAATGTTTTGCACACAAATCAGTTCTTGTTATACATTATAGAAGTCACACAGGTGAGAAGCCATTTTCTTGCTCTAAGTGTGAGAAATGTTTCATCCAGAAATCAAAACTTGTTACACATCAGAGAAGTCACACAGGTGAGAAGCCATTTCCATGTTCTGAGTGTGGGAAATGTTTTGCACGCAAATCAGATCTTGTTATGCATCACAGAAGTCACACAGGTGAGAAGCCATTTTCTTGCTCTGAGTGCGGGAAATGTTTTATCCGGAAATCACAACTTGTTATACATCAGAGCTCTGACCAGTCTCCTCCCCACTCTCTCTGGTGTATCTCATACATCAGCCATCAGCCCCTATTATATTCCTGCTCTCCCCCTCACATCATGTCACTGTGTGTCACCAGCCCAGAGATTTGACCAGTCTCCTCCCACACTCTCTGGTGTATCTCATATATCAGGAGCCATCAGCCCCTATTATACTCCTGCTCTCCCCCTCACATCATGTCACTGTGTGTTACCAGCCCAGAGATCTGCCCAGTCTCCTCCCCACACTCTCTGGTGTATCTCATACATCAGGAGCCATCAGCCCCTATTATACTCCTGCTCTCCACCTCACATCATGTCACTGTGTGTTACCAGCCCAGAGATCTGACCAGTCTCCTCCCCACACTCTCTGGTGTATCTCATACATCAGGAGCCATCAGCCCCTATTATACTCCTGCTCTCCCCCTCACATCATGTCACTGTGTGTTACCAGCCCAGAGATCTGACCAGTCTCCTCCACACTCTTTCAGTGTATGTTATACTCCAGTCCAACCTTCATTGTATTTTTAATTAAACATAAAAGCAATGCCAGAACTATAGTACTGGTTATTGTCAATTACAGAAATATATAATGTACCATGTAACATCCTGGGTCTTCTCAACTTATTTATAGTAATTTGCCATTTTTGAACATAACCTATACATTATTTGTTTCATGAAAATTCATATTTCCATAATGTATTTTATTTCCAGCAGATGGACACACAAGCAGGAATATCTCAGAAGGACATCTCATGTTATCCCCGGATTGTGACATAAAAGATAATGACAGCAGACAGGATTCTCCAGGAGATAACCCCATTACCCCAATTATACATCCAGCTCTATCAGCTGATCCCTCTGATCCTGGGAAATGTTCTCCTGATCACTCTGATATTGGTACATCTGTTACAGCTCTGACAGTAGATACAGTGTTTCCCTGTTCTATAGATGCCAAATGTTATACACAGAACACAAAGCCTATTAACCCACACACAGGTAAGGCAGGTGAGAGGCCACTGATATGTTCTGAGTGTGGGAAATGTTTTACATACATATCAGATCTTGTTATACATCAGAGAAGTCACACAGGTGAGAGGCCATTTCCATGTTCCGAGTGTGGGAAATATTTTGCACACAAATCAGATCTTGTTATACATAAGAGAAGTCACACAGGTGAGAAGCCATTTTCTTGCTCTGAATGCGGGAAATGTTTTGCACAGAAATCACAACTTGCTAGACATCACAGAAGTCACACAGGTGAGAGGCCATTTTCTTGCTCTGAGTGCGGGAAAACCTTTGCACACAAATCACATCTTGTTACACATCAGCGAAGTCACACAAGTGAGAAGCCACTTCCATGGTCTGAGAAATAAATCCGCTCTTGTTGCACGCAATGGACATCACTCAGGTGAGGAACCATTTTAGTCTTCTGGAGTATACTAATTGCCATGCGTTGTTCTTTAAGGTTCTTATCCTATCTCCTATGATTTTTGCAATATACATGCTACCACTGGGTATAATAATCAGACATCATGTCCTCATCTACCACTGCTATGCAGATGACCTGTCTCTTGCTCCGGGTACTGAGAATCCAGTACCAATCCTAAATCATTGTGTAGCTGAGCTCCAGGTGTGGGTGATGCCAGTTGGCTGTAAATAAGTCCTGGTGAAACAGGTCCATATAGTAGAAGCTCACCAACAAAGGGCAGGGCTACAGCTCAACTTTGTTTCCAACCAGACTTACACTTGTGGGTTCCGAGTTACAAAATGCTGATCCTGTGCAGAATCTTGGTGTCCTGGATGGTGGAGTGACATTTAGACACCAGGTATCAGCCACAATCAGATCCTCATCTGAGGAACATAGCCAGACTCCAGCACGTAATTCCCTCAGAAGATCTACCTACAGTCATACATGCACTTGTATCATCACACATAGACTACTGCAATGGCCTCTACCTGGGTCTCCCAGCAATAGAATTGCACCGGTTGTAGCTTGTACAGAATGCAGCAGCCAGGCTGTTACCTAACCAGCCCGTTCCTGCCACATAACACCATTCTCTACTCCCTTCTCCGGCTGCCTGTAAAATGGTGACTCTGGGCCAAATTTAGGTTGGATTGCAGTGTGTGATCCAAAAGGAATTATTGAGAAAAAGTTGCGGACGCATGTGCAGCGCCCGTCCTGCACATGCACCTGCATTCTCTACGTGGGGGCTGCAGACAATGCGATTACTTGTTAATCAGGCAGAGGCGGTCACGGGGTGAGGGCAATGCTCCATTTCCAGTGAGAAGATAGAGCATTGCAAGTGTGGTGCGGCGAGAAAGGGAAGCAGACAAAATAGACGTGATCACGGTGGCATCACACACAGCCATTGCAATCGAGAAGAATGCGGTAGGTATCGTGCAGGTACAGCTAAGCTGGCAGGATGCTTCACTAATTTCTAAGATGAAGCAGAAATTGTGAAGCGATCGCAATTTCTGCTTCAAGGGTGGAGGCGTCAGCATGTTAGGCGGCCTTGCCCTGCGATGGGCGGCCCCTGCACGATAGAAAAAGGATTGCTAATTAGCAGCATCTGCTATCCTTACTGACTTACTGTAGGCCCCTATTACATAATCTTACTGACTCTCCCAGCCCTACATGACCAGGGTCCATGTACCAGAAGCAGCTTCTGCCTCCTTACTGACTTACTGTAGGCCCCTATTACATAATCTTACTGACTCTCCCAGCCCTACATGACCAGGGTCCATGTACCAGAAGCAGCTTCTGTCTCCTTACTGACTTACTGTAGGCCCCTATTACATAATCTTACTGACTCTCCCAGCCCTACATGACCAGGGTCCATGTACCAGAAGCAGCTTCTGCCTCCTTACTGACTTACTGTAGGCCCCTATTACATAATCTTACTGACTCCCAGCCCTACATGACCAGGGTCCATGTACCAGAAGCAGCTTCTGCCTCCTTACTGACTTACTGTAGGCCCCTATTACAGAATCTTACTGACTCCCAGCCCTACATGACCAGGATCCATGTACCAGAAGCAGCTTCTGCCTCCTTACTGACTTACTGTAGGCCCCTATTACATAATCTTACTGACTCTCCCAGCCCTACATGACCAGGGTCCATGTACCAGAAGCAGCTTCTGCCTCCTTATTGACTTACTGTAGACCCCTATTACAGAATCTTACTGACTCTCCCAGCCCTACATGACCAGGGTCCATGTACCAGAAGCAGCTTCTGCCTCCTTACTGTAGGCACCTATTACATGATCTTACTGACTCTCCCAGCCCCACATGACCAGGGTCTATGTACCAGAAGCAGCTTCTGCCTCCTTACTGACTTACTGTAGGCCCCTATTACACAATCTTACTGACTCTCCCAGCCCTACATGACCAGGGTCCATGTACCAGAAGCAGCTTCTGCCTCCTTACTGACTTACTGTAGGCCCCTATTACAGAATCTTACTGACTCTCCCAGCCCTACATGACCAGGGTCCATGTACCAGAAGCAGCTTCTGCCTCCTTACTGACTTACTGTAGGCCCCTATTACATAATCTTACTGACTCTCCCAGCCCTACATGACCAGGGTCCATGTACCAGAAGCAGCTTCTGCCTCCTTACTGACTTACTGTAGGCCCCTATTACATAATCTTACTGACTCTCCCAGCCCTACATGACCAGGGTCCATGTACCAGAAGCAGCTTCTGCCTCCTTACTGACTTACTGTAGTTCCCTATTACATAATCTTACTGACTCTCCCAGCCCTACATGACCAGGGTCCATGTACCAGAAGCAGCTTCTGCCTCCTTATTGACTTACTGTAGACCCCTATTACAGAATCTTACTGACTCTCCCAGCCCTACATGACCAGGGTCCATGTACCAGAAGCAGCTTCTGCCTCCTTACTGTAGGCACCTATTACATGATCTTACTGACTCTCCCAGCCCCACATGACCAGGGTCTATGTACCAGAAGCAGCTTCTGCCTCCTTACTGACTTACTGTAGGCCCCTATTACACAATCTTACCGACTCTCCCAGCCCTACATGACCAGGGTCCATGTACCAGAAGCAGCTTCTGCCTCCTTACTGACTTACTGTAGGCCCCTATTACACAATCTTACCGACTCTCCCAGCCCTACATGACCAGGGTCCATGTACCAGAAGCAGCTTCTGCCTCCTTACTGACTTACTGTAGGCCCCTATTACGCAATCTTACTGACTCTCCCAGCCCTACATGACCAGGGTCCATGTACCAGAAGCAGCTTCTGCCTTCTTACTGACTTACTGTAGGCCCCTATTACACAATCTTACCGACTCTCCCAGCCCTACATGACCAGGGTCCATGTACCAGAAGCAGCTTCTGCCTCCTTACTGACTTACTGTAGGCCCCTATTACAGAATCTTACTGACTCTCCCAGCCCTACATGACCAGGGTCCATGTACCAGAAGCAGCTTCTGCCTCCTTACTGACTTACTGTAGGCCCCTATTACAGAATCTTACTGACTCTCCCAGCCCTACATGACCAGGGTCCATGTACCAGAAGCAGCTTCTGCCTCCTTACTGACTTACTGTAGGCAGCTATTACATAATCTTACTGACTCTCCCAGCCCTACATGACCAGGGTCCATGTACCAGAAGCAGCTTCTGCCTCCTTACTGACTTACTGTAGGCCCCTATTACATAATCTTACTGACTCTCCCAGCCCTACATGACCAGGGTCCATGTACCAGAAGCAGCTTCTGCCTCCTTACTGACTTACTGTAGGCCCCCATTACACAATCTTACTGACTCTCCCAGCCCTACATGACCAGGGTCCATGTACCAGAAGCAGCTTCTGCCTCTTTACTGACTTACTGTAGGCCCCTATTACACAATCTTACTGACTCTCCCAGCCCTACATGACCAGGGTCCATGTACCATAAGCAGCTTCTGCCTCCTTACTGACTTACTGTAGGCCCCTATTACATAATCTTACTGACTCTCCCAGCCTTACATGACCAGGGTCCATGTACCAGAAGAAGCTTCTGCCTCCTTACTGACTTACTGTAGGCCCCTATTACAGAATCTTACGGACTCTCCCAGCCCTACATGACCAGGGTCCATGTACCAGAAGCAGCTTCTGCCTCCTTACTGACTTACTGTAGGCCTCTATTACAGAATCTTACTGACTCTCCCAACCCTACATGACCAGGGTCCATGTACCAGAAGCAGCTTCTGCCTCCTTACTGACTTACTGTAGGCCCCTATTACATAATCTTACTGACTCTCCCAGCCCTACATGACCAGGGTCCATGTACCAGAAGCAGCTTCTGCCTCCTTACTGACTTACTGTAGGCCCCTATTACAGAATCTTACTGACTCTCCCAGCCCTACATGACCAGGGTCCATGTACCAGAAGCAGCTTCTGCCTCCTTACTGATTTACTGTAGGCCCCTATTACATAATCTTACTGACTCTCCCAGCCCTACGTGACCAGGGTCCATGTACCAGAAGCAGCTTCTGCCTCCTTACTGACTTACTGTAGGCCCCTATTACAGAATCTTACTGACTCTCCCAGCCCTACATGACCAGGGTTCATGTACCAGAAGCAGCTTCTGCCTCCTTACTGACTTACTGTAGGCCCCTATTACAGAATCTTACTGACTCTCCCATCCCTACATGACCAGGGTCCATGTACCAGAAGCAGCTTCTGCCTCCTTACTGATTTACTGTAGGCCCCTATTACATAATCTTACTGACTCTCCCAGCCCTACGTGACCAGGGTCCATGTACCAGAAGCAGCTTCTGCCTCCTTACTGACTTACTGTAGGCCCCTATTACAGAATCTTACTGACTCTCCCAGCCCTACATGACCAGGGTCCATGTACCAGAAGCAGCTTCTGCCTCCTTACTGACTTACTGTAGGCCCCTATTACATAATCTTACTGACTCTCCCAGCCCTACATGACCAGGGTCCATGTACCAGAAGCAGCTTCTGCCTCCTTACTGACTTACTGTAGGCCCCCATTACAGAATCTTACTGACTCTCCCAGCCCTACATGACCAGGGTCCATGTACCAGAAGCAGCTTCTTCCTCCTTACTGACTTACTGTAGGCCCCTATTACACAATCTTACTGACTCTCCCAGCCCTACATGACCAGGGTCCATGTACCAGAAGCAGCTTCTGCCTCCTTACTGACTTACTGTAGGCCCCTATTACATAATCTTACTGACTCTCCCAGCCCTACGTGACCAGGGTCCATGTACCAGAAGCAGCTTCTGCCTCCTTACTGACTTACTGTAGGCCCCTATTACAGAATCTTACTGACTCTCCCAGCCCTACATGACCAGGGTCCATGTACCAGAAGCAGCTCTGCCTCCTTACTGACTTACTGTAGGCCCCTATTACATAATCTTACTGACTCTCCCAGCCCTACATGACCAGGGTCCATGTACCAGAAGCAGCTTCTGCCTCCTTACTGACTTACTGTAGGCCCCTATTACAGAATCTTACTGACTCTCCCAGCCCTACATGACCAGGGTCCATGTACCAGAAGCAGCTTCTGCCTCCTTACTGATTTACTGTAGGCCCCTATTACATAATCTTACTGACTCTCCCAGCCCTACGTGACCAGGGTCCATGAACCAGAAGCAGCTTCTGCCTCCTTACTGACTTACTGTAGGCCCCTATTTCAGAATCTTACTGACTCTCCCAGCCCTACATGACCAGGGTCCATGTACCAGAAGCAGCTTCTGCCTCCTTACTGATTTACTGTAGGCCCCTATTACAGAATCTAACTGACTCTCCCAGCCCTACATGACCAGGGTCCATGTACCAGAAGCAGCTTCTGCCTCCTTACTGCTCTGGTTACTTCCATCTGCAGATTAAGGACTGTTCATAGTACCATAAATCCCCAACTAGTGCTTGGATGTCGGGAGACAGGTGGGTGGCAGTGGGGAGAGTCAGGGCGGTGGCAGTAGTGTAAAGAGACAGGGTGGTGGCAGTAGTGCGGGGAGACAGGGTGGGTGGCAGTAGTGGAAGGAGGCGGCTGGGGGCAGTGGGGGGAGACAGGGTGGTGGCAGTAGTGGAAGGAGACAGGGCGGTGGCAGTAGTGGGAAAGAGTTTGGGAGGACAGTGTGAGATGCAGTAGTGGGGGGAGACAGGGCAGGTGGCAGTAGTGGGGGAGACAGGGTGGATGGCAGTAGTAGGGGGAGATGGCGGTGGCAGTACTGGGAGGAGACAGGGTGGGTGACAGCAGTGGGGAGAGACAGGGTGGGTGGCAGTAGTGGGGTGGGAGACAGGGTGGATGGCCGCAGTGCAGTACCAGGGGCTGCTGGAGGCAGTAAAGAGGTGTATGGGTCCCACACAGAACCAGTTGCTAATTAGACTTAATGATGATTATGCTTCCTTATTTCTAATTAATCCCTTGTGTGTGTTACTGTTATTTGCTGTGTCAGCCTTTATGTGTGTTCTGTGTAATAATCCTGAAAATAGTGCTGCTACCGATCTCATCATTTGTAGTAACTTGGAAAAGATGAGATATGAAGCTTATAGGGTGTTAATCAGAAAAATGCAGATGTTACATTACACAGCCCCTGGAAAATGGTCCTGGCCCGCCCGCGTTCTCCCTCAGGGATGCCGCCGAAATGTGTGTCCATGCTGCCGCTGCGCATGTGCATTTTGTCACCACCAGCAAACTGCTGCAAGCCGCTATTGCGGCTGGGTCTGAATGAACCCCATAGGCTGTTGTGCTGAGTAAAGTATTTTTTAAGTTTAAAATATAGATAAAATATGTGTATTAAAGATATGAAATAAAGCAGTTTAAAAGCAAAAGATTTCTGGTGTGATTTTGGCTACGTCTGATTTTGACAGCGCATTTGAATGGTGGTATGATATTACTGGGGGGGGGGTCTCTTTCTGTGTTATTATTTGTTGGTTTTAAATAAATGATGTCTGTTCAAATGTTTTTTTCACTTGTAGGTGAATTAGGGTTGTTGTATTTGAAAAAAATAAATAAACTTACCTGACCCTTGCCTGGAAACGTCCATGTATGAAGGTATGGGAGATACCTGCTGCAGTCCCTTCTACTTACATTTGGGAGGTACGGTTGTTTTGGGGGAATTAGCAGCAAATAGTAAATTATACATTGGCTCCATAACGTCTCGCTGACCCTCTGATTTTTACAAACATCTTACACAAAATGACGTTTGCATTAACAACCATTAATTAAACAAGACATTTTTTTTTTTTTTTACAAAAAACCTATATATAAAAAAAATAGAAGAAAATCACCAATTCTGGTCTGGACTCATTGACTCTATCACGAGAACAAGAGCCTTTTTAGCAGATAAAGTGCAGATTTCTCAACAGTGCTTTTAGAAGGAACATAAGTGCATAGATCACAATGGCCCTCATTCCGAGTTGTTCGCTCGGAGTTTTTCATCGCATCGCAGTGAGAATTCTCTTAGTGCGCATGCGCAATGTTCGCACTGCGACTGCGCCAAGTTATTTTGCTACGAAGAAAGTAAGTTTACTCACGGCTTTTTCATCGCTCCGACGTTCGCATTGTGATTGACAGGAAATGGGTGTTACTGGGCGGAAACACGGCGTTTTAAGGGCGTGTGACTCAAAACGCTACCGTTTCCGGAAAAAACGCAGGCGTGCCTGGAGAAACGGTGGGAGTGCTTGGCCGAACGCTGGGTGTGTTTATGACGTCAGCCGGGACCGAAAAGCACTGAACTGATCGCACAGGCAGAGTAAGTCTGGAGTTACTCAGAAACTGCTAACTCGTTTGTGATCGCAATAATGCGCATACTTCGGTCGCACATTTAAGAAGTTTAGATTCACTCCCAGTAGGCGGCGGCTTAGCGTGTGTAACTCTGCTAAAATCGCCTTGCGAGCGATCAACTCGGAATGAGGGCCAATGATCAGAAGTCTGGGACAATGAGGTCAAGAAACCAACACTGTGGTACTAATGACATATTTACATATTCATCACAGATAACGAAATACATACTAACACGTTCAACAAACCAGTGGACGTCAATACCTTCATGCTAACCTCCATCTGCCACCACCCAAACTGGTTGAACAGTATCCCAGTAGGCCAATTCAAAAGACTCAGGAGGAACTGCTCCGGAGTCAGCGATTATGAGACACAAGGACAAGAACTAAGTTTAAAATTTAGAGAGAAACAGTACGATACAGAAAAGGTACAGACAGCATATACCATGGGTAAGGGAAATGATAGACCTCCCCCCCTACAATACAAAAAGAGACCAGAACAGAAAACAGACAAAGAAGAGATCCTTTTCATAACACAATACACAAAACAAGCAAATCAGATTAAAAAGATTATAAACAAACATTGGCCGATACTTCAAGATGACACACTAGCAGATATCATACCTCCAAAACTAAAAGTAGTGTTCCTGAACGCACCAGACATTAAGAAGAAGCCGGTACACAGCCACATACCACCAAAACACAAACTACTAAAGATGGAACACATAAAAAGGGGACTTCTACCACTATGGGACCTGCATGGGCTACAAGACAACAAAAGCTAGAAGCACCACACCTACCCAAACAGTAATGTCTGTTTCACATTCCACAACATGTAACACACAGGACAACTTACCATGCCACAGCAAGGGCATCATATATATGTTAGAATGTCCCTGCCCGCAACAATACATGGGAAGGACTATATGACCACTCAAAATGAGAATAAATGAACACATACGGAATATAAAAAAAAGGTTCAGAAGAACATCCACTCTCCTTACATTACAAAGAACATCATGAATCAGATCCCACACTACTCAAGGTCACAGGGCTGAAGAAGGTTAAGAAAAACTTGAGAGAGCAGTGGCGCACCCAGGGGGGGGGGGTTTCCGAGTACCCAGAAACCCCCTGCATGAGTATTATTAATGACTGTCTAGCGTCCTCTGCAGCCTGCTGTCTTCCTGGTGGCACTTGCAAGTGCAATAAAAGTTTACTTTATTTTAATTATAGTACATATATATCCATGTGCATACATATATACACATACATACATACATACATACATACATACATACATATAAACACACATGATATACATATATACATATATATACATGTGTATATATGTGTACTGTATATGTGTATATATATATATATATATATATATATATATGTATGCATGTTTAATATGCTATGTATATGTGTATATGGGTTCATTACGATCTCCCGGCGACCAGCATACCTGCGCCGGGAGGCCGGCCGCCGGCTTACCGACAGTGTGGCGAGCGCAAATGAGCCCCTTGCGGGCTCGCTGCGCTCGCCACGCTACGGGCACGGTGGCGCGCTACGCGCTACACTATTCTATTCTCCCTCCAAGGGGGTCGTGGACCCCCACGAGGGAGAATAAGTGTCGGTATGCCGGCGGTCGGGCTCCCGGCGCCGGTATGCTGGTCGCCGGGATCCCGACCACCGGCATACTGAAGACCACCCATGTATATGTATGTGTGTGTGTATGTATATATATATATATATATACAGGGGGGTGGGGGATATAGCGACCGTCGGTGTCTTAAAAATAGTTCAGAATGTGGATTTAAAATCGTATCTAAAATGAGTAACCAGATCTAAAAATATTTAAAAAAAGGGGGGATGTTTATTTAAACACTAAAACAGACAAATAATTACATAGAATCACTAAAATTTAAGCAGCAACAATTCTTAAAAAATGGGATAAAAGCAATAAACACAATGCTATAAATACCAGTTAAAAGATATAAAACAATTTAAACTTAACTTGGTATGAGGTCACTGCCAGGTAGCCCAACGCGTTTCGTCACTTAGACTTCATCAAGGGGTAAAGGCAGAATGAGACTGAGCTTCTATTTATACTAGTACTAGTCTCACATCACTTATGACATCACTTCCTGTTAATTATTTCATGACAATATGAAATAGGTTGAAATAGACGAAACGCGTTGGGCTACCTGGCAGTGACCTCATACCAAGTTAAGTTTAAATTGTTTTATATCTTTTAACTGGTATTTATAGCATTGTGTTTATTGCTTTTATCCCATTTTTTAAGAATTGTTGCTGCTTAAATTTTAGTGATTCTATGTAATTATTTGTCTGTTTTAGTGTTTAAATAAACATCCCCCCTTTTTTTAAATATTTTTAGATCTGGTTACTCATTTTAGATACGATTTTAAATCCACATTCTGAACTATTTTTAAGACACCGACGGTCGCTATATCCCCCACCCCCCTGTGTGCATTATTCGTTGATTCAGGGAACTACCATCCCTGTGTTTTCTGGGGGACAGCTGACGCCCTGTGCTAATTCCTAGGGAGTGTCGTTTATTTTTACGTGGACTTTAGATTATTTGGTGTTGTACACAAGTGGCGCAATAAACTCCCCCCTATTTTTTGATATATATATATATATATATATATATATATGTGTAGATATATGTATGTATATATATATATATATATACACATACACACACACACACACACAGACACACTAGTTTTACGGACCCAGCATATGCTGGGTCACCTCAGTCCCCAACCCGTGAGTGGCTCCGCCCAGTTCTGGAAACCCCCCCTTGCAAATCCTGCATTTGCCACTGGAGAGGGTGACTACATATACACCATCAACAGGGAGGAACTGCTTATGATAATCCACATGGTGACCCGAACACCCAAAGGCCTCAACCAGGACAATGAAGTACGATCCATAATTTGTATATGAAGATAATATATTTACATCCTGGGATCAAACACTCTCTCTAAGCCCACTAGTATGCAAGTAAATATATTTATAACAACCAGGTAACACCTTTCTGATAGGAATAATACATTTATACAGAATACAGGCACAAGATGAGACTATTTTATTCAATTCACATTTATTGGAGGAACATAATATAGTCTTCTGTTACATAGTCACATGCAATGTTCAACCCAGACTGCAAGAACACCAGGGATTTATGTATAACATGTGACATCTAGTAGCAAACAGTTTGAACCATTGATTGACACCTAGAAAAACCAATCACAATCTAAGTATGAACTACCAACAGTAAATTCTCCCACCCACAAGATGGCTACTTAACCTCACTTAAGCCAGAGATCAGTGACTCACACAGACTCCCAGAGGAAGGCCAGCAAGCTGAAACACGTTGGGGATACAGACACAAAGTCACCCAGAAGAACAGATATTAAGGACACTGATATTCCTAAGAAGCCCCAGTGATGGGTGCATAAAAATGGTACCAGGACAGCAAGGAACATCGCAAGCGAAAAGGACAGATGGATGGCATCCAAAGGAGAACAAAAGGTGAGTCTCTGCAAGTGAGGGGGGGGTGTCCGGCAAAAGGTTCTGCAGAGCCTGAGCCAGGACATTCCCTCCCCAGGCAATGACGAGCCAGGTGTAGGACACAAGCTCCCAGGGAAGTCTGGAACAAGACCAACCAAGGATGCAGGCACGGCAGCCAGAGCGGAGTCAGCCCGGAGCCCCTGTGTTCATCCTGAACAATGCCCGAGTCTCACCGTCTGAGATGAATGGCCGCAACGGTAGCGCTCAAAACTACACAGACTTGTAGCCACTGTAGAGATACGGGACGCCGGTCTCTATCACCGATAGTGATCATTGGATATCTCATTCATCTCCGCATTAGATGTTGAGTGCACAGAACTTTCACAAGAACTGAATGATTTTTGCACCACGGTACTTTATGGGGTATGTGCAATTGCGGTTGAATTCCCGAAATTGTCAAATTTTGGGACTTTTTCGCCCCCCCAAAAAAAAAAAATCGACAATGCAATACAGTACTTTCCGTCAAAAAAACGGACATTCAAAATTCGACTTTTTGAAATTCGACTTTTGTCAAATTCGACTTTTCTGCAATGGTACAAATGCTGCAATTTGACAAAAGTATATTCAATTCAAGTTTGGAAATTCGACAACAGTGATTTTAGACAGTAAATTCGTCATTTTCAATCCGCCACACTTTTGTGGGTGAAACGAATAAAAAAAAATTAAAACATGTTTTTTTTTGGTGTTTTTTTTTTTTTGGTAATATCAGATCTATTTATATTAGAAGGGATTAGGTATTTGGTTTGTCTGTTTTGGAGGCACAAGTATTATTTATATATTTTTTAAAATAATATTTATTTATATATTTTTAGATGGAATGGTAAAATGAAAAAAAAAATGGCGTGGGGTCCCCCCTCCAAAGCATAACCAGCCCCGGGCTCTTCGAGCTGGTCCTGGTTCTAAAAATCCGGGGAAAAATTGGACAGGGGATCCCCCGTATTTTTAAAACCTGCACCGGGCTCTGCGCCTGGTACTGGTGCACAAAATACGGGGGACAAAAAGAGTAGGGGTCCCCCGTCTTTTTAACACCAGCATCGGGCTCCACTAGCTGGACAGATAATGCCACAGCCGGGGGTCACTTTTATACAGTGCCCTGCGGCCGTGGCATTAAATATCCAACTAGTCACCCCTGGCCGGGGTACCCTGGGGGAGTCGGGACCCCTTCAATCAAGGGGTCCCCCCCCCAGCCACCCAAGGGCCAGGGGTGAAGCCCGATGCTGTCCCCCCCATCCAAGGGCTGCAGATGGGAGGCTGATAGCCTTGAGAAATGTGAAAGAATATTGTTTTTTCCAGTAGTACTACAAGTCCCAGCAAGCATCCCCCGCAAGCTGGTACTTGGAGAACCACAAGTACCAGCATGCGGGAGAAAAACGGGCCTGCTGGTACCTGTAGTTCTACTGGAAAAAAAATACCCAAATAAAAACAGGAGACACACACCTTGATAGTAAAACTTTATTACACAACTGCCAACACACACATACTTACCTATGTTGACCCGCCGTCGATCCAGGGTACCTGTGAAAAAAATTACACTCACCTGATCCAGTGTCCAGAGATAAATCCACGTACTTGGCAAAAAAATAACACAACAAACCCGGACCAGCAGACTGAAAGGGGACCCATGTTTACACATGGGACCCCTTTCCCCGAATGCAGAGAGACCCCTTCGTGACTGCTGTCACTGAAAGGTCTCTTAAGCCAATCAGCGAGCACAATGTCCTGCTAATTTGCTGCGCTTCTGAGCTGTCAGACAGCGCATCACAAAGCCTCTCCATTATATTCAATGGTGGGAACTTTGCGGTTAGCGGTGAGGTCACCCGGCGAAGGTTTGCGGCATGGTAAATGCATGTTGTATTTTACACAACATATGTATCGCAAACCATTTGCCGGTGACTCTTTGTTGCAGTGCTTTCCGATGCGGGAACTGTTCTTCTGCTCTACCAGTGGGTATGGACGAAGGAGATGATTCCCGGCGGACTTTTTTTCTGTTGCCTGTGAGTATACTTATAACATTTGTATTATCGTGTAAACAGACATTGTAATATTCAAAAAAAAAAATCTTTTTCATGTATTTCACAGTTTTACGTCCTGTTGATGTACCTTCCCAGGCCTGTTTTTAAAGTTTAGTCCAGTTGACGACTCGTTACCCCGTTTTCTCCTGTTGGGTTTCCGCAAATATTGGACCCTTTTATCCAACTCTACCATGGGCGACCTACTTGTGATGTGGACCTGACCCTCCGCCATGTAGCAGACAACCCCCCTCAGGTGAGATGTATTGCCCAAAACTCCCTTTTGTCCAAGTCACCCCGGCATGCCCAAAGTGCAGCCCTCCGGCATTTGCAAAACTGCACATCCAATCATTCCCTGATACACCAATGCTTGTCAGGGAATGTTTGGATGTGTAGTTACGCAAGTGCCGGAGGGTTGCATTTGGGCCCACTGTAACCTGCTTGTGTCGTGTTGATTGTACCTCTTCTTTTCAGTACCAGGGTGACACTTTACCAATAGCTGGAACCTCATACTGTTCTCTTCCACGAGTCTTGCGGTGTATCCTTCCCAAGTGGCGTGGATGTGAAGAGACACGCCATTTCTCCTGATGTTCCATGGGCGACCTACTTGTGTACAATTCAACTGCATATCAAATAATTTTAATAAAAACCACAGAAAACTTCTATTTTTAAAAATTTATTGAAGAAAAATTGTATTTTATTTTTGAAATAAAAATTGAAAGTTAATAAAACAAAAAAGTAGTTTGTTCTTCTTTACATTCTTTTCTTGTGTAGATAGATATCTGTGGGGAAAAGAAAACTATATTAAGTAAAGACACTAAAGTCATGTTAATTTCTTTCCCAAGAACATTTGTGGAACCACACAGCCCAGCATGACCCATTGCTGGGCTGTGCGGTTCCACAAAGGCTGGCGGTCCAAAGTGGAATAGTGGTGTCAGTGGTCAGCACTTTGACACACTAACATTTGTGGAACCACACAGCCCAGCATGACCCATTGCTGGACTGTGTGGTTCCACAAAGGCTGGCGGTCCAAAGTGGAATAGTGGTGTCAGTGGTCAGCACTTTGACACGCTAACATTTGTGGAACCACACAGCCCAGCATGATCCATTGCTGGGCTGTGTGGTTCCACAAAGGCTGGCAGTCCAAAGTGCAATAGTGGTGTCAGTGGTCAGCACTTTGGCACGCTAACATTTGTGGAACCACACAGCCCAGCATGACCCATTGCTGGGCTGTGTGGTTCCACAAAGGCTGGCGGTCCAAAGTTTCTTGAATATATACATTGAAACATGGCTCTACTCACCTTGGTACGCACAACACGAACTTATGCCGTCCACTTCAATTTTCCACCCAATCCTATGAATAAGCCAAAAACACACACTAGTGAATAGTAAATTCACACAACAGTGAAAGCCTATTGTACACCATTACAAAAAGGATTTTTTTGGTAAAAAAGTGGTATCAGAATAGCTCTTTGGCCCATCACACATGTAGCCACAAGGAGCTTTCATCCGTTACCACACGCGCCCGCATACATGCCCGCGCATGTATGCCTACACAAAGCTTCTTGGTAGTACCCGGTCACGGGTGGGGAAGCCCAACACAGATAAAACAATAGTAAGAAGAAAAAAAACTAATGGGAGGGGAAGAAAGGGATACATGAAAAACATATATAGTAAATAAAACAATACGACCTGGCTTATGGTGGAAGTCTGTCCGGATCCTCTTCTTCCTCCTGATGGGACGTCGATGTCCTGGGAGGCTGGGTAGTGTGTTGACTGGGCCTCTGTGCCCGTGCGGCTGTAGATGTTGCGGCCGGTGGTGGAGGCATCTGGTGGGTGGGGTACATCCCTGTATATCCCTGGTACATCTGTGACTGTCTATACCGGGATGGTAGTGGAGGAAGGGAATGAGGCGTCCTTGTGGCTTGTGATGGCGGAAATAGTGGATCACCAGCGTGTTGATGAGCTGGTTCTGGGAGCTTATCATAGATCATCTGCAGTGTTGTTGCGATGAGCTGTTGGCTGGATGAGGATTGTCGATGGCTCTCAGACATGTTGTTATTGCTGTATGCCAGGCATGATGTGTTCTCCACGAGCCGGTTCATAGATTGGGCCAGAATGTGAAGGATGTCCATCGTCTCCCTATGATTGTCTATTCTGGCCTGTAGTATTGTGGCCGTGCTGTCGGCATGAGCCTTCTGCATTTCAAGCAGACTGTTTAACATCTTATCCATTGTCCTCTCAATGGCGTCCAGTCTGCTTCCAACGACATTTGTGTAAGTATCCTGGCGGGAAGTAATCTCGGATGCCAGGGTGTGAACCCTCTGAACATTTGAGGGATTCTGCCCTTCCTGGACGTCTGCCACCACATGCATTTGGGCAGCTGAAAAGAAAATTAGAAAATATTATACACATTCATCATACATTTGTTTGAAGGCTCACAATTCTATATTTACTCACACAGGGATGTAGCAACTGCAGGCTGCTGCACTTCCACCTCGTCATCCTCTGACGACTCCTGTAGGAGGAGATCCGGCCTGTAGTAGGAACCAATCCCCGAAGCTAGTCCGCTGCTGGTCTGTGGCACCACTGTTTGCAAAAGAAGTTAATAAACTATACAAAACTGCCCAAGAAAAGTCTTGTCCATTAACCCTGTAGACTCAAACAGATCGGGTGATGGGTCCACAAGGGTTGTGTCGTGAGGTTCTTCAGTCCCAGAGCTCCTGGAGAGACGACGATCTGGTGATGGCCTGCGCGCAGGAGCTGTAGTTTGGCGCCCATCTTGTGGTGTGGTCGCCGACGGTGTCTGGTGCACAGGTGAAGTTCTGTGCGCTGATGTCTAGCGCACAGGTGATAGTCTGCGCGCCGATGTCGTCTGGTGCACAGGTGACAAACTGCGCGATGACGATCTGTGGCGCACAGGTGACGATCTGCGTGCTCCTGATGCTTGCTGCGCAGGTGACAGTCCGCGCGTTTCTGTCGATGCCTGCTGCACAGGTGATGGTCCGCACGCTGGCGATGTCCTGTGCGCAGGTGATGTCCTCTGGGCAGGCCTGTCTGAAAAAAAAAATCACATTAGCACATACAAAATTTTTTTTTCGTTAGTACAGCTCATCTGAATGTATTCTTACCATCAGGCCTCCTTTTGGACTGCTTGTCTCCCGCCTTCTTCCGTCTTCTTGGCGGTTCTTCCTCCTCGGGAAAGCCATCGGATGGCTGGAGTCCACACCTCCGCGAACTCCTTCGACCATGGCAGGGTTCATGCGCCTTCTAATAACGTTCTCCCAGGGTAGCCACTTCATATTGAGAGCCGGTCCACCTCCTGTAGCTGTCTCATGTCGGCGCTGAATCCCCATCTTCTTCTTAGTCTGTCTGCGGCAATCACTGTACCGCTTCATGTAGTTTCTGGTGCTCCGGCGGTTTCCAGATACTGCAGTGACTTGGCTCGCGATGGCATCCCAGATGCTTCGCTTTGTTTTAGCTGCTGTGGTCTGTGCCCTTGGTCCATACAGAATGTCGTAGGACCTGTCGACGCCATCCACTAGGCTAGGGTACAGTTTTCCGCTTCAGTGTATCTGGGTCCACGCAGCTTTTTCTGTCCTGCATCTTCACCAGAGGCTTCCTCCTCCGACTGCTCCTCTGGCTGGCTTCTTGCCTTTAGGGATTTTAAAAAAACCATGCATTTAATAAGATCGGTATGTACCTGTGAGTGTCAGTATTCCTGGCATTGCGCACATATACCTGTAGGTGTGCATGGCAGTGCGCAAACTAGGGTGTGTCAAGTTGGATTCTATTTGTGTCTGCAGGTGTTGTCAGTACCTTTCTACTAGGCTTTTTCTTAGACTTCTCATGGGCCCTTGACGACCGCGGCTGGTCACTGCATGCCTGGTCGGTCGTATCCTCCTCCTGGGTCGGCTCCCACTCCTCGTTGTTACGCAGGGATAGTTCTGAGTGGGTGGGGGAAGGGGGGGATTGGGTCCGCTTGTCCCTGGACATCTCTGTTTAAAAAGAACAAAAAAAATATATAAATATATATTTACAAATTTAACACACATTACATAATTACATGCAATCACATGTCATTCTGCTGGGACCCCAGTTCTCAAGCAGGACCAAACACAAAACAAAAAAAAACAAACAAAAAATAAATAAAATAAAAAAACCCGTTCAAGCATCCCTGCACATACTGGAAATTAACCATGGCTGACACACACAAAATGGCTGACACACACAAAATGGCTGACACACAAAATGGCTGACACACACAAACTGGCTGAAAATCACCCCAAACTAGCCAAAAAGCATCCCTGCACACTCTGGAGGTACACCAGTGCTAAAATAGGAGGGAAAAACATGTTTGACAAACAACCGACACCACATGTCGACCACATTGATACCGACACACACTAAAATCACCCCAAACTAGCCAAAAAGCATCCCTGAACACTCTGGAGGTACACCAGAGCTAAAATAGGAGGGAAAAAACATGTTTGGCAAACAACCGACACCACATGTCGACCACATGTAAGACACAAACTTGCTCCAAAACACCCCAAACTAGCCAAAAAGCATCCCTGAACACTCTGGAGGTACACCAGTGCTAAAATAGGAGGGAAAAAACATGTTTGGCAAACAACCAACACCACATGTCGACCACATTGATACCGACACACACTAAAATCAGCCCAAACTAGCCAAAAAGCATCCCTGCACACTCTGGAGGTACACCAGTGCTAAAATAGGAGGGAAAAAACATGTTTGGCAAACAACCAACACCACATGTCGACCGCATTGATACCGACACACACTAAAATCAGCCCAAACTAGCCAAAAAGCATCCCTGCACACTCTGGAGGTACACCAGTGCTAAAATAGGAGGGAAAAAACATGTTTGGCAAACAACCAACACCACATGTCGACCGCATTGATACCGACACACACTAAAATCACCCCAAACTAGCCAAAAAGCATCCCTGCACACTCTGGAGGTACACCAGTGCTAAAATAGGAGGGAAAAACATGTTTGACAAACAACCGACACCACATGTTGACCACATTGATACCGACACACACTAAAATCACCCCAAACTAGCCAAAAAGCATCCCTGCACACTCTGGAGGTACACCAGTGCTAAAATAGGAGGGAAAAAACATGTTTGGCAAACAAACGACACCACATGTCGACCACATGTAAGACACAAACTTGCTACAAAACACCCCAAACTAGCCAAAAAGCATCCCTGCACACTCTGGAGGTACACCAGTGCTAAAATAGGAGGGAAAAAACATGTTTGGCAAACAACCGACACCACATGTCGACCACATGTAAGACACAAACTTGCTCCAAAACACCCCAAACTAGCCAAAAAGCATCCCTGCACACTCTGGAGGTACACCAGTGCTAAAATAGGAGGGAAAAAACATGTTTGGCAAACAACCAACACCACATGTCGACCGCATTGATACCGACACACACTAAAATCAGCCCAAACTAGCCAAAAAGCATCCCTGCACACTCTGGAGGTACACCAGTGCTAAAATAGGAGGGAAAAAACATGTTTGGCAAACAACCAACACCACATGTCGACCGCATTGATACCGACACACACTAAAATCACCCCAAACTAGCCAAAAAGCATCCCTGCACACTCTGGAGGTACACCAGTGCTAAAATAGGAGGGAAAAAACATGTTTGGCAAACAACCAACACCACATGTCGACCGCATTGATACCGACACACACTAAAATCACCCCAAACTAGCCAAAAAGCATCCCTGCACACTCTGGAGGTACACCAGTGCTAAAATAGGAGGGAAAAACATGTTTGACAAACAACCGACACCACATGTTGACCACATTGATACCGACACACACTAAAATCACCCAAAACTAGCCAAAAAGCATCCCTGCACACTCTGGAGGTACACCAGTGCTAAAATAGGAGGGAAAAAACATGTTTGGCAAACAAACGACACCACATGTCGACCACATGTAAGACACAAACTTGCTACAAAACACCCCAAACTAGCCAAAAAGCATCCCTGCACACTCTGGAGGTACACCAGTGCTAAAATAGGAGGGAAAAAACATGTTTGGCAAACAACCGACACCACATGTCGACCACATGTAAGACACAAACTTGCTCCAAAACACCCCAAACTAGCCAAAAAGCATCCCTGCACACTCTGGAGGTACACCAGTGCTAAAATAGGAGGGAAAAAACATGTTTGGCAAACAACCAACACCACATGTCGACCGCATTGATACCGACACACACTAAAATCACCCCAAACTAGCCAAAAAGCATCCCTGCACACTCTGGAGGTACACCAGTGCTAAAATAGGAGGGAAAAACATGTTTGACAAACAACCGACACCACATGTCGACCACATTGATACCGACACACACTAAAATCACCCCAAACTAGCCAAAAAGCATCCCTGCACACTCTGGAGGTACACCAGTGCTAAAATAGGAGGGAAAAAACATGTTTGGCAAACAACCAACACCACATGTCGACCACATGTAAGACACAAACTTGCTCCAAAACACCCCAAACTAGCCAAAAAGCATCCCTGCACACTCTGGAGGTACACCAGTGCTAAAATAGGAGGGAAAAACATGTTTGACAAACAACCAACACCACATGTCGACCGCATTGATACCGACACACACTAAAATCACCCCAAACTAGCCAAAAAGCATCCCTGTACACTCTGGAGGTACACCAGTGCTAAAATAGGAGGGAAAAACATGTTTGACAAACAACCGACACCACATGTTGACCACATTGATACCGACACACACTAAAATCACCCCAAACTAGCCAAAAAGCATCCCTGCACACTCTGGAGGTACACCAGTGCTAAAATAGGAGGGAAAAAACATGTTTGGCAAACAAACGACACCACATGTCGACCACATGTAAGACACAAACTTGCTACAAAACACCCCAAACTAGCCAAAAAGCATCCCTGCACACTCTGGAGGTACACCAGTGCTAAAATAGGAGGGAAAAAACATGTTTGGCAAACAACCGACACCACATGTCGACCACATGTAAGACACAAACTTGCTCCAAAACACCCCAAACTAGCCAAAAAGCATCCCTGCACACTCTGGAGGTACACCAGTGCTAAAATAGGAGGGAAAAAACATGTTTGGCAAACAACCAACACCACATGTCGACCGCATTGATACCGACACACACTAAAATCAGCCCAAACTAGCCAAAAAGCATCCCTGCACACTCTGGAGGTACACCAGTGCTAAAATAGGAGGGAAAAAACATGTTTGGCAAACAACCAACACCACATGTCGACCGCATTGATACCGACACACACTAAAATCACCCCAAACTAGCCAAAAAGCATCCCTGCACACTCTGGAGGTACACCAGTGCTAAAATAGGAGGGAAAAAACATGTTTGGCAAACAACCAACACCACATGTCGACCGCATTGATACCGACACACACTAAAATCACCCCAAACTAGCCAAAAAGCATCCCTGCACACTCTGGAGGTACACCAGTGCTAAAATAGGAGGGAAAAACATGTTTGACAAACAACCGACACCACATGTTGACCACATTGATACCGACACACACTAAAATCACCCAAAACTAGCCAAAAAGCATCCCTGCACACTCTGGAGGTACACCAGTGCTAAAATAGGAGGGAAAAAACATGTTTGGCAAACAAACGACACCACATGTCGACCACATGTAAGACACAAACTTGCTACAAAACACCCCAAACTAGCCAAAAAGCATCCCTGCACACTCTGGAGGTACACCAGTGCTAAAATAGGAGGGAAAAAACATGTTTGGCAAACAACCGACACCACATGTCGACCACATGTAAGACACAAACTTGCTCCAAAACACCCCAAACTAGCCAAAAAGCATCCCTGCACACTCTGGAGGTACACCAGTGCTAAAATAGGAGGGAAAAAACATGTTTGGCAAACAACCAACACCACATGTCGACCGCATTGATACCGACACACACTAAAATCACCCCAAACTAGCCAAAAAGCATCCCTGCACACTCTGGAGGTACACCAGTGCTAAAATAGGAGGGAAAAACATGTTTGACAAACAACCGACACCACATGTCGACCACATTGATACCGACACACACTAAAATCACCCCAAACTAGCCAAAAAGCATCCCTGCACACTCTGGAGGTACACCAGTGCTAAAATAGGAGGGAAAAAACATGTTTGGCAAACAACCAACACCACATGTCGACCACATGTAAGACACAAACTTGCTCCAAAACACCCCAAACTAGCCAAAAAGCATCCCTGCACACTCTGGAGGTACACCAGTGCTAAAATAGGAGGGAAAAACATGTTTGACAAACAACCAACACCACATGTCGACCGCATTGATACCGACACACACTAAAATCACCCCAAACTAGCCAAAAAGCATCCCTGTACACTCTGGAGGTACACCAGTGCTAAAATAGGAGGGAAAAACATGTTTGACAAACAACCGACACCACATGTCGACCACATTGATACCGACACACACTAAAATCACCCCAAACTAGCCAAAAAGCATCCCTGCACACTCTGGAGGTACACCAGTGCTAAAATAGGAGGGAAAAAACATGTTTGGCAAACAAACGACACCACATGTCGACCACATGTAAGACACAAACTTGCTACAAAACACCCCAAACTAGCCAAAAAGCATCCCTGCACACTCTGGAGGTACACCAGTGCTAAAATAGGAGAGAAAAAACATGTTTGGCAAACAACCGACACCACATGTCGACCGCATTGATACCGACACACACTAAAATCACCCCAAACTAGCCAAAAAGCATCCCTGCACACTCTGGAGGTACACCAGTGCTAAAATAGGAGGGAAAAACATGTTTGACAAACAACCGACACCACATGTCGACCACATTGATACCGACACACACTAAAATCACCCCAAACTAGCCAAAAAGCATCCCTGCACACTCTGGAGGTACACCAGTGCTAAAGTAGGAGGGAAAAAACATGTTTGGCAAACAAACGACACCACATGTCGACCACATGTAAGACACAAACTTGCTACAAAACACCCCAAACTAGCCAAAAAGCATCCCTGCACACTCTGGAGGTACACCAGTGCTAAAATAGGAGGGAAAAAACATGTTTGACAAACAACCAACACCACATGTCGACCGCATTGATACCGACACACACTAAAATCAGCCCAAACTAGCCAAAAAGCATCCCTGCACACTCTGGAGGTACACCAGTGCTAAAATAGGAGGGAAAAAACATGTTTGGCAAACAAACGACACCACATGTCGACCACATGTAAGACACAAACTTGCTACAAAACACCCCAAACTAGCCAAAAAGCATCCCTGCACACTCTGGAGGTACACCAGTGCTAAAATAGGAGGGAAAAAACATGTTTGGCAAACAACCGACACCACATGTCGACCGCATTGATACCGACACACACTAAAATCACCCCAAACTAGCCAAAAAGCATCCCTGCACACTCTGGAGGTACACCAGTGCTAAAATAGGAGGGAAAAACATGTTTGACAAACAACCGACACCACATGTCGACCACATTGATACCGACACACACTAAAATCACCCCAAACTAGCCAAAAAGCATCCCTGCACACTCTGGAGGTACACCAGTGCTAAAATAGGAGGGAAAAAACATGTTTGGCAAACAAACGACACCACATGTCGACCACATGTAAGACACAAACTTGCTACAAAACACCCCAAACTAGCCAAAAAGCATCCCTGCACACTCTGGAGGTACACCAGTGCTAAAATAGGAGGGAAAAAACATGTTTGGCAAACAACCGACACCACATGTCGACCACATGTAAGACACAAACTTGCTCCAAAACACCCCAAACTAGCCAAAAAGCATCCCTGCACACTCTGGAGGTACACCAGTGCTAAAATAGGAGGGAAAAAACATGTTTGGCAAACAACCAACACCACATGTCGACCGCATTGATACCGACACACACTAAAATCACCCCAAACTAGCCAAAAAGCATCCCTGCACACTCTGGAGGTACACCAGTGCTAAAATAGGAGGGAAAAACATGTTTGACAAACAACCGACACCACATGTCGACCACATTGATACCGACACACACTAAAATCACCCCAAACTAGCCAAAAAGCATCCCTGAACACTCTGGAGGTACACCAGTGCTAAAATAGGAGGGAAAAAACATGTTTGGCAAACAACCAACACCACATGTCGACCACATGTAAGACACAAACTTGCTCCAAAACACCCCAAACTAGCCAAAAAGCATCCCTGCACACTCTGGAGGTACACCAGTGCTAAAATAGGAGGGAAAAACATGTTTGACAAACAACCGACACCACATGTCGACCACATTGATACCGACACACACTAAAATCACCCCAAACTAGCCAAAAAGCATCCCTGCACACTCTGGAGGTACACCAGTGCTAAAATAGGAGGGAAAAAACATGTTTGGCAAACAACCAACACCACATGTCGACCGCATTGATACCGACACACACTAAAATCACCCCAAACTAGCCAAAAAGCATCCCTGCACACTCTGGAGGTACACCAGTGCTAAAATAGGAGGGAAAAACATGTTTGACAAACAACCGACACCACATGTCGACCACATTGATACCGACACACACTAAAATCACCCCAAACTAGCCAAAAAGCATCCCTGCACACTCTGGAGGTACACCAGTGCTAAAATAGGAGGGGAAAAACATGTTTGGCAAACAAACGACACCACATGTCGACCACATGTAAGACACAAACTTGCTACAAAACACCCCAAACTAGCCAAAAAGCATCCCTGCACACTCTGGAGGTACACCAGTGCTAAAATAGGAGGGAAAAAACATGTTTGGCAAACAAACGACACCACATGTCGACCACATGTAAGACACAAACTTGCTACAAAACACCCCAAACTAGCCAAAAAGCATCCCTGCACACTCTGGAGGTACACCAGTGCTAAAATAGGAGGGAAAAAACATGTTTGGCAAACAACCGACACCACATGTCGACCGCATTGATACCGACACACACTAAAATCACCCCAAACTAGCCAAAAAGCATCCCTGCACACTCTGGAGGTACACCAGTGCTAAAATAGGAGGGAAAAACATGTTTGACAAACAACCGACACCACATGTCGACCACATTAATACCGACACACACTAAAATCACCCCAAACTAGCCAAAAAGCATCCCTGAACACTCTGGAGGTACACCAGTGCTAAAATAGGAGGGAAAAAACATGTTTGGCAAACAACCGACACCACATGTCGACCACATGTAAGACACAAACTTGCTCCAAAACACCCCAAACTAGCCAAAAAGCATCCCTGCACACTCTGGAGGTACACCAGTGCTAAAATAGGAGGGGAAAACATATTTGACAAACAACCGACACCACATGTCGACCACATTGATACCGACACACACTAAAATCACCCCAAACTAGCCAAAAAGCATCCCTGCACACTCTGGAGGTACACCAGTGCTAAAATAGGAGGGAAAAAACATGTTTGACAAACAACCAACACCACATGTCGACCGCATTGATACCGACACACACTAAAATCAGCCCAAACTAGCCAAAAAGCATCCCTGCACACTCTGGAGGTACACCAGTGCTAAAATAGGAGGGAAAAAACATGTTTGGCAAACAACCGACACCACATGTCGACCACATGTAAGACACAAACTTGCTACAAAACACCCCAAACTAGCCAAAAAGCATCCCTGCACACTCTGGAGGTACACCAGTGCTAAAATAGGAGGGAAAAAACATGTTTGGCAAACAACCAACACCACATGTCGACCGCATTGATACCGACACACACTAAAATCACCCCAAACTAGCCAAAAAGCATCCCTGCACACTCTGGAGGTACACCAGTGCTAAAATAGGAGGGAAAAACATGTTTGACAAACAACTGACACCACATGTCGACCACATTGATACCGACACACACTAAAATCACCCCAAACTAGCCAAAAAGCATCCCTGAACACTCTGGAGGTACACCAGTGCTAAAATAGGAGGGAAAAAACATGTTTAGCAAACAACCGACACCACATGTCGACCACATGTAAGACACAAACTTGCTCCAAAACACCCCAAACTAGCCAAAAAGCATCCCTGCACACTATGGAGGTGCACCAGTGCTAAAATAGGAGGGAAAAAACATGTTTGGCAAACAACCGACACCACATGTCGACCACATGTAAGACACAAACTTGCTCCAAAACACCCCAAACTAGCCAAAAAGCATCCCTGCACACTCTGGAGGTACACCAGTGCTAAAATAGGAGGGAAAAAACATGTTTGGCAAACAACCAACACCACATGTCGACCGCATTGATACCGACACACACTAAAATCACCCCAAACTAGCCAAAAAGCATCCCTGCACACTCTGGAGGTACACCAGTGCTAAAATAGGAGGGAAAAACATGTTTGACAAACAACCGACACCACATGTCGACCACATTGATACCGACACACACTAAAATCACCCCAAACTAGCCAAAAAGCATCCCTGAACACTCTGGAGGTACACCAGTGCTAAAATAGGAGGGAAAAAACATGTTTGGCAAACAAACGACACCACATGTCGACCACATGTAAGACACAAACTTGCTACAAAACACCCCAAACTAGCCAAAAAGCATCCCTGCACACTCTGGAGGCACACCAGTGCTAAAATAGGAGGGAAAAAACATGTTTGGCAAACAACCGACACCACATGTCGACCACATGTAAGACACAAACTTGCTCCAAAACACCCCAAACTAGCCAAAAAGCATCCCTGCACACTCTGGAGGTACACCAGTGCTAAAATAGGAGGGAAAAAACATGTTTGGCAAACAACCAACACCACATGTCGACCGCATTGATACCGACACACACTAAAATCACCCCAAACTAGCCAAAAAGCATCCCTGCACACTCTGGAGGTACACCAGTGCTAAAATAGGAGGGAAAAACATGTTTGACAAACAACCGACACCACATGTCGACCACATTGATACCGACACACACTAAAATCACCCCAAACTAGCCAAAAAGCATCCCTGAACACTCTGGAGGTACACCAGTGCTAAAATAGGAGGGGAAAAACATGTTTGGCAAACAACCAACACCACATGTCGACCACATGTAAGACACAAACTTGCTCCAAAACACCCCAAACTAGCCAAAAAGCATCCCTGCACACTCTGGAGGTACACCAGTGCTAAAATAGGAGGGAAAAACATGTTTGACAAACAACCGACACCACATGTCGACCACATTGATACCGACACACACTAAAATCACCCCAAACTAGCCAAAAAGCATCCCTGCACACTCTGGAGGTACACCAGTGCTAAAATTTGAGGGAAAAAACATGTTTGACAAACAACCAACACCACATGTCGACCGCATTGATACCGACACACACTAAAATCAGCCCAAACTAGCCAAAAAGCATCCCTGCACACTCTGGAGGTACACCAGTGCTAAAATAGGAGGGAAAAAACATGTTTGGCAAACAACCGACACCACATGTCGACCACATGTAAGACACAAACTTGCTCCAAAACACCCCAAACTAGCCAAAAAGCATCCCTGCACACTCTGGAGGTACACCAGTGCTAAAATAGGAGGGAAAAAACATGTTTGACAAACAACCAACACCACATGTCGACCGCATTGATACCGACACACACTAAAATCAGCCCAAACTAGCCAAAAAGCATCCCTGCACACTCTGGAGGTACACCAGTGCTAAAATAGGAGGGAAAAAACATGTTTGGCACACAAACGACACCACATGTCGACCGCATTGATACCGACACACACTAAAATCAGCCCAAACTAGCCAAAAAGCATCCCTGCACACTCTGGAGGTACACCAGTGCTAAAATAGGAGGGAAAAAACATGTTTGGCAAACAACCGACACCACATGTCGACCACATGTAAGACACAAACTTGCTCCAAAACACCCCAAACTAGCCAAAAAGCATCCCTGCACACTCTGGAGGTACACCAGTGCTAAAATAGGAGGGGAAAAACATGTTTGACAAACAACCAACACCACATGTCGACCGCATTGATACCGACACACACTAAAATCACCCCAAACTAGCCAAAAAGCATCCCTGCACACTCTGGAGGTACACCAGTGCTAAAATAGGAGGGAAAAAACATGTTTGGCAAACAACCGACACCACATGTCGACCGCATTGATACCGACACACACTAAAATCAGCCCAAACTAGCCAAAAAGCATCCCTGCACACTCTGGAGGTACACCAGTGCTAAAATAGGAGGGAAAAAACATGTTTGGCAAACAACCGACACCACATGTCGACCACATGTAAGACACAAACTTGCTCCAAAACACCCCAAACTAGCCAAAAAGCATCCCTGCACACTCTGGAGGTACACCAGTGCTAAAATAGGAGGGAAAAAACATGTTTGACAAACAACCAACACAACATGTCGACCGCATTGATACCGACACACACTAAAATCAGCCCAAACTAGCCAAAAAGCATCCCTGCACACTCTGGAGGTACACCAGTGCTAAAATAGGAGGGAAAAAACATGTTTGGCAAACAACCAACACCACATGTCGACCGCATTGATACCGACACACACTAAAATCAGCCCAAACTAGCCAAAAAGCATCCCTGCACACTCTGGAGGTACACCAGTGCTAAAATAGGAGGGAAAAAACATGTTTGGCAAACAACCAACACCACATGTCGACCGCATTGATACCGACACACACTAAAATCACCCCAAACTAGCCAAAAAGCATCCCTGCACACTCTGGAGGTACACCAGTGCTAAAATAGGAGGGAAAAAACATGTTTGGCAAACAACCAACACCACATGTCGACCGCATTGATACCGACACACACTAAAATCACCCCAAACTAGCCAAAAAGCATCCCTGCACACTCTGGAGGTACACCAGTGCTAAAATAGGAGGGAAAAACATGTTTGACAAACAACCGACACCACATGTTGACCACATTGATACCGACACACACTAAAATCACCCCAAACTAGCCAAAAAGCATCCCTGCACACTCTGGAGGTACACCAGTGCTAAAATAGGAGGGAAAAAACATGTTTGGCAAACAAACGACACCACATGTCGACCACATGTAAGACACAAACTTGCTACAAAACACCCCAAACTAGCCAAAAAGCATCCCTGCACACTCTGGAGGTACACCAGTGCTAAAATAGGAGGGAAAAAACATGTTTGGCAAACAACCGACACCACATGTCGACCACATGTAAGACACAAACTTGCTCCAAAACACCCCAAACTAGCCAAAAAGCATCCCTGCACACTCTGGAGGTACACCAGTGCTAAAATAGGAGGGAAAAAACATGTTTGGCAAACAACCAACACCACATGTCGACCGCATTGATACCGACACACACTAAAATCACCCCAAACTAGCCAAAAAGCATCCCTGTACACTCTGGAGGTACACCAGTGCTAAAATAGGAGGGAAAAACATGTTTGACAAACAACCGACACCACATGTCGACCACATTGATACCGACACACACTAAAATCACCCCAAACTAGCCAAAAAGCATCCCTGCACACTCTGGAGGTACACCAGTGCTAAAATAGGAGGGAAAAAACATGTTTGGCAAACAAACGACACCACATGTCGACCACATGTAAGACACAAACTTGCTACAAAACACCCCAAACTAGCCAAAAAGCATCCCTGCACACTCTGGAGGTACACCAGTGCTAAAATAGGAGAGAAAAAACATGTTTGGCAAACAACCGACACCACATGTCGACCGCATTGATACCGACACACACTAAAATCACCCCAAACTAGCCAAAAAGCATCCCTGCACACTCTGGAGGTACACCAGTGCTAAAATAGGAGGGAAAAACATGTTTGACAAACAACCGACACCACATGTCGACCACATTGATACCGACACACACTAAAATCACCCCAAACTAGCCAAAAAGCATCCCTGCACACTCTGGAGGTACACCAGTGCTAAAGTAGGAGGGAAAAAACATGTTTGGCAAACAAACGACACCACATGTCGACCACATGTAAGACACAAACTTGCTACAAAACACCCCAAACTAGCCAAAAAGCATCCCTGCACACTCTGGAGGTACACCAGTGCTAAAATAGGAGGGAAAAAACATGTTTGACAAACAACCAACACCACATGTCGACCGCATTGATACCGACACACACTAAAATCAGCCCAAACTAGCCAAAAAGCATCCCTGCACACTCTGGAGGTACACCAGTGCTAAAATAGGAGGGAAAAAACATGTTTGGCAAACAAACGACACCACATGTCGACCACATGTAAGACACAAACTTGCTACAAAACACCCCAAACTAGCCAAAAAGCATCCCTGCACACTCTGGAGGTACACCAGTGCTAAAATAGGAGGGAAAAAAAACATGTTTGGCAAACAACCGACACCACATGTCGACCGCATTGATACCGACACACACTAAAATCACCCCAAACTAGCCAAAAAGCATCCCTGCACACTCTGGAGGTACACCAGTGCTAAAATAGGAGGGAAAAACATGTTTGACAAACAACCGACACCACATGTCGACCACATTGATACCGACACACACTAAAATCACCCCAAACTAGCCAAAAAGCATCCCTGCACACTCTGGAGGTACACCAGTGCTAAAATAGGAGGGAAAAAACATGTTTGGCAAACAAACGACACCACATGTCGACCACATGTAAGACACAAACTTGCTACAAAACACCCCAAACTAGCCAAAAAGCATCCCTGCACACTCTGGAGGTACACCAGTGCTAAAATAGGAGGGAAAAAACATGTTTGGCAAACAACCGACACCACATGTCGACCACATGTAAGACACAAACTTGCTCCAAAACACCCCAAACTAGCCAAAAAGCATCCCTGCACACTCTGGAGGTACACCAGTGCTAAAATAGGAGGGAAAAAACATGTTTGGCAAACAACCAACACCACATGTCGACCGCATTGATACCGACACACACTAAAATCACCCCAAACTAGCCAAAAAGCATCCCTGCACACTCTGGAGGTACACCAGTGCTAAAATAGGAGGGAAAAACATGTTTGACAAACAACCGACACCACATGTCGACCACATTGATACCGACACACACTAAAATCACCCCAAACTAGCCAAAAAGCATCCCTGCACACTCTGGAGGTACACCAGTGCTAAAATAGGAGGGAAAAAACATGTTTGGCAAACAACCAACACCACATGTCGACCACATGTAAGACACAAACTTGCTCCAAAACACCCCAAACTAGCCAAAAAGCATCCCTGCACACTCTGGAGGTACACCAGTGCTAAAATAGGAGGGAAAAACATGTTTGACAAACAACCGACACCACATGTCGACCACATTGATACCGACACACACTAAAATCACCCCAAACTAGCCAAAAAGCATCCCTGCACACTCTGGAGGTACACCAGTGCTAAAATAGGAGGGAAAAAACATGTTTGGCAAACAACCAACACCACATGTCGACCGCATTGATACCGACACACACTAAAATCACCCCAAACTAGCCAAAAAGCATCCCTGCACACTCTGGAGGTACACCAGTGCTAAAATAGGAGGGAAAAACATGTTTGACAAACAACCGACACCACATGTCGACCACATTGATACCGACACACACTAAAATCACCCCAAACTAGCCAAAAAGCATCCCTGCACACTCTGGAGGTACACCAGTGCTAAAATAGGAGGGAAAAAACATGTTTGGCAAACAAACGACACCACATGTCGACCACATGTAAGACACAAACTTGCTACAAAACACCCCAAACTAGCCAAAAAGCATCCCTGCACACTCTGGAGGTACACCAGTGCTAAAATAGGAGGGAAAAAACATGTTTGGCAAACAAACGACACCACATGTCGACCACATGTAAGACACAAACTTGCTACAAAACACCCCAAACTAGCCAAAAAGCATCCCTGCACACTCTGGAGGTACACCAGTGCTAAAATAGGAGGGAAAAAACATGTTTGGCAAACAACCGACACCACATGTCGACCGCATTGATACCGACACACACTAAAATCACCCCAAACTAGCCAAAAAGCATCCCTGCACACTCTGGAGGTACACCAGTGCTAAAATAGGAGGGAAAAACATGTTTGACAAACAACCGACACCACATGTCGACCACATTAATACCGACACACACTAAAATCACCCCAAACTAGCCAAAAAGCATCCCTGAACACTCTGGAGGTACACCAGTGCTAAAATAGGAGGGAAAAAACATGTTTGGCAAACAACCGACACCACATGTCGACCACATGTAAGACACAAACTTGCTCCAAAACACCCCAAACTAGCCAAAAAGCATCCCTGCACACTCTGGAGGTACACCAGTGCTAAAATAGGAGGGAAAAACATATTTGACAAACAACCGACACCACATGTCGACCACATTGATACCGACACACACTAAAATCACCCCAAACTAGCCAAAAAGCATCCCTGCACACTCTGGAGGTACACCAGTGCTAAAATAGGAGGGAAAAAACATGTTTGACAAACAACCAACACCACATGTCGACCGCATTGATACCGACACACACTAAAATCAGCCCAAACTAGCCAAAAAGCATCCCTGCACACTCTGGAGGTACACCAGTGCTAAAATAGGAGGGAAAAAACATGTTTGGCAAACAACCGACACCACATGTCGACCACATGTAAGACACAAACTTGCTACAAAACACCCCAAACTAGCCAAAAAGCATCCCTGCACACTCTGGAGGTACACCAGTGCTAAAATAGGAGGGAAAAAACATGTTTGGCAAACAACCAACACCACATGTCGACCGCATTGATACCGACACACACTAAAATCACCCCAAACTAGCCAAAAAGCATCCCTGCACACTCTGGAGGTACACCAGTGCTAAAATAGGAGGGAAAAACATGTTTGACAAACAACTGACACCACATGTCGACCACATTGATACCGACACACACTAAAATCACCCCAAACTAGCCAAAAAGCATCCCTGAACACTCTGGAGGTACACCAGTGCTAAAATAGGAGGGAAAAAACATGTTTAGCAAACAACCGACACCACATGTCGACCACATGTAAGACACAAACTTGCTCCAAAACACCCCAAACTAGCCAAAAAGCATCCCTGCACACTCTGGAGGTACACCAGTGCTAAAATAGGAGGGAAAAAACATGTTTGGCAAACAACCGACACCACATGTCGACCACATGTAAGACACAAACTTGCTCCAAAACACCCCAAACTAGCCAAAAAGCATCCCTGCACACTCTGGAGGTACACCAGTGCTAAAATAGGAGGGAAAAAACATGTTTGGCAAACAACCAACACCACATGTCGACCGCATTGATACCGACACACACTAAAATCACCCCAAACTAGCCAAAAAGCATCCCTGCACACTCTGGAGGTACACCAGTGCTAAAATAGGAGGGAAAAACATGTTTGACAAACAACCGACACCACATGTCGACCACATTGATACCGACACACACTAAAATCACCCCAAACTAGCCAAAAAGCATCCCTGAACACTCTGGAGGTACACCAGTGCTAAAATAGGAGGGAAAAAACATGTTTGGCAAACAAACGACACCACATGTCGACCACATGTAAGACACAAACTTGCTACAAAACACCCCAAACTAGCCAAAAAGCATCCCTGCACACTCTGGAGGCACACCAGTGCTAAAATAGGAGGGAAAAAACATGTTTGGCAAACAACCGACACCACATGTCGATCACATGTAAGACACAAACTTGCTCCAAAACACCCCAAACTAGCCAAAAAGCATCCCTGCACACTCTGGAGGTACACCAGTGCTAAAATAGGAGGGAAAAAACATGTTTGGCAAACAACCAACACCACATGTCGACCGCATTGATACCGACACACACTAAAATCACCCCAAACTAGCCAAAAAGCATCCCTGCACACTCTGGAGGTACACCAGTGCTAAAATAGGAGGGAAAAACATGTTTGACAAACAACCGACACCACATGTCGACCACATTGATACCGACACACACTAAAATCACCCCAAACTAGCCAAAAAGCATCCCTGAACACTCTGGAGGTACACCAGTGCTAAAATAGGAGGGGAAAAACATGTTTGGCAAACAACCAACACCACATGTCGACCACATGTAAGACACAAACTTGCTCCAAAACACCCCAAACTAGCCAAAAAGCATCCCTGCACACTCTGGAGGTACACCAGTGCTAAAATAGGAGGGAAAAACATGTTTGACAAACAACCGACACCACATGTCGACCACATTGATACCGACACACACTAAAATCACCCCAAACTAGCCAAAAAGCATCCCTGCACACTCTGGAGGTACACCAGTGCTAAAATTTGAGGGAAAAAACATGTTTGACAAACAACCAACACCACATGTCGACCGCATTGATACCGACACACACTAAAATCAGCCCAAACTAGCCAAAAAGCATCCCTGCACACTCTGGAGGTACACCAGTGCTAAAATAGGAGGGAAAAAACATGTTTGGCAAACAACCGACACCACATGTCGACCACATGTAAGACACAAACTTGCTCCAAAACACCCCAAACTAGCCAAAAAGCATCCCTGCACACTCTGGAGGTACACCAGTGCTAAAATAGGAGGGAAAAAACATGTTTGACAAACAACCAACACCACATGTCGACCGCATTGATACCGACACACACTAAAATCAGCCCAAACTAGCCAAAAAGCATCCCTGCACACTCTGGAGGTACACCAGTGCTAAAATAGGAGGGAAAAAATTATGTTTGGCACACAAACGACACCACATGTCGACCGCATTGATACCGACACACACTAAAATCAGCCCAAACTAGCCAAAAAGCATCCCTGCACACTCTGGAGGTACACCAGTGCTAAAATAGGAGGGAAAAAACATGTTTGGCAAACAACCGACACCACATGTCGACCACATGTAAGACACAAACTTGCTCCAAAACACCCCAAACTAGCCAAAAAGCATCCCTGCACACTCTGGAGGTACACCAGTGCTAAAATAGGAGGGGAAAAACATGTTTGACAAACAACCAACACCACATGTCGACCGCATTGATACCGACACACACTAAAATCACCCCAAACTAGCCAAAAAGCATCCCTGCACACTCTGGAGGTACACCAGTGCTAAAATAGGAGGGAAAAAACATGTTTGGCAAACAACCGACACCACATGTCGACCGCATTGATACCGACACACACTAAAATCAGCCCAAACTAGCCAAAAAGCATCCCTGCACACTCTGGAGGTACACCAGTGCTAAAAAAGGAGGGAAAAAACATGTTTGACAAACAACCGACACCACATGTCGACCACATGTAAGACACAAACTTGCTCCAAAACACCCCAAACTAGCCAAAAAGCATCCCTGCACACTCTGGAGGTACACCAGTGCTAAAATAGGAGGGAAAAAACATGTTTGGCAAACAACCGACACCACATGTCGGCCGCATTGATACCGACACACACTAAAATCACCCCAAACTAGCCAAAAAGCATCCCTGCACACTCTGGAGGTACACCAGTGCTAAAATAGGAGGGAAAAACATGTTTGACAAACAACCGACACCACATGTCGACCACATTGATACCGACACACACTAAAATCACCCCAAACTAGCCAAAAAGCATCCCTGCACACTCTGGAGGTACACCAGTGCTAAAATAGGAGGGAAAAAACATGTTTGGCAAACAACCGACACCACATGTCGACCACATGTAAGACACAAACTTGCTCCAAAACACCCCAAACTAGCCAAAAAGCATCCCTGCACACTCTGGAGGTACACCAGTGCTAAAATAGGAGGGAAAAAACATGTTTGACAAACAACCAACACCACATGTCGACCGCATTGATACCGACACACACTAAAATCACCCCAAACTAGCCAAAAAGCATCCCTGCACACTCTGGAGGTACACCAGTGCTAAAATAGGAGGGAAAAAACATGTTTGGCAAACAACCGACACCACATGTCGACCACATGTAAGACACAAACTTGCTCCAAAACACCCCAAACTAGCCAAAAAGCATCCCTGCACACTCTGGAGGTACACCAGTGCTAAAATAGGAGGGAAAAAACATGTTTGACAAACAACCAACACCACATGTCGACCGCATTGATACCGACACACACTAAAATCAGCCCAAACTAGCCAAAAAGCATCCCTGCACACTCTGGAGGTACACCAGTGCTAAAAAAGGAGGGAAAAAACATATGTTTGGCAAACAACCAACACCACATGTCGACCACATGTAAGACACAAACTTGCTCCAAAACACCCCAAACTAGCCAAAAAGCATCCCTGCACACTCTGGAGGTACACCAGTGCTAAAATAGGAGGGAAAAAACATGTTTGGCAAACAACCGACACCACATGTCGACCACATGTAAGACACAAACTTGCTCCAAAACACCCCAAACTAGCCAAAAAGCATCCCTGCACACTCTGGAGGTACACCAGTGCTAAAATAGGAGGGAAAAACATGTTTGACAAACAACCGACACCACATGTCGACCACACTGATACCGACACACACTAAAATCACCCCAAACTAGCCAAAAAGCATCCCTGCACACTCTGGAGGTACACCAGTGCTAAAATAGGAGGGAAAAAACATGTTTGACAAACAACCAACACCACATGTCGACTGCATTGATACCGACACACACTAAAATCAGCCCAAACTAGCCAAAAAGCATCCCTGCACACTCTGTAGGTACACCAGTGCTAAAATAGGAGGGAAAAAACATGTTTGGCAAACAACCGACACCACATGTCGACCACATGTAAGACACAAACTTGCTCCAAAACACCCCAAACTAGCCAAAAAGCATCCCTGCATACTCTGGAGGTACACCAGTGCTAAAATAGGAGGGAAAAAACATGTTTGGCAAACAACCGACACCACATGTCGACCACATGTAAGACACAAACTTGCTCCAAAACACCCCAAACTAGCCAAAAAGCATCCCTGCACACTCTGGAGGTACACCAGTGCTAAAATAGGAGGGAAAAAACATGTTTGGCAAACAACCGACACCACATGTCGACCACATGTAAGACACAAACTTGCTCCAAAACACCCCAAACTAGCCAAAAAGCATCCCTGCACACTCTGGAGGTACACCAGTGCTAAAATAGGAGGGAAAAAACATGTTTGACAAACAACCAACACCACATGTCGACCGCATTGATACCGACACACACTAAAATCACCCCAAACTAGCCAAAAAGCATCCCTGCACACTCTGGAGGTACACCAGTGCTAAAATAGGAGGGAAAAAACATGTTTGGCAAACAACCGACACCACATGTCGACCACATGTAAGACACAAACTTGCTCCAAAACACCCCAAACTAGCCAAAAAGCATCCCTGCACACTCTGGAGGTACACCAGTGCTAAAATAGGAGGGAAAAAACATGTTTGACAAACAACCAACACCACATGTCGACCGCATTGATACCGACACACACTAAAATCAGCCCAAACTAGCCAAAAAGCATCCCTGCACACTCTGGAGGTACACCAGTGCTAAAATAGGAGGGAAAAAACATGTTTGGCAAACAACCGACACCACATGTCGGCCGCATTGATACCGACACACACTAAAATCACCCCAAACTAGCCAAAAAGCATCCCTGCACACTCTGGAGGTACACCAGTGCTAAAATAGGAGGGAAAAACATGTTTGACAAACAACCGACACCACATGTCGACCACATTGATACCGACACACACTAAAATCACCCCAAACTAGCCAAAAAGCATCCCTGCACACTCTGGAGGTACACCAGTGCTAAAATAGGAGGGGAAAAACATGTTTGGCAAACAACCGACACCACATGTCGACCACATGTAAGACACAAACTTGCTCCAAAACACCCCAAACTAGCCAAAAAGCATCCCTGCACACTCTGGAGGTACACCAGTGCTAAAATAGGAGGGAAAAAACATGTTTGGCAAACAACCGACACCACATGTCGACCACATGTAAGACACAAACTTGCTCAAAAACACCCCAAACTAGCCAAAAAGCATCCCTGCACACTCTGGAGGTACACCAGTGCTAAAATAGGAGGGAAAAAACATGTTTGACAAACAACCAACACCACATGTCGACCGCATTGATACCGACACACACTAAAATCAGCCCAAACTAGCCAAAAAGCATCCCTGCACACTCTGGAGGTACACCAGTGCTAAAAAAGGAGGGAAAAAACATATGTTTGGCAAACAACCAACACCACATGTCGACCACATGTAAGACACAAACTTGCTCCAAAACACCCCAAACTAGCCAAAAAGCATCCCTGCACACTCTGGAGGTACACCAGTGCTAAAATAGGAGGGAAAAAACATGTTTGGCAAACAACCGACACCACATGTCGACCACATGTAAGACACAAACTTGCTCCAAAACACCCCAAACTAGCCAAAAAGCATCCCTGCACACTCTGGAGGTACACCAGTGCTAAAATAGGAGGGAAAAACATGTTTGACAAACAACCGACACCACATGTCGACCACACTGATACCGACACACACTAAAATCTGCCCAAACTAGCCAAAAAGCATCCCTGCACACTCTGGAGGTACACCAGTGCTAAAATAGGAGGGAAAAAACATGTTTGGCAAACAACCGACACCACATGTCGACCACATGTAAGACACAAACTTGCTCCAAAACACCCCAAACTAGCCAAAAAGCATCCCTGCACACTCTGGAGGTACACCAGTGCTAAAATAGGAGGGAAAAAACATGTTTGACAAACAACCAACACCACATGTCGACCGCATTGATACCGACACACACTAAAATCAGCCCAAACTAGCCAAAAAGCATCCCTGCACACTCTGGAGGTACACCAGTGCTAAAATAGGAGGGAAAAAACATGTTTGGCAAACAACCGACACCACATGTCGGCCGCATTGATACCGACACACACTAAAATCACCCCAAACTAGCCAAAAAGCATCCCTGCACACTCTGGAGGTACACCAGTGCTAAAATAGGAGGGAAAAACATGTTTGACAAACAACCGACACCACATGTCGACCACATTGATACCGACACACACTAAAATCACCCCAAACTAGCCAAAAAGCATCCCTGCACACTCTGGAGGTACACCAGTGCTAAAATAGGAGGGGAAAAACATGTTTGGCAAACAACCGACACCACATGTCGACCACATGTAAGACACAAACTTGCTCCAAAACACCCCAAACTAGCCAAAAAGCATCCCTGCACACTCTGGAGGTACACCAGTGCTAAAATAGGAGGGAAAAAACATGTTTGGCAAACAACCGACACCACATGTCGACCACATGTAAGACACAAACTTGCTCAAAAACACCCCAAACTAGCCAAAAAGCATCCCTGCACACTCTGGAGGTACACCAGTGCTAAAATAGGAGGGAAAAAACATGTTTGACAAACAACCAACACCACATGTCGACCGCATTGATACCGACACACACTAAAATCAGCCCAAACTAGCCAAAAAGCATCCCTGCACACTCTGGAGGTACACCAGTGCTAAAAAAGGAGGGAAAAAACATATGTTTGGCAAACAACCAACACCACATGTCGACCACATGTAAGACACAAACTTGCTCCAAAACACCCCAAACTAGCCAAAAAGCATCCCTGCACACTCTGGAGGTACACCAGTGCTAAAATAGGAGGGAAAAAACATGTTTGGCAAACAACCGACACCACATGTCGACCACATGTAAGACACAAACTTGCTCCAAAACACCCCAAACTAGCCAAAAAGCATCCCTGCACACTCTGGAGGTACACCAGTGCTAAAATAGGAGGGAAAAACATGTTTGACAAACAACCGACACCACATGTCGACCACACTGATACCGACACACACTAAAATCACCCCAAACTAGCCAAAAAGCATCCCTGCACACTCTGGAGGTACACCAGTGCTAAAATAGGAGGGAAAAAACATGTTTGACAAACAACCAACACCACATGTCGACCGCATTGATACCGACACACACTAAAATCAGCCCAAACTAGCCAAAAAGCATCCCTCCACACTCTGGAGGTACACCAGTGCTAAAATAGGAGGGAAAAAACATGTTTGGCAAACAACCGACACCACATGTCGACCACATGTAAGACACAAACTTGCTCCAAAACACCCCAAACTAGCCAAAAAGCATCCCTGCACACTCTGGAGGTACACCAGTGCTAAAATAGGAGGGAAAAAACATGTTTGGCAAACAACCGACACCACATGTCGACCACATGTAAGACACAAACTTGCTCCAAAACACCCCAAACTAGCCAAAAAGCATCCCTGCACACTCTGGAGGTACACCAGTGCTAAAAAAGGAGGGAAAAAACATATGTTTGGCAAACAACCGACACCACATGTCGACCACATGTAAGACACAAACTTGCTACAAAACACCCCAAACTAGCCAAAAAGCATCCCTGCACACTCTGGAGGTACACCAGTGCTAAAATAGGAGGGAAAAAACATGTTTGGCAAACAACCGACACCACATGTCGACCGCATTGATACCGACACACACTAAAATCACCCCAAACTAGCCAAAAAGCATCCCTGCACACTCTGGAGGTACACCAGTGCTAAAATAGGAGGGAAAAACATGTTTGACAAACAACCGACACCACATGTCGACCACATTGATACCGACACACACTAAAATCACCCCAAACTAGCCAAAAAGCATCCCTGCACACTCTGGAGGTACACCAGTGCTAAAATAGGAGGGGAAAAACATGTTTGGCAAACAACCGACACCACATGTCGACCACATGTAAGACACAAACTTGCTCCAAAACACCCCAAACTAGCCAAAAAGCATCCCTGCACACTCTGGAGGTACACCAGTGCTAAAATAGGAGGGAAAAAACATGTTTGGCAAACAACCGACACCACATGTCGACCACATGTAAGACACAAACTTGCTCCAAAACACCCCAAACTAGCCAAAAAGCATCCCTGCACACTCTGGAGGTACACCAGTGCTAAAATAGGAGGGAAAAAACATGTTTGACAAACAACCAACACCACATGTCGACCGCATTGATACCGACACACACTAAAATCAGCCCAAACTAGCCAAAAAGCATCCCTGCACACTCTGGAGGTACACCAGTGCTAAAAAAGGAGGGAAAAAACATATGTTTGGCAAACAACCAACACCACATGTCGACCACATGTAAGACACAAACTTGCTCCAAAACACCCCAAACTAGCCAAAAAGCATCCCTGCACACTCTGGAGGTACACCAGTGCTAAAATAGGAGGGAAAAAACATGTTTGGCAAACAACCGACACCACATGTCGACCACATGTAAGACACAAACTTGCTCCAAAACACCCCAAACTAGCCAAAAAGCATCCCTGCACACTCTGGAGGTACACCAGTGCTAAAATAGGAGGGAAAAAACATGTTTGACAAACAACCAACACCACATGTCGACCGCATTGATACCGACACACACTAAAATCAGCCCAAACTAGCCAAAAAGCATCCCTGCACACTCTGGAGGTACACCAGTGCTAAAAAAGGAGGGAAAAAACATATGTTTGGCAAACAACCAACACCACATGTCGACCACATGTAAGACACAAACTTGCTCCAAAACACCCCAAACTAGCCAAAAAGCATCCCTGCACACTCTGGAGGTACACCAGTGCTAAAATAGGAGGGAAAAAACATGTTTGGCAAACAACCGACACCACATGTCGACCACATGTAAGACACAAACTTGCTCCAAAACACCCCAAACTAGCCAAAAAGCATCCCTGCACACTCTGGAGGTACACCAGTGCTAAAATAGGAGGGAAAAACATGTTTGACAAACAACCGACACCACATGTCGACCACACTGATACCGACACACACTAAAATCACCCCAAACTAGCCAAAAAGCATCCCTGCACACTCTGGAGGTACACCAGTGCTAAAATAGGAGGGAAAAAACATGTTTGACAAACAACCAACACCACATGTCGACTGCATTGATACCGACACACACTAAAATCAGCCCAAACTAGCCAAAAAGCATCCCTGCACACTCTGTAGGTACACCAGTGCTAAAATAGGAGGGAAAAAACATGTTTGGCAAACAACCGACACCACATGTCGACCACATGTAAGACACAAACTTGCTCCAAAACACCCCAAACTAGCCAAAAAGCATCCCTGCATACTCTGGAGGTACACCAGTGCTAAAATAGGAGGGAAAAAACATGTTTGGCAAACAACCGACACCACATGTCGACCACATGTAAGACACAAACTTGCTCCAAAACACCCCAAACTAGCCAAAAAGCATCCCTGCACACTCTGGAGGTACACCAGTGCTAAAATAGGAGGGAAAAAACATGTTTGGCAAACAACCGACACCACATGTCGACCACATGTAAGACACAAACTTGCTCCAAAACACCCCAAACTAGCCAAAAAGCATCCCTGCACACTCTGGAGGTACACCAGTGCTAAAATAGGAGGGAAAAAACATGTTTGACAAACAACCAACACCACATGTCGACCGCATTGATACCGACACACACTAAAATCACCCCAAACTAGCCAAAAAGCATCCCTGCACACTCTGGAGGTACACCAGTGCTAAAATAGGAGGGAAAAAACATGTTTGGCAAACAACCGACACCACATGTCGACCGCATTGATACCGACACACACTAAAATCTGCCCAAACTAGCCAAAAAGCATCCCTGCACACTCTGGAGGTACACCAGTGCTAAAATAGGAGGGAAAAAACATGTTTGGCAAACAACCGACACCACATGTCGACCACATGTAAGACACAAACTTGCTCCAAAACACCCCAAACTAGCCAAAAAGCATCCCTGCACACTCTGGAGGTACACCAGTGCTAAAATAGGAGGGAAAAAACATGTTTGACAAACAACCAACACCACATGTCGACCGCATTGATACCGACACACACTAAAATCAGCCCAAACTAGCCAAAAAGCATCCCTGCACACTCTGGAGGTACACCAGTGCTAAAAAAGGAGGGAAAAAACATGTTTGACAAACAACCGACACCACATGTCGACCACATGTAAGACACAAACTTGCTCCAAAACACCCCAAACTAGCCAAAAAGCATCCCTGCACACTCTGGAGGTACACCAGTGCTAAAATAGGAGGGAAAAAACATGTTTGGCAAACAACCGACACCACATGTCGGCCGCATTGATACCGACACACACTAAAATCACCCCAAACTAGCCAAAAAGCATCCCTGCACACTCTGGAGGTACACCAGTGCTAAAATAGGAGGGAAAAACATGTTTGACAAACAACCGACACCACATGTCGACCACATTGATACCGACACACACTAAAATCACCCCAAACTAGCCAAAAAGCATCCCTGCACACTCTGGAGGTACACCAGTGCTAAAATAGGAGGGAAAAAACATGTTTGGCAAACAACCGACACCACATGTCGACCACATGTAAGACACAAACTTGCTCCAAAACACCCCAAACTAGCCAAAAAGCATCCCTGCACACTCTGGAGGTACACCAGTGCTAAAATAGGAGGGAAAAAACATGTTTGGCAAACAACCGACACCACATGTCGACCACATGTAAGACACAAACTTGCTCCAAAACACCCCAAACTAGCCAAAAAGCATCCCTGCACACTCTGGAGGTACACCAGTGCTAAAATAGGAGGGAAAAAACATGTTTGACAAACAACCAACACCACATGTCGACCGCATTGATACCGACACACACTAAAATCAGCCCAAACTAGCCAAAAAGCATCCCTGCACACTCTGGAGGTACACCAGTGCTAAAAAAGGAGGGAAAAAACATATGTTTGGCAAACAACCAACACCACATGTCGACCACATGTAAGACACAAACTTGCTCCAAAACACCCCAAACTAGCCAAAAAGCATCCCTGCACACTCTGGAGGTACACCAGTGCTAAAATAGGAGGGAAAAAACATGTTTGGCAAACAACCGACACCACATGTCGACCACATGTAAGACACAAACTTGCTCCAAAACACCCCAAACTAGCCAAAAAGCATCCCTGCACACTCTGGAGGTACACCAGTGCTAAAATAGGAGGGAAAAACATGTTTGACAAACAACCGACACCACATGTCGACCACACTGATACCGACACACACTAAAATCACCCCAAACTAGCCAAAAAGCATCCCTGCACACTCTGGAGGTACACCAGTGCTAAAATAGGAGGGAAAAAACATGTTTGACAAACAACCAACACCACATGTCGACCGCATTGATACCGACACACACTAAAATCAGCCCAAACTAGCCAAAAAGCATCCCTCCACACTCTGGAGGTACACCAGTGCTAAAATAGGAGGGAAAAAACATGTTTGGCAAACAACCGACACCACATGTCGACCACATGTAAGACACAAACTTGCTCCAAAACACCCCAAACTAGCCAAAAAGCATCCCTGCACACTCTGGAGGTACACCAGTGCTAAAATAGGAGGGAAAAAACATGTTTGGCAAACAACCGACACCACATGTCGACCACATGTAAGACACAAACTTGCTCCAAAACACCCCAAACTAGCCAAAAAGCATCCCTGCACACTCTGGAGGTACACCAGTGCTAAAAAAGGAGGGAAAAAACATATGTTTGGCAAACAACCGACACCACATGTCGACCACATGTAAGACACAAACTTGCTACAAAACACCCCAAACTAGCCAAAAAGCATCCCTGCACACTCTGGAGGTACACCAGTGCTAAAATAGGAGGGAAAAAACATGTTTGGCAAACAACCGACACCACATGTCGACCGCATTGATACCGACACACACTAAAATCACCCCAAACTAGCCAAAAAGCATCCCTGCACACTCTGGAGGTACACCAGTGCTAAAATAGGAGGGAAAAACATGTTTGACAAACAACCGACACCACATGTCGACCACATTGATACCGACACACACTAAAATCACCCCAAACTAGCCAAAAAGCATCCCTGCACACTCTGGAGGTACACCAGTGCTAAAATAGGAGGGGAAAAACATGTTTGGCAAACAACCGACACCACATGTCGACCACATGTAAGACACAAACTTGCTCCAAAACACCCCAAACTAGCCAAAAAGCATCCCTGCACACTCTGGAGGTACACCAGTGCTAAAATAGGAGGGAAAAAACATGTTTGGCAAACAACCGACACCACATGTCGACCACATGTAAGACACAAACTTGCTCCAAAACACCCCAAACTAGCCAAAAAGCATCCCTGCACACTCTGGAGGTACACCAGTGCTAAAATAGGAGGGAAAAAACATGTTTGACAAACAACCAACACCACATGTCGACCGCATTGATACCGACACACACTAAAATCAGCCCAAACTAGCCAAAAAGCATCCCTGCACACTCTGGAGGTACACCAGTGCTAAAAAAGGAGGGAAAAAACATATGTTTGGCAAACAACCAACACCACATGTCGACCACATGTAAGACACAAACTTGCTCCAAAACACCCCAAACTAGCCAAAAAGCATCCCTGCACACTCTGGAGGTACACCAGTGCTAAAATAGGAGGGAAAAAACATGTTTGGCAAACAACCGACACCACATGTCGACCACATGTAAGACACAAACTTGCTCCAAAACACCCCAAACTAGCCAAAAAGCATCCCTGCACACTCTGGAGGTACACCAGTGCTAAAATAGGAGGGAAAAACATGTTTGACAAACAACCGACACCACATGTCGACCACACTGATACCGACACACACTAAAATCACCCCAAACTAGCCAAAAAGCATCCCTGCACACTCTGGAGGTACACCAGTGCTAAAATAGGAGGGAAAAAACATGTTTGACAAACAACCAACACCACATGTCGACCGCATTGATACCGACACACACTAAAATCAGCCCAAACTAGCCAAAAAGCATCCCTGCACACTCTGGAGGTACACCAGTGCTAAAATAGGAGGGAAAAAACATGTTTGGCAAACAACCGACACCACATGTCGACCACATGTAAGACACAAACTTGCTCCAAAACACCCCAAACTAGCCAAAAAGCATCCCTGCACACTCTGGAGGTACACCAGTGCTAAAATAGGAGGGAAAAAACATGTTTGACAAACAACCAACACCACATGTCGACCGCATTGATACCTACACACACTAAAATCAGCCCAAACTAGCCAAAAAGCATCCCTGCACACTCTGGAGGTACACCAGTGCTAAAATAGGAGGGAAAAAACATGTTTGGCAAACAACCGACACCACATGTCGACCACATGTAAGACACAAACTTGCTCCAAAACACCCCAAACTAGCCAAAAAGCATCCCTGCATACTCTGGAGGTACACCAGTGCTAAAATAGGAGGGAAAAAACATGTTTGGCAAACAACCGACACCACATGTCGACCACATGTAAGACACAAACTTGCTCCAAAACACCCCAAACTAGCCAAAAAGCATCCCTGCACACTCTGGAGGTACACCAGTGCTAAAATAGGAGGGAAAAAACATGTTTGGCAAACAACCGACACCACATGTCGACCACATGTAAGACACAAACTTGCTCCAAAACACCCCAAACTAGCCAAAAAGCATCCCTGCACACTCTGGAGGTACACCAGTGCTAAAATAGGAGGGAAAAAACATGTTTGACAAACAACCAACACCACATGTCGACCGCATTGATACCGACACACACTAAAATCAGCCCAAACTAGCCAAAAAGCATCCCTGCACACTCTGGAGGTACACCAGTGCTAAAAAAGGAGGGAAAAAACATATGTTTGGCAAACAACCAACACCACATGTCGACCACATGTAAGACACAAACTTGCTCCAAAACACCCCAAACTAGCCAAAAAGCATCCCTGCACACTCTGGAGGTACACCAGTGCTAAAATAGGAGGGAAAAAACATGTTTGGCAAACAACCGACACCACATGTCGACCGCCTTGATACCGACACACACTAAAATCACCCCAAACTAGCCAAAAAGCATCCCTGCACACTCTGGAGGTACACCAGTGCTAAAATAGGAGGGAAAAACATGTTTGACAAACAACCGACACCACATGTCGACCACATTGATACCGACACACACTAAAATCACCCCAAACTAGCCAAAAAGCATCCCTGCACACTCTGGAGGTACACCAGTGCTAAAATAGGAGGGAAAAAACATGTTTGGCAAACAACCGACACCACATGTCGACCACATGTAAGACACAAACTTGCTCCAAAACACCCCAAACTAGCCAAAAAGCATCCCTGCACACTCTGGAGGTACACCAGTGCTAAAATAGGAGGGAAAAAACATGTTTGGCAAACAACCGACACCACATGTCGACCACATGTAAGACACAAACTTGCTCCAAAACACCCCAAACTAGCCAAAAAGCATCCCTGCACACTCTGGAGGTACACCAGTGCTAAAATAGGAGGGAAAAAACATGTTTGGCAAACAACCAACACCACATGTCGACCGCATTGATACCGACACACACTAAAATCAGCCCAAACTAGCCAAAAAGCATCCCTGCACACTCTGGAGGTACACCAGTGCTAAAAAAGGAGGGAAAAAACATATGTTTGGCAAACAACCAACACCACATGTCGACCACATGTAAGACACAAACTTGCTCCAAAACACCCCAAACTAGCCAAAAAGCATCCCTGCACACTCTGGAGGTACACCAGTGCTAAAATAGGAGGGAAAAAACATGTTTGGCAAACAACCGACACCACATGTCGACCACATGTAAGACACAAACTTGCTCCAAAACACCACAAACTAGCCAAAAAGCATCCCTGCACACTCTGGAGGTACACCAGTGCTAAAATAGGAGGGAAAAACATGTTTGACAAACAACCGACACCACATGTCGACCACATTGATACCGACACACACTAAAATCACCCCAAACTAGCCAAAAAGCATCCCTGCACACTCTGGAGGTACACCAGTGCTAAAATAGGAGGGAAAAAACATGTTTGACAAACAACCAACACCACATGTCGACCGCATTGATACCGACACACACTAAAATCAGCCCAAACTAGCCAAAAAGCATCCCTGCACACTCTGGAGGTACACCAGTGCTAAAATAGGAGGGAAAAAACATGTTTGGCAAACAACCGACACCACATGTCGACCACATGTAAGACACAAACTTGCTCCAAAACACCCCAAACTAGCCAAAAAGCATCCCTGCACACTCTGGAGGTACACCAGTGCTAAAATAGGAGGGAAAAAACATGTTTGACAAACAACCAACACCACATGTCGACCGCATTGATACCGACACACACTAAAATCAGCCCAAACTAGCCAAAAAGCATCCCTGCACACTCTGGAGGTACACCAGTGCTAAAATAGGAGGGAAAAAACATGTTTGGCAAACAACCGACACCACATGTCGACCGCATTGATACCGACACACTAAAATCACCCCAAACTAGCCAAAAAGCATCCCTGCACACTCTGGAGGTACACCAGTGCTAAAATAGGAGGGAAAAAACATGTTTGGCAAACAACCGACACCACATGTCGACCACATGTAAGACACAAACTTGCTCCAAAACACCCCAAACTAGCCAAAAAGCATCCCTGCACACTCTGGAGGTACACCAGTGCTAAAATAGGAGGGAAAAAACATGTTTGGCAAACAACCGACACCACATGTCGACCACATGTAAGACACAAACTTGCTCCAAAACACCCCAAACTAGCCAAAAAGCATCCCTGCACACTCTGGAGGTACACCAGTGCTAAAATAGGAGGGAAAAAACATGTTTGACAAACAACCAACACCACATGTCGACCGCATTGATACCGACACACACTAAAATCAGCCCAAACTAGCCAAAAAGCATCCCTGCACACTCTGGAGGTACACCAGTGCTAAAAAAGGAGGGAAAAAACATATGTTTGGCAAACAACCAACACCACATGTCGACCACATTGATACCGACACACACTAAAATCACCCCAAACTAGCCAAAAATCATTCCTGCACACTCTGGAGTCACACCAATGCAAAAGCATGACCCAAAAAGTAATTTTAAGAAGATAAAAAAAATGTGAAAAACTACCCCAAAACACAAAACTCCACAAAAAAAATGCAGCAAAACAAGCAGGAGCTATACACATACCTGCACACATACCCAAACACCCCATGTACACCTCATGGCAACCCCCACTACACAAACACATACATGCAACACCAGACCCACATGTTGTACTTACCTACAAATGTAGTAAAAGCTCCAAAAATGTCTCTCCTCCGGGGTAACAGGTATCCTCCTGTCTGTCCTGGAATAAAGCCTGCTGGGGTGTCCAAACAATACCACAGCAAACAACCAATTTGTTAGCTCTGCACCTCCTCACACCTCTCTGCAGGTTCACAAAATGGCTGCAGAGCACGCAGCAAACAAGCCCTAATAAAGGGCTGCAAACGGCGGGAAGTCGAATTCGGGACGCCCACTACTCGCCGATTGGCCGTTATCCGCCAAGGGGTGCGTCGAATCCGTTTTGCATTGCATATGGTGAATTCATGTTCCCGGCGGCAGGGCTGCAGCTGTCGAGTGCAGGCGAATTTTAAAATGGACGAAAAAAAGGCGCAATTCGTCCGTGATTGCATATACCCCTATATATTTGATTCATACAATATTGATTTCTGCATTAATGCACTGTATATGTATGCCTACTCCATTTCATATCATCATAAGTAAAGGTTCCAGAACCGGTTCAGGATATTGCATTTCATTGGCAGATGTCATTCATTACACAACAAAGGCTTTAACAAGCCAGACTACCGGCATCAGACACCGAGGGGCGATAGCGCAGGGAGAGTAATAATCCAACATTATCCCAAGTGTTATCTCACGCACCTCAACAAGAGAGTCGTCATGTGCATGAGGTAGCATCAAGAACCAGACGCTTGTAGATCTTCTTTTGATCCTCCTCCATCTGTCACATTTCCGCCATGATGTAATTGCCAAACGATTGCTCCAAGTCCGGGGGCCTATTAAGAACCTCCTCAGTGACAGTAAAAAACTGTTGTGAGCTGGGCGGGGCAGTAGTGGGTTTCCGGATGACCTCTGCTGTGTCGGGGGTCGTGGCTGTGGGGTTGGGTCGTCCACTTCAGTTACCTCACTCATTGAAGGCTTCACTTCCAGCTCCGGTGTAATATCCTGCAATATAAAACAAAAATGTCCATGTAAAAAATGTGTGGGTACAATACAAATGGGTCTGTACTTACCAGATCCAGACTCTCCGATGCCTCCTCTTCCACAAGAGTGGGAGAATCCGGATCCAGGTTACACCATGACCTTATCCTTGTCTCTTGCTCCAAAGTGATTTTCATGAGGTCATAATACCACAGCGTTGGCTTGTAACCCTCATCTGTCCCAGCTCCAGAATGTTGTGATTCCATGTACTTATTCTGCTCCTATAAAAACGCTGTTCACTGTTCCTGGCTCTACTGTATCTGATAATCTGTCCTTATGCCCGATTCCTCTGTGTCCTGTTGGCATAGTCCACACTTATTACACACCACAGACACTCATTCTCGTGATACAATTCAATAAATCCAGACCAAAATTTGTGATTTTCCTCTGCTGACATATCTGTGGGAAAAATATTCAACACAATTTAACTACAAAGTACAAGTGTAATGTACACACCTGTGTCATACAACCTGTATAGTAACGCACAAACAGCAACTTGAATTATGAGCTCCCAGCTGACCCATATCCAGCACCGTTACACATTATTACACACCGTTGTGCACATTACACATAATTACACACCATAATGCCCTTATACATTATTACACATCCGGAATGCCCATTACACATTATTACACACCGTAATGCCCATTACACATTATTACACACCGTAATGCCCATTACACATTATTACACATCCGTAATGCCCATTACACATTATTACACACCGTAATGCCCATTACACATTATTACACAGCGTAATGCCCATTACACATTATTACACAGCGTAAGCCGATTACACATTATTACACACCGTAATGCCCATTACACATTATTACACACCATAATGCCCATTACTCATTATTACACACTGTATGCCCATTACACATTATTACACACCATAATGCCCATTTTACATTATTACACAACGTAATGCCCATTACACATTATTACACACCGTAATGCCCATTACTCATTATTACACACTGTATGCCCATTACACATTATTACACACCATAATGCCCATTTTACATTATTACACAACGTAATGCCCATTACACATTATTACACACTGTAATGCCCATTACACATTATTACACACCGTAATGCCCATTACACATTATTACACACCGTAATGCCCATTACACATTATTACACACCATAATGCCCATTACACATTATTACACACCATAATGCCCATTATACATTATTACACACCGTAATGTCCATTACACATTATTACACACCGTAATGTCCATTACACATTATTACACACCGTTATGCCCATTACACATTATTACACACTGTAATGCACATTACACATTATTACACAGTGTAATGCCCATTACACATTATTACACACCATAATGACCATTACACATTATTACACACTATAATGCCCATTACACATTATTACACACCGTTATGCCCATTACACATTATTACACACTGTAATGCACATTACACATTATTACACAGTGTAATGCCCATTACACATTATTACACACTGTAATGCACATTACACATTATTATACACTGTAATGCACATTACACATTATTACACACCATAATGCCCATTTTACATTATTACACAACGTAATGCCCATTACACATTATTACACACTGTATGCCCATTACACATTATTACACACCATAAAGCCCATTATACATTATTACACACTGTAAATCCCATTAAACTTTATTACATCACCATAATGCCCATTCCACATTATTACACACCGGAATGCCCATTACACATTATTACACACTGTATGCCCATTACACATTATTACACACCATAATGCCCATTCCACATTATTACACACCGGAATGCCCATTACACATTATTACACACTGTATGCCCATTACACATTATTACACACCATAATGCCCATTATACATTATTACACACTGTAATTCCCATTACACATTATTACACACCAAAATGCCCATTACACATTATTACACACCGTTATGCCCATTACACATTATTACACACTGTAGTGCCCATTACACATTATTACACACCGTAGTGCCAATTATACATTATTACACACTATAATTCCCATTACACATTATTACACACCATAATGCCCATTACACATTATCATACAGTCTAATGCCCATTCCACATTATTACACATCCGCAATGCCCATTACACATTATTGCACACCGTTATGCCCATTACACATTATTACACACCGTAATGCCCATTACACATTATTACACACTGTATGCCCATTACACATTATTACACACCATAATACCCATTATACATTATTACACAACGTAATGCCCATTACACATTATTACACACTGTATGCCCATTACACATTATTACACACCATAATGCCCATTATACATTAATACACACTGTAATTCCCATTACACATTATTACACACCATAATGCCCATTCCACATTATTACACACCGGAATGCCCATTACACATTATTACACACTGTATGCCCATTACACATTATTACACACCATAATGCCCATTCCACATTATTACACACCGGAATGCCCATTACACATTATTACACACTGTATGCCCAATGCACATTATTACACACCATTATGCACATTACACATAATTACACACCATAATGCCCGTTACACATTATTACACATCCGTAATGCCCATTACACATTATTACACACCGTTATGCCCATTACACATTATTACACACCGTAATGCCCATTACACATTATTACACACCATAATGCCCATTACACATTATTACACACCATAATGCCCATTATACATTATTACACACCGTAATACCCATTACACATTATTATACACTCTAATGCCCATTACACATTATTACCATCGTATGCCCATTACACATTATTACACACCGTAATGCCCATTACACATTGTTACACATCCGTAATACCCGTTACACATTATTACACACAGTAATGATCATTACACATTATTACACACCGTATGCCCATTACACATTATTACACAGTGTTATACCCATTACACATTATTACACACCGTAATGCCCATTACACATTATTACTCAGCGTAATGCCCATTACACATTATTACACACTGTAATGCCTATTACACATTATTACACACTGTAATGCCCATTACACATTATTACACACCATAATGCCCATTACACATTATTACACACTATAATGCCCATTACACATTATTACACACCGTAATGCCCATTACACATTATTACACACTGTATGCCCATTACACATTATTACACACCATAATGCCCATTATACAGTATTACACAACGTAATGCCCATTACACATTATCATACACTCTAATGCCCATTACACATTATTACACACCGTATGCCCATTACACATTATTACACACCATAATGCCCATTATACATTATTACACACCGTAATACCCATTACACATTATTATACACTCTAATGCCCATTATACATTATTACACATCGTATGCCCATTACGCATTATTACACACCGTAAGGCCCATTACACATTATTACACATCCGTAATACCCGTTACACATTATTACACACAGTAATGCTCATTACACATTATTACACAGTGTTATACCCATTACACATTATTACACAGCGTAATGCCCATTACACATTATTACACACTGTAATGCCCATTACACATTATTACACACTGTAATGCCCATTACACATTATTACACACTATAATGCCCATTACACATTATTACACACCGTAATGCCCATTACACATTATTACACACTGTAATGCACATTACACATTATTACACACCGTAATGCCCATTCCACATTATTACACACCGTAATGGCCAATACACATTATTACACAGCGTAATGCCCATTACACATTATTACACACTGTAATGCCCATTCCACATTATTACACACCGTAATGCCCAATACACATTATTACACAGCGTAATGCCCATTACACATTATTACACACTGTAATGCCCATTACACATTATTACACACTGTAATGCACATTACACATTATTATTATTAGATATGAGCGGGTTCGGTTCCCTGAGAACTGAACCCCCCGAACTTCACGCTCTGAGTCCTGATCTGAGTCTGGCTCGGGACTTCCAGCCAGACTCTGAAACCAGAATGAGGCAAGACCTCATCATCCCATTGTCGGATTCTTGCGGGATTTGGATTCCATATAAACATCCACATGTCTCTGCCATTTTCACCACAGACTTGGAGAGTGAGGGAGACAGACCTCTGTCTCCCTCTGTGGGTGGTGGCATTGGGTGGGGTTAGTGTGTGCTCTGTAGGGGTGCTGCTGCAGTCATGTGGTGTACCTGTGCTGTGTTAGGAGTGCTGTCCTGGCTGTCACTGGTGTTTCATGTGCTGCAGCTGTACATGGGTGTTGCTGTCCTGGCAAACTTGGCAATATGCCATTCACGACACGAAGGGGCAAGGGAAGGCTAAAGCCTTGGCCTAGGTTCATGACTGGTGGCTCAGCTTCTCAAGAGGATGGAAGCCCTCCAGCCTCTTGAATTAAATGAAGCTTGTTAAAGCACAGGAAAACACATCTGTGCGTACAGAGATATCGCAAATCCCCAAGGAGAGTCCAAGTGTGTCCGCGGTTGCGATGTCTAGGCCTGACCTTCCCAAGACTGTATGGAAAGAGGATACTACCACCATTTGCACGCCCCCTGCAAGTGCTGGGAGGAGCACCACCAGTCCAGTTGCTGATATTGAGATTGAGGATGTCACTGTAGACGTACACCAGGATGGGCAGGATATTGGTGTAGCTGGCGCTGAGGAGGAAGTTTATGATGAGGATTATGATGGATATGTGGTTGGTTTGAATAAGGCACCAGTGGAGACAGTTGTTGTCCATGGGATGAGAAAGCACATTGGCATGCCTGGGCAAAATACAAGAAAGCTGTGTGTTGCCTTTGTCAATCTGTAGTAAGTAGGGATAAGGATGTTAACCACCTAGGAACATCCTCCCTTATATGTCACCTGCAGAACATTCATCAGAAGTCATTGTCAAGTTCAGAAACTTTGGGTGAGAGCGTAAGCAGTCCACTGACACCTAAATCCCTTCTTCCTGTTATACCCAAGCTCCTGCAAGTCACACCACCAACTCCCTCAATGGCAACGTCCTCCTCAGACAGGAACGTCAGTAGTCCTGCAGGCTATGTCACTGGCATGACTGACAAGTCCTCTCCTAACCGGGATTCCTCTGGAGGATCCTTGAGTGGTACGTCTACTGCTGCTGCCACAGCTGTTGTTGCTGCTGGAGTTGATCGTCATCCCAGAGGGGAAGTCAGAAGACCACTTGTACTACTTCAACTAAGCAATTGACTGTCCAACAGTCCTTTGTGAGGAAGATGAAATATGACAGCAGTCACCCTGCTGCAAAGCGGATTACTGAGGCCATAACAACTATGCAGGTGGTAGACGTGCGTCCGGTATCCGCCATTAGTGAAGTGGGATTTAGACAGTTGATGACATTCTGTGTCCCCGATACCAAATCCCATCTAGATTCCACTTCACTAGGAAAGCGATTCCCGGACTGTACAGGGACATTAAGAAGTGTCCTCAGTGTCCTGAAAAATGCGGATGTACCCAGTGTACACTTAACCATGGACATGTGGACAAGTGGAACAGGGCAGACTAAGGACTATATGACTGTGACAGTACACTGGGTGCATGTATCGCCTCCTGCAGCAACAGCAGCCGCACCAGTAGCAGCTTCTCACAAATGCCAACTCGTTCCTAGGCAGGTTACGCTGTGTATCACCAGTTTCCGTAAGAGGCACACAGCTGACAACCTCTTACAGAAACTGAGGGACATCATCGCACAATGGCTTACCCCACTTAGACTCTCCTGGGGATTTGTGATATCGGACAACGCCGCCAACATTGTGCGTGCATTACATCTGGGCAATTTTTAAAAAAAATGACAGGGTCGTTCAGGAGATGCTGTCAGTGGCCCGAAAAATTGCAGGCCACTTTTGACATTCAGCCACTGTGTGCCAAAGACTGGAGCGCCAGCAAACACTCCTGAACCTGCCCTGCCATCACCTGAAGCAAGAGGTGGTAACGAGGGGAAATTCAACACTCTAAATGCTTCCAAGGATGGAGGAGCAACAAAAGGCCATTCAAGCCTATACATCCACCTACGATACAGGCAAAGGAGGGTGAATACACCTGACTCAAGTGCAATGGAGAATGATTTCCGTGTTTTGCAAGGTTCTCAAACCCTTCAAACTTGCCACACGTGAAGTCAGTTCAGACACTGCCAGCTTGATTCATGTCATTCCTCTCATCAGGCTTTTGCAGAAGCAGCTGGAGAAATTGAAGTAGGAGCTAAGACGGAGCAATTCCATTAAGTATGTGGGAATTGTAGTTGGAGGGTTTATATCTAAAGAAGCCTTAATGTGTGGCACACTTTTGTTTTATGAATAAATGAAAACATAACTTTTATTATTTTTATTTAAGATAGATTTTTCAATAGGCATGACATAAGGCAATTGATTGTCAGCCTAGGAAAGACAAAGAATTAATGAAAGATATCAAATAATTTATATAACAGCACTACCTATGTATGGGTAGAGCAATAATTGATATAAGCAAGTGAAATATAAAAGGGATAAAACACAAGTTTTATTTATCAAATTTATGAGATCCTTTCACAACGGGATTGTGATCTCAGAAAAAACCTCTTTTAAAGCTGCACCCTGCAGAGCGTTACTACTGCATGCAACCTAAGTGCTCCCTGCAGAGCGGTACTACTGCATACAACCTCAGTGCTCCCTGCAGAGCATTACTACTGCATACAACCTAAGTGCTCCCTACAGAGCATTACTACTGCATACACCCTAAGTGCTCCCTGCAGAGCGTTACTACTGCATACAACCTAAGTGCTCCCTGCAGAGCATTACTACTGCATACAACCTAAGTGCTCCCTACAGAGCATTACTACTGCATACAACCTAAGTGCTCCCTGCAGAGCGTTACTACTGCATACAACCTAAGTGCTCCCTGCAGAGTGTTACTACTGCATACAACCTAAGTGCTCCCTGCAGAGCATTACTACTGCATACAACCTTAGTGCTCCCTGCAGAGCATTACTACGGCATACAACGTAAGTGGCCTTTTCTGGTAACCACTACGTCTTACAATAACCACTTTGTTACTACCCGTAGCGTATCACACGTTAAGACAGTGTTACTCCCTATAATGTATAACAGTGGGATCGTTCTCACAGGCACAAAGAAACATATATGTACAATTCAGCACTTGTGTAATAATATTGGTATGGAGAGGAAATGTTTTCCTATAACCAAGTATATCATTGTAAAACCCAGGCACTGATGTGATCAAGCAAACATGAAACGTACGTCATCGGAAGCTCAGACGTACACTGTCTCTGGGTGCTTGAGTTTCAAACCCGACTCTGCGTCTGGGCTCTTTGGCAGCTCCCAGCGCAGCGTTACAAGTCTCCTAGCGGTAATGACACCGCTCTCTGCACAGTGCTACAGATTCCCAGCGGCATTGACACTGCAGCCACCATTTCGGGCAGGTACTTAGAGCGGCTCTCTCATTCCCAGGACACCGCTCACCTCCTCTGCAATGTGTACCCGCAACAGGGGAGGAAGCGACTGATCCCGGGGACAGCAGAAGCTGCTGCACTTTATCTTTCCTTCTGCTCTGGTGCTGGTGCTTTCCCTGCTCTCATTGTTCCCAGTCACTGCCCCGCGTCACATGGGATAAAAGTAGAAGGGGGATTCAGCCTATATACACCAGAGCTTCTTTATATCTATCAGAGGAAGGATCTCTATCAGAAGAATGGTTATAGCACTGTTTATCTAACATATATTATCATTATTACAGGCTGCTACTCTCTCCCCGACCTCATTCATTCTTCAGATGTTATATTTCTGTAGCGGGTGCTGGAGATTCAGAGAGGTGGTTCTCCTGATTTGTGGAGTCATTGCACACAGACGTCATTACTAGTCACTGGTTACTACTCGTTATCTGACTGATTTATCTTTTCTCTGACGTCCTAGTGGATGCTGGGGACTCCGTAAGGACCATGGGGAATAGACGGCTCTGCAGGAGACTGGGAACAATTAAAGAAAGATTCAGGACTATCTGGTGTGCACTGGCTCCTCCCCCTATGACCCTCCTCCAGACCTCAGTTAAGATACTGTACCCGGAAGAGCTGACACAATAAGGAAGGATTTTGAATCCCGGGTAAGACTCATACCAGCCACACCAATCACACCGTACAACTCGTGATATGAACCCCGGTTAACAGTATGATAACAACGGAGCCTCTGAACAGATGGCTCGCAATAATGTGGAACAATAACTATTTACAAGTATTGCAGACAATCCGCACTTGGGATGGGCGCCCAGCATCCACTACGGACTACGAGAAATAGAATTACCGGTGAGTAAATTCTTATTTTCTCTGACGTCCTAGTGGCTGGGGACTCCGTAAGGACCATGGGGATTATACCAAAGCTCCCAAACGGGCGGGAGAGTGCGGATGACTCTGTAGCACCGAATGAGCAAACTCAAGGTCCTCCTCAGCCAGGGTATCAAATTTGTAAAATTTAGCAAAAGTGTTAGACCCTGACCAAGTAGCCGCTCGGCAAAGTTGCAGTGCCGAGACCCCTCGGTCAGCCGCCCAAGATGAACCCACCTTCCTTGTGGAGTGGGCTTTTACTGATTTTGGCTGCGGTAGTCCTACCGCAGAATGCGCAAGCTAAATAGTGTTACAAATCCAGCGAGCAATGGTCTGCTTAGAAGCAGGAGCACCCAGCTTATTGGGTGCATACAGGATAAACAGCGAATCAGTTTTCCTGACTCCAGCCGTCCTGGAAACATACATTTTCAGGGCCCTGACTACGTCCAGCAACTTGGAATCCTCCAAGTCCCTAGTAGCCGCAGGCACCACAATAGGTTGGTTCAAGTGAAACGCTGATACTACCTTCGGGAGAAACTGAGGACGAGTCCTCTACTCTGCCCTATCCAAATGGAAAATCAGATAAGGGCTTTTACACAACAAAGCCGCCAATTCTGATACACGCCTGGCCAAAGCCAGGGCCAACAACATGACCACTGTCCACGTGAGATATTTCAAATCCACGGTTTTAAGTGGCTCGAACCAATGTGACTTCAGGAATCCCAAAACCACATTGAGATCCCAAGGTGCCACTGGAGGCACGTAAGGAGGTTGAATATGCAGAACTCCCTTGACAAAAGTCTGAACTTCAGGCAACGAAGCCAGTTCCTTTTGAAAGAAAATCGACAGAGCCGAAATCTGGACCTTAATGGACCCCAATTTGAGGCCCATCGTCACCCCTGCTTGCAGGAAATGCAGGAAACGACCCAGTTGAAATTCCTCCGTTGGGGCCTTCTTGGCCTCACACCAACCCACATATTTTCGCCAAATGCGGTGATAGTGGGTTGCAGTCACATCCTTCCTGGCCTTGATCAGGGTAGGAATGAATTCCTCCGGAATACCTTTTTCCTTCAGGATCCGGCGTTCAACCGCCATGCCGTCAAACGCAGCCGCGGTAAGTCTTGGAACAGGCAGGGCCCCTGCTGCAGCAGGTCCCGCCTTAGTGGTAGAGGCCATGGGTCCTCTGAGAGCATCTCTTGAAGTTCCGGGTACCAAGTTCTTCTTGGCCAATCCGGAACCACGAGTATAGTTCTCACTCTTCCCCTTCGTATTATTCTCAGCACCTTGGGAATAAGAGGCAGAGGGGGAAACACGTAAACTGACTGGTACACCCACGGTGTCACTAGAGCGTCCACAGCTATCGCCTGAGGGTCCCTTGACCTGGCGCAATATCTTTTTAGCTTTTTGTTGAGGCGGGACGCCATCATATCTACCTGTGGTCTTTCCCAACGGTTTACAATCAATTGGAAGACTTCTGGATGAACCCCCCACTCTCCCGGGTGAAGGTCGTGTCTGCTGAGGAAGTCTGCTTCCCAGTTATCCACTCCCGGAATGAACACTGCTGACAGTGCTAGCACGTGATTTTCCGCCCACCGGAGAATCCTTGAGGCTTCTGCCATTGCCCTCCTGCTTCTTGTGCCGCCCTGTCTGTTTACATGGGCGACCGCCGTGATGTTGTCTGATTGGCTCAGAACCGGTTTGTTTTGAAGCAGGGAACCTGCTTGGCATAGGGCATTGTAAATGGCTCTTAGCTCCAGGATATTTATGTGTAGTGAAATCTCCTGATTTGACCACAGCCCTTGGAAATTTCTTCCCTGTGTGACTGCTCCCCAGCCCCGAAGGCTGGCATCCGTGGTCACCAGGACCCAGTCCTGTATTCCGAATCTGCGGCCCTCTAGGAGATGAGCCCTGTGCAGCCACCACAGTAGTGACACCCTGGTCCTTGCCGACAGGGTTATCCGCTGCTGCATCTGGAGATGCGACCCGGACCATTGGTTCAACAGGACCCACTGGAAAATCCTTGCGTGGAACCTTCCGAATGGAATTGCTTCGTACGAAGCTACCATTTTTCCCAGGACTTGCGTGCATTGATGTACCGACACCTGTCCTGGTTTTAGGAGGTTTCTGACTAGAGATGACAACTCCTCGGCTTTTTCCACTGGAAGAAACACTTTTTTCTGGTCTGTGTCCAGAATCATTCCCAGGAACAGAAGACGTGTCGTCGGGACCAGCTGTGACTTTGGGATATTGAGAATCCAGCCGTGCTGCTGCAGCACTTCCCGAGAAAGTGCTACCCCCACTAACAACTGTTCCTTGGACCTCGCCTTTATCAGGAGATCGTCCAAGTACGGGATAATTAAAACCCCCTTCTTCCGAAGGAGTATCATCATTTCGGCCATTACCTTGGTAAAGACCCTCGGTGCCGTGGATAACCCAAACGGCAGCGTCTGGAACTGATAGTGACAGTCCTGTACCACAAACCTGAGGTACTCCTGGTGAGGAGGGTAAATGGGGACATGCAGGTAGGCATCCTTGATGTCCAGGGAGACCATGTAATCCCCCTTGTCCAGGCTTGCAATAACCGCCCTGAGCGATTCCATCTTGAACTTGAATCTTTTGATATATGTGTTCAAGGATTTAAAATTTAAGATGGGTCTCACCGAACCGTCCGGTTTCGGTACCATAAACATTGTGGAATAGTAACCCTTTCCTTGTTGAAGGAGGGGTACCTTAACAATCACTTGCTGTGAATACAGTTTTTGGATAGCCACCAACACTGCCTCCCTGGCAGAGGGAGTTGCTGGTAAGACAGATTTTAGGAAACGGCAGGGGGGAGACGTCTCGAATTCCAGCCTGTACCCCTGAGATACTACTTGAAGGATCCAGGGATCCACCTGTGAGAGAGCCCACTGTGCGCTGAAATTTCTGAGACGGGCCCCCACCGTACCCGGGTCCGCCTGTGAAGCCCCAGCGTCATGCTGTGGACTTACCGGACGCGGGGGAGGACTTCTGCTCTTGGGAACTGGCTGTATGCTGCAGTTTTTTCCCTCTACCTTTGCCTCTCGGCAGAAAGGATGCGCCTCTAGCCCTCTTGTTTTTATGGGGCCGAAAGGACTGTACTTGATAATACGGTGCTTTCTTTTGCTGTGGGGTAGCCTGTGGCAAAAATGTCGATTTCCCAGCTGTAGCTGTGGAAACGAGAACTGAAAGACCATCCCCAAACAGTTCCACCCCCTTATAAGGCAAAACTTCCATGTGCCTTTTTGAATCGGCATCACCTGACCACTGCCGAGTCCATAACCCCCTTCTGGCGGCAATGGACATTGCGCTTATTTTTGATGCCAGACGGCAAATATCCCTCTGTGCATCACGCATGTATAAGACAGCGTCTTTTATATGCTCTATCGTCAGCAAAATATTGTCCCTATCCAGAGTATCAATATTATCCGACAGGGAATCTGACCACGCAGCAGCAGCACTGCACATCCATGCCGATGCAATCGCTGGTCGCAATATAATGCCCGTGTGTGTATATATAACTTTAAGGGTAGTCTCCTGCTTTCTATCAGCAGGTTCCTTTAGGGTGGCCGTATCCGGAGACGGTAGTGCCACCTTTTTTGATAAACGTGTAAGCGCTTTATCTACCCTAGGGGGTGTTTCCCAACGTGACCTATCCTCTGGCGGGAAAGGGTACGCTGCCAATAACCGTTTAGAAATTATCAATTTCTTATCGGGGGAAGTCCACGCTTCCTCACACACCTCATTTAATTCCTCAGATGCAGGAAAAACTACTGGTAGTTTTTTCTCACCAAATATAATACCCTTTTTTGTGGTACCTGGGGTACTATCAGAAATGTGTAATACATTTTTCATTGCCTCAATCATGTAACGTGTGGCCCTATTGGAAGGTACACTAGTCTCATCGTCGTCGACACTGGAGTCGGTAACCGTGTCAACATCTGTGTCTGCCATCTGAGGTAGCGGGCGTTTTAAAGCCCATGATGACATTTGAGACGCTTGGACAGGCACAAGCTGAGTAGCCGGCTGTCCTATGTCGTCAAACCTTTTATGTAAGGAGCTGACACTGTCACGTAATTCCTTCCATAAGTCCATCCACACAGGTGTCGACCCCGCAGGGGGTGACATCACATTCACAGGCATTTGCTCTGCCTCCACATCATTATCCTCATCATACATGTCGACACAGCAGTACCGACACACAGCACACACACAGGGAATGCTCTGACAGAGGACAGGACCCCACAAAGCCCTTTGGGGAGACAGAGGGAGAGTATGCCAGCACACACCAGAGCGCTATATAAGACAGGGATATCACTATACAGAGTGTTTTCCCATATAGCTGCTTGTATTATATATACTGCGCCTACATTTATTGCCCCCCTTCTCTTTTTTACCCTTTCTGTAGTGCAGGACTGCAGGGGAGAGCCAGGGAGCGATCCTTCCAGCGGAGCTGTGAGGGAAAATGGCGCCAGTGTGCTGAGGAAGATGGCTCCGCCCCTTTTTCGGCGGGCTTTCTCCCACTGTTTGTGTAAATCTGGCAGGGGTAATTTACACCTATATAACCTCTAGGGCTATATATGGTGTCAGTTTTGCCAGCCAAGGTGTTAATATTGCTGCTCAGGGCGCCCCCCCCCCCCCCCCCCCAGCGCCCTGCACCCATCAGTGACCGGAGTGTGTGGTGTGCATGAGGAGCAATGGCGCACAGCTGCAGTGCTGTGCGCTACCTTGGAGAAGACAGAAGTCTTCAGCCGCCGATTTTCCGGACACTTCTTGCTTCTGGCTCTGTAAGGGGGACGGCGGCGCGGCTCCGGGACCGGACGACAAGGTCGGGTCCTGTGTGGGATCCCTCTGGAACTAATGGTGTCCAGTAGCCTAAGAAGCCCAAGCTACCACCAGTTAGGTAGGTTCGCTTCTTCTCCCCTTAGTCCCTCATTGCAGTGAGCCTGTTGCCAGCAGGTCTCACTGAAAATAAAAAACCTAAAATATACTTTCTTTCTAGGAGCTCAGGAGAGCCTCCTAGTGTGCATCCAGCTCAGCCGGGCACAAAAATCTAACTGGGGTCTGGAGGAGGGTCATAGGGGGAGGAGCCAGTGCACACCAGATAGTCCTGAATCTTTCTTTAATTGTGCCCAGTCTCCTGCGGAGCCGTCTATTCCCCATGGTCCTTACGGAGTCCCCAGCATCCACTACGGACTACGAGAAATAGAATTACCGGTGAGTAAATTCTTATTTATATCAGGCGTCACTCAGTGATTGGCAATAGTATTGTGTAGATACATGTTGGGACAACTTAGCAGGCCTTTGGAATGAAACAGGCAAAAGCTGGATATTATCTATGTACTAACCCTGGGATAATATAATGTATACCTCGCTCTGTGACAGGGTTTCATAGTGTATACCTTGTTACAGGGAACATCCCTTCTCAATAACAATATTGTCACAGAAGTGATACAAATGTGTAGAATTGGATATGCATGCCTTAGAGAACTGTGCTCTGTTACAGGGTTACACATGATATGCTCCGTCACAGGAGAACATCTTTTATTACCAACAATATTGTTTTATTCAATGTGCAGATCTTTGTGATGTGATCAATTATCAATTTATATATGTACTGAATGGGTAACCCATGTGATTGAGGATTCTGCTCTGGTACAGGGTTTTACAATGATATACTTGTTATAGGAAAACATTTCCTCTCAATACCAATATTATTACACAAGTGCTGAATTGTACATATATGTTTCTTTGTGCCCCTGAGAACGATCCCACTGTTATACATTATAGGTAGTAACACTGTATTATTGTGTGATACGCTACGGGTAGTAACAAAGTGGTCATTGTAAGACATAGTGGTTACCAGGAAAGGCCACTTAGGTTGTATGCAGTAGTAACGCTCTGCAGGGAGCACTTAGATTGTAAGCAGTAGTAACGCTCTGCAGGGAGCACTTAGGTTGTATGCAGTAGTAACGCTCTGCAGGGAGCACTTAGGTTGTATGCAGTAGTAACGCTCTGTAGGGAGCACTTAGGTTGTATGCAGTAGTAACGCTCTGCAGGGAGCACTTAGGTTGTATGCAGTAGTAATGCTCTGCAGGGAGCACTTAGGTTGTGTGCCGTAGTAACGCTCTAACACTCTGCAGGGAGCACTTAGGTTGTATGCAGTAGTGACGTTCTGCAGGGAGCACTTAGGTTGTATGCAGTAGTGATGTTCTGCAGGGAGCACTTAGGTTGTATGCAGTAGTGACGCTCTGCAGGGAGCACTTAGGTTGTATGCAGTAGTGACGCTCTGCAGGGAGCACTTAGGTTGTATGCAGTAGTGATGCTCTCCAGGGATCACTTAGGTTGTATGCAGTAGTAACGCTCTGCAGGGAGCACTTAGGTTGTATGCAGTAGTAACGCTCTGCAGGGCGCAGCAGTAAAACAGTTTTTTTCTGGGATCACAATCCTGTTGTGAAAGGATCTCATAAATTTGATTACAAAAACGTGTTTTAAATTCCTTTTATATTTCACTTGCTTATATCAATTATTGCTCTACCCATATACCCATACATAGGTAGTGCTGGTATATAAATTATTTTATATCTTTCATTTTTTTGTCTTTTTGTCTTTCCATGCTGACAATCAATTGCCTTATGTCATGCCTATTGAAAAATCTATATTAAATAAAAATAATAAATGTTATGTTTTAATTTACTAATGAAATATAAAGAAAAAGAGTGCGCCACACATTAAGGCTTCTTTAGATATAAGCCCACTAGCTGTTTCTTCTAAACCCCCTAACCAGTCATTGCAATTTGCTTAATGGTGCACCTCCAACCAGATTAGCTAATCTTTGGTATTAACACTTTTGGATTATTCCCTCTATCGGTTGGTTCATACATAGAAGGATCATAAAACAGTTATCATTTGGGCCTGTGCATAGTCCCTCAGACTTAACGTCTTCCCTGGAAATACTTGTGGATGGAGCCCTTCATTCGCTTTGCCAGGATTCAAGGGTGGTCAATCTGTTGAAATCAGAGCACTACATTTTGGCCACCGTGCTCGATCCTAGGTTTAAAGCCTACGTCATGCATGTCCAAACTGTGGCCCTCCAGCTGTTGTAAAACTACAAATCCCAGGATACCCTGCCACAGTTTTGCTGCCAGAGAATGCTAAAGCTGTTTCAGGGCATGCTGGGATGTTTAGTTTCTTAACAGCTGGAGGGCCGCAGTTTGGACATGCCTGGCCTACGTTGTATCTCTCTTTCCGGACACAAGTCTGCAGAGGTGGAAAGACCTGCTGGTGAGAAAATTGTCAGCTCAAGCGGAACGTGACCCGCCAACAGCTCCTCCTTCATTTTCTCCAGCAACTGGGGCTGCGAGGAAAAGGATAACATTTCCGAGCCCACCCACTGGACACAAAAGTAACAATACAAGTGACACATTAACAGGAAATTGTTTCTGTCACCATAGCGACAATTATCTGGAAATAAGATAATACACAGACACATAAAAAGACTCAACGGAAATCTTTTGTTTTTAAACAACTTTATTTCATATCTTTAATACACAGATTTTTCTCTATATTTTAAACTTAAAAAATACTTTACTCTGCACAACATGGACAAAATATTCTTTAAATCACAGAAACAATTCAAGTTACATTATGGTATTGCAGGTAAGTAAAACAGATCAGGAGAGCCAAAACCCTATGGGGGTCATTCAGACCCAGCCGCAATAGCAGCCCGCAGCAGTTTGCTGGTGGTGACAAAATGCACATGCGCAGTGGCCGCACAGACACACACATTGCGGCCGCATCCCTGAGGGGTGAACACGGGCAGGCCAGGACCATTTTCCAGGGGGCTGCGTGATGTCACATCTGTGTTCATCTCTGATTAACCCCCTATAAGCTTCCAGAGTGCACCTCATATCTCATCTTTTCCAAGTTACTATAAATGATATGAGATCGGTAGCAGCACTACTTTCAGGATTATTACACAGAACACACATAAAGGCTGACACAGCAAATAACAGTAACACATACAAGGGATTAATTAGACATAAGGAAGAATAATCATCATTAAGTCTAATTATCAACTGGTTCTGTGCGGGACCCATACACCTCTTTACTGCCCCCAGCAGCCCCTGGTACTGCACTGCGGCCATCCACCCTGTCTCCCCCCACTGCTGTCACCAGCCCTATCTCCCCCTACTACTGCCACCCGCCCTGTCTCCCCCCACTACTGCCACCCGCCACATCTCCCCCAACTAGCCCCTCCTACTACTGCCACCCACCCCGCCTCCCCCACTACTGCCACCGCCCTGTCTCCTCCCACTACTGCCATCACCATTTCTACTTCCACTACTGCCACTGCCCTGTCTCCTCCCCACTACTGTCACCCACCCCACCTCCCCCCACTATTGCCACTCAGGGACGTGCAGTGATCTAAATGGCTCAGGAGGTACTGGCTAGAGCCAGATTTACACACAACATATGAGCCAAAGTGTACATGTGGGCATTATAGACAGGTGCAGCAGTATATACATCTGGACATTATACACAGGTGCAGCAGTATAAACTCCTGGAAATTTGGTGAGTTTTGATCAGAGATGTGCGGAAAAGATACACAGGTGGGGCACTGCCTCCCCTGCCATAGACTTTTTACTCCGGAGTTTTGGTTATAAACATGATTAGAATAATGCAAAGAAGATATTTACAACATAGTCTTTGTATTTTTCGTATACAGTAAAAACTCTTGCACAAACATTAGTATAACAGGAAAGGCTCTGCCTCACCTCACTGCACTGCTGCCACTACCCTGTCTCCCCCCACTACTGCCACTGCTCTGTCCACCCCCTTCCCCCACAACTGCACTTGCCCTGTCTCCCTCTGACACCTCAGCGCTGCTTGGGGACAATGTTACCCACAGACAGTGCCTCAGGCAGCTCCTGCTACAGCACTAGTGCCACCACCCTGTCTGCCCCTCTGACATTTCAGCACTGCTTGGGGATTCTTGGTACTGCTGGTAACAGTCCTTCATCTCCAGATGGAAGTAAGAAAGCAGGGCAGTAAGGAGGCAGAAGCTGCTTCTGGTACCATGGACCCTGGTCATGTAGGGCTGGGAGAGTCAGTAAGATTATGCAATAGAGTCACCATCTTACAGGCAGCCGGTGAAGGGAGCAGAGAATGGGTGTTATGTGGCAGGAACGGGCTGGTTAGGTAACAGCCTGGCTGCTGCATTCTGTACAAGCTACAAGCGGTGCAATTCTTTTGCTGGGAGACCCAGGTAGAGGACATTGCAGTAGTCTATGCGTGATGATACAAGTACATGTATGACTGTAGGTAGATCTTCAGAGGGAAATAAGTACTGGAGTCTGGCTATGTTCCTCAGATGAGGATCTGATTGTGGCTGATATCTGATGTCTAAGTGTCACTCCACCATCCAGGACACCAAGATTCCGCACATGATCAGCATTTTGTAACTCTGAACCCCCAAGCGTAAGTTTGGTTGGTTTACAAAGCTGAGCTGTAGCCCTGCCCATTGTTGGTGAGCTTCTATCATAAGGACATGTTTCACCAGGACTGAGTCACAGCCAACTGGCATCACCCACACCTGGAGCTCAGCTAGACAACCATTTAGGATTGGTACTGGGTTCTCAGTACCCAGAGCAAAAGACAGGTCATCTGCATAGCAGTGGTAGATGAGGGCATGACATCTGATTATTTCACCCAGTGGTAACATGTATATTGCAAAAAGCAAAAGAGATAGGATAAGAACCTTGAAGAACAATGCATGGCAATGATGAGTATACTCCAGAAGATTAAAATGGTTCCTCACCTGAGTGATGTCTAATTTGTGCAACAAGAGCTGATTTATTTCTCAGAGTATATAAATGGCCTCTCAACTGTGTGAGTTCGCTGATGTCTAAGAAGATGTGATTTCCGTGTAAAACATTTCCCAGAACATGGAAATGTCTTCTCACCTGTGTGACTTGTTATGTCTAACAAGAACTGATTTGTGTGCAAAACATTTCCCACACTTAGTGCAAGAAAATGGCTTCTCACCTGTGTGACTTCTGTGATGTATAACAAGATCTGATTTGTGTGCAAAACATTTCCCACACTTAGTGCAAGAAAATGGCTTCTCACCTGTGTGACTTCTGTGATGTATAACAAGATCTAATTTGTGTGCAAAACGTTTCCCACACTCAGAACATGGAAATGGCTTCTCATCTGCATGACTTCTGTGATGTATAACAAGATCTGATTTCCGTGCAAAACATTTCCCAAACTCAGAACATGGAAATGCCTTCTCACCTGTGTGACTTTTCTGATGTGTAACAAGATGTGATTTTTGTGTAAAACATTTGCCGCACTCAGAGCAAGAACATGGCTTCTCATCTGTGTGACTTCTGTGATGTATAACAAGATGTGATTTAGTTAAATAAGATTTCCCACACTCAGAGCAAGAAAACGGTTTCTCACCTTTGTGACTTTGCTGATGTGTAACAAGATGTGATTTCCGTGTAAAACATTTCCCACACTCAGAGCAAGAAAATGGTTTCTTACCTGTGTGACTTCTGTGATGTCTAACAAGATGTAATTTTTGTGCGAAACATTTCCCACACTCAGAACATGGAAATGGCTTCTCACCTGTGTGACTTTTCTGATGTGTAACAAGATGTGATTTTTGTGTAAAACATTTCCCGCACTCAGAGCAAGAAAATGGCTTCTCACCTGTGTGGCTTCTGTGATGTCTAACAAGTTGTGATTTACTTGCACAACATTTCCCGCATTCAGAGCAAGAAAACAGCTTCTCACCTGTGTGACTTCTGTGATGTATAACAAGATCTGATTTGTGTGCAAAACATTTCCCACACTCAGAACATGGAAATGGCTTCTCACCTGTGTGACTTCTGTTATGTTTAACAAGAGCTGATTTGTATGCAAAACATTTCCCACACTCAGAACATGAATATGGCTTCTCACCTGTGTGACTTCTGTTATGTTTAACAAGAACTGATTTCTGTGCAAAACATTTCCCACACTCAGAACATGGAAATGGCTTCTCACCTGTGTGACTTCTCTGATGTGCAACAAGTTGTGAATTCTGTGTAAAACATTTCCCACACTCAGAACATGGAAATGGCTTCTCACCTGTGTGACTTCTCTGATGTCTAACAAGACGTGATTTCCGTGCAAAACATTTCCCACACTCAAAACATGGAAATGGCTTCTCACCTGTGTGACTTCTCTGATGTATAACAAGATCTGATTTGTATGTAAAACATTTCTCACACTCCGGACATACTGGCCTTTTACCTGCCTTACCTGTGTGTGGGTTAATACACTTTGTGTTCTGTGTAAAACATTTGGTATCTATAGAACATGGAAATACTGTATCTGTCAGATCTATAACAGATGCACCAATATCAGAGTGATTAGGAGAACATTTCCTAGGATCAGAGGGATCAGCTGATAGAGCTGGATGTATAATTGGAGTAATGGGGTTATCTCCTGGAGAGTCCTGTCTACTGTCATTATCTCTTATTTCACAATCCGGGGATAACATTAGATGTTTTTCTGAGATATTCCTGCTTGTGTGTCCATCTCCTGGAAATAAAATACATTATGAAAATGTGACATTATCTGTAACAATATTAATCTTGTAAACAATAGGAGAAGACTACTCTCTGGGACACTTAATTGTAAATGTGTGTGTATAATAAAACATAACTTTTACTGAAGGCTGTATAATATTGTGTCTCAGACTATCATTGTGTCCACCCTCCTGAGAACACTCACAATAACAAATGTAATATTATAATAGGACTTAGATATATCTCTCTCTTGTACTGGTAACTAACCATGAAGTATAAATGGAGATATAGTCACTCGCCAAGTCCTATGTCAGCACCAATGTAAAACAATGGATGGGGAACATATTGTATGAATTGGAGATTCTAGATGAACAATAACCTCAGGCGTATGAGCTGATAGATCAGAGAAATGTCTCCTAACGTTACTCCTGGAAGCATTGGTAAGGTAGCATTCCTTTATGTGAGTGCTCATACGCTGGTAAGCCTGTACATGTGTTATTCACCTTTATATAAGGTATTGCTACAGCAGAGTAGGTGTGGAACAAGGTACTTTACATGCAATATACCATATGATATCTTGTAATCATCATCTGCTGGGTTATAATCCACTTCCTCTTACGTCCTAGAGGATACTGGGGTCCATTTAGTACCATGGGGTATAGATGGGTTCTTTGGGAGCCACTGGCACTTTAAGAGTTTAATAGTGTGGGCTGGCCCCTCCCTCTATGCCCCTCCTACCAGACTCAGTTTAGAAAATGTGCACGGAGGATCCGGTCACAGCTAGGGGAGCTCCTAGGAGTTTTCTTAGTTTTTTTTAATTTTCTGGAGTTAGATAGATTACAGGAAGGCTGCTGGCAACAGTCTCCCTGCTTCGTGGGACTTGGGGGGGGGGGGGTTGAGAATAAGAACCAACTTATGAGAGTTAATGGTTCTCTACTCCGCTGACAGGACACTGAGCAGTGTGAGAGTGCTGATCGCAAGCCCACTGCTCACTCCCACAACACGGCCACCACCCCCTAACAAAGACAGAAGAAAGAAAAGTGGTGAGTACAGCGTCGGCATCACCAAGGCCATGGCGGACATGATGCTCCTACGCAAAGAGGGAGTGAACATAATTCTATAACTGAATGGTCTGCTGATAGAGGCATCTTCCAAGGAGAAGCTGTTGCAGAGTATTGCGCTCTCAACTCAACTACTCTGGTATCATGGGTGGATCCTGAACCTTCCAATGTCCCATTTGGAATCGACAAGGAGACTGCCCTTCCTGGGGATGATATATGTACAAAAAAGAAAACAAGATTGCCTAATATTGGTGCACACTACTGTCAATAAAATATAACTTTTAATTCTTATTATTAAAAAACCTTTGCGAAATATTAAATAAACTATAGAAATGAAAAATAGAGAAAGTGTTTAAAACAAATGACTTCCTGCACACGGGTGTCCGCTATGTTGTAAATTCTATGTGTCTCTACGATACCCGACTATCTGTATATAGAGGTTATAGTTATCAGTAAATGTTCTACACTTCTCAGTAAATGTTCGTATCTTATTCCTTATTGTCCCATATACATATTTCGCAAAGGTTTTTTAATAATAAGAATTAAAAGTTATATTTTATTGACAGTAGTGTGCACCAATATTAGGCAATCTTGTTTTCTTTTTTGTACATATATCATCTCATCTTGCCTATGGTAGCACCCCCCAATAAAGAACAGTTATTTAACTAAAATAGATGGTACTCGAGGGGGTCGATTCTAAAAAATAAGCGATTGGTGCGACCTCCTCTTCCTTTTGTTTGAATGCACTTCCTGGGGATGATACTCGACACAGAAGTGCAGAGGGTGTTTCTACCGGTGGAGAAAGCGTTGGTGATCCAATCAGTGGTCCGGGATGTCTTGAAACCTCCCCCGGTATCTGTTCAGGGCCGTCTTTTCGTATGGGCTCAATAGGCTCTTGCCCAAGGGCCCCAGGAGTAAAAGGGCCCTAGACTGATAGCTGAGGGTCCCCTCTTTCCAAGGTTACCAGATTTTTGAAAATCGGCACTGGGGAACCGGAGATATCCGACTTCAAAACAGTGGTCCCCATCCAAGCCATTTAATTGTCCTTCCCAGCCAGATATCTCGGGTTCTGTCTGACTTAGATTTTTTCTGAGGGTATACGCAAAAAGCTGGGACTCTCCCCTTTTGGTGAACAATGGCAGCTTGTCTCTTCTATGCCCAGAACCAGGGATATCAGCCTTCAAGCAGCTTGTCTCTGCTCCAGCTCCACACGCCTGGTATGCAGTTTTATATTTTTGTTGGTGGATTGCTCTGGCTCCTGAACTCTGATCCCCAAGTCCCCATTACCTCCTGGGACTCTAGTTTTTTGCATCCCATTAAAGTTAAGAAATCTATTTCCAGGAACTGGAGATATCTGCAGTCAAGGAAGCTGCCCTCCCACCAGAAAATTATGAATGTTAAGCCCACTCCACTATCAACCCCTCCCCTACGTATTAAACATTCCCTACCAACCTGAAAGTCATGTACCAGGGCCCCTTCATTCAGCCCAATGTCCCCTTCTACAGTTTAGTGTTTTCATTCCTGCCCCATCTGTGCAGGAAAGGAGTAATTAGCAGACATTATTTCTCCAGGTCCTACATGCTGAGCGAAAAATAGAACACCCCCTACCGCCCGCGGGACATCAAAGCTGCCGCTGACAGCACCCCCACCCCTACTGCTGGAGGATGGGTAGGGGCCCCAGTGCATTGCTGTGCCCAGGGGTCTACACTGCTGTTAGGATGGCTCTGTATCTGTTCATCAGTGCATTCACCTTGGGAAGATGGTAGCCTCCTACGAGGCTCTACAAGATGGAAGATTCCATGCACGGTTCTTCCAGCTGGATCTCCTGGACAAGTGGTCGGGATCGCATCTTCACATGCACCAGCGGATATGCCTGTCACCGAAAGCCAGAATTTCACTACTCTGGTGGCTGCAAACTTCTCACCTGCTCGAGAGCCGCAGGTTCTGGATTCAGAATTGGATTCTTCTAACCACGGATGCAAGCCTCAAAGGTTGGGGAGTAGTCACCCAGGGAGAAAATTTCCAAGGAAAGTGGTCAAGCCAGGAATCTGTCCTTCCAATAAACATTCCGGAACTAAGGGCCATATACAATGGCCTTCTACAAGCGACTCGTCTTCTGCAAGATCGAGCCATTCAGGTTTAGTCGGACATCACAGCGGTGTCCTACATAAACAGGCAGGGTGGAACAAAGAGCAGGGCTGCAATGTCAGAGGTAACAAGAATCCTCCTCTGGGCAGAAAGACACGTGATGGCACTGTTGGCGATCTTCATTCCGGGAGTGGACAACTGGGAAGTGTACTTCCTCAGCAGACACAATCTCCATCCAGTAGAATGGGGCCTCCACCCAGAGGTATTCACAGAGGTAACACGCCGATGGGGTGTACCTCAGATAGACATGAAGGCCTCTCCTCTCAACAAGAAGCTTCGGAGGTACTGTTCCAGGTCACGAGACCCACAGGCAGTGGTGGTGGTCGCCTTGGTGACTCTGTGGGTGTTCCAGTCAGTGTATGTGTTCCGTCCACTTCCACTGATCCCAAGGATTCTCAAACTAATAAAAAAAGCAAGAGTTCCGTCGATCCTCATTGCTCTGGACTGCAGGGGCCGTTTGCCTATCAAGACTTACCGTGGCTACGTTTGACGGCATGGAGGTTGAACGCCATATCTTAGCTCGGAAGGGCATTCCGAAAATGGTTATTCCTACTCTGATCCAAGCTAGGAAGGGAGTAACATCTAATCATTACCATCAGATTTGGAAAAAGTATGTGTCTTGGTGTGAATCCAAGAAGTTTCCTATGGTGGAGTTTCAACTGGGACATTTTCTCTTCTTTCTGCTAGCAGGTGTGGATGTTGGCCAACGCTTAGGCTCCATCAAGGTCCAGATTTCGGCCTTGTCTATTTTCTTCCAAAAACAATTGGCTGCTATCCCTGAGGTTCAGACTTTCTTGAAAGGGGTTCTGCACATCCAACCACCCTTTGTGCCTCCTAGAACACCTTGGGATCTTAATGTGGTGCTGCAGTTCCTGCAATTGGATTGGTTCGAACCTTTACAGGAGGTGGATGTAAAGGTTCTTACTTGGAAGGCGGTCACATTGTTGGCCTTGGCTTCTGCAAGACGTGTGTCAGAATTGGGGGCATTGTTGCACAAGAGCCCCTACTTGATTTTCCATGAGGATAGAGCTGAGCTCAGAACGTGTCAGCAATTTCTCCCTAAGGTTGTGTCGGCTTTTCATATTAACCAACCTATTGTGGTGCCAGTGGCTACTGACAACTCAATTACCTCAAAGTCCTTGGATGTCGTGCGGGCTTTGAAAATCTATGTGAAGAGAACTACTCGTCACAGGAAGTCGGACGCACTATTTGTACTTTATCATCCCAACAAGATTGGGTGTCCTGCTTCTAAGCAGACAATTTCACGCTGGATCAGGCTTACTATCCAGCATGCTTATTACACAGCAGGATTGCCAATTCCAAAATCTGTTCAGGCCCACTCTACCCGTAAAGTGGGTTCTTCCTGGGCAACTGCCCGGGGTGTCTCGGCTATTCAGCTTTGCCGAGCAGCTACTTGGTCAGGGTCGAACACGTTTGCTAAGTTTTACAAATTCTATACTTTGGCCTCTGAGGACTTCAAGTTTGGTAAATCAGTTCTGCTGGAACCTCAGCACTCTCCCTCCTGTACTGGGAGCTTTGGTACATCCCCATGGTACTAAATGGACCCCAGCATCCTCTAGGACGTAAGAGAAAATAGGATTTTAATTACCTACCGGTAAATCCTTTTAAGTAGTCCATAGAGGATGCTGGGCACCTGCCCTGTGCTTCGTATTACTGCAGTGTTACTTGGTTCAGTATTGTTGGTTTAGCCGTTGCTGAATTGTTCCAAGTTGGTTAGTTTGGCGTTTCTTTTTGTTATTTGTGAGCTGGTGTAACTCTCACCACTATCTGTGTATTTTCTTCTCTCGAAGTATGTCCGTCTCCTCGGGCACAGTTTCTAGACTGAGTCTGGTAGGAGGGGCATAGAGGGAAACCAGCCCACACTATTAAACTCTTAAAGTGCCAGTGGCTCCTAAAGCACCCGTCTATACCCCGTGGTACTAAATGGACCCCAGCATCCTCTACAGAATACGAGAAAATAATTTACCGGTAGGTAATTCAAATCCTATTTTTACATCCCCATCATCAGTGTCTTACCTCTATATTCTCAATAGTAATAAGGATGATGTGTCTACGGTAAGTATGATACAGAGAATTACATATCAGAATCTATACAGCTGCCGCCATACTTCTGCTTCTCATACGTGTGCTACTGGCAGCAGTGAACATCTGAGTGAGAGTGCAGGGAAGACAGCAGAGTCTGATGAGAAAGAGATTGGATCTGCCTTTGCAGGGATGTACCACACCTGTCACCCCTGTTAGTATATAAAATAAAAAATAAGAAGGGCGTGGTCCATCCAGACATGCTTTCTGGAGTTCTCACTATGGGGGACATGTACTAAGCAGTGATAAAAGTGGAGAAGTTGCCCATAGTAACCAATCAGCTGCTCTGTATACTTTTATAGTATGCAAATTATAAATGTTACATCAATGCTGATTGGTTGCCATGGGCAACTTCTCTACTGGCTCACTTCACTTTTATCACTGCTTAGTACATCTCCCCGTAAGTGGCTTCTTATCTACCCTACCTGATAGCTCTCAGCCGCCGCTGGGATCAAGACCCAATCTATTAAGTCGTCCACTCCTACTGGCCTAAAGCCGCTCACTCCGGGCACTGTTCACTGCCGCAGCCTAGTGCCGCCGCTGAAGCCACGGGCTGTAGTCTGGGAATAAGTGCGCCCAGTCTTTCCTGCATACTCCGGATACCTGACTTGGAGGCGATTTTGCCTCAGGTGGGAGCACTTGCTCTCCTGCTTCTGCTGGGGACAGAATGGGCTGCCCACAGTCACCAGAGCCCTGCAGGGATATTAGGAAGTGAGGTGGCTGCCATTTTGGATCCTGGTGCCCGGCCATCGCATGCTTTGCTTCAATAATGTGTAAAATTGATATAAGCTGCTAAATAAGTGTCCTGACAGCTGGACCGGGGGTCACTACACTAAATTGAAGCATTTGCCTGGAGGTGAAACTGCCTTCTATTTATATGGTTCCATTATAATCTACTTCCTCTCAGTCTACATGCAGAGCCCAGTATCAAGTATAGTCTGAGTACAGCGCATTACACTCTGATTACAACCTCACAGTATATTATTTTGTGGATTTATTCACTGAATATATTTTGCCATTTGTGTCTCTCTGGGCTGAGTACTTCACGTCTGTGATCACGCTGACCTCTAGTGGAATTTCTCGCTCATTACTGTGTTATTTGAGTTGCATTACATCATGTTTACTTGAAATTTTAGCTCGGATACCCCCGTCACCCCGACAAAGAATGTCATTTTGAACTGAGTCATCTTGATGTAACCTCCTGACAGCGTACTACTGCTACTTTTATTTATAGATTGTATTTTCCTATCTCTGAGAGGTCAGTCTCTTTGTAACCAGCTTATGGGGGTCATTCCGAGATGTTCGCTCGTTAGCAACTTTTTGCTGTGCTGCAATCAGATAGTCGCCACCTAAGGGGGAGTGTATTTTCGCTTTGCAAGTGTGCAAATGTTTTTGCAGCAGACGGCACAAAAAAGTTTGTTGCAGTTTCTGAGTAGCTCTGGACTTACTCAGCCGCTGCGATCTCTTCAGACTTTTTGGTCCCGGAATTGACGTCAGACACCCGCCCTGCAAACGCTTGGACACGCCTGCGTTTTTCCAAACACTCCCAGAAAACGGTCAGTTGACACCCATAAACGCCCTCTTTCTGTCAATCACCTTGCGATCGGCTGTGCGAATTGATTCTTCGCTAAATCCATTGCCCATCACCAATCCTCTTTGTACCGGTACGACTCGCCTGCGCATTGCGGTGCATACATGTGCGGTTTTGATGAGTTTTAACCTGATCGCAGCGCTGAAAAAAAGTTGCTAGAGAGATCAAATCGGAGTGACCCCTCATGCCTCCAAAAAAGGTTAAAAAGTACCAAATTGGCCCCACCTGTCCATCTCTTTGGTACCTCAAATTCAGGTGGTCCTTCTGAGACCGCTACAACATCATCTGCTTCTACTTGTCAGTCGCACAGCCCAGCTGTAATGGCTGAAAACGTCTTAAGACACTCTAGCTGGTCCTGTTACTCTACGCTCTATACATTCTATGTTATTTACATTTAAGGACTGAAAACCTCCGAACTTAACTCTAATATTTGAAGCTTTGGGGTCAGATATCAGTGAGATTGGCACTCGTACAGACTAAGATGAAAGAGATTGTTGCATCTCACAAAGATCTGATTTCAGCACATGACACCCTTCAGGAAGACATGGTCTCTATTCATGATAAAGTCATTGATTTAGAAGACTGGTCTCGGAGAAATAATATCAGAATAATGGGCGTTCTGGATTCTGTTACAAATGCTGAGCTTTATGATTATGCCACGGTCCTCTTTTCAGAAACTTCTATGAAGGCTTCTGCCGCTGACCTTCTTATTGATAGGATCCATAGACTCCCAAAGTCCAAACAGGCCTCTATCCAAGCACCGAGGGACACTCTGCTCAGGGTCCACTTTTTTCATATTAAAGAACACATTCTACAGGCTGCTTTGTATTCCTCATCCACAGCTGAGTGCCTAAATAATCTGCAGATATTTCCAAATATTTCTCCTGTGACACTGGCCAAAAGGCGTCTATTCCACCCAAGGAAATGTGCAATACAAATGGGGCTTTCCTACTAAGCTTATTGTAATGTGAAACGGCGCCTTCGCAGTGATACCTTCACCCGAGGATGGCCCTACTATTCTGAAAAATTGGGACATTCCTGTTGACAGTCCTTCATGACACTTTACCTAAACCAATCCCGGAGGAGTTGTCTTCCGTCTCGAAGTAATATGCTAAAGGAGTAAGACTGTTACAGACACTCAGAGTCTGTTTCCTACTGTAACATGTGCCAACTGGGACTAAGTTACTGGGCATGGATCTATTTTTGGCCCAGATTTATTTGCTCTTGTTATGGGTATAAAATGTATCTTTTTATCTTTATTTCCTGTGCTATTTAATTGCTATATGGTATATGGTCCGACATTGTTTCCACCATTACATTTCATAATACCTTTCTAGAATGTTTGGGTGTTCAGGTAAAGCATGACTGATTCGTCTAACATCCTGTTGCCCTTATAACGGTGTTGGTGGAACCTACATTGGATATCAGACCATGTTCTTGGCCTTTACCTCCTTTGGATACATTGGTTACATTGAGATTTGAGATTTCTTTGTACAATTGTTACTATGATGACTAGATTTTGCACTGTCATATGGCTAATTGGGGTAGTCAGTGGGTTTCCCTCTTAGGCCCGACTGCCACCTTTTTCCACCTTTCTGTCACAGTTCCCTAGTGACGGAATCTCTAGTTCCTTTATGGACGCTATTTCTGATTGTCTTTCATTTTTCTTCCCTATTTTATTATTTTTTTTCTGTTATTTGATAGTTTGAAGTATGCACACGTCCTACAGACTCTATTGGACTTCACACAGATAATCCTAGATGTTTCATTTGGTAGACTTACCATTGTTAACTCTCTTTCCGCGAGGTACATTGCAGTATCCACAGGAAAATATTGGGGTGGGATCTTGATCCAGAGGCACAAACAGGCTAAAGCTTTAGGCTGTCCCAGGATGCATTGGGGCCTCCTCTATAACTCCACCTCCAGACACTGGAGCTCAGTTTTGTTTAACCAGTCCAATGCAGGAGCAGGTAAAAGAGAAGGCAGATGTTAGTCACATAGAACCACATTCTCATGACAGGAGAAGGGACCAGCGGCTAACGCCGTACAAACCTACAGAATCTAGGTGCGTCAGGGTGGGCGCCCTGTGGAACCAATGTACCTCACAGAAAGAGCTGTAACAATGGCAAGTCTACCATAACTCTCCTTTTCTGCAGCAGGATACATTGGTTTCCACAGGAAAACATTGGCGACGTTCCTCAAGGGAGGGGACGCACCTTAACGGGCATGAGAACGTGGCATCCAAAGGAAGCATCCTGGGAAGCAGAAGTATAAAAGGCATAGAACCTAATAAACATGTTCACTGAGGACCACGTAGCCGCCTTCCACAATTGTTCTGCGGATGCGCCACGGCGAGCCACCCAAGAGGGTTCAACAGACAGATTAGAATGGGCTTTAATAGCAGCAGGAGCTGGAAGTCCAGCTTGCGCATAAGCTTGTGCAATCACCATTCTAATACATCTGGCCAAAGTTTGCTTATTCGCAGGCCAGCCACATTTGTGAAAACCAAACAGTACAAAAAGGGTATCTGACCTCCTGATAGAGGCAGTCCTTTCCATATAAATACAGAGAGTCCGTACCACATCCAAACAACGGTCTTTGGAATACAAATCTGAAGAGATAAAGGCGGGAACAACAATCTCTTGGTTAAGGTGAAAAGATGACAGCACCTTAGGCAAATAGCAAGGTCTATTTCAGAGAATTGGCCGGTCACTGTGAAAAGTCAAATAGGGTGGACGACAGGACAAAGCGCCTAAGACAGATACCCTTTTTGCAGAGGCAGTTGCCAGCAAGAACAGGACCTTGGCCATGAAACATTTTAGGTCCACTGACTCAAGAGGTTAAAATGGAGACTCTTGCAGGACCTTTAGTGCAACAGTCAAATCCCATGGAGCCACAGGAGGGACATGGGGAGGCTGACTCCTAAGTATGCCCTGAGCGAAAGTATGAACGTCAGGTATAGATGCAATTTTCCTCTGAAACCATACCGACTAGGCAGAGATGTGAACCTTGAGGGTGGCCAGACGAAGACCTAGTTCAAGGCCTCGTTGCAGAAAAGCCAGGATTCTGGATGTTCTGAATTGATATGTATCATAATTCTTGTCAGCACACTAGATGAAGTAAGAATTCCAGACTCTGTAATAAATCCGGGCAGATGCCGGTTTGCGGGCTTTCAGCATAGTCTGAATAACTGCCTCGGAAAATCCTTTGGCCGTCAGGAGTGAAGCTTCAAGAGCCACACCGGCAAAGCCAGTCTGGCCAGGTCTGGGTAAAGACAAGGAAGTAGAAGGGGTCTCTCTGCAATAATGACATGGGATGAACTAGATATTGTGGCAATTACAGAGTCATGGTGCAATGAAAATCATGACTGGGACATAGCTATCCCAGAATATACTTTATTTAGGAAGGACAGAATGGGAAAAATCGGAGGAGGGGGGGCAATGTATGTAAAAAAAAGCATTAATACTACCTTAATACAAAGTATTGAAGAAAAAACTGAGGCCCTTTGGATGTCCATAGAAATAGGGGAGAAGTCGATTATTCGTATTGGTGTGATATACAGGACACCAGGTCAGGAAGTAGAACTGGACAAGAACCTATTGCAGGACATAACTAAAATGGCATTAAAAGGAGAGGTAATAAACATGGGAGACTTTAATCTTCCTGATGTAAACTGGGAGGTGTCTGTTGCTAGTTCCACTAGAAGTAGAGACATTTTAAATTCCCTTCAGGGAGCATCTCTCCACCAATTGGGGAAGGAGCCCACTCGGAAAGACGCAATATTAGACTTAATACTTACAAATGGAGACAGATTATCGGACGTAAAAGTGGGTGAAAACCTGGGATCCAGTGATCATCAAGCAGTATGGTTCAGCATAAAGACAGAGACTGACTCGTCCCATACAAAAACAAAGGTGTTGGATGTTAGGAAGGCTGATTTTGTAGGGATGGGAAAATGTGTAAGCGATTCTTTGGCAGAGTGGAGGAACTTGGAAGCCGTGCAGGAGAGGTGGAAAACATTAAAAAGTGCAATATTAAAGGCAACAGGCCATTGTATCAAAAGTGTTAGGAAAAACACAAGGAAAAGGAAGCCAGTGTGGTTTGTGAAACAAGTAGCAAATATTGTGAATGAAAAAAAAAGACGGCTTTTAGGAAATATAAGCAGACACAAAATAATGAAGACAAAGATATATATCTTGTTAGACAGAAGGAGACTAAGAAGGTAATCAGATGTGCAAAGTCACAAGCTGAGGAGAAAATGGCCCAGTCAGTGGGTAAAGGAGGCAAAACTTTTTTTAGGTATATAAGTGAAAGGAGAAAAACGAAAGGTGGAATTATAAAACTAAAGACAGAGACTGGGAGTCTTGTTGAGGGAGACAATTTAGTAGCAGATCATCTTAATGATTATTTTTGCTCAGTAATTACTACTGAAAGAGAGGGGAGGGGGCCACAGTTAAGTTGCAGTGATATTTATTTAAAAAAATTAAACAAGTACATTTACAGAGGAGAAGGTCCTAACAGAACTCTCAAAGCTGAAAGTGGACAAATCTATGGGGCCAGATGGGATACATCCAAGGATACCTAAAGATCTTAAAGAGGTGCTGGTAGCACCATTGACAGAATTATTCAACCAGTCATTAGCTACAGGAGTAATTCCTGAGGACTGGAAAAGAGCGAATGTAGTCCCACTGCACAAAAGTGGAAGCAAGGAAGAGGCAAACAACTACAGACCAGTGAGTCTTACATCAGTAGTAGGGAAATTGATGGAAACACTCTAAAAAGAAAGAGTTGTAGATTATCTCAAATCCAGCAATTTACAGGATCCCAAACAGTATGGATTCACTGGGGGGAGATCATGTCAAACAAATCTTATTGACTTTTTTGACTAAAGTGATGGATAAAGGTGGAGCCGTGGATATAGCTTATCTAAACTTTAATAAGGAATTTAACACTGTTCCATATCGCAGACTGCTAAATAAACTTGGAAGCTTGGGATTGGATACTAGAATATTTAATGGATAAGATCTTGGTTGCAGGATAGAAAACAGAGAGTTGTGGTAAATGGAGTGCATTCACAGGAGGGAAATGATACCAGTGGAGTACCCCAGGGATCTGTACTTGGACCAGTGCTTTTTAATATCTTTATTGGCGACATTGCAAATGGCATTAAAGGGAAAGTATGCCTTTTTGCAGATGACACAAAGGTATGCAACAGGGCAGACACACCAGGTGGGGTAAAACAAATGATTGAGGATCTAGGTAGACTACAGGAACGGTCAAGAGCGTGGAAATTACAGTTTAATGCCAAAAAATGCAAAATCATGCACTTGGGTCTCAAAAATCCTAAAGCTAAATATAGTATTAATGGCACTATACTGGAAACTACTGAGGAGGAAAGGGATCTAGGAGTCACTATTTCAGATGACTTAAAAGCAGGTAAGCAATGTAACAAGGCAATGAGGAAGGCTAGTCAGATGCTTGGCTGCATTGGGAGAGGAATCAGCAGCAGAAAGAAAGAAGTAATAATGCCACTGTATAGGTCATTGGTACGGCCTTATCTAGAATACTGTGTTCAATTCTGGAGGCCATATATTCAAAAGGATATTAATACATTAGAAACTGTACAAAGGAGGGCAACTAAAATGGTGCATGGCCTACATCACAAAACATACCAAGAAAGGCTAAGAATTCTCAATATGTATAGTTTGGAGCAGAGAAGGGAAAGGGGGGACATGATAGAAACTTTCAAATATATCAAGGGTTTTAACAAAGTCCAGGAGGGAAACATTCTCCAAATGAAGAGAAGCAATAGGACATGAGAATATGCACCGAGATTGGAGGGGGGTTCATGAGAAATTTGTGGAAAAATTACTTCACAGAGAGGGTAGTGGACAAGTGGAATAGTCTCCCATCAGAGGTGGTAGAGGCTAAGACAGTAGAGCAATTTAAACATGCATGGGATAGACATAAAGATCTCCTTACAAAGAAATAAGGATCAAATAAGGATTGAGATAAAAATATGGTAAAAAAAAAAACCCTAAAAACAGAAGGGCAGACTAGATGGGTGGTTCTTATCTGCCGTCAAATTCTATGTTTCTATGTTTCTCTGTTGACAGACCCAGCAGGTCTGAGAACCAATATCTTCGAGGCCACGCTGGAGCGACTAGAAGTAGTATTCCTCCTTCTTGTTTGAACTTCCGTAGTCGTAGTATCCTGGGCAAAAGTGACACGTAGGGCTTGAGGATCCCTGGTTCTTGATCCGTACCGTGTGATTGTGTCGAGACGCCATGAGGTCTATGTCCAGTAGGCTCCATCTGTCCACTACGAGTTGAAAGACTTCCGGATGAAGATTCCACTTTCTGGCATGTACGTCCTGGCGACTGAGGAAGTCTGCTTCCCAGTTTTGGACACCTGGAATGAACACTGTCGATATGGCTGGCAGATGGCGTTACGCTCAACAAAGGATTTTTGACACTACGATCATTGCCATGCGGCTTTGAGTGCTGCCTTGATGATTTCTGAATGCCACCATGGTGGCGTTGTCTGACCGTACCTGAACAGGCCTGTTCTGTACCAGAGGCAGGGCGAGAGAGTGCATTGAACACTGCCTTCAACTCCAGAATGTTTATTGGGAGGAGTGATTCCTCCTTGGTCCAGCGACCCTGAAACGAGTGTTGCTCCAACACCGCACCCCATCCTCTCAGACTGGCATCTGCTGTCAGCATGACCCAGTCGGGGATCCAGAAGGGACGGCCCTTGCTTAATCGCTGATCCTCTAGCCACCAGGTCAGCGACAACCGAATTTCCGGAGTTAAAGCAATCATCTGAGATCTGATCAAATCTGAGACCTGATCTGATCTGGAGACAGAAACATCCATTGACTGTGTGTATCCAGAAGTGCCCCGTGGTGCACTATGAGCTGGGACCAGCGAGGACTTTTTCCAATATATAAGCCAACTATGGGCTTGCAGAAAATTTGCCAGTGGGAATTTACCAGAATCAGCAGATCGTCCAGATACGGTAGGATTATGATCCCCTGGCAACGAAGATGTGACCTTATCACGGCCATGACCATGGTGAAAATCTGAGGATCCGTAGCCAATCCAAATGGTTCAGCCTGGAATTGAAAGTGTAGGTTGCCAATAGCAAACCGCAGAAACTGCTGGTGTGACCTGGCAATAGGTATATGCAGGTATGCATCCTGTATATCCAGGGATACCATATAGACTCCGCGTTCCATAGCCAGTACAATTGAGCGTAGTGTTTCCATACGAAACCTGGGTACTCTCACAAACTTGTTCAGAGATTTGAGGTTGAGCATAGGCCGGAATGACCCATTGGGTTTCGGAACTAGAAACAGGGTGGAAGAATAAAATCTGCCTCTCTGGGACTGAGGTATCGGCACAACCACTTCTGTACTCAGAAATACGAAAAATGGTTTACCACCTCTTATCTCAGGCGCTTTTCAGATAATATTCAGTCTCTCAAGTTTATTAGAGACACATAACCTTAGACAAATTAAAATAAAAATACATAGTGTGATATTGTAACAGTAGGAGGAGACAGGTGAATCAATCTTTAGAGGTGTCGGACTCGTACCGCATCAGGTGGTCTACTGTTAGGTAGACAAATAGCGCGGTATTGGAGCGGGTCACCGTCTTAGATATCTCCTGACTTCTTCCAACTTCTCAGGAATAGCCCCTTCTTATTCCAACTCAAGGTACATGAAAATGACAATGGTACTCCAATGGTGCATTACCATAAAACTTTTATTTCATAAAATATAGGAATATAAACTTATCAAGGTGGGTTCTTACCAGACTGATTGGTCTACATGAAAATGCAGACAACTGCGTTTGTTATACATAACACAACTAGGCGTCCCCAGGAGTAGTTGTATCCAGCCAGGCAAGAGCTCCACACACGTCCTGCTACCTTCACCAACGCGTTTCGATAACAAATGGTTATCTTTTTCAAGGTGTAGATGGTAGCAGACACCCTGTGGTATTTATCCTCCCACAAATCTAAACAACTAAAAACCTAATGCCAGACATGGATTACCTGATTGCTAAAATCCTAAATACCTAACATGCACCTATCGCTATAAAAGGAGTCCATTTCGTATCTTCCTAGTGGCTTTCTGAAAGTCCGTTTCCCGCCGTATTGATTAACCAATCCTGCCTCATGGCGCAACATTGTCCCGTCACCGGAAATGACGCGGATCGGCGTCCTCCGTCTGACCGGAAACAGCACTACTCCCTGTGTCAAGGATATGAGGTATTCGTCCTCTCCGTGTAGTACGATGTCCCGTCACCGGAAGTGCTGTAAATCAACATCCGCCGTCTGGTCGGGACCCGGAAGTCATGTCATATGATGATGTAATTTCCCTGGTCCCGTTTCCATGGTTGTTTACCGGATGCAGTATGACGCGTAATCCATATAGCATCGTTCTATATTCATGTCCCTTAAGGATGGCGCCATTTTGCTGTAGTTATCCACTCATTGTAATAGAAGAAAAAATAAACAGAAATTAAAAATGATATAAAAACATAAATAAAAACATCTCTAAAATAGATAGAAGTTGGGAAAATATTTGGTTTTATAAAAACCATTTAGTTTCGAAGTCTTTATTGAGGCCTCCTGGTTCCAAGGTTTTATATTTGAAAATAGTTTGCATTTCTATCCTGGCAAGTTTTTGATGTGGGTCTCCTCCTCTAATGTCTAATTTAACACGTTTCAGGGCATAGAAATTCTTGATCTCTCTAGGGTCACAATGATGTATTTTCTTAAAATGTGCCGACAAGGCATGAGTTTCTAGCCCTTTTTTAATATTTCGGAGGTGTTCTCCCAATCTGATTTTAAATGCTCTACTAGTACGGCCTATGTAGAATTTGCCACACGTGCACTCTACACAGTACACTACATTGTTGGTATGACAAGTTACAAAATCTTTGATAATGCACTTCCTTTCGTTAATAGTGACCTCTACAATCTTGTTCCCAAAAGTATTGGGGACGTTTTTGCAAGCGATACAAGCTCCGCATCTGTAGAAACCTTCTGATGTTATTGTAGGTCCAGTAGGGCCCATCTGATGGAAACTATGGACCAATTTGGATTGCAGATTAGGGGCTTTCCTGTATATACATACAGGTCTGTCAGGAAGATCATTTCCAATAATGGGGTCCTTCTTAAGGATAGGCCAATGTTTCTGTAGAATACCTTGGACTTTCTTGTGCTGAGAAGAATAATTAGATATAAAAGCCCACTTGAACCTGTTATTCACCTCTTTTTTATCCCTTTTATTTACAATGAGTAAATCTTTTCTATCTAATTTGGATACTTCATCCAATGTTTTCTCTAAATGCCTTTTATCGTATCCACTCTCAAGAAAGCATTTTTCCAAAGAGGAGGCTTGTGCCATGAAGACTGTTTGTTCCGAACAATTACGTTTGAGTCTCTTAAATTGACCAACAGGAACACTGTTCAACCAGTTATCATGATGACAACTCAATTTATTGATGTAAGACCTTGAGTCAGTAGGTTTAATGAAATTTTTAGTTTTGACATTTAGAGAAAACATTGGATGAAGTATCCAAATTAGATAGAAAAGATTTACTCATTGTAAATAAAAGGGATAAAAAAGAGGTGGATAACAGGTTCAAGTGGGCTTTTATATCTAATTATTCTTCTCAGCACAAGAAAGTCCAAGGTATTCTACAGAAACATTGGCCTATCCTTAAGAAGGACCCCATTATTGGAAATGATCTTCCTGACAGACCTGTATGTATATACAGGAAAGCCCCTAATCTGCAATCCAAATTGGTCCATAGTTTCCATCAGATGGGCCCTATTGGACCTACAATAACATCAGAAGGTTTCTACAGATGCGGAGCTTGTATCGCTTGCAAAAACGTCCCCAATACTTTTGGGAACAAGATTGTAGAGGTCACCATTAACGAAAGGAAGTGCATTATCAAAGATTTTGTAACTTGTCATACCAACAATGTAGTGTACTGTGTAGAGTGCACGTGTGGCAAATTCTACATAGGCCGTACTAGTAGAGCATTTAAAATCAGATTGGGAGAACACCTCCGAAATATTAAAAAAGGGCTAGAAACTCATGCCTTGTCGGCACATTTTAAGAAAATACATCATTGTGACCCTAGAGAGATCAAGAATTTCTATGCCCTGAAACGTGTTAAATTAGACATTAGAGGAGGAGACCCACATCAAAAACTTGCTAGGATAGAAATGCAAACTATTTTCAAATATAAAACCTTGGAACCAGGAGGCCTCAATAAAGACTTCGAAACTAAATGGTTTTTATAAAACCAAATATTTTCCCAACTTCTATCTATTTTAGAGATGTTTTTATTTGTGTTTTTATATCATTTTTAATTTCTGTTTATTTTTTCTTCTATTACAATGAGTGGATAACTACAGCAAAATGGCGCCATCCTTAAGGGACATGAATATAGGACGATGCTATATGGATTACGCGTCATACTGCATCCGGTAAACAACCATGGAAACGGGACCAGGGAAATTACATCATCATATGACATGACTTCCGGGTCCCGACCAGACGGCGGATGTTGATTTACAGCACTTCCGGTGACGGGACATCGTACTACACGGAGAGGACGAATACCTCATATCCTTGACACAGGGGGTAGTGCTGTTTCCGGTCAGACGGAGGACGCCGATCCGCGTCATTTCCGGTGACGGGACAATGTTGCGCCATGAGGCAGGATTGGTTAATCAATACGGCGGGAAACGGACTTTCAGAAAGCCACTAGGAAGATACGAAATGGACTCCTTTTATAGCGATAGGTGCATGTTAGGTATTTAGGATTTTAGCAATCAGGTAATCCATGTCTGGCATTAGGTTTTTAGTTGTTTAGATTTGTGGGAGGATAAATACCACAGGGTGTCTGCTACCATCTACACCTTGAAAAAGATAACCATTTGTTATCGAAACGCGTTGGTGAAGGTAGCAGGACGTGTGTGGAGCTCTTGCCTGGCTGGATACAACTACTCCTGGGGACGCCTAGTTGTGTTATGTATAACAAACGCAGTTGTCTGCATTTTCATGTAGACCAATCAGTCTGGTAAGAACCCACCTTGATAAGTTTATATTCCTATATTTTATGAAATAAAAGTTTTATGGTAATGCACCATTGGAGTACCATTGTCATTTTCATGTACCTTGAGTTGGAATAAGAAGGGGCTATTCCTGAGAAGTTGGAAGAAGTCAGGAGATATCTAAGACGGTGACCCGCTCCAATACCGCGCTATTTGTCTACCTAACAGTAGACCACCTGATGCGGTACGAGTCCGACACCTCTAAAGATTGATTCACCTGTCTCCTCCTACTGTTACAATATCACACTATGTATTTTTATTTTAATTTGTCTAAGGTTATGTGTCTCTAATAAACTTGAGAGACTGAATATTATCTGAAAAGCGCCTGAGATAAGAGGTGGTAAACCATTTTTCGTATTTCTGTCTATTGGGAGTATTGGTGATACTTCTAACCACCTTTCTTTTCGGCTGCTCAGGCGCACCTATCTGTGTTCTATTTTTTGTACACTTCTGTACTCAGGAGAGAACTGACACTCGTTTGCAAACCTTGCACCTTTAACGGATCCCATGCGTCTGAAGTGGTCTTTAACCAGACCTGGGTGAACTGTAGAAGTCGGCCTCCCACCCTCGGATCCTCCAGGGGGAGGCCCGCCGCATCATGCAGCAGGTTTGTCATGTTTTGAAGCAGGCTGATGGGCATCCCGGGATTATGTGGCCTTGGGCTAGGTGGTTTTGGGAGCACGAGATTGTCTCGGCTATGCCTGACCTTTTGATTTCCCTTGAGGCCAAAAAGATTAGTTTTTGGGAGAAAAGCAGTCTTAGCAGCTGCTAATTCAGACACAATTTTATTCAGGCAAATATAGTGGAGGATGCTCATTTAGCCTAGTGACATCATTCAGGTGCTTGAAAGGGAGTTTTTACCAAACAAAATGTCCTCCCTTAAATGGGAGTACCTCTAAGGTCTTTTTGGAGTCTAGGTCCACCTTTGATTACCTCAAAAACAGAATATGGTGAGCCAGGACAGATGTAGTCGACGCCTTGGCTGCCAGTACTCCTGAATGTAACAGGCAGCAGTGGTAATGTGAGACAGGTATTGTCTGGCAGTGTCAGATATATCCTCAGGCAGCTCATCTTTTAATGCCTGAACCCACACTTCAATACCTTTTGCAGCCCAGGAGGCAGCTATGGTGGGCCTATGTACAGCTCCTGTGAGGGAGTAAATAGACTTCAGGCATCCCTCCACACGCTAATCTGTCAGTTCCTTCAGTGAGGTGACAGTGGTGACAGTCAGAGTGGATGATACCACAAGACAGGTGACATGAGAATCCAACGGTGGAGGATTTTCCCACTTGCTACATAACTCTGCAGGGAGAGGATATCAAGCTAAGGCCCGTTTAAGCACAGGGAATTTCTTCTTTGGAGTAGACCAGGGTTCCCGTCTGATTTCCACTGAATGGTCAGAATGGGGTAACAGAGTTTTATCAACTTTCTGCAGCTTAAATATATCGGTTTCTTTTGCTGTAGTAGTGGAATCTTCATTGCAACTACTTAGGCCGGAACATCAACCTGTAAGGGAGAATCCTCATCAGTAACACCACATTCAGTGTCTGACAAGGCCATATGTTCCCCCTCGTCTTCAGATGAAACATCAGAGAGGTATATGGACTGTGAGGAAGTAGCCCGCTTAGATGACCCAGAAGCACAGGAGTGACCTGGGGTGGATATCTGTCTAACAAAGGACTAATTTATTTGTTGCAGCTGGTTAGACAAATTTTCCACCCAAGGCGGATTAACCATAGGGATAATACGTGGCTGTAGTGGTACAGGTGGTCCCATAGGGGGCGTAAGGCGTTCCACCGGAGTACTCAGTAGGTTAGTGAACGCAGCCCAGGGTGGCACCTGATTGGTTACAGGAGCTGCAGACTGGCAGGGAGATGTATGACACACAGTACACAGACCATCATACACAGCTTCCCCCTCTAGTAAATATTTGGTGCATACTCTGCATGATGCAGGAGCTTCCACAGACTTACTGCCCTTCTTGTTACACATTGTACACAAAATGCAACAATAGAGCGGTTTAGTACTTACCCTGCACAGAAACAGAATAATCCACCCAAATCTAACTCTCTCTGCACATGTTATATCTGCTTCCCCTGCAGTGCACATGGTTTTGCCCAATTGCTACAAAATTTCCTGCTGCGATCAACTTGGAATTACCCCCTACGTTCCTACTACAATGTGATACATGTGATACCTTGAGCTTTTCAGACTTGGAGGCGGAAGGGATACTCACTAAGGAATCCGCTTTTGGGGACAGTCCAGCCACCACAAATGACGATGCTTTTCGTGAATTATTCAAATTAAAGAAGAGGGAGGTGGATTACCTCTACCACAGTCGCACGCTTTCAGACTATTACCGTGCCAAACATATCCCGAGGGGATTTCGCATACACAATGCACCAACGATTGGCAGGTATAACATCAACTTTTGCAAAATATGGATAGCAGTGCTGAACAAGTGCTCCATGGATTTGCTCCTTTTGGTCATCGAGGTGACTAAAGATTAAGATCAGCAACTATGAAGCAGAGCACAGTGAGGCATTTGCTGCAGACCAGATCAGGATGACCAAGCTGGGAGAACAAGTTGGGCAATACCGGATTGACCTACTGAAGTTTAAAAGTGAAAAATTACAAAAGGTCCAACAGGACTACGCACAACATCTTGTGTATACATGGTTGGGCAGCACGGGAGGTCAGACCCCAGGAAACAGGGTGCCAAGATTTCGCCCAAGATACCCCACTGCGCGCCAGGGAACCACCTCTGCCAGCGATTCGGATGAACAGGGCAACATACGAACTGCACATGGCAGGGGAGTGGCACAGGCAACCCCTTTAGGGGCAAAGACTCAGGCAATTTTAGCAGCTCGAGAGGTAGATGTACCAGAACGGGCAAACAAACCGGCAAAAGAAGGGGAAGGCCCCCGAGAGCAAGAAGGACCTGATCTTTAACCTGTCCTCCAGCCTTCATTTCGGCCCGGGGGTCTCTGTGCGAACCGGTGGCAATTTTCCTTGACGCATACCTTCAGCCGTGCATTCAACAAACATTCACACATTTAAAAGATTCTAATGCGTTATTAAGACATTTCTTAAAGGTTGATAAAGTGCCAGCTGACATGCTTATGGCGACCATGGATGTCACAAGTCTCTACACCTGCATCTCTCATGATGGGGGTTTGCATGCTGTGAGGAGACTGTTGATAGGAAACACGGCCTATACCGGGCCTGATGAAGAACTGTTTATTCAATTGCTGGAATTCACCGTCACGCACAACTATTTTTTGTTTGAGGATATGTTCTTCAGACAGACAAAGGGTTGTGCGATGGGGTCGGCAGTGGAACCGGCCTTCGCCAACACGTATATGTGGGATGTTGAAAAAAGTTTGTTCTATGAGAATCCGGTAATAACCAAGGAAATTTTCTTATATTACCGGTACATAGATGATTTATTAATGTTCTGGACAGGGAGTGAGCAGACACTCCGTGATATAATTATGGAACAGAATAACTCTTCCAGTCCTATTAAGTTGACCATGAACAGCAGCCACACACACATTGAGTTTTTGGACATCTCCATCAGCATCCGAAATGGTGAGATTATCACCACCCTTTTTACTAAACCCACGGATAGGAACACCATTTTAAGTTTTAGCAGTTTCCATCCCACTGCCTCCACTCATGGGCTACCCTATTCGCAGTTCTTACGGGTATGTAGAATCACTAGCCGAGCTGAGGATGTTGAGACACAATTGGATCCCATGGAGAACAAATTTCTACAGAGGGGATATCCTTTGCCCTTATTAAAATCAGCTCGTGCTAAAGCACTATCACAAGAAAGAACCAAGTTATTAACTAACGTGATTTCCCCAAAAGGCAAGGACCGGCTCCCATGGGTCAATACATATGACACAAACAGCCGTCACACCAGCAGAAGGGCTACGGCATTATGGCCCATTGTCACCTCGGACCCTGACTTGAGATCCTTAAAAAACACTAGGATCATGCCAAGCTATAGGAGGGGTAAAAACATCAAGGACCTCGTGGTTAAAACTGATCTCAGTAAGTCTAAGTAAAAGGCCACGCAACATTTTCTGAGTAGAGCCCATGGCTGCTACAAGTGCATTGGATGCACAACTTGCAGCTACATGTCCACTAGCGATGTCATTGGACATCCACATTCTGCCAAGAAATACACGATAAACTGGCCGCTGTCTTGCCACCCGAAATTCGTCATCTATGTAATTATGTGTCCTTGCGGACTCTATTACATAGGCAAGACGGAATGCCAGTTTAAGGTAAGTATGGCGCAACACTGACAGGCCATCAGGGCTGCCATTAACACCAGTTCTAGTGACCAACCTGTGGCCCGCCATTTCCTTGACCTTAAACATAGCATGGCAACCCTAATATATCGGGTGATTGACCATGTACCTGAGTCCATTAGGGGGGGAAACAGGTCCATTAAGCTGCTTCAATTAGAATCCACATGGATCTATAGGCTGGACACTCTCCGACCCAAGGGCCTGAATTAATCATTGGGCCTCAATAATTTCTTATAGGGTAGGGATACATGAGAGGTAGAGGTTGGAGTGAAGGGAGAGAAGGTAGCCATTTAGTTGTTTAAACAGTTGGAATCAAGTGAAATAATGTAACAGAATTCCTTTTTGTGTAGAGTTTACATGTGCTTCTATGTTGTCATGTTTCATGGATACTGGATTGGGAAGGCACAGTAGTATAAGGATTTAGTTGGTGTCCTGCGGGCCCAAAATGTAGAATGATTTTTTTAAATAGGGGTTTTATGTCACATCGTGGGATATTTTTCTGTGATACACCAACACCGCTGTAAGGCCAGGGGGTGTGAGTATTTTGCATACACTGACATTTTTATATATAGCAGCCATTGGGTTGCTTTGCTTTCTTGATGTGAGCACTGATTTTAGAGACCCATATATTTGAGAGTGGGCTCACGGTATTGCACCAATTTCTATATATTTTGTTGCACTTGTTTTTTACACTATGTGGCCTGTGGTCATTATTTTATGTGTTTAGTACCATATTAGACATGGACACCAACGGTATGTCCTGTTACACTATATAGTTATGTGCACACCCTCTGGCACATCAGCAGCTGTGTTTCTATAAGTTTTACAGGGTTACCGGGGCAACGCGGCCGGGACCCGGGACGTCACCATGTGACGCCACTTCCGGCGGATGTGGTCACTCCAGGTGGGCGGACGAACGGGCCCGGAACGGCGCGGCCAGCGGGAGCCAGGCATGGGGGAGGTTGTAAGGGGTGAGTGGGTCTATAAATGTACGTTTCTATGCACTGTATTGTTATCCTGACGAAGGGGTGAAATCCCCCGAAACGTTGATTTGCTGATGCAGCTTTTGCACTAAAGCCACTTTGCTATTTCAGTCTCTGAGTGCCGCCTCATTCTTCTGCTGTATAGGTATGGGGTGCTGACCCCAGTGGAGGGCACCAGAGCATGGTAGCCCTGTGGGGCGGACCGAGTGCCGGCGTTTGGTGTGGATATATATATCACAGCACGGTACCTAGGCCGGCGGTATATATTAGAATACTTGTACAATATATTCTGTAAAAGGTACACTTTTTCTTAACTAACGCTGTCTGTATAAAGACATGTAGAATACTGAAGTGTTCGTACAGTCACAGTGCTGTATACAGTCATCCCGGAGACCAGCCGCAGCTATGCTCAGAAGATGGCGCCCAGCGTCTCAGTCAAGGAGTGAGGGGGAATGTGAGGCAGCACCAGGGCGGGAAAATCTGGTCAGAGATGGCGCCCTGAGCCGGTGGAGGGGCTACAGGTCAAGCACTGACTCCCCTATGCTGGACTTCCACCTCAAGTACTGTGAGTCTTATTAAATGGGGTGTTAGTACACCCAACCTGTACTCAGGCACCCCAGTGGTCTAGTGGGATTCCTGCCCAGAGACAGTGTCCACGCCAACGCCGCGACCGGTCTCCCGCCTAGGGAACACTCTTACCTCCTTCCTGTATCAGCCACGTGAACCAGGAGAGCGTCTGCAACCGTGTGCCTAGAGCCGGAGCGTCTCTGCCGCAAGTACCCGGGAACTGAGTTGCGGGAGTATGTGACGCCACTTGGGAGGTGATGGAGCTGCAGCAATGAATGTCACACGGACATATCAGCGATGCGGCCCTAGAGGTCTTCATAGAAAGATTTCCTGGGCTGCCAGTGCAGCCCCCGTTAGGTGACCTGCTGAAGACACCAACTCGAAACTGAGCTCCAGTGCCTGGAGGCGGGGTTTATAGAGGAGGCACCAATGCATCCTGGGACAGCCTTAAACTTTAGCCTGTTGGTGCCTCTGGATCACGATCCACTCTACACTCCAATGTTTTCCTGTGGAAACCAATGCATCCTGCTGCAGAAAGGTCTTAATTTTCTTTGTAAGAGACGTCTTGCACTAAAATATTTAGCTGACCAGAAGGCGGCGGTGGTAGCCATTCAGGAATCACATGTTCCATTGCACTCTCCCCCTCAGTTTACCAATAACTACCCAGCATGCTATATCTCCTGTGGTGTAGCCATCCTTTCCCATAGATCCTGCCCCTTTCACCTGGAAAGCAAGTGGGTGGATTGCAATGGTAGATATTGGATTCTAGTTGGGAAAATTCATTATAAATATGTCCCCCTCACTTCTCTCTATGCCCCTAATGTCAGACAGCCCCAATTTCATAAATCTTTTTTTTCAAAAGCTACAAGAAATTGCACTTCTCCTTATGGGAGATTTTACTCTTGCTCCAGACCCTCATCTTGATAAATCCTCCACTACTGATGAACAGACCAGTAATGCCGCCCGTTCCGTAGCTTCCTCATAGCTCCCTTTATTAGCTGAATTTGACCTCTATAATAGTTGGAGAATTAGACATCCAGGTGTGCGTGATTATACTTATTACTCTGCTGTACACAGGTCATATTAGAGAATAGACCTTCTTCTAGGTCGTTACAATTGATCCCTTACATTGATATATTTCTGTATGGGGTGATATTTGTAACTATTTTTTAGATGCCATTTTGTTCATGTATAACTCCATTTTGTATATGTATGACCTCATTGCTCTATATATGTACATGTTATTAGGATTAGTGCTTTAGACGCCAGTTAGAAATATAGATCCACAGCTGTCTCTCACCTTTGACCTATTGTGAAGGACATAGTCAGTGGGAAGAATATACACAGGTTTTAGGCTGGCTGATTATAATAGCTATATGTTCCTATTATCAGTATCTCAGATGGAAACTGTCTAGTAAGATGTTTGGGGTATTGTATTCATAAGTAGGTGAAAGGGGACAGTTGTCCAGGATAAGATAAATGACGTTATACTGAATGACTACTGCACCCAGCATCACAGACCCTGAGTGTAATATCTGGTAACACAATGTCAGCGTATCCTTGCAGGGTATAAAGTCTAGAGACTTACACATAGCAGGTTAGTTCTGAGTGAAGCTAGGTCTGTCTGCAGCGGATATAGACTTCTATAAACTCTCCACAGTTTAATAAATTCAGACACAGTTATTAAAGATGGACCCTGAGGGCGACTGAACTATATTGTTTAAACTCCTTCATCGATGACCATCATCTGGGACAGATCATGAAACATCTGAGATAAGAGCGGAGTATTCTAATTTGTTCTTCCTATTACTGTAACTGAGTATAACTTGTTATTTGCAGGTTCTCATCGTTGTAACTTAGAGAAATAAATGCTTCTCCTTTATGAAATGTCCTGTGTCAGTCTCCGTATTTATCACATTGTGTCCCAGAACCTGGTCGCTTGAATTTTTCTACCGACAATAATTTCATGGTCTGATCACACCCCTCTGATAGGGTCCTGGTCGCCTTTTCCCGCTACTCCTCCTTTACCACCTTGGAGATTGCAGGATTATATAGCAATAGATGCTGAGGCCCTGTCCTCCTCCTCAGACATGAACGCTCCTGAAGATACTTCCATTAGGAACCATTGGTGTGCCCTTAAGGCCATGGATCAGAAGCCAGAGAAGGTCGTCATCCAAGTGCCAGGGGACAGGTAATCAGCAGGGAATGTGCAGGATTCTGAATGCTGGTTCCCATACACAAGCTCAATAAATGTATTATATACCTAAGGCGACGGTAGCAAGACTCAGATGCTGCCAACTCAGTAACAGGAGCCAGTCATTAGCCAATTCCCTGAGGCCGGCTGTTACAGGAGCATGTGGATACATGACAGGGGCTGCGCCAGATATTTCCTAAGCATTGTATGATGTGGCATGAGGAACCCCGAGCCTGTGCCCCAACAAGCAGCAGCACCATGCAGGAAATAAGGAGTGGTTTATATATAGACTGGCGTGTGCTAACAGGGACACTCTCAGGGCATGTAATACCATAGGTGGAGGTACTGCTAGCACACAGTATGGCTGCTGGTGACACACAGTGACATGATGTGAGGAGGAGAGCAGGAGTATAATAGGGGCTGATGGCTCCTGATGTATGAGATACACCAGAGAGTGTGGGGAGGAGACTGGTCAGATCTCTGGGTTGGTAACACAGTGACATGATGTGAGGGGAGAGCAGTAGTATAATAGGGGCTGATGGCTCCTGATGTATGAGATACACCAGAGAGTGTGCGGAGGAGACTGGTCAGATCGCTGGGCTGGTAACACACAGTGACATGATGTGAGGAGGAGAGCAGGAGTATAATAGGGGCTGATGGCTCCTGATGTATGAGATACACCAGAGAGTGTGCGGAGGAGACTGGTCAGATCTCTGGGCTGGTAACACACAGTGACATGATGTGAGGAGGAGAGCAGGAGTATAATAGGGGTTGATGGTTCCTGATGTATGAGATACACCAGAGAGTGTGGGGAGGAGACTGGTCAGATCTCTGGGCTGGCAAAACACAGTGAAATGATGTGAGGGGGAGAGCAGGAGTATAATAGGGGCTGATGGCTCCTGATATATAAGATACACCAGAGAGTGTGGGGAGGAGACTGGTCAGATCTCTGGGCTGGTAACACACAGTGACAGGATGTAAGGTGGAGAGCAGGAGTATAATAGGGGCTGATGGCTCCTGATGTATGAGATACACCAGAGAGTGTGGGGAGGAGACAAGTCAGATCTCTGGGCTGGTAACAAACAGTGACATGATGTGAGGAGGAGAGCAGGAGTATAACTGGGAAAATACATATTCCTCATTAGTTTGTACTGACAGAGGAGGGTGTAGGATAAGAGATTGCTGTAGTGACTGAGCAAGGAGAATATGTGACTTCTGTAATAAGTGTTTATTACTCACCTGTGCTGATATCTGTAGGGATCTCCTCCTCCTTACACTGCTGATCTCCGCTCACATACGTCTCTTCTTCTCCCTCTATATCTTCTGCCTTTATATCAGTCACATACGTCTCTTCTTCTCCCTCTATGTCTTCTGCCTTTATATCAGTCACATATGTCTCTTCTTCTCCCTTTGTATCTTCTGCCTTTATATCAGTCACATATGTCTCTTCTTCTCCCTCTATATCTTCTGCCTTTATATCAGTCACATACTTCTCTTCTTCACCCTCTATATCTTCTGCCTTTATATCAGTCACATACGTCTCTTCTTCTCCCTCCATATCTTCTGCCTTTATATCAGTCATATACGTCTCTTCTTCTCCCTTTGTATCTTCTGCCTTTATATAAGTCACATACGTCTCTTCTTCTCCCTCTATATCTTCTGCCATTATATCAGTCACATACATCTCTTCTGCCTTTATATCAGTCACATACGTCTCTTCTTCTCCCTCTGTATCTTCTGCCTTTATATAAGTCACATACGTCTCTTCTTCTCCCTCTATATCTTCTGCCATTATATCAGTCACATACATCTCTTCTGCCTTTATATCAGTCACATACGTCTCTTCTTCTCCCTCTATATCTTCTGTTTTAATATCAGACAGACTTTCTACCTAAAAAAAAAAAAAAAAAACACTATAATGACATTTGTATACAGTCAGATTAAACTGAGGTGAAACAGTATAATATCAGTGTATAATACACACAGCTCCTCTACAGATCATATAGTGACAGTCACTTTGGTATATTGGTGAGACCCTAGATCCCACCTACCTGATCCTCCTGTGGGATCCTGTGATTATCCTCTGTACAATCCTGGGAATACAGAGGACGGGGACATCTCTCTGGGGTATCTCTGTTACTGGGCCCATCTGTAGGAGACACACAGTGACTGAGTACAGTGTATATATGTGATTATCAGGTGATGTGTGTATATAGGGGCCCCCATACCTGCCCTCCCCTGTACAATACATGACAGTCTCCTCTTACCCAGTGATGTGAGGGGCCGGTGATTCTCCATCATCACGTCCTTGTACAGACCCCTGTGTTCCTCTATATACTCCCCCTCCTGCATGGAGACATAGACAGAAACATCCTGACACCTTATAGGAACCTGACACACACATTGATACATCACCCAGACACATACCTTGGAGTTACTGTATAGTGTCCCATTCCCAGCAATCACCTCTCCAGTCATCACCCAGACACGTCCCCTGGTGGAACTGTATAATGCCCCATTCCCAGCAATCACCTCTCCAGTCATCACCCAGACACGTGCCCTGGTGTTACTGTATAATGTCCCATTCCCAGCAGTCACCTCTCCAGTCATCACCCAGACACATCCCCTGGTGTTACTGTATAATGCCCCATTCCCAGCAGTCACCTCTCCAGTGATCACCCAGACACATCCCCCGGTGTTACTGTATAATGCCCCATTCCCAGCAGTCACCTCTCCAGTCATCACCCAGACACATCCCCTGGTGTTACTGTATAATGTCCCATTCCCAGAAGTCACCTCTCCAGTCATCACCCAGACACGTTCCCCGTTGTTACTGTATAATGGCCCATTCCCAGCAGTCACCTCTTTAGTCATCACCCAGACACATCCCCTGGTGTTACTGTATAATGTCCCATTACCAGCAGTCACCTCTCCAGTCATCACCCAGACACATCCCCTGGTGTTACTGTATAATGTCCCATTCCCAGCAGTCACTTCTCCAGTCATCAACCAGACACATCCCCTGGTGTTACTGTATAATTCCCCACTCCCAGCAGTCAACTCTCCAGTCAGCAGCTGAATGATCTTGTTGGTGAGTGAGGTGGAGGCACAGCGATGGGGTTCTAGGTCTTGCTCAGTCCTCCTGACACATGGGGACGGATGCTGGGTGTCTCACACTAACCAGATGTCTTCTTCACTACTGTGTAACCCTGCGAAATGGGAAGATATCAATATCATTGTAAATACTCCCAGATCCCCTCACCTCCCCAGTCATGTCCCTGTATTACTATAGATATAAGTGATGTCACTGTGTAGCACCCAGATCCCGCACCTCCCCAGTCATGTCCCTGTATTACTATAGATATAAGTGATGTCACTGTGACTCTCCCAGATCCCCGCACCTCCCCAGACATGTACCTGTATTATTACTATAGATATGTGATGTTACTGTGACACTCCCAGACCCCCTCACCTCACGAGTCATGTCATTGTATTGTTTCTAGAGTTATAAGTGTGTCATTGTGACGCTCCCAGATACCCTCACCTCCCCAGTCATGTCCCTGTATTATTACTATAGATTTAAGCTATGTCACTTTGTCACTCCCAGATACCATCCCCTCCCCAGTCATGTCCCTGTGTTATTACTATAGATTTAAGTGATGTCACTGTGACTGTCCCAGATCCCCTCACCTCCCCAATCATGTCCCTGTATTATTATTATAGTTATATGTGATGTCACTGTGATTCTCCCAGACCCCCTCACCTCCCCAGTCATATCCCTGTATTATTACTAAAGATAGAAGTGATGTCACTGTGATACTCCCAGACCCGCTCACCTTCCCATTCATGTCCCTGTATTATTACAGATATAAGTGATGTCACTATGATGCTACTAGATCCCTCTCACCTCCAGTCATGTCCTTGTATAATTACTATATATATAAGTGATGTCACTGTGATGCTACCAGATCCCTCACCTCCCCAATCATGTCCCTGTATTATTACTATAGATGTTAGTGATGTCACTGTGACAATAGGAGATCCCTTCACCTCCCCAGTCATATAATTGTATTATTACTAGAGATATAAGTGATGTCACTGTGACAATCCCAGATCCCCCTCACCTCCCCAGTCATGACCCTGTATTATTACTATAGATATAAGTGATGTCGCTGTGACATTCCTAGATCCCCTCACCTCCCCAGTCATGTCACTGTATTATTACTATAGATATGTGACATCACTGTGATGCTCCCAGATCCCTTCACCTCCCCAGTCATGTCCCTGTATTATTACTATAGATATAAGTGATGTCACTTTGACATTCCCAGATCCCCTTACCTCCCCAGTCATGTCCCTGTATTATTACTATAGATAGAAGTGATGTCACTGTGACATTGCCAGATCCCCTCACCTCCCCAGTCATGTCACTTTATTATTACTATAGATATAAGTGACATTACTGTGATGTACCCAGATCCCCTCGAATCCACAGTCATGTCCCTGTATTATTACTATAGATGTAAGTTATGTTACGGTGACACTCCCAGACCCCCTCACCTCCCCAGTCATGTCCCTGTGTTGTTGTTGTTGTTGTTATTATTATTATTGATATAAGTGATGTCACTGTGATGCTTCCAGATCCCCCTCACCTCCCGTCAGGTTATTGTATTATTACTATAGATATAAGTGACGTCACTGTGATGCTACCAGATCCCCTCACCTCCCAGTCATATACTTTTATTATTACTAGATATATAAGTGATGTCACTGTGACATTCCCAGATCCCCCTCACCACCCCAGTCATGACCCTGTATTATTACTAGAGATATAAGTGATGTCACTATGACATTCCCAGATCCCCCTCACCTCCCCAGTCATGACCCTGTATTATTACTATAGATATAAGTGGCATCACTGTGATGCTCCCAGATCCCCTCACATCCCTAGTCATGTCCCTGTATTATATTATAGATATAAGTGATGTCACTGTGACATTCCCAGATGCCCTCACCTCCCCAGTCATGTCCTTGTATTATTACTATAGATATAAGTGACGTCACTGTGATGCTACCAGATCCCCTCACCTCCCAGTCATATCCTTTTATTATTACTAGATATATAAGTGATGTCACTGTGACACTCCCAGATCCCCTCACCTCCCCAGTCACGACCCTGTATTATTACTATAGATATAAGTGGCATCACTGTGATGCTCCCAGATCCCCTCACATCCCTAGTCATGTCCCTGTATTATTACTATAGATATAAGTGATGTCACTGTGACATTCCCAGATCCCCCTCACCTCCCCAGTCATGTCACTGTATTATTACTATAGATATAAGTGACGTCACTGTGATGCTCCCAGATCCCTTCACCTCCCCAGTCATGTCCCTGTATTATTACTATAGATATAAGTGATGTCACTGTGACATTGCCAGATCCCCTCACCTCCCCAGTCATGTCACTGTATTATTACTATAGATATAAGTGACATTACTGTGATGCACCCAGATCCCCTCGAATCCCCAGTCATGTCCCTGTATTATTACTATAGATGTAAGTGATGTCACGGTGACACTCCCAGACCCCCTCACCTCCCCAGTCATGTCCCTGTGTTGTTGTTGTTATTATTATTATTGATAAAAGTGATGTCACTGTGATGCTTCCAGATCCCCCTCACCTCCCGTCAGGTTATTGTATTATTACTATAGATATAAGCAATGTCACTGTGATGCTACCAGATCCCCTCACCTCCCAGTCATATCCTTTTATTATTACTAGATATATAAGTGATGTCACTGTGACATTCCCAGATCCCCCTCACCACCCCAGTCATGACCCTGTATTATTACTATAGATATAAGTGATGTCACTATGACATTCCCAGATCCCCCTCACCTCCCCAGTCACGACCCTGTATTATTACTATAGATATAAGTGGCATCACTGTGATGCTCCCAGATCCCCTCACATCCCTAGTCATGTCCCTGTATTATTACTATAGATATAAGTGATGTCACTGTGACATTCCCAGATGCCCTCACCTCCCCAGTCATGTCCTTGTATTATTACTATAAATATAAGTGACATCACTGTGATGCTCCCAGATCCTCTTACTTCTCCAGTCGGGTGGTAGTCATGTGACCGCCGGTCAGCTGACCGACAGTCACATGACCTCCTCCATGAGCCCGACGGCTCACTATCCCGATGGTCGGCATGCCGACCAACAGGGACTATTTCCACTCGTGGGTGTCCACGACACCCATAGAGTGGGAATAGAACCCGTGGCGACCGCAGGACGCCACCGAGCCCGCAGCGTGGCGAGTGCAACGAGCCCGCAAGGGGCTTGCTGCACTCGCCCCTCCCCGCCGGGATCCTTCACCTCCCCAGTCATGTCCCTGTATTATTACTATAGATATAACTGATGTCACTTTGACATTCCCAGATCCCCTTACTAAGTATAATGGAGAGAGATAAAAGCTCCTCCCTAAGTTCCTGGATGCCAAATCACTGTACTTAGCATCTCTGTACAGTAGTTTGTATTTGAGTACTAAATAGCACGAACAGTTGGTAACGTACTCTGCTACAGAGGCAAGTGTTCACTTATAAGTATAATGGGGAGAGATAAAAGCTCCTCCCTAAGTTCCTGTATGCCAAATTACCGTGCTTAGTATTTCTGTACAGTATTTTCTATCTAGCCAGAAACCCTGCATCCCGTGCAAGCTGGGCGGACAACTGGAGGGGTCCCGACACACGGTTGCTTGCTGTTTCCCTTTGCAGTACCAAATAAACTAGTGGTTGAAAGCCAACAGTCTCCTCTTTTGTATGGTACTGGTCCCAAGTCTCTGGGACACCCAGAACCAGAGATATCAGTATGCAAAATGGACCCATTTCCCCATAAACTATAATGGGACCGTTAATTTAGACCCACCATGGGTTCCGATGCTTGCCATGAGCTTGCCAGAAACTTGGGGTTGGTATCCTCCGGTAGCTAATCATCTCCCGTTCCAACCTGTTTCTGTGCCGATTGGACCCTCAGAACCGATGATATTCAGCTTTAAGCCCATTTTAATTTAATTTAATAGCTCACATAAAGCAATGGCCCATTGACGTTCAGATTAACACGTTCGTTTGTGTCTGTACACACTACTTTTATTTATTGATTTCTTTTTTGGGTCCCGACAGACCATAAATATTTTCGACAGCGTCTCTAAACTCCGCAGGTTAATCCCAACCTCCCCCTTCCCCCTCCACTTTATGCCGTTAAGGGACTTGGATGCTCATACTGCAAAACACAGTTTTAAGCCACCATCTCGCCCTACCCCCATCCCACTTCCCCCCTGGGAGCCTGCATAGTTCATACAGTAGACCGGGAGGGAGGTCAGGTTACAATAAATGTACAACACAATACTGTACTGTACATGAAAATCAGATAGAGAACTGCAGTCGCTTTGATAGATGTGCAAATGGTACAGTAGCAGTGATTCATTCTCATAAAGTACAACACAGATTCTCTAATGCCGACGATGTACAGTACTGTGTTGCTCGAACAGTTAGTTGTGTCAGAATACACTAATTTATATTTACTGGTAGGTCTATGGGTGCTCATTACCGCTGTGTATTTTAGATAGCGGAATGAGTCGCTCATGCAGATGTACTCTGATTTATGTGAAACCTGTGTTCACCCTTCCATTGAATGTATTACAATGGATTACAAAGAAAATAAATTAATAAAGAGAATGTCAGAGGTAAAAAAAATATAGATTGGCACTTTAGGAATGGAACCGGGACTCTCAGCGTGGGAGGCGGGATCCTTCACCGCTTGCCAACGTTGCTGCATGGAAGTTACACAAGTTCATGTGTAAAAGTAATGCAAGCAGCAATTCTTTCTCATTGGGGTTTGTTTTTCTGCTGTTAGGGAACTCGGACGCACATAGTGCAAAACACTGTATTTTCCGCCGCCTCCTCCTACCCCATCCCACTTCTCCCCTGGCAGCCTACACAGTTCATTCAATAGACAGGGAGGGAGGTTAGGTTACAATAAATGTGCAACACAATACTACAGTATACTGTATATGATAATCACATAGAGAACATAGAGAACTGCAGTTGCATTGATAGGTGTGATACTGTGTTGCTCGAACAGTTAATTGTGTCAGGATACACTCATTTATATTTATTGGTATGCCTACGGGTGCTCATTACCGCTGTGTATTTTAGATAGCGGAATCAGACGCACCTGATTTATGTGAAACCTGTGTGCACCCTTCCATTGAATGTATTACAATGGATTACAAAAAAATAAATAAAGTGAATGTCAGGGGGGAAAAAAATAGATTGCCACTTTAGGAATCGAACCCGGGACTCTCGGCGTGGGAGACTAGAGTCTTCACCGCTTGCCGACGTCCCTGCATGGAAGTTACACAAGTTCAACTTGTAACAGTAATGCAAGCAGCGATTCCTTCCCATTGATTTAAGCTGTTAGGGGACTCGGACGCTCATTTTCAAAACACGGTATTTAGTGCACTGTACATACTGTGGCCTGGCGTTTTCATGGAACACCCTTTCCTGCCGTGGTGGACTGCTTAATATACCCCATTTGTTTCATGCTGATGTTACTTTCAGTGGTTTATGCCATCACCGTTGGTACGTGAGTGTATGTGGTTGTCCTAATAAATTTGTGGTTTTATGCAGTATGAAACTAACCCTTCCTTTTTAACTGATTTACTGATATTACCTGATGTTGAGACGGGAATTATAAGACCTGAATAAGAAGGGTCTTGAGTGCAACGGATCCAGCACAGTGTCATTTTAGGAGATAATCGCTTGGCATTGTCAAGAGACAATTGAACCTGGGTCTCGTACCGTTTACCACAGAGGCCATTTACTGAAGAGGGATATGTATTAAACCACAGGCACTGAGATGCCCATCTTACTCAACATCCCACTGGGTGGCCGAGCCGGGCGGGGGGACAGCCAGCAGCAGGAGCAGCATGCCGGATATCAGCAACCGAGGGTGCGGGCTGTAAGGGACGTACGGAGCAGTGCGGAGCCCGAAGACGGAGATCAGCAGCATGTTGACCGACAACAAGCGGCTTCTGCTTCCGCGTTCAACATGCTGCCGATCTCCGGCTTTGGGCTACGCAGGGTTCGGGAGATGGGTGTCCTCTGCTGAAGTACTTTAGCTCCAGGGGGTGGGGGCTCCGGTGGCTCTCTGCACTGTTGAATATCCAGCTGCCTCAGGTATGTACAGCTTGCAACCTCGGCTGCTTATAAAGGCATGCTGCTGCTGGCTGTCCCCCCGCCCGGCTCGGCCACACAGTTGTACGGTGAGAAGGACATCTCAGTGCCTGAGGTTTAATACATAGGCCTCGGCAAATGGCCTCTGCAGTAAATAGTACTAATGCTTACCGTGGCGTAAGCATTAGTACATCCCGCCATCGTAAAACAACCGTTGTACAGTGCACACACACAGCAGAGTGTTGAGCGGCGTGCTGGCGGGCAAGGAGGATGGACGTAGGAGGCGCCTTTGGAACATGCCGGCGATGACTAACAGGGGAGGCGGGCAATGGGGAATGATCGTGTGCTGCAGGATGTGCTGTGAGTCACTCGTCCTGTGTGCACCTCAGCCAATAGCATTTCAGTAGAGTGGTCTTCTGTATGCCGGCAGTCGGGCTCCCGGCGCTCAGTATACCAGCGCCGGGAACCCGACATCCGGAATACCGACACTTATTTTCCCTTGCGGGGGTCCACGACCCCCATAGAGGGAGAATAAAATAGTGTGGTGCGCGTAGCGCGCCACCGTGCCCGTAGCGTGGCGAGCGCAGCGAGCCCGCAAGGGGCTGATTTGCGCTCGCCACACTGTCGGTAAGCCGGCGGTCGGGCGCCGGTATGCTGGTCGCTGGGAGCCCGACCGCCGGCCAGCCGTAGTGAACCCTTTCAGTATTGGCTGAGGCGCACACAGGGCTGTGATTCACAGCGCGTCCTGCAGGACCCAATCATATTTAAAAAGTGAGTCCCTTGTGCGCTGTAGCATGTAAAAATGCGCTATAGCATGTATTTTGCGATTGCTCATCACTGTGATGCTCCCAGATCCCGTCACCTCCCCAGTCATGTCCCTGTATTATTTACTATAGATATATGTGGTTACTGTGACACTCCTAGATTCCCTCCCAGTCATGTCCCTGTATTATTACTATAGATATAAGTAACGTCACTGTGACAATCCCAGATCCCCTCACCTCCCCAGTCATATCTTCTATAGATATAAGTGATGTCACTGTGACTTTCCTAGATCCCCTCACCTCCCCAGTCATGCCCCTGTAATTATTACTATAGATATAAGTGACTTCACTGTGACACTCCCAGATACCTTCACATCCCCAGTAATGTCCCTGTATTATTACTATAGATATGTGATGTCACAGTGACGCTCCCAGATCCCTTCACCTCCCCAGTTATGTCCCTGTATTATTATTATATATATATATATGTAACGTCACTGTGACACTCCCAGACCCCTTCACCTCCCCAGTTATGTCTCTGTATTAGTAATATAGATATAAGTAACATCACTGTGACACTCCCAGATCCCCTCACCTCCCCAGTCATGTTCATGTATTATTATTATTATTATTATAGATATAAGTAACGTCACTGTGACAATCCCAGATCCCTTCACCTCCCCAGTCATGTCCCTGTATTATTACTATAGATATGTGATGTCACTGTGACGCTCCCAGATCCCTTCAGCTTCCCAGTCATGTCCTTGTATTATTATTATAGATATAAGTAATGTCACTGTGAGACTCCCAGATACCTTCACCTCCCCAGTCATGTCCCTGTATTAGTACTATAGATATAAGTAACGTCACTGTGACACTCCCAGATCATCTCACCTCCCCAGTCATGTCCATGTATTTTTACTATAGATATAAGTGATGTCACTGTGACGCTCCCAGGTCTCCTCACCTTACCAGTCATGTCCCTGTATTATTACTATAGATATAGGTGATGTCACAGTGACACTCCCAGATCCCTTCACCTCCCCAGTCATGTCACTGTATTATTACTATAGATATAACTGATGTCACTGTGATGCTCCCAGATCTCCTCACCTTACCAGTCATGTCCCTTTTTTATTACTATAGATATAAGTGACGTCACAGTGATACTCCCAGATCCCCTCACCTCCCCGGTCATGTCACTGTAATGATACGATCATACTATAAATCTTGGATACTAATGTTTCAGCAATAAATGGATACAAAGTATTTAGAAGAAACAATAATAGTGAATTGTATCAGTTAAAGAAAACAATGTAATATTATCCTTTATTTATATGGTGCCATAAGGGATCTGCAGCGCCCCTTACACAGTACATAAACAAATGAGCAAAAATTAAAAAAACACTTACAGTTTGAGACAATATAGGACAAATACAAGGTTTATACAGAAAACCAGGGGTTAGGTGCCATCAAAGGGAGTATGGAGTATAAGATAGTGTAAGTAAGAGAAGGCAAGGCACATGATGGAGAAGGCCGTGCTCTTACGAGCCTAAAATCTAAAAGGTGAAGGGCTAACAGACCATGGTGACATAGAAGGGATAGACTGTGAGCATGGACAAGAAGGTTAGGAGGACAGTTGGCTGAGGTTGGTGAAGAAGTGGGTCTTGAAAGCCCAATTGACATTTTGTAGAGAGGTGGAGAGTCGGATGGGAAGAGGTAGAGAATTCCAGCGATAGGGAGCAGCACGTGAGAAATCTTGTAGGTAGGAGTGGGAGGAGGTAATCTGTTGGCAGGAGAGGCGGCGTGCATTAGTAGTGAAGAGGACGGGTGGTGGTGTAAAGGGAGATAAGGTCAGAGATGTAAGAGGGAGAGGAGTGGGCGAGGGCTTTGTAAGTGAGTGTGAGAAGTTTGAATTGGATTCTGAAGGGACAGGGGAGCCAGTGAAGGGCTTGTAGGAGAGGGGAGGTGGACGTAGTACATTTGGTAAGGAAGATGAGTAGGTCAGCAGCACTGAGGGTAGACTGGAGTGGAGATATGTATGTATTAGGGGTGCCAGTCAGCAGGAGATTACAGTAGTCCAGTCTGGAGATGACCAGTGAGTGGATCAGGGTCTTGGTGGAATTCTGGGTGAGAAAGGGTCTGATCCTGGAAATATTTTTTAGATGAAAACGACAGCACTGTGAGAGGTGCTAAATGTGTGGTGTGATGGAGAGGGAGGAGGGAAGCATTACTCCAAGACTGCGCATTTGGAGGCTAGAGGAGATAGTAGTGCCATCAATAATGACATTGTGGGAGGTGAGGTTATGCGGGAGGGAGGGCAGATGATCAGCTCGGTCTTAGACATGTTAGGTGTAATAAAGTGCTGGGACATCCAAACAGAGACAGCAGAGAAACAGTTTGAAATACAAGTGAGGAGAGCAGGAGAGAGGTCTGATAGATTTATCAGCATAGAGATGATATTGGAAATCAAAAGCACTAATGAGCTTACCTAGTGAGGACGTATAGAGAGAGAAAAGAAGAGGACTAAGGACAGAACCTTGGGGGACACCTACAGTTAGTGGAAGTCGGGGGAGGTGGAGTCATGAGAGGAGACAGAGAAGCAACGGCCAGAGAGGTAGGAAGACAGCCAGGAGAGGGCAGTATCACACAGAACAATGGAGTGAAGGATTTGCAGTAAAAGAGTGTGGTCCACAGTGTCAAAAGCAGCAGAGAGGTCAAGAAGAACAAGTAGAGAGTAGAATTTAGCAGCATGGAGGTCATTGCAGACTTTTGTAAGGGCAGTTCACTGGAGTGGGGAGGACGAAAGCCAGACTGGAATGGGTCAAGCACTGAGTGTGAGGAACGAAAGGAAGTAAATATTATAACACAGGCCGCTCCCCCTGTAGAGTAGGATGCCAATGGCCGCTCCCCTGTATACTATGACAACACAGGCCGCTCACCCTGTATATTATGACAACACAGGATGCTAACCCTGTATATTATGACAACACAGGCCACTCCCCTGTATATTATGACAACACATGCCGCTCCCCCTGTATACTATGACAGCACAGGATGCTACCCCTGTATATTATGACAACACAGGCCACTCTCCCTCTATACGATGACAGCACAGGATGCTACCCCTTTATATGACAACACAGGCCGCTCCCCCTGTATACTATGACAGCACAGGATGCTACCCCTGTATATTATGACAACACATGCCCCTTCCCCAGTATATTATGACAACACAGGATGCTCCCCCTGTATACTATGACAGTACAGGACGCTACCCCTGTATATTATGACAACACAGGCAGCTCCTCCTGTATACTATGACAGCACAGGTTGCTCCCCCTATATTTTATGACAACACAGCCCACTCTCCATCTATACTATAACAGCACAGGATGCTACCCTTGTATATTATGACAACACAGGCCACCCCCCTGTATACTATGACAGCACAGGATGCTACCCCTGTATATTATAACAACACAGGCCGCTCCCCCTGTATACCAAGACAGCACAGGCCGCTCCCCTTGTATATTATGACAACACAGGCCGCTCCCCCTGTATACTATGACAGCACAGGATGCTACCCCTGTATATTATGACAACACAGGCAGCTCCACCTGTATACTATGACAAAACATAATTCTACTCCTGTATATTATGACAAAACAGGCCGCTACCCCTGTATATTATGACAAAACAGGATGCTACCCCTGTATACTATGACACCACAGGCCGCTACCCCTGTATATAACAACAGGGGCCGCTCCCCCTGTATACTATGACAACACAGGATACTACCCCTGTATATTATGACAACACAGGATGCTACCCCTGTATATTATGACAACACAGGATGCTACCCCTGTATATTATGACAACACAGGATGCTACCCCTGTATATCATGACAACACAGGCCACTCCCCCTGTATACTATGACAACACAGGCCGCTCCCCCTATATATTAATGCACTCCCTCTGCATAGTATTAAACCACAGGCCTCTATCTCTGTATAGCAAGACAATACAGGCCGCTACCCCTGTATAGTACAATGCCACAGGACAAAACACCTGTAATGTCTCGTGTATACAGTTACGGTAATGACGGGTTCTGACCACCTATATTACAGTAACGGCGTGGTCTGTGTCACCTGTATTACGGTAACGGCTGTGTCTGCGCCACCTGTATTAGGGTAACGCCGGGGTCTGCGCCACTTGTATTAGGGTAACGGCGAGGTTTGCACCACCTGTATTATGGTAATGGTGGGGTATGTGCCACCTGTATTACGGTAACGGCGGGGTCTGTGTCACCTGTATTACGGTAACGGCAAGGTCTGTGCCACCAGTATTACGGTAACGGTGTGATCTGAGCCACCTGTATTACAGTAACGGCGAGGCCTGCGCCACCCTTATTATGGTAATGGCGAGGTCTGAGTCACCCTTATTACGGTAATGGCGGGTGTGCGCCATCTGTATTACAGTAATGGCGATGTCTGCGCCACCTGTATTATGGTAACAGCGAGACCTGCGCCACTTGTATTACGGTAACGGCGGGGTCTGCGCCACCTGTATTACGGTAACGGCGGGGTCTGCGCCACCTGTATTACGGTAATAGGACACTAGCGTGTCAGCCACCTGTACAGGGATAATGCAGCACCAGAGGCTGCTCCAGCTGCACTATAACAAGGCACCAGAGGCTGCTCCCCCTGTAGTACAGAACCTGACACCAGAGCTGCTCAGCCTATAGAATAATAATAATAATATCATTACCTGCTGCCAGACACAGCAATGGCTGCTCTCTGCTCCTGCTGCCTTGTGGGAATGATAGAAGGAAGGCGGAGCTCAGACCAGGGGAAAATGGCCGCCGCTCCTGACGTCACTACACGGCCAGGGAACCTATTGCTGCTGCCGGACTGGTCTACAAGAAAATGGCCGCTGGCCTCCTGCACTGAGGAAATTTATTTTAATAGTAATTACAGAGGGCGGGGTGAAGGAGGGGAGGACACAGTAACTAGTAAGCAGCCTTTGCCAATCATGCCCTACTTCCTGCCTGTGCGTTCCACCTTACTTCCGGACTGTGCGTTCCACATGCAAGAAGTGAGTTTTCATCTACTGCTGCAGTCTCCCAGTGTCCGTGGAGATCAGGTAATGGCGTCTTACTATACAGGGGGAGCAGCCTGTGGTGTCCTGTTATTATTACTATACAGGGGGAGCAGCCTGTGGTGTCCTGTTATTATTATTATTATTATTATTATTATTATTATTATTATTATACAGGGGGAGCAGCCTGTGGTGTCCTGTTGTTATTATTATTATTATTATTATTATTACACAGGGGGAGCAGCCTGTGGTGTACTGTTGTTATTATTATTATTATACAGGGGGAGCAGCCTGTGGTGTCCTGTTGTTATTATTACTATACAGGGGGAGCAGCCTATGGTGTCTTGTCATTATTATACTGATGGAGCGGCCTGTGGTGTCCTGTTAGTATTATTATTATTATAATACAGGGGGAGCGGCCTGTGGTGTCCAGTTGTTCTTATTATTATTATTATACAGGGGGAGCGGCCTGTGGTGTCCTGTTATTATTATTATTATTATTATTATTATTATACAGGAGGAGCAATCTGTGGTGTCCTGTTATTGTTATTATACAGGGGGAGCAGCCTGTGGTGTCCTGTTGTTGTTATTGTTGTTATACAGAGGGAGCAGCCTGTGGTGTCCTGTTGTTATTATTATCCATGGGGAGCGACCTATGGTGTCCAGTTGTTATTATTATTATTATTATTATACAGAGAGAGCGGCTTGTGGTGTCCTGTTGCTATTAGTGTTATACAGGGGGAGCAGGTTTTTGTGTACATTTATTATTATACAGGAACAGCAGCTTGTGGTGTCCTGGTATTATTATTATACATTGGGAGTGGTGGTGATGTCCTACAATACAGGAGGAATGGCCTGAGGTGTCCTGCTTTTAAAGACATCTGTTATTATTTTTATACTGGGGTGCAGCCTTTAGTGTTGTTGTTGTTGTTATTATTATTATTATTATTATTATTATTATAATTAATTTTATTATATGTAATTGTTGGGATTGAAAATATTGCTCAGTATGAAGCAAATGTATATCACACACCTGGGAGCGTACTGTGACATCACTTATATCTATAGTAATAATACAGGGACACGACTAGGGAGGTGAGGGGATCTGGGAGTGTCACAGTGACATCACTTATATCTATAGTAATAATACAGGGACATGGCTGGGGAGGTGAGGGGATCTGGGAGCGTCACAATAACTTCACTTATATTTATAGTAATAATACAGGAACATGACTGGGGAGGTGACAAGATCTGAGAGCGTCACAGTGGCATCACTTATATCTCTAGTAATAATTCAGGGACCTGACTGGGGAGGTGAGGGGATCTGGGAGTGTCACAGTGATGTCACTTATAGCTATAGTAATAATATAGGGACATGACTGGCGAGGTGAGTGGAACTGGGAGTGTCACAGTGACATCACATATCTATAGTAATAATACAGGGACATGACTGGGGAGGTGAGGAGATCTGGGAGTGTCACAGTGACATCACATATCTATAGTAATGTAACCCCTCTTTTACCTGGGGGTACAGTGTATATGTGCAATGTGCCTCCACCCAAGCTATTTAGAGCCCAATACTCTAATCGCTTAAGAAATACCCTACCCCTGTAGTGGTCGCCTATAACATTAGTATGTGATGTAAGCAGATAGGACTATGCACATTTACCTATCGTACCTTTCCTTTGTGATTTCAGGCTCTTCCACAGATACGGAGACAGTTCCACCGGTAAGTATACTAGTTTTATATGCAAGAAGTTATAGGCCACCTTATACAGTTATATCATATAATACTCAAACCATGAACCGTTCTAATAATATACCCCACCTGTACATAATAATATACCCCACCTATACATAATAATATACCCCACCTATACATAATAATATATCCCACCTATACACAATAATATACCCCACCTATACATAATAATATACCCCACCTATACATAATAATATACCCCACCTATACATAATAATATACTCCACCTATACATAATAATATACCCCACCTATACATAATAATATACCCCACCTATACATAATAATATACCCCACCTATACATAATAATATACCCACCTATACATAAGGTAATGCATGCAATACATAAAATACGATTCCACAAGAAAGTTGTGGGGCTGCGTTTGAAAAACCACCCGGGTTCTCTTACTATAATCATGCACGGTTGGGGCCCTTTCGTGTCTGTGTATAAGAAGTACTCTGGGTTATATGGGTCTCCACTTGCAGCAATTGTCCTCACGATTGTTGAGCAATCCCTACTTCATGGCAATGAATAGCATGGTTTCCATGGAAGATCTAATTGTAGCGCTCCTAGACAACCTGAAACAGGAAGGTAGTACGTGGAGCTCTCCACCCTGGAATCCCTGACACCCGTGGTCTACTCGTTACATATAGTGGGGTGATGATCTGTGTTACCTGTCCCAGTATAAGCATAGCCCCACTGTAGATCCGTGGGGGTGGCTCCAGAACATACAGACGTCCCGGTTATTGGCACCTGTCTCTGATAGGTGGGGGGTGCTTAGTCTCCCCAGTGTACCATTTCCAAGTTTAGGTGACCCTGCGCCCTCTCCGAGCTGCTTTCATCATTATACACCACCGCACTCTATGACTGCTACCCGGCTGGTCATTATCTAATACAGTGGTTCTTAAACTCGGTCCTCAGGACCCCACACAGTGCATGTTTTGCAGGTAACCCAGCAAGTGCACAGGTGTATTAATTACTCACACATTTTAAAAGGTCGACAGGTGGAGCTAATTATTTCACTTGTGATTCTGTGAGGAGACCTGCAAAACATGCACTGTGTGGGGTCCTGAGGACCGAGTTTGAGAACCTGTGCTCTAATGGATATGGAATCTCTAGAGGTGATATTTATACTCCTCAGATCCACCGATGTTGCTGGTCCCTGTGCTACTGTGCTGGCGGCTGGTACTTTAATAGTTAAAGGATGATAGGGGAGTATGCAGATTAGCAGGATTTATATGGGGGCATCCTGCACTTACAATGATAGTGTGCCCGGTCTGGACCTCCCTCCGACTCCGCCTCCTCCAGCAACCGGGCTCTTCCCGCGGGTTGGATGGGATGAGGGACACAGCTCTGCCTCGGGGGGGACACTGTCTGCTACTGCTGGACTCCTGGTAGCTGCTGCCCGCACTGCGGTCTCCTCCCATGTACTAGCCTGCCCCGCCAGCGCTCCGCCTCCCAGCACTCTCCGTGACAACCAGGCACCGGGACGTCCCTGCTCGGCGTCCACCAGGGGAAATTAACACAGCGCTTCTCATCCGCAGCGGGATACATCCAATTCCTTTCCCCCACAGGGGCTCTCTCACTCGCAGGGAACCGCCTTCCTGTAAGCTCCCTCGTCTCAGCCGCCAGCCTTTTTCTCTCCCCTTAGTCACCCCACCAACAAAACCGCCGCTACACGCGCCCAGCCACCTCTCTCAGCACACGGGACCTCTGGAAGCTTCTCCATGATCTCCACCGCGCACTGCACGTTTCCTAGAGTCCCCTCACCTTCAGCAGGCACAGAATAATAACATGCATAAACACTATACATTATTGGATCACTAGAAAGATCCAAGTTATTACTATAGTATATACTATACATCAGTTGGCAGCATCTCTATTACATTATAGATTTACACATTCATTAATTGATTTGCCCCCTCATAGTGTACTCACTAGAGTACTACAGTAATAATACAGGGACATGACTGGGGAGGTGAGGGGATCTGGAAGTGTCACAATAACGTCACTTATATCTATAGTAATAATACAGGGACATGACTGGGGTCTGAGGAGACTTGGGAGTACAGTAACACCGGGGGATGTGTCTGGGTGATGACTGGAGAGGTGACTGCTGGGAATGGGACATTATACAGTAACACCAGGGGATGTGTCTGGGTGATGACTGGAGAGGTGACTGCTGGGAATGGGACATTATACAGTAACACCAGGGGATGTGTCTGGGTGATGACTGGAGAGGTGACTGCTGGGAATTGGACATTATACAGTAACACCAGGGGACGTGTCTGGGTGATGACTGTATCACTGTGTGTGTCAGGTTACTATAAGGTGTCAGGATGTCACTGTCTATGTCTCCATGCAGGAGGGGGAGTATAAAGAGGAACACAGGGGTCTGTACAAGGACGTGATGATGGAGAATCACCGGCCCCTCACATCACTGGGTAAGAGGAGACTGTCATGTATTGTACAGGGGAGAGCAGGTATGGGGGCCCGCTATATAGACACATCATCTGATAATCACATATATATACTGTACTCAGTCACTGTGTGTCTCCTACAGATGGGCCCAATAACAGAGATACCCCAGAGAGATGTCCCCGTCCTCTGTATTCCCAGGATTGTACAGAGGAGAATCACAGGATCCCACAGGAGGATCAGGTAGGTGGGATTTAGGGTCTGCCCAATATACCAAAGTGACTGTCACTATATGATCTGTAGAGAAGCTGTGTGTGTCTTATACACTGATATTATAATGTTTCACCTCAATTTAATCAAACAGAATGCAAATGCCATTGTATTTTTTGGGTTACTTAGGTAGAACGTCTTTCTCGTATAAAGGCAGAAGATAAAAGGAGAGAAGAAGAGACGTATGTGACTGATATAAAGGCAGAAGATATAGAGGGAGAAGAAGAGACGTATGTGACTGATATAAAGGCAGAAGATATAGAGGGAGAAGAAGAGACGTATGTGACTGATATAAAGGCAGAAGATATAGAGGGAGAATAAGAGACGTATGTGACTGATATAAAGGCAGAAGATATGGAGGGAGAAGAAGAGACATATGTGACTGATATAAAGGCAGAAGATACAGAGGGAGAAGAAGAGACGTATGTGACTGATATAAAGGCTGAAGATATAGAGGAAGAAGAAGAGACGTATGTGACTGATATAAAGGCAGAAGATATAGAGGGAGAAGAAGAGACGTATGTGACTAATATGAAGGCAGAAGATACAGAGGGAGAAGAAGAGACGTATGTGAGGGGTGATCAGCAGTGTAAGGAGGAGGAGATCCCTACAGATATCAGCACAGGTGAGTACTAAACACTTATTACAGAAAAGAATCACATATTCTCCTTGCTCAGTCACTACAACAATCTCTTATCCTACACCCTCTTCTGTCAGTACAGACTAATGAGGGATATGTATTTGCCCAGTAGGGGAGTCAGGAGCCATCAGCCCCTATTATACTCCTGCTCTCCCCCTCACATCATGTCACTGTGTGTTACCAGCCCAGAGATCTGACCAGTCTCCTCCACACACTCTCTGGTGTATCTCATACATCAGGAGTCATCAGCCCCTATTATACTCCTGCTCTCCCCCTCACATCATGTCACTGTGTTACCAGCCCAGAGATCTGACCAGTCTCCTCCCCACACTCTCTGGTGTATCTCATACATCAGGAGCCATCAGCCCCTATTATACTCCTGCTCTCCCCCTCACATCATGTCACTGTGTGTTACCAGCCCAGAGATCTGACCAGTCTCCCCACACTCTCTCTGGTGTATCTCATACATCAGGAGTCATCAGCCCCTATTATACTCCTGCTCTCCCCCTCACATCATGTCACTGTGTGTTACCAGCCCAGAGATCTGACCAGCCTCCTCCACACACTCTCTGGTGTATCTCATACATCATGATCCATCAGCTCCTATTATACTCCTGCTCTCCCCCTCACATCATGTCACTGTGTGTTACCAGCCCAGAGATCTGACCAGCCTCCTCCCCGCACTCTCTGGTGTATCTCATACATCAGGAGCCATCAGCCCCTATTATACTGCTGCTCTCCCCCTCACATCATGTCACTGTGTTACCAGCCCAGAGATCTGACCAGTCTCCCCACACTCTCTCTGGTGTATCTCATACATCAGGAGTCATCAGCCCCTATTATACTCCTGCTCTCCCCCTCACATCATATCACTGTATGTTACCAGCCCAGAGATCTGACCAGTCTCCTCCCCACACTCTCTGGTGTATTTCATACATCAGGAGCCATCAGCCCCTATTATACTCCTGCTCTCCTCCTCACATCATGTCACTGTGTGTTACCAGCCCAGAGATCTGACCAGTCTCCCCACACTCTCTCTGGTGTATCTCATACATCAGGAGCCATCAGCACCTATTATACTCCTGCTCTCCCCCTCACATCATGTCACTGTGTGTTACCAGCCCAGAGATCTGACCAGCCTCCTCCACACACTCTCTGGTGTATCTCATACATCAGTAGCCATCAGCTCCTATTATACTCCTGCTCTCCCCCTCACATCATGTCACTGTGTGTTACCAGCCCAGAGATCTGACCAGCCTCCTCCCCGCACTCTCTGGTGTATCTCATACATCAGGAGCCATCAGCCCCTATTATACTGCTGCTCTCCCCCTCACATCATGTCACTGTGTTACCAGCCCAGAGATCTGACCAGTCTCCCCACACTCTCTCTGGTGTATCTCATACATCAGGAGTCATCAGCCCCTATTATAATTCCTGCTCTCCCCCTCACATCATATCACTGTATGTTACCAGCCCAGAGATCTGACCAGTCTCCTCCCCACACTCTCTGGTGTATTTCATACATCAGGAGCCATCAGCCCCTATTATACTCCTGCTCTCCTCCTCACATCATGTCACTGTGTGTTACCAGCCCAGAGATCTGACCAGTCTCCCCACACTCTCTCTGGTGTATCTCATATATCAGGAGTCATCAGCCCCTATTATACTCCTGCTCTCCCCCTCACATCATGTCACTGTGTGTTACCAGCCCAGAGATCTGACCAGTCTCCTCCCCACACTCTCTGGTGTATCTCATACATCAGGAGCCATCAGCCCCTATTATACTCCTGTTCTCCACTCACATCATGTCACTGTGTGTTACCAGCCCAGAGATCTGACCAGTCTCCTCCCCACACTCTCTGGTGTATATCATACATCAGGAGACATCAGCCCCTATTATACTCCTGCTCTCCCCTCACATCATGTCACTGTGTGTTACCAGCCCAGAGATCTGACCAGTCTCCCCACACTCTCTGGTGTATCTCATACATCAGGAGACATCAGCCCCTATTATACTCCTGCTCCCCTCCTCACATCATGTCACTGTGTGTTACAAGCCCAGTTGGTTACTGGTCTCTTCAGGCGTCATAAAAACCATGGTGGCGGAAATGTCATCCCAGCTCGCTGGTAATAATCAAAAGATACAACAACTGCAGCAGGCTGTAGCAGACCTAAAGTCCCTTTGGAAGACGCTGCAGTACAGCATTCATTTCTCTTACGTCCTAGAGGATGCTGGGTTTCCATTTAGTACCATGGGGTATAGACGGGTCCACTAGGAGCCAAGGGCATTTAAGAAATTAATAGTGTGGGCTGGCTCCTCCCTCTATGCCCCTCCTACCAGACTCAGTTTAGAAAATGTGCCCGGAGGAGCTGGTCACAGATAGGAGAGCTCCTGAGGAGTTTTTCTGTTTATTATTTTACAGGTAGGCTGGGTGTCACCAGCATGACTGCTTCGTGGCACTTAGGGGGGAGAACGGCCCAACTTCCTGATGCGTTAATGGTCCCGTTACTCCGCTGACCGGACACTGAGCTCCTGAGGGTCCTACTCGCAATCCCCACGGCGAGCGTATAGACCCGCAGCACGCCGCCACCCCTAACAGAGCCAGAAGTAAGAAGAGTGGTGAGTATAATGCTGGCGTCCCAGCTAGTGGTTCACCAGCACAGATGGCGGCACATGGGTAGGAGCGCAGGCGGCGGCTCCAGGCTTTCAGTACACACTGAGGTGTGATCACGCTGAGGGGCGAGCTGATAGTCACAATACCCAGGACACTGGCAGATACAGCCTTACAGGGGTCTTACCCATCGTGTAAGCATAAAAAGTACCTCAGGCCAGTATAAAATGCGGGAAGACCGTGCGCCATTAAGGGGGCGGAGCCTTTACTATGAGCAGATCCAGCAGGTCACCAGCGCCATTTTCTCTCTGCAGCTCACACAGAAAACGCTGCCCCTCCATATCAACTCCAGACTACCTCAGAGGTACCAGGAGGTTATAGAGGGGGGGCAGCAGTTATATCCTTACTAATACCCTACTAAGGGTATTTAGTCTGTGCCTGGGTGAGTTATTTGTTAGCTAAAGGGGCTCTTTGTGGCTGGTGTCCTCATTCCTCTGTGTCTCTCTAAAGGGCTCTGTGTGGAATTGTGCTTACTGCATATTGTGTGTGTGTGTGTGTGTGTGTGTGTGTGTGTGTGTGTGTGTGTGCCTCACATCAAAATGTCCAAGGAGTGTGTTTCCTGCACAGCAGAATGTTTTTCCTCCCCAGGGGGATCACTACAGTGTACTCAGGACAGTACACATTCTCAGGCTACTGGGTCTGAACCGCCTTGGCTGGACTCCATTAGGGGGATGATTACTAATATTTCTAATAAACTCTCCCATACTGAGAAGGAGACTCAGTATTTGAGAGAGTCTGTGGAGAACCTGATGAATAAAGATTCAGCTCCCACACCTGCACCTCTAACCCCTCTCATTTATCCACAGAAGCGTACACTGGCCCAGATATTGCAGGCTGACACTGATGACGATGCTCAGATACAGGGGACGGTGAGGTGGATCTGGAGGGGGGGGTGCAGCTCTTGCTCAAGGGGTGCAGGCTCTGACAGAGGCCATCAGGGATGTATTGAAGATTTCAGAAAAAGTAACAGTAGAAGAGGAGGAATCTTATTTTAATGTAAAACAGAATTCCTCAGTTACTTTCCCTGCGTCAAAAGAGTTACGTTCTCTTTTTGCAGAAACTTGGGTAAATCCAGAGAAAAAGTTTAAAATCCCTAAAAGATTGCTCAGCTCATTTCCTTTCCCTCAGGATGATAGGAAGAAATGGGAAAATCCACCGATAGTGCACGCCTCTGTATCTAGATTGTCACGTAAAATTATTTTACCTGTCCCAGGCGCAGCCTCCTTAAAGGATACGACTGACCACGGAATTGAGACCACACTCAAATCTCTGTACACAGCTGCTGAGGTGGCAAAATGGTCAGGTGACCTAATTGATGATTTAGATTCTCTGCATAGGAGTGACATTACTCTTGCATCACATTCAGGACTCTGCAAACGTTATGGTGGAGGCCATGAAGGAAATTGGCCTGCTCAACGCACGTGTCAGTGTCCGCACGCAGAGGCTTATGGCTACGCTAATAGACTGCGGATTCCAGGAGAAGCGTGGAGAGCCTGCCCTTCACAGGTGAGGCCTTGTTTGGAGATGGACTGGATACGTGGATATTCAAGGCGACTGCGGGTAGGTCGACATATCTTCTTTCCGCAGCAACCCTAGCTAGAAAATCATATTCTGCCCCTACGTTGCAGTCCTTTCGGGCAGCAAAATTTAAAAACAGATCCAAAGGTTCCTCCACTGCCTTTAGAGGTGGTCGAGGAAAATCCAGAAAACCTGCAACTACAGGTTCTCAAGAACAGAGCTCAGGTTCTGCTTCCTGAAAGTCTTCAGCATGACGGTGGACCACACTGCCTGGAGAAAAGGCAGGTTGGAGAACGTTTAAAGGATTTCAGTCATATCTGGGCAACATCATGCTTAAGTCTCTGGGTCAAATATCTTATTGCCCAGGGATACAGACTGGAGTTTCAAGAACTCCCACCTCACAGATTCCTCAAATCAGGATTACCAGCTCTCAGGAAGCAAGTACAATCCTGCAACAGGCAATTCAAAAGTTGGTTCAGACACAGGTCATTGTCCCAGTTCCACCTCAGCTATAGAACAAGGGTTATTTCTCTTACGTCCTAGAGGATGCTGGGGACTCCGTAAGGACAATAGGGTTTAGACGGGCTCCGCAGGCGATAGGGCACCTAAAAGAACTTTGACTATGGGTGTGCACTGGCTCCTCCCTCTATGCCCCTCCTCCAGACCTCGGTTAGATTCTGTGCCCAGAGGAGAAAGGGTACAATGCAGAGAGCTCTCCAGAGTTTTCTGTTTTGAAGAATTTTGTTAGGTTTTTTATTTTCAGGGAGTCCTGTTGGCAACAGGCTCCCTGCATCGTGGGACTGAGGAGAGAGAAGCAGAGCTGGCTTTACGGTTGGGCTCTGTTTCTAGGCTACTGGACACCATTAGCTCCAGAGGGAGTCGGAACACAGGTCTCACCTGGGGTTCGTCCCGGAGCCGCGCCGCCATCCTCCTCACAGATGCCGAAGATAGAAGCCGGGTGAGTATGAGAAGGCAGAAGACATCGGGCGGCAGAAGACATCAGATCTTCATGAGGTAAGACATTGCTCCCAGTCACACACACACAAGCAGGCACTGAAGGGTGCAGGGCGCAGGGGGGGCGCCCTGGGCAGCAAGTTTCCTCATTTTTTGGCAATATAAAGCAGGATTAGGCTGTGGGACAGTAAATTCTAAAATCCCCCGCCATTTTTTATATAGAATTACTGGGACCGAAGCCCGCCGTCGGGTGGGCGGGGCTTGATCCTCAGCACTAACCAGCGCCATTTTCTCCACAGAAACTGCATGAGATACGCTGGCTCCCTGATCTCTCCCCTGCTGAACTTCACAGGCTGGAAAAGAGAGGAGGGGGCACTTTGGCACTATCTGGTCATATATATTCCAGTGTTTTTAAGCGCTGGTGTGTGCTGGCATACTCTCTCTCTGTCTCTCCTAAGGGCCTGATTGGGGTTTTGTCCCCTTATAGGTTAATCCCTGTGTGTGGGGGGTGTCGGTACGTGTGTGTCGACATGTCTGAGGCAGAAGACTTCTCCAAGAAGGAGGTGGAGCAAATGAGTGGTGTGTCCCTGTCGGTTGTGCTGACTCAGAAATGGATGGACATGTGGCATATGTTGAATGCAAGTGTGGCATCTTTACATAAAAGGCTTGATAAGGCTGAATTAGGGGGGACAATCTTCGGATTGGACCGACTCACAGGGCCCGTCGGGGTCTCAAAAGCGTCCCTTAACACAAGACACTACTACCGACACGGATTCTGATTCCAGTGTTGACTATGACGAAGTAAAATTGCACCCTAGGGTGACTAAAACCATTCAGTGTATGATTGTGGCAATAAGGGATGTCTTGCATATTGAGGATGAACCTTCGGTCCCCGACACAAGGGTACACATGTTTAAGGGAAAGAAACAGATTATTAATTTTCCCACATCTCATGAATTAAATGATTTCTTTGGGAAAGCTTGGGAGACTCCGGAAAAGAGACCGCAGATCCCCAAAAGAATTTATATGGCATACCCCTTCCTAAACAGGACAGGGAGATTTGGGAATCACCCCCCACTGTGGACAAGGCCCTGACGCGCTTGTCCAAGAAAGTGGCGCTATCGTCTCCTGACACAGCGGCCCTTAAGGACCCTGCAGATCGCAGGCAAGAAACTACGTTAAAGTGTATTTATTCTCATACGGGTGCTGTGCCAAGACCGACAATTGCGTCGGCTTGGGTGTGTAGCGCAATTGCAGCTTGGACAGATGAGCTGACAGATCACTTTGATAATATGGATAAGGATACTATATTCTTAACTCTAGCCCATATAAAAGAAACAGTCTTATTTATGAGGGATGCTCAAAGGGACATTGGATTGCTAGCTTCTAGGGCCAATGCCATGTCTATCTCTGCGAGAAGATCCTTATGGACTCGCCAATGGACGGGTGATGCAGATTCCAAAAAACATATGGAAGTACTACCCTATAAGGGAGATGTATTGTTTGGGGATGGGCTGACGGACCTGGTTTCCACAGTTACAGCAGATAAATCAAATTTTTTACCATATATTCCCCAACAGCAAAAGAAAGTACAACCCTATCAGATGCAGTCCTTTCGGTCGCACAAGTCCAGAAGAGGTCGGGGATCCTCTTTCCTTGCCAGAGGTAAGGGTAGAGGCAAAAGAGCACCTGCTTCGGCAGGTGCCCAGGAACAAAAGTCCTTCCCGGCTGCTCCAAAACCCACAGCATGACGCTGGGGCTCTCCTGAGGGAGTCCGCACCGGTGGGGGCACGTCTTCGACTTTTCAGTCAGGCCTGGGTCAGATCAGACCAGAATCCCTGGGTGTTGGAAATAGTTTCCCAGGGTTACAAACTGGAATTCGAGGAGGTGCCCCGGCGCCGATTTTTCAAATCGACCCTACCAGCTTCCACATCGGAAAGGGATGTAGTGTTAGCTGCAATTCAAACGCTGTGTATACAGCAAGTGATAATCAAGGTTCCCCTGCACCAGCAGGGAAGAGGTTACTACTCAACCCTATTTGTGGTCCCGAAACCGGACGGTTCAGTCAAATCTATTTTGAATCTGAAATCCCTAAACCTGTACATAAAAAGATTCAAATTCAAAATGGAATCACTCAGAGCGATAATAGCCAACATGGAGGAGGGGGAGTTTATGGTATCTCTGGACATAAAGGATGCGTACCTTCATGTCCCCATATATGCCCCCCATCAGGAATACCTGAGATTCGCTGTACAGGATTGTCATTACCAATTTCAGACGTTGCCGTTTGGACTTTCCACGGCCCCGAGGATTTTCACCAAGATAATGGAGGAAATGATGGTGGTCCTGCGCAAGCATGGAGTCACAATTATCCCATACTTGGACGATCTCCTGATAAAAGCTAGATCAAGGGACAAATTGCTGAGCAGTGTGGCGCTCTCTCTGAGAGTGCTCCCAGCAACACGGTTGGATTCTAAATCTACCGAAGTCACAGTTGATTCCGACAACTCGACTACCGTTCCTACTGATACTGGATACGGAACAAATGAAGGTCTTCCTTCCAATGGAGAAAGCCCAGGACATCCAGAACATGGTCAGAGACCTGCTGAAACCGAAAAGGGTATCTGTTCACCAGTGCACTCGAGTTCTGGGAAAAATTGTGGCGGCCAATGAGGCCATTCCATTCGGAAGGTTCCATGCAAGGACTTTTCAATGGGACCTTCTGGACAAGTGGTCCGGGTCTCATCTACACTTACATCGAAAAATTATTCTGTCACCAGGGGCCAGGGTGTCTCTCCTGTGGTGGTTGCAAAGTGCTCACCTACTAGAGGGTCGCAGATTCGGAATTCAGGATTGGATCCTGGTTACCACGGACGCGAGCCTCCGAGGATGGGGAGCAGTCACACAAGGAAGAAATTTTCAGGGACTTTGGTCAGACCAGGAGTCATGTCTACACATCAATGTGTTGGAACTCAGGGCCATATACAACGGCCTTCGACAAGCGGAGAGTCTTCTTCAAAATCTACCGGTTCTGATTCAGTCAGACAATGCCACAGCAGTGGCTCATGTGAACTGCCAAGGCGGGACAAGAAGCAGAGTCGCGATGGCGGAAGCCACCGGGATTCTTCGCTGGGCGGAAAATCACGTGAGCGCTCTGTCGGCTGTCTTCATTCCGGGAGTGGACAACTGGGAAGCAGACACGATCTCCATCCAGGAGAGTGGGGACTTCATCAAGAAGTCTTTGCAGACATAATACGTCTTTGGGGAACTCCTCAAATAGACATGATGGCGTCACGCCTCAACAAAAAAACTTCGGAGGTATTGTGCCAGGTCTCGGGACCCTCAGGCAGTAGCAGTAGACGCTCTGATAACACCGTGGGTGTTCAAATTGGTCTACGTGTTTCCTCCTCTTCCTCTCATCACAAAAGTGTTGAGGATCATAAGACAAAGAAGAGTACAGACTGGCCTCGAAGGGCCTGGTACTCAGATCTACAAGAGATGCTCACAGGAGATCCCTGGCCTCTTCCGCTGAGGGAAGACCTGTTGCAACAGGGGCCCTGTCTATTTCAAGACTTACCGCGGTTACGTTTGACGGCATGGCGGTTGAACCCCGAATCCTAGCAAAAAAGGGGATTCCGGAAGAGGTCATCCTTACTTTAATAAAGGAGGTGACGGTAAAACATTATCACCGTATCTGGCAAAAGTATGTGTCTTGGTGTGAGACCAAGAATGCACCTACGGAAGATTTTCATCTGGGTCATTTTCTCCACATTCTACAAACAGGAGTGGATATGGGCCTGAAATTAGGCTCTGTTAAGGTTCAGATTTCGGCCCTCTCGATTTTCTTTCAGAAGGAATTGGCTTCTCTTCCAGAAGTCCAGACGTTTGTAAAGGGAGTGCTTCACATCCAGCCCCCTTTTGTGCCTCCACCATAGGATCTCAACGTAGTGTTGCAGTTCCTAAAATCACACTGGTTTGAACCGCTAAACAAGGTTGAGTTGAAATTTCTTACTTGGAAGGTGGACATGTTGTTGGCCTTGGCATCAGCAAGGCGAGTATCAGAATTGGCGGCTTTGTCACACAAAAGCCCCTACTTGATTTTTCATGTGGATCGAGCTGAATTGAGGACACGACCGCAAGTTTTGCCTAAGGTGGTTTTTTCATTCCATGTGAATCAACCTATTGTGGTGCCTGTGGCTACAAGTGACCTGGAGGATTCCAGATCCCTGGACGTAGTCAGGGCCTTAAAGATTTATGTAGCCAGGGCGGTTAGTATTAGGAAAACAGAGGCCCTGTTTGTCCTGTATGTGGCCAATAAGATTGGCGCACCTGCTTCGAAGCAGACTATTGCTCGCTGGATCTGTAATACGATTCAGCAGGCTCACTCTATGGCTGGATTGCCGGTTCCAAATTCGGTTAAGGCCCATTCCACTAGGAAGGTGAGCTCTTCTTGGGCGGCTGCCCGAGGTGTCTCGGCATTACAACTTTGCCGAGTGGCGACTTGGTCGGGGTCAAACACTTTTGCTAAATTCTACAAGTTTGATACCCTGGCTGATGAGGACCTAGCGTTTGCTCAGTCGGTGCTGCAGAGTCATACGCACTCTCCTGCCCGATTGGATGCTTTGGTATAAACCCCATGGTCCTTACGGAGTCCCTCTAGGATGTAAGAGAAAATAAGATTTTAAACCTACCGGTAAATCTATTTCTTGTCAAAGTCGAAAAATATTGTGATTCACAATGCCTTGTACTAACCCCAATGCACATGCCCGCTGCTCGTGCACCCACTCCCCCGTGCGTACGCATCCCCTCAGGTTGCGTAGGGGACGCTCCTACATCTCCTGCGCATTGAGATGTGTATTTACTGCAGAGTTTGTGAGCGTCTAGCGAGCGACTCGATCGCTACATATTTAACCAATATAGGGGTATATGCAATTGCGGTCGAATTCCCGAAATTGTCGAATTTCGGGTCATTTTCGACCCAAAAAAAAAAATTGCCTATGCAATTCAGTGCTTTCCGACCAATAAACAGACTTTCAATATTCGACTTTTTGAAATTCGAATTTTTGCAAATTCGACTTTTCTGCAATGATACAAGTGCTGCAATTCGACCAAAGCATATTCAATTAAAGTTTGGAAATTCGACAGCAGTGCTTTTAGACAGCAAATTCGTCATTTTCAATCCGCCACACTGTGGAGGGTGAAAACAAATAAAAAATTTTTAAACATGTTTTTTTTTTGTGGTTTTTTTTTTTGGGAATAGCAGATCTATTTATATTAGAAGGGATTAGGTACTTTTTTTTTTTTGGAGGCACAAATATTATTTATATATTTTTGAAAATATTTTTTTTTTTTTTTTAATGCTGGAACGGTAAAATCATACAAAAAAATGGCGTGGGGTCCCCCCTCCAAAGCATAACCAGCCACGGGCTCTTCGAGCTGGTCCTGGTTCTAAAAATGCGGGGGGAAAATTGACAGGGGATCCCCCGTATTTTTAAAACCAGCACCGGGCTCTGCGCCTGGTGCTGGTGCCAAAAATACGGGGGACAAAAAGAGTAGGGGTCCCCCGTATTTTTAACACCAGCATCGGGCTCCACTAGCTGGACAGATAATGCCACAGCCGGGGGTCACTTTTATGCCGTGCCCTGCGGCCGTGGCATTAAATATCCAACTAGTCACCCCTGGCCGGGGTACCCTGGGGGAGTGGGGACCCCTTCAATCAAGGGGTCCCCCCCCAGCCACCCAAGGGCCAGGGGTGAAGCCCGATGCTGTCCCCCCCCCCCATCCAATGGGCTGCGGATGTGGGGGGCTGATAGCCTTTTGTGATAATAAAAAGATATTGTTTTTTCCAGTAGTACTACAAGTCCCAGCAAGCCTCCCCCGCAAGCTGGTACTTGGAGAACCACAAGTACCAGCATGCGGGAGAAAAGCGGGCCCGCTGGTACCTGTAGTACTACTGGGAAAAAAATACCCAAATAAAAACAGGAGACACACACCGTCGACAGTAAAACTTTATTTCATACGTCGACACACACATACTTACCTATGTTCACACGCCGACATCGGTCCTCTTCTCCATGTAGAATCCACGGATACCTGAAAAGAAAAGTACAATATACTCACCTCAGCCAAGGTCCAGAGATACATCCACGTACTTGGCAAAAAAACAAACCGCAAATACCCGACCACCGGACTGAAAGGGGTTCCATGCTGACACATGGGACACCTTTCCACGAATGAGACCTGTCAGTGACAGCTGTCACACAAAGGTCTCTAAGCCAATCAGGAAGCGCAACTTCGTTGTGCTCACCTGATTGGCTGTGCGCTGTCTGAACTCAGACAGCGCATCGCACAGCCCCGTCCATTATATTCAATGGTGGGAACTTAGCGGCTAGCGGTGAGGTCACCCGCCGGTCATCGGCTGACCGGCGGGTGACTCCACCGCTACCCGCAAAGTTCCCACCATTGAAAGTAATGGAGCGGCTTTGCGATGCGCTGTCACAGTACAGACAGCGCACAGCCAATCAGGTGAGCGCCACGGAAGTAGCGCTTCCTGATTGGCTGAAGGGACTTCAGTGACAGGAGTCACGTGATGTCCCGGCATTCGGGAGAAAGGGGTCTGATGTGAAAGCATTGGACCCCTTTCAGTCCGGTATGGAGCGGGTATTTGCGTTTTTTTTGTTTTTTTACAAGTACGTGGATTTATCTCTCTGGACGTGGATTTATCTCTGGACGCTGGAAGGTGAGTATAATTTTTTCACAGGTACCCTCGGATCGTCGGAGACCGTGGCAGTCGGCGTGTCAACATAGGTAAGTATGTGTGTGTCGGCAGTGTGTAATAAAGTTTTACTATCAAGGTGTCTGTGTCCTGTTTTTATTTGGGTATTTTTTTCCCAGTAGTACTACAGGTACCAGCGGGCCCGTTTTTCACCCGCATGCTGGTACTTGTGGTTCTCCAAGTACCAGCTTGCGGGGGAGGCTTGCTGGGACTTGTAGTACTACTGGAAAAAACAATATCTTTTTATTATCACAAAAGGCTATCAGCCCCCCCATCCGCAGCCCATTGGATGGGGGGTGGGACAGCCTCGGGCTTCACCCCTGGCCCTTGGGTGGCTGGGGGGGGAACCCCTTGATTGTAGGGGTCCCCACTCCCCCAGGGTACCCCGGCCAGGGGAGACTAGTTGGGTAGTTAATGCCACGGCCGCAGGGCACGGCATAAAAGTGACCCCCGGCTGTGGCATTATCTGTCCAGCTAGTGGAGCCTGATGCTGGTGTTAAAAATACGGGGGACCCCTACTCTTTTTGTCCCCCGTATTTTTGGCACCAGCACCAGGCGCAGAGCCCGGTGCTGGTTTTAAAAATACGGCGGATCCATGCCCAATTTTTCTCCGCATTTTTAGAACCAGGACCAGCTCGAAGAGCCCGAGGCTGGTTATGCTTTGGAGGGGGGACCCCACGCCATTTTTTTTTCCGGGTTTTTTCCGTTTTTTAAAATCGCTGCAAAATCCGCCAAATCAGCCGATTTTCGCCCACGGGTCAGTCGAATCCGTTTTTCATTGAATATGGTGAATTCCGGCAGCCACCTGCCGGAATTCACCTGTCGAATTGAGTCGAATTAAAAAACGGCGAAAAATTGCCACGATTCGCCGTGAATTGCATATACCCCAATATCTACCATTGCAATCCACCCACTTGCTTTCCAGGTGAAAGGGGCAGGATCTATGGGAAAGGATGGCTACACCACAGGAGATAGAGCATGCTGGATAGTTATTGTTAAACTGAGGGGGAGAGTTCAATGGAACATGTGATTCCTGAATGGCTACCACCGCCGCCTTCTGGTCAGCTAAATATTTTAGTGCAAGACGTCTCTTACAAAGAAAATTAATACCTTTCTGCAGCAGGATGCATTGGTTTCCACAGGAAAACATTGGAGTGTAGAGTGGATCTTGATCCAGAGGCACCAACAGGCTAAAGTTTAAGGCTGTCCCAGGATGCATTGGTGCCTCCTCTATAAACCCCGCCTCCAGGCACTGGAGCTCAGTTTCGAGTTGGTGTCTTCAGCAGGTCACCTAACGGGGGCTGCACTGGCAGCCCAGGAAAGCTTTCTAAGAAGACCTTAAGGGCCTCCCAAGTGGCGTCACATACTCCCGCAACTCAGTTCCCGGGTACTTGCGGCAGAGACGCTCCGGCTCTAGGCACACGGTTGCAGACGCTCTCCTGGTTCACGTGGCTGATACAGGAAGGAGGTAAGAGTGTTCCCTAGGCAGGAGACCGGTCGCGGCGTTGGCGTGGACACTGTCTCCGGACAGGAATCCCACTAGACCACTGGGGTGCCTGAGTACAGGTTGGGTGTACTAACACCCCATTTAATAAGACTCACAGTACTTAGGGTGGAAGTCCAGCATAGGGGAGTCAGTGCTTGACCTGTAGCCCCTCCACCGGCTCAGGGCGCCATTTCTGAGCAGATTTTCCCGCCCTGGTGCTGCCTCACATTCCCCCTCACTCCTTGACTGAGACGCTGGGCGCCATCTTCTGAGCATAGCTGCGGCTGGTCTCCGGGACTGCAGGGCAAGGTCTGCCTTGTAGAGCTGACTGTATACAGCACTGTGACTGTATGAACACTTCAGTATTCTACATGTCTTTATACAGACAGCGTTAGTTAAGAAAAAGTGTACCTGTTACCGAATATATTGTACGAGTATTCTAATATATACTGCCGGCCTAGGACCATGCTGTGATATATAATATTCTAGTTCAGTGCAGCTTTATTGTGGTAGTAATTTCTGCATTGCCTGTGACTATGTGTGCCTGCATCTGCTGTGTGGTTTCACTTTCAGTGTTTCCCAGATACAACTGTCCCTGTATTCCGTACTCTAAGTGGCTAGATACGTCTGGGTCATGTATATAGTTAGTGCGACACAGTATTTACCTATTACGTTTAATCTACTGTGTACTCGGTCACATACTAACGGCTTTATTCGCAGGTGTTGTACTTTGGCTTTATCGTACTAAACCGCTCTATTGTTGCATTTTGTGTACAATGTGTAACAGGAAGGGCAGTAAGTCTGTGGAAGCTCCTGCATCATGCAGAGTATGCACCAAAGATTTACCAGAGGGGGAAGCTGTGTATGATGGTCTGTGTACTGTGTGTCATACATCTCCCTGCCAGTCTGCAGCTCCTGTAACCAATCAGGTGCCACCCTGGGCTGCGTTCACTAACCTACTGAGTACTCCGGTGGAACGCCTTACGCCCCCTATGGGACCACCTGTACCACTACAGCCACCTATGGTTAATCCGCCTTGTCTAACCAGCTACAACAAATAAATCAGTCCTTTGTTAGACAGATATCCATCCCAGGTCACTCCTGTGCTTCCGGGTTATCTAAGCGGGCTACTTCCTCACAGTCCATATACCTCTCTGATGTTTCATTGAAGAGGAGGGGGAACATATGGCCTTGTCAGACACTGAATTTGGTGTTACTGATGAGGATTCTCCCTTACAGGTTGATGTTCCGGCCTTAGTAGTTTCTATGAGGATTCCACTACTACAGCAAAAGAAACCGATATGTGTAAGCTGCAGAAAGTTGATAAAACTCTGTTACCCCATTCTGACCATTCAGTGGACATCAGACGGGAACCCTGGTCTACTCCAAAGAAGAAATTCCCTGTGTCTTTATACGGGCCTTGGCTCGATATCCTCTCCCTGCAGAGTTATGTAGCAAGTGGGAAAATCCTCCACCATTGGATTCTCATGTCACCCGTCTTGTGGTATCATCCACTCTGACTGTCACCACTGTCACCTCACTGAAGGAACTGACAGATTAGCGTGTGGAGGGATACCTGAAGTCTATTTACTCCCTCACAGGAGCTGTGCATAGGCCCACTATAGCTGCCTCCTGGGGTGCAAAAAGTATTGAAGAATGGGTTCAGGCATTAAAAGATGAGCTGCCTTAGGATATATCTGACAGTGCCAGACAATACCTGTCTCACATTACCACTGCTGCCTGTTACATTCAGGAGTACTGGCAGCCAAGGCGTCGACGTCTGTCCTGGCTCACCGTATTCTGTTTTTGAGGTCATCAAAGGTGGACCTAGACTCCAAAAAGACCTTAGAGGTACTCCCATTTAAGGGGGGACATTTTGTTTGGTAAAAACTCCCATTCAAGCTCCTGAATGATGTGACTAGGATAATTGGGCATCCACCACTATATTTGCCTGAATAAAATTGTATCTGAATTAGCAGCTGCTAAGACTGCTTTTCTTCCAAAAACTAATCTTTTCGGCCTCAAGGGAAAGCAAAAGGTCAGGCATAGCCGAGACAATCTCGTGCTCCCAAAACCACCTAGCCCAAGGTCACACAATCCTGGGATGCCCATCAGCCTGCTTCAAAACATGACAAACCTGCTGCATGATGTGGCGGGCCTCCCCCTGGAGGATTACAGGGTGGGAGGCCGACTTCTACAGTTCACCCAGGTCTGGTGAAAGACCACTTCAGGCACATGGGATCCGTTAAAGGTGCAAGCTTTGCAAACGAGTGTCAGTTTTCTCCTGAGTACAGGAGTGGTTGTGCCGATACCTCAGTCCCAGAGAGGCAGATGTTGTTATTCGATCCTGTTTCTAGTTCCGAAACCCAATGGGTCATTCCGGCCTATGCTCAACCTCAAATCTCTGAACAAGTTTGTGAGAGTACCCAGGTTTCGTATGGAAACACTGCGCTCAATTGTACTGGCTATGGAACCTGGAGACTATATGGTATCCCTGGATATACAGGATGCATACCTGCATATACCGATTGCCAGGTCACACCAGCAGTTTCTGCGGTTTGCTATTGGCAACCTACACTTTCAATTCCAGGCTCAACCATTTGGATTGGCTACGGCTCCTCAGATTTTCACCATGGTCATGGCCGTGATGAGGTCACATCTCCGTTGCCAGTAGATCATACCGTATCTGGAAGATCTGCTGATTCTGGTAAATTCCCACTGGCAAACTTTCTGCAAGCCCATAGTTGGCTTATGTATTGGAAAAAGTCCTCGCTGTTCCCAGCTCATAGTGCACCAAGGGGCACTTCTGGATACACACAGTCAATGGGTGTTTCTGTCTCCAGATCAGATCAGATCTCAGATGATTGCTTTAACTCCGGAGGTTCGGTTGTCGCTGACCTGGTGGCTAGAGGATCAACGATTAAGCAAGGGCCATCCCTTCTGGATCCCCGACTGGGTCATGCTGACAGCAGATGCCAGTCTGAGAGGATGGCGTGCGGTGTTGGAGCAACACTCGTTTCAGGGTCGCTGGACCAAGGAGGAATCACTCCTCCCAATAAACATTCTGGAGTTGAAGGCAGTGTTCAATGCACTCTCTCGCCCTGCCTCTGGTACAGAACAGGCCTGTTCAGGTACGGTCAGACAACGCCACCATGGTGGCATTCATAAATCATGAAGGCAGCACTCAAAGCCGCATGGCAATGATGGAAGTGTCAAAAATCCTTTGTTGAGCGGAACGCCATCTGCCAGCCATATCGACAGTGTTCATTCCAGGTGTCCAAAACTGGGAAGCAGACTTCCTCAATCGCCAGGACATACATGCCAGAGAGTGGAATCTTCATCCGGAAGTCTTTCAACTCCTAGTGGATAGATGGAGCCTACTGGACGTAGACCTCATGGCATCTCGACACAATCACACGGTACGGATCAAGGACCAGGGATCCTCAAGCAGCATTCGTGGACGCACTGGCAATTCCATGGAACTTTCGGCTGCCCTACGTGTTCCCTACAGTGTCACTTTTGCCCAGGATACTACGACTATGGAAGTTCAAACAAGAAGGAGGACTACTACTTCTAGTCGCTCCAGCGTGGCCTCGAAGATATTGGTTCTCAGACCTGCTGGGTCTGTCAACAGAGAAACATAGAAACATAGAATTTGACGGCAGATAAGAACCACTTGGCCCATCTAGTCTGCCCTTCTGTTTTTGGGGGTTTTTTTTTACCATATTTTTATCTCAATCCTTATTTGATCCTTATTTCTTTGTAAGGAGATCCTTATGCCTATCCCATGCATGTTTAAATTGCTCTACTGTCTTAGCCTCTAACAGCTCTGATGGGAGGCTATTCCACTTGTCCACTACCCTCTCTGTGAAGTAATATTTCCGCAAATTTTCCCTGAACCTACCCCCTCTCCAATCTCAGTGCATATCCTCGTGTTCTATTGCTTCTCTTCATTTGGAGAATGTTTCCCTCCTGGACTTTGTTAAAACCCTTGATGTATTTGAAAGTTTCTATCATTACCCCTCTTTCCCTTCTTTCCCTTCTCTGCTCCAAATTCTTAGCCTTTCTGGGTATGTTTTGTGATGTAGGCCATGCACCATTTTAGTTGCTCTTCTTTGTACAAGCTCTAATGTATTAATATCCTTTTGAAGATATGGCCTCCAGAATTGAACACAGTATTCTAGATGAGGCCGTACCAATGACCTATACAGTGGCATTATTACTTCTTTCTGTTACTGTTTCCTCTCCCAATGCAACCAAGCATCTGACTAGCCTTTCTCATTACTTTGTTACATTGCTTACCTGCCTTTATGTCACCTGAAATAGTGACTCCTAGATCCCTTTCCTCCTCAGCAGTTTCCAGTATAGTGCCCTTAATACTATATTTAGCCTTTGGATTTTTGAGACCCAAGTGCATGATTTTGAATTTTTTGGCATTAAACTGTAATTTCCACGATCTTGACCATTCCTGTAGTCTACCTAGATCCTCAATCATTTGTTTTACCCCACCTGGTGTGTCTGCCCTGTTGCATACCTTTGTGTCATCTGCAAAAAGGCATACTTTCTTTTTAATGCCATTTGCAATGTCGCCAATAAAGATATTAAAAAGCACTGGTCCAAGTACAGATCCCTGGGGTACTCCACTGGTAACATTTCCCTCCTGTGAATGCACTCCATTTACCACAACTCTCTGTTTTCTATCCTTCAACCAAGATCTTATCCATTAAATAATTCTAGTATCCAATCCCAAGCTTCCAAGTTTATTTAGCAGTCTGCAATATGGAACAGTGTTAACATCCTTATTAAAGTTTAGATAAGCTATATCCACGGCTTCACCTTTATCCATCACTTTAGTCACACAGTCAAAAAAGTCAATAAGATTTGTTTGACATGATCTCCCCCCAGTGAATCCATGCTGTTTGGGATCCTGTAAATTGCTGGATTTGAGATAATCTACAACTCTTTCTTTTTAGAGTGTTTCCATCAATTTCCCTACTACTGATGTAAGACTCACTGGTCTGTAGTTGTTTGCCTCCTCCTTGCTCTTGCTTAGACTTTTGTGCAGTGGGACTATGTTCGCTCTTTCCAGTCCTCAGGAATTACTCCTGTAGCTAATGACTGGTTGAATAATTCTGTCAATGGTGCTACCAGCACCTCTTTAAGTTATTTTAGTATCCTTGGATGCATCCCATCTGGCCCCATAGATTTGTCCACTTTCAGCTTTGAGAGTTCTGTTAGGACCTTCTCCTCTGTAAATGTACTTGTTTCATTTTCCTAAATATCACTGCAAGTTAACTGTGGCCCCTTCCCCTCTCTTTTAGTAGTAAATACTGAGCAAAAATAAGTATTAAGATGATCTGCTATTACATTGTCTCCCTCAACAAGACTCCCAGTTTCTGTCTTTAGTTTTATAATACCGCCTTTTGTTTTTCTCCTTTCACTTATATACCTAAATAAAAGTTTTGCCTCCTTTACCCACTGACTGGGCCATTTTCTCCTCAGCTTGTGCCTTTGCACATCTGATTACCTTCTTAGTCTCCTTCTGTCTAACAAGATATATATCTTTGTCTTCATTATTCTGTGTCTGCTTATATTTCCTAAAAGCCGTCTTTTTTTTCCATTCACAATATTTGCTACTTCTTTCACAAACCACACTGGCTTCCTTTTCCTTGTGTTTTTCCTAACAGTTTTGATACAATGGTCTGTTGCCTTTAATATTGCACATTTTAATGTTTCCCACCTCTCCTGCACTGTTTCCAAGTTCCTTCACTCTGCCAAAGAATCGCTTACACATTTTCCCATCCCTACAAAATCAGCCTTCCTAAAATCCAACACCTTTGTTTTTGTATGGGACGAGTCAGTCTCTGTCTTAATGCTGAACCATACTGCTTGATGATCACTGGATCCGAGGTTTTCACCCACTTTTACGTCCGATATTCTGTCTCCATTTGTAAGTATTAAGTCTAATATTGCGTCTTTCCAAGTGGGCTCCCTCACCAATTGGTGGAGGGATGCTCCCTGAAGGGAATTTAAAATGTCTCTACTTCTAGTGGAACTAGCAACAGACACCTCCCAGTTTACATCAGGAAGATTAAAGTCTCCCATGATTATTATCTCTGCTATTAATGCCATTTTAGTTATGTCCTGCAATAGGTTCTTGTCCAGTTCTACTTCCTGTCCTGGTGTCCTATATATCACACCAATACGAATAATCGACTTCTCCCCTATTTCTATGGACACCCAAAGGGCCTCAGTTTTTTCTTCATTACTTTGTATTAAGGTAGTATTAATGCTTTTTTTTACATACATTGCCCCCTCCTCCGATTTTTCCCGTTCTGTCCTTCCTAAATAAAGTATATTCCGGTATAGCTATGTCCCAGTCATGATTTTCATTGCACCATGACTCTGTAATTGCCACAATATCTAGATCATCCCATGTCATTATTGCAGAGAGACCCCTTCTACTTCCGCAGCGCCCGGACCTTCTCATATAGGGCCCTTGTCTTTACCCAGACCTGGCCAGACTGGCTTTGACAGTGTGGCTCTTGAAGCTTCACTCCTGACGGCCAAAGGATTTTCCGAGGCAGTTATTCAGACTATGCTGAAAGCCCGCAAACCGGCATCTGCCCGGATTTATTACAGAGTCTGGAATTCTTACTTCATCTAGTGTGCTGACCAGAATTATGATACATATCAATTCAGAACATCCAGAATCCTGGCTTTTCTGCAACGAGGCCTTGAACTAGGTCTTCGTCTGGCCACCCTCAAGGTTCACATCTCTGCCTAGTCGGTATGGTTTCAGAGGAAAATTGCATCTATACCTGACGTTCATACTTTCGCTCAGGGCATACTTAGGAGTCAGCCTCCCCATGTCCCTCCTGTGGCTCCATGGGATTTGACTGTTGCACTAAAGGTCCTGCAAGAGTCTCCATTTTAACCTCTTGAGTCAGTGGACCTAAAATGGCTCATGGCCAAGGTCCTGTTCTTGCTGGCTCTGCAAAAAGGGTATCTGTCTTAGGCGCTTTGTCCTGTCGTCCACCCTATTTGACTTTTCACAGTGACCGGCCAATTCTCTGAAATAGACCTGGCTATTTGCCTAAGGTGCTGTCATCTTTTCACCTTAACCAAGAGATTGTTGTTCCCGCCTTTATCTCTTCAGATTTGTATTCCAAAGACCGTTGTTTGGATGTGGTAAGGGCTCTCTGTATTTATGTGGAAAGGACTGCCTCTATCAGGAGGTCAGATACCCTTTTTGTACTGTTTGGTTTTCACAAATGTGGCTGGCCTGCGAATAAGCAAACTTTGGCCAGATGGATTAGAATGGTGATTGCACAAGCTTATGCGCAAGCTGGACTTCCAGCTCCTGCTGCTATTAAAGCCCATTCTAATCTGTCTGTTGAACCCTCTTGGGTGGCTCGCCGTGGCGCATCCGCAGAACAATTGTGGAAGGCGGCTACGTGGTCCTCATGTTTATTAGGTTCTATGCCTTTTATACTTCTGCTTCCCAGGATGCTTCCTTTTGGATGCCACGTTCTCATGCCCGTTAAGGTGTGTCCCCTCCCTTGAGGAACGTCGCCAATGTTTTCCTGTGGAAACCAATGTATCCTGCTGCAGAAAAGGAGAGTTATGGTAGACTTACCATTGTTACAGCTCTTTCTGTGAGGTACATTGGTTCCACAGGGCGCCCACCCTGACGCACCTAGATTCTGTAGGTTTGTACGGTGTTAGCCGCTGGTCCCTTCTCCTGTCATGAGAATGTGGTTCTATGTGACTAACATCTGCCTTCTCTTTTACCTGCTCCTGCATTGGACTGGTTAAACAAAACTGAGCTCCAGTGTCTGGAGGTGGAGTTATAGAGGAGGCCCCAATGCATCCTGGGACAGCCTAAAGCTTTAGCCTCTTTGTGCCTCTGGATCAAGATCCCACCCCAATATTTTCCTGTGGATACTGCAATGTTTTCCTGTGAAACCAATGAACCTCGCGGAAAGAGAGTTAACAATGGTAAGTCTACCAAATGAAACATCTAGGATCATCTGTGTAAAGTCCAATAGAGTCTGTAGGGCGTGTGCATACTTCAAACTATCAAATAACAGAAAAAAAATAATAAAATAGGGAAGAAAAATGAAAGACAATCAGAAATAGCATCCATAAAGGAGCTAGAGATTCGGTTACTAGGGTACTGTGACAGAAAGGTAGAAAAAGGTGGCGGTCTGGCCTAAAAGGGAAACCCACCGACTACCCCAAGTAGCCATACAAGAGTGCAAAATCTAGTCATCATAGTAACAATTGTACAAAGAAATCTCAAATCTCAATGTAACCAATGTATCCAAAGGAGGTAAAGGCCAAGAACATGGCCTGATATCCAATGTAGGTTCCACCAACACCGTTATAAGGGCAACAGGGTGTTACACGAATCAGTCATGCTTTACCTGAACACCCAAACATTCTAGAAAGGTATTATGAAATGTAATGGTGGAAACAATGTCGGACCATATACCATATAGCAATTAAATAGCACAGGAAATAAAGATAAAAAGATACATTTTATACCCATAACAAGAGCAAATAAATCTGGGCCAAAAATAGATCCATGCCCAGTAACTTAGTCCCAGTTGGCACATGTTACAGTAGGAAACAGACTCTGAGTGTCTCTAACAGTCTTACTCCTTTAGCATATTACTTCGAGACGGAAGACAACTCCTCCGGGATTGGTTTAGGTAAAGTGTCATGAAGGACTGTCAACAGGAATGTCCCAAATTTTCAGAATAGTAGGGCCATCCTCGGGTGAAGGTATCACTGCGAAGGCGCCGTTTCACATTACAATAAGGTTAGTAGGAAAGCCCCATTTGTATTGTACATTTCCTTGGGTGGAATAGACGCCTTTTGGCCAGTGTCACAGGAGAAATATTTGGAAATATCTGCAGATTATTTAGGCACTCAGCTGTGGATGAGGAATACAAAGCAGCCTGTAGAATGTGTTCTTTAATATGAAAAAAGTGGACCCTGAGCAGAGTGTCCCTCTGTGCTTGGATAGGGGCCTTTTTGGACTTTGGGAGTCTATGGATCCTATCAATAAGAAGGTCAGCGGCAGAAGCCTTCGCAGAAGTTTCTCAAAAGAGGACCGTGGCATAATCATAAAGCTCAGCATTTGTAACAGAATCCAGAACGCCCATTATTCTGATATTATTTCTCCGAGACCAGTCTTCTAAATCAATGACTTTATCACAAATAGAGACCATGTCTTCCTGAAAGGTGTCATGTGCTGAAATCAGATCTTTGTGATATGCAACAATCTCTTTCATCTTAGTCTGTACGAGTGCCAATCTCACTGATATCTGACCCCAAAGCTTCAAATATTAGAGTTAAGTTCGGAGGTTTTCAGTCCTTAAATGTAAATAACATAGAATGTATAGAGCGTAGAGTAACAGGACCAGCTAGAGTGTCTTAAGACGTTTTCAGCCATTACAGCTGGGCTGTGCGACTGACAAGTAGAAGCAGATGATGTTGTAGCGGTCTCAGAAGGACCACCTGAATTTGAGGTACCAAAGAGATGGACAGGTGGGGCCAATTTGGTACTTTTTAACCTTTTTTGGAGGCATGAGGGGTCACTCCGAGTTGATCTCTCTAGCAACTTTTTTGCAGCGCTGCGATCAGGTTAAAACTCATCAAAACCGCACATGTATGCACCGCAATGCGCAGGCGAGTCGTACCGGTACAAAGAGGATTGGTGATGGGCAATGGATTTAGCGAAGAATCAATTCGCACAGCCGATCGCAAGGTGATTGACAGAAAGAGGGCGTTTATGGGTGTCAACTGACCGTTTTCTGGGAGTGTTTGGAAAAACGCAGGCGTGTCCAAGCGTTTGCAGGGCGGGTGTCTGACGTCAATTCCGGGACCAAAAAGTCTAAAGAGATCACAGCGGCTGAGTAAGTCCAGAGCTACTCAGAAACTGCAACAAACTTTTTTGTGCCGTCTGCTGCAAAAACATTCGCACACTTGCAAAGCGAAAATACACTCCCCCTTAGGTGGCGACTATCTGATTGCAGCACAGCAAAAAGTTGCTAACGAGCGATCATCTCGGAATGACCCCCATAAGCTGGTTACAAAGAGACTGACCTCTCAGAGATAGGAAAATACAATCTATAAATAAAAGTAGCAGTAGTACGCTGTCAGGAGGTTACATCAAGATGACTCAGTTCAAAATGACATGCTTTGTCGGGGTGACGGGGGTATCCGAGCTAAAATTTCAAGTAAACATGATGTAATGCAACTCAAATAACACAGTAATGAGCGAGAAATTCCACTAAAGGTCAGCGTGATCACAGACGTGAAGTACTCAGCACAGAGAGACACAAATGGCAAAATATATTCAGTGAATAAATCCACAAAATAATATACTGTGAGGTTGTAATCAGAGTGTAATGCGCTGTACTCAGACTATACTTGATACTGGGCTCTGCATGTAGACATCTAATGTTATCCCCGGTTTGTGACATAAGAGATAATGACAGTAGACAGGATTCTCCAGGAGATAACCCCATTACCCCAATTATACATCCAGCTCTATCAGCTGATCCCTCTGATCCTGGGAAATGTTCTCCTGATCACTCTGATATTGATGCATCTGTTACAGCTCTGAGAGTAGATACAGTGTTTCCCTGTTCTATAGATGCCAAATGTTTTACAAAGAACACAAAGCCTATTAACCCACACACAGGTAAGGCAGGTGAGAGGCCACTGATATGTTCAGAGTGTGGGAAATGTTTTACATACAAATCACATCTTGTTATACATCAGAGAAGTCACACAGGTGAGAAGCCATTTCCATGTTCTGAGTGTACGAAATGTTTTACAACGAAATCAGATCTTATTACACATCAGCGAAGTCACACAGGTGAGAAGTCATATCCATGTTCTGAGTGTGGGAAATGTTTTACATACAAATCACGACTTGTTATACATCAGAGAAGTCACACAGGTGAGAAGCCATTTCCATGTTCTGAGTGTGGGAAATGTTTTACACAAAACTCACATCTTGTTATGCATCAGAGAAGTCACACCGGTGAGAAGCCATTTTCTTGCTCTGAGTGTGGGAAATCTTGTTTAACTAAATCACATCTTGTTATACATAACAGAAGTCACACAGGTGAGAAACCATTTTCTTGCTCTGAGTGTGGGAAATGTTTTGCACACAAATCACAACTTGCTACCCATCAGCAAAGTCACACAGGTGAGAAAGCATTTCCATGTTCTGAGTGTGGGAAATGTTTTGCACACAAATCAGTTCTTGCTAGACATAACAGAAGTCACACAGATGCTAAGCCATTTTCTTGCTCTGAGTGTGCGAAATGTTTTACACAGAAAACATCTTGTTATACATCAGAGAAGTCACACAGGTGAGAAGCCATTTCCATGTTCTGAGTGCGGGAAATGTTTTGCACTTAAATCATATCTTGTTAGACATCAAAGAAAGCACACAGGTGAGAAGCCATTTTCTTGCTCTGAGTGCGGGAAAAGTTTTACCTGGAAATCCAAACTTGTTATACATCAGAGAAGTCACACAGGTGAGAAGCCATTTTCTTGCTCTGAATGCGGGAAATGTTTTACACAAAAATCACAACTTGTTACCCATCAGCAAAGTCACACAGGTGAGAAGGCATTTCAATGTTCTGAGTGTGGGAAATGTTTTACATGGAAATCACAACTTGTTACACATCAGCAAAGTCACACAGGTGAGAAGGCATTCCCATGTTCTGAGTGTGGGAAATGTTTTTCACACAAATCAGCTCTTGTTATACATCACAGAAGTCACACAGGTGAGAAGCCATTTCCATGTTCTGAGTGTGGGAAATGTTGTGTAAGTAAATCACATCTTGTTATACATCACAGAAGTCACACAGGTGAGAAGCCATTTCCATGTTCTGAGTGTGGGAAATGTTGTGTAAGTAAATCACAACTTGTTACACATCTGCGCAGTCACACAGGTGAGAAGCCTTTTCCATGTTCTGAGTGTGGGTGTCACGATTTCTAGAGTTCTCTGTGTGTGCGTGCTTGGAAAGATGTCAGCTGAAGCCAGGTGAAAATTAAGTAAAGTTTATTGTAGAAAAAGTGATAGTAAAAATAAATATAAACTGGATCCTTGATTACATGGAACAAAACACGATAAATGGAATATTTCAGGTTAAACATAGATGCAAAATAAACATGAAGATATCCGGGTTTAAATCAAGCAGGGGAAAAATAACATACCAAAAAAACGAAGTGATCAGGCAGGAATGGAAACAAACTGCAAATAATAGTCCAGGAATGTAGATGCTGAACCGGCAGGGTAAGAAGTCCAGAAGCAAGGCACATGAATTGGCAAACTGCAGGGAAGCCTCCAAGATGCATATAAGGCATAATCTGGACAAGGTTACTGTAGAGAGCCCAGTCTCACTCCAGACGGAACCACAATGATCTGCCCCTAGATGCCTGTGAGCTGGAGTTAAATAGCAGCACCAGGAGTTGGGCTCCAGGTGCACACAATCAGGTAATTACCCTGCAGAGGCAGTGTGCAACTGCCATTCAGACCTGAGGCAACAGGTGAGACCCCTAGAGGCAGGAATGAGGTAATGCAAGGCAAAAATAAACACAAACATTCCTAACAGTGGGAAATGTTTTGCATGTAAATCAGATCTTGATATACATCACAGAAGTCACACAGCTAAGAAGCCATTTTCTTGCTCTGAGTGCGGGAAATGTTTTACACACAAATCACGACTTGTTACCCATCAGCAAAGTCACACAGGTGAGAAGGCATTTCCATGTTCTAAGTGTGGGAAAGGTTTTGCACACAAATCAAATTTTGTTAGACATCAGCAAAGTCACACAGGTGAGAAGCCATTTTCTTGCGCTGAGTGCGGGAAATGTTTTACACAAAAATCACATCTCGTTAGACATCAGCGAAGTCACACAGGTGAGAGGCCATTTCTATACTCTGAGAAATAAATCATCTCTTGTTGCATACAATAGATATCACTCAGGTGCGGAACCATTTTAATCTTCTGTAGTATACTCATCATTGCCATGCGTTCTTTAAGGTTCTTATCCTATCTCCTATGTTTTTTGCAATATACATGTTACCACTGGGTGAAATAATCAGATGTCATGTCCTCATCTACTACTGCTATGCAGATGACCTATCTTTGCTCTAGGTATTGAGAACCCAGTACCAATCCTAAATGGTTGTCTAGTTGAGCTCCAGGTGTGGGTGATGCCAGTTGGCTGTGACTCAGTCCTGGTGAAACAGGTCCTTATGATAGAAGCTCACCAACAAAGGGCAGGGCTACAGCTCAGCTTTGCAAAACCAACCAGACACGCTTAGGGGTTCAGAGTTACAAAATGCTGATCCTGTGCGGAAGCTTGGTGTCCTGGATGGTGGAGTGACACTTACAGATCAGGTATCAGCCACAATCAGATCCTCATCTGAGGAACATAGCCATACTCCAGCACTTATTTCCCTCAGAAGATCTACCTGATGTCATACATGCACTTGTATCATCACACATAAACTACTGCAATGTCCTCTACCTGGGTCTCCCAGCAAATGAATTGCACCGCTTGTAGCTTGTACAGAATGCAGCAGCCAGGCTGTTACCTAACCAGCCCGTTCCTGCCACATAACACCCGTTCTCTACTCCCTTCACCGGCTGCCTGTAAGATGGTGTCTCTATTACATAATCTTACTGACTCTCCGAGCCCTACATGACCAGGGTCCATGTACCAGAAGCAGCTTCTGCCTCCTTACTGACTTACTGTAGGCACCTATTACATAATCTTACTGACTCTCCGAGCCCTACATGACCAGGGTCCATGGTACCAGAAGCAGCTTCTGCCTCCTTACTGCCCTGCTTTCTTCTACCTGCAGATGAAGGACTGTGGGGAGAGATGGGGCGGTGGCAATAGTGGTGGAGATGGTGGTGACAGAGCGGGTGGCAGTAGTGTGGGGTGACAAAGCGGGTGGCAGTAGTGGGGGGCGACAGGGCGGGTAGCAGTTGTGGGGTGAGGCAGGGTGGGTGGCAGTTGGTGTAGTTGGGGTGGTGGCAGTAGTGGGGGAGATGGCGGTGGCACTAGGGGGGAGACAGGGCGGTGGCAGTAGTGGAAGGAGAGGAAGGAGATGGTGGATTGCAGTAGTCGGGGAGACAGGGTGGATGGCAGTAGTGGGGGAGACAGCGGTGGCAGTAGTGGGGTGAGACAGGGTGGATGGCAGTAGTGGGGGGGAGACAGGGCAGGTGGCAGAAGTGGGGGGAAGACAGGGCAGGTGGCAGTAGTGGGGGGAGACAGGGCGGGTGGCAGTAGTGGGGGGGAGACAGGGCGGGTGGCAGTAGTGGGGGGGAGACAGGGCGGGTGGCAGAAGTGGGGGGAGACAGGGCGGGTGGCAGTAGGGGGTGGAGATAGGGCGGGTGGCAGTAGGGGGGGAGACACGGGGCGGATGGCAGTAGTGGGGGGGAGACAGGGCGGGTTGCAGTAGTGGAGGCGAGACAGGGTGGGTGGCAGTAGTGGGGGGAGACAGGGTGGGTGGCAGTAGGGGGGTGAGACGGTGATGGCAGTAGTGGGGGGGGAGACAGTATGGGGTGTCAGTACTGGGAGGAGACAGGGTGGGTGGCAGTAGTGGGGGGAGATAGGGTAGGTGGCTGCAGTGCAGTACCAGGGGCTGCTGGAGGCAGTAAAGAGGTGTATGGGTCCCGCACAGAACCAGTTGATAATTAGACCTAATGATGATTATGCTTCCTTATTTCTAATTAATCCCTTGTATGTGTTACTGTTATTTGCTGTGTCAGCCTTTATGTGTGTTCTGTGTAATACTCCTGAAAGTAGTGCTGCTACCGATCTCATCATTTGTAGTAACTTGGAATAGATGAGATATGAGGTGCACTCTGGAAGCTTATAGGGGGTTAATCAGAGATGATCGCAGATGTGACATCATGCAGCCCCTGGAAAATGGTTCCGGCCCTCCCGCGTTCACCCCTCAGGGATGCGGCCGCAATGTGTTTGTCTGCGCGGCTGCTGCGCACGTGCATTTTGTCACCACAAGCCAACTGCTGCGGGCCGCCATTGCGGCTGGGTCTGAATGACCCCCATAGGGTTTTGGCTCTCCTGCTATGTATCTGTTTTACTTACCTGCAATACTATAATGTAACCTGAATTGTTTCTGTGCTTTAAGGATATTTTATCCATGTTGTGCAGAGTAAAGTATTTTTTAAGTGTAAAATATAGAGAAAATCTGTGTATTAAAGATATGAAATAAAGTTCTTTAAAAACAAAAGATTTCCATTGAGTCTTTTTATGTGTCTGTGTATTATCTTATTTCCAGATAATTGTCGCTATGATGGCAGAAACAATTTCCTGTTAATGTGTCACTTGTATTGTTACTTTTGTGTCCAGCGGGTGGGCTCGGAAATGTTATCCTTTTCCTCGCAGCCCCAGTTGCTGGAGAAAATGAAGGAGGAGCTGTTGACGGGTCACGTTCCGCTTGAGTTGACAATTTTCTCACCAGCAGGTCTTTCCACCTCTGCAGACTTGTGTCCGGAAAGAGAGATACAACGTAGGCTTTAAACCTAGGATCGAGCACGGTGGCCAAAATATAGTGCTCTGATTTCAACAGAGTGACCACCCTTGAATCCTGGCAAGGCGAATGAAGGGCTCCATCCACAAGTATTTCCAGGGAAGACGTTAAGTCTGAGGGACTATGCACAGGCCCAAATGATAATTATTTTATGATCCTTCTATGTATGAACCAACCGATGGAGGGAATAATCCAAAAGTGTTAATACCAAAGATTAGCTAATCTGGTTGGAGGTGCGCCATTAAGCAAATTGCAATGACTGGTTAGGGGGGTTAGAAAAAACACTAGTGGGCTTATATCTAAAGAAGCCTTAATGTGTGGCGCACTCTTTTTCTTTATGTTTCATGAATAAATTAAAACAACTTATTATTTTTATTTAATATAGATTTTTCAATAGGCATGACATAAGGCAATTGATTGTCAGCCTGGAGAGACAAAAAATAATGAAAGATATAAAATAATTTATATACCAGCACTACCAATGTATGGGTATATGGGTAGAGCAATAATTGATATAAGCAAGTGAAATATAAAAGGGATTTAAACACAGGTTTTATTTATCAAATTGATTAGATCCTTTCACAATGGGATTGTGATCTCAGAATAATGTTTTACAGCTGCGACCTGCAGAGCGTTACCACTGCATATAACCTAAGTTCTCCCTGCAGAGCGTTACTACTGCATACAAACTAAGTACTCCCTGCAGAGCGTTACCACTGCATACAACCTAAGTACTGCCTGCATAGCCTCACTACTGCATACAACCTAAGTGCTCCCTGCAGTGAGTCACTACTGCATACAACCTGAGTGCTCCCTGCAGAGCATCACTACTGCATATAACCCTAGTGCTCCCTGCAGAGCGTTACTACTGCATACAACCTAAGTGCTCCCTGCAGAGCGTTACTACTGCATACAACCTAAGTGCTCTCTGCAGAGCGTTACTACTGCATACAACCTAAGTAGCCTTTTCTGGTAACCACTATGTCTTACAATGACCACTTTGTTACTACCTGTAGCGTATCACACGATAAGACAGTGTTACTACCTATAATGTGTAACAGTGGGATCATTCTCACAGGCGCAAAGAAACATATATGTTCAATTCAACACATATGTCATAATATTGGTATTGAGAGGAAAATGTTTTCCTATAACCAAGTATATAATTTATCATTTATATATCATTCCCCCTCTTTTGCCTATATTGTTGGATGCGTAGGCTTGAATGGCCTTTTGCTGCTGCTCTATCCTCTAAATCAGTGGTTCTGAAACTCGGTCCTCAGGGCACACACAGTGCATGTTTTGCAGATAACCCAGCAGGTGCACAGGTGTATTAATTACTCACTGACACATTTTAAAAGGTCCACAGGTGAAAATAATTATCTCTCTTGTGATTCTGTGAGGAGACCTGGAAAACATGCACTGTGTGGGTTCCTGAGGACCGAGTTTGAGAACCTGTGCTCTAAAGCATATAGAGTGTTGAATGCCACCTCATTACCACCTCTTGGTTCAGGAGCAGACCACAAAGTTCCCATCGTTGGATATAATGTAGCTGTGCTATGCTACATTGGCCCTCATTCCGAGTTGATCGGTCGCAAGGCGATTTTAGCAGAGTTGCACACGCTAAGCCACTGCCTACTGGGAGTGAATCTTAGCGTCTTAAAATTGCGACCGATGTATTCGCAATATTGCGATTACAAACTACTTAGAAGTTTCAGAGTAGCTTCAGACTTACTCGGCATCTGCGATCAGTTCAGTGCATGTCGTTCCTGGTTTGACGTCACAAACACACCCAGCGTTCGCCCAGACACTCCCCCGTTTCTCCGGCCACTCCTGCATTTTTTCCGGAAACGGTAGCGTTTTTATCCACACGCCCCTAAAACGCTGTGTTTCCGCCCAGTAACACCCATTTCCTGTCAATCACACTACGATCGCCGGAGCGATGAAAAAGCCGTGAGTAAAAATCCTATCTTCATAGCAAAATTACTTGCGCAGTCGCAGTGCGAACATTGCGCATGCGCACTAAGCAGAAAAACGCTGCGATGCGAAGAAATTTACAGAGCGAACAACTCGGAATAAGGGCCATTGTATCCAGTGCGCTCCTCTGATTGACAGTGCAGGAGAGTGCCATGACGTGGCGCTTCCTGATTGGCTGGCGGGACCTTCACTGACAGCAGTCACAGGGGGTCCTGCCAGTCAGGGAAAGGGGATCCATGTGTAAAACATGGATCCCTTTCATTTCGTGGTTCGGGTTGTTCATTTTTTTATTTTAACAAGTCCCTGGATTGCAAAGTTACAGAAGAGGACCAATCTACACCGGATAATTTTATTTTACAGGTACCCCATGGATTCTACTGGAGAAGAGGACCAAGGGCTTCTGGCCAACATAGGTAAGTATGTGTGTGTGTAAGTGTGCATGTATGTTAATTAAAATTTTACTATCTCAGTGTGTTTTTAGGAGGTATTTTTTTTGTAAAACAGGTACCAGCGGGCCCGTTATTTCCCCACATGCTGGTACTTGTGATTCTCCAAGTTCCAGCTTGTGGGGGAGGCTTGCTGGGAACTTGTAGTTCTGCTACAAAAAAACAATATTCTTATTTTACACAAAAGGCTATCAGCCCCGCATCCACCACACAGGGATGAGGGGACAGCCTTGTGCTTCACCCCTGGTCCTTGGGTGCCTGGTGGGGGGACGCCTTGACTGAAGGGGTCCCCACTCCTCCAGGGTACCCCGGCCAGTGGTGACTAGTTGGTGATGTAATGCCAGGGCCGCAGGGACCAATATAAAAGTGTCCTCCGGCTGTGGCATTATCTCTCTGACTAGTGGAGCCTGGTGCTGGTGTTAAAAATACGGGGGACCCCTACGTTTTTTGTCCCCTGTATTTTTTGCACCAGGACCAGGCGCAGAGCCCGTTGCTGGTTGATTAAATATGGGGTGACTCTACGCAATTTTTCCCCTGTATTTTTTCAACCAGGACCAGCTCAAAGAGCCCGAGGATGGTTATGCTTAGGAGGGGGGACCCCATGCAATTTTTTTCAGAGAATTTTAACACTTTCAGCACCCCTTCCCCCAGATAAACATGCACAGATCTCTCTGATCCATGCATGCCTATCAGAATATGGGAAAATTCTCGAGATGACACTTTGAACAAAAAACACAAAATCAGCCAAAATCGTGAGCTTAGTAAATATACCCCAAAGTGTCAAAATGTCTAAGGCACGTGAACCCCCACCTATGGAGCGAGCTACGGCATAGGTTTTGCAGGCACTGCTGAAGGAGCGTCAGAATCGCCTAGCTAAAATACACAGGGGCGATAGGGATAAGTGAGGTCTATGCACATAGCAATACACCGGACCCCATTGCATCGCAAAGTGACAAAATCATTACCGCTGTGTATTTGTACAGTATATAGCGGAATAAATCACTCCTGCAGATTTACTCTGATTTATGTGAAACCTGTGTGCACCCTTCCATTGTATGTATAACAAAGAAAAAAAGAAGTAAAAAAAAAAAGGTTGGCACTTCCTTCCCATTGGTGTTGGTTTATGCCTTAGGTGACTCGGACGCTCATACTTGTATTTCAAAAGCACAATATTTTCCACTGCCTCCCTCTACCCCCATCGCCCTTCTTCCCTGGCAGCCTGCACAGTTCATGCAGTGGACAGGGAGGGAGTTCAGGTCAGGTACAATACACAAACGCAGATGATATACAGTACTTTGTTGCTCCATTACCGCTGTGTATTTAATATAGTGGAATGAGTCGCTCCTGCAAATTTACTCTGATTTATGTGAAACCTGTGTGCACCCTTCCATTGAATGTATAACAAAGAAAAATAAATAAATAAAGTGAATGTCACGGTAACACACACACAAAAAAAAGGTGGCACTTTGGGACTCAAACCCGGGACTTTCAGCGTGGGAGGTGGGAGCCTTCATCGCTAGACCACGATGCTTCATGAGATTCACAGGTTCATGTGTAAAAGTAATGCAAAGAGCGATCCCATTTATGCCTTAGGGGACTCGGACGCTCATACATGTATTTCAAAAGCATGGTATTTATGCACTGTACCTACTTCCTTTCACACATTAGTTGCGTCTGCATACACAATCTTGCATCTGCATACACAAGTGTTTTAACATACCTGTTTGTGTCTGTATAAACTATTTATTTTATTTTTTTACTCTCTCCGTCTGACCATTGCTCACCATCTATTAACATTACAGTCATCACTGACCATTTGCCAGAGCTGTAGATCAATACGCCGCAATTCGATCTAAAGTACTGGATTAGTGGGGCATTAGCCACCCAGTGGTGGAGATGTGTATTGCATGCTGTGTATCTAGTATTGCCTCAACGTGCCCGTGATTAAACTCAGCAAGCTAAGCTATCGCCTTAGCGTGACTAAATGTCCGTCTAGGCGCAGAAACAGTCAAGATAATGGAGGACCCATCTGTGTGTCATCCACAAGAACAATGGGTCCAAACTGTTTGCTGGTTTATCCAAAAGTAACAGGATGGAAATGTACCAAGAGAGATTGTCAAAATTGTAATGTTCCTTGGTCTGACAAATGCAAAACTAATAAGTTTGGGCTACCGTCCACAGCACGTAGTACTAGAAGCTGTGATAAGGAAAGGTTAAGGGTTACTCCCTATAAGCAAGGTTCCTGGAAATGTGAATGTTCTCAGACCAAGTTATGCATGACAATACGTCGTCTAGATTGTAATAGCAAAAAGAAAGAAACCGACAGGCAAAGTAATCATACAGAACCACAGCTACAGCCCATTTATGTTGTAAATCCCACAGGGAAGTCACAAAGTTGGTTCTGTATGGACAAAGTACTAGTATGAAAATACAGAATATTACAAAATCAGAAGAATAGATAATTAATATATTAAAGTTTATTGAGATAGTAATATTATCAATTATAATCTGTTATTCTATGTACTTTGTAAATATACAGGTCGGGGATGCCAGAATATCAGATACTTACTAAGTGATGGAGCCAGTGTCTAGATTTTGGTGCACACATTGCACTGCATATGTTGTAATTCCATAGAAGTCACATATATAATATTGTTAATTTTTTTCCCTTTCCTTGTATTTGACACTATATCAACCGACATAATTTACACATTTTTCCTACCACAAGGTCCTCATACTGCTGTTTTTTTCTCTAAATATTGCGTTTTTAAACTTTTGTGGTCTTTATTTTATGATCCCATAGTTATCCAAGGGTTATTTGCCCATATAACAAACAATTTATGTTTTTGTGACAAGGTTGTCACAAGGGGGGAGAGTAGAATATATTTGTTATAGGCAAAGATATTGTTACTATCAATAGCTGCATGGCGCATATTCCAGTGCATTTTATTTTTTAGGAAAGATATGCAAGTGAAGAAAGGAAAAGTATGTAGGATAATAGATAGATCATAAAGAGAGAGGTGATTGGAAAAGAAAAGTTGAGAAACAATATAAAGGTCGCATGGAAGTTTGAAGACTAAAAAAAAGTCTGTTTTAAGAAAGACAAAAGAGAGAGACTATTGTAGTAATGAAGGTAATGAGATGACACCGAGTCATCCTACACGGAACGATGATATTTCATAGGCCCAAGAAAAACTAGTCACAAAAGACAATGAAGATATTGATTCCATGTTACTTGACAATGAACCACTATGAGAAATCTAGAAAGTATCCTGTTCCAGAGAAGAAAATATTGTGTAATAGAGAAATGTAAACCTATGAGAAATTAATACAATTGTACCAGTCTTGTTTATAACAGGAAATATCCTTGAGGAAGGGAAAATGCATGTGTACCGGATAATAATGATATCTGGTGAGGTTACAGGTAAGACCACTGCACTGAATCACTATTACCGTACCTGGCCTGACGGAGAAAGCCCATAGGCTTACTCACATTGGTAAGGGGAGTATGGTGACAACAGTTCAGCTTTCTTTTCCTATGAATGGAAGAGGATGCAGTCATGCCTTCCCTGTATAAAGAGAGAATACCCCGCTCTACACAAGGACCTTTCCCAGGCAATACAGAATAACTCTATCCACCCTATAGGAAATAAGTCTTAGTATGTTATAAAGTGTTTAGCGGCAGACAAAAGCACTGGTTGGTCACATTGTATAGAATAAAAGTATTAAAACAAAATATATATTTAATCATAAGAGTGGAATCCACAATTACACTGCCCTATAGGTCTTTAGCCTCAGAGAATCCCTCCATGATATTATGTTGTCAAAAGTCACAGGGAACGTGGTGTGGGGGTGGCATAGTCTTGCATAAGCTCCACTAACTCTGTTCCCAAGAACCTGTTTCCATATTAGATTTTCATTGGCACATGCCCAGTAAGGTATCATGCTGAATTATATAACGGCACCACAAACTATATCCATGCCTGGAAGGAAAAAATAAGGAGTTCAGGAAGATCCACCAGAGCACAGTCTCCTACCAGGGAAACAGCAGTGCTGGGAGCAGCTGGCATGAGATGAAGCCTGGTGAGTTTATGAATGGTCTGTAATTCTTTTATCAGGTCTCCTTATAGATCATTGGGGAAGAACCATGCCAAGGACTTCCTCTATTTACAGAAATGTTGCTGAGAGAAGCCCACCTGGAGAGGCTAATAGCACCAACGACGGGGCTGATCTCACCATAAATTTGGAGGCACTGTTTAAGGGACAGTAAATAGTTCCATGCCTTGTTTGGTATGGATGGTAAAGTGGAAGAATCGCAAATCCCTATAAGGTGTATTATGTTCAAGAATAGACCTGCTCCTAGTAGATTGGATGGCAGATATTATATACTGTATATATTTCATACTTGGTGGAACAAGGGGGGGACAGGACGGGGAGCTGAATCAGGTTCCTGGTACTGTGGCAAGTAAGGTAGCAATTCACCTGTGGGTTCTATGTGACTGATGACATTTCTCCCTACACCATGGTCCATAATGGCTTAAGGAAAATAACATAAACATATAGTATGTTCCTCACACTGACCATGGCATATGAAGATATAATGACACTAGGAATATGTACAAAATGATGTTTTGATAAGATACTGATGAATATGTACTTGAGCAGAAGAAGAAATATATCACTTATCAATTGAGACACGCTTACCAAAAGTATCTATTTATATCTCGTGCTTATAGAGCTAAAATACTATGATTTACAATTAATTTACTATAAAAAATACCCTTACTGATATGCCTTTTGGCTTACTATATAGACTTGTGATAGACCTAGGAAGTTTAACTTTTATGGACCAGCTAAAAATATAAAGGCTACAAGCACCTCTATAGGACTCATTAATGAAGAACTGAGAGACATTAGAGAATGTATGATTCAATATCCAGTAGCCATCCATTAGTTACTGCTCAGAGAAGGTAGCGGATGGGAACAATTTAAAGGAATGTGTTTTAATATCTCAGATAATTACAATCCCATTGAACAGAAGGTTAAATTACTACAAGATTTACAGGGACACATGAACCAATCGGCTGATTGGGATCTTTTTGGATGGATGGGAGCTAGTATTTCTAAGTGGCTATATCAAGTGTTACATTATGTCATGATGATAATTCTTATAATTTTCATAATCTATGTAAGCATAAAATGTCTGCCGGCCCTTGGTCAACTGTGTGGCAAAATACTAACAACCCAAAGAAAGCCAAAAACTAATCTTATGGTGATGACCCCGGTTACCTACACTGCGGTAGCCCACACATTATCACACTAACAGAAATATACACTTAATAGGTGCGTACATGCTTTTGCTTCATACACACACACAGCAAGAAGAACCTCAACCTATAGCCAGGGTAAAGAAACAACATGTTCTGTCGCTACCTCTTCCATTTCTCTTATCTACACAAGTTTTTGGAGGGTTGAGACTTTTCGCATCGATACTCAGTGGACTAGTGCCAGCGATTGCATCCAGAGAACGGGTTTTCCTTTTTCTATCTCACATCTCACACTACTCCACTCATCACCAGACAAATCATTTACACATGGTGAGTATTTGATTTATTATATGATAGTTGTTTAGAGATTAAACAAAACAGTGGAATGTTGAAGTTATATCAAATATCCTGTATTGTCTCATTAATTGTGCTATGATTCTTGATATTCTAATGTTCCCTTAAACAGTGTTTTCTTTTAGTATAGAGTTACTATGCACAGAGTAATATTCTCCCTCAACCCTTGAGCATCATTTGATTAGGTGTTTATGTGGCTAGTAGCAAGGCCTTTGTGTAGATAACGAGAGCTCAATGATATTGTATGAGACTTTGTGGCAGAACAAGAAGGACATATCATGGAATATCTGATGGACATTCACTTTAGACAACACGTTATTATGAACAAGAATGACCTTTATGACAACGAAGCCTATTAGAGAACCTAATTGTTATATATAGGAGATTCAAGATTCATGGACAAGTCTGCCATCTTATGGATAAAACCACTCTCTTTAATTAGCTAATCTGACCATATTTGGTATTTCCCCTTATTGTTCATCAACTAATATATCTCCATTATTTAATCTATATGTACGCCTTGTTTGTAAATAAGCTCTGAATAATTGTACAATGTTATGGTATAAATAATGTAAAGTCAGTGTTCTAAAGACACAGGCTCATTGATGAATTCTGTCTTGGTCCAGGCTCCTCTGTGCAGAATATTGGGAGTGGTTCCCTCTTTGATAATAAATTCCATATGCTGAATATCATCACAACGGAGAACTCTCATTTATTATTATTATAATTCGGCTTTAACACCAGACTTCTTGCATTGCAGCCTGCTTGATATGTGCTATGTGAGATTTCTGCTCTCTAGATGCAATTGAAAGATCCCCTTCCAATGCATCAGCCCAGGCAGCCACTGCTTTTGCCAGCCAGGCTGAAGCCATGACTGGTCTTATGATTGCCCCAGACAAGGAAAAAATGTTTTTTTTTTAGAAAACCATCAACTCTCCTGTCCATGACATTTAATGATGTTGAAGGCAGAGGTAATATAGATATTCCCACTAATCGAATGACATGCAGATCTACTTTGGGGGCCATCTCCCTGTTTAAACAGTCCTCAGCCGGAAGAGGATAATTGGAATTCCATTTCCTTGGAATTCTAAATTTCTAACTCGGAATAGCCCAAGCCTCTTCCATAATTTCCCTCAGCTGTTCTGACCCAGGAAACTCAGTCCTGACTGGTTTGGGACATTTAGACACAGGTGACTTGGATTTTAACACAGGCTTTGCTGATTATTCTAAAGATAGAATGGCTTTCATTGCATTAATTAACTCAGATATGTCCACTGAGCTTCCTCATCTTCATATGCAGAACCGGAGTGTGATGAGTCTTCATTCTCCAACCAATCCTCATCTGAAGCATGTGTAGACTGTGAAGATGTTGTTTCATGTCTATGTGATTTACTTACCACTGGCCTTTCAGCCTGTTTTTGTTGAGAGGCTGCTGCTTCCCCTGCTGGATGTGATAAACCCCAGGTGAAATGCTGCATGCAAGGGTTAATAGTGTAACCTATCCCTGGTACAGAAGTTGGTATTATCCACTCAGCTATACTGGATAATGTCTGTACAAAGGTAGCCCATGGGGGTTCAACTTGCACCTGTGTCCTCCTTGGATTTTTCAAGAGACTTTGGTGAAAGCTAAAACTATTTTTCTGAACCAGATCCTGAGATGTTAACCCAGCTTTGACAAATATGATATGAGTATTGGTGCTGCTGTGAGTGTATTTTCCTCACCCTTGCTGCTCTTAGACATGATACATAATTACACATTTGCACAGTGTACTACACAATTTGTGACTGTAATCACTTAAAATTTTGTTAAAGGGACATAAAATCCGACCCTACCCTGCTTTGTACAAGTATTGAAGATTGGAATAGACAGAAAAACTGACAGAATTATAGTAAATTCAGCAGTCACAGGTTATACATTAGTATAATAAGCAATATGCCGCGAGCCGGGGGAGCCAGGAGCAAGGGGGAAGCCAGCGGCCGGAGGGAGCCAGCAGCTGGTGGGGAAGGGAGCCTGCTGCCTGGGATAAAAACTTCTGTGCACAGATCAGTGGAGCAGGGAGCAGATAGTATTAACTTTCCCTATTAGCTTTTCCCACTGTGTTGTATAACTGATTGTCTTCCTTTGTCCATTACTGCATTTTATTGTTGATTCCCTGTATTTGTACTAAATTTATCCTTATCCTATCCATTTATTTACACAGATTTTTATTTATTAATTGTCCCTTATGCCTTTATTTATTGTTCATTATATATTCCTTATATATTGATTTTGATTTTATGAAGGTAACAGGGAGTTAGCACTAATGAAAAAATTGGGGTGGCTTAGATTGGTAATCTCACTCAATGCATGTCGTGCATGATGTATGCGCACCTGGCACAACAGTCTGAGTGTGGGTACATCTGTGCAAGATGTGACCGTACGGCTGCGCTGGAAGCCCCGGTAACTGATCTAGAGTGGACCGTTATGAGACTAAGTAGAATTCACAATCTCGAGCAAAGTTTAGATAGAATGGTGGAGGAGTTGCAGGGGGTTCACTGGTAGATGAGGAAGATCAGGTAGACAGCTGGGTCACAGTTAGAAGGAAGAAGAGGGGGAGGGGAAGAGAGGACATCTCCGATCTGCCAAACCCCAATAAATTAGCCCGATTGGATGAAGATTCTGAGGATGGAAGTGAGGAAATGACGGAACCAGAGGAGACAGTTTCCTCTAGCAACCAGAGGAGCGGTCCCTCCGGTGCAGATGGGAAAAATATAGTGAGGTACCTAGTCAGATTGTGGTGGTAGGGGATTCTATTATCAGGAAGACAGGGCAATCTGCTACCGGGACTGTGATCGCTGTACAGTCTGTTGTCCTTGAGCACTCGGGTACGGTACATCGCGAACAGGGTAGATTGTTGGGAGGGGCTGAAAAAGCGTTCTTGGAGCATGTTGGCACCAATGACAAAGTTAGTGGTAGGTGGGATGTCCTTAAGAAAGACTATAGGGACTTAGGCAAGAAACTTATGGCAAGGACATCTAGGGTAATATTCTCCTAAATATTTCCAGTACCACGTGTTAGCCCAGGGAGGCAGAGGGAGATCAGGGAGGTAAATGTGTGGCTTAGAGACTGGTGTAGGAAGGAGGGGTCTATGTTCCTGGAACACTGGGCGGACTTCTCAGTCAGGCGCCATCTTTGTCACGATGGATTGCAACTGAATGAGGAGGGGGCTGCGATGCTGGGGGGCAGGATGGTTAGAAGGTTGTAGCTTTTAACCTAGGAGCCTGGGGAGAGGGTTTAGCTAGAAGCTGTGGGTTAATCAGGAAGAGCAGTAAGGATGGGGGTAGTGAACAATTTGGGGTGGAGAAGTAGGGACCATAAGGTCAGATGGAAAGGGTATTTTGCATGGGTATTGACACCGGAAATATTGACACAGGTATTGCCAAGATATTCCCAATTTATTACCTAATGACGAATATGGCTTAGCAATATGGTATAAAGAAAATAATGTGCATAGCATATAATAAGGGAGGATAATAACATCAGGGACGGGGTTTAGAAAGTCTTAATAGGTTAAATAGAGATAGTAGTGAGGAAGGCTGTATTAAGCATGATGGGGTGGAAAGGGAGGGAGGAGAATAACAGTCAGTAAGGGTAAGTCTAGAAAGGCTCTTGTAAATATTAGTGATGAGCGGGTTCGGTTCCTCGGAATCCGAACCCGCCCGAACTTAAGCTTTTTTTACACGGGGCCGAGCGACTCGGATCTTCCCGCCTTGATCGGTTAACCCGAGCGCGGCCGAACGTCATCATCCCGCTGTCGGATTCTCGCGAGGCTCGGATTCTATCGCGAGACTCTGATTCTATATAAGGAGCCGCGCGTCGCCGCCATTTTCACACGTGCATTGAGATTGATAGGGAGAGGACGTGGCTGGCGTCCTCTCCGTTTAGAAATAGATAGAGAGTGAGAGTGAGACACTTCATTTACTGGAGCTTAGGAGGAGTACTCAGAGAGTGCAGAATTTTGCTGATAGTAGTTAGTTATACTAGTGACTGACCAGTGACCACCAGTGCAGTTTTATCCGTTCTCTGCCTGAAAAAAAAAACGATACACAGTGACACAGTCACATACCATATCTGTGCTCAGCCTCAGTGTGCTGCATCATCTCTATGTATAATATCTGACTGTGCTGAGTGCTCACTGCAGTGCTCACACAGCTTAATTGTGGGGGAGACTGTTATAACAGTTATAAGTTATAGCAGGAGCCAGGAGTACATATTTAACAGTGCACACTTTTGCTGCCAGAGTGCCACTGCCAGTGTGACTGACCAGTGACCACACTGACCACCAGTATATTGTGATTCTCTGCCTGAAAACTCGTCGTGTGACTCGTGTGGTGTTTTTTTATTCTATAAAAAACGCATTCTGCTGACAGACAGTGTCCAGCAGGTCTGTCATTAATATAATATATACCTGTCCTGCAGTAGTGATATATATATATATTTTTTATATCATTATCATCCAGTCTATACTAGCAGCAGACGCAGTACGGTAGTCCACGGCTGTAGCTACCTCTGTGTCGGCAGTCGCTCGTCCACCCATAATTGTTGTATACCACCTACCTGTGGTTTTTTTTTTCTATCTTCTTGATACTAGTAGCTTACTTTAGGAGTCTGCAGTGCTGCTGACAGTGTCCAGCAGGTCTGTCATTATATAATATATACCTGTCCAGCTGCAGTAGTGATATATATATATATATATTTTTTATATCATTATCATCCAGTCTATACTAGCAGCAGACGCAGTACGGTAGTCCACGGCTGTAGCTACCTCTGTGTCGGCAGTCGCTCGTCCACCCATAATTGTTGTATACCACCTACCTGTGTTTTTTTTCCCCTATCTTCTTGATACTAGTAGCTTACTTTAGGAGTCTGCAGTGCTGCTGACAGTGTCCAGCAGGTCTGTCATTATATAATATATACCTGTCCAGCTGCAGTAGTGATATATATATATATATATTTTTTATATCATTATCATCCAGTCTATACTAGCAGCAGACGCAGTACGGTAGTCCACGGCTGTAGCTACCTCTGTGTCGGCAGTCGCTCGTCCACCCATAATTGTTGTATACCACCTACCTGTGTTTTTTTTCCCCTATCTTCTTGATACTAGTAGCTTACTTTAGGAGTCTGCAGTGCTGCTGACAGTGTCCAGCAGGTCTGTCATTATATAATATATACCTGTCCGGCTGCAGTAGTGATATATATATATTTTTTATATCATTATCATCCAGTCTATACTAGCAGCAGACGCAGTACGGTAGTCCACGGCTGTAGCTACCTCTGTGTCGGCAGTCGCTCGTCCACCCATAATTGTTGTATACCACCTACCTGTGGTTTTTTTTCTATCTTCTTGATACTAGTAGCTTACTTTAGGAGTCTGCAGTGCTGCTGACAGTGTCCAGCAGGTCCGTCATTAATATAATATAAACCTGTCCGGCTGCAGTAGTGATATATATATATTTTTTATATCATTATCATCCAGTCTATACTAGCAGCAGACGCAGTACGGTAGTCCATGGCTGTAGCTACCTCTGTGTCGGCAGTCGCTCGTCCACCCATAATTGTTGTATACCACCTACCTGTGTTTTTTTTTTCTATCTTCTTGATACTAGTAGCTTACTTTAGGAGTCTGCAGTGCTGCTGACAGTGTCCAGCAGGTCCGTCATTATATAATATATACCTGTCCGGCTGCAGTAGTGATATATATATATTTTTTATATCATTATCATCCAGTCTATACTAGCAGCAGACGCAGTACGGTAGTCCACGGCTGTAGCTACCTCTGTGTCGGCAGTCGCTCGTCCACCCATAATTGTTGTATACCACCTACCTGTGGTTTTTTTTTTCTATCTTCTTGATACTAGTAGCTTACTTTAGGAGTCTGCAGTGCTGCTGACAGTGTCCAGCAGGTCCGTCATTATATAATATATACCTGTCCGGCTGCAGTAGTGATATATATATATATTTTATATCATTATCATCCAGTCTATTCTAGCAGCAGACGCAGTACGGTAGTCCACGGCTGTAGCTACCTCTGTGTCGGCAGTCGCTCGTCCACCCATAATTGTTGTATACCACCTACCTGTGTTTTTTTTTTTCTATCTTCTTGATACTAGTAGCTTACTTTAGGAGTCTGCAGTGCTGCTGACAGTGTCCAGCAGGTCCGTCATTATATAATATATACCTGTCCGGCTGCAGTAGTGATATATATATTTTTTTATATCATTATCATCCAGTCTATACTAGCAGCAGACGCAGTACGGTAGTCCACGGCTGTAGCTACCTCTGTGTCGGCAGTCGCTCGTCATCCATAAGTATACTAGTATCCATCCATCTCCATTGTTTAGCTGAGGTGCCTTTTAGTTGTGCCTATTAAAATATGGAGAACAAAAATGTTGAGGTTCCAAAAATAGGGAAAGATCAAGATCGACTTCCACCTCGTGCTGAAGCTGCTGCCACTAGTCATGGCCGAGACGATGAAATGCCATCAACGTCGTCTGCCAAGGCCGATGCCCAATGTCATAGTACAGAGCATGTAAAATCCAAAACACCATATATCAGTAAAAAAAGGACTCAAAAATCTAAAAGAAAATTGTCGGAGGAGAAGCGTAAACTTGCCAATATGCCATTTACCACACGGAGTGGCAAGGAACGGCTGAGGCCCTGGCCTATGTTCATGGCTAGTGGTTCAGCTTCACATGAGGATGGAAGCACTCAGCCTCTCGCTAGAAAAATTAAACGACTCAAGCTGGCAAAAGCACAGCAAAGAACTGTGCGTTCTTCGAAATCCCAAATCCACAAGGAGAGTCCAATTGTGTCAGTTGCGATGCCTGACCTTCCCAACACTGGACATGAAGAGCATGCGCCTTCCACCATTTGCACGCCCCCTGCAAGTGCTGGAAGGAGCACCCGCAGTCCAGTTCCTGATAGTCAGATTGAAGATGTCAGTGTTGAAGTACACCAGGATGAAGAGGATATGGGTGTTGCTGGCGCTGGGGAGGAAATTGACCAGGAGGATTCTGATGGTGAGGTGGTTTGTTTAAGTCAGGCACCCGGGGAGACACCTGTTGTCCGTGGGAGGAATATGGCCATTGACATGCCTGGTGAAAATACCAAAAAAATCAGCTCTTCGGTGTGGAAGTATTTCAACAGAAATGCGGAGAACAGGTGTCAAGCCGTGTGTTGCCTTTGTCAAGCTGTAATAAGTAGGGGTAAGGACGTTAACCACCTCGGAACATCCTCCCTTATACGTCACCTGCAGCGCATTCATCATAAGTCAGTGACAAGTTCAAAAACTTTGGGCGACAGCGGAAGCAGTCCACTGACCAGTAAATCCCTTCCTCTTGTAACCAAGCTCACGCAAACCACCCCACCAACTCCCTCAGTGTCAATTTCCTCCTTCCCCATGAATGCCAATAGTCCTGCAGGCCATGTCACTGGCAATTCTGACGAGTCCTCTCCTGGCTGGGATTCCTCCGATGCATCCTTGCATGTAACGCCTACTGCTGCTGGTGCTGCTGTTGTTGCTGCTGGGAGTCGATGGTCATCCCAGAGGGGAAATCGTAAGACCACTTTTACTACTTCCACCAAGCAATTGACTGTCCAACAGTCCTTTGCGAGGAAGATGAAATATCAGAGCAGTCATCCTGCTGCAAAGCGGATAACTGAGGCCTTGGCATCCTGGGTGGTGAGAAACGTGGTTCCGGTATCCATCATTACTGCAGAGCCAACTAGAGACTTGTTGGAGGTACTGTGTCCCCGGTACCAAATACCATCTAGGTTCCATTTCTCTAGGCAGGCGATACCGAAAATGTACACAGACCTCAGAAAAAGAGTCACCAGTGTCCTAAAAAATGCAGTTGTACCCAATGTCCACTTAACCATGGACATGTGGACAAGTGGAGCAGGGCAGGCTCAGGACTATATGACTGTGACAGCCCACTGGGTAGATGTATGGACTCCCGCCGCAAGAACAGCAGCGGCGGCACCAGTAGCAGCATCTCGCAAACACCAACTCTTTCCTAGGCAGGCTACGCTTTGTATCACCGCTTTCCAGAATACAGCTGAAAACCTCTTACGGCACGGCAACTGAGGAAGATCATCGCGGCATGGCTTACCCCAATTGGACTCTCCTGTGGATTTGTGGCATCGGACAACGCCAGCAATATTGTGTGTGCATTAAATCTGGGCAAATTGCAGCACGTCCCATGTTTTGCACATACCTTGAATTTGGTGGTGCAGAATTATTTAAAAAACGACGGGGGCGTGCAAGAGATGCTGTCGGTGGCCAGAAGAATTGCGGGACACTTTCGGCGTACAGGCACCACGTACAGAAGACTGCAGCACCACCAAAAACGCCTGAACCTGCCCTGCCATCATCTGAAGCAGGAGGTGGTAACGAGGTGGAATTCAACCCTCTATATGCTTCAGAGGTTGGAGGAGCAGCAAAAGGCCATTCAAGCCTATACAACTGAGCACGATATAGGAGGTGGAATGCACCTGTCTCAAGCGCAGTGGAGAATGATTTCAACGTTGTGCAAGGTTCTGCAACCTTTTGAACTTGCCACACGTGAAGTCAGTTCAGACACTGCCAGCCTGAGTCAGGTCATTCCCCTCATCAGGCTTTTGCAGAAGAAGCTGGAGACATTGAAGGAGGAGCTAACACAGAGCGATTCCGCTAGGCATGTGGGACTTGTGGATGGAGCCCTTAATTCGCTTAACAAGGATTCACGGGTGGTCAATCTGTTGAAATCAGAGCACTACATTTTGGCCACCATGCTCGATCCTAGATTTAAAGCATACCTTGGATCTCTCTTTCCGGCAGACACAAGTCTGCTGGGGTTCAAAGACCTGCTGGTGAGAAAATTGTCAAGTCACGCGGAACGCGACCTGTCAACATCTCCTCCTTCACATTCTCCTGCAACTGGGGGTGCGAGGAAAAGGCTCAGAATTCCGAGCCCACCCGCTGGCGGTGATGCAGGGCAGTCTGGAGCGACTGCTGATGCTGACATCTGGTCCGGACTGAAGGACCTGACAACGATTACGGACATGTCGTCTACTGTCACTGCATATGATTCTCTCCCCATTGAAAGAATGGTGGAGGATTATATGAGTGACCGCATCCAAGTAGGCACGTCAGACAGTCCGTACTTATAATGGCAGGAAAAAGAGGCAATTTGGAGGCCCTTGCACAAACTGGCTTTATTCTACCTAAGTTGCCCTCCCACAAGTGTGTACTCCGAAAGAGTGTTTAGTGCCGCCGCTCACCTTGTCAGCAATCGGCATACGAGGTTACATCCAGAAAATGTGGAGAAGATGATGTTCATTAAAATGAATTATAATCAATTCCTCCGTGGAGACATTGACCAGCAGCAATTGCCTCCACAAAGTACACAGGGAGCTGAGATGGTGGATTCCAGTGGGGACGAATTGATAATCTGTGAGGAGGGGGATGTACACGGTGATATATCGGAGGATGATGATGAGGTGGACATCTTGCCTCTGTAGAGCCAGTTTGTGCAAGGAGAGATTAATTGCTTCTTTTTTGGTGGGGGTCCAAACCAACCCGTCATTTCAGTCACAGTCGTGTGGCAGACCCTGTCACTGAAATGATGGGTTGGTTAAAGTGTGCATGTCCTGTTTATACAACATAAGGGTGGGTGGGAGGGCCCAAGGACAATTCCATCTTGCACCTCTTTTTTCTTTCATTTTTCTTTGCGTCATGTGCTGTTTGGGGAGTGTTTTTTGGAAGGGCCATCCTGCGTGACACTGCAGTGCCACTCCTAGATGGGCCAGGTGTTTGTGTCGGCCACTAGGGTCGCTTATCTTAGTCACACAGCTACCTCATTGCGCCTCTTTTTTTCTTTGCGTCATGTGCTGTTTGGGGAGGGTTTTTTGGAAGGGCCATCCTGCGTGACACTGCAGTGCCACTCCTAGATGGGCCAGGTGTTTGTGTCGGCCACTAGGGTCGCTTATCTTAGTCACACAGCTACCTCATTGCGCCTCTTTTTATCTTTGCGTCATGTGCTGTTTGGGGAGTGTTTTTTGGAAGGGCCATCCTGCGTGACACTGCAGTGCCACTCCTAGATGGGCCAGGTATTTGTGTCGGCCACTTGGGTCGCTGAGCTTAGTCACACAGCTACCTCATTGCGCCTCTTTTTTTCTTTGCGTCATGTGCTGTTTGGGGAGTGTTTTTTGGAAGGGCCATCCTGCGTGACACTGCAGTGCCACTCCTAGATGGGCCAGGTGTTTGTGTCGGCCACTTGGGTCGCTGAGCTTAGTCATCCAGCGACCTCGGTGCAAATTTTAGGAATAAAAATAATATTGTGAGGTGTGAGGTGTTCAGAATAGACTGAAAATGAGTGGAAATTATGGTTATTGAAGTTAATAATACTTTGGGATCAAAATGACCCCCAAATTCTATGATTTAAGCTGTTTTTTAGGGTTTTTTGAAAAAAACACCCGAATCCAAAACACACCCGAATCCGACAAAAAAAAAATCGGTGAGGTTTTGCCAAAACGCGTTCGAACCCAAAACACGGCCGCGGAACCGAACACAAAACCAAAACACAAAACCCGAAAAATTTCCGGTGCTCATCACTAGTAAATATAGATAAGATACCACTAAAACAAACGGACAATGGAGAGGCCAAGCTAAGATGTATGCTTGTGAATGCAAGAAGCCTATCGGGTAAAATGGGGGAATTGGAATGGCTTGTATCAAAGTCTCAGTATGATATTAGAGGTATTACGGAAACATGGTGGGACGACTCTCATGACTGGGTTGCGAATTTGGAGGGATATTTTAGACAGGCACTAAACGAGATTGATTGGGAAGTTTTGTTTCATGGTAAAGACACAACGGTAATGTGGGTAGCTTTAAAAGGGTTGCTTGATAGCAATATTCACAAATTCATTCCCATGAGCATATTCACAAATTCATTCCCATGAGCAGTAAACGCAGGAGTACTAAAAACAAACCAATGTGGCTTAATAAGGGGGTCAAAGAAGCAATGGCTAAAAAGAGGCGTGCTTTCAAAACCTTTAAATCTAATGGAGGGGAGGAGTCATTCCAGCATTACAAGGAATGCAATAAAAAATGCAAAAAAGTAATAATTGCAGCAAAATTGTAAATAAAAAGCAAATCGCTATAGAGAGTAAAAACAATCCTAAAAAGTTTTATAAATACATAAACAGTAAAAGGTTAAAGAAGGAGAACGTAGGCCCATTAAAAGATGAATTGGGAGCTTTGATAAACAATGATAAAATAAAAGCGGAAATACTGAACAATTTTTTTCCTCAGTATTCACCAGGGAGGATCAGTCAGAGAAAGTAGTGCATAAAGACAGTGATGGTAATGACTCTTGGCTGGATACTTGTTGTCCTGGAGAGACTAAGCAAAATAAAGATCCCAATACTTGATTTTCCACAGTTCAATCAGATCAGGCAAGGTACCTAAGGATTGGCGCATAGCGGAGGTAGTGCCTTTATTTAAAAAGGGAACTTAAAATAATTCTGGTAATTATAGACCAGTTAGCTTAACCTCTATAGTGGGCAAATTATTGGAAGGTATTTTGAGGGATAGCATAGAGGATTATCTGCAGGTTAATAAGATTATTAGCAAAAGTCAGCATGGGTTTGTAAGGGACAGATCATGTCCAACTAACAATTAGCTTCTACGAGGAAGTGAGCGAGAATCTTGATCAGGGAAAAGCAGTGGATGTGGTGTATTTAGATTTTGCAAAAGCCTTCAAAACAGTTCCTCACAGGAGACTGATCATCAAATTAAGGGAACTTAGTCTAGGATATACTATTTGTACATGGATAGGTAATTGGCTGGATAACATAGCACAATGAGTTGTGGTCAATGGGATGTTCTCTACCTGGGCACCAGTAGTTAGCGGAATACCACAAGGGTCCATACTTGGCCCGCTACTGTTCAATATATTTATCAACAATCTAGGAATAGTCCTGGAAAGCACAGTGTCAATCTTTGTGGATGATTCTAAGCTGTGTAAGGTAATTAATTCAGATAGCGATGTGGAGTCTCTACAAAATGACTTATTTAAACTTGACGCCTGGGTGTCTAAATGGGGAATGAGGTTCAATGTAGAAAAATGCAAAATTATGCATTTTGGGGAAAAACACAATATTGTGTTCAATTTTTGGCACCATATTATAAAAAAGATATGAGAACTAGAAAGGGTTCAAAGGCGGGCTACTAAATTGATTAAAGGGTTAGAGTCTCTGGAGTATGCAGCGACTAAGAGGAGACATTAATATGTTCACATATGTAAAGGGTCAGCACAAGGAGCTAGCAGCGGATTTGTGTAGTAAAATAACCCTGTATAGGACACGTGGGCACTCGCTGAGGCTAGAGGAGAGAAAATTCCATATACAACGTAGGAAAGGGTTCTTCACGGTAAGGGCAATAAAAAAGTGAAACTCCCTGCCGGAGAAGATAGTAATGGCAGACTCTGTAAATGTATTTAAAAACCGATTAGACACATTTCTAAGTGTAAAGGGTATCCAGGGTTATAGCATTTACCACAGTGACATTAATCTGGGAGTGGTAAGAATTATTATTGTCAATTGTTACTAAGCCATTACATCAGCAGGTACATTATAATATGATCAGCTGATCACAGAATACAGGTTGAACCCGATGGGCATTTTGCCTCTTTTCAACCTCACTAATTATGTAACTATGTAACTATTACCTTATATAGGAGTTTAACCGTATTGAGACACATAGCAAAAGAAACAACAGTAATAATTATTAGACTCGTATGCATCCGGCACTTATCCAACTATTCGCACTCAAAAAAAAAACTGTTGCAGCAGCTGAGAGAGAGTTACATGAAATGAGGAGCTGGTGCAGCTGGTTAATAAGCTGGAGGAAATCACAGGAACTATACAGCAGCTGCAGCAAATAAAGAGTCAAAAGTTATCATAATGCTGATTCCATGGACCTGTGTGTGGCTGGCCGTGATGCTGATGCAAAGGAGATCAAAGCTGGTGGTGAAGAAAACCTGCAGAGTTCCAGCTTAGATGTGGAGAGGTGGCTGTCTAGGAGAAGGTAGATCTGATGGCGGGTAACAAAGTGCCAGATGTGGCAGCTTCTAGGTACACATTGTGGATCTGGTGGTGGCTGTGGTCTCTCAGGGTCTGGTCTAGGATTGGCTATCAACCATTGATGATCAGGAATCATTGATGGTCTATACCTGATGATAACTAGTTTTACGATCAAAGGAAGAGAGCCAGGTAGTTACCCATGTCTGGTCAGCTCACTGTTGGACAATAGGGAGTAAACAAAAAGGGACAATGGTACCTTATATATGACTTATCCTTGAGTGTCCACTGTGGTGGTAGTAAACAATAGAAAACTAGGTCTAACATGAATACATTATCTAAAGGGTAACAGATAACGTAACACAATTGAATATATTAACAATATTAAGGTTGATTTAAACACAATATTGGGTGAGCAGTAATGGACATGTTATGGAGAATGAGGAAACAGATGAATGTATAGGGATATGGGGATAAAAAGTACATATCTGACATGAGAAATGAGGCATAGCTATATTGTCACAGACCTCTCATTTCCTCACAGTAGCCATGGGCCAGATGTTATTTCCCATCATTTACAGACTTCTGCCGCTGAACCGAGATGATAGGCTGTCAGCCAGTAGCCCTGCACCGCTCCGGCTCTTACATATAGTGTGCTGTTCCTGCTGGGAATGGGATGCCCCATCCACCTCACTGACTATCATAATTCTTATATAGAACTAAAGAATACTTCGATATAGTGGGCAATATAAACTGCCAGACAACATTTGTGGTTTATGTAATCTCCTGCATTTGCGGTTGCCAATATGTCGGTAGAACAATATGCTCTCTAGGTTTTTAGAACATAGAAGATTAATTCTTAAAAAGTCAACTAAACACCGTGTACCTAGACATGTTTACTCACTCCATGGAGGTGATTGTGGGGTTCTGTCCATACAGGGAGTTGAACATATAAAACAGACATTCCGAGGTGGGGATAGATATAACCTCCTCTGTAAGAGGGAAGCATACTGGATTTGTATGATAGATACTTTGTTCCCTCTAGGTCTCAACGAAAACATTGAGCTGAATAATATATGAATCAATATCTGTATGTTATTCTATTTTATCCTATAGCTTCCTTTTTTTTCTTCTTCCCTCCCCCCTTTTTTTCCCTGGCTGTTTTCTTATCCTTCTGTTGAGAAACTTAGTCTATCCATACATATATATCCTTTGAGATATCTACGGAGTATATTATACACATGGTACTTTGTATCTATCTCTGGATTATTCTTTGTCTAGTGTGATATGAGCTAAAAGAAAATGGGGTGACAATTCTTAGCGCTCTTTACAAACAGAAGTAAGGTGACAGCCTTCAAATGACAAACAAAGAATACCACCGTTCTTTCAATACAAACTTTCCAAAGACACAATATGTCAAATGAAAAAATGGCGCTCCTTTCTGTTCGTATTGTTCCTCAAAAAGAAAGAAATAAGTATATCATAGTGTAGTATGTTAAAAACACTTCCACTTTTTGTGTCAAGAAAAGGGGAATTTTTTTCACAGATTAATTAGAAACAAAATACTTTCCAAAAGTGATAGATCTGCCACACCTGTGTTATACACTTTCTAGAAATGCAATTATCTTTATATGTCCCTCAGTCAATGAGGTCTATACGTTTAAATGTATTAACCAGAGAGGGAACATATCATGGAGATTACTCAAGGATAAATAGGTGTGTAGATCAGCTGACGGCGGGGATTGTCTTGGGACACAGCTGGACCTACCATCGGATGAGAAGGACTGAATCTCCACAAGGGGTAACCGGGACTCCAAGAGGACTTTCTGTTTTCTCTCCCTTGCACTGTACATTTGCCATCTGTTCATTTTGGAGGATTGTAATAAAAGAATCTGCTTTTAAGAAACTGAAGTGTTCCTGACTCTGCCGGGTTGTAATACCTACACGTATATACCTCATTGGTTTGAGGTGTATATAAAGGTAATTTTATTACCATAAGGTGATCCACACGGGTATAACGGATTTGCTATCACTCACCCCCGACTTCAAATAACCTGTATGACCTGTTTCTGCTGGGCTAATCAGTGACACGTATACACCTCATTATTTTGAGGGGTATATAGAGGTAATTAGACTACCTAAAGGGGATCTACACACCTATTTATCCTTGAGTAATCTCCATGATATGTTCCCTCTCTGGTTAATACATTTAAACGTATAGACCTCATTGACTGAGGGACATATAAAGATAATTGCATTTCTAGAAAGTGTATAACACAGGTGTGGCAGATCTATCTCTTTTGGAAAGTATTTTGTTTCTAATTAATCTGTGAAAAAAATTCCCCTTTTCTTGACACAAAAAGTGGAAGTGTTTTTAACATACTACACTATGATATACTTATTTCTTTCTTTTTGAGGAACAATACGAACAGAAAGGAGCGCCATTTTTTCATTTGACATATAGTGTGATATGAGCAACAATAGACTCATATATATATATATTATATATATTCACCAATTTACACTGAATATGACGATGCACATGGCTTACTCAGATGGTCTCTGTCACAATGACTGATGATTCAGAAAAGATTTTTCAGTTTAATTATTATCTGTATATCTTCGGAACATCTATTTGAATATTTTCTCTCCTACTATTTCGAATACAGTGGTTTGGTCCGATATGCTTTGGGTGGGTTATAAATAGTTTATACAGCTGTAGATATTTCCTTCACCTTAATCTTGCCACAACTTGTGATTTATTTGTTGCCTCTTCTCAATATACGTACCTAATAGATTAAACCTATAATATAAATGTATTCTCCAATAACAACCATTGGGGTGTGATTCAACCGTTCTAAATGGCTATAAACATTAAAACATATGAACAATTCTATATAAAGTAATTGAGTCTAGGTTGGATTTGAACCGATGACCTCTCTCACTGTTGCTCAGTCACTTACTCACTGAGCTATTTTAGCTGTCTAGTTATTATGAGCTCTTTTGAAATACTTGTTTCTTGGAGCTTTCTAATTAAATTAATGGTTATACTCAGAGATTCCTTTTTATATTGAATATATGTGTTTTCAGAAAGTGGTGGGAATAACTTGAAACACGAAACCCCTTCAAAGGAATAGAGAGGATGATAAATATTCAAACTATATATAAAAAATAATCTCTATAAATCTCTATAAAGCAAGACGTATTTAAAGTCAAAGTAATAAAGCAACATATTAGGTATCTGTGTGTCTATTAGAAATTCTATCTGTATATACATATATATGGGGATTAGTGTGTTCTTTGTTTTCCCACCACTATCTACTATAAGTACTAATTTTATTGTTTAAGCTTGATATTACAGGTTGAGTATCCCATATCCAAATATTCCGAAATACGGAATATTCTGAAATATGGACTTTTTTGAGTGAGAGTGAGATAGTGAAATCTTTGTTTTTTGATGTCTCAATGTACACAAACTTTGTTTAATACACAAAGTTATTACAAATATTGTATTAAATGACCTGTAGGCTGTTTGTATAAGGTGTATATGAAACATAAATGAATTGTGTGAATGTAGACACACTTTGTTTAATAAAGTTATTAAAAATATTGGCTACAATTACCTTCAGGCTGTGTGTATAAGGTGTATATGTGACATAAATGCATTCTGTGCTTAGATTTAGGTCCCATCGCCATGATATCTTATTATGGTATGCAATTATTCCAAAATACGGAAAAATCCCATATCCAAAATACCTCTGGTCCCAAGCATTTTGGATAAGGGATACTCAACCTGTATCTGTATAGTTCCTTTTTCTTTTTAACAAAAGAGCACCTGTATTAATTACATCATGTGGATCAACTCTATACAAATTAAGCAACACCGAGCATTCACTCAGGTGTGCATATCACCACTCAAAAGCCAGGACAAGTTAAAGCAGTGTAATGACACAAAGAGTATGTGGCGCAGTCTGCAATATATTACGGATTATAAACCCAGGAAGGCGGTGCCAAGTGCAGTAAATAGCACTATGGCGGAAGATTTAAACATCTTCTATTCAAGATTTGATAGACATGATTTGACCAGTGTTGAAACGGTTGGGATTAGACCTGGTGAGGCCTCGTTAGTCTTGGATGAGCAAGAGGTGCTGAAGTGTCTTAGAGGTGTTAGTACAGGCAAATCTGCTGGCCCAGACGGGATTCAAGGAAAAGTTCTTAGGAATTGCTGTAATGAATTAGCTGGGATTTTTACAGTAATATTTAATATCTCTCTGCAGGTCTGTAAAATACCCAAGTGTTTTAAGTATACAGAAATTATCCCTATACCCAAAAAGGGTGTACCAAAGTGTTTAGATGATTATCGGCCCATTGCGCTAACATCATTAGTTATGAAATGCTTTGAACGGCTGATATTAAAACATATTAAATTCCACTTTCCTGCAAACTTTGATCCCTTCCAATTTGCGTATCGCCAGAATAGTTCTACAGAGGACGCAGCCCTGACTGTTTTACATCAGGCACAGACCCACTTAAAGAAGAAAGGGACTTATGTGAGAATTTTATTTGTGGATTTTAGTTCCGCGTTCAATACTATTGTACCAACATCTTTGGCCTCCAAGCTTTTTAACCTAGGCGTAAATGGGTTCACGTGCAATTGGATTTTAAACTTTTTGACAGCTAGGCCGCAAGTAGTCAGGCTTGGTAAAATTATGCCTGGTGAGATCTGTATATGCACGGGGGTCCCACAAGGGTGCGTTCTGAGCCCGCTACTATATTCTTTATTTACGCATGATTGTTTTTCAACTTCTGATTCCGTTAAAGTGGTGAAATTTGCAGACGACACGGCAGTTGTCGGTTTGATAAGTGGTAACGATGAGTCAGCTTATAGATCCGAAATTTTACGCCTACTGGAATGGAGTAAAGCAAACTGTTTGGTTTTAAACACGTCTAAAACAAAGGAAATGGTTGTTGATTTTAGGCGGGGTTGTAATAGACCATTATTTCCTGTGTCTTTGGATGGAAGCCGATTGAGGAGGTGGTCTCTTTTAAATTTTTAGGTACATATATTACATATATTACAAATGACCTAACTTGGTCTGTGAATAGTCTCTTTTTGATTAAAAAGGCGCAGCAACGCCTTTTCTTTTTGAGGAGGCTTAGAGCTGTTTGTTTAAGCACATGCACTTTGGTTAGGTTTTATCATAGTATCGTAGAGAGTGTTTTTACGTACGGGATGATAGTGTGGTTTGGAAATTGCACTGTAGCGGACCGAATAGCTTTCGAGAGGGTGGTTAAAACGGCTAGTAGGACCATTGGGGTGCCTCTGCCAAGTATGAAAGACTTGTATACCAAAAATGTATTAAGGAAAGCTAGGAGTATACTTACTGACGAGAGTCATCCAAATTGTTTGATCTTTGAAAGATTGCCATCTTTAAAACGGTTCAGGAGTATCCGCGCTCACACAAATCGCATGTCAAATAGCTTTTTTTCCAACTGCTATCCGGCTGTTAAACGATCAGTAGGTTGTGTACATATGTTTTCCATAATGTGGCAAAATGTTACTGTTATTTTTCATGGCTGTGGGAGACTCTGATTGTATTTTCATTGACCTTTTCGTTGTCGATTATGTTAATGACAAATAAAGTATATTATTATTATTATATTATCTATGGGCCTTAATGAAAGCATAAATTATAGTGCTTTTCTTTAAGCACGACCTGACTTCCAAATTACCATTTAGTCCTTTTGTCATCTAACTGCTTTCCCTCTCACAGTGCCAGGTAGCACTCACACTCACCACCGTACCCCATAACCTGGTACTGCTGATCCATTAACATTACCCCTTATTCTCTCCCTTTCCTTTTCCTCCCCTTGCATCCCGCCCTACACTGTGCAAGTACCCACCTCACAATGTGTCCTTTTACCTCACAAGGGTCACCTACTTAATTTGGTCCAGGCATCTCAGTGTTCACCCACCCCTTTTTTTCCCCTATGAACCACCCCTTTACTAAGCTTACTCACCATGCCCACACCCAACAACCAATGGGTGCAATGTGTAACCCCACACTTATCTACACAGTCAAACCATTGACCTACACGTTAGCCACATTTCTTTTCTATGTGTCACTATCACACAATTACCCTCACTCTCACGGTGGGCTCACCACCTCCTCCATGACATTCCAACCTCAACCACGCCCACCATTTATATCTTATTGGCACATACCCTTAACACCACACTCCTATACGTATACACCTATTTGTATTCAGGCACAATATAGTCCTATCTGACCAACAGCCAACCTTTGGCTTTACGTATTTATCACCTATTTTCTCTTATATTTAATGGTAACCTAATTCAGACTATCCCCTCTAGATTTGTTGTTATCGGGGATCACTCATCCATACAACATCAACAAGATTTTTTCTTCTTTTTCCGTTTTTTCGTAAGGATCAATAGCTTAATCCAGGCCTGGCCAACCTGTGGCTCTCCAGATGTTGTGAAACTACACATCCCAGCATGCCCTGCCACAGTTTTAGCATTCCTTAATCACAAAACTGTGGCAAAGCATGATGGGACTTGTAGTTTTACAACAGCTGGAGAGCCACAGGTTGGCCAGGCCTGGCTTAATCGGTCATTGTACCTAGCAGACACTGTTAATTAGCAAAAAATTCCCGATATGGGACACAGGCTATATCTAATACTGAGGTATTGTAAAACCCAGACCTATACCTAAGTTCTGGTGTACAACTGTCCCAACTAATAATCTATCAGTCGGCAGCAACATATCTAATAGACTGGCCCGGGGAAGCTCCAATACAGTCCCACTCGTGGATCAGACCATACGCCCTGAATACGCTCGGTTGCCGAGCGACAGGATGCCCTAACCCCGATGGTCCATCTGATTCCTCGAGGAAGGTGATGTCATCCACAGCAGCTAGGACGTCTTGTATCCTAGGAACATGACGCCTGAATCCCGGATATGACGTTACGCAGCTGGGCCCGGGATATAATCTGAAATATATAATCAGTTATCCCTGCGGCCCGAGTGTGTCAACCCACTATGCTAACGAGGTTACTAACTAATTTATTAAGAGTTTGGGGGCTCTAATACAGTCCCACCTGCTTGGTATACAGAACGTCACGTGCACACTCGGTTGCCGAGCAACAGGACGCTCCAACCCTGACGGCCTATCCGATCTCTGGAAAAAGATGACGTCACCTAAAACATTCGAGGACGTCCTGTATCCTAGCAACGCGACACCGGAAATGACGTTACGCAACAGGGCTCAGGACATATAAGTATCTGAAATAGGTAAAGCGGTCATCCCTGCGGCCAGAATATATTAAACCACTGTACTAACGAGGACACCAATAAAGAGTTTATCAACATTCTCTCCCTTCTCCTCGTTTGTCTCTTTGCTAAAGCAAGAGTTATAGGTTGCCTAGCAACTTGATCAAATCCACCACTTCCGCTGAGCACAGCGGAAGTTTGACGATGATTACAAGCCAATTGAGCACATCGCAGCTATTGGCTAATAACTAATTATACAGGTATTTAAACCTCAGACCAGCAGCATTGGAAGTGAACAAGCCCGCAGGACGGGTGAAACGCGTTTTCCAGCATGACCTACCCCATTCCAGCATAAATCACTACAATACGAACTAAGGACCTGGGAAGTACATCTTGCATTTTGCAATCTAGTGACTGACCCAGGGACCTGGGCAGGGACCAGTACCCCTTTGTGCTTTTTGTTGTTTTTTCTTTTTTTTTCTTTAATGTTTTTCTCATTTGAGTATATGCAGCAATTTGGCATGTCCTTTTCGTGACCCTAATTAGGGCATCCCAGTGATCTGGGCAGTGACTGCTACTTCTAACAATTTTCCACAAATATTTTGTGTCATATATATATATATATATATATATTTTGCCAATTGTTATTTTTTGCTCTTTTCAAATCACAGCATCATAATTACTATAATCATCTTAATTACCATTGTCATTTTATGATTCTTTTTGAATAGCACCGAAGAGAGAATAATAATAATAATATGTAGCCAATTAGTATCTGCAGGGGCCTGTCCTCTCCCCTTACCTGGTATACTGGTAACAGGAGTATTCTCTAACATACCCTAAATTGTGAATTTTTCTAACGTCTCTATACCATACCGGATGTTCCAGGGACCTAGGCAGGATTATCATACCATTACCTCTCTGAAATAACCTATCAGTTGTGCTGTAAGCTATACACAGTGTTCTTTTCTGATAATCTTTGCAGCATATGTGTTAATAAGTACAATAACAGGTACCCATTTGGGCCTGTGTACCAACCTTCAGTCAATTGGGCTTATGCCCAATCATTCTTAACTTTGATTCTATTTTGGCTCTAATACCAAGCTGACATCCGACTCAATCTCCTTTCAGCTCCTTTCTCCCCCCCCCTCACCTTCTTCTCCTTGCTCTTCCCCTCCTTTCCTTCCTCTTTTTCTCTTCCTTTTCACTTCTGTATATATCTGCGGACTCTCATCCATGATCCACAGGTTTACCCTGTGCCTAACATAGACAGCAGATCCGCCCCGTTTTCTGACAATCTTCTTTAGGTGCACTCTCATTGGTGAGTCGGCTATAGCAGGCCCAAGAAATTACTACCATACCCCACCGATAAAGCCCGATCTCGTCCGTTCTTGGAAGCAAAACGGTGGTGGGCTGGGTCAGTATCTGTGAGGGTGACCCCCAGAGAACATCCGGTGTTGTAATTTGTGACATCCTCGACTCTTAGCCAACAGCAGGATCACCACATTCTCCCTGAATCATTTCTTTTGCTTATTCTTCTGATCTGTGTACCGTTTCCCTTTATTCATTATAGATCCAAAGTTGGTCAATACTAATCAGGATCTACATTTTTTACTATAATTCGGTCCAATGACCCTTGGAGGTCTTATTAATACAAGCTGAGCTTGTGCTGGTGGGATAGGATTAGGATGTAGAGCCAGAGTGTCTACATCCCTCCTGAAGTCTACTAATATAGACTAACCAGAACATTTCCAATTTTCTAAAAAATGTCTACATTTCCTTAATTTTAATAATTGTGGTGGACTATATAAGTGTGGATTTTTTTCTTAGAGTTATGAGTTAATAAAAGTTGTTTTAATACCTTCATACTAACAAATATAAACAAGAGTGCACCCACACAAGAGTCTTCTGTAAATCCTTTTCTTCCAGGTTGTTTCTGACTCTGGGAGCACCACCAGACTTATCAAAATACGAATCATTCGTACATATCATATGTTATTCTGGTACTCTATCATTATTGTTATCACTATTTTTTCTGTACCTTCAGAAAACTGGTGCGGAATCACGTCTACTTTGTGAGATACAATCTATATCGTCTAAGGCATCCAGTTGCCGCATAGGAGCTGCTATCTAATAATCAGTATATTTGGTGCTCATTTAATACATGTAGCATTGCATTAGCACCTGATTTAGCTAGGTAATTATATCTTGCATTTTGTCACCTCACTGACGTGACAGGCTCAGCTGTCAGTCATGCAGCCCCACTGCGCCCACTCTCTCCGTACTCATACATACATGCCTTTCTGGGAGTGTCTCGTCCTGGTCAGTTATGCAGCCCCACTGCACCCACTCTCTCTGTACTCATACATACATGCCTTTCTGGGAGTGTCTCGTCCTGGTCAGTTATGCAGCCCCACTGCACCCACTCTCTCCGTACTCATACATACATGCCTTTCTGGGAGTGTCTCATCCTGGTTGTCAGTGAGACAGTATATCTGGCACAGCTGTGTAATCATGATGTGTGTGTGTATGCTTAGTGAGTACTGCTAGCAGCAAGTCTTACAGCTTAACTGCAGTGTAGCAGTGGGGTGTGGGGGAGAAGGGGGTTGCTACACCAATGAGTCAAGGAATGGAGTAGTTGGATGGGACTCACACAGCAGGTGGTGAAAAGCTTAAAAAGGAGGAGTGGTTGGAAGGGGAAGCAACTGGTAGGTTCAGAGGGGATTAGTGAGGGTAAGGACTCTCAAAGGAAATTGGAGTGGGAGCACAGAGGTTCCAAACTGGGTAAAGAGCAGCTTTTAGGAAGGAAATAGGTGAGCCAGACCCTGTGGTTGACCCTTCTCTGCCTCATGTGGGGTGGATCCTTGGACTCTCCAGTTCCTCAGGAGGCTGTGGATTCTTCTTGCCCACTACCTGGTGGTTCTGTGGCTATCTCAGGCCATGAACCTCCCAGATGCCTGGCCTCCAGATGAACATGAAATGGTCATGGAGGTGGTCCTGGGCTCTGTGAAGGTGGAAAAAGCAAAGGAAAGTTGTGTCCCTTCTGAAGGGGCAATGGTGGACATTGTGAATGGTGAAGGGAAGGTTTTTGTGGGTGAAGAGGGAGTTATGCCATATATCCCAGAAGCATGGGTCCTCAGCCTATATGATGTGCCACAATTAATGTGGCCTCTGTCTTGTCCGACTAAGCTTGGTTTACGGGCTTTTTAATTTTTTTAAGCAGGATAAAGGCTGATTTTTTTATTTCTGCAGTAGACTAGAATAAGCCCAGACAGTCCCACTTCCATTATACCACCTGAATGTGACGGTCAGTGACCACCGTGCCATCACTTACCTGTATGCTTACACGAAACAGAATGATGGAACACTTACACGGTTTCTTTACATCTTCTGGGGTCCACTCCGAGATTAGACATTATGGCGTAATTACTCAGACGGGAATATAAAACAGATAAAAAAAATAAAAGCTTTAATGTAATAATTAGATGCAAACAAAAGCTTTTATTATGAAATCATACAGGGGAGTATCCGCACCATCTAGATGTAACATACAACAAACCACCGCAGATGTAACCCGGGTGACTCTAATGCACATGGTAATGTACAGGGTATATATGGATAGGATCTTGTATCAGAAAACACTCAGCACTCCTTATCAAGATGAGTGTCTGCAACAAGTTAGGCAAACTAGAAGTGACAACACGTTCCAATGGCCGCCATATTGTCGTGCAGCAATACAGATTGTGCAAACTGGTATTAGACATTCACATTTACACAAAGCACACGATACAAAATAAACAGCAGAAAAAAGACCTAAGCATTTGGGATGTATTATTTAGGAAGTAAATAGAGGTACATTAATGAAAAGCGTAACAGTCATCAGCCTGCTTGTGAAGGTCTCTAGAGTGGAGGCCTCTTAGACTGTGCAAGGCAGGGCTGCAAAGCTAAAAGTTCAACCCATAAATGAATGACAGGAGATTCTTGGTACTGCTGGTAACAGTCCTTCATCTGTAGAAGCCAGCAGGGCAGTAAGGAGGCAGAAGCTGCTTCTAGTACCTTGGACAATGTAATGTTGGGCTGCGAAGGTCAGTTAGCCAATTATGAAATAGATTTGTCATCTTACAGGCAGCCAGTGAAGGGAGTAGAGAATGGGTGTTATGTGGCAGGAACGGGTTAGGTAACAGCTTGGCTGCTGCATTCTGTACTAGCTGCAAGCTCTGTAATTCTTTTGCTGGGTGACCCAGGTAGATGGCATTGCAGTAGTCTATGAACTTCTGAGGGAATCAAGAGCTTGATTCTGGCTATGGTCCACAGATGGAAGAATGTGGATTTGTATGTGGCGGATACCGGATGTCTGTGTCAGCCACATACCAGGACAACACAAAGATTCAGCACATGTTCAGTATTTTGCTATTCTGAACACCAAAGCATAAATCCAGATGGTTGGTAAAGCTGTAGTCTTGTCTTTTGTTGGTGAGCTTCTATTATGTTTCACAAAGAGTGAGTCACAGCCAACTGGTATCATCCACCCCTGGCGCTCAGCTAGACAACCATTTAGGATTGGTATTTGGTTCTCAGTACATGGAGCAAAAAGCAGGTAATCAGCATAACAGTGGTAGACCAGGCCATGATGTCTGATTATATCACCCAGTGGTAGCATGTATATTTTATAAAGCATAGGAGATAGGATTCACCCTTGAGGAACATTGGACGACAGTGATAATTATACTCCAGAAGATTTAAATGGTTCCGTACTTGGGTAATGTCTAATGTGTTCAACAAGAGCGGATTTATTTCTCTCACGGCATGAAAATGGCTTCTCACCTGTGTGACTCCTCTGATGTGTGACAAGATCTGATTTCCTTACAAAACATTTCCCACACTCAGAACAGGAAAATGGCTTCTCACCTGTGTGACTTCTCTGATGTAAAACAAGATGTGATTTCTGTGCAAAACATTTCCCACACTCAGAACAGGAATACGGCTTCTCACCTGTATGACTTCTCTGATGTATAACAAGAGCTGATTTCCGTACAAAACATTTCCCACACTCAGAACAGGAAAATGGCTTTTCACCTGTGTGACTTCTCTGATGTAAAACAAGATGTGATTTCTGTGCAAAACATTTCCCACACTCAGAACAGGAATACGGCTTCTCACCTGTATGACTTCTCTGATGTATAACAAGAGCCGATTTCCGTACAAAACATTTCCCACACTCAGAACAGGAAAATGGCTTCTCACCTGTATGACTTCTCTGATGTAAAACAAGAGCTGATTTCTGTGTGAAACATTTCCTACACTCAAAACAGGAATATGACTTCTCACCTGTGTGACTTCTCTGATGTGTGACAAGATCTAATTTCCGTACAAAACATTTCCCACACTCAGAACAGGAAAATGGCTTCTCACCTGTGTGACTGTTCTGATGTAAAACAAGATGTGATTTCTGTACAAAACATTTCCCACACTCAGAACAGGAAAATGGCTTCTCACCTGTATGACTTCTCTGATGTAAAACAAGATGTGATTTCTGTGCAAAACATTTCCCACACTCAAAACAGGAATATGGCTTCTCACCTGTGTGACTGTTCTGATGTAAAACAAGATATGATTTCTGTGAAAAACATTTCCCACACTCAGAACAGGAATACGGCTTCTCACCTGTGTGACTTCTCTGATGTGGAACAAGATTTGATTTCAGTGCAAAACATTTCCCACACTCAGAACAGGAATATGGCTTCTCACCTGTGTGACTTCTCAGATGTATAACAAGAGCTGATTTCTGTGCAAAACATTTCCTACACTCAGAACATGGAAATGGACTCTCACCTGCCTTAGCTGGCTGATTGGTAATACGCTTTGTGTTCTGTGTAAAACATTTGGCATCTATAGAACAGGAAAACACTGTATCTACTGTCAGAGCTGTAACAGATGCACCAATATCAGAGTGATCAGGAGAACATTTCCCAGTATCAGAGGGATCAGCTGATAGAGCTGGATGTATAATTGGGGTAATGGGGTTAGCTCCTGGAAAATCCTGTCTACTGTCGTTATCGGTTATTTCAGAATCCAGGGATAACATTAGATGTCCTTCTGAGATGTTCCTGTTTGTGTGTCCATCTGCTGGAAATAAAATACATTAATATATAAAATGAATAGACAAGACCCAGGGTGTTACAGGACACAATATATAATTCTATAAACTGACATTTTTTCTTGAAATCATTGCTTTTATGTTTATTAAAAAACAAAAAAAGCTAGGATGCTTAGACTGGAGCTTGATCAACACTGAACGCTCATGTGGGATTACTAGATGTAACATGGACGCTCATGTGGGAGTACCTTAGGTGACAAATGCAAAATCATGCACTTGGGTCTCAAAAATTTAAAGGCTAAATATAGTAGTAATGGCACTATACTGGAAACTACTGAGGAGGAAAGGGATCTAGGAGTCACTATTTCAGATGACTTATAGGCAGGTAAGCAATGTAACAAAGCAATGAGGAAGGCTAGTCAGATTCTTGGCTGCATTGGGAGAGGAATCAGCAGCAGAAAGAAAGAAGTAATAATGCCACTGTATAGGTCATTGGTACGGCCTCATCTAGAATACAGTGTTCAATTCTGGAGGCCATATCTTCAAAAGGATATTAATACATTAGAAACTGTACAAAGAAGGGCAACTAAAATGGTGCATGGCCTACATCACAAAACATACCCAGAAAGACTAAGAAATCTCAATATGTATAGTTTGGAGCAGAGAAGGGAAAGGGGGGACATGATAGAAACTTTCAAATATATCAAGGGTTTTAACAAAGTCCATTCTCCAAATGAAGAGAAGCAATAGAACACGGGGACATGCACTGAGACTGGAGTGGGGGTAAGGGGGGGGGGTTGCAGGGGAAATTTGCGGAAAAATTACTTCACAGAAAGGGTAGTGGACAAGTGGAAAGGCTAAAACAGTATAGAAATTTAAACATGCATGGGATAGACATAAGGATATCCTTACAAAGAAATAAGGATCAAATAAGGTTAGAGATAAAAATAATGTAAATAAAAAAAAAGGGGGCAGACTAGATGGGCCAAGTGGTTCTTATCTGCCGTCAAATTCTATGTTTCTATGACATGGACGCTCATGTGGGATTACTAGAGGTTACATGGACGCTCATGTGGGATTACTAGAGGTGACACGGGCGCTCATGTGGGATTACTAGAGGTGACACGGGCGCTCGTGGGATTACTAGAGGTGACACGGGCGCTCATGTGGGATTACTAGAGGTGACATTGACGCTCGTAGGTTTACTAGAGGTGACATGGGCGCTCATGTGGGATTACTAGAGGTGACATGGACGCTCATGTGGGATTTCTAGAGGTGACACGGACGCTCATGTGGGATTACTAGAGGTTACATGGACGCTCATGTGGGATTACTAGAGGTGACATGGGCGCTCATATGGGATTACTAGAGGTGACATGAACGCTCATGTGGGATTACTACAGGTGACATGGGTTTTGCAATAATAAAACAGCAAAGAAGAGAAAGTGCTGTCCTGTTTGCGCAATAATAATAGGATTTTAATATACCTACCAGTAAATCCTTATTTCGTAGTCCGTAGAGGATGTTGGGGATGCATCAAAGACCATGGGGTATAGATGGAGCCTTGGGAACTATAAAATTTGAATAGTGTGGGTTGGCTGCTCCCTCTATGCCACTCCTCCAGACCTCAGTTTAGGAACTGTGCCCGAGGAGATGGACAACCTCGAGAGAGGATACTACAAAACGGTGTGGTGAGATTTCACCAAATCACACTGCATTTATAACATGCAACCACATGTAACTCAATGAAAACATGTCAGTATACATGACCATAGAATGGCAACAAATGCTGCCATTACTGAACATGTAACAACCATGCAGGAAAACATCAGCACTGGGCGGGCGCCCAACATCCTCTACGGACTACGAGAAAAGGATTTACCGGTAGGTATATTAAAATCCTATTTTCTCTTATGTCCTAGAGGATGTTGGGGATGCATCAAAGACCATGGAGCCTATACCAAAGCTCCCACTAGGGAAGGGGAAAGTGCTGATGTACCCTGCAAACTAATTGACCCAACTGGAGGTCATCAGAGGCCAAAGTATCAAACTTGTAGAACTTAGCAAATGCGTTTGATCCTGCCCACGCAACTGCTCAGCAAATTTAAGTGCCGAGACACCTCGGCCAAATGTCCAGGAAGAGCCCACTATACGAGTAGAGTGATGCTTTACCGATTTAGGTTCCGGCAAACCTGCAGCAGAAAACATGCTGAATAGTACATTCGATCCAGCGAGAAATAGTCTGCTTAGAAGCAGCACACCCAATTTTAATCGGGATCATGAAGTACAAACAATGCTTCCGACTTTATAAGAGGAGCAGTCCTCGTCACGTATACCTTCAAAGCCCGGACCACGTCCAAGGACTTACTGAAGTAGAAATGTCAGTAGCCACTGACACCACAACAGGTTGGTTGATATGAGAAACCGACACAACCCTTGGAAGGAATTGTTGACGCGTCCTTAGCGCAACTCAAAACTCATGAAAAAACAAAGAGGGCTCTTGTGGGATAAGGCCCCACATTCTAACACCCGCCTTGCGGATGCCAATGCTAACAAAGTGATCAGTTTTCATGTAAGAAACTGAAATTCTGCCTCTCATAAAGGTTCAATGAATCTGAATGCAGGACTTGTAACATAACAGCAACATCCTATGGCTCTGTAGGAGGCACACAAAAAAAAAAAAGAGGCTGTATCTGCAGAACCCCTTTCAAGAACGTCTGCACCGCAGGAAACGCAGCCAATGGTTTCCGGAAGAAAAAACAAACAAGGCCGAAAACTGGACCTTGAGCAAGCCTAATCGTAGGCCCACAACCACACGGGACTGTGGAAAGAGAAGGAAAAGACCTACGTGGAACCCCACTAAAGGAAGTTTCTTGGACGTACACCAAGACATCTTTTCTCCAATAACCATGTCACGATCCAGGTAATTCCTTATTAGTATTTGCCTTCCAAATGCCTCCCGAGACTGTCCCTGTGGCCGCTGTGCGCGTCTGGGTGCATGTGATTCTGCTACTGCGGCCTTTATCGCCATTGTTACACATTTCCTATAGTAGTTTATTCCCCTTCTGTGTGTGTTCATGGGCGCAGCCATGTTGGACTTCAGTCACATGACATTGTTTCTCCTATCCACGGTGCTGACAAGTGCTGGAGCCTAATTGCCCACCAATCCCTGCTAACCTGTGGGTTTAAATAGCCTGTCCCAGCATTGAAGGATGTCAGTGCTTCAATTGTCTTCAGTGATTCCAGTGTGCAGTTCTCCTATGGACTTTCTCTGCAGTACAGCATGACTCCCTGGTGATTACACTCTGCAGTGTAACCCGACACTCCAGTGATTAACCCTCTACAGTCTACCCTGATTCACCTGTGTCTGAACTCCGGCTTTCCAGCAGCCATTCTCCAGCTTCTTCTACAGCTCTCCAGCGATCCCCAGCATCACATCATGCTTCACCTGTGCTTCTAAGTACAATAGTGCATTTCTATCTGCAAACCCCAGCTTCACTCAAAGATTACCAACGATCCCCAGCATCACTTTATGCTTCACCTGTGCTTCTAAGTACAATTGTGCATACCACTTATACTTCAGATTACTGGTCACAACCAGTAATATTTCAGAGACTCTCTTGTTACTGTTTTTGTTTGGTTGCACATTATCTGACTTTTCGTTTAATAAAAGCATTTAAAGATATTCCTGTTGTCGTGGTCACGCCTTCGGGCATTTGGTATACAGCTTCTATGTATGTCCAGGAGTCCCACAGCTCCTCCTAAATTCAAGTACCCGTCAGCCTCTACAACTGAGGCTCCCAGTCACGGTCACCAGCCCTCAGTTGTGACAGTAAGCACTGACCTAATGGATCTGGCCGGAGACCAGGCCCAAGCGTTTAACCTGATGCAACAACTTGCAGCACGCTTAGAACTTCTGGAGGCTGCACAGGGTCAAGTTATTTGCTGTCTCCAGGACCTTTCCACCCGGCTGGATGGAATCCAAGTAACCCTTCATGGTTCAGGGGCGGCCAGTGTTGTGACTCTCAGTCAACTGTTGGTTCAGTTACAAGACCTTCTCTCTAGCATCGTTCCAGTAATTTCAAAGTGTCTCTGTGATACTCCTATTATCTCTGCTCCCATCTCCATGAAAGCCTTCCCACAGTCTGCTAAGAACACAGATGCAACAGCTGCCAATCTCTCTATGTCCAAGTCGTTTCCCCTTGCTCCAAGAAAAGTTAAGTTCCGGAGTAAGCCACGGTCTAGACTTTCTGAAGAGGAACGCAAGCGTCGCATGCAGTTTCAACTCTGCTTCTACTGTGGGGGTTCTGATCACTTTATTAAAGACTGTTCTCTCCGTAAGCCAAGGAAGTGGGATAGATCTCCACATCACAGCATTCATAGTTACAAACCTTCCTATGTGGAATCTTCAGCTCCTTCTGATCCGGTCAAGAAAAATATAAAAGTTGATCAAAGAAAAACCCAATTCTACAATTGGGGTCCTGTGTCCAGGAGCCCCATTTCCAATTCCGGGAAACAAAAAGAGATTTAATAAGACTTTCTTCACCAAAGGGAAATCCAATTCCGCAGCCCAAGACGGGGCGTCTGTTTCTGCAGCCCCAGGAGGGGTATCCAATGTTCAAGCTCAACTAGCGGCATATGCGTCTTCTCAAAAAGGAGTTTCTGATCTGTCAACTCCAGGAGGGGTGCTGGAGAAAACAACCCTGAGAGAGGTGTCTGATTCGTCAACCCCAGGAGGGGTCACCGAAATTTCAGCCCCAAGGGAAGTATCCAGAGCCGAGTTCCCAGGTGGAAATTTTTGTGCTACAGATACAGTTATGAACTCCTGTTTGCCGTTTTCAGAGAGCACCACCCTGTTGGCATCCAGCATGGACCAGGTCCTGGATGGTCTAACTGAACACTTGGATACCACTCATTCCGGTTCCAACCGGATTCTGACTCCTTCGGTTCCAGCCGATTCCAGTAAGCCTCCTTTGGTTCCAGCCGATTCCAGTAAGCTTCCACCGGCTCCAGCCGGGTCAAGCTTTTCCGGACCCAATCCTGTCCCATCCGTCTGTCCGGATCAACCTCCATCGGTTCCAGACGATTCCAGCACCTTCCAATCTAATCAAGTCCTATCCGTCAGTCCAAAGACTCCTCTGGTTCCAGCCAGTTCAAGTTCATCAGGATTCAATTCAGATTCCGAAGGTGAATTTGTTGATAACTCAAGCTACATTATGGGAGATCCTGCTCTTTCCTGTAATGCTTTCACGCATGAAGAGGTTCCAGAATTTCCAAAAAGCTCTACAGGTCTCTGTATGAAAAGTCCTCGTTATAGAACAAGATTTAATTTAAGCCTTAGTGGAGTGCTAGCTTCAAAAGCACAATTTTCTCGTACTTCTAATCCAGGAAAGGAACCTTCTACATGTTATTCCTCAGTCCTTTCAGATGAAGAAGATTGGGAGGACTTCTAGCAATCCAGTTGCTTCAGGCTTTCCACGCCAGATTTCCTCCTCAAGCCTAAGAAGTGTCTTGGGGCCACTCCTAAAGGGGAGGGTACTGTCACGATCCAGGTAATTCCTTATTAGTATTTACCTTCCAAATGCCTCTTGAGACTGTCCCTGTGGCCAGTGTGCGCGTCTGGGCGCATGTGATTCTGCTACTGCGGCCTTCATCGCCATTGTTACACATTTCCTATAGTAGTTTATTCCCCTTCTGTGTGTGTTCATGGGCGCAGCCATGTTGGACTTCAGTCACATGACATTGTTTCTCCTATCCACGGTGCTGACAAGTGCTGGAGCCTAATTGCCCACCAATCCCTGCTAACCTGTGGGTTTAAATAGCCTGTCCCAGCATTGAAGGATGTCAGTGCTTCAATTGTCTTCAGTGATTCCAGTGTGCAGTTCTCCTATGGACTTTCTCTGCAGTACAGCCTGACTTCCTGGTGATTACACTCTGCAGTGTAACCCGACACTCCAGTGATTAACCCTCTACAGCCTACCCTGATTCACCTGTGTCTGAACTCCGGCTTTCCAGCAGACATTCTCCAGCTTCTTCTACAGCTCTCCAGCGATCCCCAGCATCACATCATGCTTCACCTGTGCTTCTAAGTACAATAGTGCATTTCTATCTGCGAACCCCAGCTTCACTCAAAGATTACCAACGAACCCCAGCATCACTTTATGCTTCACCTGTGCTTCTAAGTACAATTGTGCATACCACTTATACTTCAGATTACTGGTCACAACCAGTAATATTTCAGAGACTCTCTTGTTACTGTTTTTGTTTGGTTGCACAGTATCTGACTTTTCGTTTAATAAAAGCATTTAAAGATATTCCTGTTGTCGTGGTCACGCCTTAGGGCATTTGTTATACAACTTCTACGTATGTCCAGGAGTCCCACAGCTCCTCCTAAATTCAAGTACCCGTCAGCCGCTACAACTGAGGCTCCCAGTCACGGTCACCAGCCCTCAGTTGTGACAAACCATGGTAAAGTCTTGACGTGACTCCATCCTCTGCCTGAATAGCATAGGGATGACTTTGCTCGGAATACCATTCCGAGCTAATATCAGCCGCACAACTTCCATATCATCAAACTGATATGCGGTAAGTGTTTATTAAGAACTGGCCCCTTCAGACGCAGGTCCTTTTGACGATGCGGGAGCCTTCGAACCTTAGGAAGTAACCTGAGAGCCTGAAAACAAGCTCTCCTTGGCCATCCCAGGGCAATGAGGGACGCCAGATTTTATGTTCCATTAAGTGTAACTGGAGAGAACACCTCCACTGACTAAACGCCCCTGGAACCAACAGAGGGCTGACTGCCACTGAATGTGGGTTTGTTCTGGAACCCAGTGTTCAAAACTTTATTTTGAGATAAAACATTCGTTCCACCCTACAGAGGAACGTACCAAATGTTTTAGTTTTTTGACGTAAACTATGTCAGTCCGACCTTCGTTACAGAATGCTTGTGCGAAGAAGTCAGACAAGTCGTGGAAGTTCTCCCCTTGCGCGAATGTCTGTCAAACTTTCTCCTGAGAGAGGAGGATCCAGGTACGACTTCTGAACCTGCGTTCCTCGAGTAGATGGAACCATTTTACCCCTTTTCAGGGAATGAAATGTAGGTGGAAGCTCAACGGCGTACTCACTGTTACATCCCAAGATGAGCTTTGAACACTTGTCCTAGAGATTTCGCTAGAAGAACTTGTTCTGGAATCATTAAATTACGCCACAGCAGTGCTGTGAGATATTACGGGATTAGGGAAGATGTGAACATCTGGACAAGGACCCTCTGCAACAACGAGAGGCCTAAGAACCTCCAGAACTGATATAACAGTGCCGCATTGCCAACCATATGTAGGTATGAAGCAGAGGTCAAGTGGGAAGCGGGCCTAGCCCCGCCAGTCGTAGAGACTGCCTTTCCAAATGGAAAATAAGAATTTACTCACCGGTAATTCTATTTCTCGTAGTCCGTAGTGGATGCTGGGGACTCCGTAAGGACCATGGGGAATAGACGGCTCCGTAGGAGACTGGGCACATCTAAAGAAAGATTTAGGACTATCTGGTGTGCACTGGCTCCTCCCCCTATGACCCTCCTCCAAGCCTCAGTTAGGACACTGTGCCCGGAAGAGCGAACACAATAAGGAAGGATTTTGAATCCCGGGTAAGACTCATACCAGCCACACCAATCACATCATATAACTCGTGATAGGAACCCCGGTTAACAGTATGATAACAACGGAGCCTCTGAACAGATGGCTCACAATAACAACCCGATTTGAGTAAAAGTAACTATTTACAAGTACTGCAGACAATCCGCACTTGGGATGGGCGCCCAGCATCCACTACGGACTACGAGAAATAGAATTACCGGTGAGTAAAATCTTATTTTCTCTGACGTCCTAAGTGGATGCTGGGGACTCCGTAAGGACCATGGGGATTATACCAAAGCTCCCAAACGGGCGGGAGAGTGCGGATGACTCTGCAGCACCGAATGAGAGAACTCCAGGTCCTCCTCAGCCAGGGTATCAAATTTGTAGAATTTTGCAAACGTGTTTACCCGTGACCAAGTAGCAGCTCGGCAAAGTTGTAAAGCCGAGACCCCTCGGGCAGCCGCCCAAGATGAGCCCACCTTCCTTGTGGAATGGGCTTTTACAGATTTAGGCTGCGGTAATCCCACAGCAGAATGCGCCAGCTGAATAGTGCTACAAATCCAGCGCGCGATAGTCTGCTTAGAAGCAGGAGCACCCAGCTTGTTGGGCGCATACAGGATAAACAGCGAGTCAGTTTTCCTGACTCCAGCCGTCCTGGAAACATACATTTTCAGGGCCCTGACTACATCCAGTAACTTGGAATCCTCCAAGTCCCTATTAGCCGCAGGCACCACAATAGGTTGGTTCAAGTGAAAAGCTGATACCACCTTCGGGAGAAACTGAGGACGAGTCCTGAACTCTGCCCTAGCCATATGAAAAATCAGATAAGGGCTTTTACAAGACAAAGCCGCCAACTCTGATACACGCCTGGCCGAAGCCAGGGCCAACAGCATGACCACTTTCCACGTGAGATATTTTAAATCCACAGTCTTAAGTGGCTCAAACCAATGTGATTTCAGGAACTCCAAAACCACATTGAGATCCCAAGGTGCCACCGGGGGCACAAAAGGAGGCTGAATATGCAGAACTCCTTTGACAAAAGTCTGAACTTCAGGCAGTGAAGCCAGTTCTTTCTGGAAGAAAATCGACAGAGCCGAAATCTGGAACTTAATGGACCCCAATTTGAGGCCCAACGTCACCCCTGCTTGCAGGAAATGCAGGAATCGACCCAGTTGAAATTCCTCCGTTGGGGCCTTTCTGGCCTCACACCAAGCAACATATTTCCGCCAAATGCGGTGATAATGTTTTGCAGTAACATCCTTCCTGGCCTTGATCAGGGTAGGGATGACTTCCTCCGGAATGCCTTTTTCCTTCAGGATCCGGTGTTCAACCGCCATGCCATCAAATGCAGCTGCGGTAAGTCTTGGAACAGGCAGGGCCCCTGCTGCAGCAGGTCCCGCCATAGCAGTAGAGGCCATGGGTCCTCTGAAAGCATCTCTTGAAGTTCCGGGTACCAAGCTCTTCTTGGCCAATCCGGAACCACGAGTATAGTTTTCACTCCTCGCCTTCGTGTTATTCTCAGTACCTTGGGAATGAGAGGCAGAGGAGGAAACACATAAATCGACTGGTACACCCACGGTGTTACTAGAGCGTCCACAGCGATCGCCTGAGGGTCCCTTGACCTGGCGCAATATCTTTTTTGCTTTTTGTTGAGGCAGGACGCCATCATGTCCACCTGTGGTCTTTCCCAACGGTTTACCAGCATTTGGAAGACTTCTGGATGAAGTCCCCATTCTCCCGGGTGGAGGTCGTGCCTGCTGAGGAAGTCTGCTTCCCAGTTGTCCACTCCCGGAATGAACACTGCTGTCAGTGCTAACACGTGATTTTCCGCCCATCGGAGAATCCTTGAGGCTTCTGCCATTGCCCTCCTGCTTCTTGTGCCGCCCTGTCTGTTTACATGGGCGACCGCCGTGATGTTGTCTGATTGGATCAGTACCGGCTGGTTCTGAAGCAGGGGTCTTGCTTGGCTTAGGGCATTGTAAATGGTTGACCACAGTCCTTGGAAATTTCTTCCCTGTGTGACTGCCCCCCAGCCCCGAAGGCTGGCATCCGTGGTCACCAGGACCCAGTCCTGTATTCCGAATCTGCGGCCCTCTAGTAGATGAGCCCTCTGTAGCCACCACAGCAGCGACACCCTGGTCCTTGCCGACAGGGTTATCCGCTGCTGCATCTGGAGATGGGACCCGGACCATTTGTCCAACAGGTCCCACTGGAAAATCCTTCCGTGGAACCTTCCGAATGGAATTGCTTCGTATGAAGCTACCATTTTTCCCAGGACTCGTGTGCATTGATGTACCGACACCTGTCCTGGCTTTAGGAGGTTTCTGACTAGAGATGACAACTCCTCGGCTTTTTCCACTGGAAGAAACACTTTTTTCTGGTCTGTGTCCAGAATCATTCCCAGAAACAGAAGAAGTGTCGTCGGGACCAGCTGTGACTTTGGAATATTGAGAATCCAGCCGTGCTGTTGTAGCACTTCCCGAGAAAGTGCTACCCCCACTACCAACTGTTCCCTGGACCTCGCCTTTATCAGGAGATCGTCCAAGTACGGGATAATTAAAACTCCCTTCTTGCGAAGGAGTATCATCATTTCGGCCATTACCTTGGTAAAGACCCTTGGTGCCGTAGATAACCCAAACGGCAGCGTCTGGAACTGATAGTGACAGTCCTGTACCACAAATCTGAGGTACTCCTGGTGAGGGTAAATGGGGACATGCAGGTACGCATCCTTGATGTCCAGGGAGACCCTGTAATCCCCCTCGTCCAGGCTCGCAATAACCGCCCTGAGCGATTCCATCTTGAACTTGAACCTTTTGATATAAGTGTTCAAGGATTTTAAATTTAAGATGGGTCTCACCGAACCGTCCGGTTTCGGTACTACAAACATTGTGGAATAGTAACCCTTTCCTTGTTGAAGGAGGGGTACCTTGACAATCAGTTGCTGTGAATACAGTTTTTGAATAGCCACCAACACTGCCTCCCTGGCAGAGGGAGTTGCCGGTAAGGCAGATTTTAGGAAACGGCGGGGGGGGGGGGGGGGGGCACGTCTCGAATTCCAGCCTGTACCCCTGAGATACTACTTGAAGGACCCAGGGATCCACCTGTGAGAGAGCCCACTGTGCGCTGAAATTCCTGAGACGGGCCCCCACCGTACCCGGATCTGCCTGAGCAGCCCCAGCGTCATGCTGTGGACTTACCGGACGCAGGGGAGGACTTCTGCTCTTGGGAACTAGCTGTGTGCTGCAGCTTTTTCCCTCTACCTTTGCCTCTCGGCAGAAAGGATGAGCCTCTAGCCCTATTGCTTTTCTGGGGCCGAAAGGACTGTACCCGATAATACGGTGCTTTCTTTTGCTGTGGGGTAGACTGTGGCAAAAAAGTCGATTTCCCAGCAGTAGCTGTGGAAACGAGGTCTGAAAGACTATCCCCAAACAGTTCCACCCCCTTATAGGGCAAAACTTCCATGTGCCGTTTCGAGTCGGCATCGCCTGACCATTGCCGTGTCCATAACCCCCTTCTGGCGGCAATGGACATAGCGCTTATTTTTTATGCCAGCCGGCAAATATCCCTCTGTGCATCACGCATGTATAAAATGGCGTCTTTTATATGCTCTATCGTCAGCAAAATATTGTCCCTATCCATAGTATCAATATTATCCGACAGGGAATCTGACCACGCAGCAGCAGCACTGCACATCCAAGCCGATGCAATAGCTGGTCTCAATATAATGCCCGTGTGTGTGTATATAGCTTTAAGGGTAGTTTCCTGCTTTCTATCAGCAGGTTCCTTTAGGGCGGCCGTATCCGGAGACGGTAGTGCCACCTTTTTTGATAAACGTGTCAGCGCTTTATCTACCCTAGGGGGTGTTTCCCAACGTGACCTATCCTCTGGCGGGAAAGGGTACGCTGCCAATAACCGTTTAGAAATGATCAATTTCTTAACTGGGGAAGTCCACGCTTCCTCACACACCTCATTTAATTCCTCAGATGCAGGAAAAACTACAGGTAGTTTTTTCTCACCAAACATAATACTCTTTTTTCTGTATTATCAGAAATGTGTAATACATTTTTCATTGCCTCAATCATGTAACGGGTGGACCTATTGGAGGGTACACTAGTCTCATCGTCATCGACACTGGAGTCGGTATCCGTGTCGACATCTGTGTCTGTCATCTGAGGTAGCGGGCGTTTTAAAGCTCCTGATGACATTTGAGACGCTGGAACAAGCACAAGCTGAGTAGCCGGCTGTCCTATGTCGTCAAACCTTTTATGTAAGGAGTTGACACTGTCACGTAATTCCTTCCATAAGTCCATCCACACAGGTGTCGACCCCACAGGGGGTGACATCACATTCACAGGCATTTGCTCCGCCTCCACATCATTTTCCTCATCATACATGTCGACACAGCAGTACCGACACACAGCACACACACAGGGAATGCTCTGACAGAGGACAGGACCCCACAAAGCCCTTTGGGGAGACAGAGGGAGAGTATGCCAGCACACACCAGAGTGCTATATATATCACAGGGATATCACCTATAAAGAGTGTTTTCCCTTATAGCTGCATATATATATTTATACTGCGCCTAAATTTGTGCCCCCCCCCCCTCTTTTTTTACCCTTTCCGTAGTGCAGGACTGCAGGGGAGAGCCAGGGAGCGATCCTTCCAGCGGAGCTGTGAGGGAAAATGGCGCCGGTGTGCTGAGGGAGATGGCTCCGCCCTTTTTTCGGCTGGCTTTCTCCCGCTATTTTAAGAATTCTGGCAGGGGTTAATTAACACCTATATAGCCCCTGGGGTTATATATGGTGTCAGTTTGCAGGCCAAGGTGCTATTTATTGCTGCTCAGGGCGCCCCCCCCAGCGCCCTGCACCCATCAGTGACCGCAGTGTGTGGTGTGCATGAGGAGCAATGGCGCACAGCTGCAGTGCTGTGCGCTACCTTGGAGAAGACAGAAGTCTTCAGCCGCCGATTTTCCGGACTTTCTTGCTTCTGGCTCTGTAAGGGGGACGGTGGCGCGGCTCCGGACGACGAGGTCGGGTCCTGTGTGCGATCCCTCTGGAGCTAATGGTGTCCAGTAGCCTAAGAAGCCCAAGCTACCATCACTTAGGTAGGTTCGCTTCTTCTCCCCTTAGTCCCTCGGTGCAGTGAGCCTGTTGCCAGCAGGTCTCACTGTAAAATAAAAAACCTAAAACTATACTTTCTTTCTAGGAGCTCAGGAGAGCCCCTAGTGTGCATCCAGCTCAGCCGGGCACAGAAATCTAACTGAGGCTTGGAGGAGGGTCATAGGGGGAGGAGCCAGTGCACACCAGATAGTCCTAAATCTTTCTTTAGATGTGCCCAGTCTCCTGCGGAGCCGTCTATTCCCCATAGTCCTTACGGAGTCCCCAGCATCCACTAGGACGTCAGAGAAATCAGAGATTTAGTTTCCAAATTTCTTTCGATAATTCCACCAGGTGGGAGCCAGTTAAGTCATTGACTTGCGACCGTAGGTAATGCATACCCGTAGCGGATCCCTGTCTCCCACCTGAGTGGACTTCCAGGGGAAAGCGTCATGCGAAAATAGTAGGTGGAACAGATGTTGTATTCTGTTCCTGCCCCTCCTTTCCCGAAAAAAAGGCGGGGACCTCGGGACCTTACCGTTATCCCGCCCCTAGGGTCGAGAAAAGAGCATCCCTACCAATCGAACATTTATATACATATATAAAATTCTAACAGAGGTCCTGCATACTTTCCAATAGTACTGGAAACCCATGCACCCACAATAGGTGGCCTGTAGACAGTTTTACTGGCCGAGTATATAAATGGGAGTGTAGGCTCAAGTATGCGGCCAGCCTGTTCTTTCAGTGATGCTGAACCGGGGACGGGTCAGGTAATAGTAATCTGATAATCTGGACACAGCGGTGTGCACCACAGGAGAAATCTCCCAATATGTCTTATCCTTTTCAGGACACGGCTAAGCCATGAAAATACCCTTAAGAATCAGGACTTATGTGGCTGGGATTTTCCAGGCGTGTTCAAACATAGCATCAGAAATAGGTGATGTTATCACAGGCTTCGTATTTATAGTAAAAATAAGAATTTACTCACCGGTAATTCTATTTCTCGTAGTCCGTAGTGGATGCTGGGACTCCGTAAGGACCATGGGGAATAGCGGCTCCGCAGGAGACTGGGCACAAAGTTAAAAGCTTTAGTACTACCTGGTGTGCACTGGCTCCTCCCCCTATGACCCTCCGCCAAGCCTCAGTTAGGATACTGTGCCCGGACGAGCGTACACAATAAGGAAGGATTTATGAATCCCGGGTAAGACTCATACCAGCCACACCAATCACACCGTACAACTTGTGATCTGAACCCAGTTAACAGTATGATAAACTTAGGAGCCTCTGAAAAGATGGCTCACAACAATAATAACCCGATTTTTGTAACAATAACTATGTACAAGTATTGCAGACAATCCGCACTTGGAATGGGCGCCCAGCATCCACTACGGACTACGAGAAATAGAATTACCGGTGAGTAAATTCTTATTTTCTCTGACGTCCTAAGTGGATGCTGGGACTCCGTAAGGACCATGGGGATTATACCAAAGCTCCCAAACGGGCGGGAGAGTGCGGATGACTCTGCAGCACCGAATGAGAGAACTCCAGGTCCTCCTCAGCCAGGGTATCAAATTTGTAGAATTTAGCAAACGTGTTTGCCCCTGATCACGTAGCTGCTCGGCAAAGTTGTAAAGCCGAGACCCCTCGGGCAGCCGCCCAAGACGAGCCCACCTTCCTTGTGGAGTGGGCATTTACAGATTTTGGCTGTGGCAGGCCTGCCACAGAATGTGCAAGCTGAATTGTACTACAAATCCAACGAGCAATCGTCTGCTTAGAAGCAGGAGCACCCAGCTTGTTGGGTGCATACAGAATAAACAGCGAGTCAGATTTTCTGACTCCAGCCGTCCTGGAAACATATATTTTCAGGGCCCTGACTACGTCCAGCAACTTGGAGTCCTCCAAGTCCCTAGTAGCCGCAGGCACCACAATAGGTTGGTTCATGTGAAAACCTGAAACCACCTTCGGGAGAAATTGAGGACGAGTCCTCAATTCTGCCCTATCTGAATGAAAAATTAGGTAAGGGCTTTTATATGATAAAGCCGCCAATTCTGAAACCCGCCTGGCTGAAGCCAGCGCTAACAGCATTACCACCTTCCATGTGAGATATTTCAAGTCCACAGTGGTAAGTGGTTCAAACCAATGTGATTTTAGGAAATCCAAAACCACATTGAGATCCCAAGGTGCCACTGGTGGCACAAAAGGATGCTGTATATGCAGTACTCCCTTGACAAACGTCTGAACTTCCGGCACTGAAGCCAGTTCTTTCTGGAAGAAGATCGACAGGGCCGAAATTTGAACCTTAATGGATCCTAATTTTAGGCCCATAGACAGTCCTGCTTGCAGGAAATGTAAGAAACGACCCAGTTGGAATTCTTCTGTGGGGGCCTTCTTGGCCTCACACCACGCAACATATTTTCGCCAAATGCGGTGATAATGTTTCGCGGTTACATCCTTCCTGGCTTTGATCAGGGTAGGGATGACTTCATCTGGAATGCCTTTTTCCCTCAGGATCCGGCGTTTAACCGCCATGCCGTCAAACGCAGCCGCGGTAAGTCTTGGAACAGACAAGGTCCCTGCTGGAGCAGGTCCTTTCTTAGAGGTAGAGGCCACGGATCCTCCGTGAGCATCTCTTGCAGTTCCGGGTACCAAGTTCTTCTTGGCCAATCCGGAGCCACGAGTATAGTTCTTACTCCTCTCTTTCTTATGATTCTCAGTACTTTTGGTATGAGAGGCAGAGGAGGGAACACATACACCGACTGGTACACCCACGGTGTTACCAGAGCGTCCACCACTATTGCCTGAGGGTCCCTTGACCTTGCGCAATATCTGTCCAGTTTTTTGTTGAGACGGGACGCCATCATGTCCACCTTTGGTTTTTCCCAACGGTTTACAATCAGTTGGAAGACTTCTGGATGAAGTCCCCACTCCCCCGGGTGGAGGTCGTGTCTGCTGAGGAAGTCTGCTTCCCAGTTGTCCACTCCCGGAATGAACACTGCTGACAGTGCTACCACATGATTTTCCGCCCATCGGAGAATCCTTGCAGCTTCTGCCATTGCCCTCCTGCTTCTTGTGCCGCCCTGTCTATTGACGTGGGCGACTGCCGTGATGTTGTCCGATTGGATCAATACCGACTTACCCTGAAGCAGAGGCCTTGCTTGACTTAGGGCATTGTAAATGGCCCTCAGTTCCAGGATATTTATGTGAAGAGACGTTTCCATGCTTGACCACAAGCCTTGGAAATTTTTTCCCTGTGTGACTGCTCCCCAGCCTCTCAGGCTGGCATCCGTGGTCACCAGCATCCAATCCTGAATGCCGAATCTGCGGCCCTCTAGAAGATGAGCACTCTGTAACCACCACAGGAGAGACACCCTTGTCCTTGGAGATAGGGTAATCCGCTGATGCATCTAAAGATGCGATCCGGACCATTTGTCCAGCAGATCCCACTGAAACGTTCTTGCATGGAATCTTCCGAATGGAATTGCTTCGTAAGAAGCTACCATTTTTCCCAGGACTCTTGTGCACTGATGCACTGACACCTGGCCTGGTTTTAGGAGGTTCCTGACTAGCTCGGATAACTCCCTGGCCTTCTCCTCCGGGAGAAACACCTTTTTCTGGACTGTGTCCAGAATCATTCCCAGGAACAGTAGACGTGTTGTTGGAATCAGCTGTGATTTTGGGATATTTAGAATCCACCCGTGCTGACGTAACACTGCCTGAGACAGTGTTACTCCGAACTCCAACTGTTCCCTGGACCTTGCCCTTATCAGGAGATCGTCCAAGTAAGGGATAATTAAGATGCCTTTTCTTCGAAGAAGAATCACCATTTCGGCCATTACCTTGGTAAAGACCCGGGGTGCCGTGGACAATCCAAACGGCAGCGTCTGAAACTGATAATGACAGTCTTGTACCACAAACCTGAGGTACCCTTGGTGAGAAGGGAAGATTGGGACATGGAGATAAGCATCTTTGATGTCTAGAGATACCATATAGTCCCCTTCTTCCAGATTCGCTATCACTGCTCTGAGTGATTCCATCTTGAACTTGAACCTTTTTATGTAGGTGTTCAAGGATTTTAGATTTAAAATTGGTCTCACCGAGCCGTCCGGCTTCGGTACCACAAATAGCGTTGAATAATACCCCTTTCCTTGTTGTAGGAGGGGTACCTTGATTATCACCTGCTGGGAATACAGCTTGTGAATAGCTTCCAATACTGCCTCCCTGTCGGAGGGAGACGTTGGTAGAGCAGACTTCAGGAATCTTCGAGGGGGAGACGTCTCGAATTCCAATTTGTACCCCTGTGATACTACCTGCAGGATCCAGGGGTCCACTTGCAAGTGAGCCCACTGCGCGTTGAAATTCTTGAGACGGGCCCCCACCATGCCTGAGTCCGCTTGTAAAGCTCCAGCGTCATGCTGAAGACTTGGCAGAAGCGGGGGAGGGCTTCTGCTCCTGGGAAGAAGCTGCCTGGTGCAGTCTTTTTCCCCTTCCTCTGCCGCGGGGCAGAAATGAGTGGCCCTTCGCCCGCTTGTTCTTATGGGAACGAAAGGACTGAGTTTGAAAAGACGGTGTCTTTTTCTGCTGAGAGGTGACCTGGGGTAAAAAAGTGGACTTTCCAGCCGTTGCCGTGGCCACCAGGTCTGATAGACGACCCCAAATAACTCCTCCCCTTTATACCGCAATACTTCCATATGCCGTTTGGAATCAGCATCACCTGACCACTGTCGTGTCCATAAACTTCTTCTGGCAGAGATGGACATCGCACTTACTCTTGATGCCAGGGTGCAAATATCCCTCTGTGCATCTCGCATATATAGTAATGCATCCTTTAAATGCTCTATAGTCAGTAATATACTGTCCCTATCCAGGGTATCAATATTTTCAGTCAGGGAATCTGACCAAGCCACCCCAGCACTGCACATCCAGGCTGAGGCAATCGCTGGTCGCAGTATAACACCAGTATGTGTGTATATACCTTTTAGGATATATTTTCCAGCCTTCTATCAGCTGGTTCCTTGAGGGCGGCCGTATCTGGAGACGCCACTTGTTTTGATAAGCGTGTGAGCGCCTTATCTACCCTAGGGGGTGTTTCCCAACGCGCCCTAACCTCTGGCGGGAAAGGATATAGTGCCAATAATTTATTAGAAATCAGCAGTTTTTTATCGGGGGAAACCCACGCCTTATCACACACCTCATTTAATTCATCTGACTCAGGAAAAACCACAGGCAGTTTTTTCACACCCCACATAATACCCTTTTTTGTGGTACTTGTAGTGTCAGAAATGTTCAACGCCTCCTTCATAGCCGTGATCATGTAACGTGTGGCCCTACTGGACATTACGTTTGTCTCCTCACCGTCGACACTGGATTCAGTATCCGTGTCTGGGTCTGTGTCGACCACCTGAGGTAGCGGGCGTTTTAGCGCCCCTGACGGTGTCTGAGACGCCTGGACTGGCACTAATTGATTTGCCGGCTGTCTCATGTCGTCAACAGTTTTTTGCAAAGTGCTGACACTGTCACGTAACTCTTTAAACACGACCATCCAGTCAGGTGTCGACTCCCTAGGGGGTGACATCACTAACACAGGCAATTGCTCTGCTTCCACATCATTTTCCTCCTCATAAATGTCGACACAATCGTACCGACACCCAGCACACACACAGGGAATGCTCTGATAGAGGACAGGACCCCGCTAGCCCTTTGGGGAGACAGAGGGAGAGTTTGCCAGCACACACCAGAGCGCTATATATGTATAGGGATAACCTTATATAAGTGTTACTCCCTTAAATAGCTGCTTATATTATTATTTTGCCAAATAGTGCCCCCCCTCTCTTGTTTTACCCTGTTACCGTAGTGTAGGACTGCAGGGGAGAGTCAGGGAGCCGTCCTTCCAGCGGAGCTGTGAGCGAAAATGGCGCTTGTGTGCTGAGGAGATAGGCTCCGCCCCCTTCTAGGCGGCCTTTTCTCCCGCTTTTTTCTGGAAAACTGGCAGGGGTTAAATGCATCCATATAGCCCAGGAGCTATATGTGATGCATTTCTTTAGCCACATAAGGTTTTTATCATGTTTTATTGCGTCTCAGGGCGCTCCCCCCCCCCAGCGCCCTGCACCCTCAGTGACCGGAGTGTGAAGTGTGCAGAGAGCAATGGCGCACAGCTGCAGTGCTGTGCGCTACCTTATCTGAAGACAGGAACGTCTTCTGCCGCCGCTTTCTCCGGACCTCTTCGCTCTTCTGGCTCTGTAAGGGGGCCGGCGGCGCGGCTCCGGGACCCATCCAGGCTGAACCTGTGATCGTCCCTCTGGAGCTAATGTCCAGTAGCCAAGAAGCCCAATCCACTCTGCACGCAGGTGAGTTCGCTTCTTCTCCCCTTAGTCCCGCGCTGCAGTGTGCCTGTTGCCAGCAGGACTCACTGAAAATAAAAAACCTAATTATACTTTTACTTCTAAGCAGCTCAGGAGAGCCACCTAGATTGCACCCTTCTCGGCCGGGCACAAAATCTTAACTGAGGCTTGGAGGAGGGTCATAGGGGGAGGAGCCAGTGCACACCAGCTAGTCCTAAAGCTTTTACTTTGTGCCCAGTCTCCTGCAGAGCCGCTATTCCCCATGGTCCTTACGGAAGTCCCACCATCCACTAGGACGTCAGAGAAAACTGAATTCCCTGAGCCAGGAGGCGGGATATAGGAGACTGGCCTGTTGCATTCTGGGAGGCCGAAACCTTTTGATCATTACTGCCAATCCGCTGACGATACCTCATATCCCAATGTATATCCTGTGGATACTACTGTGAACCCTGCAGGTGAAAACATAGGTACCACACAGTGACATGATGTGGGGGGGAGAGAAGGAGAATAATAGAGGCTGATGGCTCCTGATGTATGAGATACACCAGAGAGTGTGGGGAGGAAACTGGTCAGATCTCTGGGCTGGTAACACACAGTGACATGATGTGAGGAGGAGAGCAGAAGTATAATATGTGCTGATGGCTCCTGATGTATGAGATACACCAGAGAGTGTGGGGAGGAGACTGGTCAGATCTCTGGGCTGGTAACACACAGTGACATGATGTGAGGGGAGAGCAGGAGTATAATAGGGGCTGATGGCTCCTGACTCCCCCACTGGGAAAATACATATTCCTCATTAGTTTGTACTGACAGAGGAGGGTGTAGTATAAGAGATTGCTGTAGTGACTGAGCAAGGAGAATATGTGACTCTTTTCTGTAATAAGTGTTTATTACTCACCTGTGCTGATATCTGTAGGGATCTCCTCTTCCTTACACTGCTGATCACCCCTCACATACGTCTCTTCTTCTCCCTCTATATCTTCTGCCTTTATATCAGTCACATACGTCTCTTCTTCTCCCTCTATATCTTCTGCCTTTATATCAGTCACATACGTCTCTTCTTCTCCCTCTGTATCTTCTGCCTTTATATCAGTCACATACGTCTCTTCTTCTCCCTCTATATCTTCTGCCTTTATATCAGTCATATACGTCTCTTCTTCTCCCTCTATATCTTCTGCCTTTATATCAGTCACATACGTCTCTTCTTCTCCCTCTATATCTTCTGCCTTTATATCAGTCACATACGTCTCTTCTTCTCCCTCTATATCTTCTGTCTTCATATAAGTCACATACGTCTCTTCTTCTCCCTCTGTATCTTCTACCTTAATATCAGTCACATACGTTTCTTCTTCTTCCTCTATATCTTCTGCCTTTATACGAGAAAGACGTTCTACCTAAATAACCCAAAAAATACAATGACATTTGCATACTGTTAGACTAAACTGAGGTGAAACAGTGTAATATCAGTGTATAAGACACACAGCTCCTCTACAGATCATATAGTGACAGTCACTGGTATATTGGGGAGACCCTAAATCCCACCTACCTGATCCTCCTGTGGGATCCTGTGATTCTCCTCTGTACAATCCTGGGAATACAGAGGACGGGGACATCTCTCTGGGGTATCTCTGTTACTGGGTCCATCTGTAGGAGACACACAGTGACTGAGTACAGTGTATATATGTGATTATCAGGTGATGTGTGTATATAGGGGCCCCCATACCTGCTCTTCCCTGTACAATACATGACAGTCTTCTCTTACCCAGTGATGTGAGGGGCCGGTGATTCTCCATCATCACGTCCTCATACAGACCCCTGTGTTCCACTATATACTCCTCCTCCTGCATGGAGACATAGACAGTGACATCCTGACACCTTATAGCAGGGCTGGCCAAACCGGTCCTCGAGATCTACCAACAGTTCATGTTTTCCAGGCCTCCTGGAGATCTGTAGAATTGTCAGTTAGGAATGAATTCAGCACATCTTAATTAGTAATGACTACACCTGTGCACCAGCTAGCTGGTCTGGAAAATGTGAACTGTTGGTAGATCTCGAGGACTAGTTTGGCCAGCTCTGTCTTATAGAAACCTGACACACACAGTGATACAGTCATCACCCAGACACATCCCCTGGTGTTACTGTATTATGTCCCATTCCCAGCAGTCACCTCTCCAGTCATCACCCAGACACATATCCTGGTGTTACTGTACTCCCAAGTCTCCTCAGACCCAGTCATGTCCCTGTATTATTACTATAGATAGAAGTGACGTTATTGTGACGCTCCCAGATCCCCTCACCTCCCGAGTCATGTCCCTGTATTATTACTATAGATATAAGTGATGTCACTGTGATGCTCCCAGAGCCCTCACCTCCCCAGTTATGTCCCTGCATTATTACTATAGATAGAAGTGACGTTATTGTGACGCTCCCAGATCCCCTCACCTCCCCAGTCATGTCCCTGTATTATTACTGTAGTACTCTAGTGATTTGAAGGCCTTGGGACACTATGAGGGGGCAAATCAATTAATGAATGTGTAGATCTATAAGGTAATAGAGATGCTGCCAACTGATGCATACCATATATGTGATAATAACTTGGATCTTTCTAGTGATCCAATAATGTATAGTGTTTATGCATGTTATCATTCTGTGCCTGCTGAAGGTGAGGGGACTCTGGTAAGTGCGCAGTGCGCGGGGGAGATCACGGAGAAGCTTCCAGAGGTCCCGTGTGCTGAGAGAGGTGGCTGAGCGCGTGTAGTGGCGGTTTTGTTGGTGGGCTGACTAAGGGGAGAGAAAAAGGCTGGCGGCTGAGACGAGGGAGCTTACAGGAAGGCGGTTCCCTGCGAGTGAGAGAGCCCCTGTGGGGGAAAGGAATTGGATGTCTTCCGCTGTGGGTGAGAAGCGCTGTGTTAATTTCCCCTGGTGGACGACGAGCAGGGACGTCCCGTTGCCTGGTTGTCACCGAGAGTGCTGGGAGGCGGAGCGCTGGCGGGGCAGGCTAGTACATGGAAGGAGATCGCAGTTCGGGCAGCAGCTACCAGGAGTCCAGCAGTAGCAGACAGTTCCCCCCCCCTCCCCCCGAGGCAGAGCTGTGCCCCTCATCCCATCCAACCCGCAGGAAGACAGGAAGAGCCCGGTTGTTGGTGGAGGCGGAGTCGGGGGGAGGTCCAGACCGGGCACACTATCATTGTAAGTGCAGGATATCCCCCTATAAATCCTGCTAATCTGCATACTCCCCTATCATCCTTTAACTATTAAAGTACCAGTCCCCAGCACAGTAGCACAGGGACCAGCAGCATCGGTGGATCTGAGGAGTATAAATAGCACCTCTAGAGACTCCATATCTATTAGATAATGACCAGCCGGGTAGCAGTGATACAGAGTGCGGTGGTGTATAATGATGAAAGCAGCTAGGAGAGGGCGCAGGGTCACCTAAACTTGGAAATTATACATTACAGAGACTAAGCACCCCCCACCTATCAGAGACAGGTGCCAATAACCGGGACTTCTGTATGTTCTGGAGCCACCCCCACGGATCTACAGTGGGGCTATGCTTATACTGGGACAGGTAACACAGATCATCACCCCACTATATGTAACGAGTAGACCACGGGTGTCAGGGATTCCAGGGTGGAGAGCTCTACGTACTACCTTCCTGTTTCAGGTTGTCTAGGAGCGCTACAATTAGATCTTCCATGGAAACCATGCTATTCATTGCCGTGAAGTAGGGATTGCTCAACAATCGTGAGGACAATTGCTCCAAGTGGATACCCATATAACCAAGAGTACGTCTTATACACAGACACGAAAGGGCCCCAACCGTGCACGATTATAGTAAGAGAACCCGGGTGGTTTTTCAAACGCAGCCCCACAACTTTCTTATGGAATCGTATGCTCTGTATTGCATGCATTACCTTATGCATAGGTGGGGTATATTATTATGTATAGGTGGGGTATATTATTATGTATAGGTGGGGTATATTATTATGTATAGGTGGAGTATATTATTATGTATAGGTGGGGTATATTATTATGTATAGGTGGGGTATATTAGAAGAACGGTTCATGGTTTGAGTATTATATGATATAACTGTATAAGGTGGCCTATAACTTCTTACATATTAAAACTAGTATACTTAAGGGTGGAACTGTCTCCGTATCTGTGGAAGAGCCTGAAATCACAAAGGAAAGGTACGATAGGTAAATGTGCATAGTCCTATCTGCTTACATCACATACTAATGTTATAGGCAGGGGTAGGTTATTTCCTAAGCGATTAGAGTATTGGGCTCTAAATAGCTTGGGTGGAGGCACATTGCACATATACACTGTACCCCCAGGTAAAGAGGAGTTACATTACTAAAGATATGTGATGTCACTGTGACGCTCCGAGATTCCCTCACCTCGTCAGTCATGTCCCTATATTATTACTATAGATATAAGTGATCTCACTGTGACAACCGCAGATCCTCTCACCTCCCCAGTCTTGTCTCTGTATTATTACTACAGATATAAGTAATGCCACTGTGACGCTCCCAGATCCCCTCACCTCCCCAGTCATGTCTCTGTATTATTACTATAGATATAAGTGATGCCACTGTGACACTCCCAGGTGTGTGATATACATTTGCTTCATACTGAGCAATATTTTCAATCCCCACAATTACATTTAATACATTTTATAATAATGACACTAAAGGCTGCACCCCAGTATAAAAATAATAACAGATGTCTTTAAAAGCAGGACACCTCAGGCCATTCATCCAGTATTGTAGGACATCACCACCACTCACAATGTATAATAATAATACCAGGACACCACAAGCTGCTGTTCCTGGATAATAATAACCGTACACAAACATCTGCTCCCTCTGTATAACAGTAATAACAACAGGGCACCACAGGCCACTCCCCATGTATAAAAATAATAACAACAGGACACCACAGGCTGCTCCCCCTGTATAATAACAATAACAGGACACCACAGGCTGCTCCCTCTGTATAATAATAATAATAACAACAACAGGACACCTTAGGCCGCTCCCCCTGTATAATAATAATAATAATAATAATAATAATAATAACAGGACACCACAGGCTGCTCCCTCTGTATAATAATAACAACAGGACACCACAGGCCGCTCCCTCTGTATTATAATAATAACAACAACAACAACAACAGGACACCTTAGGCCGCTCCCCCTGTATAATAATAATAATAATAATAATAATAATAACTGGACACCACAGGCTGCTCCCTCTGTATAATAATAATAATAACAACAACAGGACACCTTAGGCCGCTCCCCCTGTATAATAATAATAATAATAATAATAATAACAGGACACCACAGGCTGCTCCCCTGTATAGTAATAATAACAGGACACCACATGCTGCTCCCCCTGTATAATAATAACAATAACAACAACAGGACACCTTAGGCCGCTACCCCTGTATAATAATAATAATAATAATAATAATAACAGGACACCACAGGCTGCTCCCTCTGTATAATAATAATAGGACACCTTAGGCCGCTCCCCCTGTATAATAATAATAATAATAACAGGACACCACAGGCTGCTCCCCTGTATAGTAATAATAACAGGACACCACAGGCTGCTCCCCCTGTATAATAATAATAACAACAGGACACCACAGGCTGCTCCCCCTGTATAGTAATAATAACAGGACACCACAGGCTGCTCCCCCTGTATAATAATAATATTAGGACACCACAGGCTGCTTCCCTGTATAATATTAATAACAGGACACCACAGGCTGCTCCCCCTGTATAGTAAGACGCCATTACCTGATCTCCACGGACACTGGGTGGCTGCAACAGTCGATGAAAACTCACTTCCTGTATGTGGAACTCACAATACGGAAGTAAGCTGGAACGCACAGTCCGGAAGTAGGGCATGATTGGCACAGGCTGCTTATTGGTTACTGGCCCCTCCCCTCCTTCAACCCGCCCACAGCCCCGCTCTCTGCTAATGATTATTAACATACATATCCTCAGTGCAGGAGGCCGGCGGCCATTTTCTTGTAGACCAGTCCGGCAGCAGCAATAGGTTCCCTGGCCGTGTAGTGACGTCAGGAGCGGCGGCCATTTCCCCCTGGTCTGAGCTCCGCCTTCCTTCTATCATTCCCACAAGGCAGCAGGAGCAGAGAGCAGCCATTGCTGTGTCTGGCAGCAGGTAATGATATTATTATTATTATTATTCTATAGGCTGAGCAGCTCTGGTGTCAGGTTCTGTACTACAGGGGGAGCAGCCTCTGGTGCCTTGTTATAGTGCAGCTGGAGCAGCCTCTGGTGCTGCATTATCCCTGTACAGGTGGCTGACACTCTAGTGTCCTATTACCGTAATACAGGTGGAGCAGACCCCGCCGTTACCGTAATAGAGTTGGCGCAGACACAGCCGTTACCGTAATACAGGGGGCAGGGACTCCGCCATTACAGTAATACATGTGGCGCAGACCCCGCCATTACAGTAATACATGTGGCGCAGACCCCGCTGTTACCGTAATACAGGTGACGCAGACCCCGCCGTTACCGTAATACAGGTGGCGCAGACCCCGTCATTACAGTAATACATGTGGCGCAGACCCCGCCGTTACCGTAATACAGGTGACGCAGACCCCGTCATTACAGTAATACATGTGGCGCAGACCCCGCCATTACCGTAATACAGGTGACGCAGACCCCGCTGTTACCGTAATACAGGTGGCGCAGACCCCGCCATTACAGTAATACATGTGGTGCAGACCCCGCTGTTACCGTAATACAGGTGGCGCAGAACCCACCCTTACCGTAATTCTATACCCGGGACATTACAGGTGTTGTGTCCTGTGGCATTGTGCTGTACAGGGGGAGCGACCTGTGTTGTCATATTATACAGGAGGAGCAACCTGTGTTGTCATAATATACAGGGGGAGCGGCATGTGTTGTCATAGTATACAGAGATAGCATCCTCTGCTGTCATAGTATACAGGGGAGTGGCCTGTGTTGTCATAGTATACAGGGGGAGTGGCCTGTGTTGTCATAATATACAGGGGGAGCAGCCTGTTTTGTCATAATATACAGGGGTATATTATTATATCTTGTGCTGTCATAGTATACAGGGGGAGTGGCCTGTGTTGTCATAATATACAGGGGGAGCAGCCTGTGTTGCAATAATATACAGGGGTAGCATCATGTGTTGTCATAATAGACAGGAGGAGCAGCCTATGGCATCCTGCTCTACAGGTGGAGCAGCCTGTGGTGTCCTGATGTTATTATTATTATACAGGAGGAGCAGCCTGTCGTGTCCTGTTATTGTTATACAGAGGGAGCAGCCTGTGGTGTCCTGTTGTTATTATTATTATTATACAGGAGGAGCAGCCTGTCGTGTCCTGTTATTGTTATACAGAGGGAGCAGCCTGTGGTGTTCAGTTATTATTATTATACAGTAGGAGCAGCCTGTGGTGTCCTGTTAATATTATACAGAGGAAGAATTATTATTATTTCAATATGGGGAGTAGCCTGTGGTGTCCTGTTGTTGTTATTATTATTATTATTATTATTATACAGGAGGAGCAGCCTTTGATGTCCTATTATTAATATTATAAAGGAGTAGCTATTGGTGTCCACTTATTATTATTATTATACAGGGGCAGCAGGCTGTGGTGTCCTGTTATTATTAGTATACAGAAGGGAGCGGCCTGTGGTGTCCTGTTGTTGTTATTATTATTATTATTATTATTATACAGGAGAAGCAGCCTGTGGTTTCCTTTTATTATTATTATTATTATTATTATTATTATACATTGGGAACAGCCTGTTGTGTCCTATTATTATTATTATTATTATTATTATTATTATTATTATTTTGCAGAGGGAGCAGCCTGTGGTGTCATTTTATTATTACTGTAAAGTGAGAGCAGAATGGGGTGTCCTGTTGTAATTAGTATAATACGGGGGGAGCAGGTTTTTGTGTATGGTTATTATTATACAGGGACAGCAGCTTGTGGTGTCCTGGTATTATTATTATTATTATTATTATTATTATTATACATTGGGAGTGGTAATGATGTCACAGTGACATCACTCATATCTATAAGTAATTTTTCCTTAAAGTTCAGGGGAAATTTAAGGAAAAATTACTTCACAGAAAGGGTAGTGGATAAGTGGAATAGTCTCCCATCAGAGGTGGTAGAGACTAAGACTGTAGAGCAATTTAAACATGCATGAGATAGACATAAGTATATCCTTACAAAGAATTAAGGTTCAAAAAGGGTTGAGATTACCTAAAGGATAAAAAAAAAGGGGCAGACTAGATGGGCCAAGTGGTTCTTATCTGCCGTCAAATTCTATGTTTCTATAGTAATAATACAGGGGCATGACTGGGGTGGTGAGGTGGTCTGGGAGCGTCACAGTTACATCACTTATCTATAGCAATAATAAAGGAACATGACTGGGGAAGTGAGGGGGATGGGGAAGCGTCAGATTTACATTACTTATATCTATACTAATAATACAGGGACATGACTGGGGAGGTGAGGGGATCTGGGAGCATCATAGTGACATTACTTATATTTATAATTGTAATAATAATTCAGGGACATGACTGGGGGGTGAAGGGGTCTGGGAACATCACAGTGACATCACTTATAGCTATAGTAATTATACAAGGTCATGAATGGGGAGGTGAGGAGGTCTGGGAAAGTCACAGTGACATCACTTATATCTATAGTAATAATACAGGGACATGATTGGGGGGGTGAGGGGATATGAGAACATCACAGTGACATAATTTATATGTTTAATAATAATAATACAGGGACATGACTGGGGGTGATGGGGTCTGGGAGTGTTACAGTTACATTACATATCTATAGTAATATTACAGGGACATGACTGGGGAAGTGAGGGGATCTGGTAGTGCCACAGTGACATCACTAATATCTATAGTAATAATACAGGGACATGACTGGGCAGGTGCGGGGGATCTGGGAGCTTCACAGTGACATCACTTGTATCTATAGTAATAATACTGGGACATGACTGGGAAGGTGAGGACATCAGTGACATCACTTACATCTATAGTAAGGTGAGGGGATATGAGAGCATAACAATGACGTCACTTATATCTATAGTAATAATAATGGGACATGACTGGGGAGGTATGGGAATCTGGAAATGTCACAGTGACATCACTTATATCTATAGTATTAATATAGGGACATGACTGGGGAGGTGAGGGGATCTGGGAGCATCAGAGTGACATCACTTATATCTCTACTAATAATACAGGGACGTGACTGGAGAGTTAAGGGGATCTGGGAGCGTCACAGTGACACCACGTATGTCTCTAGTAAGAATATAGGGACATGACTGGGAAGGTGAGGGGATCTGAGAGCATCACAGTGACATCACTTATATCTCCACTAATAAAACAGGGACATGACTGTAGAGGTAAGGGGATCTGGGAGCATCATAGTGACATCACTTATTTCTTAAATAATAATTATAATAATAATAATAATACAGGGACATGACTGGGGGGTGAGGGGGTCTGGGAGTGTTACAGTGACATCAAATATCTATAGTAATAATACAGGGACATGACTGGGGAAGTGAGGGGATCTGGGAGTTTCACAGTGACATCACTAATAGCTATAGTAATAATACAGGGACATTGGGGAGGTGAGGGGATCTGGGGGTGTCACAGTGACAGACAAACAAAGAGGAAGGGGGGTGCAAATCCCCACCCCCAAATTCCCTTCCGCACACTGAAAATTACCTGTAACCATCCCTGAATCTATCTGCTCCTGAGGAAGCTGGCGGCACCAGAGACCAGCGAAACGCGTTGAGCCTTCACTTTACAGACCACGGGCACCACTCTTTATTCATCAATTTCTGGCAAAATTTGGACTTTTGAATCCTCCTGGACCTCGACATTCAGCACTGCTCTGAAGTCTCTGGACATTCCCCTGCTGCTATTGGACCTCGATCTGCTATTTGAGAACCAAGGGGACACCTTTCCGAGACTATGGTAATATTTACAAACCATCACTTATGAGGATACCATGGAGTACTAAGGTCTAGCCAGATTTCCAGTGCCTTGCCCCAATTTAATATCAAGTGGTCTTCAGCTCATTTGAGAGACTCTCAAACCTCCTTTTTATCACTATTGTGAATATACACGTGTAATTTTCTATTTTTTTATTCTACTTTATTTTTAGACTTATGAAATAAATGCATGATTATTGTTTTACATATTAATTTGTATCCGTTCCTTGATTTGAGATCCAGCCGGCGCCAGTACCTCTCCTTTTTCTTATGCCGCCACCCCATTGGGCCTGTTTGTTGCTGTGATAGTGGGGCAGTCAGCTCCTGCTGCCGCCCCTCCATGTGCGGGGAACGTGTTTTCCACAAGCTGCTTACTAAGGTATAGCTTTACTGGATCAAACTCCCCCTCTTCCCGGCTCCCACCAGCGGTCAGACACATACTGCCACTGGGCGCCTGTGTCGCTCCACACCTGCCCGGCTCCCGGTAGCGCAGCTCCAAACAGCGCTGCTGCTGGCCTCTACAATCTGCCCCTCTAGACAACTGGGAAGCGGCTTCCAGCAGTGGTCAAATAATGCTGCCGCTGGGCACCTGTCAGGCTACACCTCACTGCTCCAGAGAAGCGGCTCCCGGCAGCGCGGCTCGCAGCAGCAGACAGATCACACTGCCGCCGCTGGACGCCCGTCGCATTACACATCTACCCCGCTCTCCGGCTTCCACCAGCGCACAGACCACGGTGGGTAGCTGAGGCTGCTGCAGGGCGCCGTCACTCATAGCTGGCGCACGGTATACAATGCGGGGGGGGGATGGGGTGGAAGAAGCTAGGCGCGGCTCACTGCTTTAAGCATTGGGGGAGGTCATGGCGGTCCCTAGTTCAGCGGTTCCCCCTAAATATAAGGGATGGTGGCCAGGGCTATAAGGGACATAACAGGCTATTAGGCCTAGGTTATGAGTACTTTTGGGGGTCATAGGTTATAGTCAGATGCACATGCTGGGACGCCGTTTTCACACAAAGGTTACACACCTACTTCCTGCTTCTTCCTACAGCAATATGTCAGTCCTACAACACACGGCCACTGGAGGGGGCAGGGGTGTTTAGTAGGTGGCACAGTGACCATCATAGATTTCCTCTATAACACAGTGCGGTGCACGCGGTATTATAGACACTACAGTTATTTTCACTGAGTTGTGCGGACGTTGTCTCACTGTATTATTGTCTGTCTGCACGACAATATGAGAAACAGCAGCTTGTGTGTGATAACTGTGAGAATGCCTGATTTGCAGTCAGAGTTGTCCGCTGCACGAAAAGACCGTGAGGAGGCTAAGTCAGATTCACGGATAATACCGTGTGAGCAGCCAATGTGGGCTCAGGATGTTTCTAGAACTTTGCTGGGTTACAAAGTCCATGTATAGTTCAATTTCTAAGAATGGTCATCGTTTGTCTCATAATTACATTCTGACGATTCAACGCCACTCTGATATCTCAGCATTGGGTCAGGGGTCAGATAGTGAGGTCACTAATAGCCCGAGCTATGATTATCTCATTAGAGCGGTACGCCAGCTGCTAGGTTGTACTGAAATATATGAGGTTTTATTGCTAGCAGACTATGGGCGACTGTGTGTTTTTCTTATTCATATCTCTTAATAAGCATTTAATAGAAGCATGGCTAAATCCAGTTAAACACTTTTCTGGGACAACACGATTTCTGTCTGAATATCTTTTCCCACAGCCTATGACAACTAAATCGCCATCGGTGGAGACTTCAGTTTCTAAACTTTCACTAAAATTGACTATTCCAGTCCCAGGTGCAGCTACGCTTAAAGACCCCTCGGAGAGTAAGCTGGAGGCCATGCTAAAGTCCATGTATACAGCAACAGGGGTGAGGCTTACACCTGTTTGAGTTGGAGTTTGGGTTAACAAGGCTGTAGTTGCATGGGCGAAACAGCTCAGGTTAGGCCTACAACAAGGTTTTTCCTCAGATCAGCTTATATTTCTTACCGATCACATTTGTGAATTGGTTGAGTATTTAGGTACGGCTTCATTGGATGTCGGACAAGTTTGTTCTCGGCTTGCGTCCCGACAGACGCTGTGGTTTAATTTTTGACAGGCCGAGGCAGAGTCAAAATGAGGAATAGAGGCGTTGCCTTCCACTGATGTTATTTGGTCCTGAATTGGACAAATGGAATTCTCAGTCAACGGGGGAGGGGAAGAATCTGTTTTCCTGTAAATGCCTGCACCAGTTCCTAAAAGGAAATGCGCTGGACCAGCGTTCAAATCTTTTAGACCTCAGTCCTTTCGATGCTGGGCTGGAGGAACAACCATGCAGAGGGACGTGGTTTTCAACAAACCACTAACCGTCGTCAGGACACAAAGGCGGCTGACGAGCCAGTGGCATGACGTTCTTCCAGCCCATCTCGGCTCTTCAGTTGTGGGAGCACACCTTCAGAAGTTTCACTTTGCGTGGTTTCAGACATCACAGACAGATGGATCCGCAATTTTGTTTTCAAAGGTTTCAAAATAGAGATTGATTGTCTACCACCGATGCGGTTTTTTGAGCAGGTCTGCAGGCCGCTAATCAGTCTCTCATACATTCAGCAGTTTTTGTTCAGGTTCCAGTACACCAGCAAGGTCAAGGGTTTTATTCCAATTTTTTTGTAGTACCAAAGCCGGATGGCTCAGTCACACAGATATGGAACCTAAAGGGGTTCAATCGATACGTCACTTACTACACATTCAAGAACCACAGCAATTTATGATTTTGCGGGATCTCAAGGATGCATACTTACACATTCCAATTTGGCCACCGCATCAGGCGTACTTAAGTTTGCAGTACGACAAGCGCCTCGGGTATTCACAAAGGTGATGTCTGTGATGATAGTTCATCTCAGATCCCTGGGAGTGATAATCGTTCCGTACTTAGATGACCTTCTCATCAAGGCTTCGTCTCAACAAATACTTCATAAACATGCCTTACTGTTGTACAGTGTACTAGTTCAGTACGGTTGGATTGTCAACTTTAAAAAAAAAATCAAGTCATGTCCCGTGTCAAAGAACTCAATTTTAGGAATGATTCTGATTACGGTGGATCAACGCATTTACCTGCCATAACAGAAAGTACATGCTATTCATCATCCAGTACTGCCAGTGCTCAAACCACGGACAGTCTCGTGCATTTGTGCATTCGACTGTTAAGACAGGTGGGGGCATCTTTCAAAACACTCCAGTTCGGAAGATTTCACTCACGTCCCGTTCAACTGGATCTTCTCGCCTAGTGATCCGGCTCTCGTCTACAAATTCATCAGATGGTGCGCTTGTCTCCAGGGCCAGAGTATCAATACTCTTGTGGCTCCACATACACAATCTCACTGCGGGAAAAAGGTTTGTAGTCTGGAATTGGATAATTCTGATGCTGGACGCAAGTCTCAAAGGTTGGGGAGCAGTGGTCCAACATTGTCAGTTTCAGGGTCTATGTTTAGACCGAGAAAGATTACTGTCAATCAGTGTCCTGGAACTCAGGGCAATTTACAATGCTCTGCGTCAGGCAGTTCACGTGCTCTTGTTTCAGACTGTTCAGGTTCAGTCGGACAACGCGACAGAAGTCGCATACATCAACAAACAAGGAGGGACTCGAAGTCGCATGGCCATGCGAGAAGTTGCTCGAATCCTCAATTGGGCCGAACATCTCCACGTGATATTGTTGGTGGTCTTCATACCAGGACTGCACAACTGGAAAGAAGATTATCTCAGTAGTCAGGATTTTCCTCCAGGAGAATGGGCCTTAAATCCAGAAGTGTACCAGATGTTAGTCCAGCGGTAGAGTTACCCAAAGGTGGATCTAATGGCTTCTCGCCATAATCATCAGACAGTTATGTGTCCAGAACAAGAGATCCAAAGACAGTGGCAGTGAATGCTCTCACCATAGCGTGGCCGTACAGCCTCGTGTATCTATTTCCATTTCCGCTGCTTCCTCAGTTGCTAAAGTGGATCAAACGAGAGTCCACGACCGTCATACTAGTGGTGCCTCGTTGGCCTCGGAGAGTGTGGTTCTCGGATCTTCATGGTCTACTCGCAGATGATCCCTGGCTGATTCTGCTACGTCTAGACCAACTACAGCAGGTGTCGTTCCTTTACCCCGATTTAGCGTGGCTGCGTTTTACAGGGTGGCTGTTGAGACCACTCTCAACACGAGAGGGCATACCACAGTTGGTTATACCAACCATGTTACGTGCTAGGAAGCCAGTTTCAGCAGCTCATTATCACAGGATTTGGCGAGCTTATATAGGTTGGTGTGAAGCTAGGATATTTCCGACATCTTCTTTCACGTTATCCCATCTTTTGCTCTTTTTACAGACGGGGTTAGATGGAGGATTACGTTTCGCGACACTAACGGTGCAGGTCTCTGCCTTGTCAGTTTTCTTTCAAAGGCATTTGGCTCTTTTGCCAACAGTTCACAATTTCCTGCAAGGTGTCCTTAGAGTTCAGCCTCCATTCATTCCACCTACAGCTCCATGGGTCTTGAATCTGGTTTTGCATGTTTATTCAGTCAAGTTTTGAACCCTTGCAACACGTGGATGTTAAGTTTATAACTTGGAAAACTGTGTTTCTCCTAGCCTTAGCTTCAGCAAGGTGTGTTGCACAATTTGGTGCCTTGTCATGCAAGCCACCGTATCTGCTATTTCATACTGACATATTGATAATTCTGCGGCACCAGCTTCTAGCTTTGGCCGTCTACTGTTACAGGTGCCAAACAGCTCTCCCGCCCCAGAGGGAAGCTTTGGTACATCCCAAAAGTACTCCAGTGACCCCTAGTGGATGAAAAAGAAAATATGATTTTGGTACTTACCAGATAGATCCTTTTTGTTGCACCCACAGGGGGCACTGGACACCCACCCAGAGCAGTTTCTCCTGGCTGGTGGTAAGTTCAGTAGTTCTTATGGTAACACATTTTCACCGACTTGTTAAAATGTTAATGTGATTGCTATCTATTGTCATGTCAATTTTTTAATTGTCCGTTATGTTATAATGTTATATGTAATTCTCCGTTGTTCATCCTCTCTGTCGCTCCTATTTAGCTCAACAAAAAAACACTAAGACATCTTGGGAGAATGGAGGAGGAAGGAGGGTTACACATTTACATTTTTAAATGTGCCTATCCCTGCTATCGCACCGTCCATATCCCAAGAGTACTCTAGTGCCCCCTGTGGATTCAAAGAAAATAATTTATCTGGTAAGTACCAAAATCCTATTATCTGTAGTAATAATACAGGGACATGACTGTGGAGGTGAGGGGATCTGGGCGTATTTACAGTGATATTTATGTCTCCCCCATTTCACAGAGGTGTGAAGAAGACATCTGGTGAGCGTGAGACACCCAGCAGCCATCCTCGTGTGACAGGAGGACTGAGCAGGTCCCAGAGCCCCATCACGGTGCCTCCACCTCACTCACTGGTACATGAGAGACACAGTGACCAGAAGATCCTGGAACTCACCAACAAGATCATTCAGCTGCTGACTGGAGAGGTGACTGCTGGGAATGGGACATTATACAGTAACACCAGGGTATGTGTCTGGATGATGACTGGAGAGGTGACTGCTGGGAATGGGACATTATACAGTAACACCAGGGGACGTGTCTGGATGGTGACTGGAGAGGTGACTGCTGGGAATGGGGCATTATACAGTAACACCAGGGGATGTGTCTGGGTGATGACTGGAGAGGTGACTGCTGGGAATGAGACACTATACAGCAGGCTTTTTCAACCAGTGTGCCTTGGCACACTAGTGTGCCGCTACCAGTTGCAAGGTGTGCCGCGGAGCCAGAGCAGCTTCCTGCACCTTCAGAGTGAACTGTTGGCCCGGGCTCTACTTAGAGGATCAGTCGTGCTCCCTCCATGACCTATGCCATGAAAACAATGTGATATCATAGGTCACAGCCGCCGCATCTCACCACCCAGCCAGCCCATCCGCCTGCATACACATCTTCCAGTTCCCGCCTGCATACACAGCTTTCCTTGCCCACCCACATCCTCACCTGCCCGCTGCTCAGAATTTGCAGAACTCCACTGTGAACAACCCCCACCACTGAGTGACAGGGAGGAGGACAGCTGAGAATAATATTTATTTTATTTCTCCTGTGGGGAACAAAAGGATTTCAATAGGTTGTTGGGAGAATATGGATTTATGGGGGGAACAATGTGAATTATTCATGTGGGGAACAATAGGATTTATGTGGGGAGCAATGTGTTTGTTTGTTTTTCTGTGTAGGCCAATGTATGTGTGGATTTTTTTTTTATTTTTTTTTACTGTGAGGGCCAATGTGTGTGTTTTGTTTTTTTCTGTGGGGAACTGATGTTGTGCCTTGGCAATTTTAAAATATTGTTCGGTGTGCCGCGAGTAAAAAAGGTTGAAAAACACTGCTATACAGTAACACCAGGGGATGTGTCTGGGTGATGACTGGAGAGGTGACTGCTGGGAATGAGACACTATACAGTAACACCAGGGGATGTGTCTGGGTGATGACTGGAGAGGTGACTGCTGGGAAGGGGACATTATACAGTAACACCAGGGAATGCGTCTGGGTGATGACTGGAGAGGTGACTGCTGGGAATGGGACATTATACAGTAACACCAGGGGACGTGTCTGGGTGATGACTGGAGAGGTGACTGCTGGGAATGGGACATTATACAGTAACACCAGGGGATGTGCCTGGGTGATGACTGGATAGGTGACTGCTGGGAATGGGGCATTATACAGTAACACCAGGGGATGTGTCTGGGTGATGACTGGAGAGGTGACTGCTGGGAATGGGACATTATACAGTAACACCAGGGGATGTGTCTGGGTGATGACTGGAGAGGTGACTGCTGGGAATGGGACATTATACAGTAACACCAGGGGATGTGTCTGGGTGATGACTGGAGAGGTGACTGCTGGGAATGGGACATTATACAGTAACACCAGGGGATGTGTCTGGGTGATGACTGGAGAGGTGACTGCTGGGAATGGGACATTATACAGTAACACCAGGGGATGTGTCTGGGTGATGACTGGAGAGGACTGCTGGGAATGGGACATTATACAGTAACACCAGGGGATGTGTCTGGGTGATGACTGGAGAGGTGACTGCTGGGAATGGGACATTATACAGTAACACCAGGGGATGTGTCTGGGTGATGACTGGAGAGGTGACTGCTGGGAATGGGACATTATACAGTAACACCAGGGGACGTGTCTGGGTGATGACTGGAGAGGTGACTGCTGGGAATGGGGCATTATACAGTAACACCAGGGGATGTGTGTGGGTGATGACTGGAGAGGTGACTGCTGGGAATGGGGCATTATACAGTAACACCAGGGGATGTGTCTGGGTGATGACTGGAGAGGTGACTGCTGGGAATGGGGCATTATACAGTAACACCAGGGGATGTGTCTGGGTGATGACTGGAGAGGTGACTGCTGGGAATGGGGCATTATACAGTAACACCAAGGTATGTGTCTGGGTGATGACTGGAGAGGTGACTGCTGGGAATGGGACATTATACAGTAACACCGGGGGATGTGTCTGGGTGATGACTGGAGAGGTGACTGCTGGGAATGGGGCATTATACAGTAACACCGGGGGATGTGTCTGGGTGATGACTGGAGAGGTGACTGCTGGGAATGGGGCATTATACAGTAACACCGGGGGACGTGTTTGGGTGATGACTGGAGAGGTGACTGCTGGCAATGGTACATTATACAGTAACACCGGGGGACGTGTCTGGGTGATGACTGGAGAGGTGACTGCTGGGAATGGGACATTATACAATAACACCAGGGGACGTGTCTGGGTGATGACTGGAGAGGTGACTGCTGGGAATGGGGCATTATACAGTAACACCAAGGGACGTGTCTGGGTGATGACTGGAGAGGTGACTGATGGGAATGGGACATTATACAGTAACACCAGGGGATGTGTCTGGGTGATGACTGGAGAGGTGACTGCTGGGAATGGGGCATTATACAGTAACACCAGGGGATGTGTCTGGGTGATGACTGGAGAGGTGACTGCTGGGAATGGGACATTATACAGTAACACCAGGGGACGTGTCTGGGTGATGACTGGAGAGGTGACTGCTGGGAATGGGACATTATACAGTAACGCCAGGGGACGTGTCCGGGTGATGACTGCAGAGGTGACTGCTGGGAATGGGACATTATACAGTAACACCGGGGGATGTGTCTGGGTGATGACTGGAGAGGTGACTGCTGGGAATGGGACATTATACAGTAACACCAGGGGATGTGTCTGGGTGATGACTGTATCACTGTGTGTGTGTCAGGTTCCTATAAGGTGTCAGGATGTCACTGTCTATGTCTCCATGCAGGAGGTGGAGTGTATAGAGGAACACAAGGGTCTGTGCAAGGACGTGATGATGGAGAATCACCGACCCCTCTTATCACTGGGTAAGAGGAGACTGTCAAGTATTGTACAGGGGAGAGCAGGTATTGGGCCCCCTATATACACACATCATCTGATAATCACATATATACACTGTACTCAGTCACTGTGTGTCTCCTACAGATGGGCCCAGTAACAGAGATACCCCAGAGAGATGTTCCCATCCACTGTATACCCAGGATTGTACAGAGGAGAATCACAGGATCCCACAGGAGGATCAGGTAGGTGGGATTTAGGGTCTCACCAATATAACAAAGTGACTGTCACTATATAATGTGCAGAGGAGCTGTGTGTGTCTTATACACTGTTATACTATTAATATACTATTATTAATGTATATTGTTTTATGGGCTATTTAGGATGAATGTCTCACTGACATTAAGATAGAAGATACAGAGGGAAAAGAAGAGACGTATGTGACTGATATAAAGGCAGAAGATATAGAGGGAGAAGAAGAGACGTATGTGAGAGGTGATCAGCAGTGTAAGGAGGAAGAAATCCCTACAGATATCAGCACAGGTGAGTAATAAACACTTATTACAGAAAAGAGTCACATATTCTCCTTGCTCAGTCACTACAGCAATCTCTTATCCTACACCCTCCTCTGTCGGTACAAACTAATGAGGAATATATATTTTCCCAGTGAGGGAGTCAGGAGCCATGAGCCCCTATTATACTCCTGCTCTCCCCCCCTCACATCATGTCACTGTGTGTTACCAGCCCAGAGATCTGACCAGTCTCCTCACCACACTCTCTGGTATATCTCATACATCAGGAGCCATCAGCCCCTATTATACTCCTGCTCTCCCCCCTCACATCATGTCACTGTGTGTTACCAGCCCAGAGATCTGACCAGTCTCCTCACCACACTCTCTGGTGTATCTCATACATCAGGAGCCATCAGCCCCTATTATACTCCTGCTCTCCCCCTCACAACATGTCACTGTGTGTTACCAGCCCAGAGATCTGACAAGTCTCCTTCCCACACTCTCTGGTGTATATCATACATCAGGAGCCATCAGCACCTATTATACTCCTGCTCTCCCCCTCACATCATGTCACTGTGTGTTACCAACCCAGAGATCTGACCAGTCTCCTCCCAACACTCTCTGGTGTATCTCATACATCAGGAGCCATCAGCCCCTATTATACTCCTGCTCTCCCCCTCACATTATGTCATGTGTGTTACCAGCACCACAAGAGATATAGCATGTTGGGTAGTTATTGGTAAACTGAGGGGGAGAGTGCAATGGAACATGTGATTCCTGAATGGCTACCACCGCCACCTTCTGGTTAGTGAAATATTTTAATGTAAGGTGTCTCTTACAGGGAGAATTGAGACCTTTTACATTAAGACTTAGAAACGTCACCGTGATAGAGAGAGATCAGATCATGGTATGAAACATCTAGGATCATCTGTGTAAAGTTCAATAGAGTCTGTAGGGCGTGTGCATACTTCAAACTATCAAATCGCAGGTAAAATAAAATAGGGAACAAATATGGGAGACAAACAGAAATAGCGTCCATAAAGGAGCTAGAGATTCCGTCACTAGGGAACCGTGACAGAAAGGTAGAAAAGGGTGGCAGTCTGGCCTAAAAGGAAAACCCACCGACTACCCCAAGTAGCCATACGAGAGGGCAAAATCTAATCATCATAGTAACAACTGTACAAAGAAATATCATATCTCAATGTAACCAATGTATCCAAAGAAGGTAAAGGCCAGGAACATGGCCTGATATCCAATTTACGTTCTACCAACACCTTTATAAGGGCAACAGGATGTTAGACGATCAGTCATGCTTTGCCTGAACACCCAAACATTCTAGAAAGGTATTATGAAACGTAACAGTGGAAAGAATATCAGACCATATACTATATAGCACAGGAAATAAAGATAAAAATATACGTTTTATACCCATAACAAGAGCAAATAAATCTGGCCTAAAAATAGATCCATGCCCAGTAACTTAGTCCCAGTTGGCACATGTTACAGCAGGAAACAGACTCTGAGTGTCTCTAACAGTCTTACTCCTTTAGCATATTACTTAAAGACGGAAGACAACTCCTCCGGGATTGGTTTAGGTAAAGTGTCATGAAGGACTGTCAACAGGAGTTTCCCACTTTTTCAGAATAGCAGGGCCATCCTCGGGTGAAGGTATCACTGTGAAGGCGCCGTTTCGCATCACAATATTCTTAGTAGGAAAGCCCCATTTGTATTGCACATTTCCTTGGGTGGAATAGACGCCTTTTGTCCAGCGTCACAGTAGAAATATCCAGAAATAGCTGCAGATTATCCAGGCACTAAGTTATGGACGAGGAATACAAAGCAACCCGTAGAATGAATTCTTTAATGTGAAAAAGTGGACCCTGAGCAGAGTGTCCCTCAGTGCTTGGATAGGGGCCTGTTTGGACTTTGGGAGTCTATGGATCCTATCAATAAGAAGGTCTGCGGCAGAAGCCTTCAGTGAAAGTTTCTGAAAAGAGAACCGTGGCATAATCATAAAGCTCAGCATTTGTAACATAATCCATAACGCCCATTATTCTGATATTATTTCTCCGAGACCTGTCTTCTAAATCAATGACTTTATCACAAATAGAGACCATGTCTTCCTGAAGGGAGCGTAGAGTAGCAGGACCATCTAGAGTGTCTTAAGAAGTCTTCAGCCATTACAGCTGGGCTGTGCATCTGGCAAGAAGTAGCAGATGATGATGTAGCAGTCTCAGAAGGACCACCTGAATTCGAGGTACCAAAGAGATGGACAGGTGGGGCCGATTTGGTACCTTTTTAACCTTTTTTGGAGGTATTGTAAGTTGGCTACAAAGAGACGGACCTCTCAGAGATAGGAAAATACAAACAATCTATAAATAAATGAGCAGTAGTACACTGTCAGGAGGTTACATCAAGATTACTTAGTTCAAAATTAAATTCTTAGTCGGGGTGACGGGGCTATCCGAGCCCAAATTTCAAGTAAACATGATGTAATGCAACTCAAATAACACAGTAATGACCAAAAAATTCCACTAGAGGTCAGCGTGATCACAGACGTGAAGTACTCAGCACAGCGAGACACAAATGGCAAAATATATTCAGTGAATAAATCCACAAAATAATATACTGTGAGGTTGTAATCAGAGTGTAATGAGCTGTACTCAGACGATACTTGATACTGGGCTCTGCATGTAGACTGAGAGGAAGTAGATGATAGTGGTACCATATAAATAGAAGGTAGTTTCACCTCCAGGCAAATGCTTAAATTTAGTGTAATGACCCCGGTCCAGCCGTCAGTACACTTATTTAGCGGCTTATATCAATTTTACACCTTATTGAAGGCAGAAGGCAAAGCATGCGATGGCCAGGCACCAGGATCCAAACTGGCAGCCATCTCACTTCCCAATACCACCGCCGGGCTCCAGTGACTGTGGGCAGCCCTTTCTGTCCCCAGCAGTGGTGGAAGAGCAAGTGCTCCCACCTGAGGCAAAAGCGTCTCCAAGTCATGTGGCTGGACCGTGCAGGAAAGACTGGGCGCACTTAGCCCCAGAATACAGGCCATGGCTTCAGCAGCGTCACTAGGCTGCGGCAGTGAACGGTGCCCAGAGTGAGCGGAGCGAGTGGCTTTAGGGCAGGAGGAGTGGGGGACTTAATAGATTGGGTCTTGGTCCCAGCGGCGGCTGAGAGCTATCAGGTAGGGTAGATAAGAAGCCACTTAGTGAGGAGAGCTCCATAATGCATGTCTGGATGGATCACGCCCCTCTTATTTATTATTTTATATACAAACAGGGGTGACAGGTGTGTTACATCCCTGCAAAGGCAGATCCAATCTCTTTCTCATCAGACTCTGCTGTCTTCCCTGCACTCTCACTCAGATGTTCACTGCTGTCAGTAGCACACGTATGTAAAGCAGAAATATGGCGGCAGCTGTACAGATTCTGTTATGTAATTCTCTATATCATACTTACCGTACACACATCATCCTTATTACTATTGAGAATATAGAGGTAAGACACTGATGATGGGGGTGTAAAAGTGGTTTAGAACCTAGCAGATGATGATGATGATGATGATGATGATGATTGCAGGGTATTATATGGTGTACTGCATGTAAAATACCTTGTTCCACACACCTACTCTGCTGTAGCAATATACCTTATATAAGGGTGAGTAACACATGTACAGGCTTACCAGCGTATGAGCACACACATAAAGGAATGCTACTGTCAAGTTCGATTAACTTTCAGGAAAAGCCAGTACCCTTATTGCAAATGAATCGGGCCGCTGCGGCCGCTACGTGTATGCACTAAACCCCTATCGTGAATGTACGCGAGTTGCGTAAGCACGCCAACACGTAGTGAGCACAAAGTAGCTACTCGTGTGGCTGAATATACCTTAAACCTTAAACAGAAACAGAATGCGACACCAGTATTTGTATGTTATGTTGTGGTCCAAAGCAGCAACAAATATTTACTCAAAAGGGGATAACAAAGAAATACAACACTAATACAGAGAAAAAGCTACAACCAATGTATACATACGTTAGTTCGCCTGCGCCACCCGGATCCGGTCCTCAGTCGATCTAGATAGATGACCTTAAGAGCATGAGACTGAGACCGGCCCAGAGGCTTGGCTTTTATACAATATTCCAAAGTACATAACAATAGAAACTGTAAGCTCTTCATCCATAGGTCAAGGGGCAGGTCATTTACAGTACGAGAGGGGTCATAGGTTGGTTCGAACAGGTGGGCGCTGCTTGGTCCAGGTGTACTTGCTGGAATCCACCACTGGGTTCCCGCCGAAAGTCAGGAGTACAGTAAATACAGTAAGATATGATTATTTAATTCCTGCGCATAACTATGCGCAGGAACATGCGATTACATGCAGGCTGCTATCGGAATGTTGCCCATAATTTACTGTACATGTGGATACCAAACACTATGGCCCTCATTCCGAGTTGTTCGCTCGGAGATTTTCATCGCATCGCAGTGAGAATTCTCTTAGTGCGCATGCGCAATGTTCGCACTGCGACTGCGCCAAGTAACTTTACTATGCAGAAAGTAAGTTTACTCACGGCTTTTTCATCGCTCCGACGATCGCATTGTGATTGACAGGAAATGGGTGTTACTGGGCGGATGTATGGCGTTTTATGGGCGTGTGGCTGGAAACGCTACCGTTTCCGGAAAAAACGCAGGCGTGTCCGGAGAAACGGTGGGAGTGCTTGGGCGAACGCTGGGTGTGTTTATGACGTCAGCCGGGACCGAAAAGCACTGAACTGATCGCACAGGCAGAGTAAGTCTGAAGCTACTCAAAAACTGCTAACTCGTTTGTGATCGCAATAATGCGAATACATCGGTCGCACATTTAAGAAGTTTAGATTCACTCCCAGTAGGCGGCGGCTTAGCGTGTGCAACTCTGCTGAAATCGCCTTGCGAGCGAACAACTCGGAATGAGGGCCTATGTTTTGACCTATTTCTGTCCCCTCACATTCTGTAAAGGTGAATACCTCCTTTGCTGTGCCTTCCAAGTAAGTGTAAGTTGCTGGTGTGATGCGTGTAGACTATGTGTAAATAATGCACTAAGTGAATGAAATATGAAAAATGTCTTTGTGGCTTTTCTATGCGTATGCTACCGTATTTACTCATACCACGCGCTAATACGCACGGCCTGCGAGCACATGTACGCTGCGTGCGAGTATGCGCACGCACGGCCGAACACGTGCAAGCACAGAGGCCACTCTGAATGAGGTTTGTATGTGTAGTGTGGGTGTGTAATATTTTCGACTTCGACAGTCCACCCTTTGGTAGTCAACAATAACTGCCACGAATATTTAAAAATGCAGAAAATATTTACATAATACAATATACAATGGTTGAGTATGTACCTTGGAGAGAGGAATAAAAAGTCATAATTTGGAAATGAGTGGCCTAGTGTGATAGTAAAAAGCGTGTGTGTATGAGTAATTGCTTGAAGTAAAAAGCGTGTGTGTATGAGTAATTGCTTGAAGTAAAAAGCGTGTGTGTATGAGTAATTGCTTGAGGAGGATATATCATTGTGCAGTGTTAGCTTCTAGGCTTCGCAAAGTATTCATTATATTCCTTCTCATCCCGTATTAAGGGTCTGTACATGTTCCAACAAACTCCACCGAGCTATATAATAAATGGGGAGCACATTTATCTGATGATACATTGTGGGGATTCGTATGTGTATACTGTTATGGATAACATTTATTGGCTATGTGTATTAATAACTGAGAGTTTGTAGAGATGAGAGTAAGACATGTAAAGGTACATACAAAATGACATTACTATGATGAAACGTTGGTTCCGGTTGGTAGGTCTCTGGGTAGAGGGGAAAACAGAAAGATGGTGAACAGAAACAGGTCGTGAAATTCATTTGCAATCCTTATCATAACACTGTTTCTACGGATGGGTCATAAATCAAATCTGCTGCTGTAACAACGCCCCTCGCTCCTTAGACTCATCAAATTTGTGCTGTGTTTGCGCCGCGTCAAAATTCGAACACACCTGAATATCAAACCAATAATTATGACACCTAAGATCAGGAGAAGGATCTTTCCCACACTGGCAATTACATTCTGTGCCCACTCTCCCAATCCTGAGAACCATTTGAGTGGGTTCAACCATGAGGCCCAGCCGGTCAGTTCATTACCCACAGCAGTTAAAGTAAGGTTGTGCTTCCTTCGGAACTCCCCACTTCAACTGCAAGATCTCGTCCATCTTTTGATCTATAATCTCCGTTGGGTCTTCGGTACTGTTCGTAATATACGGACAGCACTTCACACCATATTGAGTTGCCAGAGTAACACAGTACCCACCTGTCACAGCCGTGACGTAATTCAGGACCATTCTGTGCTGGACCAGCTCCTTCTTGTAGGCTTGCAGTTCCCTGCCCGTATACCTGAAGGTGTCATCATACATCTCTGTGATATTCTCTATCAAGTTCGCCAGCACGTGGATGTACCTATAATCTATAATTCCCCTGGCAGTATGGGTGATATCTAATGCGAGAAGAATTTGAATCCCGGTGGATTCATGGATCAAATCTGAGGCTGCTGCCTCGGTCCTTTCTATGAGGTGTCGCTTGACAATGTGTTCATAATGGGTACGAGTATAAGGAGTCTGAGCGTTGCTGTGAATATCTTTCATTTTGTCATGTGCTATGGTCATAACCTCTGGTAGTACTCTGCCAATATAACACATTCCCTCCGAGCTCGGAGTAAGCCACTTGTACGCTTTTCTTTACACAAATAAAATAAGCATCGTCTGGGAGAATATAGGGGACAGTATGCATTAATATCATGTCATATATTATTCTTCTGAAGAAACCTGTCCCCAGTCCTTTCATCTGCTCGACACAAGTACTTGGCTGAATGATGTGCGCACAATAGCCCTGCGCCACTTTTCCAGCCCACATGGTTTTAGCCCCACGTGTGTACCTGTATCTGAAGAACCTTCCACTTGTGGCTATCTCATGTACAAGCCTGATATCAATGACTCCTCCATCTGCTCTGAATGAAAAGGTCATTGTTTGATTGTTCCATATCACTTCCCAATTTCCAGATTTTCTAAAATTGGTCAGGTTGAAACATAAGTGACCTATCTACCTGGTACTGTTGGAGCTTTAGACTAGGGGGCTTAGATATATTATACTTTACGTCCACCGGTCTCCCTCCGTGTAACCCAAGTACCTCATCTATCGTTAAATGGTATGGCACTAATCCCGATTTACTCTGTCCTTGAGGTACTTGTGAGCACACCTAGCATTCTGTTTGATCTAAAATCGTACCCACTAATGAGTGATAGTCACTCAAAGGATGTTTGTCAATATCGATATTATTGATTGACTGATATCTCTGGATTCACTTATCTTCGACTATGTTATCGCAGTACTTACATATGCAGTTTTCATCAGACAACAACCCTTCACATTTTCTCCGAGCTCTGTGACTACCAGATCGCTTACTTTTACCAGCTCTGACCAAAGTGATACGCTGATCCTGGGGTCCTACCAATCCGTACTCTCCATCAGACCCCATTCCAGATACTTGCTTGACGTCTCGGGGGGCCCTCACAAAAACACATTTTCCTGAACAGAGTCACCAGAAAAATACGAAACAGTCTCTTGGGATGGATCCATTTCGTTAGGAACAAAAATAGGACGAGAGAAAAAAAGAAAAATGTAGTGGGGAGGTGAAAAAAAAAGAAAAATGGTACGACAACCATCCTTGATTTTGCTAACCATCCTTGGCTTTGCCAAACATACTTGATCTTTGCCAACTGTCCTTGATTTTTCTGCTCTCCACGCTCAGGTGCCGTCCAACAGTCCTGCCTCTTTAGCTTTCCCGGAACAGATTCTCTAGTGATTCGAGGTTCTCTTTACCTTTCTCCTTGTCACGAGTTTTCTCCGGGTCAACAACCTTCTTGCAGTGGGACGAGTGGACCCAAGTCTCTCTTTCGCCGACCTTCAGTGCTGTTGTGCTGGTCAATAAAACTTGGTACAGTCCTTCCCACCTGTCAATGAGGCAACCTGAGCGCAGAAAATTTCAAATCGTCACAAAATCCCCAGGTTCAATGACATGACAATTACTGTTCGGTAGGTCAGGAATCGCCAGTTTTAGATTCCTTTGCTGGTTTCTCAGTTGCTGGCTCATCCTAACCAAATATTGCACAGTTATTTCGTTATTGCATTTCAAATCATCCTGGGGGTCTATCATTACATGCGGTTGTCGACCAAAAAGAACTTCGAAGGGTGATAAGTTAAGCAGTGACGTGGGAGTGGTTCTGATGCTGTACAATACTAGTGGAAATGCCTCTGGCCACAACAGTCCAGTTTCAGCCATCACTTTGCTCAGCTTGTTCTTAATAGTGCTGTTCATTCTCTTCACCTTCGCACTTGCCTGTGGCCGGTATGGAGTTTGCAGCTTACTATTAATACCCATCAGTTTGCACATGATCTGAAAGACTTCACCTTTAAAATGGGTCCCCCTGTCACTTTCAATCATTCTAGGGATACCATACCTGCACACACATTCCTGCACGATTTTCTTTGCAGTGAACACGGCAGTATTTGTGGCAGTGGGGAATGCTTCTACCCAGTTGGAAAAGACATCTGTACATACTAACACACATTTCAAATTTCTGCAGGGTGGTAGCTGTATGAAGTCAATTTGTATTACCTGGAAAGGTCCGTCTGTAGGAACGATATGGGATGGCTCCATCGGTATTGTCTTCCCAATATTCTTCCTCAAGCAAGTAAGACATGTCATTGCCTTCTTAACTGCATGTGAAGAGAACCCTGGTGCACTCCAGTAGGCTCTCACCAACTTGGACATACCTTCTTTGCCCAGATGAGTCAGACCGTGTGCCGCCTCAGCTAGGCTTGGGAGATATGCCCTGGGGGCCACTGGCTTACCGTGTCCATCTGTCCAAAGTCCTGAGGACACCTGACCATATCCCTTCACCTTCCAAACGACCTTCTCCTGTAGGGAACACAAATCTTGCATTTCAATTAGTTGTTGCATGCTTACAGTGTTAAATGTCATCAGTGGTGTGATGTTGGTTTGTATGGTTGTGCTTGCTGCTGATTTTGCAGCTTCGTCCGCCCGGCTGTTACCAAGTGAGATTGGGTCTTGGTTGTAAGTGTGCGCTTTACACTTGATAACAGCCACTCTGTCAGGTTCCTGTATTGCCGTCAGCAGTCTTTTGATGTGTGACGCATGCGCCACGGGTGTGCCAGCTGCTGTCATGAAATTTCTGAGGCGCCATAGGGCCCCAAAATCATGTACCACTCCAAACGCATATCTAGAATCCGTGTATATATTAGCTAAATTACCCTTTGCCAACTCACATGGTCTGGTCAGTGCTACCAGTTCAGCGACTTGTGCTGAGTGAGGTGGACCAAGGGGTTCAGCTTCTATGATACCTTCGTCATCTACAACTGCGTATCCGGTGCACAGGTCTCCTGATTCCGTCTGTCTGTGACAAGTACCGTCAGTGTAAAAGGTAAAATCTACGTCCTCTAGTGGGTTGTCACTGATGTCAGGTCTTGCAATGAAGGTCTGGTTTAGGTATTCCATACAGTCATGCATGTCAGTGTCTGCACTAAATCCTCCTTCACCATCATTCTCATCTCCCACCCTTTGTGCATGACAAGGCACACTTGGCAAATAAGTTGCAGGATTTAGTGTGCTGCACATTTTGATGGTGATGTTTACAGGGGCCATCAATGACAGTTCCCACTTTGTACACCTGGTAGATGAGACATGTCTGGTTTGGGCAGAGTTTAGCAAGGCTGACACTGCATGGGGTGTGTGGATGGTCAAGTCATGTCCTAACACTACATCTTCACTTTTACTTACCAACAAAGCGATGGCTGCAACACTTCGTAGGCAAGTAGGGAGAGACCGTGCTACAGTGTCCAGTTGTGTGCTGTAGTAGGCTGCCAGTCTGCTGGCATCACCATGTTTCTGGGTTAAGACTCCTGCCGCGCAGCCAGCACTTTCTGTTCCGTACAATTCAAAGGGTTTCTCATAGTCTGGCATTTCCCAATGCTGGTGCTTGTGACAAACACTCTTTTAGTCTCTCAAACGGATTCCTCAGTATGAGAGACCCGGTCTGGTTTGCTTGATGAGACCATTTCTTGCACTGGTAATGCCAAAATAGAGAACCCTGGAATCCAATTCCGACAGTACCCACACACTCCTAGAAAGGTACGGATTTGTTGCTGGGTTTGCGGCAGAGTCATGTCGCGGATGGCCTGTATCCTGTCAGTGGTAAGGGGTCTCAGTCCTTGCGTCAGGCAGTGTCCCAAATACTTAACCCTTGTCCTGCACAACTGCAATTTATCCTTTGAAACCTTGTGTCCTGTCTCAGAGAGGTGAAACAGAAGCTGTTTAGTATCTGCCAGGGACGACTCAAATGAGTCAGAGCCCAACAACAAGTCATCAACATATTGTATTAGCACTGACCCATTTTCAGGTTGAAAGGATTGCAAACAGTCATGCAGGGTTTGGGAGAAAATACTTGGGCTGTCAATGAAGCCTTGGGGTAGATGGGTCCATGTGTACTGTACTCCCCTGTAAGTAAAGGCGAAAAGGTACTGACTGTCGGGGTGGAGAGGGACAGAATAGAAAGCAGCAGAGGTCAATCACAGTGAAGTAAGAAGAGGTTGCGGGGATCTGCATGAGAATGACCGCTGGATTGGGCACTACGGGGAATTGACTTGACTATTTTATTTATCCCTCTTAAATCCTGCACTAGCCGGTATCCCCTCCCCCCACTCTTTTTCACGGGGAAGATGGGACTGTTAGCTGGGCTGGACATCCTGACAAGGATGCCCTGCTGTAGCAGCCGTTCTATGACAGGGTAAACTCCTAATTCCACCTCTGGCTTCAGAGGGTACTGGGGGATTTTTGGAGCTATCCTGCCATCTTTTATTTGTACTACTGGGGCTACATTCGCCATCGATCCAGTGTTCTGTCCATCTTTGGTTCATAGGGAACCTGGTATTTGCGAGATAATTTCCTCTACCTGCGATGGACAAGTGTCTAGAACGGTAGAGTGCATCATTAGCCTTTGTGGTGTGTCTAACATATCGTACTTCCGGTGCGTGATTTTCAGGGATATCTAAGAACACACCCTCAGGTGTACAATATATGACACACCGCATTTTACACAAGTCTCTGCCTAGTAGGTTAGTCGGGGCCGACACAGCCAACAAAAATTAATGTTTGGTATGCAAAGGCCCTATCGTAACCTCTGCAGGTCTAGTCAAAGGATACTGCTGCACTTTTCCCGTTACTCCCATAGCCGAAATGGTTTTGGCCGAGGTCAATATACCGGTTGGAGATTTGAGTACAGATCTGGCCGCCCCTGTATCTACAAGAAATGGTTGTAGTGTTCCAGCTACATTGACCATGACCTTAGGTTCACTTCCAAGGCCAGCAATCAATTTCACTGGCTGCAGACTACAGGTGTGACCTAACCTCTATTGTGGTCTTGGACCCTCCCGTGGGGCATTGGCAGCTACAATATGTGAGGGGGATAACGGTAAGTTTTCGGGGGTTTGCCAGTCCCTCCGTGGTGGGTACCTCCTTGTTTCCCCTCTATGCGGCTCGTACTCTCTCCTGTGTGATCCCTGATCCTGCCTATGTGTGTAGTTATGTGGCTCGTATCTTGGTCTAGGGGGTCTATATTTATGTGTGCTATTACTTGTACACTCCCTGGCATAATGCCCTTCCCTTTTACAAAGAAAACATGTTGCGGGCCTCCTCCAGTCTTCAGGGGTCTGGGGGTTTGGTTGGGTTGACGTTCCTTCCAGCGCCTGAATGCTTGCCATCATCAACCGATCCCCGTGTGTCTCCCTGGTTTTGAGGATATTACGGTCGTGGTCAATTGCTGATTCCCTTAATGCAGTTACCATAATACCCTTCCAATTCAGTAGGGAGGTTTGCACTCTGATCCTCTGTGCCTCCTTCAGCCCCTCCATTAGTACAGAGACAGCTACCTCCCTGTGGTTGGCATTTTCCTTAATATCCTCTACCCCAGTGTATCTAGCCATTTCCTGTATAGCACTGTGGAAATGCTCGGATGCCGTTTCACTTTCTTTCTGCCGTATGGAGAAGATTTTATTCCATTTAACAACAGTTGGGAAATACAATCCTAGTTGTATGTTGATCTGCCTGACATTCTCCAGATTGTAATCATCAGTGAGTGGCACTTCTGGATTTAGCCTGCAGTCTGTGATAAATTTGGGGATGTCAATATTAGGGGGAAGACTCGCTCTCCGCCAATCTTTATTTGTGGGCTCTTGGGAATGTCCCAATTCCTTTATATATTGTTGCCATTTGACTAGATTCTTTCTGGGGTCGGGGAATTCTGCCATAATTGACCTCAGTTCTGTTCGGGACCATGGACAATGCATAGCAATGTTCCTGATGGGGGTCACCCGCTGACTATCAGTTTTCCCATTGGGAACTGCAATCACCCTGACCTGGTGTAACTCGACCACATTGTTTTTATTTGTCTCTATAATACAGGGGGTTACTGTCTCTGCATAATGGACGGTTCCATACTTACCAGTGGTCACGATCTCATCCGCCCCTTCGCAGGCTGTTGCTGCCACTGCCCTTTCTGGTTGGGCAGTGCCCACCCGAGTTTCCTGTATGGTGGCTGCCAGGGCAAGGGCTGACATCATGCTGGGTTCGTCTTCCTTGTTGCTACAATCTTGGGGAGAAGGTAAAACAGTGTACAACTTACATGGGTTAGGTAATATATTATTTGGAAAACCTTTATCGGATATCCTAGAATCAGAGGCTGAATCGAAAAAGGTCAGATTTCCGGCTACCTATAACCCTAAGTCCAAGGGTTTAAAATTTCGCTCTTTTTGTTGCAAAGCGAAAGCTAAAGAGGAGCCTAAGCAACCCCAGTTTAAACCCAGGGGTAGGAAGCAGTGGGCTAGTAAAAAGCCAGCTTCCAAACCTGAACAGAAGCCCTCAGCCTGAAGAGACGGGCCTCTGCCTGGAGGATTCCAGGGTTGGGGGCCGACTCCTTCTTTTTGCACACATATGGCAACAGTCAACAGCAGATGCTTGGGTGCAGAAGGTGGTATCTCAGGGGTATGGGTTCCCATTCAGGAGACAGCCTCCTCAAATATTTTTTTGCACCAGCCCGTCTCGTATAGAGTCGAAGGCAAATGGCCTGCAAGAAGCAGTCCAAAAATGACTGCAGTCAGGTGTGATTGTCCCAGTACCTCCATCACAAAGGGGACAGGGGTTTTACTCCAATCTATTTCTAATCCAGAAGCCAAATGGGTCATATCGACCAATCCTCCATCTGAAAATGTTAAACAAATACATTTGGATCCTAAAGTTCCACATGGAGACGTTACGCTCCATAATGTTGGCTATGGAACCGGGAGATTACATGGTACCTCTGGATGTACGGGATGCTTACCTACATGTGCCTATAGCACCGTCACATCAGTATTACCTCAGGTTTGCTATCCTCCAGGAACATTTCCAGTTCCAAGCTCTGCCCTTCGGGCTAGCTACAGCACCCAGGGTGTTTACCAAGATCATGGTGGTTATGGCAGCTTGTCTGCGCAAACAGGGGGTAAGAATATTCCCATACCTCGACGACCTGTTAATCCTAGCACATTCGCAGGAGTTACTTTTGAGTTATCTTCAACAGACAATAGTTTGTTTACAGAGACACGGGTGGCTCATAAATTGGGAAAAGTCGTCCCTGAATCCGTCACAGCGGATGGTTCATTTGGGGGCCATATTGGATTCAGACCTACAGAAAGTTCTCTTACCAGAGAAAAAGATAGTCAAGGTGCAGGTCATGGCTCAGGAAGCGTTGCATGCCCAGACAATGTCAGTCCATGCAGAAATGCGACTGTTGGGTCTGATGGTATCAACCTTCGACATGGTGGAATATGCGCAATTCCACTCCAGACTGTTGCAGCACCTTATTTTGACCAAATGGAACGGAAATCATCAGACGATAAAGAAGCAGATGATAAAGATTCCAGTGAAAGTAAAAAGGTCTCTAGCGTGGTGGCTACAGACAGACCATTTAAACAAGGGAAGACCTTTTTGGATAAAAGAGTGGCAAGTCCTGACAACAGATGCCAGCCTGCAAGGCTGGGGGGCAGTACTCGGAAGCCTATGGTTCCAGGGAAAATGGACCGCAGGGGAAAGTCGCCTGCCGATAAATCTGTTGGAGATAAGGGCCGTTTACTTGGCTCTAGTTCAGGCAAAGGACAATCTACAAGGAAGACCAGTCCAGATCCGCTCAGACAATGCGACGGCAGTAGCATACCTCAATCATCAAGGAGGAACTCACAGCAAGAGTCTGATGGAGGAAGCAACTCCCATTCTAAAATGGGCAGAACTCCATCTCCCAGGATTGTCAGCAGTATTTGTCACTTGTGTACTAAACTGGGAAGCGGATTTTCTCAGTCGGCACACCATTCAGGAAACCGAATGGGCACTACACCCAGAAGCGTTTCAGACACTGGTGAACAGATGGTGTCTACCGGAGATAGACCTTATGGTGTCTCGTCTAAACAACAAAGTTCCGAGGTACGGATCAAGAACAAGGGACCCAGGAGCGGTCCTTGTAGACGCACTGTCAGTAGAATGGAGGTTTCAGCTGGCATATCTGTTCCCTCCAATATCTCTGTTACCCAGAGTAGTGAGAAAGATAAAACAGGCAAAAGGAGCAATCATTCTAATAGCTCCAGCTTGGCCAAGAAGGCATTGGTACACAGATCTGTGGAGAATGTCTGTGGATGCACCGATACTGCTCCCTCAACGTCCAGATCTACTAATGCAGGGTCCTTGTTGTCACAGTAATCTGGATCGCCTATCTTTGACGGCGTGGCTGTTGAAACCTCTATCTTAGAGGCTAAAGGATTTTCGAAACAAGTAATCCAAAGCATGCTTAGAGCAAGAAAGCCTTCTTCGGCCCGTGTGTATCATAGAATATGGCAAACCTATATTCATTGGTGTTCTGGAAAAAAATTAAATCCGAGATCTTTTAAAGTAGCTAGGATTTTGAATTTCCTTCAGGCAGGATTGGATAAGGGGTTGAAAGTTGCTTCCTTGAGGGTTCAAGTTTCAGCGTTAACTGTATGGTTTCAGCAGAAGATTGCTGATTTACAGGATGTACGTACATTTTTTCAAGGAGTAGTACATATTCAACCTCCATTTGTTCCTCCTGCAGCCCCCTGGGATTTGAATTTAGTTCTTACATTTCTCCAGGGTCCTCTGTTTGAACCACTTGAGAGAGCAGATCTTAAATGGTTAACGGTTAAAGTTCTTTTTATACTGGCAATGGCGTCAGCCAGAAGAGTGTCAGATTTAGGAGCATTATCATGTAAGTCTCCTTTCCTAAGTTTTTTTTCTAGACAGAGCAGTTCTCAGAACGAGATCTAGTTATCTTCCAAAGGTGGTATCAAAGTTTCACCTGAATGAAGAGATTGTAGTCCCAGCTTTTCAGGTATCGGTACTATCTGCGGGAGAAGCGTCGCTGGACGTGGTCCGAGCTTTGAGAATCTACATAGATCGTACTAGTGCCATCAGGAAAACAGATTCCCTCTTCATCCTCTACGGATTCCATAGGAGAGGTTGGCCTGCTAGTAAACAGACGCTGGCGAGATGGCTCCGAATGGTAATATCAGAAGCTTATTCTCATGCAGATCTCCCTATTCCGGCTAATGTCTCTGCACACTCTACACGTAAGGTAGATCCTTCTTGGGCAGCACAGCAGGGTGCTTCAGCAGAACAGATATGTAGGGCAGCCACATGGTCTTCCATAAACACATTCATCAGACATTATGCCTTGGATACTTTTGCCTCTCATGACGCAGACTTCGGGCGAAAGGTCCTCCTGTGCAATCAGGAGCGTCCCCACCACTAAATGGCTTTGGGAATCCCAATGTTATCCTGTGGATAATCCTGTGGACCCAGCCAGAGAAATATACGTTATGGTAAGAACTTACAATTGATAACGGGATTTCTCTTATGTCCACAGGGATCCCACCCTGACGCATCTCATTTGAGGATCTAGACAATCACTAAAACCTCTTCCTTCTTGTATGGAAGGGTGTGCATGTGTGTTCTTATCGCCTAAACAGGTCTCTGCCTGATGTTCCTGCCTAAAATCGCTGTGGAAAGAACTGATCTGAGTCAGGGGGCGGGACTATATGGCGAGGGCCCCAATGCATCCTGGGTGGCCAGAAAGCTCGTGACCGTGTTGGTGCCATTTTCGCTGTCGCTCGACAATATCCCAATGCTATCCTGTGGATACCTGTGGACATAAGAGAAATCACGTTATCAACGGTAAGTTCTTACCATAACGTATATTTTTTCCAGTTTGTCCTGTGGTTCACACCAGCACCTCTGAGACAATACAGCACAAACGCGGTCAGCAACACAAGTTACTTTTAGACACAATGCAAAAGGACGTGTCCCCACGCTTTGTTGCTAGGCCAAAGTCTGTGTGGTCCTGTAAAGTCCGAGTATGTGGTGAAGCGGACGAGCTCCCAACTGTTAAGTTCGATTAACTTTCAGGAAAAGCCAGTACCCTTATTGCACAATGAATCGGGCCGCTGTGGCCACTACGTGTATGCACTAAACCCCTATGTACGCGAGTTGTGTAAGCACGCCAACACGTAGTGAGCACAAAGTAGCTACTCGTGTGACTGAATATACCTTAAACAGAAACAGAATGCGACACCAGTATTTGTATGTTATGTTGTGGTCCAAAGCAGCAACAAATATTTACTCAAAAGGGGATAACAAAGAAATACAACACTAATACAGAGAAGAAGCTACAACCAATGAATACATACGTTAGTTCGCCTGTGCCACCCATATCCGGTACTCAGTCGATCTGGATAGATGACCTTAAGAGCATGAGACTGAGACCGGCCCAGAGGCTTGGCTTTTATACAATATTCCAAAGTACATAACAATAGAAACTAAGCTCTTCATCCATAGGTCAAGGGGCAGGTCATTTACAGTACGAGAGGGGTCATAGGTTGGTTCGAACAGGTGGGCGCTGCTTGGTCCAGGTGTACTTGCTGGAATCCGCCACTGGGTTCCCGTCAAAAGTCAGGAAAATACAGTAAGATATGATTATTGCATTCCTGCGCATAACTATGCGCAGGAACATGCAATTACATGCAGACTGCTATCGGAATGTTGGCCATAATTTCTCTTACGTCCTTGAGGATGCTGGGGACTCCGTAAGGACTATGGGGTATAGACGGCTCCGCAGAAGACATGGGCACTGTAAAGCTTTAGAATGGGTGTGCACTGGCTCCTCCCTCTATGCCCCTCCTTCAGAACTCAGTTAGTTCCTGTGCCCAGTGGAGACTGGATGCACTGCAGGGGAGCTCTCCTGAGTTTCTCTGAAAAAGCTTTTGTTAGGTTTATTACTTTCAGGGAGCACTGCTGGCAACAGGCTCCCCGCTTCGTGGGACTGAGGGGAGAGAAGCAGACCTACTTAACTGATGGGCTCTGCTTCTTAGGCTACTGGACACCATTAGCTCCAGAGGGTCGGAATGCAGGTGTCGTCCTCGCCGTTCGTCCCGGAGCCGCACCGCCATCCTCACAGAGCCGGAAGATAGAAGCCGGGTGAGTATAAGAAGAAAGAAGACTTCAAAGGCGGCAGAAGACTTCAGATCTTCATGAGGTACCGCGCAGTGGTAACGCTGCCCGCCATTGCTCCCAGTTCACACTCACAGGCGCCACAGAAAGGGTGCAGGGCGCAGGGGGGCGCCCTGGGCAGCATAAATATACCTCAAATAGGCACTGGCAGAGTACTTATACTGCGGAGGCAGTATAATTTCAAATCCCCCGCCAGTATAAAGATTTAGAGCGGGATCAAAGCCCGCCATCGAGGGGGCGGAGCTTGATCCTTAAGCACTAACCAGCGCCATTTTCTCCTCAGCATGCTGCAGAGAAGCTGCGCCCGGACTCTCCCCTGCTGATATCAAGTACAGAGGGCCAAAACGAGGGGGGGGGGGCACATTATTTGGCGCAAAAGTTTGGTGTATTACACATTTATATAAAAAGCGCTGACAGGCTGGGACTTTGTCTCAGTATGCAGTGGCGCTGGGTGTGTGCTGGCATACTCTCTCTCTGTCTCTCTTAAGGGCCTTATTGTGGGTCAGTCCCCGTAATATTAGATATCCCAGTGTGTGTGGGGGTGTCTGTACGTGTGTGTCGGCATGTCTGAGGTGGAAGGCTCATCTAGGGAGGAGGCAGAGCAGATGATTGTGGTGTCTCCGTCGGCGGCGCTGACACCTGATTGGATGGATATGTGGAATGTTTTAAATGCTAATGTGACTTTATTACATAAAAGATTGGACAAAGCAGAGTCCAGGGAAAAAGCAGGGAGTCAATCCATGGCTTTGACTGTGTCACAGGGCCCTTCGGGGTCTCAAAAACGTCCCCTTTCCCAGGTAGTAGACACTGATACCGACACGGATTCCGACTCCAGTGTCGACTATGATGATGCTAGGTTGCACCCAAGGGTGACCAAGAGTATTCAATATATGATTGTTGCAATAAAAGATGTTTTGCATATCACTGAGGACCCCTCTGTCCCTGACACGAGAGTCTGCATGTTTAAGGAAAAGAAACCTCAGGTAACTTTTCCCCCATCTCATGAGCTGAACACCTCATTTGAAAAAGCTTGGGAAACTCCAGACAAGAAACTGCAGATTCCCAAGAGAATTATTATGGCGTATCCTTTCCCCTCCCAGGACAGGTTACGGTGGGAATCCTCGCCCACAGTGGGCAAGGCTTTAACGCGCTTGTCAAAATAGGTGGCGCTACCATCCCCTGATACGGCAGCCCTCAAGGATCCAGCTGATCTCAGACAGGAAACTACCTTAAAATCAATTTATACACATACGGGTGCCCTATTAAGACCGGCAGTAGTGTCGGCGTGGGTGGGTAGCGCAGTTGCAGCGTGGGCAGATACCTTGTCGTCTGACATTGACACACTAGATAAAGATACCATTTTGTTGGCCTTGGGTCACATTAAGGACGCAGCATTATATATGAGAGAAGCTGCAAGAGCTATTGGGCTGTTGGGTTCAAGAGCCAATGCCATGGCGATTTCTGCTAGACGGTCCCTGTGGACCCGCCAATGGACAGGTGATGCTGATTCAAAAAGACATATGGAGACTTTGTGAAGTTTTATTTGGGGAGGGCCTCGCGGACCTGGTTACCACAGTTACCGCGGGTAAATCTTCTTTTTTGCCTTATGTTCCCCCACAGCAAAAGAAAACACCGCAATATCAGATGCAGTCCTTTCGGTCGCATAAGTTCAGAAAGGGTCGCGGCTCTTCCTTCTTCGCCAGAGGTAGAGGGAAAGAGCGCCTGCTACGACTAGTTCCCAGGAACAAAAATCCTCCCCAGCCTCTACAAAATCCACCACATGACGCTGGGGCTCCGCTGAGGGAGTCCGCACCGGTGGGGGCACGTCTTTGACTCTTCAGCCAAGTCTGGGTTCAGTCGGACTTGGATCCTTGGGTGGTAGAGATTGTGTCCCGGGGCTACAAACTGGAATTCGAAGATGTGCCTCCTCGCCGATTTTTCAAATCGGCCTTGCCAACTTCCTCCCCAGAGAGGGAAATAGTGGCAGCTGCCATACAAAAGCTGTGTCATCAGCAAGTGATTATCAAGCTTCCCCTACTACAACAGGGGAAGGGTTTTAATTCAAGCCTTTTTGTGGTCCCGAAGCCGGATGGCTCGGTCAGGCCCATTCTGAATCTAAAATCCCTTAACCTATATCTGAAAAGGTTCAAATTCAAGATGGAATCTCTCCGGGCAGTGATCTCCAGCCTGGAAGTGTGTGTGTGTGGGGGGGTTATGGTGTCACTAGATATAAAGGATGCGTACCTTCATGTCCCCATATATCCTCATCAGGCGTACCTGAGATTCGTTGTACAGGATTGTCATTACCAGTTTCAGACGTTGCCGTTTGGGCTTTCCACGGCCCCGAGGATTTTCCCCAAGGTAATGGCGGAAATGATGGTGCTCCTGCGCAAGCAAGGCATCACAATTATCCCATACTTGGACGATCTCCTGATAAAGGCGAGTTCAAGGGAGAAATTGTTACAAAGCGTGTCTCTCTCCCTGAGACTACTACAACAACACGGCTGGATCCTAAATCTACCGAAGTCGCAGTTGGTCCTGACAACTCGACTGTCGTTTTTGGGCATGATTCTGGACACAGAAAAACAAAAGGTCTTTCTCCCAGAGGAAATAGCCCAAGTACTCCAGAACATGGTCAGAGACCTGTTAAAACCAGGAAGAGTGTCAGTTCATCAATGCACTTGTGTATTAGGAAAGATAGTGGCGGCCTACGAGGCCATTCCATTCGGCAGGTTCCATGCAAGGACTTTTCAGTGGGACCTTCTGGACAAGTGGTCAGGGTCCCACCTGCACATGCATCGGAAGATTGCCCTGTCCCCCCGGGCCAGGGTCTCTCTCCTGTGGTGGCTCCAGAGTTCTCACATTCTAGAGGGTCGCAGGTTCGGCATTCAAGATTGGGTTCTTGTGACCACGGACGCAAGCCTCCAAGGATGGGGAGCAGTCACACAGGGAAACAATTTTCAGGGAATATGGTCCCGCCAGGAGGCTTGTCTGCACATCAATGTGCAGGAATTGAGGGCCATTTACAACGGCCTCAAACAAGCGGAGACTCTTCTTCGCAACCTACCTGTTCTAATCCAGTCAGACAACGTCACGGCCGTGGCGCATGTGAACCGCCAGGGCGGGACAAAAAACAGAGCAGCAATGGCAGAAGCCACCAGGATTCTTCGCTGGGCGGAAAATCATGTTAGCGCTCTGTCAGCGGTCTTCATTCCGGGAGTAGACAACTGGGAAGCAGACTTCCTCAGCAGACACGATTTCCATCCAGGAGAGTGGGGACTTCATCAAGAAGTCTTTGCAGAGGTGACAAGTCGTTGGGAACTTCCTCATATAGACATGATGGCGTCACGCCTCAACAGGAAGATTCGGACATATTGTTCCAGGTCGAGGGACCCTCAGGCACCAAATCCTAGCTAAAATGGGTATTCCAGAGGAGGTCATCCCTACTCTTATTAAAGCTAGGAAGGATGTTACGGCAAAACACTAACACCGTATCTGGAGAAAATATGTGTCTTGGTGTGAAGCCAAGGATGCTCCTACTGAGGATTTTCAACTAGGACGTTTTCACCATTTTCTGCAGTCAGGTGTGGATATGGGCCTGAAGTTAGGCTCCATTAAGGTGCAGATTTTTGCCATATCCATATTTTATTAGAAGGAATTGGCTTTCTCCCAGAAGTCCAGACTTTTGTAAAAGGTGTGTTGCACATCCAACCTCCTTTTGTGCCCCCGGTGGCACCATGGGACCTTAACGTGGTGTTACAGTTCCTTAAGTCACACTGGTTTGAACCGCTTCAAACCGTTGAATTGAAGTTTCTCACTTGGAAAGTGGTCATGCTATTGGCCTTGGCATCTGCGAGGTGGGTGTCCGAATTGGCGGCCTTGTCTTACAAGAGCCCCTATCTGATTTTCCATGCGGATCGAGCAGAGTTGAGAACTCGTCCTCAATTTCTGCCTAAAGTGGTTTCGTCATTTCATATGAACCAACCTATTGTGGTGCCCGTGGCTACGGGGGCCTTGGAGAATTCCAAGTCCCTTGATGTAGTCAGGGCCTTAAAGATTTATTTAGCCAGAACGGCTACGGTTCGGAAAACAGATGAACTGTTTGTCCTGTATGCAGCCAACAAGGTTGGCACTCCTGCATCTAAGCTCGCTGGATCTGTAACATGATTCAGCAGGCTCATTCTATGGCTGGATTGCTGGTACCAAATACAGTAAAGGCCCATTCCACTAGGAAGGTGGGCTCTTCTTGGGTGGCTGCCCGAGGCGTCTCTGCATTACTACTTGGTCGGGGTCAAACAGTTTTGCTAAGTTCTACAAGTTTGATACCCTGGCTGATGAGGACCTCGTGTTTGCTCAGTCGGTGCTGCAGAGTCATCCGCACTCTCCCGCCCATTCTGGAGCTTCGGTATAAACCCCATGGTCCTTACGGAGTCCCCAGCATCCTCTAGGACGTAAGAGAAAATAAGATTTTAAACCTAACGGTAAATCTTTTTCTCCTAATCCGTAGAGGATGCTGGGCGGCCGTCCCAGTGCGGAAACATTCTGCAAGACTTGTATATAGTTATTGCATACTTAAGGGTTAAAGTTGAGATCAGTCTTTGGCTGATGCTGTTTTGTTCATACTGTTAACTGGTTATTATTTACCATGTTGTACGGTATGTATGGTGTGGGCTGGTTGTATCTCGCCCTTAGATAACAAAATCCTTTTCCTCGTGCTGTCAGTCTCCTCTGAGCACAGTCCTAACTGAGGTCTGGAGGAGGGGCATAGAGGGAGGAGCCAGTGCACACCCATTCTAAAGCTTTACGGTGCCCATGTCTCCTGCGGAGGCGTCTATACCCCATGGTCCTTATGGAGTCCCCAGCATCCTCTACGGACTAGGAGAAAAAGATTTACTGGTAGGTTTAAAATCTTATTTTACTGTACATGTGGATACCAAATACTATGTTCTGATCTATTTCTGTCCCCTCACATCCTGTAAAGGTGAATACCTCCCTTGCTGTGCCTTCCAAGTAAGTGTAAGTTGCTGGTGTGATGCGTGTAGACTATGTGTAAATAATGCACTAAGTGAATGAAATATGTCTCTGTGGCTTTTCTATGCGTATGCTACCGTATTTACTCATACCACGCGCTAATACGCACTACCTGCGAGCACATGTACGCTGCGTGTGAGTATGCGCACGCACGGCCGAACACGTGCACGCACATAGACCACTCTGAATGAGGTTTGTATGTGTAGTGTGAGTGTGTAATATTTTTGACTTTGACACTACCTTACCAATACTTCCAGGAGTAACGTTAGGAGACATTTCTCTGATCCATCAGCTCATATGACTGATGTTATTATTCATCTAGAATCTCCAATTCATACGCTATGTTCCCCATCCATTGTTTTACATTGGTGCTGACATAGGATTTGGCGAGTGACTACATCTCCATTTATACTTCATGGTTAGTTACCAGTACAAGAGAGAGATATATCTAAGTCTTATTATAATATTACATTTGTTATTGTGAGTGTTCTCAGGAGGGTGGACACAATGATAGTCTGAGACACAATATTATAAAGCCTTCATTAAAAGTTATGTTTTATTATACACACACATTTACAATTAAGTGTCCCAGAGAGTCGTCTTCTCCTATTGTTTACAAGATTAATATTGTTCCAGAAAATGTCACATTTCCATAATGTATTTTATTTCCAGCAGATGGACACACAAGCAGGAATATCTCAGAAGGACATCTAATGTTATCGCTGGATTGTGAAAGAAGAGATAATGACAGTAGACAGGATTCTTCAGGAGCTAATCCCATTACCCCAATTATTCATCCAACTCTATCAACTGATCCCTCTGATCCTGGGAAATGTTCTCCTGATCACTCTGATATTGGTGCATCTGTTACAGCTCTGACAGTAGATACAGTGTTTCCCTGTTCTATAGATGTCAAATATTTTACACAGAACACTAACCCACAGGCAGGTGAGAGGCCATTTCCGTGTTCTGATTGTGGGAAATGTTTTACATACAAATCGTATCTTCTTAGACATCACAGAAGTCACACAGGTGAGAAGCCATTTCCATGTTCTGAGTGTGGGAAATGTTTTGCACACAAATCAGATCTTGTTCAACATCACAGAAGTCACACAGGTGAGAGGCCATTTCCATGTACTGAGTGTGGGAAATGTTTTGCACGGAAATCACATCTTGTTGAACATCAGAGAAGTCACACAGGTGAGAAGCCATTTCCATGTTCTGAGTGTGGGAAATGTTTTGCACACAAATCAGATCTTGTTTCACATCAGCGAAGTCACACAGGTGAGAATCCATTTCCATGTTCTGAGTGTGGGAAATGTTTTGCACACAAATCAGATCTTCTTAGACATCAGAGAAGTCACACAGGGGTGCAGCCATTTTCTTGCTCTGAGTGTGGGAAATGTTTTTCCTGGAAATCGCAACTTGTTACACATCAGCGAAGTCACACAAGTGAGAAGCCATTTCCATGTTCTGAGTGTGGGAAATGTTTTGCACAGAAATCACTTCTTGTTATACATCAGAAAAGTCACACAGGTGACAATCCATTTTCTTGCTCTGAGTGCAGGAAATGTTTTACCCAGAAATCACTACTTGCTACACATCAGCGAAGTCACACAGGTGAGAAGCCATTTCCATGTTCTGAGTGTGGGAAATGTTTTGCACACAAATCAGATCTTGTTAAACATCACAGAATTCACACAGGTGAGAAGCCATTTCCATGTTCTGAGTGTGGGAAATGTTTTGCACACAAATCAGATCTTGTTTCACATCAGCGAAGTCACACAGGTGAGAAGCCATTTCCATGTTCTGAGTGTGGGAAATGTTTTGCACACAAATCAGATCTTGTTACACATCAAAGAAGTCACACAGGTGAGAAGCCATTTCCATGTTCTGAGTGTGGGAAATGTTTTGCACACAAATCAGATCTTCTTAGACATCAGAGAAGTCACACAGGTAAGAAGCCATTTTCTTGCTCTGAGTGTGGGAAATTTTTTGCACTCAAATCATTTCTTGTTAGACATCACAGAATTCACACAGGTGAGAAGCCATTTCCATGTTCTGAGTGTGGGAAATGTTATGCACACAAATCAGATCTTGTTTCACATCAAAGAAGTCACACAGGTGAGAAGCCATTTCCATGTTCTGAGTGTGGGAAATATTTTGCACACAAATCAAATCATCTTAGACATCAGAGAAGTCACACAGGTGAAAAGCCATTTTCTTGCTCTCAGTGTGGGAAATGTTTTTCCCGGAAATCAAAACTTGTTATACATCAGCGAAGTCACACAGTTGAGAATCCATTTCCATGTTCTGAGTGTGGGAAATGTTTTACACAGAAATCACATCTTGTTAATCATCAGCAAAGTCACACAGGTGAGAGGCTATTTCCATACTCTGAGAAATAAATCAGCTCTTGTTGCACAAAATAGACATCACTCAGGTGAGGAACCATTTTAATCTTCTGGAGTATACTTCTTGCCATGCATTGTTCTTCAAGGTTCTTATCCTATCTCCTCTGCTTTTTGCAATATACATGTTACCACTGGGTGAAATAATCAGATGTCATACCCTCATCTACCACTGCTATACAGATGACCTGTCTTTGCTCCAGGTACTGAGAACTCAGTACCAATCCTAAATGGTTGTCTAGCTGAGCTCCAGGTGTGGGTGATGCCAGTTGGCTGTGACTCAGTCCTGGCGAAACAGGTCCTTATGATAGAAGCTCACCAACAAAGGACAGGGCTACAGCTCAGCTTTGCAAACCAGCCAGACGTGCACTTGGGGGTTCAGAGTTACAAAATGCTGATCATGTGCGGAATCTTGGTGTCCTGGATGGTGGAGTGACACTTAGACATCAGGTATCTGCCACAATCATATACTCATCTGAAGAACATAGCCAGACTCCAGCACTTTATTCCCTCAGAAGATCTACCTACAGTCATACATGTACTTGTATCATCACACATAGACAACTGCAATGTCCTCTACCTGGGTCTCCCAGCAAAAGAATTGCACCACTTGTAGCTTGTTCAGAATGCAGCAGCCAGGCTGTTACCTAACCAGCCCGTTCCTGCCACATAACACCCATTCTCTGCTCCCTTCACCGGCTGCCTGTAAGATGGTGACAATTACATAATCTTACTGACTTTCCCAGCCCTACATGATCAGGGTCCATGGTACCAGAAGCAGCTTCTGCCTCCTTACTGCCCTGCTTTTTTCCACCTGCATATGAAAGACTGTTACCAGAAGTACCAAGAATCCCCAAGCAGTGTTGAGATGTCAGAGGGGGAGACAGGGTGGTGGCACTAGTGCTGTAGCGGGAGCTGTCTGATGCACTGTCTATGGGTAATATTGTCCCCAAGCAGCGCTGAGCTGGCAGAGGGACACGGAGGCTGGCAGTAGTGAGGGGGAGACAGGATGGGTGGCAATAGTGTGGAGGAGACAGGGAGGGTGGCAATAGTGGAGGGAGATGGGGGGATGGCAATAGTGGAGGGAGGCAGGGCGGTTGCAGTAGGGGGAGACGTCTGGTGGTTGTAGTATGGGGGGAGACAGGGTGGTTGGCAGTAGTGGGGGGAGAGTGCGGGTGGCAGTAGTGAAAGGAGACAGGGCGGGTGGCAGTAGTGGAAAGAGAGTGCAGATGACAGTAGTGAAAGGAGACAGGGTGGGTGGCAGTAGTGGGGGGAGACAGTGCAGGTGGTAGTAGTGGAGGGAGACAGGGTGATGGCAGTAGTGGAGGGAGACGGGGCAGGTGGCAGTAGTGGTAGACGGTGGTGGCAGTAGTGGGAAGACAGGGTGGGTGGCCGTAGTGGAGGGAGACGGGGTGGGTGGCAGTAGTGGGGTTAGACACGGGGCGGATGGCAGTAGTGGGGGGAGACGGTGGTGGTAGTGGGGAGAGACCGGGTGGGCGGCAGTAGTTGGGGGAGACAGGGTGGATGGTCACAGTGCAGTACCAGGGGATGCTGGAGGCAGTAAAGAGGTATGGGTCCCGCACAGAACCAGTTGATAATTTGACTTAATTATGCTTATGTCTAATTAATCCCTTGTATGTGTTACTGTTATTTGCTGTGTCAGCCTTCAAGTGTGTTCTGTGTAATAATCCTGAAAGAAGTGCTGCTACTGAACTAATCATTTTAATTAACTTTGAAAAGATGAGATATGAGGTGCACTCTGGAAGCTTATAGGGAGTTAATCAAAGATGAACGCAGATATGACATCACACAGCCCCACCGGAAAATGGTCCCGGCCCTCCAGCATATAGATTGACAAAAATCTGTATATTAAAGATATGAAATGAAGTTGTTTAAAAACAAAAGATTTCTGTTGAGTATTTGTCTCTGTATTATCTTATTTTCAGATAATTGTCACTATGATGACAGAAACAATTTCCTGTTACTGTGTCACTTGTTACTTTTGTGGCCACATTATATCAGTGTTGCTGTGTATAAATCTCCCGTCTGGTGTGTAAAGGTGGGTACACACGCTGCCATTGTGACTGTGCGATTTCCCTTGAGCTGGCCGGAGCCCAGAACAACCAATATTGACTAAAAGTACATGTGATTTTGGCTATGTCCGATTTTGACAGCTCATGTGATTAGTGGGATGACATTACAGGTGGGGGTGTCATAGCTGGGTTACGATGTGCACCCGGACTAGTACTGGACACTGCATCTGGTCTTGAGCGCTGTGGACAGAACTGGGCTGGCTTAAGAATTGGTCTGATTCAGGTGTGGTAGTCAGGCAGTATGAACTGTGATGGTAGGTGACCGGCTGTGGGTACTGGAACACTGATGGGAGCCACCAGTGCAATGTGTAGCGGGGTAACACCTATAGAGAGAGTCATGTGAGAACTGGAGAGGAACGGAATGCTGGGAGGAACAGCAATGCAAGAGAGGCTCGTGTCACTGGCTGGAACCAGTGTGGTAGCTGTGAAGAGGGTGAAGTCTATGGTAATGACTAGAAGAAGCTGAGGGCATCAGCAATAATTGTAGACGCGGCTGAGGATGTTGGCAATACTTGTAGACGAAGCTGAGGATGTCAGCAACACTTGTAAACGAAGCTGAGGATGTCAGCAATACTTGTAGATGAAGCTGAGTACTTCAGCAATACTTGTAAACGAAGGATGGTAACTTGTACTGAGTCTATTACCAGCAGAAGATTCTAGAGCTCACTCCAGGCTGAGAAACACCAAAGCACTGACAGCTTGTTAGTGCTGAGAGCTGGAACTTATACCCAGTGCTTGCAGCTGAGTAGATGAACAGCTCACATGACACTGAGAGACTCCGGGTTGGCTCCTGGAGAATCAGCTGGATGGAGACTGTCATGGCACTGCCCATGGAGAGGAGCAGTGGGAACTCCGGCGTGCTGTGGCCTGGTCCAACGGCCGCCAGCAGGGAGACGCTGTAGCACAATCATGGATAACGCAGCGAGCGGCAGGACACAGCGGAGACGTGCTTGAACGAGGGATCACACCAAGGCTTGTGGCAGAAGTAGACCAAGGCGCGACTGGGGAGCGCAGGTAACCTCCGTTTTGTGACGGGGTCTCTTTCTGTGTAAATAAATAGTGGCAGACATTTTATATCAGTGCATTAATGTGGAGTGGGGGCAATGGCCTGTCCGGAAGCTGCAATTGCATCATGTGATTTCCTCTCATTTCCATATTCCCTTCTGCTGTGTGTGTGTGTGTGTATATATATATTTTTTTTTAAATATTTTTAAAAATAATAAATTATGTCTGTTCAAATGTTCTATTTCTTTTTTACTTGTAGGTGAATTAGGGTTGTTGTATTTAAATAATAAACTTACCTGACCCTTTCCTGGAAACGTACATGTATGAAGGTATGGGAGATACCTGCTGCAGTCCCTTCTACTTACATTTGGGAGGTACGGTTGTTTTGGGGGGAATTAGCAGCAAATATTAAATGATACATTGCCTCCATAACGTCTCGCTGACCCTCTGATTTTTACAAAAATATGTTACACAAAATGACATTTGCATTAACAACTATTAATTAAACAAGAAAAACACTATTTTTTTCAAAAAAAACTTTCTACATTAAAAAATAGAAGAAAATCACCAATTCTGGTCTGGATTCATTGACTCTATCAGGAGAACAAGAGCCTTTTTAGCAAGGACTATGCCAACAGTAACCAGTAGAGGAATCGGGCGTATCCCACAGAATATCAGCGCTGCCACCATACATTGGGTATAGAAGATAAAGGGCAGATTTCTGAACAGTGCTTTTAGAAGGAACATAAGTGCATAGATCACAATGATCAGAAGTCTGGGACAATGAGGTCAAGAAACCAACGCTGTGGTACTAATGACCTCAATACAGGTCACTTGGAGCAAGAGACTAGGGTAAGGGCAGCAACAATTTTTTTAAACAACTAAAAATCCAGTTTGAAAAAAAAAAATCATAAATGTAAAAAAATGAGGATTGTCCAGTACAGAGGACTGTGTACTCAGCATGTCTAAGTACATACCACTGGACGATGCGCTGGAATGGGAGGAGGGGGTGGGCTGTATGGGTCCCGGCAGAAAACAGCTCATCTGTTGAGGAGGGTTTCCTGGCACATAATGCATGGGTTGGTGATGTGGGTGGTGGCACATTTGAGAGAGTCGTTGTTTGTGCATCAAGAACCAGACACTTGTAGATTTTTTGATCCTCCATCAGTCGCATCTCTGCCGTGATGTAATTGCCAACAGATTGCTCCAAGTCCGGGGGCCTATTAAGAACCTCCTCAGCGTGAGTAAAAACTGTTGTGAGCTGGTTGGGGCAGAAGTGGGTTTCCAGATAACCTCCGTTGTTTCAAGGGTCATGACTATGGGGTTGGGTCGTCCACTTCAGTTGCCTCACTTATGGAAGGCTCCACTTCCAGCTCCGGTGTAATATCCTGCAATATAAAACAAAAATGATCTCCATGTAAAAATGTGTGGGTGCAATACAATACAAATGTGTGTGTACTTACCAGATCCAGACTCTCTGATGCCTTCTCTTCCACAAGAGTGGGAGAATCCGGATCCAGATGACACTGTGACCTTATCCTTGGCTCTTGCTCCAAAGTGATTTTCATGAGGTCATAATACTACAGTGTTGGCTTGTAAATCTCATCCGTCCCTGCTCCTGAATGTTGCGATTCCATGTACCTATTGTGCTCCTACAAAAACACTGTTGGAAAATTTGTGAGCTTCTTTACCCAATTTAGGTCTGCAGCGCTGTTCCTGGCTCTACTGTATCTGATCAGCTGCTCATATGCCTGATTCCTCTTTGTCCTGTTGGCATAGTCAACACTTATTACACACCACAGGCACTCGTTCTCCTGATACAATTCAATGAATCCAGACCAGAATTTCTGACTTTCATCTGCTGATTTATCTGTGGGAAAAATATACACAATTTAACTACATTGTACAAGTGTAATGTACACACCTATGTCATACAACCTGTATAGTAACGCACAAGCAGCAACTTGAATTATGAGCACCCAGCTGACTCATATCCAGCGCCGTTACATATTATTACACACTGTAATGCCCATTACACATTATTACACACCGCAATGCCCTTTACACATTATTACACACCGCGATGCCCTTTACACATTATTACACACCGTAATGCCCATTACACATTATTACACACCGTACTGCCCATTACACATTATTACACACCGTACTGCCCATTACACATTATTACACACTGTAATGCCCATTACACATTATTACACACTGTAATGCCCATTACACATTATTACACACCGTACTGCCCATTACACATTATTACACACCGTACTGCCCATTACACATTATTGCACACTGTAATGCCCATTACACATTATTACACACTGTAATGCCCATTACACATTATTACACACTGTAATGCCCATTACACATTATTACGCTGCATTATTAACATTAAACATTATTACGCCCTGTAATGCCCATTACACATTATTACGCTGCATTATGCACATTACACATTATTACACACCGCAATTCCCTTTACACATTATTACACACCATAATGCCCATTACACATTATTACGCTGCATTATGCCCATTACACATTATTACACACCGTAATGACCATTACACATAATTACACACCGTAATGCCCATTACACATTATTACACACCGTACTGTCCATTACACATTATTACACACTGTAATGCCCATTACACATTATTACACACCGTAATGCCCATTACACATTATTACACACTGTAATGCCCATTACACATTATTACACACCGTACTGCCCATTACACATTATTACACACCATAATGCCCTTTACACATTATTACACACCATAATGCCCATTACACATTATTACATACCGTAATGCCCATTACACATTATTACACACCGCAATGCCCTTTACACATTATTACACACCTTAATGCCCATTACACATTATTACTCACCGCAATGCCCTTTACACAACGTTATGCCCATTACACATTATTATGCACATTACACATTATTACACACCGTAATGCCCATTACACATTATTACGCTGCATTATGCACATTACACATTATTACACACTGTAATGCCCATTACACATTATTACGCTGCATTATGCACATTACACATTATTACACACCGCAATGCCCTTTACACATTATTACACACCATAATGCCCATTACACATTATTACGCTGCATTATGTCCATTACACAAAATGACACACCGTTATGCACATTACACATTATTACACACCGTTATACCCATTACACATTATTACACACCGTAATACACTTTACACATTATTACACACTGTAATGCCCATCTCCTATATAATAGCCCAGATCTGTGACTCTGTGCCTGTTTGTCTAATGCTGGGCGTGTCTAGGAAATCTCATTGGGTTAGCAGCAGGTCTATAACACAGTCCACAGCTAATTAGGCGAGAAACACCCTCTCACACAGGTTACATCCAATGGGAGGCTCTGCCCTTTGGCTGCTGTGTGGTCCCAGAGCAGGATTATCAATGGGACTGATGGAGCTGCAGCTCCATGCCCACACCCCAAAATAGGCCCACTGCATCTGCAGCAATATACTCTCCAACAAGTTACACATAACAATCGGTACAAATTTGAAAAGGGCTTTTCCTATACTTTCAATGGAAATTTGTAGAGCCAAAAATCAGTAGAGACCATAAAAAAGGTTCTCTACCTTCCACAAAGGTACAGTTGGAGGGTATGCCACTGCATCTTCAGCAAGTTTTTGCGCTGTAGATAGGGAAAAAATCCTTTTACTGCAGCGTCCTATGTCCTGCTGCCAGTCCACCTGCCCCCTCCGGTATCAAAAGTCCCCACTCCCTAGCCGCAGCGCAGGTGGAACAAAAGCTGCTGCGGCCACTGGCATAGATGTGTAGGAAAGTGGCGCAGCAGAAGGCTTTCATAGCCCTCCCTGTGGTGCATACTCTCTGAGCCCCGGAGCCTCCTCTGCACATGATGTCACAGAAGTGCCTCCTCGCCACAGCCGCGCCCATATCCCCAGAGGCCCTGACTTTGCAACACAGCACCTGGGCTGCCGGCCTGGAAGCCCCGAGATGGCTAATGTAACAGATAGCGTGTGTGATATTGCAGAGGGTAATGCCTGGACGCTGAATCAATGTAAAAGGTGACAGTGCTGTGCAATGCAGTGGGTGTGCAGTGTCACTGATACTGCACAGCACTCTCACCTTTTACATTGATTCAGCAAGTCAGTTCTGCCAGCTAGTAACTATTGTTAGCGCCGGTGTCTCAACGAGCTGCATTAGACGCACTAAATAAACTACAGCTCCCATTAGCCCTTATCGCTGAAGCATTCCTGCACTTAGGCCTACTGGGAGCTGTAGTTTATTGAGTGCATCATCTTCCCTGTAATGTGGCGCATTGGGACATTGTCGCTAACAATAGGGATTGGCTGCTGTGCGAGTCTCCGGGAGAACCACTGACAAAGGGATGACAGCAGCTTAGCTGCTTTAAGGAGGTGAAGCAGGAGAAGCATTTACCGCCCCTCCCCCAATCGCAGTATCTCTGGGCCCCATCCATTCCTATGTGTCTGCAGCATGAGAGGCGGCCATGTTGGAGACCAAAATGGCTCAGGAACCAATGGGGCTTCTCAGTGTAAGTGTCCAGCCAATCCTGGTACATTTCCTCCTTTAAAAAGGGGCAGCTTGTTGCACTCTCTGCCAGTGCTTTGTTGTTGCTTAGTAAAAGCCCAGCTCTGTGCTCCCACATATAGATTCTGTGTCTCCAGGTAGTCTCAGTTCCCACTCCGCTCCCTGTCCATACCTGCTTTCCACCGCTGCATACTACCGGCCAGCACTCCAGTACACCACCCACAGATACCTGTGCTCCGGTTGGTACTTTGTGTTCCCTGGGACCCTGTGGGGTCTGCCAATCCCTTCAGAGTTCTTCAGCTACATCTTTGAATATCCATGTTCTTCAGCCATGTCTTTGAATATCTGAGTTTTTCAGCTACGTCTTTGAATATCCATGTTCTTCAGCCACGTCTTCTAATACTCAGTATCTATTCATCATCAGAGTTCTTCAGCCATGTCTTTAATTATCCAATCACCACATTTCTTCAGAGTTCTTTTTCCACGTCCTTCTGATATCCAGCAACCATATTTCTTCAGAGTTTTCAGCCCCATCTTTACGTATTCAGTTTCTTCACTCCTATTGAACTATATCTAAATACTCAGACTCTACCAGTAATTTACAATTTCCTGGTCTGTTGCGTCAATCATTTCACAGACCTTCATTCTTGAGTGTCTATCATACGTAAACCTGTATGTTGTTCTCTCATTAAAGTATATGAGAAGAAACTATCTTTGTCCTCCTCATTTCCTCCACACAAGGGCATCTACTCCTTTAGCTATTCCACTCCCAACAGATTCACAAAAACCGCATTGCATTCGGTGACTGTGGCCCTCATTCCGAGTCGTTCGCTCGGTATATTTCATTGCATCGCAGTAAAATTCCGCTTAGTACGCATGCGCAATATTCGCACTGCGACTGCGCCAAGTAATTTAACAATGAAGATAGTATTTTTACTCACGGCTTTTTCTTCGCTCCGGCGATCGTAATGTGATTGACAGGAAATGGGTGTTACTGGGCGGAAACACGGCGTTTCAGGGGCGTGTGGTTAAAAACGCTACCGTTTCCGGAAAAAACGCAGGAGTGGCCGGAGAAACGGAGGAGTGTCTGGGCGAACGCTGGGTGTGTTTATGACGTCAAACCAGGAACGACAAGCACTGAACTGATCGCAGATGCCGAGTAAGTCTGAAGCTACTCTGAAACTGCTAAGTAGTTTGTAATCGCAATATTGCGAATACATCGGTCGCAATTTTAAGAAGCTAAGATTCACTCCCAGTAGGCGGCGGCTTAGCGTGTGTAACTCTGCTAAAATCGCCTTGCGAGCGATCAACTCGGAATGAGGGCCTGTATTCGTTAGGCCACAGCCACCTGTGGTTAAAGCAAGCACCCCATGTGTATATGTGATGTGTTTTGTCAGATTTGCGGCCCCATTTTAAAAAAAGTCAGATTGAATCTGAAAAGCGTGGCACCACAACAATGGAGACCATCTGGAAGTCATATTAATGAGATAGGGGCCCAGTGGTACAGTGCATTGCATATTTATGTCCAATTGATAGCAAAGAAACCAGAAAATCTTTCAGAGATAATAAAGCTGTTTATGCTAATAAAATCCAGGATTTAGTACATATTGTAATGACAAAATGAATAGCTAGCGTGAACGGGTGACAGCATGGCTGGGGGAGGTGCTCTGGTACAGGCATACAGTAAGCTCAGCGGGAATGAATACTAATGAGTGATCAATGGGGTGGTGCAGAAGCCTGCATTGAGTTGCATACTGTAGTGTAGGGAGCTGCCTAGTCTGTGAACAATACCGTGTAAATAGTGCCTCATACCGTGGCATAGATTACCGTAGAAAATAATTTTGTTTTTTTTCAGAATTAAAGGGGAGAAGCGAGAAACCAAATAACTTTATTGAATTAAAAATAATAAATAAATACTTAAAAAATAATAATAATTGCGCACCCTGCTGAGTATCAAACCCAGGAGTACACACATTGCGGGCGGACACTGTATTCATTGGGCCACAGCCAGCTGTGGTAAGAGTAAGCACCCCTGGTGTATATGTAATATGTTTTGTCTGATTTGTGGCCCCGTTTTTAAAAAAAAAGTCAGATTGAATCCGTCAAGCATGGCGGCACAGCAATGGAGACCATCTGGAAGTCATATTAATGAGATGCGAACCCGGTGGTACAATGCATTACATATTTCTGTCCATTTGATAGGAACTAAATCTCAAATCATTTCTGAGATAATAAAGCTGTTTATGCTAATAAAATCCAGGATTTAGTACACAATGTAAGGACAAAATGAATAGTGTGAACAGGGCGGCAGCGTGGCATTGTATTTTGTAGAATGGGACCTTTTTTTTATATAAAGGGAAGTAGCAACACACCGCATAACTTTATTGCATTAAAAGGTAAGAAATAAATACATAAAAAAATAATAATAATTGTGCCCCGCTGGGGTGCACTCATTGTGGGCTGTGACTGTATTCATTAGGCCACAGCCAGCTGTGGTAAGAGTAAGCACCCCTGGTGTATATGTGATGTGTTTTGTCAGATTTGCTGCCCCATTTAAAAAAAATCAGATTGAATCCGACAAGCGTGGCGGCACAATGGAGACCATCTCAGAATCAACTTTATTGGCCAGGTATACTTGCGTATACTAGGAATTGTTTGCGGTTACAGAGCATCGCCAGATACAACATGGAGGGGGGGATATTTAACATGGAACAATACATAACATGTAGACATACATACATACATACATACATACATAGTACATAGCATATTGTAGATTACTACGTGAACACTATGCAAGATAGTATCTCAGTTTATAGCTTCAGGCATTTCAGACATTGTTTAGTAGATGAACAGCTAGTGGGAAGAAGCTTTTAGAGGTTATGGTCGACTTGGTGGGAATGGACCTATAACGCCTGCCTGATGGGAGAGTTTAAACAGGACGTGGCCACTTGACTCTGGTCATGTATATGTCATGGACAGAGGAGAGATTGACCCTGATGACCTCTTCTGCCAACCTCACCACCCTCAGTAGCCACCGTCTGTCGCAGTCTTTGGCAGCTCCATACCATACTGTGATTGATGAGCATAGGACAGTCTCCACAATGGCGGTGTAGAAAATGAGCATCAGCTTCTGCGGGATGTTGAATTTCCTGAGTTGCCTCAGAAAGAACATTCTTTGTTGTGCCTTCTTGATGATGGAGCCTATGTTTGCCCCCATTTGAGACCGTGAGAGATATTAGACCCAAGGAATTTGAAGTAGTCAACCCGTGGCACCACACTGTCAGCAATCACTAGTGGGAGCATGGTAGCAGGTTTTTTCTGAAGTCCACTACCATCTCGACCGTTTTGATGGGGTTTAGGTTAAGGTTGTTCTTACTACACCACAGAGTTAGCCAGTCCACCTCGCGTCTGTATGCCGACTCATCTCCTTCCTTGATTAAATCAATGATGGTGGTGTCATCTGTGAATTTTATGATTTTTAGCGGATGCTTGACCGAGATACAGTCATTGGTGTATAGAGAGAAGAGCAGGGGGGAGAGGACACAACCCTGGGGGCCCCCGTGCTGATCAAGCGCACGTCTGATGAGAACTTCCATGCTTTCACTTGTTCCCTCGCTGTCAGGAAGTCCATGATCCAGGAGCATGTTGGTGCTGGAACCCCTAGGGAGAGATGTTTTGGTTGCAGGATACATGGGACAATTGTATTGAAAGCTGAGCTGAAGTTGACAAAAAAGGACTCTAGCATAGGTGCCTGGACGGTCCAGGTGCTGCAGAAGTTAGTGTAGCCCCAAGTTGACTGCGTCCTCGATGCTCGTGTTTGCATGGTAGGTGAACTGCAGGGGATCTAGGTGAGCGTTCGTCACTTCTCTCAGGTGGTTCAGTACTAGCCGCTCGAACACTTTCATGGCCACTGATGTTAGGGCAATTGGCCTGTAGTCATTCAGATCTTTAGCGGTTGCGATCTTGGGAACCGGGACAATTGTTGAGCATTTGAAGCAGGAGGTAACCTTGCACGTCTCCAGCGAGGTGTTAAAGATCCTGGTAAAGATGGGTGCAAGCTGAGCAGCGCAGGACTTTAGGGAAGATGGCGATATGCAATCTGGGCTTGTTGCTTTCCTGGGATTGCCCTTGTTGAACATGTCTTCCACCGCTCCTATATCAACCCACAGAACCTGGGAGGGGGCAGCTATGCTTTGGTCAGGGGTGGGATTGAGACCAGGGGCTGCTTCCTCAAACCTGCAGTAAAAGTTGTTCAGCTCATCTGCCAGTTTTTGGTGCATGACGATGGGGGTTTCTTGTAGCTAGTCATGACTTGCATGTCTCTCCAGACTGATGCGGGTTCGTTGGCTGAGAGGTTTTTTGTCAGCTTGTTGGAGAATTGCTTTTTTGCCAGCCTAATCTCGTGGGTCAGGGAGTTTGTAGTAATTTTGTACAGAGCTCCGTCTCCGCTGCGATGGGCCTCCTCCTTGGCCTGACGGAGCTTCTTGAGTTAAGCGCTGAACCACGGCTTATTGTTGAAGGAGCGGAATGTCTTGATTGGCACGCACATGTCCTCACAGAAACTGATGTAGGATGTCACTATGTCGGACAGTTCGTCCAGGTCAGTAGATGAGGATTCAAAGACCCTCCAGTCTGTGCAGTCAAAGCAGGCCTGTAGCTTCTGCTTAGCTTGTTCAGCTTTTTGTGGACCTAACTACGGGTTTTACCTTTCTTAGCAGCTGGGTGTAGGTTGGGAGGAGCTGAACAGTGGTCGGCAAGGTCCAGGGCTGCACGGGGGATAGACCGGTAGGCATCCTTAATGGTGGTGTAACAATGGTCCAGGGTGCGCCATTCCCTGGTGGGGCATTTGACCTACTGCCTGAACTTTGGTATCTCCTGGCTCAGGTTTGTGCTGTTGAAGTTGCCCAGTACTATGAGTGGTGAGACCGGATATTTCAGTTCTGCATCCGATATCCTGATGGGCTTAGTTTGCACTTGCATGGGTGAATATACACTCCCACCAGGACTATTGAGGCAAATTCCCGGGGGGAGTAAAATGGTTTACAGTTGATGATAAGCGTCTCCAGAAGTGGGCTGCATGATTTGTTTAGGATCGTGATGTTGGTGCACCACCTTTCCTTTACGTGGAAGCAGATTCCACCACCTCTGGTTTACCGGAGAGCTCCTAGTCACGATCAGCCCTGAAGAGGCTAAAGCCCGGTAGGGACACTGAGGGATCGGGAATTTGATTGTCCAGCCACGTCTCAGTGAAGCAGATGCTGATGGCTGATGCTGCACCACAGTACGTTTGGGGCCCGTCTTCGCTTGGGGGAAGGCTTCTTATCACCACTGCCATTTCTATGGAGCATGTTGACATCGCCCTCTCCTGGTACCGCAGACGTGCCATGACTAGGCTGGAGCACCTCATCTCAACTCTGTTTGGGGGCCCTACACTGCCACCACTGGGGGCCTCGGCCACATCACTGGTCATATTAATGAGATAGTGACCCAGTGGTACAGTGCATTACATATTTCTGTCCATTTGATGGCAAAGAAACCAGAAAATCTTTCAGTGATAATAAAGCTGTTTATGCTAATAAATCCAGGATTTAGTACACAATGTAATGACAAAATGAATAGCTAGCATGAACGGGCGGCAGCGTGGCTGGGGGAGGTGCTTTGGTACAGGCATAGAGTGAGCTCAGTGGGAATGAATACTAATGAGTGATCAATGGGGGGAGGTGCAGAGGCTGCATTGAGTTGCATACTGCAGTGTAGGGAGCTGCCTAGTCTGTGAACAATACAGTGTAAATAGCGCCTCATCATACCTTGGCATAGAATACTGTAGAAGAGTATTTTGATTTTTTTTCTCCAGATTTAAAGGAAAGAAGCGACACACCAAATACAATTATTGAATTAAAAAGAATAAATAAATACATTAAAAAAAATAATAATAATTGTATGCCCCACTGGGTATTGAACTCAGGGGTGCATGCATTGCAGTTGACACTGTATTCGTTAGGCCACAGCCAACCGTGGTAAGAGTAAACACCCCTGGTGTATTTGTGATGTGTTTTGTCTGATTTGCAGCCGCATTTTTAAAAAAAAGTCGGATTGAATCCACCAAGCGTGGTGGCACAGCAATGGAGACCATCTGGAAGTCATATTAATGAGATAGGGACCCAGTGGTACAGTGCATTACATATTTCTGTCCATTTTAGAGCAAAGAAACCAGAAAATCTTTCAGAGATAATAAAGCTGTTTATGGTAATAAAATCCAGGATTCAGTACACAATGTAACAACAAAATTAATTGTGTGAACAGGGCGGCAGCGTGGCATTGTATTTTGTAGAAGGGGACTTTTATTTAAAGGGAAGAACGTGATTGGCCAGCCTCTCACAGATCACTACTTACTGCCACAGCATTGTTTTCAGCACTATAGTCTTAACGTGGAGCATTCGCCACCCAGCGGTTAAACTGTGTATTACATGGCGTGGGACACAATGCCATAACGTTATTTACAACTCGCGACTCAGGATCCTAAATAGTGCGCTATGAGCAACGATGTTTGAGGACACATCTGTATCTGTGGGAAACATATTAAACACAATTTATATACAAAGTACAAGTTTAATGTACATACCTGTGTCATACAACCTTTTTAGTAACGCACAAACAGCTACTTGAATTATGAGCTCCCAGCTGAAAATTAAAACAAATCTGCAGGACCGTTACACATTATTACACACCGTTATGCCCATTACTGTTATGCACACCAGTGCCTGCAGGAAAGTACTGGTGTCAGGACTGTTATGCACTCCAGTGCCTGCAGGAATGTACTGGTGTTTGAACTGTTATGCAAAACAAATGGACTCACAGACAGACTAGGGAATATGACATAACGTACACAGAAGGTGGTAGGGTAACAAAATACACACAAAGTGAACAGAGAAGCCCAGAGGCTAAGGAACTGGGTATCTCCCTTGTATTAGGACTGCTTAGATGGGAAAAGCAAGATGTTGTGTTTTAATACGTAGAGAACCCGAAATGCTGTTGCTAAGGGCAACAGCAAAACCCTAAAGGGTTACCAACGGGTGTGGCAGTAAACTCCTTGGTCAGAGATGGAATGATAGACACAAGGAGAGTCTCCACAATCCTAATTCTCACTTGCAGTGCACAGGTTCAGCTTACTGCCACTAAACTGACCCCTGACACCTAGCACAGTGAGACAGGATTAGACAGGCAAGTCTTAGAATACAGCCGCAAACTTGCTAAGTTCACAGAGTAGTAACAGAACCCCAGCAAGCTAAACGACTGACTCCAGTCTTACTGCTAGGTCTGGATTGGCAGAGTGTAATACCAAATCCCCAGGCCTATTTGCAGTAAGCAACAAACAAATACAAAGCTACACAGTACTGGCTAACTTTCAGAAACTGACTAACCAACAAAGATTCAGCAGCATCTGCTTACCCTGAAAAGAGGCCTTATAAAGCAGGTGCTGTCCACGCCCCACTCAGACCTCACAGACTGTGAGCACAAAAACCAGCACCGGATCCCCTGCCATGCACAGAGCCTATAACCACTGCACAGCAAAAGACCTGAACCGGAGTATCAGCTGCGCTCAGGTTACTCCGCTAGCACTTGTCTCCCGGTTGCCATGACGACGTGGCAGCACAGGGCAGGAGACCCAAACAATTACACATTATTACACACCGTTATGCCCATTACACATTATTACACACCGTTATGCCCATTACACATTATTACACACTGTAATGCCCGTTACACATTATTACACACTGTATTGTCCGTTACACATTATTACACACTGTATTGTCCATTACACATTATTACACACTGTAATGCCCATTACACATTATTACACACTGTAATGCCCATTACACATTATTACACACCGTTATGCCCATTACACATTATTACACACTGTAATGCCCATTACACATTATTACACACCATTATGCCCATTACACATTATTACACACTGTAATGCCCGTTACACATTATTACACACTGTATTGTCCGTTACACATTATTACACACTGTATTGTCCGTTACACATTATTACACACTGTATTGTCCGTTACACATTATTACACACTGTATTGTCCGTTACACATTATTACACACTGTATTGTCCATTACACATTATTACACACTGTAATGCCCATTACACATTATTACACACTGTAATGCCCATTACACATTATTACACACCGTTATGCCCATTACACATTATTACACACTGTAATGCCCATTACACATTATTACACACCATTATGCCCATTACACATTATTACACAGTGTAATGCCCGTTACACATTATTACACACTGTATTGTCCGTTACACATTATTACACACTGTATTGTCCGTTACACATTATTACACACTGTATTGTCCGTTACACATTATTACACACCGTATTGTCCGTTACACATTATTACACACCGTATTGTCCGTTACACATTATTACACACCGTAATGCCCATTACACATTATTACACACTGTAATGTCCATTACACATTATTACACACCGTTATGCCCATTACACATTATTACACACTGTAATGCCCGTTACACATTATTACACACTGTATTGTCCATTACACATTATTACACACTGTATTGTCCATTACACATTATTACACACCGTAATGCTCGTTACACATTATTACACACTGTATTGTCCGTTACACATTATTACACACTGTATTGTCTGTTACACATTATAACACACTGTAATGCCCGTTACACATTATTACACACTGTATTGTCTGTTACACATTATAACACACTGTAATGCCCGTTACACATTATTACGCACCGTTATGCCCATTACACACTGTAATGCCCGTTACACATTACACACTGTATTGTCTGTTACACATTATAACACACTGTAATGCCCGTTACACATTATTACACACTGTATTGTCTGTTACACATTATTACACACTGTATTGTCCGTTACACATTATTACACACTGTAATGCACATTACACAATATTACACACTGTAATGCCCATTACACATTATTACACACTGTATTGCCCATTACACATTATTACACACCATAATGACCATTACACATTATTACACACCGTAATGCCCATTACACATTATTACACACAGTTATGCCCATTACACAATATTACACACTGTAATGCCCATTACACATTATTACACACTGTATTGTCCGTTACACATTATTACACACTGTATTGTCCGTTACACATTATTACACACTGTATTGCCCGTTACACATTATTACACACTGTATTGTCCGTTACACATTATTACACACTGTATTGTCCGTTACACATTATTACACACTGTATTGTCTGTTACACATTATTACACACTGTATTGTCCATTACACATTATTACACACCGTTATGCCCATTACACATTATTACACACTGTAATGCCCGTTACACATTATTACACACTGTATTGTCCATTACACATTATTACACACTGTATTGTCCATTACACATTATTACACACCGTAATGCTCGTTACACATTATTACACACTGTATTGTCCGTTACACATTATTACACACTGTATTGTCTGTTACACATTATAACACACTGTAATGCCCGTTACACATTATTACACACTGTATTGTCTGTTACACATTATAACACACTGTAATGCCCGTTACACATTATTACGCACCGTTATGCCCATTACACACTGTAATGCCCGTTACACATTACACACTGTATTGTCTGTTACACATTATAACACACTGTAATGCCCGTTACACATTATTACACACTGTATTGTCTGTTACACATTATTACACACTGTATTGTCCGTTACACATTATTACACACTGTAATGCACATTACACAATATTACACACTGTAATGCCCATTACACATTATTACACACTGTATTGCCCATTACACATTATTACACACCATAATGACCATTACACATTATTACACACCGTAATGCCCATTGCACATTATTACACAGTTATGCCCATTACACAATATTACACACTGTAATGCCCATTACACATTATTACACACTGTATTGTCCGTTACACATTATTACACACTGTATTGTCCGTTACACATTATTACACACTGTATTGCCCGTTACACATTATTACACACTGTATTGTCCGTTACACATTATTACACACTGTATTGTCCGTTACACATTATTACACACTGTATTGTCTGTTACACATTATTACACACTGTATTGTCCATTACACATTATTACACACCGTTATGCCCATTACACATTATTACACACTGTAATGCCCGTTACACATTATTACACACTGTATTGTCCATTACACATTATTACACACTGTATTGTCCATTACACATTATTACACACCGTAATGCTCGTTACACATTATTACACACTGTATTGTCCGTTACACATTATTACACACTGTATTGTCTGTTACACATTATAACACACTGTAATGCCCGTTACACATTATTACACACTGTATTGTCTGTTACACATTATAACACACTGTAATGCCCGTTACACATTATTACGCACCGTTATGCCCATTACACACTGTAATGCCCGTTACACATTACACACTGTATTGTCTGTTACACATTATAACACACTGTAATGCCCGTTACACATTATTACACACTGTATTGTCTGTTACACATTATTACACACTGTATTGTCCGTTACACATTATTACACACTGTAATGCACATTACACAATATTACACACTGTAATGCCCATTACACATTATTACACACTGTATTGCCCATTACACATTATTACACACCATAATGACCATTACACATTATTACACACCGTAATGCCCATTACACATTATTACACACAGTTATGCCCATTACACAATATTACACACTGTAATGCCCATTACACATTATTACACACTGTATTGTCCGTTACACATTATTACACACTGTATTGTCCGTTACACATTATTACACACTGTATTGCCCGTTACACATTATTACACACTGTATTGTCCGTTACACATTATTACACACTGTATTGTCCGTTACACATTATTACACACTGTATTGTCTGTTACACATTATTACACACTTTATTGTCCGTTACACATTATTACACACTGTATTGTCTGTTACACATTATTACACACTGTATTGTCCATTACACATTATTACACACCGTTATGCCCATTACACATTATTACACACTGTAATGCCCGTTACACATTATTACACACTGTATTGTCCATTACACATTATTACACACTGTATTGTCCATTACACATTATTACACACCGTAATGCTCGTTACACATTATTACACACTGTATTGTCCGTTACACATTATTACACACTGTAATGCCCGTTACACATTATTACGCACCGTTATGCCCATTACACACTGTAATGCCCGTTACACATTACACACTGTATTGTCTGTTACACATTATAACACACTGTAATGCCCGTTACACATTATTACACACTGTATTGTCTGTTACACATTATTACACACTGTATTGTCCGTTACACATTATAACACACTGTAATGCCCGTTACACATTATTACGCACCGTTATGCCCATTACACACTGTAATGCCCGTTACACATTACACACTGTATTGTCTGTTACACATTATAACACACTGTAATGCCCGTTACACATTATTACACACTGTATTGTCTGTTACACATTATTACACACTGTATTGTCCGTTACACATTATTACACACTGTAATGCACATTACACAATATTACACACTGTAATGCCCATTACACATTATTACACACTGTATTGCCCATTACACATTATTACACACCATAATGACCATTACACATTATTACACACCGTAATGCCCATTACACATTATTACACACAGTTATGCCCATTACACAATATTACACACTGTAATGCCCATTACACATTATTACACACTGTATTGTCCGTTACACATTATTACACACTGTATTGTCCGTTACACATTATTACACACTGTATTGCCCGTTACACATTATTACACACTGTATTGTCCGTTACACATTATTACACACTGTATTGTCCGTTACACATTATAACACACTGTATTGTCTGTTACACATTATTACACACTTTATTGTCCGTTACACATTATTACACACTGTATTGTCTGTTACACATTATTACACACTGTATTGTCCATTACACATTATTACACACCGTTATGCCCATTACACATTATTACACACTGTAATGCCCGTTACACATTATTACACACTGTATTGTCCATTACACATTATTACACACTGTATTGTCCATTACACATTATTACACACCGTAATGCTCGTTACACATTATTACACACTGTATTGTCCGTTACACATTATTACACACTGTAATGCCCGTTACACATTATTACGCACCGTTATGCCCATTACACACTGTAATGCCCGTTACACATTACACACTGTATTGTCTGTTACACATTATAACACACTGTAATGCCCGTTACACATTATTACACACTGTATTGTCTGTTACACATTATTACACACTGTATTGTCCGTTACACATTATTACACACTGTAATGCACATTACACAATATTACACACTGTAATGCCCATTACACATTATTACACACTGTATTGCCCATTACACATTATTACACACCATAATGACCATTACACATTATTACACACCGTAATGCCCATTACACATTATTACACACAGTTATGCCCATTACACAATATTACACACTGTAATGCCCATTACACATTATTACACACTGTATTGTCCGTTACACATTATTACACACTGTATTGTCCGTTACACATTATTACACACTGTATTGCCCGTTACACATTATTACACACTGTATTGTCTGTTACACATTATTACACACTTTATTGTCCGTTACACATTATTACACACTGTATTGTCTGTTACACATTATTACACACCGTTATGCCCATTACACATTATTACACACTGTAATGCCCGTTACACATTATTACACACTGTATTGTCCATTACACATTATTACACACTGTATTGTCCATTACACATTATTACACACCGTAATGCTCGTTACACATTATTACACACTGTATTGTCCGTTACACATTATTACACACTGTATTGTCTGTTACACATTATAACACACTGTAATGCCCGTTACACATTATTACACACTGTATTGTCTGTTACACATTATAACACACTGTAATGCCCGTTACACATTATTACGCACCGTTATGCCCATTACACACTGTAATGCCCGTTACACATTACACACCGTATTGTCTGTTACACATTATAACACACTGTAATGCCCGTTACACATTATTACACACTGTATTGTCTGTTACACATTATTACACACTGTATTGTCCGTTACACATTATTACACACTGTAATGCACATTACACAATATTACACACTGTAATGCCCATTACACATTATTACACACTGTATTGCCCATTACACATTATTACACACCATAATGACCATTACACATTATTACACACCGTAATGCCCATTACACATTATTACACACAGTTATGCCCATTACACAATATTACACACTGTAATGCCCATTACACATTATTACACACTGTATTGTCCGTTACACATTATTACACACTGTATTGTCCGTTACACATTATTACACACTGTATTGCCCGTTACACATTATTACACACTGTATTGTCCGTTACACATTATTACACACTGTATTGTCCGTTACACATTATTACACACTGTATTGTCTGTTACACATTATTACACACTTTATTGTCCGTTACACATTATTACACACTGTAATGCACATTACACATTATTACACACTGTATTGCCCGTTACACATTATTACACACTGTATTGCCCGTTACACATTATTACACACCGTAATGCCCATTACACATTATTACACACTGTAATGTCCATTACACATTATTACACACCGTTATGCCCATTACACATTATTACACACTGTAATGCCCGTTACACATTATTACACACTGTATTGTCCATTACACATTATTACACACTGTATTGTCCATTACACATTATTACACACCGTAATGCTCGTTACACATTATTACACACTGTTTTGTCCGTTACACATTATTACACACTGTATTGTCTGTTACACATTATAACACACTGTAATGCCCGTTACACATTATTACACACTGTATTGTCTGTTACACATTATAACACACTGTAATGCCCGTTACACATTATTACGCACCGTTATGCCCATTACACACTGTAATGCCCGTTACACATTACACACTGTATTGTCTGTTACACATTATAACACACTGTAATGCCCGTTACACATTATTACACACTGTATTGTCTGTTACACATTATTACACACTGTATTGTCCGTTACACATTATTACACACTGTAATGCACATTACACAATATTACACACTGTAATGCCCATTACACATTATTACACACTGTATTGCCCATTACACATTATTACACACCATAATGACCATTACACATTATTACACACCGTAATGCCCATTACACATTATTACACACAGTTATGCCCATTACACAATATTACACACTGTAATGCCCATTACACATTATTACACACTGTATTGTCCGTTACACATTATTACACACTGTATTGTCCGTTACACATTATTACACACTGTATTGCCCGTTACACATTATTACACACTGTATTGTCCGTTACACATTATTACACACTGTATTGTCCGTTACACATTATTACACACTGTATTGTCTGTTACACATTATTACACACTGTATTGTCCGTTACACATTATTACACACTGTAATGCACATTACACATTATTACACACTGTATTGTCCGTTACACATTATTACACACTGTATTGCCCGTAGACAAAATGAATGCACAACAGATTGCAGCGCTCACCAAATACCTTGATGCCCCATGTGTATAGTGAACATAGTGATAGGAAATTAAAACATTCACCCTTAATAGGATGATATTCCTCAATAAAATAGCAGAATGGATGGAGGATTCTTTTGTCTCCTAAGAGATCCTTTTTCCTTCACATAAAGGGTACAGGCAGGACTAAATAATCCTTTAAATGACCTGAAAAGACAAAGTACCTCTTTTCCCAATATGAATGGGATGAAATAGGAGGTACTAAAAGCAACAGACCATAGTGTAGTAGGTTAAAAGACACGCACAATTGTTAATGCCACAGATTAAACTCACAGGATAAATGAATTAAAACAGCATATCATAAAAGACTCCATCACATGGCACAACGGATATATCACCATGAGGATCCCAGGACCACAGATGTAAAGAGTGTGGAATACTGGCAGGCTCTCCGGATGCCCGGCAGCATACAGGATCAATCCCCAGGCAGATGTTAAAGTCCGTATGTGTCAGAGTCAGGTATAAAGTGCAAAAGGAGCCACGCTTAAAGCGTATCGGACGCCAAGTCCTTTCTCAGAAGCGTGGTTCATTGGCTCCGTTAGTCCGTTTATAAAGGCACATCGATTGGGACACTCAGCTGTCCTCAATTCCCCGTTGAACTCCGCGCTACTGGAGAAGCGCATGCGCCGCCGTCATCACTGACCGGAACCGGAAATACCTCTTGCGTTCCAGGAAGTGATTTACTTGGCTCCCCATAGCCGCGATGGTCGGCTCTGTTTGCGTTCCATTTACCAGGAAATCCTAGAGGCCGCTCTCCATCACCTCAATGGGGGTATCCCTTTTTAAAGGGAAATATATTGGATCTCCATGCATCAACTGAGTCTTTATAGAGTCCCAACATAAGAGTCCCGGACTACATATAATAACATGAGAAACAAAAAAAATAGAATAAAAAAACGCAGTTACTAGTAATAGAAAATGCATGATGGTACAAGTGAAATCTTATGTGAACATACAACTAAGTGAGAAAGCATTTTAGGTCAAAATCCCCGTTGAGACCTTTAGGTGTATGCATTTCATCTTGGCCTGAGCGAGCCTATTTTTCAGGTCTTTAGTTCTCCACTTTTGTTGCACCACTTGCACACCCCAAAAATTCCTCAAATAACAAGTATTAGAGCCATGTACTCACTTAAAGTGTGAAGAGACATTATGGGTGTCTAATCCCTTGCAAATGTTGTATATGTGCTCGGCCCACCTTACCCTGGCACTCCTTCCTGTCCTACCAACGTAAGCAAGGCCACATACACACTCGAGCACATATACAACATTCTTTGTGTCACGTAATAAAATCCCGAATGGGATAAGTTTGGCCATTAACGTGTACTCAGTGAATTTTCTCACTGGTGCTTTGACCGTTTTACACATCAAGCAATCGCAGCAATGATGAAAACCTTTCGTCCTAACACTCTGCCTTATCTCTGTATCCAAACTGCTTTTTACCAGCTGTTTTTTTAGAGGCGAGGCCCTCCTATAGATGAAGGTAGGTTTCTCAGGTAATACATCGCCTAGTACTGTATCCTGTTTAAGAATATTCCAGTTTTTTATGAATATTTTTTCTATACCTTTAAAAGATCTACTAAACTGACTAATGAATGCCCGTTTGTATCGGTCATCATTAGTAGTGGATTTTTCTTTTATTTCTAACAGAGTGACCCTGTCAGTGTTGTCCACTTTCTTTCTAGCTATATCGAGTGTCCCTGATGTATAGCCCTTCTGTAACAAGCGGTCTGAAAGTTCATCCAACTGTTGACTACACATGCCAGCATCTGTACGGTTTCTTTTAACTCTCACAAACTGGCTGAACGGTATCCCGTCCAACCAGTTTGCGTGATTCTGGCTTGTCCTATCAATAAAACTATTTGAATCCGATTCCTTCCTGTATGTTTTTGAATGGACTTGCCCATCAGAGATATAAATGATTAGATCAAGAAAGGAAACTTCCACATTGCTTTTAGTGAATGTGAATTTGATGGCCATATCTTTAAGATTCAAGGCATCACAAAACAATTGCAAAGGACGTCATCGATATAACGTTGCCAGGACACCAGGCCCGCCACTAGACTGCCATTAGGCCACTGTATTGCCCTTTACACATTATTACACATCCGTAATGCCCATTACACATTATTACACACTGTAATGCCCATTACACATTATTACACACCGTAATGCCCCTTACACATTATTACACACCGTAATGCCCATTATACATTATTACACACCGTAATGCCCATTACATATTATTACACACCGTAATGCCCATTATACATTATTACACACCGTAATGCCCATTACACATTATTACACACCGTAATGCCCATTACACATTATTACACACCGTAATGCCCATTACATATTATTACACACCGTAATGCCCATTACATATTATTACACACCGTAATGCCCATTACATATTATTACACACCTTTATGCCCATTATACATTATTACACACCGTAGTGCCCATTATATATTATTACACACCTTTATGCCCATTACACATTATTACACACCGTAATGCCCATTACATATTATTACACACCTTTATGCCCTTTACACATTATTATACACTGTAATGCCCATTACACATTATTACACACCGTAATGCCCATTACACATTATTACACACAGTAATGCACATTACACATTATTACACACTGTAATGCCCATTACATATTATTACACACCGTGATGCCCATTACATATTATTACACACCGTGATGCCCATTACACATTATTACACACCGTAATGCCCATTACACATTATTACACACCGTAATGACCATTGCACATTATTACACACCATAATGCCCATTACACATTATTACACACTGTAATGCCCATTACACATTATTACACACCGTAATGCCCATTACACATTATTACACACGTTATGCCCATTACACATTATTACACACCGTAATGCCCGTTACACATTATTACACAGCATAATGCCCGTTACACATTATTACACACTGTAACACCCATTATACATTATTACACACCGTAATGCCCATTACACATTATTACACAGGTTATGCCCATTACACATTATTACACACCATAATGCCCGTTACACATTATTACACAACGTAATGCCCATTACACATTATTACACACCGTTATGCCCATTACACATTATTACACACTGTAATGCCCATTACACATTATTACACAGGTTAAGGTTATGCCCATTACACATTATTACATGCCGTAATGTTCATTACACATTATTATTAGATATGAGCGGGTTTGGTTCCCTGAGAACTGAACCCCCCGAACTTCACACTCTGAGTCTGGATCTGGGTCTGGCTCGGGACTTCCAGCCAGACTCTGAAACCAGAACGAGGCAAAACATCATCATCCCACTGTCAGATTCTCGTGGGATTTGGATCCCATATAAACATCCACATGTCTCTGCCATTTTCACCACAGACTTGGAGAGTGAGGGAGACAGACCTCTGTCTCTCTCTGTGGGTGGTGGTATTGGGTGGGGTTAGTGTGTGCTCTGTAGGGGTGCTGCTGCCGTCACTGTGGTGTTCCTGTGCTGTGTTAGGAGTGCTGTCCTGTCACTGGTGTTTCATGTGCTGCAGCTGTACATGGGTGTTGCTGTCCTGGCTGTCACTGTGTTATACAGGGTGCAGGGGCACTGTCCTCCTGTATGCTGGAAAATATAGGGGTGCTGCTGTTCAAATAACATTACACTGGCCCTGTATGCTATAAAAATTCAGGGGTGCAGTTGTTAAAAATTAAAAGCACACTGCTCCCGTATGCTGTAACATATAGGGGTGCTGCTGGTCCTGTATGTCATAAAAATTCAGGGGTGCAGTTGTTAAAAATTAAAAGCACACTTCTGTATGCTGTAAAATATAGGGGTGGTGCTGTTCAAATAACATTACACTGGCCCTCTATGCTGTACGTATACAGGGGTGCTATGAAAATAAAGGGGCACTGTTCTGTGTGATGTAATAATAAAGTGGTGCTGTCCTGTGAAATGGAGAACAACAGTTTGGAGGAAAAAATTGTGCAAGATCAGGAACCACTTCCAGTTCCTAGTGCTGAAGCTGCTGCTGCCACCAGTCATGACATTGACAATTTAATTCCATCAACTTCATCTGCTAAGGCAGATGCCCAATGTCATAGAGGACATCTAAAATCAAAGAAGCAAAAATGAATAATCAGAAAAAAAAATATCTGACGAGAAACGCAAAATTGGCAATATGCCATTCATGACATGAAGTGGCAAGGTAAGGCTAAGGCCTTGGCCTATGTTCATGACTGGTAGCTCAGCTTCTCATGAGGCCCTCCAGCCTCTCAAATAAAATTAAGCTAGTTAAAGCACAGGAAAAAACATCTGTGCGTTCAGAGATATCGCAAATCCCCAAGGAGAGTCGTAGTGTGTCCGCGGTTGCGATATCCAGGCCTGACCTTCCCAAGACTGTATGGAAAAAGGAGGCTCCTACCACCATTTGCACGCCCCCTGCAAGTGCTGGAAGGAGCACCACCAGTCCAGTTGCTGATATTGAGATTGAGAATGTCACTGTAGACATACACCAGGATGAGCAGGATATTGGTGTAGCTGGCACTGAGGAGGAAGTTTATGATGAGGATTCTGATGGAGATGTGGTTGGTTTGAATAAGGCACCAGTGGAGACAGTTGTTGTCCATGGGATGAAAAAGCACATTGTATAACTGGGCAAAATACAAGAAAACCACCTCTTCGTGTGGAATTATTTATCCACAAATGTGGACAACAGGTGTCAAGCCATGTGTTGCCTTTGTCAATCTGTAATAAGTAGGGTTAAGGATGTTAACCACCTAGGAACATCCTCCCTTATACGTCACCTGCAGCACATTCATCAGAAGTCATTGTCAAGTTCAGAAACTTTTGGTAAGAGCGTAAGCAGTCCACTGACACCTAAATCCCTTCTTCCTGTTGTACCCAAGCTCCTGCAAGCCACACCACCAACTCACTCAATGTCAATTTCCTCCTCAGTCAGGAATGTCAGTAGTCCTGCAGGCCATGTCACTGGCATGACTGACAAGTCCTCTCCTAACCGGGATTCCTCTGGAGGATCCTTGAGTGGTACGTCTACTGCTGCTGCCACAGCTGTTGCTGCTGCTGGGAGTCGATCGTCATCCCAGAGGGGAAGTCAGAAGACCACTTGTACTACTTCAACTAAGCAATTGACTGTCCACAGTCTTTTGTGAGGAAGATGAAATATGACAGCAGTCACCCTGTTGCAAAGCGGATAACTGAGGCCATAACAACTATGCTGGTGGTAGACGTGCGTCCGGTATCTGCCATTAGTGCAGTGGGATTTAGACAGTTGATGGACATTCTGTGTCCCCTGTACCAAATCCCATCTAGATTCCACTTCACTAGGCAAGCGATTCCCGGACTGTACAGGGACATTAAGAAAAGTGTCCTCAGTGTCCTTAAAAATGCGGTTGTACCCAGTGTCCACTTAACCACGGACAAGTGGAACAGGGCAGACTAGGGACTACATGACAGTGACAGTACACTGAGTAGATGTATTGCCTCCCGCAGCAACAACAGCAGCGGCACCAGTAGCAGCATCTCACAAATGCCAACTTGTTCCTAGGCAAGCTACGTTGTGTATCGCCAGTTTCCATAAGAGCAACACAGCTGACAACCTCTTACAGAAACTGAGGGACTTCATCGCACAATGGCTTACCCCAATTGCATTACATCTGGGCAAATTCCAGCATGTCCCATGTTTTGCACATACAATTAATTTGGTGGTGCAGAATTTTTTGAAAAATGACAGGCGCGTGTAGGAGATGCTGTCAGTGGCCCAAAAAATTGTGGGCCACTTTCGACATTCAGCCACTGTGTGGCGAAGAATGGAGCACCAGCAAACACTCCTGAACCTGCCCTGCCATCACCTGAAGCAAGACGTGGTAACGAGGGGGAATTCAACACTCTATATGCTTCAGAGGATGGAGGAGCAGCAAAAAGCCATTAAAGCCAACACAACCACCTACGATACAGGCAAAGGAGGGGGAATACACCTGACTCAAGTGCAATGGAGAATGATTTCTGTGTTTTGCAAGGTTCTCAAACCCTTCAAACTTGCCACACGTGAAGTCAGTTCAGACACTGCCAGCCTAAGTCAGGTCATTCCCCTCATCAGGCTTTTGCAGAAGCAGCTGGAGAAATTGAAGGAGGAGCTAATACGGAGCGATTCCATTAAGTATGTGGGAATTGTGGATGGAGGGTTTATATCTAAAGAAGCCTTAATGTGTGGTGCACTCTTTTTTGTTTCATGAATAAATGAAAACATAACTTTTATTATTTTTATTTAAGAAAGATTTTTCAATAGGCATGACATAAGGCAATTGATTGTCAGCCAGGAAAGACAAAGAATTAATGAAAGATATAAAATAATTTATATACCAGCACTACCTATGTATGGGTATATGGGTAGAGCAATAATTGATATAAGCAAGTGAAATATAAAAGGAATTTAAACACAGGTTTTATTTATCAAATGTATGAGATCCTTTCACAACGGGATTGTGATCTCAGAAAAATACTCTTTTAAAGCTGCTTCCTGCAGAGCGTTACTACTGCATACAACCTAAGTGCTCCCTGCAGAGTGTTACTACTGCATACAATCATAGTGCTCCCTGCAGAGCGTTACTACTGCATACAACCTAAGTGCTCCCAGCAGAGCGTTACTACTGCATACAACCTAAGTGCTCCCTGCAGAGCTTTACTACTGCATACACCCTAAGTGCTCCCTGCAGAGCATTACTACGGCATACAACGTAAGTGGCCTTTTCTGGTAACCACTACGTCTTACAATGACCACTTTTTTACTACCCTTAGCGTATCACACGTTAAGACCGTGTTACTACCTATAATGTATAACAGTGGGATCGTTCTCAAAGGCACAAAGAAACATATATGTACAATTCAACACATATGCAAAATAATATTGGTATTGAGAGGAAATGTTGTCCTATAACCAAGTATATCATTGTAAAACCCAGGCACCGATGTGATAAAGCAAACATGAAACGTACGTCATCGGAAGCTCAGACGTACACTGTCTCCGGGTGTGTGGATTTCATACCTGACCCGGCGTCTGGGCTCTCGAGCGGCTCCCAGCGCAGCGTTACATGTCTCGTAGCGGTACTGACACCGCTCTCTGCACAGCGCTAAAGAATTCCCAGCGGCATTGACACCGCAGCCACCATTTCTGGCAGGTACTCAGAGCGGTTCTCTCATTCCCGGGACACCGCTCACCTCCTCTGCAATGTGTACCCGCAACAGGTGAGGGAGCGACTGATCCCAGGGACAGCAGAAGCTGCTGCACTTTATCTTTCCTTCTGCTCTGGTGCTGGTGCTTTCCCTGCTCTCATTGTTCCCAGTCACTGCCCCACGGCACATGGGATAAAAGTAGAAGGGGGATTCAGCCTATATACACCAGAGCTTCTTTATATCTATCAGAGGAAGGATCTCTATCAGAAGAATGGTTATAGCACTGTTTATATAACAGCATATATTATCATTATTACAGGCTGCTACTCTCTCCCCAACCTCATTCATTCTTCAGATGTTATATTTATGTAGCGGGTGCTGGAGATACAGAAAGGTGGTTCTCCTGATTTGTGGAGTCATTGCATACAGACGTCATTACTAGTCACTGGTTACTACTCGTTATCTGACTGATTTATATTTATATCAGGCGTCACTCAGGGATTGGCAATAGTATTGTGTAGATACATGTTGGGACAACTTAGCAGGCCTTTGGAATGAAACAGGCAGAAAGCTGGATATTATCTATGCACTAACCTTGGGATAATATAATGTATACCTCGCTCTGTGACAGGGTTTCATATTGTATACCTTGTTACAGGGAATATCCCTTCTCAATAACAATATTGTCACAGAAGTGATACAAATGTGTAGAATTGGATATGCATGCCTTAGAGAACTGTGCTGTGTTACAGGGTTACACATGATATGCTCAGTCACAGGAGAACACCTTTTATTACCAACAATATTGTTTTATTCAATGTGCATATCTTTGTGATGTGGTCAATTATCAATTTATATATGTACTGAATGGGTAACACATGTGATTGAGGATTCTGATCTGGTACAGGGTTTTACAATGATATACTTGTTATAGGAAAACATTTCCTCTCAATACAAATATTATTACATATGTGCTGAATTGAACATATATGTTTCTTTGTGCCTTTGAGAACGATCCCACTGTTATACATTATAGGTAGTAACACTGGGGGTAATTCCAAGTTGATCGCAGCAGGATTTTTGTTAGCAATTGGGCAAAACCATGTGCACTGCAGGGGAGGCAGATATAACATGTGCAGAGAGAGTTAGATTTGGGTGGGGTGTGTTCAATCTGCAATCTAAATTGCAGTGTAAAAATAAAGCAGCCAGTATTTACCCTGCACAGAAACAAAATAACCCACCCAAATCTAACTCTCTCTGCACATGTTACATCTGCCTCCCCTGCAGTGCACATGGTTTTGCCCAATTGCTATCAAAAATCCTGCTGCGATCAACTTGGAATTACCCCCACTGTCTTAACGTGTGATACGCTACGGGTAGTAACAAAGTGGTCATTATAAGACATAGCGGTTACCAGAAAAGGCCACTTAGGTTGTAGGCAGTAGTAATGCTCTGCAGAAAGCACTTAGGTTGTATGCAGTAGTAACGCTCTGCAGGGAGCATTTAGGTTGTATGCAGTAGTAACGCTCTGCAGGGAGCAATTAGGTTGTATGCAGTAGTAATGCTCTGCAGGGAGCACTTAGGTTGTATGCAGTAGTACCGCTCTGCAGTGAGCACTTAGGTTGTATGCAGTAGTAACGCTCTGCAAGTAGCACTTAGGTTGTATGCAGAAGTAATGCTCTGCAGGGAGCACTTAATAGTAACGCTCTGCAGGGAGCACTTAGGTTGTATGCAGTAGTAACGCTCTGCAGGGAGCACTTAGGTTGTATGCATCAGTGACGTTCTGCAGGGAGCACTTAGGTTGTATGCAGCAGTGATGCTCTGCAGGGAGCGCTTACATTTTGTGCAGTAGTAACGCTCTGCAGGGAGCACTTAGGCTGTATGCAGTAGTAACGCTCTGCAGGAAGCACTTAGGTTGTATGCAGTAGTAACGCTCTGCAGGGAGCTCTTAGGTTGTATGCAGTAGTAACGCTCTGCAGGGAGCTCTTAGGTTGTATGCAGTAGTAACGCTCTGCAGGGAGCACTTAGGTTGTATGCAGTAGTAACGCTCTGCAGGGAGCACTTAGGTTGTATGCATCAGTGACGTTCTGCAGGGAGCACTTAGGTTGTATGCAGCAGTGATGCTCTGCAGGGAGCGCTTACATTTTGTGCAGTAGTAACGCTCTGCAGGGAGCACTTAGGCTGTATGCAGTAGTAACGCTCTGCAGGAAGCACTTAGGTTGTATGCAGTAGTAACGCTCTGCAGGGAGCTCTTAGGTTGTATGCAGTAGTAACGCTCTGCAGGGAGCTCTTAGGTTGTATGCAGTAGTAACGCTCTGCAGGGAGCACTTAGGTTGTATGCAGTAGTAACGCTCTGCAGGGAGCACTTAGGTTGTATGCAGTAGTAACCCTCTGCAAGGCACAGCTGTAAAACAGGATTTTTCTGAGATCACAATCCCGTTGTGAAAGGATCTCATACATTTGATAAATAAAATCTGTGTTTAAATCCCTTTTATATTTCACTTGCTTATATCAATTATTGCTCTACCCATATACCCATACATAGGTAGTGCTGGTATATAAATTATTTTATATCTTTCATTCATTTTTTGTCTCTCCAGGCTTACAATCAATTGCCTTATGTCATGTCTATTGACAAATCTATCTTAAATAAAAATAATAAGTTATGTTTTAATTTATTCATGAAACAAAGAAAAAAAGAGTGCGCCACACATTAAGGCTTCTTTAGATATAAGCCCACTAGTGTTTTTTCTAAACCCCCTAACCAGTCATTGCAATTTGCTTAATGGTGCACCTCCAACCAGATTAGCTAATCTTTGGTATTAACACTTTCGGATTATTCCCTCTATCGGTTGGTTCATACATAGAAGGATCATAAAACAATTATAATTTGGGCCTGTGCATAGTCCCTCGGATTTAACGTCTTCCCTGGAAATACTTGTGGATGGAGCCCTTCATTCGCTTTGCCAGGATTCAAGGGTGGTCAACCTGTTGAAATCAGAGCACTACATTTAGGCCACCGTGCTCGATCCTAGGTTTAAAGCCTACGTTGTATCTCTCTTTCCGGACACAAGTATGCAGAGGTGGAAAGACCTGCTGGTGAGAAAATGGTCAACTCAAGCGGAACGTGACCCGTCAACAGCTCCTCCTTCATTTTCTCCAGCAACTGGGGCTGCGAGGAAAAGGATAAAATTTCCGAGCCCACTCGCTGGACACAAAAGTAACAATACAAGTGACACATTAACTGGAAATTGTTTCTGTCACCATAGCGACAATTATCTGGAAATAAGATAACACACGGACACATAAAAAGACTCAACGAAAATCTTTTGTTTTTAAACAACTTTATTTTATATCTTTAATACACAGATTTTTCTCTATATTTTAAACTTAAAAAATACTTTACTCTGCACAACATGGATAAAATATCCTTTAAAGCACAGAAACAATTCAGGATACATTATAGTATTGCAGGTAAGTAAAACAGATACATATCAAGAGAGCCAAAACACTATGGGAGTCATTCAGACCCAGCCGCAATAGCAGTCCGCAGCAGTTTGCTGGTGGTGACAAAATGCACATGCGCAGCGGCCGCGCAGACACACACATTGTGGTTGCATCCCTGAGGGGTGAATGCGGGCGGGCCGGGACCATTTTCCAGGGGCTGCGTGATGTCACATCTGCGTTCATCTCTGATTAACCCCCTATAAGCTTCCAGATTGCACCTCATAGCTCATCTTTTCCAAGTTACTACAAATTATGAGATCGGTAGCAGCACTACTTTCAGGATTATTACACAGAACACACATAAAGGCTGACACAGCAAATAACAGTAACACATACAAGGGATTAATTAGAAATAAGGAAGCATAATCATCATTAAGTCTAATAGTAAACGGATTCTGTGCGGGACCCATACACCTCTTTACTGCTTCCAGCATCCCCTGGTACTGCACTGTGGCCATCCACCCTGTCTCCCCCCTCTACTGCCACACAGCTGGTCTCCCCCCTACTACTGCCACCACCCTGTCTCCCCCCACTACTGCCACCCGCTGTCTCCCCCGCTACTGCCACCCACCCTGTCTCCCCCACTAATGCCACCCTGTTTTCCCCCACTACTGCCACCACGTCTCCTTCCACTACTGCCACCCACCCTGTCTCCCCCCCACTACTGCCACCGCCACCACTACTGCCACTGCCCGTCTACCCCCACAACTGCCAACCGCCTTGTCTCCCCCCACTACTGCCACCGTTCTGTCTACAATACTGCCACGTCTCCAACTACTGTCACTGCACTGTCTTCCCCCATTACTGCCACCCGCCTTGTCTCCCCCCACCACTGTCACCACCCCATCTCCCCCCACTACTGCCACATCTCCCCCCAACTGTCACCACCCCCACTTCTGCCACCACCCTGTCTCCCCCACTACTGCCACCTTGTCTCCCCTCTGACAACTCAGTGCTGCTTGAGGACAAGATTCTCACAGACATTGCCTCCGGTAGCCCCCACTAGAGCCACCACCCTCTATGCCCCCCTGACATCTCAGCACTGCTTGAGGATTCTTAGTACTGCTGGTAACAGTCCTTCATCTGCAGGTGGAAGTTAGAAAGCACGGCAGTAAGGAGGCAGAAGCTGCTTCTGGTTCCATGGACCCTAGTCATGGTGGGCTGAGTCAGTAAGATTTTGTAATAGTCACCATCTTACAGGCAGCCGGTGAAGGGAGCAGAGAATGGGTGTTATGTGGCAGGAACGGGCTAGTTAGGTAACAGCCTGGCTGCTGCATTCTGTACAAGCTGCAAGCGGTGCAATTATTTTGCTGGGAGACCCAGGTAGGGGACATTGCAGTAGTCTATGTATGATGATACAAGTACATGTATGAGTGTAGGTAGATCTTCTGAGAGAATTACGTGCTGGAGTCTGGCTCTGTTCCTCAGATGAGGATCTAATTGTGGCAGATACTGTGGTTTAAGTGTCACTCCACCATCCAGGACACCAAGATTCCGCAAATGATCAGCATTCTGTAACTCTGAACCCCCAAGCCCGGTTGGTTTGCAAAGCTGAGCTGTAGCCCTGCCCTTTGTTGGTGAGCTTCTAGCATAAAGGCCTGTTTCACCAGGACTGAATCACAGCCAACTGGCATCACCCACACCTGGAGCTCAGCTAGACAACCATTTAGGATTGGGACTGGGTTTTCAGTACCTGGAGCAAAAGACAGGTCATCTGCATAGTAGTGGTAGATGATGGCATGACATCTAATTATTTCACCCAGTGGTAACATGTATATTACAAAAACATAGGAGAAAGGATAAGAAACTTGAAAAACAACGCATGGCAATGAGTATACTTCAGAAGATTAAAATGGTTCCTCATCTGAGTGATGTCTACTGTGTGCAACAAGAGCTGATTTATTTCTCAGAGTATGAAAATGACCTCTCACCTGTGTGACTTTGCTGATGTCTAACAAGATTTGATTTTTGCGTATAACATTTCCCACACTCAAAACATGGAAATGGCCTCTCACCTGTGTGACTTCGCTGATGTGTAACAAGTTGTGATTTCCGTGTAAAACATTTCCCACACTCAGAACATGGAAATGGCCTCTCACCTGTATGATTTCGCTGATGTGAAACAAGTTGTGATTTCCGTGTAAAACATTTCCCACACTCAGAACATGTAAATGGCTTCTCACCTGTGTGACTTCTGTTATGTTTAACAAGATGTGATTTGTGTGAAAAACATTTTCCACACTCAGAACATGGAAATGGCCTCTCACCTGTGTGGCTTTGCTGATGTCTAAGAAGATCTGATTTCTGTGTAAAACATTTCCTGCACTCAGAGCAAGAAAACCACTTCTCACCTGTGTGACTTCTCTGGTGTATAACAAGAGCTGATTTGTTTGCAAAACATTTCCCACACTCAGAACATGGAAATGGCCTCTCACCTGTGTGACTTCGCTGATGTATAACAAGATGTGATTTGTGTGTAAAACATTTCCCACACTCAGAGCAAGAAAATGGCTTCTCACCTGTGTGACTTCGCTGATGTGGAACAAGTTGTGATTTCCATGTAAAACATTTCCCACACTCAGAACATGGAAATGGCCTCTCACCTGTGTGACTTTTCTGATGTGTAACAAGATTTAATTTCAGTGTAAAACATTTCCCACACTCAGAACATGGAAATGGCCTCTCACCTGTGTGACTTTGCTGATGTTTAACAAGATTTGATTTCCGTGTAAAACATTTCCCACACTCAGAACATGGAAATGGCCTCTCACCTGTGTGACTTCGCTGATGTGTAACAAGTTGTGATTTCTGTGTAAAACATTTCTCACACTCAGAACATGGTAATGGCCTCTCACCTGTGTGAGTTTGCTGATGTGTAACAAGTTGTGAGTTCTGTGTAAAACATTTCCCACACTCAGAGCAAGAAAATGGTTTCTCACCTGTGTGACTTCTGTTATGTACAACAAGATGTGATTTCAGTGTAAAACATTTCCCACACTCAGAGCAAGAAAATGGTTTCTCACCTGTGTGTCTTCTGTTATGTACAACAAGATGTGATTTCAGTGTAAAACATTTCCCACACTCAGAACATGGAAATGGCTTCTCACCTGTGTGACTTCGCTGATGTGTAACAAGAGCTGATTTGTATGTAAAACATTTCCCACACTCAGAACATGGAAATGGCCTCTCCCCTGCCTTAGCTGGCTGATGGGTAATGAGCTTTGTGTTCTGTGTAAAACATTTGGCATCTATAGAACAGGGAAACACTGTATCTACTGTCAGAGCTGTAACAGATGCCCCAATATCAGAGTGATCAGGAGAACATTTCCCAGGATCAGAGGGATCAGCTGATAGGGCTGGATGTATAATTGGGGTAATGGGGTTATCTCCTGGAGAATCCTGTCTTCTGTCATTATCTTTTATGTCACAATCCGGGGATAACATTAGATGTCCTTCTGAGATGTTCCTGCTTGTGTGTCCATCTGCTGGAAATAAAATACATTATGGAAATGTGACATTTTCTGTAACAATATTAATCTTGTAAACAATAGGAGAAGACGACTCTCTGGGACACTTAATTGTAAATGTGTGTGTATAATAAAACATAACTTTTAATGAAGGCTTTATAATATTGTGTCTCAGACTATCATTGTGTCCACCCTCCTGAGAACACTCACAATAACAAATGTAATATTATAATAAGACTTAGATGTATCTCTCTTGTACTGGTAACTAACCATGAAGTATAAATGGAGATATAGTCACTCGCCAAGTCCTATGTCAGCACCAATGTAAAACAATGGATGGGGAACATATCGTATGAATTGGAGATTCTAGATGAACAATAACATCAGTCATATGAGCTGATGGATCAGAGAAATGTCTCCTAACGTTACTCCTGGAAGCATTGGTAAGGTAGCATTCCTTTATGTGTGTGCTCATACGCTGGTAAGCCTGTATATGTGTTACTCACCCTTATATAAGGTATATTGCTACAGCAGAGTAGGTGTGGAACAAGGTACTTTACATGCAATACACCATATGATACCCTGTAATTATTATCATCATCTGCTAGGTTATAATCTACATTCTCTAACGTCCTAGAGGATACTGGGGTCCGTTTAGTACCATGGGGTATAGACTGGTCCTTTGGGAGCCACTAGCACTTTAAGAGTTTAATAGTGTGGGCTGGCTCCTCCCTCTATGCCCCTCCTACCAGACTCAGTTTAGAAAATGTGCCCGGAGGAGCCGGTCACAGCTAGGGGAGCTCCTAGGAGTTTTCTTAGTTTTTTATTTTCTAGAGATAGTTAGGTTACAGGAAGGCTGCTGGCAACAGCCTCCCTGCTTCGTGGGACTTAGGGAGGGGGGAAGGAACCAACATCTTGAAGAGTTAATGGTTCTCTACTCCACTGACAGGACACTGAGCTCCAGAGGGTGCTGATCGCAAGACCACGAGGCGACTGCTCACTTCCGCAGCACGGCCGCCACTACCTAACAAAGGCAGAAGAAAGAAAAGTGGTGAGTATAGCGCCGGCGGCCCGGTTAACGGATCACCAGCGGGTATGGCGGCACAAGGGTGGGAGCGCAGCTCTCACAGGCTGCGCTCCAGGAAGGCTCAGCAACACACAGTGTAGGCGCTTTGAGGGGCGTCCTGAGCCAGCGCGGATAAACCCTACACTGGTCACGCAGATAACAGGGGCTAATCCCCCTGTTATCACTAAAATCCTCAGGCCAGTATAAACAATTAGTGCGGGAAGCCGCACGCCATTACAAGGGGCGGGGCTTCCTCTCAGAGCGGATCCAGCACTCACCAGTGCCATTTTCTCCCTGCAGATCTTAGGAACTAGGACATTGACAGGGAGCGCTGCCCTCCCTATTAAGGTTAGTCAGCGCCGGGCTTTTATCATAATAACTGCCTACAGGGGCGCTGTGTGGCTGGCTCCTTATACTCTGTGACTCTCTGAAGGTACTATGGGGGAAACGGTGTCTGACATTTTCCTGTGTGTGTGTGTGTGTGTGTGTGTGTGTGTAAGTGTGTATATCCACATTACCATGTCTAAGGACTCTGTGTCCTGTGCTGCAGAGTGTGTATCTTCTCCTGAGGAGTCTATTCCATGTACTCAGGACTGCAATATCCTGTCTCAGCCTTCTGAATCCGAACCCCCATGGGTGGATTCTTTAAGGGGAATGATATCCCAGATTTCAACAAGGATGTCACATACTGAGAAAGAGACACAGGTTTTGAGACAATCTGTAGTGGGTTTGAAGTATTCAGCTCCCCCTACTTCATCTAAAACCCCACCTACATACCCCAAAAACGTACACTTGCCCAGATAATGCAAGCTGACACTGATACCGACTCTGATACGCTTCTGTATCTAGGCTGTCTAAAAAGATGGTTTTACCTGTTCCTGGTTCAACCGCCATAAAGGAGCCGGCTGACTGCAAGATTGAGACTACGCTCAAATCACTATACACTGCTACAGGCATGGCTTTAAGGCCCACTATTGGTTGTGCGTGGATCTCTAAAGCCATAGTAAAGTGGTCAGGCACCTTACTAGAGGACTTATATACTATGGATAGGAGTGACATTGACTTGTTTTTACGTCACATACAGGATTCTGCAGGTTTCATGGTGGAGGCCATGAAGGACATTGGCCAGCTACTTCCATGGCTGTCTCAGCACGCAGAGGACTCTGGATACGCCAATGGACTGCGGATTCAGAATCCAAGAAAAGTGTGGAGAACCTGCCATTCACAGGTCAGCCACTATTTGGGGACGCATTGGATGTGTGGATTTCCACGGCGACTGCGAGTAAGTCGACATTTCTTCCCTCTGCAGCAGCCCCAGCTAGGAAATCTTATCCTTAATCTACACTGCAGTCCTTTTGGACCGCAAAATAAAAAAAAATCCAAACCCCCTCCCACCTTCTTTAGAGAAGGTCGGGGAAGATCCAAAAAACGTGCACCAACAGGTTCCCAGGAACAGAAACTAGGTACTGCTTCCTCTAAATATTCAGCATGATGGTGGACCTCTCAGCCTGGAGATCAGGCAGGTGGGATTGAGACTAAAAGATTTCAGTCACGTCTGGGCGTCATCATGCCTAATCCCTGGGTGACGGATATTGATACCCAGGGGTACAGACTGGAGTTTCAGGAACTCCCACCTCACAGATTCTTCAAATCAGGCTTACCAGCTTCGCTGACAGAAAGTGCTATCCTACAGGAAGCCATTCAAAAATTGGAACGAACATATGTCATTGTTCCAGTTCCACCTTACCCAAAAACCAAGGGTTATTACTCAATCCTGTTTGTGGTACCAAAACCGGATGGTTCGGTAAGGCCTATATTGAACTTGAATTCGTTGAACCCCTACTTGAGGGTTTTCCAATTCAAGATGGAGTCTCTGAGAGCAGTGATCTCAGGTCTGGAGGAGGGGGAATTCCTAGTATCCCTGGATATGAAGGATGCGTACCTTCACATTCCGATCTGGCCACCTCACCAGGCCTATCTACGGTTTGCACTACAAGACTGTCACTATCAGTTCCAGACGTTGCCATTTGGCTTCTCCACAGCACCGAGGGTGTTCACCAAGGTCATGGCGGAGATAATGCTCCTCCTACGCAAACAGGGAGTGAACATAATTCCATATCTGGATGATCTGCTGATAGAGGCATCTTCCAAGGAGAAGCTGTTGCAGAGTATTGCGCTCTCAACTCAATTACTCTGGGATCATGGGTGGATCCTGGACCTTCCAAAGTCACATTTGGAACAGACTGGCCTTCCTGGAGATGATACTCAACACGGAAGTGCAGATGGTGTTTCTACTGGTGGAGAAAGCGTTGGTGATCCAATCAATGGTCTGGGACGTCTTGAAACCTCCCCGGGTATCGGTTCATCAGTGCATTCACCTTCTGGGGAAGATGGTAGCCTCCTACGAGGCTCTACAATACGGAAGATTCCATGCACGGTTCTTCCAGCTGGATCTCCTGGACAAGTGGTCAGGATCGCATCTTCACATGCACCAGCAGATACGCCTGTCGCCGAAAGCCAGAATTTCACTCATCTGGTGGCTGCAAACTTCTCACCTGCTTGAGGGACACAGGTTCAGGATTCAGAATTGGATTCTTCTAACCACGGATGCAAGCCTCAAAGGTTGGGGAGCAGTCACCAAGGGGCAAAACTTCCAAGGAAAGTGGTCAAGCCAGGAATCTGTCCTTCCAATAAACATTCTGGAACTAAGGGCCATATACAACGGCCTTCTACAGGCGGCACATCTTCTGCAAGATCGAGCCATTCAAGTTCAGTCGGACAACGTCACAGCGGTGTCCTACATCAACAGGAGTGGACTTCCTCAGCAGACACGATCTCCATCCAGGGTGGGTGGGGTTTCAGAGATTGTGGGTGCTTTTGGCAATCAAGCCTGTATCAATGTATGCATTTATATTTAATCAGTACATATTTGGCTGCAAAGCATCCTAGCTGCATAGTATGTTAGTGTTAAGTATGAATATATGACCTTTGAAGATACTCGGAGATAAACAGGAGAGGAACAGAAGGACAGCAGACTATCTTCCCCAACTGCAATCAACATCCTACAGAGTAACCTAATCCAGTACCACCAACAGCTGCAGCCCGGACACTGACCTCCCTGTCTGATTACATACCAGACATACTGCTCTTACACATTGCTTTCTACTCCTCATTTATACTCTCTACAACCACTGTGTAACAATCTCAGCCTTTCCGTTCCGTCCATTATTTAAAAAAAAAAAAGTTTTTCACTGTCTCTGCTTTTACTACATCCCCCTTCTCATTGTCCATTCTATATTACACCCACTCCATTCTATATTATTCCTCTGAACAACACTACTGTACTGGAATTATGGCTCCTCGATCCTGTCCCATACCAATCCTCACTGCTAGGTAATTCCCCCCCCCCCCCCCTCCAATTTCCAGACCACCCGCACACATTCAGAACCCTGCCAACCTGATCTTCATCTCCCCTGTCCCCTCCCTTCCCTTCTCCTGTGCACTCTGGAATGCTAGATCAATCTGCAACAAGCTGCCAACTATCCACGACCTCTTCATCTCCCACTCTTTTAACCTTCTCGCCATCACTGAAACCTGGCTCTTCTCCTCTGACACCACCTCCCCTGCTGCCCTCTCCTACGGAGGCCTCTCCTTCACCCACACGGTCAGACCTGATGGCCGCTAGGGTGGAGGCGTGGGCATCCTTCTCTCCACAAACTGCACCTTTTTTGTCATCCCACCTGAGCCCTTCCTCACCTTCTCCACCTTTGAAGTCCACACTATCTGCCTCTTCTACCCCATTCACCTCCATGTGGCAGTGATCTACCGCCCCCCTGACTGCTGTTCACCTTTCCTTGACAACTTTGCTGCCTGGCTTCCCCACTTTCTCTCCTCCGACCTCCCCTCTATCATCCTTGTTGACTTTAACATCCCTATCAACATCACTAATGCAGCTTCCACTATTCTTCTTGCACTTTCCACCACCTTTGGATTTTCTCAATGGTCCTCCACCCCTACTCACAATCTCGGCAACTCCCTCGACCATGTCTTCACCCACCGATCTGATCTCTGATTTCCCTAACTCTTCCTTCATTCTCTCTGACCACCATCTACTTTCACCCTCTCATCTTCCCCTCTCCTCTCCACGCCCAGACCCAACATCACCAGACGCAATCTCGGGTCTTTCAACCCCGCTACCCTGTCCTCCCTCGAGACTTTCCTCTTTCCACCATGACCTGTCCCAACCAGGTAGCCACTTTCTGTCCCAACCCTGGCACACCAAACTAACATGATTACTACAAAAATGTTCACACTCCGCAGAACGCTCCTGGAGGAGATCTCACTCTCTGGCGGACTTCCTCCATTTCAAGTTTATTCTCTCCTCCTACAGCTCTGCTCTTTCTCTCGCCAAACACTCATCGCTTCTCAGTCCTCCAGTCCACGCCGACTCTTTAAAACTTTAAAAATTTTCCTCCGACCCCCCTCCTCCTGCCTCACTGTCACTGACTTTGCCTCCATCTTCATCTCCAAAATTGTGGCTATCCAAAATGACATCTACTCCCGTCAACCCTCTGCTGCCCCCATCATCCCTCCCCTCCATCTATCCCACCCTGTCCTGCTTCCGTCCCACCTAAGACAAGGAAGTCCACTCCCTCATCTTATCCCCCCTCAACCTGCCCCTCGGAACCCCTCCCTTCCCGTCTTCTCCGCTCCCTCTCCCCACTGCCTGCTCCCACCTTGCTCACCTCTATAACCTATCGCTCTCTACCGACATCTTTCCCTCACCATTCAAATATGCCCTGGTGTCCTCTAGTCTCGAAAAAAACAACCTCAACCCTTCATCACTCACTAGCTACCGACCCATCTCTCTTCTCCCAATCGCCTCCAAACTACTTGAATGACTGGTCTACAGCCATCTCACAAGCTACCTCTCTGACAACTCCATCCTTGATCCACTACAATCTGGCTTTTGCCCACTCCACTCCACCGAGACTTTTTATTTTTATCTTTATATCCTGTGCTATGTATGCGATACACCAGAGATTGTGGGGAGGTGACTGGTAAGATATCTGGGCTCGTAACACAGTGACATGATGTGAGGGGGAGAGCAGGAGTATAATAGGGGCTGATGGCTCCTGATGTATGAGATATACCAGAGAGTGTGGGGAGGAGACTGGTCAGATCTCTGGGCTGGTAACACACAGTGACATGATGTGAGGGGGGAGCAGGAGTATAATAGGGTCTGATGTCTCTTGATGTATGAGATACACCAGAGAGTGTAGGGAGGAGACTGGTCAGATCTCTAGGCTGGTAACACACAGTGACATGATGTGAGGAGGAGAGCGGGACTATAATAGGGGCTGATGGCTCCTGATGTATGAGATACACCAGAGGGTGTGAGGAGGAGACTGGTCATATCTCTGGGCTGGTAACACACAGTGACATGATGTTAGGGGAGAGGAGGAGTATAATAGGGGCTGATGGCTCCTGATGTATGAGATACACCAGAGAGTGTGGGGAGAAGACTGGTCACATCTCTGGGCTGGTAACAGAGTGACATGATGTAAGGGGGAGAGCAGGAGTATAAAAGAGGCTGATGGCTCCTGATGTATGAGATACACCAGAGAGTGTGGGGAGGAGACTCGTCAGATCTCTGGGCTGGTAACACACATGACATGATGTGAGGGGAGAGCAGGAGTATAATAGGGGCTGATGGCTCTTGATGTATGAAAATACACCAGAGACTGTGGGGAGGAGACTGGTTAGATCTCTGGGCTGGTAACACAGTGACATGATGTGAGGGGGAGAGCAGGAGTATAATAGGGGCTGATGGCTCCTGACTCCCCCACTGGGCAAATACAGTTCCCTAATTTGTACTGATAGAGGAGGGTAGGATAAGAGATTGATGTAGTGACTGAGCAAGGAGAATATGTGACTTCTGTAATAAGTGTTTATTACTCACCTGTGCTGATATCTGTAGGGATCTCCTCCTCCTTACACTGCTGATCACCCCTCACATACGTCTCTTCTTCTCCCTCTATATCTTCTGCCTTTATATCAGTCACATACGTCTCTTCTTCTCCCTCTATATCTTCTGCCTTCATACCAGTGACATACGTCTCTTCTTCTCCCTCTAGATCTTCTGCCTTCATATCAGTCACATACGTCTCTTCTCCTTCCTCTATATCTTCTGCCTTCATATCAGTCACATAAGTCTCTTCTTCTCCCTCTATATCTTCTGCCTTCATATCAGTTACATACGTCTCTTCTTCTCCCTCTATATCTTCTGCGTTCATATCAGTCACATACGTCTCTTCTTCTCCCTCTGTATCTTTGACTTTAATATTATTTAATTGGGCTTCACCCTATATAAACCACCAATAAAAGAAGACTGTAATAATTGTTGATTTCAGTAATAGATTAAACAATACAAATATAATGACACACACAGCTGCTCTACACATTATGCAGACACGTTCCCTGGTGTTACTGTATATTGCCCCATTCCCAAGCGGTCACCTCTCCAGTCATCACCCAGACACGTCCACCGGGGTTACTGTATATTGCCCCATTCCCAAGCGGTCACCTCTCCAGTCATCACCCAGACACGTCCCCCGGTTTTACTGTATAATGCCCCATTCCCAGCAGTCACCTCTCCAGTCATCACCCAGACACAACCCCTGGTGTTACTGTATATTGCCCCATTCCCAAGCGGTCACCTCTCCAGTCATCACCCAGACATGTCCCCCGGTGTTACTGTATAATGCCCCATTCCCAGCAGTCACCTCTCCAGTCATCACCCAGACACGTTCCCCGGTGTTACTGTATATTGCCCCATTCCCAAGCGGTCACCTCTCCAGTCATCACCCAGACACGTTCCCTGGTGTTACTGTATAATGCCCCATTCCCAGCAGTCACCTCTTCAGTCATCACCCAGACACGTCCCCTGGTGTTACTGTATAATGCCCCATTCCCAGCAGTCACCTATTCAGGCATCACCCAGACAAGTCCCCCAGTGTCACTGTATAATGCCCCATTCCCAGCAGTCACCTCTCCAGTCATCACCCAGACACAACCCCTGGTGTTACTGTATATTGCCCCATTCCCAAGCGGTCACCTCTCCAGTCATCACCCAGACACGTCCCCCGGGGTTACTGTATATTGCCCCATTCCCAAGCGGTCACCTCTCCAGTCATCACCCAGACACGTCCCCCGGTGTTACTGTATAATGCCCCATTCCCAGCAGTCACCTCTCCAGTCATCACCCAGACACATCCCCTGGTGTTACTGTATAATGCCCCATTCCCAGCAGTCACCTCTCCAGTCATCACCCAGACACAACCCCTGGTGTTACTGTATATTGCCCGATTCCCAAGCGGTCACCTCTCCAGTCATCACCCAGACACGTTCCCCGGTGTTACTGTATAATGCCCCATTCCCAGCAGTCCCCTCTCAAGTCATCACCCAGACACAACCCCAGGTGTTACTGTATATTGCCCGATTCCCAAGCGGTCACCTCTCCAGTCATCACCCAGACACGTCCTCCGGTGTTACTGTATAATGCCCCATTCCGAGCAGTCACCTCTCCAGTCATCACCCAGACACGTTCCCCGGTGTTACTGTATAATGCCCCATTCCCGCCAGTCACCTCTCCAGTCATCACCCAGACACGTTCCCCGGTGTTACTGTATAATGCCCCATTCCCAGCTGTCACCTCTCCAGTCAGCAACTGAATGATCTTCTTGGTGAGTTCCAGGATCTTCTGATCATTGTGTATCTCATGTGTCAGTGAGTGAGGTGGAGGCACCGTGAAGGGGCTCTGGGTTCTACTCAGTCCTCCTGATACAGGGGGATGGCTGCTGGGTGTCTCATACTCATTGGATGTCTTCTTCACTATTGTGTAATCCTGTGTAATGGTGGAGACATCAAATATCAATATATACACTCCCAGATCCCCTCACCTCCCCAGTCATGTCCCTGTATTATTACTATAGATATGTGATGTCACTGTGACACTCCCAGATCCCCTCACCTCCTCAGTCATGTCCCTGTATTATTACTATAGATATAAGTGATTTTTCTGTGATGCTCCCAGATCCCCCAAACTCACCAGTCATGTCCATGTATTATTACTATAGATATAAGTGACATCACAGTGACGCTCCTAGATCTCCTCATGTCCCTGTATTATTACTATAGATATAAGTGACGTCACTGTGACTCTGCCAGCCCCCTTCAATTCCCCAGTCACGTCCCTGTATTATTGATATAGATATAAGTGATTTCTCTGTGACGCTCCCAGATCCTATCACCTTAACAGTCATGTCCCTGTATTATTACTATAGAGATGAGTGACGTCACTATGAAGCCCCAAGATTCCTTCACCTCCCCATTCATGTCCCTGTATTATTACTATAGACAAAAGTGACATCACTGTGACACTACCAAATCCCCTCACCTCCCCAGTCATGTCCCTGTATTATTGCTATAGACAAAAGTGACATCACTGTGACACTCCCAAATCCCCTTACCTCCCCAGTCATGTCCCTGTATTATTCCTATAGATATATGTGATATCAAAGTGATGCTCCCAGATCCCTTCAACTCCCCAGTCATGTCCCTCTATTATTACTATAGATATATGTGACTTCACTGTGCCGCTCCCAGATCCCTATACCTCCCCAGTTATGTCCCTGTGAAACTATAGATATGTGATGTCACTGAGACACTCCCAGATCACCTCACCTCCCCTGTCATGTCCCTGTGTTATTACTATAGATATGTGACATCACTGCGCCACTCCCAGATCCCCTTTCCTCCCCAGTCATGTCCCTGTATTATCACTATAGATATAAGTGATGTCACTGTGACGCGCCCAGATCCCGTCACCTCCCCAATCATGTCCCTATATTATTACTATAGATACAAGTGATTTCACTGTGATGCTCCCAGATCCCCCCACCTCCGCAGTCAAGTCCCTGTATTATTACTATAGATATAAGTTACTTATCAGTAACACTTCAAAATCCCCTCACCTCCCCAGTCATGTCCCTATATTATTACTATAGATATCAGTGATGTCACTGCGATGCTCTAAGACCCCCTCACCTCCCCACTGACATCGCTGTATTATTAGTATAGATATGTGACCTCACTGTTACGATCCGATTCCCTAACCTCCCCAGTCATATCCCTGTATTATAACTATAGATATTAGTAATGTCACCGTGACACTCCCAGATCCCCTCACCTCCCCAGTCATGTCCCTGTATTATTACTATAGAAAAGAGTAATTTCACTGTATAGCTTCAAGAGCCACACACCTCATTAGTCATGTCCCTGTATTATTACCATAGATATAAGTGACATCACTGTGACGCTCCTAGATCTGCCCCACCTCCCCAGTCATGTCCTTGTCTTATTAATTTAGATAAAAGTGATGCTTCCAGTACACCTCACCTCTCTAGTCATATCCCTGTTTTATTACTATAGATAAAAGTGAGGTCTACAGTGACACTCCCAGATTCCCTCACCTCCCCAGTCATGTCCCTGTATTATTACTATAGATATAAGGTCACAGTGATGCTCCCAGATCCTATCACCTCCCCAGTCATGTCCCTGTATTATTACTCTAGATATAAGGTCATTGTGATGCTCCCAGGTCCCCCTCACCTCACCAGTCATGTTCCTGTATTGTTAATATAGATATAAGTGATGTCACTGTGACACTCCCAGATCTTTTCACCTCCACAGTCATGTCCCTGTATTATTAGTATATATATAAGGTAATTGTTACGCTCCCAGATCCACTCACCTCCCCAGTCATGTCCCTGTATTATTACTATAGATATAAGGTCACAGTGATGCTCCCAGATCCTATCACCTCCCCAGTCATGTCCCTGTATTATTACTATAGATATAAGTGATGTCACTGTGACACTCCCGAATCTTCTCACCTCCCTAGTCATGTCCCTGTATTATTACTATAGATATAAGGTCACTGTTACGCTCCCAGATCCCCTCACCTCCCCAGTCATGTCCGTTTATTAGTATAGATATAAGGTCCCTGTGATGCTCCCAGATCCTCTCATCTCCCCAGTTATGTCCCTGTATTATTACTATAGATATAAGGTCCATGTGACACTCCCAGATCCCCTCACCTCCCCAGTCATCTCCCTGTATTATTACTGTAGATATTAGTGAGGTCACTGTGACACTCCCAGATAAACTCACCTCCCCAGTCATGTCCCTGTATGATTACTATAGATATAAGGTCACTGTGACGCTCCCAGATCCCCTCATCTCCCCAGTCATGTCCCTGTATTATTACTGTAGATATTAGTGAGGTCACTGTGACACTCCCAGATCCACTCACGTCCCCAGTCATGTCCCTTTATTATTACTATAGATATTAGGTCACAGTGATGCTCCCAGATCCCCTCACCTCCCCAGTCATGTACCTGTATTATTACTCTAGATATAAGGTCATTGTGATGCTCCCAGGTCCCCCTCACCTCACCAGTCATGTTCCTGTATTGTTAATATAGATATAAGTGATGTCACTGTGACACTCCCAGATCCCCTCACCTCCCCAGTCATGTCCCTGTATGATTACTATAGATTTAAGGTCACTGTGACGCTTCAAGATCCCCTCACCTCCTCAGTCATGTTCCTGTATTGTTACTATAGATAGAGCAAACATAGAATAAAGAAGACTCTTGTTTGGGTGCACTCTTGTTAAATGTGTATTTGTGAATAATATTAAGACATAAAGTTTTATTATGCTTTATTAAAATATTGTCCGTATCCACTCATTCTCCCCATGAAATTATTGTAAATCACAAGAAGGAGATACCCACAAATGTATTTGTTGGGGAAAAAAAGGTTACAAACGGGGTTAGTATGTCCTGGTTTAGTCTATCCCAATATAGACTGGCATGGAGGTGTAGATATAATCACCATACACCTGTTCTCATGCCATACCAGTACAAGCAATGCTTGTGTTAATGGGACCAAAATTGGTCATGCAAAAGTAGGTATCAATTACACCGGGAGTGTGTATAGCATATATACTACCTCGTCCTGTCCTCAGCACACAAACCCTAATGGGTGTGCCTGATATGGTTGGAATTAATAATTCCTAATTAATTCTCGCCTGAGAAAATAACCATACATCTGTTCTCATACCGTATCAGTACAGGCAGCGCATATATTGATGAGACCAAAGTTAATCATGTACACATATTCTTGCCTGAAAAAAAATCAGGAAAAATAAATACAGGTGGGAAAGAAGAAGTAGTGGTGATACTGCTGTTGGTATTGAGTTTTAAATTGAAACAGCCTCAGATTACTACACTGGGTATTCTCTGAGGGTCACCCCTCAGATACTGACCCAGCCCATCACCGTTTTGCTTCCAAGATCAGACGAGGTTGGGCTCTAGCGGTGAGGTATGATAGTAACCTGTAAATGAGGTGTTCCACTCACCAATGAGAGTGCACCTAATCAGTAGATTAAGGGAGAAGTGTGGATCTGCTGTCTATGTTAGACCTGGGATTGCTCCCAGGAATCATGGATGAGAGTCCACGAAAATAAGGAAAGTAATGAATTCTTTATTAGAAATAAGAAGATAACACAATACACTATTCAGGCATAATTGCACATCTGTATTGTCTATGGTATGTGTTCACGGTGTCTCCGTATGCGTAAATCGTGGAAAATGCCCTATTATGGGAGAAAATTTCATCCACACATTTTCATTTCAATTTGAACAACATATCCAATAGTATCAGAAAGAAAGGTCTCAGATGCAGTGTATGTAAGAATATATGACGGGTGAAGGTAATATAGTAATCAAGTACAGCATACGTGTATCACGGCTGGAGCTATCATCTCCATTCATTGGTTACACCTAGGATAGATATGCTGTCTTAAACATCAATTAGTGTATACGCCACCGAATAATTACAAAAACTGATAGAAAAAATAATATCAAAGGTGATACCGATTACCGCCCAGGTCCCTGGGTCAGTTAAGGGTGATTGGTAGTATTGGTATTCTCCCGTGTAGGATCCTATTGCATGCCTTGCTCAGAGTCCTTATTGCATATTTGGATAGGAAAACGCGTTTCACCCGTAACAACGGGCTTGCTCACTTCCAATGCTCACTTCAGCATTGGAAGTGAGCAAGCCCGTTGTTACGGGTGAAACGCGTTTTCCTATCCAAATATGCAATAAGGACTCTGAGCAAGGCATGCAATAGGATCCTACACGGGAGAATACCAATACTACCAATCACCCTTAACTGACCCAGGGACCTGGGCGGTAATCGGTATCACCTTTGATATTATTTTTTCTATCAGTTTTTGTAATTATTCGGTGGCGTATACACTAATTGATGTTTAAGACAGCATATCTATCCTAGGTGTAACCAATGAATGGAGATGATAGCTCCAGCCGTGATACACGTATGCTGTACTTGATTACTATATTACCTTCACCCGTCATATATTCTTACATACACTGCATCTGAGACCTTTCTTTCTGATACTATTGGATATGTTGTTCAAATTGAAATGAAAATGTGTGGATGAAATTTTCTCCCATAATAGGGCATTTTCCACGATTTACGCATACGGAGACACCGTGAACACATACCATAGACAATACAGATGTGCAATTATGCCTGAATAGTGTATTGTGTTATCTTCTTATTTCTAATAAAGAATTCATTACTTTCCTTATTTTCGTGGACTCTCATCCATGATTCCTGGGAGCAATCCCAGGTCTAACATAGACAGCAGATCCACACTTCTCCCTTAATCTACTGATTAGGTGCACTCTCATTGGTGAGTGGAACACCTCATTTACAGGTTACTATCATACCTCACCGCTAGAGCCCAACCTCGTCTGATCTTGGAAGCAAAACGGTGATGGGCTGGGTCAGTATCTGAGGGGTGACCCTCAGAGAATACCCAGTGTAGTAATCTGAGGCTGTTTCAATTTAAAACTCAATACCAACAGCAGTATCACCACTACTTCTTCTTTCCCACCTGTATTTATTTTTCCTGATTTTTTTTCAGGCAAGAATATGTGTACATGATTAACTTTGGTCTCATCAATATATGCGCTGCCTGTACTGATACGGTATGAGAACAGATGTATGGTTATTTTCTCAGGCGAGAATTAATTAGGAATTATTAATTCCAACCATATCAGGCACACCCATTAGGGTTTGTGTGCTGAGGACAGGACGAGGTAGTATATATGCTATACACACTCCCGGTGTAATTGATACCTACTTTTGCATGACCAATTTTGGTCCCATTAACACAAGCATTGCTTGTACTGGTATGGCATGAGAACAGGTGTATGGTGATTATATCTACACCTCCATGCCAGTCTATATTGGGATAGACTAAACCAGGACATACTAACCCCGTTTGTAACCTTTTTTTCCCCAACAAATACATTTGTGGGTATCTCCTTCTTGTGATTTACAATAATTTCATGGGGAGAATGAGTGGATACGGACAATATTTTAATAAAGCATAATAAAACTTTATGTCTTAATATTATTCACAAATACACATTTAACAAGAGTGCACCCAAACAAGAGTCTTCTTTATTCTATGTTTGCTCTAGCTTTTTCCTGACTCTGGGTGCACCACCAGATGGCAATAAGAGATTATCTCCGTATAAATGTATACTGGTCTTTGTAAACACATGTAATTGTGTAATACTGGTGCGGAATCACCAACCTTCCTTGTTACTATAGATATAAGGTCACTGTGACGCTCCCAGATCCTATCACCTTCACAGTCATGTCCCTGTATTATTACTATAGAGATGAGTGACGTCACTATGAAGCCCTAAGATTCCTTCATCTCCCCATTCATGTCCCTGTATTATTACTATAGACACAAGTGACATCACTGTGACACTACCAAATCCCCTCACCTCCCCAGTCATGTCCCTGTATTATTACTATAGACAAAAGTGACATCACTGTGACACTCCCAAATCCCTTCACCTCCCCAGTCATGTCCCTGTATTATTCCTATAGATATATGTGACATCAAAGTGATGCTCCCAGATCCCTTCAACTCCCCAGTCATGTCCCTCTATTATTACTATAGATATATGTGACTTCACTGTGCCGCTCCCAGATCCCTATACCTCCCCAGTTATGTCCCTATAAAACTATAGATATGTGATGTCACTGAGACACGCCCAGATCACCTCACCTCCCCTCTCATGTCCCTGTGTTATTACTATAGATATGTGACATCACTGCGCCGCTCCCAGATCCCCTTTCCTCCCCAGTCATGTCCCTGTATTATTACTATAGATATAAGTGATGTCACTGTGACGCGCCCAGATCCCGTCACCTCCCCAGTCATGTCCCTATATTATTACTATAGATACAAGTGATGTCACTGCGATGCTCTAAGACCCCCTCACCTCCCCACTGACATCGCTGTATTATTAGTATAGATATGTGACCTCACTGTTACGATCCGATTCCCTAATCTCCCCAGTCATATCCCTGTATTATAACTATAGATATTAGTAATGTCACAGTGACACTCCCAGATCCCCTCACCTCCCCAGTCATGTCCCTGTATTATTACTATAGATATAAGGTCACAGTGATGCTCCCAGATCCTATCACCTCCCCAGTCATGTCCCTGTATTATTACTATAGATTTAAGGTCATTGTTACGCTCCCAGATCCACTCACATCCTCAGTCATGTCCCTGTATTATTACTATAGATATAAGGTCACAGTGATGCTCCCAGATCCTATCACCTCCCCAGTCATGTCCCTGTATTATTACTATAGATATAAGTGATGTCACTGTGACACTCCCGAATCTTCTCACCTCCCCAGTCATGTCCCTGTATTATTACTATAGATATAAGGTCACTGTGATGCTCCCAGATCCTCTCATCTCCCCAGTTATGTCCCTGTATTATTACTATAGATATAAGGTCCCTTTGACACTCCCAGATCCCCTCACCTCCCCAGTCATGTCCCTGTATTATTACTGTAGATATTAGTGAGGTCACTGTGACACTCCCAGATAAACTCACCTCCCCAGTCATGTCCCTGTATGATTACTCTAGATATAAGGTCACTGTGACGCTCCCAGATCCCCTCATCTCCCCAGTCATGTCCCTGTATTATTACTGTAGATATTAGTGAGGTCACTGTGACACTCCTAGATCCACTCACCTCCCCAGTCATGTCCCTTTATTATTACTATAGATATTAGGTCACTGTGATGCTCCCAGATCCCCTCACCTCCCCAGTCATGTCCCTGTATTATTACTCTACATATAAGGTCATTGTGATGCTCCCAGGTCCCCCTCACCTCCCCAGTCATTTTCCTGTATTGTTACTATAGATATAAGTGATGTCACTGTGACACTCCCAGATCACCTCACCTCCCCAGTCATGTCCCTGTATGATTACTATAGATATAAATCACTGTGACGCTCCAAGATCCCCTCACCTCCCCAGTCATGTTCCTGTATTGTTACTATAGATATAAGGTCACTGTGACGCTCCCAGATCCACTCACCTCCCCAGTCAGCAGGTAGATGATCTCCAGGGTGATATTTATTATCCTCTCAGTCCTGTGACTCCTGTCCTTGTCCTTGAATCAGAGAGAATACAGAACGTGTGATGTGTAATAAAGACTCCGTTCCCCACAGCTGGAGTTCCTGGAATAAATATAATACATAAAACATACTGCACATGTAACATAGTAAATGTGGAATAGAGTGGTCATTAAGTCTCCTACTTCCCCACAGCCATAGAGTCCTGGTCAGTATCTCCGAGGTTCCTGTGACCCAGCCCCATAAGGCTGTACTGCATAGTGGGCCTGATCTAGATATTAGCGCTATTGTGGGTGGAGTCACAATGAGCTGATGTTCGGTACACCGCTCATGTGCAAAACCCGTACGGAGCATGTGCTCTATGTGTCCTGAGTTGTCAGACGAGTATGGCTGCAGCCATGAAGTGGTGTAAGGGTGAGAATTGGTTGTGAAGGGACAGGGTCTCCTGAGGGAAATTTCATGGCCTCATTCATGGAGCTGCGGCGTACAGTCTCCTAGACCTCAGGATTCACAGATCCAGCTGATGGTGTAGCAAAGGTGGCAGGAGACAGGCAGGGGAAAGGCGGCAGGAGACAGGCAAGGGAAAGCCTGCAGGAGACAGGCAGGGGGAAGGCTGCAGGAGACAAGCAAGGGAAAGGTGGCAGGAGACAGGCAGGGGAAAGGTTGCAGGAGACAGGCAGGGGAAGGCTGCAGGAGACAGGCAGGGGAAAGGCTGCAGGAGACAGGCAGGGGAAAGGCTGCAGGAGACAAGCAGGGGAAAGGCTGAAGGAGACAGGCAGGGGAAAGGCAGCAGGAGATAGACAGGGGGGAGGCGGCAAGAAACAATGTGGCAGATGTATTAACCTGGAGAAGGCATAAAATGGCGTATTGAGAACCGAGTAAAACCGAACCCGCTCATCTTTATAAGGAAATGATAAACCAGTGATAAATGCAAGGTGATAAACACACCAACCAATCAGTTCCAATATGTAAATTAACAGTTAGGAGGTGATTGGCTTGTGCGTGTATCACCTTTAATTTTTCACTGGTTTATCACTTCCTTATGCCATCTCCAGGTTAATACATCTGCCCCATTATTTGTTCTCAGGAGATTGAATAAATCATTTGTAATAAAAGTTGAAGTTTTATTCTTTGAGAATATCTCATTATTTCTTCACAAAAATGCGCCCACAAAGAAGTCCACTTTCTTTCTCTTGTCACTGTGGCACTCCCAGGTCCCCCTCACCTCCCCAATCATGTCCCTGTATTATTACTATACATATTAGTGAGGTCACTGTTACATTCCCAGACCCCTCATCTCCCCAGTCATGTTCCTGTATAATTACTATAGATATAAGTGATGTCACTGTGACACTCCCAGGTCCCCCTCACCTCCCCAATCATGTCCCTGTACTATTACTATAGATATTAGTGAGGTCACTGTTACATTCCCAGACCCCTCACCTCCCCAGTCATGTCTCTGTATTATTACTATAGATATAAGTGATGTCACTGTGACACTCCCAGATCCCCTCACCTCCCCAATCATGTCCCTGTATTATTACTATAGATATTAGTGATGTCACTGTGACGCTCCCAGATCCCCTCACCTCCCCAATCATGTCCCTGTATTATTACTATAGATATTAGTGAGGTCACTATGACATTCCCAGGTCACCCTCACCTCCCCAGTCATGTCCCTGTATTATTACTATAGATATAAATGATGTCACTGTGACAGGACAGTCCCAGGAGTGTGATATACATTTGCTTTATACTGCTCCAATTATCATCTGTTACACATGCCAGGGATATTATGGTCTCTGCTTTAATATATCCTAGAATTTGAGCAATATCTTCAATCCCCACAATTTCATATAATAAAATTAATAATAATAATAACAACAACAACGACACGAAAGGCTGCACCCCAGTATAAAAATAATAATAATAATAATAATAATAATAATAATAATAATAATCATAATAATAATAGGACACCACAGGCTACTCCCATGTATTATAATAACAGGACACCACAGGCTGCTCACCCTGTATAATAATAACAGGACACCACAAGCTGCTCCTCTTGTAAATTAATAATAATTACAGGACACCACAGGCTGCTGCTCCCTCTGTATAATAATAATAATAATAATAATAATAATAATAATTATTATTATTATTATTATTATTATTATAACTGGATTCCACAGGTTGCTCCTCCTGTATTATAATAATAACAGGACACCACAGGCTGCTACTCCTGTATTATAATAATAACAGGACACCAAAGGCTGCTCCCCCTGTATAATAACAACAACAACAACAAGACACTACTGGCTTCTCCCCCTGTATAATAATAATAATAATAATAATAATAATAATAATAATAATAACAAGACACCACAGGCTGCTCCCCCTGTATAATAATAATAATAATAATAATAATAATAATAATAACAAGACACCACAGGCTGCTCCCTCTAAATAATAATAATAATAATAATAACAATAACAACAACAATAGCAACAACAACAACAACAGGACACCACAGGCTGCTCCACCTGTATAATAATAATAATAATAATAATAATAATAATAATAGGATTTTAATACCTACCAGTAAATCCTTTTCTCCTAGTCCATAGAGGATGCTGGGGACTCCAAAAGGACCATGGGGTATAGATGGATCCGCAGGAGCTTGGGCACACTATAAAGACTTAAACTGGGTGTGAACTGGCTCCTCCCTCTATGCCCCTCCTCCAGACCTCAGTTAGAAAACTGTGCCCAGGAGAGATGGACATTTCGAGGAAAGAATTTATCATTTAAACACAGTGAGTGTTATACCAGCTCACACCACGAACATACCGCAAGACATGGCTTTCAACAGAAAACCAGCCCACGGTATGAAAACCATACCGCCATATGCTGAGAGAATATGCAACACAACCTGTGTGTTAGCCTACCAACAATAAGAAATCACATGCCATGGCATGAACAACGTCAGCCTGACAGAGAAGAAACACCACAAAGTGCCACCAAAAACAATAGCAGCAGACACAGTACGCACTGGGACGGGCGCCCAGCATCCTCTATGGACTAGGAGAAAAGGATTTACCGGTAGGTATTAAAATCCTATTTTCTCTTACGTCCTAGAGGATGCTGGGGACTCCAAAAGGACCATGGGGTCAATACCAAAGCTCCATAACAGGCGGGAGAGTGCGGACGACTCTGCAGCACCGATTGAGCAAACATGAGGTCCCCATCATCCAGGGTATCAAACTTGTAGAGCTTAGCAAAGGTGTTTGAAACCCGACCAAGTAACTGCTTGGCAAAGCTAACCCGCCTAGATAACTGGGGCAACTGGCCAAAAATAACCCATCTTCCTAGTAGAATGGGTCTCCCCCGACTTCGGTAATGGCAATCCAGCCGTAGAACTAGCACACCGAATCGTATCACAGATCCAGCAGGAAACAGACTGCAGAGACACAGGTGTCCCAAGCACGCTGGGAGTATACCGGACAAACAGAGCCTCTGTTTCCCCAAACTGAGCCCAAATGGCGACATAAATCTTCACAGCCCTGACTATATCGAGAAAGATTGAATCAGCCAATGCTGAAGTTACCACCGGCATCGAAAAAAGGCAGGTTTTTGAAAAACCCCAAAACCCTTTCGGCAGAACTACAATCTGAGTTCTCAATTCTATCCACTTGGAAGACCAAACAGGGGCTCTTGTGAGACAAAGCCACTACTTCCAACAACCACCTTGCGGTCGCCTACAAAGCAAAAGCATGACCACTCTCCAAGAGAAAATTTTTAACACAACCTTTAATAAAAGGTTCCAATCAGTGAGACACAAGAAACGCAACACCACGTCAAAAGCCCATTGTGCCAATGGGGCACAAATGGAGGTTGGATGTGCGGTACTCCTTTCACAAAAGTCTTAACTTCCGGAAAAGTGGCCAATTCTTTTTTTTAAAAGAAAATTTACAAGTCCAAAATTATTGTGAAACGGAGTCTAACTGCATCCACACCTGCTTGCAAAGAACGGATAAGAACGACTCAGCTGAAAGACTGCCGTAGGAAGCTTCTTAGATTTACAGCAAGACACATATTCACGCCAAACATGGTGTTAAGGCTTCGCCGTTACTTCTTTATTAGTCTGAAGAAGTGTGGAAATGACCTCACTGGGAAAACCAGATCGGACTAGGATATTGCGTTCAACCGCTACTCCGTCAAACGCAGCTGCGATAAGTCCTAATACACACTCGGATCTTGCTGTAACAGTTTCCTCCCGTAGAGGAGGACAGGGATTTTCTATGAATATATCTTGAAGAACTGGATACCAAGCCCTCCTTGGCTATACCGGAACAATGGGTATCGCCGGAACCTCTGTTCTTCTTACGTTAATCACCTTCAGCAGAGTGAAAGCGGAGGGGACACATAAACTGACTGAAAACCCCCAAGGTGTCACGAGGCCGTCCACTGCTATTGCTTGAGTGTCCCTTGACCTGGAACCATATTCCTGAGGTCTCTCGTTGAGGCGAGACGACAACATGTCCAATTGAGGCCCTCCTCAAAGACTTGTCACTTCATTAAAACGTCTCTATGACAACACTATTTCTCCCGGATGGAGAGCGCGTCCGCAGAGGAAATCTATTTCTCCGTCGCTTACGTCCGGAACCAAGACAGCTAATAAAACGGTTACCAGTCTTACCACCTAGCAGAAAACTACTTCAGCTTCTGCCACTGTCACTTCGCTCCTTGTTCCGCCCTAGCAGCTTACTTACGCCACTGCTGCCTAGTCGTCTGACAGAATTAACACCGGCAGCTCACGAAGAATATGTTCGTTGAATATAGCTCTTACTTCAAGAAAGCTTATTGTAGACAAGCTTCTCAGCTTGACCTTTTCCTCTGAAAATATTTCCCATCCAAGGACTGCTCCCCAGCCTCGGAGATCCGCACACATGTACACCAGGACCTAATCGTGAATCCCGAATCTTCATCCCTCTAGGAAGTGAGAACTGAGGAGAACTCACAGGAGTGATATCCTGGCCATTAGAATTATATTCCGGTGCATGTGCCGGTGAGCCCCGGACCACATTCCCAACAGGTCCCATGAAAACCACTCTGGAATTTGACCTGCTCACCGAAAAAGGCCTCTTAGGCCGCACCCAACTTCTTCATCAATGGAACAACAGATGGATTGGTACTGCAAATCTGATCCGACTCAGAGTCCTCAGACCACTTACCACAGGAAAGCACAGAACCTCAACCGTTCAGTATCTACTCTGATACCACCTCCAACATCTGCGTCGTTGGGAACATCAGCCCTTCCCTGTGTTGAAGAACAGAGAGAAATAACGATTTGCACCACTCGTTACTTGACCTCGCCTCAATCAGGCGAACATCTCATTACAGAATAACAATGGATCTTACTATTTAAAGAAAACCATCACACTACCATCACTCCAGTGAAATGGCAAAGATCATCCTGGCTATCGTTCCAGGTAATCTGAATGCGTAGAACGACGCTTGTAAACTTTTTTTTTTTAACCGGGACAGGAGGATAAGGCCCTGAACCTGACGCACCTCTGATATGGCGTCGCGTATTATCTCCCCTTCCAGAGGGGAAACGGTAAGATCTATTAGGAAAATAGTGAGGGAAAACAACTGTAACTCCAGACAGTCCCCCTCTGGATTCTACAATTAACTCACGGGTTCTGGTCTATTCCCGGACTAACTGAAAAGTAGTAGACGAGTCCCCACCGGAGTGGGGTCCAGGCGGGTAGACTCAGCCCATGTGGTGGATGTTTGAGAAACAGAACACAACATCCGCTTCTGCGAACCTACCAAGGCTGCAGAACACTTACCTTTCACCCTCCACTGTCTGCACAGAAAAGGAAAAAATAACGGTATCGAACTAGTTAAAGGGACTGCATCCCACAACAGAATGCGTCACCAACCGTTGTGAGGGAATCTAACTCAACAAATTAGATTTATCAGCAGTATCCACCGAGACTGACTGAACTGAGGCCTCCCCAAACAGCGGCACACCGTCCCAGGGAAAAAACTCCAGTATCTCTTGGAGTTAGCCTCTGCCTTTCCCCGGCCACCTCCTGTATACACACTGCAGCCTGCCGCGATGTACAGAGAAGACCCAACATAAGGAAAATCCCCTATCTCTGTAGGATAATTCTATTGGATGTCCTTCCGAATATAAACACTCCCTCCTGTGCATGTAATGCAAATAAGTCCAAAGAATAGAAATATTGTGTAAAATGTGTGTGTGCGCATATGTGGTGGTGGGGGTGTTTGTGTGTACTTTGTGTGTGTATATGTGGTAGTAAACTTGTGTGTGTGTACTGTGGGTGTATATGTGGTAGTTTTTAATATAAAAATATCTAAAATAGCATGGTGAATGCACCATAAACATGCAACAGTAAATACAATGAAAAAAATAAAAACATGCAATATTAAACTGTATGTTTGATTCGGTTACCCAAGTGGACAAATTGAATTGGAGAGTGGAAAGTCCGTTCCTAAATAATCCCCCAAGGTGAGTATAGTGTCCAGTTCAAGCAGTTTAGGAGATAAGCAATGTCCTTTGAAAAAGCTGCTAGCTGACAGCAGCGAAACGCGTCAGGTACACCAGGACCCAAGTTTGGACATTGTTGGAAGACTGAACTACCCCCATCCTGATTCAGATTATCATTGTTTATGGAGGACTCTAATAGCAAGTTGAACCGACCGTATCTTCTTCACCGCATTGCATGAGGAGCTCATCATTCACACCTTGGAGCATCACAAACCTCTAGCGGTAATATATACCATACAATATACCTTACAATCAGACATTGCTTATCTCCTAAACTGCTTGAACTGGACACTATACTCACCTTGGGGGATTATTTAGGAACGGACTTTCCACTCTCCAATTCAATTTGTCCACTTGGGTAACCGAATCAAACATACAGTTTAATATTGCATGTTTTTATTTTTTTCATTGTATTTACTGTTGCATGTTTATGGTGCATTCACCATGCTATTTTAGATATTTTTTATTAAAAAGTATATTGATACATTTATATTATTGTTGATACATCTTTGGAATAGCGCAGCCTCTCCATTTGTTTTTTGTTTACCTTTGTGGGGGTGACTTCCCCGTCTTTGAGGCCGCTGCTTGTTGGAACATCCCATACCTAGGGCGCCCGAGTATCCTGGGTAACCAAACTTCGTATATGTGGTAGTGTTTGTGTATATGGGGGGTGCTTGTGTGTATGTGTGGTAGTGGTGGTGGTGGTGTGTGTGTGTGTGTGTGTGTGTGTGTGTGTGTGTGTGTGTGTGTGTGTGTGTGTGTGTGTGTGTGTGTGGTGGGGCTGGGGGGGTGTAATTTGTGTGTAGTGTGTACTGTGTGTGTATATGTGGTGGTGTGTGTGTACTTTCTGTGTGTGCGTGTATATGTGGTGGTGGGTGTGTACTTTGTGTGTACTGTGTGGTGGCGGTGTGTGTGTGTACTTTATGTGTGTATATGTGGTGTGTGTGTAATGTGTATATGTGGTGGTGGTGTGTGTGTGTGTTTGTACGTACTATATGTGGGGGTACTTTATGTGTGCGTACTGTGTGTGTGTGTGTGTGTGTGTGTATATATGTGGTGATGGGGGTATGTGTGTATATGCTATGTTTGGGAGGGCTGCGCTAGCACCTGTTTGTTATATGAGTGGCAGCTGAGGAGGGAAGGGGTTCCAGTAGCCCATAGAAATTGGATGCTTAGCACATATAATGGTGTGTACACACGGTGAGATATTTTCTTACGAATTTGACTATATTGTCAAAATTATAAGTAAAGTTAGAGCAGATCGCACGGTGAAAGTCACCTTGCGATTGCGATGCCGCTGCGCAGTCCCGCGTGGACGGCATCGCACGTATAGACTGTGCAGGCAAGCCACCTCGTAGAAAAGATCGTCAAAATTGACACTTTGCACATAGTCAGTATCGCTAGCACAGTCATTATACGCTTGCACTGCCGTCTTAGCCCCTGTCGCATAGCGAGAATCTCACCGTGTGTACGCACCTTAACCGCCATCGCTCACTTCTACACAAATAATATCACATACGCAGTTTCATTTTACATTCTGATGTAATCCAATATTAGGATACAAAGCATAAAAACAGGATATTTACCGTTTTTATGGTTTATATAATGCTGATGGTCCTAATACCAGTATACATAGACAGAACAATACATGACAAGAAACATTTAAACATTTAGGGGTATATTCAATTGAAGTCGGATCCATTCCGACATTCATTTGTCAGAATGGATCCGACCTGGCCTATTCAATGGACATCTCAATTCAACTTTTACAAAAGTGGAATTGATATGCGGGCTGGGGGACGGGAGAGAGCTGCGGGCAGACGGGGGAGAGCCCTTCCAGCAGCTGCTGTAGAGCTGCTCTGCCCCGTCTGCCCGCGGCTCTCCCCTCTGTCTCACAGCCGCCGCTCCGTCCCCCCGTCACAGCCGCCGCTCCGTCCCCCCTGTCACAGCAGCCGCTCCGTCCCCCCTGTCACAGCAGCCGCTCCGTCCCCCTGTCACAGCAGCCGCTCCGTATCCCCGTCACAGCCGCCGCTCCCTGTCTCCCCCTCTCTCACAGCCGCTGCTCATGGCAGCGTCCACTCGGCTCCAGCGAGCGAGACAGGTGGACGCTGCTGTGAGTGGCGGCTGTCCTCCAGCGCTGCTCGGCTCTCCCCATCTCCAGCTCTGCTGTACCCATCTCATTCCACTTTTCTTAAAGTCGAACTGAGATGGTCGAAAAGGGGGCAAAAACTTTTCGACACAAGCACGTGGGTCTGCAGCTATTCCGCCGATCCACTCACTTTTCGACAAGTCGAATTCCACTGAATACGTTGAATCACGATTCGACCTTAAAAAGTCTGAAACTGCCGTCTTTTCGACAGACGGCAGTTTTCAACACCAATTGAATATACCCCTTAAAATGCTATTTGAATAATGCTGTGGCAATAAGGAATATTTCTGCTGTCCTATTTTATTGGACCAAAATCACTGTTTTCCCCTATTTTTCCTCAAGTATACATCGTAAGGAGTAAATTTCCCCTGTTTTTACCTGTTTGTAGAGGTACAAAAACGCTGAAGGAGAGTAAACCGCATAAGGCGCATCTACCTATATTCAGATTTTTATCCAGTCAAAAAGGTCAGCAGAAATATTCCTTCTTGCCGCTGCATTACTAAAATGGCATTTTAAATGTTTGAATGTTTCTTGTTTTTTGTCATGTATTGTACTGTCTATGTATACTAGTATTAGGACCAATAAGCATTATATAAACCATATAAACTATAAATAATATCAAGTTTTTATGCTTTATATCCTAATAAATTGGATTATACCAGATTTTAAAAGCAAACTGCGTCTGTGTGTATATGCTGTGATGGGGGAGTATGTGTGTATTTTATTGTGTGTATGTAATGTGAACTGTGTTTGTGTATATGTGGTGGTGGGTGTTTGTGTGTACTGAGAGTGTAATTATATGTGGTTGTGTGTGTGTGTGTGTGTGTGTGTGTGTGTGTGTGTGTGTGTGTGTGTGTGTGTGTGTGTGTACTTTAAATGTGTATAGTGTGTACTGTGTGTGTATATGTGTGTATGTGGTGGTGCGGGGAGGTGAATGTGTTAGTGGTCACTGGGATATTGAAATTGATCAATGAATGGCTTAAGAGTGCTAGGTGGGGGTAGGTAATGGGTGCTGGTGTGTGTGTGTGTGTGTGTGTGTGTGTAGTAAGGGGTTCTACCGTGTGTGTGTGTGTGTGTGTGTGTGTGTGTAGTAAGGAGTGCTGCTGTGTGTGTAGTAAAGGGTGCTGCTGTGTGTATAGTAAAGGGTGCTGCTGTGTGTGTAGTAAGGAGTGCTGCTGTGTGTGTAGTAAGGAGTGCTGCTGTGTGTGTAGTAAGGAGTGCTGCTGTGTGTGTAGTAAGGAGTGCTGCTGTGTGTGTAGTAAGGGGTGCTGCTGTGTGTGTAGTAAGGGGTGCTGCTGTGTGTGTAGTAAGGAGTGCTGCTGTGTGTGTAGTAAGGAGTGCTGCTGTGTGTGTAGTAAGGAGCGCTGCTGTGTGTGTAGTAAGGAGCGCTGCTGTGTGTGTAGTAAGGAGTGCTGCTGTGTGTGTAGTAAGGAGTGCTGCTGTGTGTGTGTAGTAAGGAGTGCTGCTGTGTGTGTGTAGTAAGGAGTGCTGCTGTGTGTGTAGTAAAGGGTGCTGCTGTGTGTGTAGTAAGGAGTGCTGCTGTGTGTGTAGTAAGGAGTGCTGCTGTGTGTGTGTAGTAAGGAGTGCTGCTGTGTGTGTAGTAAAGGGTGCTGCTGTGTGTGTAGTAAGGAGTGCTGCTGTGTGTGTAGTAAGGAGTGCTGCTGTGTGTGTGTAGTAAGGAGTGCTGCTGTGTGTGTAGTAAGGAGTGCTGCTGTGTGTGTAGTAAAGGGTGCTCCGGTGTGTGTGTAGTAAGGGGTGCTGCTGTGTGTGTAGTAAGGAGCGCTGCTGTGTGTGTAGTAAGGAGTGCTGCTGTGTGTGTAGTAAAGGGTGCTCCGGTGTGTGTGTAGTAAGCGGTGCTGCTGTGTGTGTAGTAAGGAGTGCTGCTGTGTGTGTAGTAAGGAGTGCTGCTGTGTGTGTGTAGTAAGGAGCGCTGCTGTGTGTGTAATAAGGAGTGTTGCTGTGTGTGTAGTAAGGAGTGCTGCTGTGTGTGTAGTAAAGGGTGCTCCGGTGTGTGTGTAGTAAGGGGTGCTGCTGTGTGTGTAGTAAGGAGTGCTGCTGTGTGTGTAGTAAAGGGTGCTGCTGTGTGTGTAGTAAGGAGTGCTGCTGTGTGTGTAGTAAGGAGCGCTGCTGTGTGTGTAGTAAGGAGCGCTGCTGTGTGTGTAGTAAGGAGCGCTGCTGTAGGTTTGTAGTAAAGGGTGCTCCGGTGTGTGTGTGTAGTAAGGAGCGCTGCTGTGTGTATAGTAAGGAGTGCTGCTGTGTGTGTAGTAAGGAGTGCTGCTGTGTGTGTAGTAAGGAGTGCTGCTGTGTGTGTAGTAAGGAGTGCTGCTGTGTGTGTAGTAAGGAGCGCTGCTGTGTGTGTAGTAAGGAGCGCTGCTGTGTGTGTAGTAAGGAGCGCTGCTGTGTGTGTAGTAAGGAGTGCTGCTGTGTGTGTAGTAAGGAGTGCTGCTGTGTGTGTAGTAAGGAGTGCTGCTGTGTGTGTAGTAAGGAGCGCTGCTGTGTGTGTAGTAAGGAGTGCTGCTGTGTGTGTAGTAAGGAGTGCTGCTGTGTGTGTAGTAAGGAGTGCTGCTGTGGTGTAGTAAGGAGTGCTGCTGTGTGTGTAGCAAGGAGCGCTGCTGTAGGTTTGTAGTAAAGGGTGCTCCGGTGTGTGTGTGTAGTAAGGAGCGCTGCTGTAGGTTTGTAGTAAAGGGTGCTGCTGTGTGTGTAGTAAGGAGTGCTGCTGTGTGTGTAGTAATGAGTGCTGCTGTGTGTGTAGTAAGGAGTGCTGCTGTGTGTGTAGTAAGGAGTGCTGCTGTGTGTGTAGTAAGGAGTGCTGCTGTGTGTGTAGTAAGGGGTGCTCCGGTGTGTGTGTAGTAAGGGGTGCTGTTGTAGGAATGTCGTAGCGGGTTCTGCTGTATGAGTGCAGTAACGAGTTATGTGGTGTCAGTGTAGACTTTGGTGCAGCTGTGTGAGTGCAGTAATGGGTGCAGCTGTGTGAGTGTAGTAATGGGTGCAGCTGTGTGAGTATAGTAATGGGTGCAGCTGTGTGAGTATAGTAACGGGTGCTGTGGTGTGAGTATAGTAATGGGTGCAGCTGTGTGAGTATAGTAACGGGTGCTGTGGTGTGAGTATAGTAATGTGTGCAGCTGTGTGAGTATAGTAACGGGTGCTGTGGTGTGAGTGTAGTAATGGGTGCAGCTGTGTGAGTATAGTAACGGGTGCTGTGGTGTGAGTATAGTAATGGGTGCAGCTGTGTGAGTATAGTAATGGGTGCAGCTGTGTGAGTGTAGTAACGGGTGCAGCTGTGTGAGTATAGTAATGGGTGCAGCTGTGTGAGTATAGTAACGGGTGCTGTGGTGTGAGTATAGTAATGGGTGCAGCTGTGTGAGTATAGTAACGGGTGCTGTGGTGTGAGTATAGTAATGGGTGCAGCTGTGTGAGTGTAGTAACGGGTGCTGTGGTGTGAGTATAGTAATGGGTGCAGCTGTGTGAGTGTAGTAACGGGTGCTGTGGTGTGAGTATAGTAATGGGTGCAGCTGTGTGAGTGTAGTAACGGGTGCTGTGGTGTGAGTATAGTAATGGGTGCAGCTGTGTGAGTATAGTAATGGGTGCAGCTGTGTGAGTGTAGTAACGGGTGCAGCTGTGTGAGTATAGTAACGGGTGCTGTGGTGTGAGTATAGTAATGGGTGCAGCTGTGTGAGTGTAGTAACGGGTGCTGTGGTGTGAGTATAGTAATGGGTGCAGCTGTGTGAGTATAGTAATGGGTGCAGCTGTGTGAGTGTAGTAACGGGTGCTGTGGTGTGAGTATAGTAATGGGTGCAGCTGTGTGAGTGTAGTAACGGGTGCAGCTGTGTGAGTATAGTAATGGGTGCAGCTGTGTGAGTATAGTAACGGGTGCTGTGGTGTGAGTATAGTAATGTGTGCAGCTGTGTGAGTATAGTAACGGGTGCTGTGGTGTGAGTGTAGTAATGGGTGCAGCTGTGTGAGTATAGTAACGGGTGCTGTGGTGTGAGTATAGTAATGGGTGCAGCTGTGTGAGTATAGTAACGGGTGCTGTGGTGTGAGTATAGTAATGTGTGCAGCTGTGTGAGTATAGTAACGGGTGCTGTGGTGTGAGTGTAGTAATGGGTGCAGCTGTGTGAGTATAGTAACGGGTGCTGTGGTGTGAGTATAGTAATGGGTGCAGCTGTGTGAGTATAGTAATGGGTGCAGCTGTGTGAGTGTAGTAACGGGTGCAGCTGTGTGAGTATAGTAATGGGTGCAGCTGTGTGAGTATAGTAACGGGTGCTGTGGTGTGAGTATAGTAATGGGTGCAGCTGTGTGAGTATAGTAACGGGTGCTGTGGTGTGAGTATAGTAATGGGTGCAGCTGTGTGAGTGTAGTAACGGGTGCTGTGGTGTGAGTATAGTAATGGGTGCAGCTGTGTGAGTGTAGTAACGGGTGCTGTGGTGTGAGTATAGTAATGGGTGCAGCTGTGTGAGTGTAGTAACGGGTGCTGTGGTGTGAGTATAGTAATGGGTGCAGCTGTGTGAGTATAGTAATGGGTGCAGCTGTGTGAGTGTAGTAACGGGTGCAGCTGTGTGAGTATAGTAACGGGTGCTGTGGTGTGAGTATAGTAATGGGTGCAGCTGTGTGAGTGTAGTAACGGGTGCTGTGGTGTGAGTATAGTAATGGGTGCAGCTGTGTGAGTATAGTAATGGGTGCAGCTGTGTGAGTGTAGTAACGGGTGCTGTGGTGTGAGTATAGTAATGGGTGCAGCTGTGTGAGTATAGTAATGGGTGCAGCTGTGTGAGTGTAGTAACGGGTGCTGTGGTGTGAGTATAGTAATGGGTGCAGCTGTGTGAGTGTAGTAACGGGTGCAGCTGTGTGAGTATAGTAATGGGTGCAGCTGTGTGAGTATAGTAACGGGTGCTGTGGTGTGAGTATAGTAATGTGTGCAGCTGTGTGAGTATAGTAACGGGTGCTGTGGTGTGAGTGTAGTAATGGGTGCAGCTGTGTGAGTATAGTAACGGGTGCTGTGGTGTGAGTGTAGTAATGGGTGCAGCTGTGTGAGTATAGTAACGGGTGCTGTGGTGTGAGTATAGTAATGGGTGCTCCTGTGAATGTAGTGATGGGTGCTACTGGTCATGCCCCTCCACCTCACTAGTCACACCCTTGGCAGCCGCGTTTAATAGGCCCTTTGTACATTTCAGCTCCAGGCCCATGTGGACCTTAATCTGGCACTGGGGGTAGCGGACACAGTGCCCAGGCACCGAAGAACAACTTAAGCCAGCCTAAAAAATAGCCTCAGTAACTTGCTGCCCAGGGCGCTCCCCCCCCAGAACCCTGCACCCCGTGAGTGCATTGGTGGGTGGGAGCACGGAGCGCAGCGCGACCACTGCCTGTTACCTCCGTTACTGAAGTCTTCTGTTCTTCTAATACTCACCCGGCTTCTTTCTTCTGGTTTCTGTGAGGGGGGTGACCGGGGCGGCTCCGGGAACAAGCAGCTAGGCGAAACAAGTGATCGAACCCTCTGCAGCTAATGGTGTCCAGTAGCCTAAGAAGCAGAGCCCTTGAACTAAGAAGAAGTAGGTCTGACTTCTCTCCCCTCACTCCCACACTGCAGGGAGCCTGTAGCCAGCAGGTCTCCCTGAAAATAAAAAAGCCTAACAAAGTATTTCCAGAGAAACTCAGTAGAGCTCCCATAGTGTGTGTCCAGTCTCTCCTGGGCACAGAATCCAACTGAGGTCTGGAGGAGGGGCATATAGGGAGGAGCCAAGTCACACCCAGTTTAAGTCTTTATAGTGTGCTCAAGCTCCTGCGGATCCGTCTATACCCCATGGTCCTTTTGGAGTCCCCAGCATCCTCTAAGACATAAGAGAAAATAATAATAACATGACACCACAGGCTGCTCCTCCTGTATAATAATAATAACAGGACACCACAGGTTGCTCGCTCTGTATAATAATAATAATAATAATAATAACAAAAAAAACAGGACACCACAGGCTGCTTCCCCTGTATAATAATAATATTATATTATTATTATTATTAATAATATTAATAATAATAATAATAATAATATAATAATAATAAAAGGAAACCACAGGCTACTCCCCCTGAATAATAACAGGGCACTACAGGCTGCTCCACCTGTATTATAATAATAATAATAATAATAATAATAATAATAACAGGACACCACAGGTTGCTCCCCCTGTATTATAATAATAACAACAACAACAACATGATACTACAGGCTACTCCCCCTGTATAATAATAACAACGAGTTTTATGGTAAGAACTTACCTTTGTTAAAACTCTTTCTGCGAGGTACACTGGGCTCCACAAGGATAGACATAGGGGTGTAGAGTAGGATCTTGATCCGAGGCACCAACAGGCTGAAAAGCTTTGACTGTTCCCAGAATGCACAGCGCCGCCTCCTCTATAACCCCGCCTCCCTGCACAGGAGCCCAGTTTTTAGTTAACCAGCCCAATGCAGTAGCAGGAAATGAGACGACAAAGGTTAGTAGCCACATACACCACACTCTCACAACAGGAGAAGTGTCAGCGGCTAATGCCATACCAATCCAAAGAAGCTGAATGCGTCAGGGTGGGCGCCTTGTGGAGCCCAGTTTACCTCGCAGAAAGAGTTTTAACAAAGGTAAGTTCTTACAATAAAACTTGTTTTCTGCTGCGGGGTACACTGGGCTCCACAAGGATAGACATAGGGGATGTCCTAAAGCAGTTCCTTATGGGAGGGGATGCACTGTAGCGGGACAAGAACCCTGAACGTGTTCACTGAGGACCACGTAGCCGCCTTGCACAATTGTTCAAGGGTCACACCACGGCGGGCCTCCTAAGAAGGTCCAACAGACCGAGTAGAATGGGCCGTAATGTGAGCAGGAGCTGACAGACCAGCCTTCACATAAGCATGTGCAATCACCATTCTAATCCATCTGGCCAAAGTTTTCTATGTGAGCAGGCCAGTCCCGTTTGTGAAATCCAAACAGCACAAAAAGAACATCAGATTTCCTAATAGAAGCAGTTCTCTTCACATAGATACGGAGAGCCTGCACCACATCCAAAGACCGCTATTTGGGAGACAGATCAGGAGAAACCAGTGCCGGAACCACAATCTCGTGGTTAAGGTGGAACAAAGAAACCACCTTATGTAAATATCCGGGACGAGTCCGAAGAACCGCCAGGTCACGGTGAAATATCAGATATGGGGAACTACAAGACAAGGCACCCAAATCCAACACTCTTCTAGATGAAGCAATAGTCAGCAGAAACACCACCTTAAGGGAAAGTCACTTAAGATCAGCTGAACCAAGAGGTTCAAAAGGAGACTCTTGTAGCGCCTCCAAAACTACTGACAAGTCCCAAGGAGCCACAGGCGGGATGTAGGGAGGTTGGATACGCAACACACCCTGAGTAAAGGTATGCACATCGGGTAAAGTCGCAATTTTTCTCTGAAACCACACCGACAAGGCAGATATTTGAACCTTGAGGGAGGCCGGACGCAGGCCTAAGTCCAGGCCCTGCTGAAAAAAAAGCCAACAACTTGGCTATACTAAATTTGGAAGCGTCATAATCGTTAGATGCGCACCAAACAAAGTAAGAATGCCAGACCCTATAGTAATTCCGAGCAGAAGCCGGTTTCCGGTGCCTGCAACACAGTTTGAATGACCGCCTCAGAAAACCCCTTAGCCCTTAAGACGGAAGCTTCAAGAGCCACGCCGTCAAAGACAGCCGGGCCAGGTCCTGGTAGACACAGGGGCCCTGAACGAGGAGGTCTGGGCATTGTGGAAGTAGAACTGGACGCTCTGACGATAGGCCCTGCAGGTCTGAGAACCAGTGCCGTCTGGGCCATGCTGGAGCTATGAGAAGCAGAATTCCTCTTTCTTGCTTGAATGTCCGAATTACCCTGGGCAGGAGTGACACTGGAGGGAACACGTACGGCAGCCGAAACCTTCACGGCACCGCCAGCGCATCCACGAATGCTGCTTGAGGATCCCTTGTCCTTGCTCCGAAGACAGGAACCTTGTGATTGTGTCGAGACGCCATCAAATCCACGTCTGGAAGGCCCCACTTTTCAACTAGGAGTTGAAAAACTTCTGGATGGAGGCCCCACTCGCCGGCATGTACGTCCTGATGACTGAGAAAGTCCGCTTCCCAATCCAGGACCCCGGAATGAATATTGCAGATATGGCCGGTAGATGTCGATCTGCCCAGTGTAGAATCCGTGAGACTTCCTTCATTGCCAAGCGGCTTCGAGTGCCGCCTTGATGATTTATGTAAGCCACTGTGGTGGCGTTGTCCGACTGTACTTGAATAGGACGGTTCTGAATTAAATGCTGGGCCAGGCTCAATGCATTGAAGACCGCCCGCAATTCCAGAATGTTGATCGAGAGGAGAGATTCCTCCTTGGTCCACCGACCCTGAAGGGAGTGTTGCTCCAGTACCGCGCCCCAACCCCTTAGCTTGGCATCTGTCGTCAACAAGACCCAGTTGGATATCGAGAATGGACTTCCCCAGCACAATTTTTGGTATTGGAGCCACCATAGCAGCGACAGACGGACCTCTGGAGTTAATGAGATCATGTGAGACCTGATCCAGTGAGGCAGGCCGTCCCACTTGTCTAGAATCAGCTTCTGGAGGACGTGAGAATGGAATTGAGCATACTCCACCATGTCAAATGCTGATACCATGAGGCCCAGCACCTGCATCGCCGAATGTATCTACACTTGCGGACGAGAAAGGAAGCAACGAATCCTGTCCTGAAGTTTCAGGACTTTCTCCTGAGATAAGAACAACCGCTGGTTGTGAGTGTCCAATAGCGCTCCCAGGTGCACCATGCTCTGAGCAGGGACCAGGGAGGATTTCTTCCAGTTGATGAGCCACCCATGGGCTTTTAGAAACTGGACAGTCATATCCAGATGATGTAGGGTAATTTCTGGGGAATTTGCCAGGATTAACAAGTCGTCCAGATACGGCAGTATCCTGACCCCTTGACGGCGGAGTACCACCGTCATTACCGCCATAACTTGAGCCGTTGTTAAACCAAAAGGTAACGCCCGAAACTGGTAATGGAGGTTGCCAATCACAAACCTCAGGAATTGCTGATGTGATGCTGCTATAGGAATATGCAGGTAAGCCACCTGTATATCCAGGGAGACCATGTAGTCCCCAGGTTCCAAGGCCAGAACTATAGAGCGAAGGGTTTCCATACGGAACTTGGAAACCTTCACAAACCTGTTCAATGCCTTGAGGTTGAGAATGGGCCGGGAGGACCCATTCAGTTTCGGGACTAGAAACAGCAGAGAATAGTACCCCCGGCCCCTCTGCACAAGAGGCACCTGTACTACGACTCCTGTATCCAGGAGGGTCTGTACCACCCAATGTAGAGTGTATGCCTTTGTCTGGTCCAACGGGATGTCTGTCCAGCAAAATCGATGAGGGGGTCGGTTTTTGAAGGCTATGGCGTAACCTCGAGTGACGACTTCCCGTACCCAGGCATCTGAAGTGGTCTTCAACCATTCCTGGGTATAGCCTATAAGCCGGCCCCCCACCCTGGGATCCCCCAGGGGGAGCATCACGCGGCAGGCTTATCAGTCTTGGAAGCTGGCTGTCGGGTCGCCAAGGCCCTTTTGGGCTTTGGCTTACCAGGTTTGGAAGTGCGGGCCTGCTTGTTGTACGCCTGACCTTTTGCTTTACCTGAAGGATGAAATGGGCAAAAGTAAGTACCCTTAGACTTCGAGACAGAAGAAGGAGCGGTACTTGGCAGACAGACGGTTTTGGCAGTAGCCAAGTCAGCCACAATCTTATTTAAGTCCTCCCCAAACAGAATATCTCCCTTAAAAGGCAGTATCTCCAGGGTTTTTCTAGAGTCCAGATCCACAGACCAGGATCTCAGCCACAAAATCCGGCGAGCCATGACTGATGTAGTAGAGGCCTTGGCTGCTAGGATACCGGCATCAGAAGCCGCCTCTTTAATATATCGAGAAGCTGTGACAATATATGACAACCATTGTCTAGCATGGTCAGAGGAGATTTCAGCATCTAACTCCAAGGCCCATGCTTCAATAGCCGCTGCAGCCCATGTTGCTGCAATAGTGGTCCTTTGTGCAGCACCCATGAGGGAGTAAATCGTTTTCAGACAACCCTCCACACGTTTATCCGTAGGCTCCTTTAGAGACGTGACAGTAGTGACAGGTAGAGCTGAGGAAACCACCATCCTAGCCACATGTGAGTCTACTGGAGGAGGCGTTTCCCAATTCTTAGACAGCTCTGGCGCGAGGGATTAGCGAGCCAGCATCTTCTTTTGAGGAACAAACTTCGTACCCGGGTTTTCCCAGAATTCCTGATGTATATCCACACTGCTGCTGCCCTTGTAGTCTTCTCTTTTTCTTCAAAAAAGCTCTTCTTTGGGCTGCCTTGAGCAGCCCCCCTGTAACGTGCCTGCTATCTGCAGCAGCAACTACAAAACTGAGCTCCTGTGCAGGGAGGCAGGGTTATAGAGGAGGCGGCGCTGTGCATTCTGGGAACAGTCAAAGCTTTTCAGCCTGTTGGTGAATCGGATCAAGATCCTACTCTACACCCCTATGTCTATACTTGTGGAGCCCAATGTACACCGCAGCAGAAAATAATAATAATAATAATAATAACAACAGGACACCACAGGATTCTCCCCCTGTATAATAATAACATGACACTACAGGCTACTCCCCCTGTATAATAATAATAATAATAATAATAATAAAAAGGACACCACAGGCTGCTCCCCCTGTAGAATAATAAAAATAACAGGACACCAAAGGCTGCTTTTCCTGTATAAAAATAACAGGACACCACAGGATGGTCCCGCTGTATAATAATAATAATAATAATACTAACCGCATGGACACCACAGGCTGCTCCCCCTGCATAATAACAGGACACAACAGGCTGCTCCCCCTGTATAATAAAAATAACAGGACACTACAGGCTGCTCCCCCTGTATAATAGTAATAACAGGACACTACAGGCTGCTCCCCCTGTATAATAGTAATAACAGGACACCACAGGCTGCTCCCCCTGTATAATAATAATAATAATAATAATAACAACAGGACACGGTTGAGTCTATATCGGAGTGGCAGAAGGGGACTTGTGACGTACCTAGGGGAGTAGACACATCACCAGGGGGAGGAGCTACGGCCGAACAGGGTACCCTAAAAGAACGCTCACCACACTTCGGGCTCGCTTCGCTCGCCACCTGATTACTAAATGTAATACTATCCCGCTGGCCAAGCTCCTCCCCCTTGTGTCGTGACTCCTCCCCCAGACGAAAAAGGTCACTTAGCCCACTTGATTCTAGCATCTACCAACAGGACACCACAGTCTGCTCCCCCTGTATAATAATAATAATAATAACAGAACACCACAGGCTGCTCGTCCTATTATAATAAAAATAATAATAATAATAACAGGACACCACAGGCTGCTCGTCCTGTATAATAATAATAATAATAATAATAATAATAACAACAGGACACCACAGGCTACTCCCCCTGTATAATAATAATAATAATAATAATAAAAAGGACACCACAGGCTGCTCCCCCTGTAGAATAATAAAAATAACAGGACACCAAAGGCTGCTTTTCCTGTATAAAAATAACAGGACACCACAGGATGATCCCGCTGTATAATAATAATAATAATAATAATACTAACCGCATGGACACCACAGGCTGCTCCCCCTGCATAATAACAGGACACAACAGGCTGCTCCCCCTGTATAATAAAAATAAGAATTTACTCACCGGTAATTCTATTTCTCGTAGTCCGTAGTGGATGCTGGGAACTCCGTAAGGACCATGGGGAATAGCGGGCTCCGAAGGAGGCTGGGCACTCTAGAAAGATCTTAGACTACCTGGTGTGCACTGGCTCCTCCCACTATGACCCTCCTCCAAGCCTCAGTTAGGTACTGTGCCCGGACGAGCGTACACAATAAGGAAGGATTTTGAATCCCGGGTAAGACTCATACCAGCCACACCAATCACACCGTACAACTCGTGATATGAAACACAGTTAACAGTATGAAACAATAGAGCCTCTCAACAGATGGCTCAACAATAACCTGATTTAGTTAACAATAACTATGTACAAGTATTGCAGATAAACCGCACTTGGGATGGGCGCCCAGCATCCACTACGGACTACGAGAAATAGAATTACCGGTGAGTAAATTCTTATTTTCTCTAACGTCCTAGTGGATGCTGGGAACTCCGTAAGGACCATGGGGATTATACCAAAGCTCCCAAACGGGCGGGAGAGTGCGGATGACTCTGCAGCACTGAATGAGAGAACACCAGGTCCTCCTCAGCCAGGGTATCAAATTTGTAGAATTTTGCAAACGTGTTTGCCCCTGACCAAGTAGCTGCTCGGCAAAGTTGTAAAGCCGAGACCCCTCGGGCAGCCGCCCAAGATGAGCCCACCTTCCTTGTGGAATGGGCATTGACAGATTTTGGCTGTGGCAGGCCTGCCACAGTATGTGCAAGCTGAATTGTACTACAAATCCAACGAGCAATAGTCTGCTTAGAAGCAGGAGCACCCAGCTTGTTAGGTGCATATAGGATAAACAGCGAGTCAGATTTTCTGACTCTAGCCGTTCTGGAAACATATATTTTCAGTGCCCTGACAACGTCTAGCAACTTGGAGTCCTCCAAGTCCCTAGTAGCCTAGGCACCACAATAGGCTGGTTCAGGTGAAACGCTGACACCACCTTTGGGAGAAACTGGGGACGAGTCCTCAATTCTGCCCTATCCATATGGAAAATCAAATAAGGGCTTTTACAAGACAAAGCCGCCAACTTTGATACTCGCCTGGCAGAAGCCAAGGCCAATAACATAACCACCTTCCACGTGAGATATTTCAGATCCACGGTTTTTAGTGGTTCAAACCAATGTGATTTTAAGAAACTCAACACCACGTTGAGATCCCAAGGTGCCACAGGAGGCACAAACGTCTGAACTTCAGGTACTGAAGCTAGTTCTTTTTGAAAGAAAATCGACAGAGCCGAGATCTGTACCTTAATGGAACCCAATTTAAGGCCCATAGTCACTCCTGCTTGCAGGAAATGCAAAAATCGACCTAGTTGAAATTCCTCTGTTGGGGCCCTTTCGGCCTCACACCATGCAACATATTTTCGCTATATGCGGTGATAATGAGTTGCTGTAACCTCTTTCCTGGCTTTAGTAAGCGTAGGAATGACTTCCTCCGGAATGCCCTTTTCCTTCAGGATCCGGCGTTCAACCGCCATGCCGACAAACGCAGCCGCGGTAAGTCTTGGAACAGACAGGGCCCCTGCTGCCGCAGGTCCTGTCTGAGTGGCAGAGGCCATGGGTCCTCTGATATAAATTCTTGAAGTTCTGGGTACCAAGCTCTTCTTGGCCATCCACGAGTATCGTTCTTACTCCTCGCCTTCTTATTATTCTCAGTACCTTTGGTATGAGAGGCAGAGGGGAGAACACATAAACCGACTGGTACACCCACGGTGTTACCAGAGCGTCCATAGCTATCGCCTGAGGGTCCCTTGACCCGGTGCAATATCTTTTATAGCTTTTTGTTGAGGCGGGACGCCATCATGTCCACCTGTGGCCTTTCCCAATGGTGTACAATCCTATTGGAAGACTTCTGGAGGAAGTCCCCATTCTCCCGGGTGGAGGTCGTGTCTGTTGAGAAGATCTGCTTCCCAGTTGTCCACTCCGGGAATGAACACTGCTGACAATGCTAACACATGATTTTCCGCCTATCGGAGAATCCTTGTGGCTTCTGCCATCGCCATCCTGCTTCTTGTGCCGCCCTGTTGGTTTACATGGGCGACTGCCGTGATGTTGTCTGATTGGATCAGTACCGGCTGGTTTTGAAGCAGAGGCCTTGCCGGCCTCAGGGCATTGTAAATGGCCCTCAGGTCCAGAATATTTATGTGTAGGGAAATAACCTGACTTGACCAAAGTCCCTGGAAATTTCTTCCCTGTGTGACTGCCTCCCAGCCTCAAAGGCTGGAATCCATGGTCACTAGGACCTAGTCCTGTATGCCGAACCTGCGGCCCTCTTGAAGATGGGCACTCTGCAGCCACCACAGTAGAGATACCCTGGTCCTTGGAGACAGGGTTATCAGCCTATGCATCGGAAGATGCGATCCGGACCACTTGTCCAACAGGTCCCTCTGAAAAGTTCTTGTATGGAACCTGCCTAATGGGATTGCTTCGTAGGAAGCTACCATTTTTCCCAGGACTCACGTGCAATGATGCACCGCTACCTATTTTGGCTTCAGGAGGTCTCTGACTAGAGATGACAACTCCTTGGCTTTCTCCTCCGGGAGAAACACTATTTCTGGTTTATGTCCAGAACCATCCCCAGGAACAGTAGACGTGTCATAGGAACCAGCTGTGACTTTGGACTGTCTAGAATCCAACCATGCTGTTGTAGCACTTTCCAAAATAGTGCTACCCCGACTACCAACTGCTCCTTGGACCTCGCCCTTATAACGAGATTGTCCAAGTACGGGATAATTACAACTCCCTTTTTTTGAAGGAGTATCAACATTTCGGCCATTACCTTGATAAAACACCCTCGGTGCCATGTACAGTCCAAACGGCAGTGTCTGGACTTGGTAATGGTAATCCTGTACCACAAATCTGAGGTACTCCTGGCGAGGATGGTAAATGGGGACATGCAGGTAAGCATCCTTGATGTCCCAGGATACCATGTAATCCCCCTCGTCCAGGCTTGGAATAACCGCCCTGAGCGATTCCATCTTGAACTTGAATTTTTGTGTTCAAGGATTTTAAATATAAAATGGGTCACACCGAACCATGCGGTTTCGGTACCCCAACCCGTGTGGAATAGTAACCCCGTCCTTGTTGAAGTAGGGGCACCTTGAGTATTACCTGCTGGGAATACCGCTTATTAATTGCCTCTAGCACAGCCTCCCTGCCTGAGGGAGTTGTCAGCAAGGCATATTTTAGGAAACGGCTGGGGGGAGACATCTCGAATTCCAGCTTGTACCCCTGAAATACTACTTGAAAGAAACAGGGATCCACCTGTGAGCGAGCCCACTAATTGTTGAAATTTTTGAGACGGCCCCCCACCGTACCTGGCTACACCTGTGGAGCACCCGCGTCATGGTGTGGCCTCACAGGAGGCGGGGGAAGAATCTTGATTCTGGGAACAGGCTGACTGGTGCAGCTTTTTTCCCTCTACCCTTGTCTCTGTACAGAAAGGAAGCGCCATTTGTTTCTGAAGCCGAAAGGACTGTACCTTTGTCTGTGAGGAAACCTGAGGTAAAATTATTTCTTCCCAGCAGTTGCTGTGGATACGAGGTCCCAGAGACCATCCCCAAATAATTCCTCACCCTTATAAGGCTCTCTATGCGCTTTTTAAGTCAGCATCACCTGTCCAGTGACAGGTCTCTAATACCCTCCTGACAGAATGGACATTACATTTATTTTGGATGCCAGCCGGCAAAATATCCCTCTGTGCATCCCCCATATATAAGACGACGTCTTTAATATGTTTTTATGTTTGCCAACTAGTATCCCTGTTTGACAGGGTCACCGACCACGCTGCAGCAGCACTATCTGCAGGTCTCAGTCTAGTACCTGAGTGTGTAAATACAGACTTCAGGATAGCCTCCTGTTTTTTATCAACAGGTACCTTCAAAGTGGCCGTATCCTAAGACGGCAGTGCCACCTTTTTTGACAAACGTGTGAGCGCCTTATCCACCCTAGGGGATATCTCCCAGCGTAACTTATCCACCTGGCGGGAAAGGGTACGCCATCAGTAACTTTTTATAAATTACCAGTTTCTTATCAGGGGGAACCCACGCTTTCACACACTTCATTTATTCATCTGATGGGGGAACAAAACACTGCCTGTTTTTTCTCCCCAAACCTAAAACCCATTTTTAGAGGTGCTTGGGTTAAAGTCAGAAATGTATAACACATTTTTTATTGCCGGGATCACGTCACGGATGTTCCTAGTGGATTGTGTATATGTCTCCACCTTGTCGACACTGGAGTCAGACTCCGTGTCGACATCTGAGAGAGCGGGCGTTTTTGAGCCCCTGATGGCCTTTGAGACGCCTGGGCAGGCGCGGGCTGCGAAGCCGGCTGTCCCACAGCTGTTACGTCATCCACCCTTTTATGTAAGGAGTTGACACTGTCGGTTAATACCTTTCACCTATCCATCCACTCTGGTGTCGGCCCCACAGGGGGCGACATCACATATATCGGCCTCTGTTCTGTCACCATATAAGCCTCCTCATTCAACATGTCGACACAGCCGTACCGACACACCGCAGACACACAGGGAATGCTCTAAACGAGGACAGGACCCACAAAAGTCCTTTGGGGGGACAGAGTAAGAGTATGCCAGCACACACCAGAGCGCTATATATATACAGGGACTAACTGAGTTATGTCCCTAATAGCTGCTTTTATATAATATACTGTATACAGTGCCAATTTTAATGCCCCCCCTCTCTTTTCCCTCTTACTGCAGGGAAGAGCCAGGGAGCTTCCTTCCAGCCGAGCTGTGAGGGAAAAATGGCGCCAGTGTGCTGAGGAGATAGGCTCCGCCCCTTTTTCGCGGCCTATTCTCCCGTTTTTTATGGAATTCTGGCAGGGGTATTTACCTAATATATAGCCCCTGGGGCCATATATTGAGGTATTTTAGCCAGCCAAGGTGTTTTTATTGCTGCCTCAGGGCGCCCCCCCCAGCGCCCTGCACCCTCAGTGACCGGAGTGTGAAGTGTGTGAGAGGAGCAATGGCGCACAGCTGCAGTGCTGTGCGCTACCTTGGTGAAGACAGAGTCTTCATGCCGCCGATTTTCCGGACCATCTTCTTGCTTCTGGCTCTGTAAGGGGGACGGCGGCGCGGCTCCGGGACCGAACATCAAGGCTGGGCCTGCGGTCGATCCCTCTGGAGCTAATGGTGTCCAGTAGCCTAAGAAGCCCAATCCGGCTGCAAGCAGGCGAGTTCGCTTCTTCTCCCCTTAGTCCCTCGCTGCAGTGAGCCTGTTGCCAGCAGGTCTCACTGAAAATAACAAATTCTAAGACTATAACTTTCTAAGAGCTCAGGAGAGCCCCTAGTGTGCATCCAACCTCGGCCGGGCACGAAATCTAACTGAGGCTTGGAGGAGGGTCATAGTGGGAGGAGCCAGTGCACACCAGGTAGTCTAAGATCTTTCTAGAGTGCCCAGCCTCCTTCGGAGCCCGCTATTCCCCATGGTCCTTACGGAGTTCCCAGCATCCACTAGGACGTTAGAGAAAATAACAGGACACTACAGGCTGCTCCCCCTGTATAATAGTAATAACAGGACACTACAGGCTGCTCCCCCTGTATAATAGTAATAACAGGACACCACAGGCTGCTCCCCCTGTATAATAATAATAATAATAATAATAATAATAACAACAGGACACGGTTGAGTCTATATCGGAATGGCAGAAGGGGACTTGTGACGTACCTAGGGGAGGAGACACATCACCAGGGGGAGGAGCTACGGCCGAACAGGGTACCCTAAAAGAACGCTCGCCACACTTCGGGCTCGCTTCGCTCGCCACCTGATTACTAAATGTGATACTATCCCGCTGGCCAAGCTCCTCCCCCTTGTGTCGTGACTCCTCCTCCAGACGAAAAAGGTCACTTAGCCCACTTGATTCTAGCATCTACCAACAGGACACCACAGTCTGCTCCCCCTGTATAATAATAATAACAGAACACCACAGGCTGCTCGTCCTATAATAATAATAATAATAATAATAATAACACATACCCTCCAACATTTTACACAGAAAAATCGGTACAAATCCGAAAAAGGGGCGTGGTCGCATGTAAAGGGGGCGTGGCCACGTCCCTTTTCCTATACTTTCAATGGAAGTTTGGAGAGGCAAAAATCGGTACAGACCATGAAAAAAAGGTACTGTACCTATTAAAAAGGTACAGTTGGAGGGTATGATAACAGGACACCACAGGCTGCTCGTCCTGTATAATAATAATAATAATAATAATAATAACAGGACACCACAGGCTGCTCCTCCTGTATAATAACAATAACAGGACACCACAGGTTGCTCCCTCCGTATAATAATAATAATAATAATAATAACAGGGCACCACAGGCTGCTCCCCCTGTATAGTAAGACGCCATTACCTGATCTCCACGGACACTGGGAGGCTGCAGCAGTCGATGAAAACTCACTTCCTGCATGTGGACCGCACTGTCCGGAAGTAAGGTGGAACGCACAGGCAGGAAGGAGGGCATGATTGGCAGAGGCTGCTTACTGGTTACTGGCCCATCCCCTACTACACCCCGGCCTATGCAAGGTATGTTAACACACATGTCCTCAGTGCAGGAGGCCGGCGGCCATTTTCTTGTAGACTAGTCCGGCAGCAGCAATAGGTTCCCTGGCCGTGTAGTGACGTCAGGAGCGGCGGCCATTTTCCCCTGGTCTGAGCTCCGCCTTCCTTCTATCATTCCCACAAGGCAGCAGGAGCAGAGAGCAGCCATTGCTGTGTCTGGCAGCAGGTAATGATATTATTATCATTATTATTCTATAGGCTGAGCAGCTCTGGTGTCAGGTTCTGTACTACAGGGGGAGCAGCCTCTGGTGCCTTGTTATAGTGCAGCTGGAGCAGCCTCTGGTGCTGCATTATCCCTGTACAGGTGGCTGACACTCTAGTGTCCTATTACCGTAATACAGGTGGCGCAGACCCCGCCGTTACCGTAATACAGGAGGCGCAGACCCCACCGTTACCGTGATACAGGTGGCGCAGACCCCGCCGTTACCGTAATACAGGAGGCGCAGACCCCACCGTTACCGTGATACAGGTGGCGCAGACCCCGCCGTTACCGTAATACAGGTGGCGCAGACCCCGCCGTTACCGTAATACAGGTGGCGCAGACCCCGCCGATACCGTAATGCAGGTGGCGCTGACTCCGCCGTTACCGTAATTCTATACACCTGACATTACAGGTGTTCTGTCCTTTGTCATTGTGCTGTACAGGGGGAGCGGCATGTGTTGTCATAGTATACAGGAGGAGCAGCCTGTGTTGTCATAGTATACAGGGGTAGCATCCTGTGCTGTCATAGTATACAGGTGGAGCGGCCTGTGTTGTCATGATATACAGGGGTAGCATCCTGTGCTGTCATAATAGACAGGAGGAGCAGCCAGTGGTGTCCTATTATTATTATTATGCAGGGGGAGCAGCCAGTGGCATCCAGTTATTATTGTACAGGAGGAGCAGCCTGTGGTGTCCTGTTATTATAATACAAGGGAAGCATTATTTTTATTATTATACAGGGGGAGTAGCCTGTGGTGTGCAGTTGTTGTTGTTAATATTATTATTATTATACAGGTGAGCAGCCTGTGGTGTCCTGTTATTATTATTATACAGGAGGAGCAGCCTTTGTTGTCCTATTATTATTATAAAGAAGGAGTAGCTAGTGATGTCCACTTATTATTATTATACAGGGACAGCTGCATGTGGTGTCCTGTCATTATTATTATACAGGGGAAGCAGGCTGTGGTGTCCTGTTATCATCAGTATACAGTGGGAGCAGCCTGTGGTGTCCTGTTGTTGTTATTGTTGTTATTATTATTATACAGAAGGGAGCAGCCTGTTGTGTCCTATTATTACTTTTATTATTATTTTGCAGAGGGAGCAGCCTGTGGTGTCATTTTTTTTTTTTTAACTGAAGAGATTTTATTAAAGAAGGTTTTCAATACAGAGCATACACAACAGTTTGTAAACAAACAAAGCCAATATCATGGTGATAGTACGTCTGTAAATCATGATACAGGGTAACAAGGTAACAATACTAGAAAGCATAAAATTCGTAAACAAAAGGAAAATAGGGGAAAGGAGGAAGAGAGAAGATAGAGAAAGAGAGAAACATAAAATAGGAGAGATGCTGACAGTCAGTTTTCCAGGGAAAGTGTAGAGGACCTACGCATAAATATGTATAACCTGCACCAAACCGTGGCCAGATACTTTAAAAAAAAACAGGAAAGACTCACGTATCTGATCCATCCTTTGACATTTAGCCCTACCCGGGCTATGTCAAGGGGCTCGACCTCAGCTTTTCAAAGGTTCATAGCAACAGAGAAGTAAAACAATCACACAATACAAGACAAGGCATTTCGGGGAGCAATAAAAGAGGAATAATAATCAGACCAAGGCAACCATTTGAGCAGAGGGGATTGAGGAGATAAGGAATATTTAACACTCATAGTTTCCATTTCGAAATTACGCTGGATTGACGCTATAATTTTGGACAGATGTGGTGGGTCTGTTCTTTTCCAATATCGGGCAATGGCGGCCCTAGTGGCTATGAGAATATGTCCCAGTGATCGCAAAAACGCGCTATAGCGCGTTTTTTACCCCAAACTGAAGACTGAGGACTCACTTTTTAAGAATGGGCGGGTCCCCGGGGACGCGCTCCGTTGGAATTGCTCTCTGACGTTATTGGTCAGAAGTGTGTCAGGTGGCAGCTGCTGCTGGGCGGGAAGATGCTGGTGGTGCCGGGAGTTGTTAACACGCTGAGAGGACTGAGCCGTTATCGCCAAGCCACGGGAAGCCGCAGCGCGGCGCTCCGGGGCTTGATCCACACTTGTCACCCTCTCCCTGTCTGCACTAGTCCACGGGCGGGAGAGATAGGGTCAGTCTGCGACGTGCAACAACAATACAGAAAGATCGCCGGAGATAGCGGGGCTGTCCTAGCGACGTGAGAGCTTCCATACCCTGTGCCTCCCTGTACGTTATAGTATAGGGTGATCGCAGCTCTCCGTGTGTGATACATTTATACTCCTGACTGCTCCTGTGCGTGCCCCGGGGGAACTCTATATCTAGGAGCAGTCACACACCTAAGGACTGGAAACTTGTTACATGTATGTGACAAACATGACGAGCAATGGCTGTATGCGGTTCTAGAGAGTGACAGGCGTGGAGAGCGAGCCCAGGACTCTGCACCCCTGGCAGAGCTGCCCAGTCCCAGTGCCACCTAGAGGAGTGTTTACGGCCAGCAGGTGAGGAGAAGTTCGATTTTCAACTTCAGGGCCAAGCTGTCCTGCTTGTATAGCTCAGCGACCTGTGAGCCATAGATTGGCTGGGATCCCTGGGTATGTGAGGGCTGTGCTGTGGGCATAGCCTTTCACCCTCCCAACCCCCTCTGAGGGCATCATCTCTGACTGTATTGCCTCTCTCAGGAGGAGATGTAGCAAACCTTAGAGCGAGATGAATTGGAGAGGTTGCCCATAGCAACCAATCATCCTTTAACTGTCATTTTACAGACTGTGCTCGATAAATGATAGCTAGAAGCTAAGTGGTTGCTGTGTGCAACTTCTACACTTATGTCTCTAAGCTTTGATGCATCTCTGTGTAGGGATTTTTTTGTGTGACTGTATCTTATATGTAGTGTGTGCGTTGACCCTTTTCTGCATAGTTTTGCTTACTAGTTTTTTTGCTTTGTATATTTTTTTGGTCCAGAATTGCGTTGTCCATACCCAGGTTAAGTCGCTGTTCACCAGAATGCCTTGGGGCTATGGTATACCTGACTGGGCTACAGCAAGACAGTGGTTATGGTACATTTTCAGCAAATTTGAAGCCCTGGGAAGTTTTTAAAGCTATGTTGTGACTTTCTCAAACAGACTACATCTCAGTAATGAGTGTGTTCAGATTAGAGAAGTTACATATCAATTTGTGTTAAAATGTCTTTGTTTCCATTCTAAATATACTTCTTTATATACATTTATTTATTTAATTTTACTAATGTAAAGTGTAATATCTGAATAATAATAATAATAATAATAATAATAATAATAAATGATGGCATGTCTGGAGACCATTCTCTCCTTGCCAGCGGCTGCCATTGCTGGGGAAAGTGAGAAGGGATTTGGGAAATAAGGGATGGTGAGAGGAGCTGCCTGGCATGCATCAGGTCCTGTATACTACTCGTCCGCAAAGCAGAATAACAACATTTGAAAGAAGCCTCTAAAGCAGGCCTGGCCAACCTGGCTCTCCAGCTGTTGTCAAACTACACATCCCAGCTTGCTCTACCACAGTTTTAGCATTCCCTAATAGCAAAACTGTGACAAAGCATGCTGGGAATTGTAGTTTTACAACAGCTGGAGAGCCACAGGTTGGCCAGGCCTGCTCTAAAGTCTCTTGTCCTTTGGAAATTGGGCGTGTGTGAAAATGTTATTGTTTCTATTAACTTTTTATTGATTAGAGTGTATGTAGGAATTACTGTACTCCTTGAAACTGGGTACATATGGACATGTTGGAGATGATGTAGGTAGGACCTGTAGCAAATCAAAGTAATGAGGCCGATTCAATTCAGTGCAATGTGCTGCCAAGCAGTGCGGCGATGCCTGGCTGCACATACATCGGCCCTATACATAGTGCCAACTGTAAAGGCCTGTACACACTGGTCGATATAACGGCCGTTCTCCTGAACGGCCGATATATCGCGGGACTGTCGGCCAGTGTGTACGGCCGATACGTCTGTGAACTCCGTTGTTTGCAGACGTATCGCGTCGGCCCCGCAGCACAGCCGACGGACAATATATCTACCGATATATTGGCGCGTGCTGTACCTGGTGCATTGTGTATAACGTGCTGTACCTGGTGCAAAGTGTATAACGTGCTGTACCTGGTGCAAAGTGTATAACGTGCTATACCTGGTGCAAAGTGTATAACGTGCTGTACCTGGTGCATTGTGTATAACGTGCTGTACCTGGTGCATTGTGTATAACGTGCTGTACCTGGTGCATTGTGTATAACGTGCTGTACCTGGTGCAAAGTGTATAACGTGCTGTACCTGGTGCATTGTGTATAGCGTGCTGTACCTGGTGCATTGTGTATAACGTGCTGTACCTGGTGCATTGTGTATAGCGTGCTGTACCTGGTGCATTGTGTATAACGTGCTGTACCTGGTGCATCACCCCAGCTTGCAACACTTTTGTAGTGTCCAAACAAGATTATGTTTAAAAGAACCTTCATTCCGATGGGACCCAGAAAAAGACCGGTAGGACCCCAATTTTCAAAAGTGAGGGGTCCCTGGGACCCACTTTTTTTTGGGCTCAGCGCGATCACTGTGTCCTATAACATAGGAGTGTTCAGAGGGTACAGAGGGAGGGACATAATGCAAAAAAACAATCTCGGGACGGGGAGCGAGGATCACCTTTGTGACCTTTTCAATCAGTCCAAAAACGTCCGTCCAAAGCGGCCTAATAATCGGGCATGTCCAGAATATATGTATTAAGGTACCTTCCAACCCACAATGTCTCCAACAAAATTTAGAGGAATCAGGCCAGATCCTATGAAGTTTATCTGGTGTGTGATAAAGGCCATGAATCAACTTAAACATCATTTCAGTGTGATTAATGCACCGAGACATTTTAAAAATATTTATGAAAATCTTGTTCCATTCATGATCTGTCAGAGGGGTATTAAATGCTGTCTCCCAGCCCACTTGGATATTTAATTTCACATCATTGTGCGGAGAGAGGAGAGTAACATACCACTGAGATATACCGCCTTTGTGGTTTGTGGAGGAAAACTTAGCCAAGATATACGGAGGGGGAGTAGGGGAGGAGAGAGGGGCAGGTATGTTCGCCATTATCCAATGTCGAATACGCAGATATTTATAAAAGTCCTTTGATGGTATCGAATATTGGGATTGTAGCTGTTGGAAAGTTTTAAGCCCTGAATTATCGTATAAGTCCCTGATCAGTTGAATGCCAAGCTCCCGCCAGCTCCGCAAAGAGAGATCTGGGAGCAATTTAGAAACTGCCAAAAGGGATAGGTGTGAGGAGGGCAAAGGGCAGTCACCCAAATTAGTAACCAATCTGTCCCAAACTTTAAGAGAATTAGTTACGCTCCTCATAATTTTAGCAGAAGGGGGTCTATGTGAAGGTTTGACCCAAATTAAGTCTGGGAGAGGAAAATCAGAGCATATATGTCTTTCAATATCTACCCAGGGTTTTACAGAATCTGTCCGAAGCCAGTCCTTCAACTGATCAAGGAGACACGCATGCTGGTAAAGTTCAAGATTAGGGAAAGCAAGACCGCCGCTACCTTTGGATCTAAACAAGCGAGTTCTTGCTATCCTGGGTTTTTTATTCTTCCAAATAAAAGTAGACATAACAGAGTAGAACTTGTTAAGTAGAGCCAGCGGGACTAATTAAGGTATGGCTCTGAAGAGATAAAGAATTTTTGGGAGGAGCATCATTTTAATTGAGGAAAAACATCCTAACCAAGAAATTTCATAATTCGTCCACTGTTTAGTGAGGGTTTTGAACTGGTCTAAGAGAGGGAGGTAGTTACAATCAATCGCGGAATGAGATCTGGAGGGAATTCTGATCCCAAGATATTGAAGGGAAGAGTCTTGCCAGGCATAAGTGTATGTAGATTGTAGGGACTGAAGTGGGATTGGATCGATATCAAAGGCTAGTGCCTCTGTTTTAGTCGTGTTCAATTTGTAGTAGGAGACTTCAGAGTAAGCCTGAAGAATATCGTGAATAGCTGGGAGAGAGGACTCAGGTATAGTTACGAACAACAGGACGTCGTCTGCAAACAGGCAAGTCTTATGTTGTGTAGGACCTATATAAACTCCACTAACAAGGGTAGAAGACCTAATTTTCTCTGCCAAAGGTTCTATTGCTAGGATGAAAATTAATGGCGACAGTGGGCATCCCTGGCGAGTGCCGTTGGTGATAGGGAAAAAATCGGATATAAACCCATTACTAAAAACGCGCGCTGAGGGTTGCGAGTATAGACGTAGAACATTTTGTAAGAATTGTCCCGAGAACCCAAACCTGGCAAGAACTTCGGACATGTACAGCCAGTGAATCCTATCGAAAGCTTTCTCCGCATCGAGAGACAGCAGTAGTAGGGGCTCCTGAAGTGTGGAGTGAGCTTCTAGAAGGGAGAATACTCTCCTAGTATTATCAGGGGCTTGGCGACCGATAGTGAAACCCACTTGATCTTGATGTATCAAAGTGGGGATCAACGGATTTAGTCTATTTGCAAGTAGTTTGGCATACAGCTTAATATCTGTGTTTAAAAGTGCTATGGGTCTATAATTTGCGCAGAGAGACGGGTTCTTGCCAGGCTTGAGAATCGTGATCACCTGTGCCTCCAACATTTCTCCAGGGAAAGGGTTAGAGGAGGCGTCATTGTACAAATTAAGAAGAAGTGGGGAAAGTGAATCTTGGAAGGTAATATAGAAGAGATTAATAAACCCATCTGGGCCAGGGGCCTTGTCCTTTTTGAGAGCTTTCAGAGCGGCCTGGATTTCGTTCTCAGTCCAGGGTGTGCAAAGTATGGAGGCGTCATCGGGGGAAATGGAAGGTAAATCAATGGAATCCAGGAAAGACCGTATAAGCTGTAAGGAAGGTTGAGGGGTGAGGGGGTCATGTTTAAGGTTATATAGTTTCCTATAGTATGAAGCAAATTGGTTTGCAATATCCTTAGGGTTCAGGGACAGAGACCCATCCGGGTTTGTCAAATTTTTAATTCTATTGATAAGATTTTTCCCTCTAAGTTTTCGCGCCAATAATTTACCAGCCCTATTGCCTAATGTGTAATATTTTTGGTTTAAGTTGGAGACCGCTCTTTGTACGTGCGAAAGGTACAGACTGTTCAGTTTCCTCTTCGCTTCAGTCAGGGACGTGAGAATGAGATCATCTGCAGGGGACTGTTTATGTTTAATTTCTAAAGTCGTCACCTCCAACTCATAGGCCAATTGGACTTCCCGGTCACGGCGCGCTATATGAGCGGAAGCATGGATAGCTGCACCTCTCAGGACTGCCTTAAGGGCACACCAATGATTGGAAACAGAAGTATCCGCAGGACTATTGGTGTCCAGATAAGAAGACAAGGCCTCTCGTAATATAGAGACTCCGTCCTCATCTTTCAAAATGTAATCCCGCAACCTCCAGGGGCGTGGAGGAGAGGTAGACGGTTTGTATGACCAGGACCAAATTAAAGGTGCATGGTCTGACCACGAGATCGGCAATATTTTGACGGTAGGGATCGATTGCAATGTCCATTTATCCGTCAGGAGCAAATCGATCCTAGAATAAGATCTGTGCACTGCCGAATAAAATGTGTAGTCTCTGGCACCAATATTCCTGACTCTCCAAGCGTCATATAAATCGAATTCAGTCAGTAAGTGTGAGAAGGAGGAGGCTAGCAATTTGGCCGCACTGGCAGACTGTTTATCAAGTTTCGAGGATCTGTCTAAATTAGGGTCAGGAGCCAAATTAAAGTCACCCATAAGAAAAGTCGCACCTTTCCTAACACTATACAACTTTTGAAAAAAGGATTTTAGGAACCGGGGTTGATTGGAATTAGGGGCATAAAGGGAAACCAAAGTGACATACCTAGTTCGCAGCTTCCCCACTAGAATCAGATATCTGCCATTGCCATCCACCCATCTACTCTCCAATTGGAAAGCGCAAGATTTATGGAATAGAATAGCGACTCCATTTCTTTTAAACGGTCCACAGGAGACATAGTGAACTGGGTAGTTGGTATTGGAGAACTGTGGGGGAGAGTGCAACGGAAAGTGGGATTCCTGTATAGCCACTACATCCGCCTTTTGATCAGCAAAATATTTCAGAGCCAGACGCCTCTTGTGGGGTGAGTTGAGCCCCTTGACATTAAGACTTAAAAAAGTGGCCATGGGGGAGGGTATGACAGAGTGGTATATAGCACAGCGAAAAACATCAGTAGCAGTCGTGTAAAAATACAATACATATCGACATAGCTCTCCAAGAAAAAAGAAGCAAACTCAGCATCAGTAAAAAAAGGGGCATAAAAAGAGGAAACAGAGCAAAAAATAAAACAGGGGAAAAAAACAGAAATAGCGTCCATAGAGGAGCTAGAGATACCGTCACACGGGTACCGTGACGGGCAAATACGGGTGGGTGGCGTGTCGGCCAAAAATGCCCACCGTCGCTTCCAAACCAGAGCATACTTAGCAGGTAATAATCAACCATAAAAATAAAAAATATAAGCAAGGTCATCCCAAAATGAGAAGAAATAAACATTTGCTACATAATTAAAATAGGAAACAAGAACAATTCTACCTCAGCCTAAGATTAACAAAAACATCAGGCAGATAGTAAGGCCTATAGGGTAATAATCATGTAAACACAGATAAACCTGTAAAGAAAAAAAGCTAAATAATAGCTATCTTATGGATAGCCCAAGGCAAGTTTCAGCCCGGGGCCAATGTCCATTCTTGGGCAATTTGTTTCGGTGATGTAGCGGGGGGAGTAGTTTGTATATCCAGAAGGATGTCCCATTTTTTCAAGATTCTAGGCCCATCCTCAGGGGTGTTGATGATAGTGGTAGTACCATTACGTAGTACTATCAACTTATTAGGAAATCCCCACTTATATTGGACTGTAGCTTTCCGTAAGGCTGACGTAATGGCGGAAAATGACCGCCTTTTGGCCAGAGTCGCTGGAGATAGGTCTGGAAAAAGTTGAAGAGAATCCAGACAAGTCGCTGTAGGTGAAGAGGGCATTGCTGCACGCAGGATCTTCTCTTTAATGTGGAAAAAGTGAACTCTGAGAAGGGTGTCACGGGGGGCCTGAGCAGGTGCTTGACGTGATTTTGGAAGTCTATGAATCCTGTCGATCAGAAGATCAGGTAGCGGAGCATCTGGTAACAATTTATGGAAAAGGCCAGTGGTGTAGCCATATAAGTCAGCATTAGAAACTGCATCAGGGATGCCTCTTATTTTGATATTGTTCCTACGTGAGCGGTCCTCTAAATCCGTAGTTTTCTCGCGGATGTAGGAGACTTCTTCTAGGAGAGAGTCGTGTGCGGTGATCAGATCATTGTGCGATGCGACCAGCTCCTCCATCTTATGCTCAATATGGTCCGTCCTGTTACCAATTTCAGAGATGTCAGAGCGAAGAGATTGGATGTTAGATTTAAGCTCGGCCGAAATGTCAGACTTGAAAGAGGCTAACAAGGAATGGATAGAACGTAGTGTGACCGGACCATCCAGGGAATCCATATCAACTTGTGCGGCGCTAACTGGGTTGTATAGCGTTGATGAAGTTGTTTGAGACGGTTGAGCCAGAGTCGGCGAGGGAAGGGATGAACGTGACTTGGCACCGGAGGAGGAGGACCCAAAGAAATTCACTTGCGGAGCAGATTTAGAACCCTTCGACTTCTTTGGAGGCATGTCGAGATTCCCCAAGGGGGTTTAGTAGATCATACAGGTGAATGGGGGATGACCTTAGCAAATGGTTACTCAGGCAGGAAGCGACGGTGAGGTAGACATGGTGTTAGGAGGACATATCCTCACGGTGAAGTCGCACCATAGGTACTGTAGTCGTTGGCAATGATCGCAGAACTGCGGTATCTTCGTAGATCAGATTCTATGTACGAGAGAACAAAGTGGAGGCACAGGTGTTATGTTCCTTCCCCAGCTCCGCACCCCAAAGCTCCCAGCTTAAACCGGCCAGCAGTCAGGGTCTGCAGTGTAGGGGCTCACAAACTTCTAGGGAGGCACGGAGGAGTGAGTTAGCAGGAGAATAGCTAGATTGCAATAGGTGTAGCAAGCAGCAGCATCAGCAGCAGCCCCTTTATGCAGTCAGATCTCCTCTGCCACATCCAATATGGCCGCCGTCACTGAGCTTCAGTATTAGGGGATGTCAGCCCAGGGGTCCCCGCCACTGGAAGACGTTGCTGACCCCCAAGGCCACACCACAGTCTCCACAGCAGGGGGTTTATAGCCAGTATCAGCCGCTTATATGAGCGCGGTGTCCGTGCGCTCACCACTGCCTCCTTCAAGATGGCCGCCGGCACCGGACATTCGCGGGTGCCTCCGCGGCTTCACACGGCTCTCGGCGCCCGGCTCCAGGGATGCAGCCACCGCCTCTCAGCGCCCAGCAGAAGGGGTAAGCAGTAGGGGCCGTTCGCGGCCGCACGGCTCCCGGAGGCCCCCGATGTCCGGCCGGGGGACGACCAAATCCAGGTCCCGGCTTCAGTGCAGGGGGAAGGCCGCAGCCTGCAAGAGCAGGAAAAACCTGCTCCCCGGCTCCGCAGCTCTCCCTCTTCAAGTAGTAAGAGTCAGGGGAAGATTAGCAGGGCACTGGATGGGTTAAAATCTCGGGTGGGCTGCCAATAAGGGTGCTTTTGTGCTAGTAGCAACACGAGCTCCCTAGGGATACGTCCAGTCAGTCAGACCGCAAGCCACACACCCCTGTGGTGTCATTTTATTATTACTATAAAGGGAGAGCAGAATGGGGTGTCCTGTTGTTATTAGTATTATACAGCATGTTTTTGTGTATGGGTATTATTATACAGGGACAGCAGCTTGTGTCCTGGTATTATTATTATTATTCATTGGGAGTGGTGGTGATGTCACAGTGACATCACTTATATCTATATTAATAATACAGACATGACGAGATGTGAGGGGGTCTGGGAGTGTCACAGTGAAATCACATATAGCTATAGTGATAATACAGGGACATGACTGGGGAGGTGAGGGGATCTGGGAGCATCACAGTGACATCACTTTTATCTATAGTAATAATACAGGGACATGAATTGAGAGGTGAGGGGATCTGGGAGTGTTACAGGGACATCACTTATATCTATAGTAATAATACAGGGACATGACTGGGGAGGTGAGGGGATCTGGGAGTGTCACAGTGAAATCACGAATATCTATAGTAATAATACAGGGACATGACTGGGGAGGTGAGGGGATCTGGGAGTGTCACAGTGAAATCACGAATATCTATAGTAATAATACAGGGACATGACTGGTGAGGGGATGTTGGAATGACACAATGATTTCACTTATATCTACAGTAATAATACATGGACATTACTGGGGAGGTGAGGGGATCTGGGAGTGTCACATTGACATCACTTACATCTATAGTAATAATACAGGGACATGACTGGGGAGGTGAGAGGATCTTGGAGAGTCACAGTGACATTACTTATATCTATAGTAATAATACAGGGACATGACTGGGGAAGTGAGGGGGTGGGGGAGCTTTACATTACTTATATCTATAGTAATAATACAGAGACAAGACTGGGGATGTGAGAGGATCTGGGAGTGTCAGAGTGACATCACATTTCTTTTTCATCCACTAGGGGGCTCTGGTGTACTCTTGAGATATGGACGTTGCGATAGCAGGGATAGGCACATTTAAATATTTAAATGTGTAACCCACCTTCCCCTCCATACTCCCAAGATGCCTCAGTGTTTTTTGTGTCCTTCACCAGGGAAGGTTGCATCCTGGAGTCATTTCTGGGTTTACTATTAATTTTTCGAAAGATTTTTTCTTTCATCAATCACACTCCCCAGCTTATTAAAAAACGTGTGTCCGGGAGTGTGTGCTGCTGTTGTGCAGCAAAGGCTTGTTGGTGCTTAGACAGAGAAGACCCGCTATAGACCTTCATCAGCGGTAGCTGATTCAGCCATGGCTGCAGGAGCTGGACGGAGCTTAGAGAGAAGACCCGTTGGAGTCTCCACATTACACTGAGGTAAGGAGCGGGCGGTCAGCTTATGCCGCTCCATTGGGCCAGCTTGTTGCTGTGATAGTGGGGTAGTCAGCTCCTTCTGCCGCCCCTCCGTGTGCGAGGAACGTGTTTTGCATGAGCTGCTTACTAAGGTATAGCTTTACTGGCTCAATCTCCCCCGCTTCCCGGCTCCCACCAGCGGTCAGACACCTACTGCCACTGGGCACCTGTGTCGCTCCACACCTGCCCGCTCCCCGGCACCCGGCAGCGCAGCTCCAAACAGCGCTGCCGCTTGCCTCTACAATCTGCCCCTCTAGACAACTGGGAAGCGGCTTCCAGCAGAGGTCAAATAATGCTGCCGCTGGGCACCTGTCAGGCTACATCTCGTGGCTCCCAGCAGTGGACATATCACACTGCCGTTGCTGGGCGCCCATCACATCACACATCTACCCCGCTCTCCAGCTTCCACAAGCGCACAGACCACGGTGGGTATTTGCTGCTGCTGCAGGGCACCGTCACTCAGAGCCGGCGCTTGGTATATAATGTGGGGGGGGGGGGGCATGGAAGAAGCTAGGCGCGGATTACTGCTTTAAGCATTGGGGGAGGTCATGGTGGTCCCTAGTTCAGCGGTTCCCCTAAATATAAGGGATGGTGGCCAGGGCTATAAGGGGCAGAACATGCTATTAAGCCTAGGTTATGAGTGCTTTTGGGGGTGCATAGGTTTTACATCTAGGGTATAGTCAGTTGTCTATAGGGTATAGTCAGTTCACACAAAGGTTACACACCTACTTCCTGCTTCTTCCTACAGCAATATGTCAGTCCTACAACACACGGCCACTGGAGGGGGCAGGGGTGTTTAGTAGGTGGCACAGTGACCATCATAGATTCCCTCTATGACACAGTGCGGTGCACGCGGTATTATAGACACTACAGTTCTTTTCACTGAGTTGTGCGGACGTTGTCTCACTGTATTATTGTCTGTCTGTCTGCATGACAATATGAGAAACAGCAGCTTGTCTGTGATAACTGAGAGAATGCCTGATTTGCAGTCAGAGTTGTCCGCTGCACAAAAAGACCGTGAGGCGGCTAAGTCTGATTCATGATTAATACCGTGTGAGCAGCCAATGTGGGCTCAGGATGTTTCTAGAACTTTGCTGGGTTACAAAGTCCATGTATAGTTCAATTTCTAAGAATGGTCATCGTTTGTCTTATAATTACATTCTGACGATTCAGTGCCACATCTGCTATCTCAGCATTGGGTCAGGAGTCAGATAGTGAGGTCACTAATAGCCCGAGCTATGATGATCTCATTAGAGCGGTACGCCAGCTGCTAGGTTGTACTGAAACATATGAGGTTTTATTGCTAGCAGACTATGGGCGACTGTGTGTTTTTCTTATTCATATCTCTTACTAAGCAGTTAATAGAAGCATGGCTAAATCCAGTTAAACACTTTTCTGGGACAACACGATTTCTGTCTAAATATCTTTTCCCACAGGCTATGACAACTAAATCGCCACCGGTGGAGTCTTCAGTTTCTAAACTTTCACTAAAATTGACTATTCCAGTCCCAGGTGCAGCTACGCTTAAAGACCCCTCGGAGAGTAAGCTGGAGGCCATGCTAAAGTCCATGTATACAGCAACAGGGGTGATGCTTACACCTGTTTGAGTTGGAGTTTGGGTTAACAAGGCTGTAGTTGCATGGGCGAAACAGCTCAGGTTAGGCCTACAACAGGGTTTTCCCTCAGACCAGCTTATATTTCTTACCGATCACATTTGTGAATTGGTTGAGTATTTAGGTACGGCTTCGTTGGATGTCGGACAAGTTTGTTCTCGGCTTGTGGCCCGACAGCCGCTGTGGTTGCGTTCTTGACAGGCCGAGGCAGAGTCAAAATGAGGAATAGGGGCGTTCCCTTCTACTGGTGTTATCTGGTCCTGAATAGGACAAATGGAACTCTCAGTCAACGGGAAAGAAAATACTCTGACCAGCGTTCAAATCTTTTAGACCTCAGTCCTTTTTTTTAGATAAGAATAATTTATTGTCACTGTACATGGACATTACATACAGTTCATGTCATATACACAGAAGGGAAGAAGCGATTCCTTAACATAGTGGTACAACATCTTAAGCACCTCTAACGTCTCCCCGATGGCAAGAGGGAAAAAACACATTACAGGGATGACCCCAATCTTCAATCATATTTGTTGCCTTTGACAGATTCCTCGCGGTGAGTACATCCGCCAACCTAGGCAAGGGTTGGCCGATGATCCTCTCTGCGGATTTAATCACTCTTTCCAAGGCAACAAGATCCGAACACTTGGCATTACCATACTACACCGTGATCGCGTAGGTCAGCAAGCTCTCAATAACACAGCGATTAAAGTTAACAAGAGTTGATTGCTGCAGACCTGCTACTCGGAGCTTTCGTAAGAAAAAAAGATGCTACTGAGCCTTCCCGACCACAGACGTGATATGCAAGGACCATGATAAATCCTCTGTGAACTTAATCCCCAAAAATGTCACATCGGTAACCCTTTCCACCTCCTCACCATTCAAAATCAGCGGACAGATGCTAATTTTTTTAGATTTCCTAAAGTCTATCACAACCTCCTTGGTTTTCTTACTGTTTAATAACAGGTTGTTTTTAACCCCCCACTCAGCGAGTCTTCTGTCACGTCTAGCAAGGTTTGAGAATCCAGCAGCTGAGACTTGCCCAAGGAAGTGGTTGTCTGCAGATGAATAAGACGAGGGGGTTGGATGTAGTTCCTTCTCATGTACAAGGGGAAATGAGGAACGTAGGCGGGGCTAAGAGTCAGTGAGTTGTAGTTCTTGAGAATGAGGCTGAAGTAGGGAACTGTGGCTTGTGGACGATGACTTAAAGACATAGTTGTAGACAAAGAACTGCGGGTTGTGGTTTGAAAGACGAGACTGTAGATAATGAACTGTGGAACTGAATAGTAATAAAAGACGTGGCTGGAGACAAAGAACTGTGGACTGTGGATTGAAAGACGAGGTTGTAGATAATGAACTGTGGACGGTAGTTTAAAGACGTGGCTGGAGACAAAGATCTGCGGACTGTGGCTTGAAAGATGAGGCAGAAAGACAGAGGCCGTCCATGCCCAAAGGGTTTAACTGGACCAGGTTTTTCTGGAGCGCTTCCACAGGCAGCAGTAGGTTTGGAATGGCAGGGCTGCAGCAGCAACTGAGAACCGGCTAAGCAGGGTTAGGAGAAACCAGAACACGGCAAGAATTCTGGGAGCACAGGGTTAAAGCACCTACAACAGGGTTGTAACTTGAAGCACTGGCCTCCCTGTCATAAACCAGCCCCCTTTTATAAGGAGAACTCTCCCTGGATTGGCTGGAAGGAAACAGGAAGCCAAACTATGCCTCAGACTTGGTCTCCAACATGGCGGCGCCCAATAATGCAGACATCTCTGCATAGCCACACAGCTCACTGCCCCTTGTCTCCTAGCAACATTCCGGCAAGAGAGACCCGCTGCAGCGACATCCTGCTGCCATGAGCGAACCCCCTCACGCCGCTGCCCACGGACCCGCTGCGGCAGCCCTCCTCGGCTGCTGCCTATGAAGCCAGCCCCACGGCCCCAGCACACGAGTAAGACCTCGGGCGCTGACAGAACCCCCCCATTTGCGGGTGGACTCCGGACACCTATATGGTTTAGCTGGAAACTTGGCATGAAATGTCCGAAGAAGTCTTGGAGCATGGACATCTTCTGCTCCTACCCAAGACCTTTCCTCAAGTCCATATCCTTTCCAATCAACAAGGTACTGGATGCGACCATATCGTCTGCGGGAGTCGAAGATCTTGTGAATCTCAAATTCGTCTCTTTGTGCTGATGGGATCTTGGGAGATTTAGGTAGAGCAGCTCTAAATCGATTGAGTACCAATGGTTTTAAAATAGAAATATGAAACGCATTAGGGATTCTTAAAAGCGGAGGCAACTTCACCTTGTAAGCCACAGGATTTAATACTTTTTCAATTGGGTAGGGCCCAATAAATCTGGGAGCAAACTTTTTAGTAGGAATGTTCGACCTTAGGTTATGTGTGGAAACCCAAACCCGATCTCCCACCTTAAGGCTTTTTACAGCTTTTTGCTTCAGATCTGCATAGGTATTATGGATGTATTAAGCAGGGCCTTGTGGAGCTTTTGGATGATAACCATAATTTATGAAGAATGGAGAAGATTTTGTAGCAGAATGATAGAGATTGTTATGAGCAAATTCTGCAAATGGGAGAAAGTCCAGCCAGTTGTCTTGAGAGGAGGACATGAATAAACGTAGAAATGTCTCCAGGTCCTGGTTCACTCTCTCTGTTTGACCATCTGTTTGGGGATGATATCCTGAGGAGAAATTTAATTTCACACCGAGAGCAGAACATAGGGACCTCCAAAACTTGGCCACAAACTGAGGACCTCTATCAGATATGATTTCCTGCGGTAGACCATAGAGTCGGAAAATCTCTACTATGAATAATTTTGCCAACTGGGATGCTGATGGAAGACTAGCCAGGGGAACGAAGTGTGCCATTTTAGAGAACCGGTCAACTATGACCCACACGGTATTTCGTCTGCCAGACCATTAGTAATAAAGTCCATAGAAATATGCGTTCATGGTCTTTGTGGTACAGGTAACGGATGGAGTAACCCAGCTGGAGGACCTTTGGGACTTTTATGTTGGGCACACTTCGGACAAGCAGCCACGAATTCCTGAACATCAGTTCTGAGATGAGGCCACCAGTAGGAGCACTGAATAAATTTGAACGTTTTATGACCGCCCGCATGGCCCATGAAGGAGAAGTGAGCCCATGTAAGAAGTTTCTTGCGAAGATTTTGGTGCGACAAATATTTTCCCAGGATGAGGAAGTGGAGAAGTATTAGTTGTTGAGAAAGAGGTGGACTCCAAGATAAATTGCTCTTTTGAACGATCAGAGGGTTCTTCAGAACTTAGGGAACGAGATAACGCATCTGCTTTTTTGTTGAGGAAACCTGGTCGGTAACTAAGTTTTAAAGTTAAAACGGGTAAAGAAGAGTGCCCATCTTGTTTGGCGTGGGTTCAAACATAGAGCAGATTGTAGATATAGGAGGTTCTTGTGATCTATGGTTACCGAGATTGGATGCTGAGCTCCCTCCAACAAATACCTCCACTCCTCGAAGGCTAACTTAATTGCTAGTAATTCTTGTTTCCCAATAGCGTAGTTCTGTTCAGCGGGAGAAAATCTTCGCGAGAAGAATGCACAGGGATGGACCTTCTTGTCCTCGAAGAGCTGGGACAATACTGCTCCTACTCCTACAGTGGAGGCATCAACCTCCACCAGGAATGGACGGCTGAGATCGGGTTGTCGAAGGACAGGGGCAGTCATGAAGGCTTCCTTTAAAGACAAAAAGTTTTCTAAAGCCTCCGGAGACCACTTGACCTGTTCTGCACCTTTCCTGGTTAATGCGGTAATGGGAGCTATGACAGAAGAATAATTCTGAATAAATCTTCGGTAGAAGTTAGCAAATCACAGAAAACGTTGAACCCCCTTAAGGGTAGCTGGAAGCGACCAATCCTGAATCGCCTGCACTTTAGCGGGGTCCATCGGTAACTTCTGTCCTGAGAGGATGTAACCGAGGAATGGAATCGTGGGTACTTCGAAGGTGCACTCCTCCTAATTTACAGAATAATTGATTCCTCTGTAAACGAGTTAGAACCTCTTTGACTTGTTCTCGATGGGTCTTCAGATCCCTGGAAAAGATGAGGATGTCATCTAAATATACCACCAAGCAGTCATAGAGGAGATCTCTGAAAATTTTGTTAACGAATTCTTGAAAGATGTCTGGGGCATTACACAGGCTGAAAGGCATTACCAGGTATTCGTAATGCCCGTCGTGGGTATTAAATGCCGTCTTCCATTCGTCACCTGAGCGAATACGTATAAGATTGTAGGCCCCCCGTAAGTCCAATTTGGAGTAAACAGCTCCTTTAACACAGTCGAATAGTTCTGGAATTAGAGGCAACGGATATCTGTTCTTAATTGTTATGTCGTTGAGACCTCTATAGTCAATACAGGGCCGCAGATCCCCATCCTTCTTCTTGACAAAAAATACCCCGGCCGGAGAGGTGGAAGACCTGATGAACCCTTTATCCAAATTCTCCCGGATATACTTCGACATGGCCTGTGTCTCAGGGAGTGAGAGAGGATAGGTTCGACCTCGGGGAAGAGTTTTGCCTGGTACCAGATCAATGGGACAATCCCAAGTGCAATGCGGAGGCAAGGTGTCCACCCCATGCTTACTGAAAACATCTTGAAAGGCCTGGTATTCCACAGGAAGGCTGGAAGAACAGAGGGGTCTTACTGAGGGCAAACAATTCTGGAAGCAGTTTCATCCCCAAGAGAGAACATCCATGGTCTGCCAGTGTATGTGGGGATTGTGTTTTATTAACCACGGAAATCCTAGGATCAGTTCGTGAGAGGCTTAAGGAATTACAAGAAAATAGATATTTTCTGAATGAAGAACTCGACCTAAAACTTGAGAGGGATAGAACGAAAGGATATGATTCCCTCAGTAATATGACTTCCATCCACCAAAGTAATTGAAATGGTACGATCCAAACGGACAGTTGGTATTCCTGATCATTTAACCAGAGCTGAGGTAATGAAGCTTTCAGCAGCTCCGGAGTCAAGTAGTGCAGGGATGAGTAGAGAGGAAGAAGGGAGCTCCAGGTGAGTTAACAAGACAGACTCTTTCTTGGCAAGTAATTCCGAGAATTCTCCTAGCTTTACCTCTCCAGCACAGGCTAGGAGTGGGCGTTTCCTGGTCGTTGACTGCAGGATTTAAGGAAATGTTCTGACGCACCACAATACAGGCATAGGTTCCCTTGTCGCCGTCTCTGACGTTCTTCGTTGGAGAGACGGGAACGATTGATCTGCATGGGTTGTTCGGTAGTTGGTGATGATGATCTTGGCGGAAGAACGACTCGAGGCTTAGGATGATCAGACCGCGATCTCTCCATACAGCGTTCTCTGTACCTCAGGTCTAATTTATTACATAAGGAAATCAATTTATCCAACTTATCTGGAACGTCCTGAGTTGCAGGTCATCTTTGATCTTTTCGGAGAGACCGCTCCAGAAAGCTGCAATGAGAGCCTCCTCATTTCAGTTCTGAGGAGAGAGTACAAAACTGGATCATGTGCTGACTAACCGTACATGTGCCCTGACGCAGGCGCAGGATCTCTAATGAGGCGGCAGAAGTCCTGCCCGGTTCATCGAAGATTCTTCTAAAGGTTGCTTCGAACTCTGAATAGTTAGACAGGATGGGATCTGTCTTCTCCCACAAAGGTGAGACCCATTCCAATGCTTGCCCAGTAAGCAAAGAAATTATATAGGCTACCTTGGTTCGTGCTGATGGAAAGTTGGCCGACTGTAGTTCGAGCTGGATTTCGCACTGGTTGAGAAACCCACGGCATTGTTTTGGATTCTCATTGAACTTACTGGGTGATGGCAAATGTAACCGTGGAAGTGATACTGGTACAGGCAGAAGCGGGACCGGAGGTGCTAATGTGGGAGCAGCCGTCGATACTTGAGGGGCCGTCATGGCAACACAGAGAGAATCGAGACGTTCGGACACATTCTGCATGAACTGCACATTTTGAGATTGTGTGGCCTCCTGCTTACTAAAGCGAGACCAGATATCTGCAGTTCTATCCCCTCCTGAGGCCTGATCACCCTTCGTATTTATTGGGCCAATGCTTACTGTCACGTTTAGCAAGGTTTGAGAATCCGGCGCCTGAGACTTGCCCAAGGAAGTGGTTGTCTGCAGATGAATAAGACGAATAAGAGGGGGTTGGATGTAGTTCCTTCTCATGGGACAAGGGGAAATGAGGAACGTAGGCGGGGCTAAGACTCAGTGAGTTGTAGTTCTTGAGAATGAGGCTGAAGTAGGGAACTGTGGCTTGTGGACGATGACTTAAAAACTTAGTTGTAGACAAAGAACTGCGGGTTGTGGTTTGAAAGATGAGACTGTAGATAATTAACTATGATACTTTGGTGATAAAAGATGTGGCTGGAGACAAAGAACGGTGGACTGTGACTTGAAAGACGAGGTTGTAGATAATGAACTGTGGATAGTGGTTCAAAGCCGTAGCTGGAGACAAAGATCTGCGGACTGTGGCTTGAAAGATGAGTCAGAAAGACAGAGGCCGTCCGTGCCCAAAGGATTTAACTGGACTGGGTTTTCCTGGAGCGCTTCCACAGGCAGCAGTAGGTTAGGAACGGCAGGGCTGCAGCATCAACTGAGAACCGGCTAAGCAGGGTTAGGAGAAACCAGAATACAGCAAGAATTCTGGGAGCACAGGGCTAAAGCACCTACAACAGGGTTGTAACTTGAAGCACTGGCCTCCCTGTCATAAACCAGCCCCCTTTTGTAAGGAGAACTCTCCCTGGATTGGCTGGAAGGAAACAGGAAGCCAAGCTGTGCCTCAGACTTGGTCTCCAACATGGTGTTGACCAGTAATGCAGACATCTCTGCATAACCTCACAGCTCACTGCCCCTGGTCTCCTAGCAACATATCGGCAAGAGAGACCCACTGCAGCGGCGTCCCGCCGCCACGAGCGAACCCCCTCACCGCCGCTACCACTGCCCACGGACCTGGTGCGGCAGCCCTCCTCTGCTGCTGCCCACAAGCCACCTGTGAAGCCGGCCCCAGCACATGGGTAAGACCTCGGGCGCTGACTTCTTCTCACTTCCTCTCTTTAACCACTCTCATCTCCACCAGTTATCAAACCCACCAGAATGGTATCATCTGCAAACTTAATCACAGAGATTGTCTCCAAATTAGACTCACAGTCAGAGGTATACAAGGAATATAAGAATGGACTTAAAACACACCGCTGCGGAACTCCTACACTTAACACCAGTTCAGAAGACAGGTCAGAGCCCAGTCTGACTGCGGGCGATCTGTCAAGAAATCCAACAGCCAATCACATATGGCTGCATCATATCCGATCCGCAAAAGCTTTTTTACTAACACCGCCGGCACTACCGTGTTAAAGGCGGAACTATAATCCACAAATAACAATCTAGCATAGGTGTCTCTATTTTCAAGATGACAAAGTACTCTACTAAGCACCATAAGAGCTGCGTCCTCAGTTGATCTGTTCGACCGATAGGCAAACTGATTAGGGTCAAATCCCAATGGATGGACCAAAACAATTCTCTCAAAACATTTCATAATCAATGAAGTGAGAGCAATCGGCCTATAGTTGTTCAGACCAATGACCGACGCAGACTTAGGAATTGGAACAATTATTGAAGTTTTGAAGCACCGTGGAACAGTGCATTGACTCAGGGAAAAGTTTTAAATCTTTGTAAAAATGCCTGCCAACTGCTCAGCACATGCCCCTAATACTCTGCCTGAAATACAATCCGGGCCAGGAGCCTTCCTTACGTTCGTTCTGGTGACACAATCCCTAACCTCAACTTCAGTCAGGGTCAAAAAACTATCTGAATGGAATCTAAAAGAGTTACCTGTAGAAGAGTCAACCTCTTCAAAACGTGCATAAAAGTGATTTAGCTCAGCAGACGAAGGACCGCCCATCCTGACAGAAGTAGAACTTTTATAATCAGAGATGTATTTAATTCCTCTCCACATCGTTCTTGCATCACCCGATTCTTTAAAATGGTTTTCAATCTTACTCGAGTAAGCTTCCTTAGCAAGACGAATACCCTTTTTTAAATTAAACCGGGAAATCATATAAGCTAATTTGTCTTTTACTCTAAACGCCCTATCCCTAGCTCTCAATAAGGTACGAACCTCACTGTTCATCCAAGGTTTGTCATTTGGGAAGGTACAAGCTAACTTCCTCTTAGTAACACTTTCTATGCAACAATTACTATACAATGACACCATTGATGCCCAACGATCGTTATCAACACCTAAATCCCCAGTAGCCTCCTCAATAAACTGATCCCAATCAATACACTCAAAGCAACCCTGCAAACTTAATAAAGCTCCCTCTGGCCAGACCTCAACTTCCTTAGTAATTGGTTGATCCCTCCCTAATACCGACAAATACCTGGGAATTAACCAGAGTGATGAGTGATCGGACTGCCCAACGTGACGACACAAAAGACATTTGTATGCATGCTCAACATTAGGGGTGGGGTGGGCTAGAGGAACAACCATGCAGAGGGACGTGGTTTTCAACAAACCACAAACCGTCGTCAGGACACAAAGGCCGTTGACAAGCCAGTGGCATGACGTGCTCCCAGCCCATCTTGGCTCTTCAGTTGTGGGAGCACACCTTCAGACGTTTCACTTCGCGTGGTTTCAGACATCACAGACGGGTGGATCGGCAATTTTGTTTTCAAAGGTTTCAAAATTTAGTTTGATTGTCTACCACCGATGCGGTTTTTCAAGACGGGTCTGCCTGTGTCAGCAAACAAGTGAGCAGGTCTGCAGGCCACTATTCAGTCTCTCGTACATTCAGCAGTTTTGGTTCAGGTTTCAGTACACCAACAAGGTTTTATTCCAATCTTTTTGTAGTGCCAAAGCCGGATGGCTCGGTCACACCGATATGGAACCTAAGGGGGTTCAATCGGTACGTCACTTACTACACATTCAAGATGGAATCCCTACGGTCAGTGATTGCAGGTTTAGGACCACAGCAATTCATGATTTTGCGGGATCTCAAGGATGCATACTTACACATTCCAATTTGGCCACCGCATCAGGCGTACTTAAGTTTGCAGTTCAACAAGCGCCTCGGTATTCACAAAGATGATGTCTGTGATGATAGTTCATCTCAGATCCCTGGGAGTGATAATCGTTCCATACTTAGATGACCTTCTCATCAAGGCTTCATCTCAACAAATACTTCATAAACATGCCTTACTGTTGTACAGTCTACTAGTTCAGTACGGATGGATTGTCAACTTTAAAAAAAAAATCGAGTCGCTTCCTGTGTCAAAGAATTCCATTTTAGGAATGATTCTGATTACGGTGGATCAAGGCATTTATCTTCCACAACATTAAGTACATGCTATTCATCATCTAGTACTGCCAGTGCTCAAACCACGGACAGTCTCTGTGCATTTGTGCATTCGACTGTTAAGACAGATGGGGGCATCTTTCAAAACACTCCAGTTCGGAATATTTCACTCATGTCCCGTTCAACTGGATCTTCTCGCATAGTGATCCGGCTCTTGTCTACAAACTCATCAGATGGTGCGCTTGTCTCCAGGGCCAGAGTATCAATACTCTTGTGGCTCCACATACACAATCTCACTGCGGGAAAAAGGTTTGGAGTCTGGAATTGGATAATTCTGATGACGGACGCAAGTCTCAAAGGTTGGGGAGCAGTGGTCCAACATTGTCAGTTTCAGGGTCTATGTTCAGACCGAGACAGATTACCGTCAATCAGCGTCCTGGAACTCAGGGCAATTTACAACGCTCTGCGTCAGGCAGTTCACTTGCTCCTGTCTCAGACTGTTCAGGTTCAGTCGGACAACGCGACGGAAGTCGCATACATCAACAAACCAGGAGGGACTCAAAGTCGCATGGCCATGCAAGAAATTGCTCGAATCCTCAATTGGGCCAAACATCACCATGTGATATTGTTGGCGGTCTTCATTCCGGGAGTGCACAACTGGGAGGCAGATTATCTCAGTCATCAAGATTTTCCTCCAGAAGATGTTCCAGATGTTAGTCCAGCGCTGGAGTTACCCAAAGATGGATCTAATGGCTTTTCGCCATAATCATCAGACAGTTACGTGGCCATACAGCCTAGTGTATCTATTTCTGTTTCCGCTGCTTCCTCGGTTGCTAAAGCGGATCAAACGAGAGTCCACGACTGTCATACTAGTGGCGCCTCGTTGGCCTCGGAGAGTGTGGTTCTTGAATCTCCATGGTCTACTCGCAGACGATCCCTGGCTGATTCCGCTACGTCCAGACCTACTACAGCAGGGGTCGTTCCTTTACCCTGATTTAGCGTGGCTGCTTTTTACGGGGTGGCTGTTGAGACCACTCTCAAGACGAGAGGGCATTCCACAGTTGGTTATACCAACCACGTTGCGTGCTAGGAAGCCAGTTTCAGCAGCTCATTATCACAGGATTTGGCGAGTGGTTGGTGTGAAGCTAGGATGTTTCTGACATATTCTTTCAAGTTATCCCATCTTTTGCTCTTTTTACAGACGGGGTTAGATGGAGGACTGCGTTTAGCGACACTAACGGTGCAGGTCTCTGCCTTGTCAGTTTTCTTTCAAAGGTGTTTGGCTCTTTGCCAACAGTTCACAATTTTCTGCAAGGTGTCCTCAGAGTATAACCTCCCCTCACACCACCTACGGCTCCATGGACGTGAATATAATTTTGCATGGTTTTGCAGTCACGTTTTGAACCCTTGCAACATGTGGATGTTAAGTTTAGAACTTGGAAAACCTTGTTTCTCCTAGCCTTAGCTTCGGCAAGGTGTGTTGCACAATTTGGGTGCCTTGTCATGCAAGCCACTGTATCTGGTATTTCATACTGACAGACCGGACCTTTGGACAAATCCCGCTTTTCTACCGCAGGTTGTATCTTCTTTCACATCAATCAACCAATCGTAGTTCCTGTTTTTCAGAAAATTCAGGTACTCCGGCTACTTTGGATGTGGTACGCACACTCCGCGTTTATGTAGCCCGAACATTAAAAGTACGTATATCGGATACTTTGTTCTCTATGATGAAGTCAAGATAGGTTGGGCAGCTTCCAAACAGACCTTGGCCAGATGTTAGGCGCCGGGGTCCGCTCGTCGGTGCGGCCCGGCGCCTAGCAACCAGGGACGCCGTACGCGAACAGCCGCCGGCTCCCTGGCAACGCCGGGCGCGCTGAGCCGCACGGACCCTAGCAACGGGGACGCCACTGGCGGACCGAGTTCCCCGTTGCTAGGCTTTAAGGGTTAATGTTTTCTCCTGCTCTCTGGCCCGGCAGCAAGGCAGCTGCACGGCATTTATTCTAATCAGCCTTTTGGCAGCTGATTGGAGGACTCCTTGTTTAATACACTCCCAGGGCTTCTCACAGACGCCGGTAATAGCTTCCTGCATGCTGTCTTTGTTTGCTGAGAGTCTGTTCCAGTCTTGCTGTATCCGGTCATTCCAGTATTGGAAGCTCTGAACTCGGAAGTTTGTCATCTAATTCCTGGAGTCCTGACTAATCACCTTATAACATCCAGTGGTGTTCGTGAGTCACGGCCTTGCCGTGTATTGCGGCTTGTCCGCTTTATTATTTATTATTTATGTTTTGGTGCATTTTGCGGAGGGTTCCGCTTCCACAGGTCCACTCTGGTATCCGGCGGTGCCGGGTAGGAGTATTGGACAAGTGGATTTTGGTTGTTCTTTTCCCTGGCGGGTTTCCGCACATACTTTAGGTTTTGTCAGTTAGCTTGTAGCCCCTGGCCTGGTTGTTTAGTCAGAGGGCCCCTTGTTATCACCCTGTCTCGGATTTCCCTTTGTCTCCCATTAAGACCTGAGGGGGCATCGGAGTTGGGCAGACTTAATCCGCCCTTCAAACGCGGCTGCCATGGGCTCAAGCAACCATAGTCTCGCAGGGGATTTCTGACAGCACGGGCGAGACAACGGAGTTAGGGCGCCAGGGGCTATTTTCTATTCCCGCTCCCATAACCAGCATTCCCTTCCAGTACTCTGACCATTGCCATGAGATCTCCTCCGGTCAGGAGTACTGGAATCATAACATTATTACCGGCCAAACCAAAACCTAAAATTAAACTGGGTTTAATTTTTTCCTTATTCAGTTTTGTAAGAGTTATCGGCCTCATGAATCCCACAGGTTTAGGGCCAAATCCTGGTCAGCTCCTAGTCAGCCAGATTCAAGAACTTACTCAGATGTTTCAGGATCTTTCCCTTCGGGTGAAGTCGCAGGAAGATATTTTACGAACTTCCCCGAGGGTAGTCCCTGAACCAAAAATGCACTTGCCTGACCGTTTTTTCTGGTGATAGGAAGGAGTTTTTTAATTTTAAAGAATCCTGTAAACTTTATTTTCGGTTAAGACCGATCTCCTCAGGTACTGAATCTCAGCGGGTCGGAATTATTATTTCTTTGCTCCAGCGAGATCCTCAGACCTGGGCATTCGGTTTAAAAGTAGAGGATCCGGCGTTGTCATCAGTAGATGCCCTTTTTGGGTCTTTAGGGCTTTTGTATGATGACCCTGATAGAGAGGCATCCGCTGAGAGTCAGTTACGCACTCTCAGACAGGGTAGAAATCCTGCAGAAGTTTTTTGTACAGAGTTTCGCCGTTGGTCGAACGACTGTGGCTGGAATGACCCAGCCCTGCGCAGTCAGTTTCGCCTCGGCTTATCAGAGTCTATAAAAGACAGTCTCCTTCAGTATCCCGCTTCTGAGACTCTCGATAAACTCATGGAGCTTTCTATTAAGATTGATCGTCGTCTCAGAGAGCGGAGGGCTGAAAAAGGAGCACCTGTCAGGTCTACTCCATGTGTATTTTCCATTCCTGAGGACGTAGAGAAGCCCATGCAGATGGGTCTCTCCCGGCTGTCTCCAGAAGAAAGAGCCAGAAGGCAAAACTCTGGTCTTTGTTTGTACTGTGGGGGTAAGGGACATTTTGCCCGTAATTGTCCGATCAAGTCAGGAAAACGCCTCGACCAAGTGAATTGTGAGGGGGTTCACTTTGGTCTGCAGCTTATCTCCTCGAAGAACTCCCTTTTAGTCCCAGCTGAAGTTTCCTTTGGCAGCCTCTGTTCCTCGGTGTCGGCTTTTGTTGACAGTGGAGCTGCAGGGAACTTTATGGACTTAACGTGGGCCAAGGCCTTAGGTATTCCTCAGTTAGCCTTGGGTAGGTGTATCACCATGCATGGTTTAGATGGGAGTCCCTTGTCCAATGGGGTTATTTCCCTCTGTACACCCCCTGTACTACTTACGGTAGGAGCTCTTCATTCCGAAAAGATCGAGTTTTTCCTTACCCATTGCCCAGCAGTTCCAGTGGTTCTGGGTCACCCTTGGCTGGCCTTTCATAATCCCACCATTGATTGGCAGTCGGGGGAGATTTCACAATGGGGTACCATCTGTAATAAGGAATGTATTACGTTTCCCTTCAGAATAGCTGCTGCCATTCCCGAACTCATTCCCGTTGAATACCAGGACTTTGTTGATGTGTTTTCCAAGGGCAATGCGGACATTCTGCCTCCCCATCGGCCTTATGATTGTGCTATTGAGCTAATTCCTGGTGCCACATTGCCAAACGGAAGGTTATATGCATTATCCGGGCCAGAAACTGCGGCCATGAATGAGTATGTTAAGGAGAGCCTAGGGAAAGGATTTATCAGGCCATCTAAATCCCCTTTAAGTGCAGGCTTCTTCTTTGTGGAGAAAAAAGACGGATCACTCAGACCTTGCATTGACTTTAGAGCCCTGAATAAGATCTCAGTTAAAAATACTTACCCTCTGCCGCTGATTTCTGTCCTCTTTGATCAGCTGCGTTCGGCTGTGATTTTTTCTAAAATTGACCTGAGGGGAGCGTATAACCTCATCCGAATCAAGTCGGGAGATGAGTGGAAGACGGCTTTCAGTACTCAGTCGGGTCACTACGAGTATCTAGTGATGCCGTTCGGCTTGTCTAACGCTCCGGCAGTATTCCAGGATCTCATTAACGATGTGCTCCGTGATTTTCTAGGAAGATTCGTGGTCGTTTACTTAGACGACATCCTGATCTATTCTGAATCAATTGAACAACATGTTACCCAGGTGCGTCAGGTTCTTCAAAAATTACGTGAAAATCATCTATATGCCAAGCTGGAGAAGTGTGAGTTTCATGTCACAGAGGTATCCTTTTTAGGGTACATTATTTCCCCTCGGGGATTCTGCATGGAACCTAAGAAGCTCCAAGCCATCCTTAGCTGGGCGCAATCCACCAACTTAAAAGCAATTCAGCGCTTTTTAGGGTTTGCGAATTATTATAGAAGATTTATTCATTCTTTTTCCGACCTGGGTGCTCCCATTGTTGCACTGACTAAGAAGGGAGCGGATCCTACCAACTGGTCACATGAAGCTGAGTTATCCTTTCAGGCCTTGAAACAAGCTTTTGTCTCAGCTCCAGTCCTCAGACATCCCAACCCAGAATTGCCCTTCATTGTTGAGGTTGATGCCTCGGAGGTTGGAGTGGGGGCTATCCTATCTCAGAAGGATCCGGACACTCTGGAACTACATCCTTGTGCCTTTATGTCCAGGAAATTCTCATCCGCTGAATCCAACTACGATGTTGGTAACCGGGAGTTACTGGCTATTAAATGGGCTATCGAGGAGTGGAGGCATTGGCTTGAGGGAGCAACACATACCATTTCAGTATTGACTAACCATAAGAATCTGCAATACATCGAATCAGCTAAGCGGCTGAATGCCCGGCAGGCTCGTTGGGCTTTGTTCTTTACTCGTTTCAAATTTTTTTATAACTTTCAGGCCAGGTTCCAAGAATACCAAGGCAGATGCTCTGTCACGCAGTTTTCTTCCGGTTCATGATAACAGTCCTGTTACTCCCATACTTCCATCTTCAGTCATTTGGGCAGGCCTCACACAAGATTTATTTACCCAGTTAAAACAGCTTCAACACCAAGCTCCTGGAAATACTCCTGCTGGTCGTCTTTACGTCCCTGAGTTCTTGAGAGCTACTGTTTTGACTGAGTTCCATGATAACAAAGTTTCCGGGAATCCGGGGATCTCTAAGACATTGGAGTTAGTCTCCCGCTCAGTATGGTGGCCTGGTCTTTCTAAAGACGTTAAGGAGTTTGTTTCTTCATGTCAGGTTTGTGCACAGCATAAGGTTCCCCGTTCCTTGCCTATCGGGCAACTTATGCCCTTGAATGTCCCTCTCAGGCCATGGTCTCATATTTCCATGGATTTTGTGGTGGACCTTCCCCTTTCAGCTGGATGCAGAGTCATTTGGGTGGTAGTAGACCGTTTTAGCAAGATGGCTCATTTCATTGCCCTTCCCCGACTGCCATCTGCCCAAGGATTGGCAGTGTTGTTTCTCCGCCATGTTTTCAGACTTCATGGGTTGCCCACTGATATTGTTTCTGATCGGGGTCCACAATTCATTGCACAATTCTGGAAGTGTTTCTGTGCTTCATTAAAGATGAGATTATCATTAACATCTGGTTACCACCCACAGTCCAACGGGCAAACCGAGCGAGTTAACCAATCATTGAAACAGTATTTGCGTTTGTATTCAGCTAAACTCCAGAATGATTGGTCCGAGTTTCTTCCATTGGCGGAGTTTGCTTACAATAATTCTTCCACCAACGTGTCTCCATTCTTTTCAGTTTTTGGTTTTCACCCCAGAGCTAATTCTTTTTTTCAACATTCCTCAGTTTCCTCGCTAACCTTAACCTCCCATCTCAGAGCCATTTGGAAAAAAGTGCACCTTGCTCTCAGAAAAGCGGCCTTTCGAGAGAAAAAAATTTCTGACCGGCTCCGACGTCCTTGCAGTTTTAAGGTGGGAGATAGGGTATGGTTGTCGACTCGTAACATTAGACTTCGACAATCTTCAGCTAGGTTGGGACCCAAATTTATTGGACCATTTCATATCATTAAAAAAGTTAACCCAGTTGCTTTCCGGTTACGTTTACCAAAATCTCTTCGGATTGGTAATACGTTTCATTGCTCCCTGTTGAAGCCATACATTTCTTCCAATAAATTTCCTCGGAAGATCTCTCAGGGAAGATCTCCAGTGGATGTACAGGGGCAACAGGAGTTCCTGGTGGAGAAGGTTCTCGATTCCAAGTTGTCCAGGGGCCGGCTCTATTTTCTGGTTCACTGGAGAGGTTATGGTCCAGAGGAAAGGTCCTGGGTCCTGGATAAGGATCTTCATGCCCCAAGGCTCAAGAGGGCATTTTTTCGGTAGTTTCCTTGGAAGCCTGGCTTTAGGGGTTCCTTGACCCCTCCTCAAGGGGGGTACTGTTAGGCGCCGGGGTCCGCTCGTCGGTGCGGCCCGGCGCCTAGCAACCAGGGACGCCGTACGCGAACAGCCGCCGGCTCCCTGGCAACGCTGGACGCCGGGCGCGCTGAGCCGCACGGACCCTAGCAACGGGGACGCCACTGGCGGACCGAGTTCCCCGTTGCTAGGCTTTAAGGGTTAATGTTTTCTCCTGCTCTCTGGCCGGGCAGCAAGGCAGCTGCACAGCATTTATTCTAATCAGCCTTTTGGCAGCTGATTGGAGGACTCCTTGTTTAATACACTCCCAGGGCTTCTCACAGACGCCGGTAATAGCTTCCTGCATGCTGTCTTTGTTTGCTGAGAGTCTGTTCCAGTCTTGCTGTATCCGGTCATTCCAGTATTGGAAGCTCTGAACTCGGAAGTTTGTCATCTAATTCCTGGAGTCCTGACTAATCACCTTATAACATCCAGTGGTGTTCGTGAGTCACGGCCTTGCCGTGTGTTGCGGCTTGTCCGCTTTATTATTTATTATTTATGTTTTGGTGCATTTTGCGGAGGGTTCCGCTTCCACAGGTCCACTCTGGTATCCGGCGGTGCCGGGTAGGAGTATTGGACAAGTGGATTTTGGTTGTTCTTTTCCCTGGCGGGTTTCCGCACATACTTTAGGTTTTGTCAGTTAGCTTGTAGCCTCTGGCCTGGTTGTTTAGTCAGAGGGCCCCTTGTTATCACCCTGTCTCGGATTTCCCTTTGTCTCCCATTAAGACCTGAGGGGGCATCGGAGTTGGGCAGACTTAATTCGCCCTTCAAACGCGGCTGCCATGGGCTCAAGCAACCATAGTCTCGCAGGGGATTTCTGACAGCACGGGCGAGACAACGGAGTTAGGGCGCCAGGGGCTATTTTCTATTCCCGCTCCCATAACCAGCATTCCCTTCCAGTACTCTGACCATTGCCATGAGATCTCCTCCGGTCAGGAGTACTGGAATCATAACACCAGATAGATTAACCTGACCATTCATCAGGTGCACTTTCATGCTAGTCTAACACCGACTGCATCTGTTTTAGCACATTCCACGCGTTCTGTGGGAATGTCATGGGCAGCAGGTCGTGGAGCTTCTACGGCGCAACCTTGCTGTGCAGTTACATGGCCATCAGTGCACACATTTGTGCGCTTTTACAAGTTTGATAATTCTGTGGCATCAGCTTCTAGCTTTGGCCGTCTAGTGTTACAGGTGCCAAACCGCTGTCCCGCCGAAGGGGGAAACTTTTGTACATCCGAAGAGTACTGCAGTGACCCCTAGTGGATGAAAAAGAAAACAAGATTTTGGTACTTGCCAGATAAATCCTTTTCTTTGCACCCACAGGAGGCACTGGACGCCCACCCAGAGCAGTTTCTCCTGGCTGGTGGTAAGTTCAATAGTTCTTATGGTAACACAATTTCACTGACTTATTTAAATGTAAGGTGATTGTTATCTATTGTTGTGTCACCTTTGTCCGTTATGTTATAATGTTATATGTAATTCTCCATTGTTCGTCCTCTCTGTCGCTCCTATTCGGCTCAGCAAAAAAACACTAAGGCATCTTGGGAGTATAGAAGGGGAAGGAGGGTTACACATTTACATTTTTAAATGTACCTATCCCTGCTATCACACCGTCCATATCCCAAGAGTACTCTAGTGCCCCCTGTGGATTCAAAGAAAAGGATTTATCTGGTAAGCACCAAAATCCTATTATCTACTGTAATAATACAGAGACATGACTGTGGAAGTGAGGGGATTTGGGCGTATTTACAGTGATATTTATGTCTCTTCCATTTCACAGAGGTGTGAAGAAGACATCTGTTGAGTGTGAGACACCCAGCAGCCATCCCCGTGTGTCAGGAGGACTGAGCAGGTCCCAGAGCCCCATCACGGTGCCTCCACCTCACTCACTGACACATGAGAGACACAGTGACCAGAAGATCCAGGAACTCACCAACAAGATCATTCAGGTGCTGATTGGAGAGGTGACTGCTGGGAATGGGACATTATACAGTACCACCAGGGGATGTGTCTGGGTGGTGACTGGAGAGGTGACTGCTGGGAATGGGACGTTATACAGTAACACCTGGGGATGTGTCTGGGTGATGACTGGAGAGGTGACTGCTGGGAATGGGACATTATACAGTAACACCAGGGGATGTGTCTGGGTGATGGCTGGAGAGGTGACTGCTGGGAAGGGGGCATTATACAGTAACACCAGGGGATGTGTCTGTGTGATGACTGGAGAGGTGACTGCTGGGAATGGGACATTATACAGTAACACCAGGGGATGTGTCTGGGTGATGACTGGAGAGGTGACTGCTGGGAATGGGACATTGTAAAGTAACACCAGGGGATGTGTCTGGGAGATGACTGGAGAGGTAACTGCTGGGAATGGGATGTTATACAGTAACACCAGGGGATGTGTCTGGGTGATGACTGGAGAGATGACTGCTGGGAATGGGACATTGTAAAGTAACACCAGGGGATGTGTCTGGATGATGACTGGAGAGGTGACTGCTGGGAATGGGACATTATACAGTACCACCAGTGGACGTGTCTGGGTGAGGACTGGAGAGGTGACTGCTGGGAATGGGTCATTATAAAGTAACACCGTAGGACATGTCTGGGTGATGACTGGAGAGGTGGCTGTTGGGAATGGGACATTATACAGTAACACCATGGGACGTGTCTGGGTGATGACTGGAGAGGTGGCTGCTGGGAATGGGACATTATACAGTAACACCAGGGGACATGTCCAGGTGATGACTGGAGAGGTGATTGCTGGGAATGGGACATTATACAGTAACACCAGGGAACGTGTCTGGGTGATGACTGGAGAGGTGACTGCTGGCATTGGGACATTATACAGTAACACCAGGGAATGTGTCTGGGTGATGACTGGAGAGGTGACTGCTGGGAATGGGGCATTATACAGTAACACCAGGGAATGTGTCTGGGTGATGACTGGAGAGGTGACTGCCGGGAATGGGACATTATACAGTAACACCAGGGGATGTGTCTGGGTGATGACTGGAGAGGTGACTGCTGGGAATGGGACATTATACAGTAACGCCTGGGGACGTGTCTGGATGATGACTGGAGAGGTGACTGCTGGGAATGTGACATTATACAGTAACACCAGGGGAAGTGCCTGGGTGATGACTGGAGAGGTGACTGCTGGGAATGGGACATTATACAGTAACACCAGGAGACGTGTCTGGGTGATGGCTGGAGAGGTGACTGCTGGGAATGGGACATTATACAGTAACACCAGGGGACGTGTCTGGGTGATGAATGGAGAGGTGACTGCTGGGAATGGGACATTATACAATAACACCAGGGGACGTGTCCTGGTTATGACTGGAGAGGTGACTGCTGGGAATGGGGCATTATACAGTAACACCAGGGGATGTGTCTGGGTGATGACTGGATAGGTGACTGCTGGGAAGGGGACATTATACAGTAACACCAGGGGACATGTCTGGGTGATGACTGGAGAGGTGACTGCTTGGAATGGGACATTATACAGTAACACTATGGGATGTGACTGGGTGATGACTGGAAAGGTGACTTCTGGGAATGGGACATTATACAGTAACACCAGGGGACTTTTCCTGGTTATGACTGGAGAGGTGACTGCTGGGAATGGGGCATTATACAGTAACACCAGGGGACGTGTCTGGGTGATGACTGGAGAGGTGACTGCCGGGAATGAGACATTATACAGTAACACCAGGGGACGTGTCTGGGTGATGACTGGAGAGGTGACTGCTGGGAATGGGACATTATACAGTAACACCAGGGGTTGTGTCTGGGTGATGACTGGAGAGGTGACTGCTGGGAATGGGGCATTATACAGTAACACCAGGGGATGTGTCTGGGTGATGACCGTATCACTGTTTGTGTCCAGTGTCTATAAGGTGTCAGGATGTCACGGTCTATGTCTCCATGCAGGACGGGCAGTATATAGAGGAACACATGGGTCTGTACAAGGACATGATGATGGAGAATCACCGGCCCCTCACATCACTAGGTAAGAGGAGACTGTCATGTATTGTACAGGGGAGAGCAGGTATGGGGCCCCCTATATACACACATCACCTGATAATCACATATATACACTATACTCAGTCACTGTGTGTCTCCTACAGATGGGCCCAGTAACAGAGATACCCCAGAGAGATGTCCCCGTCCTCTGTATGCCCAGGATTGTACAGAGGAGAATCACAGGATCCCACAGGAGGATCAGGTAGGTGGGATTTAGGGTCTCACCAATATACCAAAGTGACCATCACTATATGATCTGTAGAGAAGTTTTGTACCTTATACACTGATATTATACTGTTATTAATGTATATTGTTTTGTGGGCTATTTAGGATGAATGTCTCACTGACATTATGATAGAAGATACAGAGGGAGAAGAAGAGACGTATGTGACTGATATAAAGGCAGAAGATATAGAGGGAGAAGAAGAGACGTATGTGACTGATATAAAGGCAGAAGATATAGAGGGAGAAAAAGAGACATATGTGACTGATATAAAGGCAGAAGATATAGAGGGAGAAAAAGAGACGTATGTGACTGATATAAAGGCAGAAGATATAGAGGGAGAAGAAGAGACGTATGTGACTGATATAAAGGCAGAAGATACAGAGGGAGAAGAAGACACGTATGTGACTGATATAAAGGCAGAAGATTCAGAGGGAGAAGAAGACACGTATGTGACTGATATAAAGGCAGAAGATATAGAGGGAGAAGAAGAGACGTATGTGACTGATATAAAGGCAGAAGATATAGAGGGAGAAGAAGAGACGTATGTGACTGATATAAAGGCAGAAGATATAGAGGGAGAAGAAGAGACGTATGTGAGGGGTGATCAGCAGTGTAAGGAGGAGGAGATCCCTACAGATATCGGCAAAGGTGAGTAATAATCATTTAATACAGAAAAGAGTTACATATTCTCCTTGCTCAGTCACTACAGCAATCTCTTATACTACACCCTCCTCTGTAAGTACAAACTAATGAGGAATATATATTTTCCCAGTGAGGAAGTCAGGAGCCATCAGTCCCTATTATACTCCTGCTCTCCCCCTTACATCATGTCACTGTGTGTTACTAGCCCAGAGATCTGACCAGTCTCCTCCCTAGACTCTCTGGTGTATCTCATACATGATGAGCTATCAGCCCCTATTATACTCCTGCTCTCCCCCTCACATCATGTCACTGTGTGTTACCAGTTCATAGATCTGACCAGTCTCCTCCCCACACTCTCTGGTGTATCTCATACTTCAGGAGGCATCAGCCCCTATTATACTCCTGCTCCCCCCCCACATCATGTCAGTGTGTGTTACCAGCCCAGAGATCTGACCAGTCTCCTCCCCACACTCTCTGGTGTATCTCATACATCAGGAGCCATCAGTCTCTATTATACTCCTGCTCTCCCCCTCACATCATGTCACTGTGTGTTACCAGCCCAGATATCTGACCAGTCTCCTTCCCACACTGTCTGGTGTATCTCATACTTCAGGAGCCATCAGCCCCTATTATACTCCTGCTCTCCTCCTCACATCATGTCGCTGTGTGTTACCAGCCCAGAGATCTGACCAGTCTCCTCCCCACACTCTCTGGTGTATCTCATACATCAGGAGCCATCAGCCCCTATTATACTCCTGCTCTCCCCTCACATCATGTCACTGTGTTACCAGCCCAGATATCTGACCAGTCTCCTCCCTACACTCTCTAGTGTATCTCATACATCAGGAGCCATCAGCCCCTATTATACTCCTGCTCTCCCCTCACATCATGTCACTGTGTATTACCAGCCCAGAGATCTGACCAGTCTCCTCCCCAAACTCTCCGGTGTATCTCATACATCAGGAGCCATCAGTCCCTATTATACTCCTGCTCTCCCCCTCACATCATGTCACTGTGTGTTACCAGCCCAGATATCTGACCAGTCTCCTTTCCACACTCTCTGGTGTATCTCATACATCAGGAGCCATCAGCCCCTATTATACTCCTGCTCTCCCCCTCACATCATGTCACTGTGTGTTACCAGCCCAGATATCTGACCAGTCTTCTTTCCACACTCTCTGGTGTATCTCATACATCAGGAGCCATCAGCCCCTATTATACTCCTGCTCTCCCCCTCACATCATGTCACTGTGTGTTACCAGCCCAGATATCTGACCAGTCTCCTCCCCACACTCTCTGGTGTATCTCATACATCAGGAGCCATCAGCCCCTATTATACTCCTGCTCTCCCCTCACATCATGTCACTGTGTGTTACCAGCCCAGAGATCTGACCAGTCTCCCCACACTCTCTGGTGTATCTCATACATCATGAGCCATCAGCCCCTATTATACTCCTGCTCTCCCCTCACATTCAGAATCCAGCACATTCCGTGTTTATTACCTGTCCCCTCGCACTTGATTGATGGCCTTTTCTCTCTAAGAAATTGGGGCTGTCTGGCATTGGGAGCATAGAGAGAAGTGAGGGGGACGTATTTATAAAGAATTTTCCCAACTAGAATCCAATATCTACCATTGCAATCCACCCACTTGCTTTCCAGATGAAAGGGGCAGGCTCTTTTAGAAAGGATGGCTGCACCACAGGAGATATAGCATGTTGGGTAGTTATTGGTAAACTGAGGGGCAGAGTGCAATGGAACATGTGATTCCTGAGTGGCTACCACCGCCGCCTTCTGGTCAGCGAAATATTTTAATGCAAGACGTCTCTTACGGGGAGAATAAAGACCTTTTACATTAAGACTTAAAAACGTCGCCGTGATAGAGAGAGATCAGATCATGGTATGAAACATCTAGGATCATCTGTGCAAAGTCCAATAGAGTCTGTAGGACGTGTGCATACTTCAAACTATCAACATAAGAAATAAAATAGGGAACAAATATGGGAGACAAACAGAAATAGCGTCCGTAAAGGAGCTATAGATTCCGTCACTAGGGTACCGTGACAGAAAGGTAGAAAAAGGTGGTGGCCGGGCCTAAAAGGGAAACCCACCGACTACCCCAAGTAGCCATACGAGAGTGCAAAATCTAATCAGCATAGTAACAATTGTAGAAAGAAATATCAAATCTCAATGTAACCAATGTATCCTAAGGAGGTAAAGGCCAAGAACATGGCCTGATATTCAATTTAGGTTCTACCAACACCTTTATAAGGGCAACAGGATGTTAGACGAATCAGTCATGCTTTACCTGAACACCCAAACATTCTAGAAAGGTATTATGAAACGTAACAGTGGAAACAATGTCAGATCATATAGCAATTATATAGCACAGGAAATAAAGATAAAAATATACGTTTTATACCCATAACAAGAGCAAAAAAATAGATCCATGCCCAGTAACTTAGTCCCAGTTGGCACATGTTACAGCAGGAAACAAACTCTGAGTGTCTGTAACAGTCTTACTCCTTTATCATATTACTTGGAGACGGAAGACAACTCCTCCGGTAATGGTTTAGGTAAAGTGTCATGAAGGGCTGTCAACAGGAATGTCCCACTTTTTCAGAATAGCAGGGCCATCCTCGGGTGAAGGTATCACTGTGAAGGCGCCGTATCGCATTACAATAAGCTTAGTAGGAAAGCCCCATTTGTATTGCACATTTCCTTGGGTGGAATAGATGCCTTTTGGCCAGTGTCGCAGGAGAAATATACGGAAATAGCGCAGATTATCCAGGCACTAAGCTGTGGATTAGGAAGACAAAGCGGCTTGTAGAATGCGTTCTTTAATGTGAAAAAGTGGACCCCGAGCAGAGTGTGCTTGGATAGAGGCCTGTTTCGACTTTGGGAGTCTATGGATCCTATCAATAAGATGGTCAGCAGCAGAAGCCTTTGGTGGAAGTTTCTGAAAAGAGGACCGTGGCATAATCATAAAGCTCTGCATTTGTAACAGAATCCGGAACGCCCATTATTCTAATATTATTTCTCCGAGACCAGTCTTCTAAATCAATGACTTTATCACGAATAGAGACCAGGTCTTCCTGAAGGGTGTCATGTGCTGAAATCAGATCTTTGTGAGACGCAACAATCTCTTTCATCTTAGTCTGTATGAGTGCCAATCTCACTGATACTGGACCTCAAAGCTTGAATATTAGAGTTAAGTTCTGAGGTTATTTCAGTCCTTAAATCTAGATAACATAGAATGTATAGAGCGTAGAGTAACAGGACCATCTAGAGTGTCTTAAGATGTCTTCAGCCATTACAGCTGGGCTGTGCGTCTGACAAGAAGAAGCAGATGATGTTGTATCAGTCTCAGAAGGACCAACTGAATTTGAGGTACCAAACAGATGCACAGGTGGGGCCGATTTGGTACCTTCTTAACCTTTTTTGAAGGCATGGTAAGCTATCGGGTAAGGTAGATAAGAAGCCCCTTAGTGAGGAGAGATCCAGAAAACACATCTAGATGGACTCAGGCCACGGACCTCTTATTTATTATTTTATATACTAACAAGTGTGGTACATCCCTGCAAAGGCAGATCCAATCTCTTTCTCATCAGACTCTGCTGTCTTCCCTGCACTCTCACTCAGATGTTTACTGTTGCCAGTAGCACACGTATGAGAAGCAGAAGTATGGCGGCAGCTGTATAGATTCTGATATGTCATTCTCTATATCATACTTATCGTACACACATCATCCTTATTACTATTGAGAGAATAGAGGTAAAACACTGATGATGGGGGTGTAAGAGTGGATTATAACCTAGCAGATGATGATGATTACAGGGTATCATATGGCGTATTGCATGTAAAGTACCTTGTTCCACACCTACTCTGCTGTAGCAATATACTTTATATAAGGGTTAGTAACACTTGTACAGGCTTACCAGCGTATGAGCACACACATAAAGGAATGCTTCCTTACCAATGCTTCCAGGAGTAACGTTAGGAGACATTTCTCTGACCCATTAGCTTATACGACTGATGTTATTGTTCAGCTAGAATCTCCAGTTCATACGATATGTTCCCCATCCATTGTTTTACATTGGTGCTGACATAGGACTTGCCGAGTGACTACATCTCCATTTATTCTTCATGGTTAGTTACCAGTACAAGAGAGAGATATATCTAAGTCTTGTTATAATATTACATTTGTTATTGTGAGTGTTCTCAGGAGGGTGGCCACAATGATAGTCTGACACAATATTATAAAGCTTCATTAAAAGTTATGTTTTATTATATACACACATTTACAATTAAGTGTCCCAGAGAGTCGTCTTCTCCTATTGTTTACAAGATTAATATTGTTACAGAAAATGTCACATTTCCTTAATGTATTTTATTTCCAGCAGATGGACACACAAGCAGGAATATCACAGAAGGACATCTAATGTTATCCCCGGATTGTGACATAAATGATAATGACAGTAGACAGGATTCTCCAGGAGATAACCCCATTACCCCAATTATACATCCAGCTCTATCAGCTGATCCCTCTGATCCTGGGAAATGTTCTCCTGATCACTCTGATATTGGTGCATCTGTTACAGCTCTGACAGTAGATATGGAGTTTCCCTGTTCTATAGATGCCAAATGTTTTATACAGAACACAAAGCTTATTACCCATCAGCCAGCTAAGGCAGGTAAGAGGCCATTTCCATGTTCTGAGTGTGAGAAATGTTTTACACAGAAATCAGATCTTGTTAAACATCAGAGAAGTCACACCGGTGAGAGGCCATTTTCTTGCTCTGAGTGTGGGAAATGTTTTATCCAGAAATCACATCTTGTTATACATAACAGAAGTCACACAGGTGAGAAGCCATTTTCTTGCTCTGAGTGTGCGAAGTGTTTTATCCAGAAATCACATCTTGTTATACATCAGAGAAGTCACACAGGTGAGAGGCCATTTCCATGTTCTGAGTGTGGGAAATGTTTTGCACGGAAATCACATCTTGTTGCACGTCAGCAAAGTCACAAAGATGAGAAGCCATTTCCATGTTCTGAGTGTGGGAAATGTTTTGCACGGATATCACATCTTGTTACACATCAGAGAAGTCACACAGGTGAGAAACCATTTTCTTGCTCCGAGTGCGGGAAATGTTTTACACAGAAATCACATCTTGTTAAGCATCAGCGAAGTCACACAGGTGAGAATACATTTCCATGTTCTGAGTGTGGGAAATGTTTTACACATAAATCACATCTTGTTACACATCAGAGAAGTCACACAGGTGAGAAACCGTTTTCTTGCTCCGAGTGCGGGAAATGTTTTACACAGAAATCACATCTTGTTAATCATCAGCGAAGTCACACAGGTGAGAATACATTTCCATGTTCTGAGTGTGGGAAATGTTTTACACAGAAATCAGATCTTATTAAACATCAGAAAACTCACACAGGTGAGAAGCCATTTCCATGTTCTGAGTGTGGGAAATGTTTTGCACGCAAAGCAGATCTTGTTAAACATCAGAGAACTCACACAGGTGAGAAGCCATTTTCTTGCTCTGAATGCGGGAAATGTTTTACACAGAAATCAAATCTTGTTAAACATCAGCGAAGTCACACAGGTGAGAATCCATTTCCATGTTCTGAGTGTGGAAAATGTTTTGCATACAAATCAGATCTTGTTAAACATCAGAGAAGTCACACAGGTGAGAAGCCATTTTCTTGCTCTGAGTGTGGGAAATGTTTTACCTGGAAATCACAACTTTATACACATCTTCGAAGTCACACAGGTGAGAAGCCATTTCCATACTCTGAGAAGTAAATCAGCTCTTGTAGACATCAGTCAGGTGAGAAACCATTTTAATCTTCTGGGGTATACTTATTGCCATATGATGTTCTTCAAGATTCTTATCCTATCTCCTATGCTTTTTGCAATATACATGCTACCGCATGGTGAAATAATCAGACGTCATGTACTCATCTACCACTGCTATGAAGATGATCTGTCTTTTGCTCAGGGTACTGAGAACCCAGTACCAATCCTAAATGGTTGTCTAGTTGAGCTCCAGGTGTGGGTGATGCCAGTTGGCTGTGACTCAGTCCTGGTGAAACAGGTCTATCATAAGATAGAAGCTCACCAACAAAGGGCAGGGCTACAGTTCAGCTTTGCAAACCAACCAGACTTACGCTTGGAGGTTCAGAGTTACAAAATGCGGATCATGTGTGGAATCTTGGTGTCCTGGATTGTAGAGTGAAACTTAGACATCGCGTATCAGCCACAATCAGATCCTCATCTGAGGAACAGAGCCAGACTCCAGCACTTATTTCCCTCAGAAGATCTACCTACAGTCATACATACACTTGTATCATCACACATAGACTACTGCAATGTCCTCTACCTGGATCTCCTAGCAATAGAATTGCACCGCTTGTAGCTTGTACAGATTGCAGCAGCCAGTCTGTTACCTAACCAGCCCGTTCCTGCCACATAACACCCATTCTCTACTCCCTTCACCGGCTGCCTGTAAGATGGTGACTCTATTACATAATCTTACTGACTCCCAATCCTACATGACCAGGGCCATGGTACCAGAAGCAGCTTCTGCCTCCTTACTGCCCTGCTTTCTTACTTCCATCTGCAGATGAAGGACTCTTACCAGCAGTACCAAGAATCTCCAAGCAGTGCTGAGATGTCAGAGGGGGAGACAGAGTGGTGGCACTAGTGCTGTAGTGGGGCCTGCCGAAGGCACTGTCAGTGGGTAATATTGTCCTCAAGCAGTGCTGAGGTGTCGGGGGGAGACACAGTGGCTGGCAGTAGTGGGGGGAGACAGTGCGGGTGACAGTAGCCGCGGGGAGACAAGGTGGGTGGCAATAGTGGGGGGAGACAGGGTGGGTGGCAGTACTAGGGGGAGACAGGGCGGATGGCAATAGAGGAGGGAGACAGGGTGGTTAGTAGTAGTAGGGACTGCAGGAGGCAGTGACTCTGAGAATCTTGTCCCCAAGCAGAGCTAAGGTGTCAGGGAGGTGGGGCGGGTGGCAGTAGTGGGGGGGTGACAGTAGTGGGGGGAGACAGGGTGGGTTTCAGTAGTGGTGGGAGACTAGGTCGGTGGCAGTAGTGAGGGGAGACGGGACTGGCAGTAGTGGGAGAGACAGGACTGGCAGTAGTTGTGTGTGTTCTGTGTAATAATCCTGAAAGTAGTGCTGCTACCGATCTCATATCATTTGTAGTAACTTGGAAAAGATGAGATGTGAGGTGCACTCTGGAAGCTTATAGGGGGTTAATCAGAGATGATCGCAGATGTGACATCACAGCCCCCCGGAGAATGGTCCCGGCCCGCCCGCGTTCACACCTCAGGGATGCGACCGCAATGTGTGTGTCTGCGTGGCCGCTGCGCATGTGTATTTTGCCACCACCAGCAAACTGCTGCGGGCCGCTATTGCGGCTGGGTCTGAATGACCCCCATAGGCTTTTGGCTCCTGATATGTATCTGTTTTACTTACCTGCAATACTATAATGTAACTTGAATTGTTTCTGTGCTTTAAGGATATTTCTCTTATGTCCTAGAGGATACTGGGGTTCCATTTAGTACCGTGGGGGTATAGACTGGTTCACTAAGAGCCAAGGACACTTTAAGAGTTTAACACTGTGTGCTGGCTCCTCCCTCTATGCCCCTCCTACCAGACTCAGTTTAGTTTATGTGCCCGAAGGAGCCGGTCACAGCTAGGGGGGCTCCTAGGAGTTTTCTTAGTTTTATTGTGTTCTAGAGTTTGTTATTTTACAGGAGGCTGTTTGGCACCAGTCTGCCGGCTTCATGGGATTTAGGGGGGAGAATGGCCGAATTAATACAGAGTTAATGGCTCCATTACTCCACTGACAGGACACTGAGCTCCTGAGGGAAATGTCCGCAAGCCCCACCATGGCGACCGCACACTCCCGCAGCACGCCGCCACCCTTAACAGCCAGAAGACATGAAGAGTGGTAAGTACAGCGCCGGCGTCCCAGTTAGTGGGTCACCGGCGGGTATGGCAGCACAAGGGTGGGAGCACAGCTCTGGTTGCAGGCTGCGCTCCTGCAAGGCTCAGCAACATATTTTTCTGCCCTATGAGGGGTGTTCGGAAGCCAATAAGACTACCCTACACTGGTCTGACTGGGGCTGTATCCCACTCTCAAACATAATACCACAAGGCCAGTATAAACAAAAGGGCGGGAAGCTGCGCGTCATTACAGGGGGGCGGGGCTTCCACTCAGGGCAGACCCAGCAGCTCACCAGCACCATTTTCTCCTTGCAGATCTCACTACAGAATGCTGACAGAGAAGCGCTGCCCCTCCAGACAACTCCAGCATACCTCTGCGGTACCAGGGGGTTATAGAGGGGGGAGTGTAATTAAATGGTACTAGCTACCCTATTGAGGGTAGCTGGTCAGCGCCGGGCTTTTATCAATATTAGGCAGATAGGGCACTGTGTGGGTTGTCCCTCATACTCTGTGACACTCTGACGGTGCTGTGGGGGAAGCTGACATTTTCCTGTGTGTGTGTGCGCATATATCTCACATTACCATGGCAAGGGACTGTGAGGGTCATTCCGAGTTGATCGCTCGCTAGCTAGTTTTAGCAGCCGTGCAAACGCTATGCCTCCGCCCACTTGGGAGTGTATTTTAGCTTGGCAGAAGTGCGAACGCATGTGCAGCCGAGCGCTGCAAAAACAGTTTGTGCAGTTTCTGAGTAGCTCTGAACCTACTCAGCACTAGCGATCACTTCAGCCTATTCGTGTCTGGATTTGACATCATACACCCGCCCAGCCATGCCTGCGATTTTTCAGACATGCCTGCGTTTTTGCAAACACTCCCTGAAAATGGTCAGTTGACACCCAGTAACGCCCCCTTTCTGGCAATCTTCTAGCAGCCTACTCTTAGGCGCCGGGGTCCGCTTGTCCGCGCGACCCGGTGCCTAGCAACTAGGGACGCCGTGCACGTACAGCCGCCGGCTCCCTAGCAACGCTAGACACCGGGCGCGCTGAAGCCGCACGGACCCTAGCAACGGGGACGCCACTGGCGGACCGCGTTCCCCGTTGCCGGGTTTTAGGATTTAATGCGTTCACCTGTTCTCTGGCCGTGCAGCAAGGCAGCTGCACGGCATTTAGTCCAATCAGCCTCTAAACAGCTGATTGGAGGACTCCCTGTTAAGTACACTCCCAGGGCTTCTCACAGACGCCGGTAATAGCTTCCTGCATGCTGCCTTTGTTTGCTGAGAGTCTGTTTCCAGTCCTGCTGTATCCGGTCATTCCAGTCCTCTGAAGTCCTGTACTCGGGAGTTATCATCTCGTCCCTGGAGTCCTGACTGATCACCGTTTAACATCCAGTGGTGTTCGTGAGTCGCGGCTCTGCCGTGTGTAGCGGCTCGGCCGCTTTACCCTTTATATTTTGTGTTTGGAGCATTTGCGGAGGGTTCCGCTTCCACAGGTCCACTCTGGTATTCGGCGGTGCCGGGTAGGAGTATTGGACAAGTGGATTTTGGTTGTCCTTTTCCCTGGCGGTTTCTCCGCACATACTTTAGGTTTTTAGTTAGCTCGTAGCCCCTGGCCTGTTTGTTTAGTTAGAGGGCCTCTTGTTATCATCCTGTCTCGGATTTCCCTTTGTCTCTCACTAAGACCGGGGGGCATCGGAGTTGGTCAGACATAATCCGCCCTTCAAACGCGGCTGCCAAGGGCTCAAGAAACCATAGTCTCGCAAGGGATTTCTGACAGCACGGGTGAGACAACAGAGTTAGGGCGCCAGGGGCTATTCCCTTTTCCAGCATTCCGTTCCAGTGCTCCGGTCCTTGCCATAAGATCTCCTCTGACCAGGAGTGCTGGAATCATAACATTATTACCGGCCAAATCAAAAATTAAAATTAAACAGGGTTTAATTTTTTCATTTTCATTCAGTTTTGTTAAGGATTTTTGGCCTCATGAATCCGACTGGTTTAGGGCCGAATCCTGGTCAGCTCATAGTCAATCAGATTCAAGAACTTACTCAGATGGTTCAGAAACTTTCTCTTCGGGTGAAGTCGCAGGAAGATCTTTTGCAAGCCTCCCCAAGGGTAGTCCCTGAACCAAAGATGCATTTGCCTGACCGTTTTTCTGGTGATAGAAAAGATTTTTTAATTTTAAAGAATCCTGTAAACTTTATTTTAGTTTAAGACCAACTGCCTCTGGTACTGAATCTCAGCGGGTTGGGATTATTATTTCTTTACTCCAGGGGGATCCTCAGACCTGGGCATTTGGTTTAAAGGCAGAGGATCCTGCGTTGTTGTCAGTAGACGTTTTTTTTAAGTCTTTAGGGCTTTTGTACGATGACCCAGATAGAGAGGCGTCTGCTGAAAGTCAGCTGCGCGCTCTCAAACAAGGTAGAAATCCTGCAGAGGTTTATTGTACTGAATTTCGCCGTTGGTCAAACGACTGTGGCTGGAATGACCCAGCCCTGCGCAGTCAGTTTCGCCTCGGCTTATCAGAGTCTATAAAAGACAGTCTCCTCCAGTACCCCGCTCCTGAGACACTCGATAAACTCATGGAGCTTTCTATTAAGATTGATCGGCGTCTCAGAGAGCGGAGGGCTGAAAGAGGAGCACCTGTAAGATCAAGTCCGTGTTTATATTCCATTCCTGAAGACGTAGAGGAGCCCATGCAGATGGGTCTCTCTCGGCTGTCTCCTGAGGAAAGAGCCAGAAGGCAAAATTCTGGTCTTTGTCTGTACTGTGGGGGTAAGGGACATTTTGCTCGTAACTGTCCGAACAAGTCGGGAAACGCTTTGACCAGGTGAATTGTGAGGGGCTTCACCTAGGTCTGCAGCTTATCTCCTCGAATAACTCCCTTTTAGTCCCAGTTAAGGTTTCCTTTGGCAGCCTTAGTTCTTTGGTGTCGGCTTTTGTCGACAGTGGAGCTGCAGGAAACTTTATGGATTTAACTTGGGCTAAGGACTTAGGCATTCCTCAGTTACCTTTGGGTAGGTGTGTCACCATGCATGGCTTAGATGGGAGTCCACTGTCCAATGGGGTTATTTCTCTCCGTACACCCCCTGTATTACTTACAGTAGGAGCTCTACATTCTGAAAAAATCGAGTTCTAGCTTACTCATTGCCCAGCAGTTACAGTTGTTCTGGGTCACCCTTGGCTGGCCTTTCATAATCCCACCATTGATTGGCGGTCAGGGGAGATTTCACAATGGGGTACTTTTTGTGCTAAGGAATGTATTACGTTTCCAGTCAGAGTAGCAGCTATCATTCCAGAACTCATTCCTGTGGAATACCAGGAGTTTGCTGATGTCTTTTCCAAAGGCAATGCGGACATTCTGCCTCCCCATCGGCCTTATGATTGTGCTATTGAGCTAATTCCTGGTGCCGCTTTGCCAAAGAGAAGACTATATGCATTATCCGGGCCATAAACTGCGGCTATGAATGATTATGTTAAGGAGAGCCTAGAGAAAGGATTTATTAGACCATCAAAATCTCCTTTAAGTGCAGGCTTCTTCTTTGTGGAGAAAAAGGATGGCTCGCTTAGACCTTGCATTGACTTTAGAGCCCTGAATAAGATCTCAGTTAAAAACACTTATCCTTTGCCGCTGATTTCTGTACTCTTTGATCAGTTACGTTCGGCTGTGATTTTTTCTAAAATTGACCTTAGAGGAGCGTACAACCTCATCCGAATTAAATCTGGAGATGAGTGGAAGACGGCCTTCAGTACTCAGTCGGGTCACTATGAGTACCTAATGATGCCGTTCGACTTGTCTAATGCTCCAGCAGTTTTTCAAGACCTCATTAACGATGTGCTCCGTGACTTCCTAGGGAAATTCGTGGTCGTTTACTTAGACGACATCCTGATTTATTCTGAATCAATGGAACAACATGTTACCCAGGTGCGTCTGGTTCTTCAGAAGTTACGTGAGAATCATTTATATGCCAAACTGGAGAAGTGTGAGTTTCACGTCACGGAAGTATCTTTTTTAGGGTACATTATTTCCCCTCAGGGATTTTCCATGGAACCAAAGAAGCTCCAGGCCATCCTTAGTTGGGCGCAACCCACCAATTTAAAAGCAATTCAGCGCTTTTTAGGGTTTGCGAATTATTATAGGAGGTTCATTCATTCTTTTTCTGACCTGGTTGCTCCCATTGTAGCTCTGACAAAGAAAGAAGCGGATCCTACCAACTGGTCGCGTGAAGCTGAGTTGTCCTTCCGGGCCTTGAAACAAGCTTTTGTCTCGGCTCCAGTCCTCAGACATCCCAATCCGGAATTGCCCTTTGTTGTGGAGGTTGATGCCTCGGAGGTTGGAGTGGGGGCTATCCTTTCTCAAAAGGATCCGGAGTCTCTGGAGTTACATCCTTGTGCCTTTATGTCCAGTAAATTCTCCTCCGCTGAATCCAACTATGACGTTGGTAATCGGGAGTTACTGGCGGTAAAGTGGGCTTTCGAGGAGTGGAGGCATTGGCTGGAGGGAGCAAAACATACTTTTTCAGTATTGACTGACCATAAAAACCTGCAATACATCGAATCGGCTAAGCGGCTTAATGCCCGGCAGGCACGTTGGGCTTTATTTTTACTCGTTTCAAATTTATAATCACTTTCAGGCCTGGTTCCAAGAATACTAAGGCTGATGCCCTGTCACGCAGCTTTCTTCCGGTTCACAATAACAGTCCGGTTACTCCCATACTTCCATCTTCGGTCATCTGGGCAGGCCTCACACAAGATTTATTTACCCAGTTAAAACAGCTTCAACACCAAGCTCCTGGAAATACTCCTGCTGGTCGTCTTTACGTCCCTGCATTTTTGAGAGCTACTGTTTTAACGGAATTCCATGATAACAAAGTTTCCGGGCATCCGGGAATCTCTAAGACTTTGGAGTTAGTCTCTCGCTCAGTATGGTGGCCTGGTCTTTCTAAAGACGTTAAGGAGTTTGTTTATTCATGTCAGGTTTGTGCACAGCATAAGGTTCCCCGTTCCTTGCCTATCGGGCAACTTATGCCCTTAAATGTTCCTCTCAGGCCATGGTCTCATATTTCCATGGATTTTGTGGTTGACATTCCCCTTTCAGCCGGATTCCGAGTCATATGGGTGGTAGTGGACCGTTTTAGCAAGATGGCTCATTTTATTGCTCTTCCCCGATTGCCTTCTGCCCAAGGGTTGGCAGTTTTGTTTCTCCGCCATGTTTTCAGACTTCATGGGTTGCCTACTGATATTGTTTCTGATCGGGGTCCACAATTCATTGCACAATTCTGGAAATGTTTTTGTGCCTCATTAAAGATGAAATTGTCATTAACATCCGGTTACCACCCACAATCCAACGGGCAAACCGAGCGAGTTAACCAATCATTGAAACAGTATTTGCGCTTGTATTCAGCCAAACTCCAGAATGATTGGTTTCTTCCGTTGGCGGAGTTTGCTTACAATAATTCTTGTCATTCCTTCACTAAAGAGTCTCCATTCTTTTCAGTTTTTGGTTTTCACCCCAGAGCTAATTCTTTTTTTCATCATTCCTCAGTCTCCTCGCTAACCTTAACCTCCCATCTCAGAGCCATTTGGAAAAAAGTGCACCTTGCTCTCAGAAAAGCGGCCTTTCGAGAGAAGAAATTTTCTGACAGGCTCCGACGTCCTTGCACTTTTAAGGTGGGAGATAGGGTATGGTTGTCGACTCGTAACATCAGGCTTCGAAAATCCTCGGCTAGATTGGGACCCAAATTTATTGGGCCATTTCTTATTATTAAAAGAGTCAACCCAGTTGCCTTTCGGTTACGTTTACCAAGATCTCTCAGGATTGGAAATACGTTTCATTGTTCCCTGTTGAAACAATACGTTTCTTCCAGTAGATTTCCTCGGAGGATCTCTCAGGGTAGATCTCCGGTGGATGTACAGGGACAACAGGAGTTCTTGGTGGAGAAGGTTCTCGATTCCAAATTGTCCCGGGGCCGGCTTTATTTTCTGGTTCACTGAAGAGGCTATGGTCCGGAGGAAAGGTCTTGGGCCCTGGATAAGGATCTTCATGCCCCGAGGATCAAGAGGGCATATTTTTGGGAATTTCCTCGGAAACCTGGCTTTAGGGGTTCCTTGACCCCTCCTCAAGGGGGGGGTACTGTTAGGCGCCGGGGTCCGCTTGTCCGTGCGACCCGGCGCCTAGCAACTAGGGACGCCGTGCACGTACAGCCGCCGGCTCCCTAGCAACGCTAGACGCCGGGCGCGCTGAAGCCGCACGGACCCTAGCAACGGGGACGCCACTGGCGGACCGCGTTCCCCGTTGCTGGGTTTTAGGATTTAATGCGTTCACCTGTTCTCTGGCCGTGCAGCAAGGCAGCTGCATGGCATTTAGTCCAATCAGCTTCTAAACAGCTGATTGGAGGACTCCCTGTTAAGTACACTCCCAGGGCTTCTCACAGACGCCGGTAATAGCTTCCTGCATGCTGCCTTTGTTTGCTGAGAGTCCGTTTCCAGTCCTGCTGTATCCGATCATTCCAGTCCTCTGAAGTCCTGTACTCGGGAGTTATCATCTCGTCCCTGGAGTCCTGACTGATCACCGTTTAACATCCAGTGGTGTTCGTGAGTCGCGGCTCTGCCGTGTGTAGCGGCTCGGCCGCTTTACCCTTTATATTTTGCGTTTGGAGCATTTGCGGAGGGTTCCGCTTCCACAGGTCCACTCTGGTATTCGGCGGTGGCGGGTAGGAGTATTGGACAAGTGGATTTTGGTTGTCTTTTTCCCTGGCAGTTTCTCCGCACATACTTTAGGTTTTTAGTTAGCTCGTAGCCCCTGGCCTGTTTGTTTAGTTAGAGGGCCTCTTGTTATCATCCTGTCTCGGATTTCCCTTTGTCTCTCACTAAGACCAGGGGGCATCGGAGTTGGGCAGACATAATCCGCCCTTCAAACGCGGCTGCCAAGAGCTCGAGAAACCATAGTCTCGCAAGGGATTTCTGACAGCAAGGGTGAGACAACAGAGTTAGGGCGCCAGGGGCTATTGTTCTTTCCTGCTCCCTTTTCCCGCATTCCGTTCCAGTGCTCCGGTCCTTGCCATAAGATCTCCTCTGACCAGGAGTGCTGGAATCATAACACCTCCAGTGCGAAGAAAAACTTTGCTAGAACCTGAGCACAACCACAAAGGGCTTTGTATCCATACGTCACATGTGCACAATGTGGGGCATACGCATGCGCAGGAATGCAGTTTTTCACCTGATCGCTGCGCTGCGAAAATCGACAGCGAGCGATCAACTTGGAATGACCCCGTGTGTCTTGTACTGCAGAGTGTTGATCTTCTCCAGGGGAGTCCCTGCTATGTACTCAAAACAGTACACCTTCTCAGGCTTCTGGGTCTGAACCCGTTTGGGTGGACTCCATAAGGGTATGATATCAAATATCTCTACCAGATTATCCCATACTGAGAAAGACGCGTCATTTTAGAGAGAATGTGGAGGATCTGATGAATAGGGATACAGCCCCCACAACTGCGCCTCTCACCCCACCCACATATCCACAAAAGCGTACACTGGCCCAGATAATGCATGCTGACACTGATACCGATGCCTCAGATACAGGAGACGGTGAGGTGGATCTGGGGGGGAGATGCAGCTCCTGCCCGAGGGGTACAAGCTATGATTGCGGCCATTAGGGATATTTTGCAGATAACCGAGAAGGTTTCTGTTCAGGAAGAGGAATCTTATTTTAATGTAAAAAAGAAATCCTCGGTTACCTTCCCTGCATCAAAAGGAGTTAAACTCCCTATTTGAAGGAACCTGGGAAAACCCAGAGAAAAAAAATCCAATTCCCTAAAAGGCTGCTCATTTCTTTCCCTTTCCCTCAGGAGTATAGGAAGAATTGGGAAAACCCACCTATTGTGGACGCCTCTGTGTCTAGATTGTCAGATAAAGTTGTTTTACCTGTTCCTGGTACAGCCTCCTTATAGGATCCGGCTGACCGCAAGATTGAGACTACGCTCAAATCACTATACACTGCTACAGGAGTGGTTTAGAGACCCACTATTGCTTGTGTGTGGATTTCTAGGGCCATAGTAAAGTGGTCAGGCACCTTACTAGATGATTTAGATTTCATGAATAGGAGTGACATTGACATGTTTTTACATCACATACAGGATTCTGCAGGCTTCATGGTGGAGGCCATGAAGGAAATTGGCCTGCTTAATGCAAGGGCCACAACTATGGCAGTTTCGGCATGCAGGGGACTGTGGCTTCGCCAATGGACTGTGGACACAGAATCCAAGAAAAGTGTGGAGATCCTGCCCTTCACAGGTGAGGCCCTGTTTGGGGACACACTGGATATGTGGATATCCAAGGCAGCTGCAGGTAAGTCGACATAGGTTAAAAGATTTCAGTCACATCTGGGCGACATCATGCCTAGACCCCTGGATAAAAGATATTATTGACCAGGGGTATAGACTGGAGTTTCAAGAACTCCCACCTCACAGATTCTTCAAATCAGGCATACCAGCTTCTCAGGAAGACAGTACAATCCTGCAGAAGGCTATTAAAAAATTGGTACAAACACAAGTCATTGTTCCAGTTCCACCACAACTACAGAACAGTGGTTATTACTCCAATCTGTTTGTGGTACCGAAACCGGACGGTTCGTTCAGACCGATATTGAACCTAAAATCCTTGAACCCTTACTTGTGGGTATTCAAATTCAAGATGGAGTCTCTGAGAGCGGTAATCTCAGGTCTGGAGGAGAGGGAATTCCTAATATCCCTTGATATCAAGGATACACACCTTCACATTCCGATCTGGCCGCCTCACCAGACTTATCGAAGGTTTGCACTACAGGACTGTCACTATCCGTTCCAGGCACTGCCATTTGGCCTCTACAGCACTGAGGGTGTTCACCAAGGTCATGGAAGAGCTGATGCTCCTCCGCAAGCAGTGAGTGAACATAATTACATATCTGGATGATTTACTGATAAAAGCATCTTCCAGGGAGTGGTTATTGCAGAGTACTACTCTCTCAACTCATCTACTTCAGGATCATGGATGGATTCTGAACCTTCCAAAATCACATTTGGAGCCGACAATGAGACTTCCCTTCTTGGGGATGATACTCGACATGGAAGTTCAGAGGGTGTTTCTTCCATTGGAAAAAGCGTTGGTGATCCAGTCAATGGTCCGGGATCTCCTGAATCCAGCCCGGGTATCGGTTCATTAGTGCATTTGCCTTCTGGTGGAAGATGGTAGCCTCCTATGAGTCACTGCAGTACGGAAGATTCCATGCAAGATTCTTCCAGCTGGATCTCCTGGACAAGTGGTCCAGATCAAATCTTCACATGCACCAGCAGATACGCATGTCGCCAAAAGCCAGAATTTCTCTTCTCTGGTGGCTGCAGACTTCTCACCTGATCGAAGGCCGCAGGTTCGGGATTCAAAATTGGATTCTTCTACCCACAGATGCAAGTCTTAGAGGTTGGGGAGCAGTCACCCAGGGAGAAAACTTCTAAGGAAAGTGGTCAAGACAGGAAGCCATCCTTCCAATAAACATTCTGGAACTAAGGGCCGTATACAATGCCCTTCTACAAGCGGCACATCTTCTGTGAGATCAAGCCATTCAGGTTCAGTCAGACAATGTAACAGCGGTGTCCTACATAAACAGACAGGGCGGAAAGAAGAGCAGAGCTGCACTGTCAGAGGTAGCAAGAATTATTCTCTAGGCAGAAAGACATGCATTGGCGCTGTCGGCAATCTTCATTCTGGGAGTGGACTACTGGGAAGCAGACTTCCTCAGCAGACACGATCTCCATCCAGGAGAGTGGGACTTCCACCCGGAGGTCTTCGCGGAGGTAACAAGCAGGTGGGGAGTACCTCAGATAGACATGATGGCCTCTCGTCTCAACAAGAAGCTCAATAAAGGTCCACATTTCAGCCTTGTCCATTTTCTTCCAGAAACAATTGGCTGTTCTCCCTTAGGTTCAGACATAAGGGGTTCTGCACATCCAACCGCCTTTTGTGTTTCCTACGGCACCTTGGGATTTTAGTGTGGTGCTACAGTTCCTGCAATCAGATTGATTTGAGCCTTTACAGGAGGTAGACGTAAAGTTTCTTACGTGAAAGGCTGTCACACTGTTGGCCGTGGCATCAGCAAGACGTGTGTCAGAATTGGGGGCATTGTCGCACAAAAGCCCCTACTTGGTTTTTATGAGGATAGAGCTGAGCTCAGAACGCGTCAGCAGTTTCTTCCTAAGGTCGTGCCTGCATTTCATATCAACCAACCTATTGTGGTGCCAGTGGCTACTGACACCTCAGCTTCTTCAAAGTCATTGGACGTTGTGAGAGCTTTGAAGATATATGTGAAGCGGACAGCTAGTCACAGGAAATCGGACGCGCTGTTTGTCCTTTATGATCCCAATAAGATTGGGTGTCCTGCTTCTAAGCAGACAATTGCTCACTGGATCAGGTTTACTATCCAGCATTCTTATTCCACGGCAGGATTGCCGGTTCCAAGATCTGTATAGGCCCACTCTACTCATTCAGTGGGTTCTTCCTGGATGGCTGCCCGGGGTGTTTCGGCTCTACAGCTTTGCCGAGCAGCTACTTGGTCAGGTTCAAACACGTTTGCTAAGTTCTACAAGTTCGATACTATGACCAAACGTTAGGTCCTCAGAGGCCAATCAGTTCTGCAGGACCCTCAGCATTCTCCCTCCCTTCCTCAAGGCACACTAACAGTCCTGGTTTTAGTGATATCCAGGCTTGAACACAGGTGACTTAATTAGCTCAGTTATTTTGATTTCTCTAACGTTATAGAGGATGCTGGGGACTCCATAAGGACCATGGGGAATAGACGGGCTCCGCAGGAGATAGGGCACTTTAAGAAAGACTTTGGATACTGGGTGTGCACTGGCTCCTTCCTCTATGCCCCTCCTCCAGTTTTACACTGTGCCCAGAGGAGAATGGGTGCACTGAAGGGAGCTCTCCTGAGCTTCCTGCTTAGAAAGCATTTTTGTTAGGATTTTTTTCTCTTATTCAGGGAGCACTGCTGGCAACAGGCTCCCTGCATCGAGGGACTGGGGAGAGAGGAGCAGACCTACTTAAATGATAGGCTCTGCTTCCTTGGCTACTGGACACCATTAGCTCCAGAGGGGGTGAACACAGGTTCGTCCTGGCCGTTCACTCCCAGAGCCGCGCCGCTGTTCTCTTTACAGAGCAGAAGAAACAAAGACAGAAGACGTCTCAGGTGGCAGAAGCCTTCGGTGCTTCACAGAGGTAACGCACAGCACTGCAGCTGTGCGTCATTGCTCCATACACCTCACACACTCCGGTCACTGTAAGGGTGCAGGGTGCAGGGGGGGCGCCCTGGGCAGCAATATAACACCTCTCCTATGGCAAAAAGTATATATACATGTATAGGTGGGCGCTGTACATGTATATAAAAGAGCCCCCGCCATTTTTTCATAAGTTTGAGCGGGACTGAAGCCCGCCGCCGAGGGGGCGGGGCTTCTCCCTCAGCACTCACCAGCGCCATTTTCTCTCCACAGCACCGCTGAGAGGAAGCTCCCCGGACTCTCCCCTGCTTTACACACGGTGAAAGGGGGTTTGAAAGTAGAGGAGGGGCACATTATTGGCGTTTTATACATTTCACATCGCTACTGGGAAAAACATTCTGTGTTTGTCTCCAGGGGTATATTGCGCTGGGGTGTGTGCTGGCATACTCTCTCTGTCTCTCCAAAGGGCCTAAGGGGGAACCTCTCTTCAGAAAAGAGATTCCCTGTGTGTGTGAAGTGTGTCGGTACGTGTGTGTCGACATGTTTCATTTGGAAGGCTCATCTAAAGAGGAGGGGGAGCGTATGATTGTTAGGTCGCCGTCGGCAACGCCGACACCGGACTGGGTGGATATGTGGAATGTCTTGAATGCAAATGTAAATTTACTGCATAAAAGATTAGACAAGGCTGAAGCTAGGGATCAGTCAGGTAGCCAGTCCATACCTGTCCCTGTGGCACCAGGTCCTTTGGGGTCTCAAAAACGCACCATATGCCAGATCACTGACACAGATACCGACACAGATACTGACTCTAGTGTCGACTATGAGGATGCAAAATTACAGCCAAAGGTGGCGAAAGGTATTCGTTACATGATTATGGCCATTAAAGAGGTTTTGCATATCACTGAGTAACCCCCTGTCCCTGACACGAGGGTACACATGTATAAAGGGAAATAGTCTGAAGTCACCTTTCCGTCCTCATTTGATCTAAGCGACTTGTGCGAAAAGGCTTGGGAATCTCCAGATAGGAGACTACAAGTTCCCAAAAGGATTCTCATGGCGTATCCCTTTCCACAAAAGGACAGGATACGATGGGAATCTTCGCCGAAGGTAGACAAGGCGCTGACACGCTTATCCAAGAAGGTGGCACTGCCTTCTCAGGATACAGCTTCCCTCAAGGATCCTGCTGATCGTAAGCAGGAGGTTACCATGAAGCACATTTACACACATTCCGGTACTATCGTTAGACCGACCATGGCATCGGCTTAGGTTTGTAGTGCTGTCGCAGCATGGACAGATTCCTTATCTACGGAACTTGACACCCTAGATTAGAATACCATTCTAATGACCCTAGAGCATATCAAAGATGCTGCTTTTTTATGAGGGATGATCAAAGAGACATTTGTTTACTAAGCTCCAAAATAAATGCTATGTCTATTTCTGCTAGGTGACTCTTGTGGACCCGACAGTGGATGGGGGATGCCGATTCAAAGCGGCATATGGAGTCATTGCCTTACAAGGGGGAGGAGTTGTTTGGAGAAGGCCTCTCTGACCTTGTCTCTACTGCTACGGCCGGTAAATCGAATTTCTTACCTTATGTCCCCCCGCAGCATACTAAAAAGGCACCTGATTATCAAATGCAGTCCTTTCGTTCCCATAAAAGCAAGAAGGTACGGGGATTGTCCTTCCTTGCCAGAGGAAAAGGCAAGGGAAAAAAGCTGCATGCAGCTAGTTCCCAGGAGCAGAAGTCCTCCCCTACATCTGCAAAGTCCACCGCATGACGCTGGGGCTTCCCGGGGGGAGTCAGCTCAAGTGGGGGCACGTCTTCGATTTTTCAGCCAGGTCTGGGTTCACTCACAGGTGGATCCCTAGGCTATAGAGATTGTTTCTCAGGTATACGGGCTGGAATTCGAAGACGTGCCTCCTCGCCGGTTTTTCAAATCGGCTCTGCCAGCTTCCCCATCAGAGAGGGAGTTAGTGTTGACTGCAATTCAAAAATTGTATCTTCAACAGGTGATAGTCAAAGTTCCCCTTCTCCAGCAAGGAAAGGGGTATTACTCAACCCCTGTTTGTGGTCCCGAAACCAGACGGTTCGGTCAGGCCCATTTTTAATCTAAAATCTCTGAACTTGTACTTGAAAAAGTTCAAGATGGAATCGCTCAGAGCGGTCATCGCCAGCCTGGAGGGGGGGGGGGGGGGGATTGGATGGTGTCCCTGGACATAAAGGATGCATACCTTCATGTTCCGATTTTCCCTCCTCACCAGGCGTTCCTGAGATTTGCAGTACAGGATTGTCATTACCAATTTCAGACGTTGCCGTTTGGGCTTTCCACAGCCCCGAGAATTTTTACCAAGGTAATGGCGGAAATGATGGTGCTCCTGCGCAAGCAGGGGGTCACAATTATCCCATACTTGGATAATCTCCTCATAATGGCGAGATCTCGGGAGAAGTTGCTGGACAGCGTGTCGCTGTCGGTGAGAATGTTGCAAAGGCACGGCTGGATTCTCAATATACCGAAGTCCCAGCTAGTCCCTACAACGCGTCTGACCTTTCTGGGCCTGATTCTAGACACAGACCAGAAAAAGGGTTTTATTCCGACGGAAAAGGCTCAGGAGGTCATAGCCCTAGTCAGTAACCTATTAAAGCTAAAAAAGGTTTCAGTGCATCACAGCACGCGTGTCCTGGGGAAGATGGTGGCATCGTACGAGGCCATCCCCTTCGGAGGGTTCCATGCGAGGACCTTTCAATGGGATTTACTGGACAAATGGTCCGGGTCCCATTTACAAATGTATCAAAGAATCACCCTGTCTTCCAGAGTATCTCTCCTGTGGTGGCTGCACAGTGCTCACCTCCTAGAAGGCCGCAGGTTCGGAATTCAGGACTGGATCCTGGTGACCATGGACGCAAGCCTCCGAGGTTGGGGAGCAGTCACACTGGGAAGAAATTTCCAAGGTCTCTGGTCAAATCTAGAGACTTGTCTCCACATCAACATCCTGGAGTTGAGGGCCATATACAACGCCCTACGCCAAGCGAAGGCATTGCTTTGGAACAAACCTGTTCTGATTCAGTCAGACAATGTCACAGCAGTGGCTCATGTAAACCGCCAAGGCGGCACAAGGAGCAGAGTGGCCATGGCAGAAACGACCAGGATTCTTCGCTGGGCGGAAGGCCATGTAAGCGCCCTAGCAGCAGTATTCATCCAAGGGGTGGACAACTGGGAAGCGGACTTCCTCAGCAGACACGACTTGCATCCGGGAGAGTGGGGACTTCATCCAGAAGTTCTGTATGTAGATGTTCTGTATGCAGCCAACAAAGTTGGCGCTCCTGCTTCAAAGCAGACTATTGCTCGCTGGATCTGTAACAGGATTCAGCAGGCGCATTCTACGGCAGGATTGCCATTGCCTAAATCGGTTAGGGCCCATTCCACTAGGAAGGTGGGCTCTTCTTGGGCGGCTGCCCGAGGGGGTCTCGGCACTACAACTATGCCGAGCTGCTACTTGGTCGGGCTCAAACACCTTTGCAAAGTTCTATAAGTTTGATACTCTGGCTGAGAAGGACCTCCTGTTTGCTCAATCGGTGCTGCAGAGTCATCCGCACTCTCCCGCCCGTTTGGAAGCTTTGGTATAATCCCCATGGTCCTTACGGAGTCCCCAGCATCCTCTAGGACGTTAGAGAAAATAAGATTTTACTCACCGGTAAGTCTATTTCTCGTAGTCCGTAGAGGATGCTGGGCGCCCGTCCCAAGTGCTGACTTCTTCTGCAAGACTTGTATATAGTTATTACTTACATAAGGGTTATGTTATAGTCTCATTGGTTTGAACCGAGACTATGTTGTTGTTCATGCTGTTAACTGGGTTGTTGTCACAGGTTATATGGTATGATTGGTGTGGCTGGTATGAATCTTGCACTTGGATTAACTAAAATCCTTTCCTCGTACTGTCCGTCTCCTCTGGGCACAGTTTTCCTAACTGAGGTCTGGAGGAGGGGCATAGAGGGAGGAGCCAGTGCACACCCAGAATCCAAAGTCTTTCTTAAAGTGCCCTATCTCCTGCGGAGCCCGTCTATTCCCCTTGGTCCTTAGGGAGTCCCCAGCATCCTCTACGGACTACGAGAAATAGATTTACCGGTAAGTAAAATCTTATTTTAACCATCTATGCTGAAGCCTGGATATCACTAAAACCTGCACTGTTGGTGTGCCTTGAGGGCCGCGGTTGGGAATGCCTGCTGTAGAGGATACTGCGCGCCCGCCCAGTGCTTCGTATTCCTGCATAGTTACGTGGGTAAGTATTGGTTCAGCTGTTGCTGTTCTTGTTTCATGATTTGTTGGCATGGTTTTCCTTTGGTTATGTGTGTGCTGGTTCAAATCTCACCACTGTCTGTGTATATCCTTCTCACAAAGAATGTCCATCTCCTTGGGCACAGTTTCTAGACTGAGTCTGGTAGGAGGGGCATAGAGGGAGGAGCCAGCCCACACTATTAAACTCTTAAAGTGCCCATGGCTCCTAGTGGACACATCTATACCCCATGGTACTAAATAGAACCCCAGTATCCTCTACGGACTACGAGAAAAGGATTTACCGGTAGGTAATTAAAATCGTATTTTTATCCATGTTGTGCAGAGTAAAGTATTTCAGTTTAAAATATAGAGAAAAATCTGTGTATTAAAGATATGAAATAAAGTCGTTTAAAAACAAAAGATTTCCGTTGAGTCTTTTTATGTGTCTGTGTATTATCTTATTTCCAGATAATTGTCGCTATGGTGACAGAAACAATTTCCTGTTAATGTGTCACTTGTATTGTTACTTTTGTGTCCACATAATGGCCCTCATTCCGAGTTGTTCGCTCGGTATTTTTCATCGCATCGCAGTGAGAATTCTCTTAGTGCGCATGCGTAATGTTCGCACTGCGCATGCGTCAAGTAACTTTACTAAGAAGAAAGTAATTTTACTCACGGCTTTTTCGTCGCTCCGGAGAACGCATTGTGATTGACAGGAAATGGGTGTTACTGGGCGGATGTACGGCGTTTTAGGGGCGTGTGGCAGGAAACGCTACCGTTTCCGGAAAAAACGCAGGCGTGTCTGGAGAAACGGTGGGAGTGCTTGGGCGAACGCTGGGTGTGTTTATGACGTCAGCCGGGACCGAAAAGCACTGAATTGATCGCACAGGCAGAGTAAGTCTGGAGTTACTCAGAAACTGCTAACTCGGTTTTGATCGCAATATTGCGAATACATCGGTCGCACATTTAAGATGTTTAGATTCACTCCCAGTAGGCGGCGGCTTAGCGTGTGTAACTCTGCTATAATCGCCTTGCGAGCGAACAACTCGGAATGAGGGCCCATATCAGTGTTGCTGTGTATAAATATCCCGTCTGGTATATAAAGGTGGAGATACACACGCTGCCATTGTGACTGTGCGATTTCCCTTGAACTGTCCGAAGCCCAGAACCACCAATAGTGACTGTATGTACTTGTGATTGTGGCTATGTCTGATTGTGACAGCTCATGTGAATATTGAGGTAACATTACAGGGGGGGGGGGGGGTCTCTCTGTGTAACTAAATAGTGGTAGACATTTTATATCAGTGTGTATATGTGGAGTGGGGGCAGTGGCCTGTCAGGAAGCTGCAATTACATCATGTGACTTCCTCTGGTTTCCATATTGCGCAGACCTTGGATGGGGGGGCAGCCTCGGGCTAGTTGGGGATTTAATGCCACGGCCGCAGGGACCGATATAAAAGTGTCCCCCGGCTGTGGCATTATCTCTTCAGTTAGTGGAGCCCAGCGCTGGTGTTAAAAATACGGGGGACCCCTACGTCTTTCGTCCCCCATATTTCTCTGACGTCCTAGTGGATGCTGGGAACTCCATAAGGACCATGGGGAATAGCGGCTCCGCAGGAGACTGGGCACAAAAGTAAAGCTTTAGGACTACCTGGTGTGCACTGGCTCCTCCCCCTATGACCCTCCTCCAAGCCTCAGTTAGATTTTTGTGCCCGAACGAGAAGGGTGCACACTAGGGGCTCTCCTGAGCTGCTTAGTGAAAAGTTTAGTTTTAGTTTTTTTTATTTTCAGTGAGACCTGCTGGCAACAGGCTCACTGCATCGTGGGACTAAGGGGAGAAGAAGCGAACTCACCTGCGTGCAGAGTGGATTGGGCTTCTTAGGCCATAGAGTCCGGTCCCAGAGCCGCGCCGCCGGCCCCCTTACAGAGCCAGAAGCAAGAAGAGGTCCGGAAAATCGGCGGCAGAAGACATCGGGGTAAATTTACTAAGGTCCCGATTTTGACCGAGATGACGTTTTTTCTTCAAAGTGTCATCTCGGTCATTTACTAAACTCAAATCACGGCAGAGATGAGGGCATTCGTATTTTTTTGAAAGTAGTTGTAAAAAAATCCGAATGAATACACCATCGGTCAGAAAACGCCAGCAAATTAGTAGAACTCGGTCATTAACTAAAAAGTGCAAATCTCCAAAGAGGAAAACACTGCCGTGAAAAATTACAAATCGCAAAAAAGTGCTAAAAAAAAGCAGACCTGCTTTTTTGAGCCGTGATTGCATAGGCATGCAGGGATCCATGAGATCCGTGCATGTCTATCAGTGGGAAGGGTTGGGAAAGTTGTTTTTTTTCACAAAAAAAAATGCGTGGGGTCCCCCCTCCTAAGCATAACCAGCCTCGGGCATTTTTTTTTAATGATTTTACATTGTTTAATTTAAAAAAAAAAAAAAAAATGAACCCCAGCACGGATCACACAGATCCGGCCGAGATTCATTGTAAAAAAAGTCGGCAGTGTTTTGCTAATCACTGCCGTCAAAATTAAAAAAAAAACACGAATGACATCGACATCGGAAGAAAAGAAAAACCCGAATACGACAGCTTAGTAAATTAGTCGTAATCAATTCAAAAAGTTGCAGTTTTACACTTTCGATGTCATTCGTGATTGAACTTTGACCTTTTTCTGAAAAATACGAATCTTAGTAAATTTACCCCCTCCTGTCTCACCAAGGTAGCGCACAGCACTGCAGCTGTGCGCCATTGCTCCTCAGCACACTTCGGTCACTGAGGGTGCAGGGCGCTAAGGGGGGATGCCCTGAGCAGCAATAAAAACACCTTGGCTTGCGAAAATACATCACATATAGACCCCAGATTACACTGAAAAGCGGGAGAAAAGGCCGTCGAGAAGGGGGCGGAGCCTATCTCCTCAGCACACTGGCACCATTTTCCCTCACAGCTCCGTTGGAGGGAAGCTCCCTGGCTCTCCCCTGCAGTCACTACACTACAGAAAGGGTTAAAAAAGAGAGGGGGGCACTAATTAGGCGCAGTATTAACAATACAGCAGCTATAAGGGGAAAAACACTTATATAAGGTTATCCCTGTATATATATAGCGCTCTGGTGTGTGCTGGCAAACTCTCCCTCTGTCTCCCCAAAGGGCTAGTGGGGTCCTGTCCTCTATCAGAGCATTCCCTGTGTGTGTGCTGTGTGTCGGTACGTTTGTGCCGACATGTATGAGGAGGAAAATGATGTGGAGGCGGAGCAATTGCCTGTAATAGTGATGTCACCCCCTAGGGGGTCGACACCTGAGTGGATGAACTGTTGGAAGGAATTACATGACAGTGTCAGCTCTTTACAAAAGACAGTGGTTGACATGAGACAGCCGGCTACTCAGCTTGTGCCTGTCCAGATGTCTCATAGGCCGTCAGGGGCTCTAAAGCGCCCGTTACCTCAGATGGCAGATACAGACGCCGACACGGATACTGACTCCAGTGTCGACGGTGAAGAGACAAATGTGACTTCCAGTAGGGCCACACGTTACATGATTGAGGCAATGAAAAATGTTTTACACATTTCTGATAATACGAGTACCACCAAAAGGGGTATTGTGTTCGGTGAGGAAAAACTACCTGTAGTTTTCCTGAATCTGAGGAATTAAATGAGGTGTGTGATGAAGCGTGGGTTTCCCCCGATAAAAACTGATAATTTCTAAAAAGTTATTGGCATTATATCCTTTCCCGCCAGAGGTTAGGGTGCGTTGGGGAACACCCCCTAGGGTGGATATAGCGCTCACACGCTTGTCTAAACAAGGGGCTCTACCCTCTCCTGAGACGGCCGCCCTTAAGGATCCTGCTGATAGAAAGCAGGAGGGTATCCTAAAATGTATTTACACACATACTGGTGCTATACTGCGACCAGCAATCGCCTCAGCCTGGATGTGCAGTGCTGGGTTGGCGTGGTCGGATTCCCTGACTGAAAATATTGATACCCTAGATAGGGACAGTATATTATTGCCTATAGAGCATTTAAAAGATGCATTTCTATATATGCGTGATGCACAGCGGGATATTTGCCGACTGGCATCAAGAGTAAGTGCGCTGTCCATTTCAGCTAGTCAGGAACCTCCTAAAACCCAGCCAAGTCTCAGTGCATCAATGCACAAGAGTCCTGGGAAAAATGGTGGCTTCCTACGAAGCAATCCCATTCGGCAGATTCCATGCAAGAACTTTTCAGTGGGACCGGCTGGACAAATGGTCCGGGTCGCATCTTCAGATGCATCAGCGGATAACCCTGTCACCAAGGACAAGGGTGTCTCTTCTGTGGTGGTTGCAGAGTGCTCATCTTCTAGAGGGCCGCAGATTCTGCATTCAGGACTGGGTCCTGGTGACCATGGATGCCAGCCTGCGAGGCTGGGGAGCAGTCATACAGGGAAGGAATTTCCAGGGCTTATGGTCAAGCCTGGAGATATCACTTCACATAAATATGCTGGAGCTAAGGGCCATTTACAATGCTCTAAGCTTAGCAAGACCTCTGCTTCAAGGTCAGCCGGTGTTGATCCAGTCGGACAACATCACGGCAGTCGCCCACGTAAACAGACAGGGCGGCACAAGAAGCAGGAGGGCAATGGCAGAAGCTGCAAGGATTCTTCGCTGGGCGGAAAATCATGTGATAGCACTGTCAGCAGTGTTCATTCCGGGAGTGGACAACTGGGAAGCAGACTTTCTCAGCAGGCATGACCTCCACCCGGGAGAGTGGGGACTTCATCCAGAAGTCTTCCACATGATTATAAACCGTTGGGAAAAACCAAAGGTGGACATGTTGGCGTCACGCCTCAACAAAAAAACTGGACAGGTATTGCGCCAGGTCAAGGGACCCTCAGGCAATAGCTGGGGACGCTCTGGTAACACCGTGGGTGTACCAGTCAGTGTATGTGTTCCCTCCTCTGCCTCTCATACCCAAGGTACTGAGAATTATAAGACGGAGAGGAGTAAGAACTATATTCGTGGTTCCGGATTGGCCAAGAAGGACTTGGTACCCGGAACTTCAAGAGATGCTCACGGAGGATCCGTGGCCTCTACCTCTAAGAAGGGACCTGCTCCAGCAAGGACCCTGTCTGTTCCAAGACTTACCGCGGCTGCGTTTGATGGCATGGCGGTTGAACGCCGGATCCTGAAAGAAAAGGGCATTCCGGATGAAGTCATCCCTACCCTGATCAAAGCCAGGAAGGATGTAACCGCAAAACATTATCACCGCATTTGGCGAAAATATGTTGTGTGGTGCGAGGCCAGGAAGGCCCCGACGGAGGAATTTCAACTAGGTCGATTCCTACATTTCCTGCAAACAGGAGTGTCTATGGGCCTGAAATTGGGGTCCATTAAGGTTCAAATTTCGGCCCTGTCGATTTTCTTCCAGAAAGAACTAGCTTCAGTCCCTGAAATTCAGACGTTTGTAAAAGGGGCACTGCATATACAGCCTCCTTTTGTGCCTCCAGTGGCACCTTGGGATCTCAATGTAGTTTTGGGGTTCCTAAAGTCACATTGGTTTGAACCACTTAAATCTGTGGAGTTAAGATATCTCACATGGAATGTGGTCATGCTATTGGCCCTGGCCTCGGCCAGGCGCGTGTCAGAGTTGGCGGCTTTATCCTGTAAAAGCCCTTATCTGATTTTCCATTCGAACAGGGCGGAATTGAGGACTCGTCCTCAATTTCTCCCTAAGGTGGTTTCAGCGTTTCACCTGAACCAACCTATTGTGGTGCCTGCGGCTACTAGGGACTTGGAGGACTCCAAGTTGCTAGACGTTGTCAGGGCCCTGAACATTTAGGTGTCCAGAACAGCTGGAGTCAGAAAATCTGACTCGCTGTTTATCCTGTATGCACCCAACAAGCTGGGTGCTCCTGCTTCTAAGCAGACTATTGCTCGTTGGATTTGTAGTACAATTCAGCTTGCACACTCTGTGGCAGGCCTGCCACAGCCAAAATCTGTAAATGCCCACTCCACAAGGAAGGTGGGCTCATCTTGGGCGGCTGCCCGAGGGGTCTCGGCTTTACAAATTTGATACCCTGGCTGAGGAGGACCTGGAGTTCTCTCATTCGGTGCTGCAGAGTCATCCGCACTCTCCCGCCCATTTGGGAGCTTTGGTATATTCCACATGGTCCTTACGGAGTTCCCAGCATCCACTGGGACGTCAGAGAAAATAAGATTTTACTCACCGGTAAATCTATTTCTCGTAGTCCGTAGTGGATGCTGGGCGCCCATCCCAAGTGCGGATTATCTGCAATACTTGTACATAGTTATTGTAAAATAATCGGGTTATTGTTGTAGTGAGCCATCTTTTCGAGAGGCTCCTCTGTTATCATACTGTTAACTGGGTTCAGATCACAAGTTGTACGGTGTGATTGGTGTGGCTGGTATGAGTCTTACCCGGGATTCATAAATCCTTCCTTATTGTGTACGCTCGTCTGGGCACAGTATCCTGAGGCTTGGAGGAGGGTCATAGGGGGAGGAGCCAGTGCACACCAGGTAGTCCTAAAGCTTTACTTTTGTGCCCAGTCTCCTGCGGAGCCGCTATTCCCCATGGTCCTTACGGAGTTCCCAGCATCCACTACGGACTACGAGAAATAGATTTACCGGTGAGTAAAATCTTATTTTTTTGCACCAGGACCGGACGCAGAGCCCGGTGCTGGTTGTAAAAATACGGGGGATCCCCTGTCAATTTTCCCCCCGTATTTTTACAACGAGGACCGGCTCAAAGAGCCCGAGGCTGGTTATGCTTAGGAAGTGGGATCCCACGCATTTTTTTTCTTGATTTTAACTCATTCCCACCCCTTCCCACTGAAAACCATGCTCTCTCTATTTCAATATGTTTAAAAAAATATTATTTTTAAAATATATAAATAATACTTGTGTCTCCTAATAGACAAACCAAGAACATAATCTCTTGTAACATAAATAGATATTCTATTAGCAATAATAAAAAACACAAAAAAACATGTTTTACATTTTTTTTATTAGATTCCGCCAGCAAAGTGAGGCGGAATGAAATTGATGAAATTACTGTCGAAAAGCACTGTTGTCGAATAGACATTCTTCAATTGAATATACTTTTGTCTAAAAGCCGCATTTTTACCATTGCAGACATGTCGAATTTGACAACTGTCGAATTTCAAAAAGTCGAATCTGAAACGTCCGTTTTTTTGTCGAAAAGTACTGTATTGCATTGTCGAATTTTTTTTTAATGGAAATTACAGACCTCTCATCTTTTTAAGTGGGTCAATCTGCACAATCGTTGGCTGCCCAAATACTTTTTTGCCCCACTGTGTGTGTGTGTATGTATGTATATATATATATATATATATATATATATATAGTGTCCATAGATACTTGCACACTAAATACTCCAATTTCTGTGGTGCTACTTTAAGTCTGTTCCATTCCAGTCAAGATAAACAGAAATAATGTAAGAGAGGGCACTCAATCCATCATAGACGCTTACTTTTTATACTCACCCATATTGGGCATTCAAGAAATGAACAAGTCACGGTGGCTCAGCATGGGTTATCAAAAAACATCATACCCAACCAATGTGGCATCCATAATGCCTACACAGTACTTCCATAAATATACTTTGGGACAAAGAGGGTTCAGAAGGTAACTTCTCAGTCCGTCGACCTCGGTCACTGAATGACCGCTGAAGACAATTGCATCATGTCATTGCCCCTGCTTAGTGTGGAGCCATCTGTGAGTGAACAACCACAACACATCATCTAAATACCCATACAAATGACAACTACTTACAGGTGAATCGGCTGTCCGCCCCGCTCCCCCCAGCGTGCGTTCCACCCCTCTGCGCATGCCTCACCATCCAGGTAGTGCACTCTAGTTCAGCATATCTCATCCGCGTTCCACCGGGCTCTATACTACCTGGTTTTGCACCTCAGATGCCGCTACGTCACTTCCGGTGATGAGCGCTGGGCACACCCAGACCAGTAGTTTGTCCAAATCATCTCCATGAATACAGGGCACCGTGAGCATCAGGCTACTGCCCGCACATCACTGCCCCGACTTCCATCATGTATTATAGCAGCAATATAATATGCCCACGTGGAATATATATGAACTAATTATTTTTCAATTATTGGTATTCATATTGAGGCTTCTGTCTCGGAGTGTTATTCACCACAATCTAGTGCAGCACAGTCGAGGGACACAACAACAACAACGGGGTTGCTGAGGACCACCAATACCAGTATCAACTGAAGTTGTATTGCCACAAGTTAATATCCAATATCAAAGTACATAAATATAAAAAAGTGCAAGTTGTAGTCGTTACTAAGTGATTGGTCTGGCGCTGATTATGATTATTAATACTAGGATTTTTATTAGATTTGAAGTAGTGAACTAATTTCTCTACTAGTTGGGCTTTAAGCATGGGATTAAGGAGGACCTTATTTAAGTGCCACGAGGGCTTGCGAGCGGAGACTATAGGCCCAGGAACATCCACCGTAATTGGGCCATGGTCAGACCAAGTGCTGGGGTGTATGGAGGTATCCAGTATGCATTGGGCTGGTTCAGTACTCAAAAAGATCATGTCTAGCCTAGTATATATGTCATATATAGGAGAGCAATAGGGGTAATCCCTGGCAGTGGGTCCCTTCACTCTCCAAGCATCAAAGAGAAGATGTTGTGATAGGAGTAGATTCAGGGCAGCAGAATTGCGAGAGTGGGAATGTTGTAGGGATTCAGGGAGAGGTCTGGACCTGTCCAGATGGCTATCAAGTGTCACATTAAAATCCCTTCCCAGAACTACTATGCCCCATCCTAAACAGAAGAGCAGCGCAAATACAAAAAAGGACCAGCAGGGACCCCAAAGGAAAAGGAAGAAAAACTAAGAGAAAATAGAAAGTGGGAAAGAAATATAGGGAGAAAGTAGGGTAAGAGCAAAGAACTGCTCATAAGATTGGACCCAGTGGAGGGATAGGCCAGGTAGCCTAGTATGTCCGAAGTCGACCATGGGGGGGGGTGATCTAGGGACCAAATAGAGAAAGGACAAATATAGAAAGAATACGAGTGAAGTCCTATGTGTGGACGTGAGCACAGGAAACGCATTGGGAATAAGCTGCGTTAAAAGGAGTTGCAGGGATAGGGAAAGGATAGGGTGGATGAAGTGGGAGTCCCAGGAAGGACAAAGTGGTCTGAGCAACATATCTAAAACACACAAAGCTAGATATATAGGCATCACTAAAAACTCCGACATACCACTCCGAGAGTGAAAATACAGCTTAAGGGGAGCATAGTCCGAGAGTCTGTGAGGCCACTTATCTCTACAAATATCAGGTAGGCGGTAACACAGTTACATCTGTCAAAATCATTTCCATGTGAACGATGGAACAGTAATATATAACGTGGTGGGGAACCCAAAAGTACAACGTAACCAGGGTATGACAACAAGTTTCCCTCCATGGATTAACAGGAATATTATATTTTAGACACATAGCTACAGTAAAACACCCATAAAGGCATGGAGAGGTACGAGGATCTGTACCTTGATTTTTGAGGAACCATTTAAGCTGGTCTTTACCAGCCAGGAGGGTTCATTGAGATATTTTCAAATACAAATAGTAATACTATTGGGTACACAGTAAAGATAACAGAAACAACCCGTAAAGGAGGTCTCCAGGTCCAAGACCCCCACACAGTCCAGTAACCCCTTCACTTCCCACATCGAGAGGAGAAGCCAGGGTCTCCAGTATATCAATGTGGGAGTACTTTGGGTAATCTACATAAAGATGCAACACATCATAAGTGAAAAAAATAAATAAATAAATGAGGGGTTCAGGTGTCTGAGGGGACATGTGAAGCCAACCTCGCAGTATGCTAGTCCTGGGACGGGGCTTTATGGGGAGGGGAGGTGTTGACAGGAGGGGTGTGTTGTGCAGAAATTGGTGATCCAGAAAAATTCAAGCGCCGAAGCAATTGCAAAGCTTCATCAGGTGTTCTGGCAGCCAGAACTTTTCCATCGGATCGGACCTGGAGAGCAAAGGGGAAGTCCCAGCGATACTTGAAATTGTTGTCTCGCAACGTCTTGGTGATATCCTCCATTTCCCATCGTCTGGTCAGCATGACGGGGAAGAGATCTTGAAAAACGAGAAGCGTGGATCCCTCAAAAGTGATGCTATGAGAGAGCCTTTGTATATACCTGATCCTTTGCCGTATAGTAGTGCAGTCTAAGAATTGCGTCTCTAGGCATGTTGGTATCCAGAGATCTAGGACGGAGTGCTCGGTGAGCCCTATCTAGAAGCAACATATCATCAGGAATGGAGGGAGCAAGGATGCGAAAAAGACGAAGGAGATAGTCCATCAAATGAGCTGGTTCCACAGATTCAGGAATGTTGCGGATCCTGAGGTTGTTAAGACGACCTCTGTTATCCAAATCTTCCTGTTTATCAGCCAAAAGCATGACATCCGTGTGAATTTGGACTACCTCATGCTCGGATTCTTGTTGAAGTGCAATAAGCTCCTCTTGTTTTCTTTCAATAGCATCGACCCTGGAGCCCAAAGTAGCCAATTCTGTTTTAACACCTGAGAGAGCATCTTGGACTTCTTCCCGGGTTGCTTTTTTGATGTTTTTCATTTCAGTGAGAAGCACTGCAATGTCTGCTTTAGTGGCTGGCGATGGTGAGAATTCATCATCGGAGTCCTTATCAGAAACCTCACCAGTAGGTGACGCGCCAGACGACTTTTGAGATGAAGAAAGCGCAGGATTCTTAAAGTATCCAACAAGGTTATGAGATCCTGATTTTTTTCCCTCCCTTAGGCATGCTGAGGAATGTAAAGGAGAGAATAGGACTATCAACACAGGGTAGGGACGAGGGAAACGCCTACAACATCCGTGCCACGCACAAGACCAGGCTTCTAATGAAGCAATGATTACATGTTCAACAGCGGTTAAACTACATGTATGTGAATAACTCTGTGGTGGTAGCACGTGAAGTAGAGAGGAGCGTCTTCAGTGAGGCTTCGTAACAGTTAAATCATAACATGTAGGCAGATGAGTTCCGTAGAGCCACTAGGTGGCAGCAAGACACCAGTTCAGGTGTTCCCAGATATATTAATAGTAAAAGAGAGAATGGTCTGTAGTAGCCTGCAGTTTGGAGAGAGAGGGACTCAGTCTGTGTCACACAGAGCAATATATCAAGATTAGTGGTTCCTTGCCTGTGCTGGCAGTTGCTCAGAGCAGGACAGGCAGGCTTAATTTATATGAAGCAGGACATTAGGCTCAGCTCATCGCACCCAAAACCCCTAGAACACTTACTGGTTGGTGGGGAGACCACTTAAGGAGCAGCTGCTACTGGATGTAATGGGGGCACCGGGAGTCGCAGTGAGAGAGCTCAATGTGGGTCACTTCTTGAGGACACGGCTCAGATCCAGCGCCACACAGCAGAGCCACCTCACAGTACAAGCGCTCTGGGGCAGGAGGAAGGAAAGGGCTGCAGGCAGGAGCAGAGTGTCCCGGCCGGCTGCTACTGATGCTCGGCTGTCAGGCAGGATTACACACTGTCAGTCAGTGAAAAGACAGTGGGCGTGGCAGCAGACAGGGCAGCGGCTTATCACAATCCGCGGTGCAGCTACAGCGCCAGAGGCCACGGGAGACTGCAGGACGGCGGCCCAGTGAAGACCCCCGGATGCAGGAGATCGCGAGTGCTTCAGGTAGGAATCGGGTGCTGGTGTGTGAGCAGCCGTCCAGCAACAGGGATGGGGATGCTGGGTGTCCGACAGAACTGCTGGATTTGGAAGGGGGGGATCTCCGGTAAATCTCCAGGGCCAGTAGCGGTGGTCCAAGCAGTGGGGCAGGCCGGAGGCTGAAAAGCGGCTGAGGAGGTACCCGAAATCAGAGGTAGGAGCTCCGGAGTTCTCGGAGCCCCAAGCTCCTAAAATCCTTTGAAGGGATCAATATAGAGAGGAGTTTCAAACTCGTGCGTCCTCTCAAGATGGCAGCTAAGCCACACCCCGTGTGTAAAAATTTTTAACAACTGCACCTCTGAATTTTTACAACATACAGGGCCAATATAATGTAATCTGAACAGCAACACCCCTATATTTTACAGCATACAGCAGCAGTGTGCTTTTAATTTTTAACAACTGCACCTCTGAATTTTTACTACAGGGCCAGTGTAATGTTATCTGAACAGTAAGACCCCTATATTTTACAGCATACAGGAGCAGTGTGCTTTTAATTTTTAACAACTGCACCTCTGAATTTTTACTACAGGGCCAGCGTAATGTTATCTGAACAGCAACACCCCTATATTTTACAGCATACAGGAGCAGTGTGCGAACATTTTTAACAACTGCACCTCTGAATTTTTACAACATACAGGGCCAGTGTAATGTTATCTGAACAGCAACACCCCTATATTTTACAGCATACAGGAGCAGTATGCTTTTAATTTTTAACAACTGCACCCCTGAATTTTTACAACATACAGGGCCAGTGTAATGTTATTTCAACAGCAACACCCCTATATTTTAAAGCATACAGCAGTGTGCATTTAATTTTTAACATCTGCACCCCTAGAATTTTTACAACATACAGGGCCAGCAGCACCCCTATATTTTACAGCATATAGGAGCAGTGTGCAAACATTTTTAACAACTGCACCCCTGAATTTTTACAACATACAGGGTCAGTTTAATGTTATCTGAATAGCAACACCCCTAAATTTTACAGCATACAGGAGCAATGTGCTTTTAATTTTTAACAACTGCACCCCTGAATTTTTACAACATACAGGGCCAGTGTAATTGCAACACCCCTATTAGTGGCCTTTGTTTGCAAAGGGTGTAGCTGTTTTATCTGGACAATTGTTCTCTTCTGGTGTACTGTGTAATCCGAAGCTTCCAGTGCCTCCTGGGAGGGTAACTTGTGACCAGATGTCAGCCACCCCCACATCCACTTTATGTGGTTATATGCTTGTTTTATCTGTACCATTGTGAGTGCTTAGTGTAATAAACCTGTGGTCTGTTTGTCAAATTGGTCTGTTCAATGATCTGTCTCCTTTTTTCGAGATAAGGAATTACACCTTGAAAGGAAACACAGAGAAATCTGCTTCAGACCCACTAAGTCATTGCTATAGGACTAAGGACAAATCCTTTGGTTTACAGATTATTTCATGTAAGGATTACATGGTGTTGCGCCCACCGCTTTCCATTTTCTTTTGTAAACACCCCTATATTTTACAGCATACAAGAGTAATGTGCGAAAAATGTTAACAACAGTAATAAAACAAAACTGGGTAAAAAACAGACAGACATAGAGGTAGGAGGGCCCTGCTTACAAGTTTACAATCTATAGGGAAATAGACATTGATACACAAGGATAGATGCTACCCATTGCATAATGGTCCACCAGATTGCTAGGTTCGTAATAGCTTATATGATATGATCACCCAGCAATGTTGGCCAAGTGTCAGGAGGGTGTGAGAGTAAAGAAAGACCAGATATGTGATGCTATGTGTACCGTACAGAGAGGATGTAATTACATAGGGAAGCACTGAAGGTTATGCAGGTGGGTCTGGAATTTGATAGGCTTGTCTGAAGAGTTTTCAGGGAACATTTAAAAGTTTGGAGACTAGAGGTGAGTCTTATTGTGTGTGGGAGAGACGCAGATCTTGTGCAGAGCGGAGAGGTCGGGTAGGTAAAAATTTTGAGATGAGTGAAGAGATGTATTTTGGTGCAGTTTGGTTAATAGCCTTGTATGTAAGTAAAAGTATTTCTGCAGCGGGGTATACTGGGGTTCCACAGGGAATAACATTGGGGTGTAGAGTTGGATCTTGATCCAAGGCACCAACAAGCTAAAGCTTTGACTGTTCCCAGGATGCACTGCACCGCCTCTATAGGGGCTATAGAGGCGGGGCGCCTCCAGGCACTGGAGCTCAGTTTGTAAGTTGGTGCCTGCAGTGCAGGTCACTAACAGGTGGGGCTGCGCTAGGCAGCCCTGACAAAGAGCTTTTAGAAGACGTCAAGGGTCACAGCACTAGTAATGTCAGTCTGACATTCTGTGCTGTGACTCCACTACCTCCCTCCACAGCGCTGCATGCTCCCGCACCCTGGTTCCCGGGTACTTGCTGCAGAGGCGCACCAGTTCCCATCAGGCACACACAGTGCTACTGCTCTCCTGGATCACATGGCTGCACTCTAGGGAGGAAGTAAGAGGGTTCCCCAGGTGGGACCCACCAAAATCGCGATCCGGTCGTGGTCTTAGGAGACAGACGCGACGCAAGCATGGACACTGTGGCCGGGCAGGGACCCCACTATATCCACCAGGGCAGGCGGCACAGGTCGGATTTATTAAAATCTTTTTATATTAGGCTCCACAGTACCCGGTGGTGAAGACCAGCACAGGAGATAAGGCTCTGACCTGTATCCACTCCCCCAGCTACGGGTGCCGTCTACTGCTGGTGTTCCCGCCCTGGAGCTGCTTCGCTCTCTCTCTCTCTCCCTCCCTCACTCCCTGTCAGCGTTTGGGCGCCATTAGACAGAACTGCGCAGATTCTGGGACTGCAGGGCTCTGTCTCCTCTGTAATCCGCCTGTCTCATCAGCGCTGTCTCCTCTGTAATCCGCCTGTCTCATCAGCGCTGTCTCCTCTGTAATCTGCCTGTCTCATCAGCGCTGTCTCCTCTGTAATCCGCCTGTCTCATCAGCGCTGTCTCCTCTGTAATCCGCCTGTCTCATCAGCGCTGTCTCCTCTGTAATCCGCCTGCATCATCAGCGCTGTCTCCCCTGTAATCCGCCTGTCTCATCAGCGCTGTCTCCTCTGTAATCCGCCTGTCTCATCAGCGTTGTCTCCTCTGTAATCCGCCTGTCTCATCAGCGCTGTCTCCTCTGTAATCCGCCTGCATCATTAGCGCTGTCTCCCCTGTAATCCGCCTGTCTCATCAGCGCTGTCTCCTCTGTAATCCGCCTGTCTCATCAGCGCTGTCTCCTCTGTAATCCGCCTGTCTCATCAGCGCTGTCTCCTCTGTAATCCGCCTGTCTCATCAGCGCTGTCTCCTCTGTAATCCGCCTGTCTCATCAGCGCTGTCTCCTCTGTAATCCGCCTGCATCATCAGCGCTGTCTCCCCTGTAATCCGCCTGTCTCATCAGCGCTGTCTCCTCTGTAATCCGCCTGTCTCATCAGCGCTGTCTCCTCTGTAATCCGCCTGTCTCATCAGCGCTGTCTCCTCTGTAATCCGCCTGTCTCATCAGCGCTGTCTCCTCTGTAATCCGCCTGCATCATCAGCGCTGTCTCCCCTGTAATCCGCCTGTCTCATCAGCGCTGTCTCCTCTGTAATCCGCCTGCATCATTAGCGCTGTCTCCCCTGTAATCCGCCTGTCTCATCAGCGCTGTCTCCTCTGTAATCCGCCTGTCTCATCAGTGCTGTCTCCTCTGTAATCCGCCTGCATCATTAGCGCTGTCTCCCCTGTAATCCGCCTGTCTCATCAGCGCTGTCTCCTCTGTAATCCGCCTGTCTCATCAGCGCTGTCTCCTCTGTAATCCGCCTGCATCATCAGCGCTGTCTCCCTTGTAATCCGCCTGTCTCATCAGCGCTGTCTCCTCTGTAATCCGCCTGTCTCATCAGCGCTGTCTCCTCTGTAATCCGCCTGTCTCATCAGCGCTGTCTCCTCTGTAATCCGCCTGCATCATTAGCGCTGTCTCCCCTGTAATCCGCCTGTCTCATCAGCGCTGTCTCCTCTGTAATCCGCCTGTCTCATCAGCGCTGTCTCCTCTGTAATCCGCCTGTCTCATCAGCGCTGTCTCCTCTGTAATCCGCCTGTCTCATCAGCGCTGTCTCCTCTGTAATCCGCCTGTCTCATCAGCGCTGTCTCCTCTGTAATCCGCCTGCATCATCAGCGCTGTCTCCCCTGTAATCCGCCTGTCTCATCAGCGCTGTCTCCTCTGTAATCCGCCTGTCTCATCAGCGCTGTCTCCTCTGTAATCCGCCTGTCTCATCAGCGCTGTCTCCTTTGTAATCCGCCTGTCTCATCAGCGCTGTCTCCTCTGTAATCCGCCTGCATCATTAGCGCTGTCTCCCCTGTAATCCGCCTGTCTCATCAGCGCTGTCTCCTCTGTAATCCGCCTGTCTCATCAGCGCTGTCTCCTCTGTAATCCGCCTGTCTCATCAGCGCTGTCTCCTCTGTAATGCGCCTGTCTCATCAGCACTGTCTCCTCTGTAATCCGCCTGTCTCATCAGCGCTGTCTCCTCTGTAATCCGCCTGCATCATCAGCGCTGTCTCCCCTGTAATCCGCCTGTCTCATCAGCGCTGTCTCCTCTGTAATCCGCCTGTCTCATCAGCGCTGTCTCCTCTGTAATCCGCCTGTCTCATCAGCGCTGTCTCCTCTGTAATCCGCCTGCATCATTAGCGATGTCTCCCCTGTAATCCGCCTGTCTCATCAGCGCTGTCTCCTCTGTAATCCGCCTGTCTCATCAGCGCTGTCTCCTCTGTAATCCGCCTGTCTCATCAGCGCTGTCTCCTCTGTAATCCGCCTGTCTCATCAGCGCTGTCTCCTCTGTAATCCGCCTGTCTCATCAGCGCTGTCTCCTCTGTAATCCGCCTGTCTCATCAGCGCTGTCTCCTCTGTAATCCGCCTGTCTCATCAGCGCTGTCTCCTCTGTAATCCGCCTGTCTCATCAGCGCTGTCTCCTCTGTAATGTCGCCTGTCTCATCAGCGCTGTCTCCTCTGTAATGTCGCCTGTCTCATCAGCGCTGTCTCCTCTGTAATGTCGCCTACATCATCAGCGCTGTCTCCTCTGTAATCCGCCTGTCTCATCAGCGCTGTCTCCTCTGTAATCCGCCTGTCTCATCAGCGCTGTCTCCTCTGTAATCCGCCTGCATCATTAGCGCTGTCTCCCCTGTAATCCGCCTGTCTCATCAGCGCTGTCTCCTCTGTAATCCGCCTGTCTCATCAGCGCTGTCTCCTCTGTAATCCGCCTGTCTCATCAGCGCTGTCTCCTCTGTAATCTGCCTGTCTCATCAGCGCTGTCTCCTCTGTAATCCGCCTGTCTCATCAGCGCTGTCTCCTCTGTAATCCGCCTGTCTCATCAGCGCTGTCTCCTCTGTAATCCGCCTGTCTCATCAGCGCTGTCTCCTCTGTAATCCGCCTGTCTCATCAGCGCTGTCTCCTCTGTAATCCGCCTGTCTCATCAGCGCTGTCTCCTCTGTAATGTCGCCTGTCTCATCAGCGCTGTCTCCTCTGTAATGTCGCCTGTCTCATCAGCGCTGTCTCCTCTGTAATGTCGCCTACATCATCAGCGCTGTCTCCTCTGTAATCCGCCTGTCTCATCAGCGCTGTCTCCTCTGTAATCCGCCTGTCTCATCAGCGCTGTCTCCTCTGTAATCCGCCTGTCTCATCAGCGCTGTCTCCTCTGTAATCCGCCTGTCTCATCAGCGCTGTCTCCTCTGTAATGTCGCCTGTCTCATCAGCGCTGTCTCCTCTGTAATGTCGCCTGTCTCATCAGCGCTGTCTCCTCTGTAATGTCGCCTGCATCATCAGCGCTGTCTCCTCTGTAATGTCGCCTACATCATCAGCGCTGTTTCCTCTGTAATGTCGCCTGTCTCATCAGCGCTGTCTCCTCTGTAATGTCGCCTGTCTCATCAGCGCTGTCTCCTCTGTAATGTCAGAAGATGATGTTGTATCTGCACACACACAATTTCTTATATATAGACTTGGAGTCAAGGCTCCAAGAAAAGGACCCCAATTACGTTATTGATAATTATCATTCATTATGGGGGTGCTACCAACTACAGCTGTGGTAAATGCAAAAGAGAGAGAAAGAAAGGGCTGTACTATCGGTGCACGTGAGAAGGATTAGATCTGGTTATCACATCCACCTGTTTTAATTATAAAATTTAACTTTTATTAATATATGCTTAAAATTGGTGCGAAATTAATTACACACAAACTAGGAGTATAGGCGAAACATAGAGGTTAAAATATGACAAAAACAAAACATAAGTGCGATGAGATATAATAAAGGTGATTAAAGATTAAAAAATGTGTCCGCGTGTTTACTCTAATGTCTGAGTAAGTATAATATATTAATCCTTAGTTGTATCATTAATTGTTTTATTTGTCCAGTCAGTAAACGATTTCTAAAGGAGGCATTGGAAGATGTAAATGACCCGAATGTAGGTGATATACTGTCGGATAAATGACACACTGTTCTTATGCTTAAGTGTATATACTGTTATTATCCCCAGAAGGAGAACGCCTTCTTTATTAGGGACTTATAACACCTTAAGATTGTCCAGAATCAGCCTAAGAGCGGACCCCGGCGCCTAACAGTACACACCCCCTTGAGGAGGGGTCAAGGAACCCCTAAAGCCAGGCTTCCAAGGAAACTCCCGAAAAAATGCCCTCTTGAGCCTTGGGGCATGAAGATCCTTATCCAGGACCCAGGACCTTTCCTCTGGACCATAACCTCTCCAGTGAACCAGAAAATAGAGCCGGCCCCTGGACAACTTGGAATCGAGAACCTTCTCCACCAGGAACTCCTGTTGTCCCTGTACATCCACTGGAGATCTTCCCTGAGAGATCTTCCGAGGAAATTTATTGGAAGAAATGTATGGCTTCAACAGGGAGCAATGAAACGTATTACCAATCCGAAGAGATTTTGGTAAACGTAACCGGAAAGCAACTGGGTTAACTTTTTTAATGATATGAAATGGTCCAATAAATTTGGGTCCCAACCTAGCTGAAGATTGTCGAAGTCTTATGTTACGAGTCGACAACCATACCCTATCTCCCACCTTAAAATTGCAAGGACGTCGGAGCCGGTCAGAAAAAATTTTCTCTCGAAAGGCCGCTTTTCTGAGAGCAAGGTGCACTTTTTTCCAAATGGCTCTGAGATGGGAGGTTAAGGTTAGCGAGGAAACTGAGGAATGTTGAAAAAAAGAATTAGCTCTGGGGTGAAAACCAAAAACTGAAAAGAATGGAGACACGTTGGTGGAGGAATGACAAGAATTATTGTAAGCAAACTCCGCCAATGGAAGAAACTCGGACCAATCATTCTGGAGTTTAGCTGAATACAAACGCAAATACTGTTTCAATGATTGGTTAACTCGCTCGGTTTGCCCGTTGGACTGTGGGTGGTAACCAGATGTTAATGATAATCTCATCTTTAATGAAGCACAGAAACACTTCCAGAATTGTGCAATGAATTGTGGACCCCGATCAGAAACAATATCAGTGGGCAACCCATGAAGTCTGAAAACATGGCGGAGAAACAACACTGCCAATCCTTGGGCAGATGGCAGTCGGGGAAGGGCAATGAAATGAGCCATCTTGCTAAAACGGTCTACTACCACCCAAATGACTCTGCATCCAGCTGAAAGGGGAAGGTCCACCACAAAATCCATGGAAATATGAGACCATGGCCTGAGAGGGACATTCAAGGGCATAAGTTGCCCGATAGGCAAGGAACGGGGAACCTTATGCTGTGCACAAACCTGACATGAAGAAACAAACTCCTTAACGTCTTTAGAAAGACCAGGCCACCATACTGAGCGGGAGACTAACTCCAATGTCTTAGAGATCCCCGGATGCCCGGAAACTTTGTTATCATGGAACTCAGTCAAAACAGTAGCTCTCAAGAACTCAGGGACGTAAAGACGACCAGCAGGAGTATTTCCAGGAGCTTGGTGTTGAAGCTGTTTTAACTGGGTAAATAAATCTTGTGTGAGGCCTGCCCAAATGACTGAAGATGGAAGTATGGGAGTAACAGGACTGTTATCATGAACCGGAAGAAAACTGCGTGACAGAGCATCTGCCTTGGTATTCTTGGAACCTGGCCTAAAAGTTATAATAAATTTGAAATGAGTAAAGAACAAAGCCCAACGAGCCTGCCGGGCATTCAGCCGCTTAGCTGATTCAATGTATTGCAGATTCTTATGGTCAGTCAATACTGAAATGGTATGTGTTGCTCCCTCCAGCCAATGCCTCCACTCCTCGAAAGCCCATTTTATTGCCAGTAATTCCCGGTTACCAACGTCATAGTTGGATTCAGCGGAGGAGAATTTCCTGGACATAAAGGCACAAGGATGTAGTTCCTGAGACTCTGGATCCTTTTGAGATAGTATAGCCCCTACTCCAACCTCCGAGGCATCAACCTCCACAACGAAGGGCAATTCTGGATTGGGATGTCTAAGGACTGGAGCCGAGACAAAAGCTTGTTTCAAGGCCCGAAAGGACAACTCCGCTTTACGCGGCCAGTTGGTAGGATCCGCTCCTTTCTTTGTCAGGGCCACAATGGGAGCAACCAGATCGGAAAAAGAATGAATGAACCTCCTGTAATAATTCGCAAACCCTAAAAAGCGCTGAATTGCTTTTAAATTGGTGGGTTGCGCCCAACTAAGGATGGCCTGGAGCTTCTTTGGTTCCATGAAAAATCCCGAGGGGAAATAATGTATCCTAAAAAAGATACCTCCGTGACATGAAACTCGCATTTCTCCAGTTTGGCATATAGATGATTCTCACGTAACTTTTGAAGAACCTGACGCACCTGGGTAACATGTTGTTCAATAGAGTCAGAATAAATCAGGATGTCGTCTAAGTAAACGACCACGAATTTCCCTAGGAAGTCACAGAGCACATCGTTAATGAGGTCCTGGAAAACTGCTGGAGCGTTAGACAAGCCGAACGGCATCACTAGGTACTCGTAGTGACCCGACTGAGTACTGAAGGCTGTCTTCCACTCATCTCCGGACCTGATTCGGATGAGGTTATACGCTCCCCTTAGATCAATTTTGGAAAAAATCACAGCCGAACGCAGCTGATCAAAGAAGACAGAAATCAGCGGCAGAGGATAAGTATTTTTAACTGAGATTTTATTTAGGGCTCTATAGTCAATGCAAGGTCTGAGCGAGCCATCCTTTTTCTCCACAAAGAAGAAGCCTGCACTTAAAGGAGATTTAGATGGCCTAATAAATCCTTTCCCTAGGCTCTCTTTAACATAGTCTTTCATGGCCGCAGTTTCTGGCCCGGATAAAGCATATAACCTTCCCTTTGGCAATGCGGCACCAGGAATTAGCCCAATGGCGCAATCATAAGGCCGATGGGGAGGCAGAATGTCTGCATTGCCCTTGGAGAACACATCAGCAAACTCCTGGTACTCCACGGGAATGAGTTCAGGAATTGCAGCAGCTATTCTGAGAGGAAACGAAATACATCCCTTATCACAGAAAGCACCCCATTGAGAAATCTCCCCTGACCGCCAATCAATGGTGGGATTGTGAAAGGCCAGCCAAGGGTGACCCAGAACCACTGGAACTGCTGGGCAATGGGTAAGGAAGAACTCAATTTTTTCAGAATGAAGAGCTCCTACCGTAAGTAGTACAGGGGGTGTACAGAGGGAAATAACCCCATTGGACAGCGGACTCCCATCTAAGCCATGCATGGTGACACTCCTACCCAAAGATAACTGAGGAATGCCTAAGGCCTTAGCCCAAGTTAAATCCATAAAGTTTCCTGCGGCTCCACTGTCGACAAAAGCCGACACCGAGGAACTGAGGCTGCCAAAGGAAACCTTAGCTGGGACTAAAAGGGAGTTATTCGAGGAGATAAGCTGCAGACCTAGGTGAACCCCCTCACAATTCACCTGGTCAAGGCGTTTCCCGACTTATTCGGACAATTACGAGCAAAATGTCCCTTACCCCCACAGTACAAACAAAGACCAGAGTTTTGCCTTCTGGCTCTCTCTTCAGGAGACAACCGGGAGAGACCCATCTGCATGGGCTCCTCTATGTCCTCAGGGATGGAATATACACACGGAGATGACCTGACCGATGCTCCTTTTTCAGCTTTCCGCTCTCTGAGACGACGATCAATCTTAATAGAAAGCTCCATGAGTTTATCGAGAGTCTCAGGAGCGAGATACTGGAGGAGACTGTCTTTAATAGATTCTGATAAGCCGAGGCGAAACTGACTGCGCAGGGCTGGGTCGTTCCAGCCACAGTCGTTCGACCACCGGCGAAACTCCGTACAATAAACCTCTGCTGGATTCCTACCCTGTCTGAGAGCGCGCAACTGACCTTCAGCAGATGCCTCTCTATCAGGGTCATCATATAACAGTCCTAAAGACCCAAAAAAAGCGTCTACTGACAACAACACCGGATCATCTGCTTGTAAACCAAATGCCCAAGTCTGGGGATCTCCCTGGAGCAAAGAAATAATAAACCCGACCCACTGAGATTCAATACCCGAGGAGATCGGTCTTAAACGAAAATAAAGTTTACAGGATTCTTTAAAATTAAAAAACTCTTTTCTATCACCAGAAAAACGGTCAGGCAAATGCATTTTTGGTTCAGGAACTACCCTCGGAGAAGTTCGTAAAAGATCTTCCTGCGACTTCACCCGAAGGGAAAGATCCTGAACCATCTGAGTAAGTTCTTGAATCTGACTGACTAAGAGCTGACCAGGATTTGGTCCTAACCCTGTCGGATTCATAAGGCCGACAATTTCTTACAAAACTGAATAAGAAAAAATTAAACTCCGTTTAATTTTAAGTTTTGGTTTGGCCGGTAATAATGTTATGATTCCAGCACTCTGGTCTGAGGAGGTCCTATTGCAAGGACCGGAGCACTGGAACGTAATGCTGGGGAAGGGAGCGGGAATAGAAAATAGCCCCTGGCGCCCTAACTCCGTTGTCTCGCCCGTGCTGTCAGAAATCCCCTGCGAGACTATGGTTGCTTGAGCCCATGGCAGCCGCGTTTGAAGGGTGGATTATGTCTGCCCAACTCCGATGCCCCCTCAGGTCTTAATGGGAGACAAAGGGAAATCCGAGACAGGGTGATGACAAGGGGCCCTCTGACTAAACAACCAGGCCAGGGGCTACAAGCTAACTGACAAAACCTGAAGTATGTGCGGAAACCCGCCAGGGAAAAGGACAACCAAAATCCACTTGTCCAATACTCCTACCCGGCACCGCCGGATACCAGAGTGGACCTGTGGAAGCGGAACCCTCCGCGAAATGCACCAAAACATAAATAATAAATAATAAAGCGGACAAGCCGCAACACACGGCAAGGCCGCGACTCACGAACACCACTGGATGTTATAAGGTGGTTAGTCAGGACTCCAGGAATAAGATGACAAACTTCCGAGTTCAGAACTTCCAATACTGGAATGACCGGATACAGCAAGACTGGAACAGACTCTCAGCAAACAGAGACAGCATGCAGGAAGCTATTACCGGCGTCTGTGAGAAGCCCTGGGAGTGTATTTAACAAGGAGTCCTCCAATCAGCTGCAAAAAGGCTGATTAGAATAAATGCCGTGCAGCTGCCTTGCTGCCCGGCCAGAGAGCAGGAGAATACATTAACCCTTAAAGCCTAGCAACGGGGAACACGGTCCGCCAGTGGCGTCCCCGTTGCTAGGGTCTGTGCGGCTCAGCGCGCCCGGCGTCCAGCGTTGCCAGGGAGCCGGCGGCTGTTCGCGTACGGCGTCCCTGGTTGCTAGGCGCCGGGCCGCACCGACGAGCGGACCCCGGCGCCTAACAGGTGCCCCCCGGTCTTAGTGAGAGACAAAGGGAAATCCGAGGCAGGATGATGACAAGAGGACCTCTGACTACAACAGGCCAAGGGCAACAAGCTAACTAACCAAACCTGAAGTATGCGCGGAAAAACCGCCAGATAAAAGGACAACCAAAATCCACTAGTCCGTTACTCCTACCCAGCACCGCTGGATACCAGAGTGGATCTGTGGGAGCGGAATCCTCCGCAAAAGCTCCGAAACACAAATAATAAATAATAAGTAATAAAGCGGCCAAGCCGCAACACATGGCTACGCCGCGACTCACGAACACCACTGGATGTATAACGGTGCTCAGTCAGGACTCTAGGAACAGATGACGACTTCCGAGTGCAGGATAACTGAGGACAGGAACGACCGGATACAGCAGGACTGGACACACTCTCAGCAACAGATACAGCATGCAGGAAGCTATTACCGGCGTCTGTGTGAGGCACTGAAAGAGCATATAAACAGGAGCCCTCCAATCAGCTGCTGACAGGGCTGATTGCATAATTGCCATGCAGCTGCCTTGCTGCACGGCCAGGAAACAGGTGCAAATACTAATTAGATGGACCCAGCAACGGGGAACGCGGTCCGCCAGTGGCGTCCCCGTTGCTAGGGTCCGTGCGGCTCTGTGCGCCCGGCGTCTAGCGTTGCCAGGGAGCCGGCGGCTGTACGCGCACGGCGTCCCTGGTTGCTAGCCGCCGGGCCGCACCGACGAGCGGACCCCGGCGCCTAACAGCTAGATGGGTTTTGGACATAGGAGCCTCGTCCTGTCGTGCACCCTTTCTGATATTTCATCGGGACCGTGCTGTTCTTCGAACTCACCCAGGTTATTTACCTAAGGTGGTGTCATCTTTCTACCTTAACCAAGAGATTGTGGTTCCAGCCATCAAGTCTTCTGGTTTGTCCTCCAAATAAAAGTATTTGGATGTGGGGTGGGCTCTCCATATCTATGTAGACAGGACTGCCTCTATCAGGAGGTAAGATACCCTGTTTGTACTGTTTGGTTTCCACAAACGTGGCTGGCCTGTGAATAAGCAGACCTTGGCCAGATGGATTAGAATGGTGATTGCACAAGCCTATGTGCAGGCTGGACTTCCAGCTCCTGCTGCTATCAGAGCTCATTCTACTCGGTCTGTCGGACCTTCTTGGGCGGCCCGTCATGGCGTGTCCGCTGAACAATTGTGCAAGGCAGCTACGTGGTCCTCAGTGAACACATTCATCAGGTTCTATGCCTTTGATACTTCCACCTCCCAGGATGCTTCCTTTGGATGCCAGTTTCTTGTGCCCGCTACAGTGCGTCCCCTCCCATGAGGAACTGCTTTAGAACATCTTTGATGTTATTCCCTGTGGAATACGTGTACCCCACTGCAGAAAATTTATGGTAGACTTACCATGGTTAAATCTCTTTCTGTGAGGTACACTGGGTTCCACAGAGCGTCCACCCTGACGCACATAGCTTCTTTGGGTTTATAGGACCTTAGTCACTGGTCCCTTCTCCTGTCATCAGAATGTGGTTCTATGTGACTAACATCTACCATCTCTCTTACCTGCTACTGGTTAACAAAACTGAGCTCCAGTGCCTCGAGGCGGGGCTATAGGAGGCGGTGCAGTGCATCCTGGGAACAGTCTAAAGCTTTAACCTGTTGGTGCCTCGGATCAAGATCCAACTTTACACCATGATGTTATTCCCTGTGGAATCCAGTGTACCTCGCAGAAAGATTTAACTATGGTAAGTCTACCATAAATCTCCTTTTTATATTTAATACGTTAGAATACCGGTAACCAACGGAGGGACTGACAGATCTGATCTTCAGACAATGACCATCTAGCGAGGTAGATTAGCCTCACAGCTGCATTAAAAATGGATTGTAGTGGTGAGAGCCTGTGTTTGGGAAGACCGGTCAGGAGACTATTACAATAATGAATGCGGGAAATAATGAGAGCATGTATTACAGTTTTTGCTGTATCTTGTGTAAGATATGGTCATAGGTAATAATGTGTAACACATTATGGTGTGCTGCATAATGTGTAATGGGCATTATAGTGTGTATTGGGCATTACGGTGTGTAATAATGTGTAATGGGCATTACGATGTGAAATAATGTGTAATGGGCATTACGGTGTGTAATAATGTGTAATGGGCATTGCGGTGTGTAATAATGTGTAATGGACATTACGGTGTGCTGCATAATGTGTAATGGGCATTACAGTGTGTAATAATGTGTAATGGGCATTGCGGTGTGTAATAATGTGCAATGGACATTACGGTGTGCTGCATAATGTGTAATGGGTATACGGTGTGTAATAATGTGTAACGGGCATTACGGTGTGTAATAATGTGTAATGGGCATTACGGGTGTGTAATAATGTGTAATGGGCATTACGGTGTGTAATAATGTGTAATGGGCATTACGGTGTGTAATGGGCATTACGGGTGTGTAATAATGTGTAATGGGCATTACGGATTTGTAATAATGTGTAATGGGTATTACGGTGTGTAATAATGTGTAATGGGCATTACAATGTGTAATAATGTGTAATGGGCATTACGGATTTGTAATAATGTGTAATGGACAGAACGGTGTGTAATAATGTGTAATGGGCATTACGGATTTGTAATAATGTGTAATGGACATAACGGTGTGTAATAATGTGTAATAATGTGTAATGGGCATTACGGATTTGTAATAATGTGTAATGGGTATTACGGTGTGTAACATATGTAAGTGAGTCTAGATTCATCACACGTATCAATAACAACAACCAAAACTTAGAATTTACCACTGTATACAGAAAAACGAAGGTAGAATTTTTAGATGTAAACATATTCATCACAGTTAACAAAATACACACCAACACGTTCAACAAACCAGTGGACGTCAATAGCTTCATGCTAACCTCCGACTGCCACCACCCAAACTGGTTGAACAGTGTCCCAGTAGGCCAGTTCAAGAGACTCAGGAGGAACTGCTCCCGAGTCAGCAATTATGAGACACAAGGACAAGAACTAAGTTTAAAATTTAGAGAGAAACAGTACGATACAGAAAAGGTACAGACAGCATATACCATGGGTAAGGGAAATGATAGACCTCCCCCCTACAATACAAAAAGAGATCAGAACAGAAAACAGACAAAGAGATCCCTTTCATAACACAATACACAAAACAAGCAAATCAGATTAAAAAGATCATAAACAAACATTGGCCGATACTTCAAGATGACACACTAGCAGATATCATACCTCCAAAACCAAAAGTAGTGTTCCTGAAAGCACCAGACATTAAGAAGAAGCTGGTACACAGCCACGTACCACCAAAACACAAACTACTATAGATGGAACACATAAGAAGGGGACTTCTACCACTAAGGGACCTGCATGGGCTGCAAGACAACAAAAGCTAGAAGCACCACACCTACCCAAACAGTAATGTCTGTTTCACATTCCACAACATGTAACACACAGGACAACTTACCGTGCCACAGCAAGGACACCATATATATGTTAGAATGTCCCTGCCCGCAACAATACATAGGAAGGACTATACGACGACTCAAAATGAGAATAAACAAACATACAGAATATTAAAAAAAGGTTTGGAAGAACATTCACTTTCCTTACATTACAAAGAACATCATGAATCAGATCCCACACTACTTAAGGTCACAGGGCTGAAGGAGGGTAAGAAAACCTGGAGAGGGGGTGACTACATACACAACATCAACAGGGAGGAACTGCATATGATAATCCACATGGTGACCCGAACACCCAAATGCCTAAACCAGGACAATGAAGTACGATCCATAATTTATATATAAAGATAATATATTTACATCCTGGGATCAAACACTCTCTCTAAGCCCACTTGTATCCAAGTAACTATATTTATAACAACTACGTAACACCTTTCTGATAGGAATAATACATTTATACAGAATACAGGCACAAGATGAGACTATTTTATTCCATTCACACTTATTGGAGAAACATAATATAGTCTTCTGTTACATAGTCACATGCAATGTTCAAAACAGACTGCAAGAACACCGGGGATTTATGTATAACATGTGACATCTAGTAGCAAACAGTTTAAGCCATTTACTTGTATCAAGAAATTTTACTTTTATCAAGAAATCTGCAACACTAAACTAAATGAACAACCAATCCACAGAAGGACCATTGATTGACATCTAGAAAAAACAATCACAATCCAAGTATGAATAACCAATCCACAGAAGAACCATTGAATGACATCTAGAAAACCCAATCACAATCCAAGTATGAATAACCAATTTACAGAAGAACCATTGATTGACATGTAGAAAAAACAATCACAATCCAAGTATGAATAACCAATCCACAGAACCATTGATTGACATCTAGAAAAACCAATCACAATCAAAGTATGAATAACCAATCCACTAAAGAACTATTGATTGACATCTAGAAAAACCAATCACAATCTAAGAATGAACTACCGACAGTAAATGCTCCCACACACAAGATGGCTACTTAACCCCACTTATGCCAGAGAACAGTGAATCACACAGACTCCCAGAGGAAGGCCAGCAAGCTGAAACATGTTGGAGATACAGACACAAAGTCACCCAGAAGAACAGATATTAAGGACACTGATACTCCTAAGAAGCCCCGGTGCTGGGTGCATAAAAATGGTACCAGGACAGCAAGGATCATCGCAAGCGAGAAGGACAGATGGATGGCATCCAAAGGAGAACAAAAGGTGAGTCCCTGCAAGTGAGGGGGGTGTCCAGCAAAAGGTTCTGCAGAGCCCGAGCCAGCACAATCCCTCCCCAGGCAACAACGAGCCAGGTACAGGATGCAAGCTCCCGGGGACGTCTGGAACAAGACCAACCGAGGACGCAGGCACGGCAGCCAGAGCAGAGTCAGCCGGAGCCCCTGTGTTCATCCTGAACAATGCCCAAATCCCACCGTCTAAGATGAACGGCCGCAATGGTAGCGCTCAAGACTACACAGACTTGTAGCCACTGTAGAGACACGGGTCTCCGGTCTCTACCACCGATAGTGATCATTGGATATCTCATTCATCTCCGCATTAGATGCTGAGTGCACGGAACTTTCACATGAACTGAATGATTTTGCACCACAGTACTTTATATAATTGATTTATGTAATAGTGATTTCTGCATTAATACACTGTATATGTATGCCTCCTCCATTTCATATCATCATAAGTAAAGGTTCCAGAACCGGTTCAGGATATTAAACACACAATATAGTGACCACACCCGGCGCTACTAGTTTCACCCAACAAGGATAAATCTTCTTGGTAGCTTACTTTTTTAGTAACAATGTTTTACATTTGTTGTCATGAATTCATTTCAAAGAAGACACATGTCTGAAAGAGTAAGACATACACAACATAGTGCAACCAATTTTGATGGTAGATGGAAGGGCTATTTATTTGTTCAACTCACATAGATATGGATAAATATAGCATATCATCCACCAGATGGTATTGGTTCTCAGCTCTCATGAAAACTTCAGTGCAGTATTGGAAATCATCCACTAGATGGCATAGGACGCCCAGAGCCACAGATGTACTGGGAACTTAAAATAATATAGATATGGTGCAGTATGTACAACCATAAAACAGTTTTATTTTGACAAAAACACACTTACATAAAACAAGTAGTTTAAAAGCATATATCACCCATCAGTGATTAGTACCGGATACCAGGGTCCAAACAGAGTCAGCTGAAACAGTGTCCTGGACAGTGCTCCGGATCGACAGAACCTTGTGCTTAATCGGATCCGGAGCACTGTCCAGGACACTGTTTCAGCTGACTCTGTTTGGACCCTGGTATCCGGTACTAATCACTGATGGGTGATATATGCTTTTAAACTACTTGTTTTATGTAAGTGTGTTTTTGTCAAAATAAAACTGTTTTATGGTTGTACATACTGCACCATATCTATATTATTTTAAGTTCCCAGTACATCTGTGGCTCTGGGCGTCCTATGCCATCTAGTGGATGATTTCCAATACTGCACTGAAGTTTTCATGAGAGCTGAGAACCAATACCATCTGGTGGATGATATGCTATATTTATCCATATCTATGTGAGTTGAACAAATAAATAGCCCTTCCATCTACCATCAAAATTGGTTGCACTATGTTGTGTATGTCTTACTCTTTCAGACATGTGTCTTCTTTGAAATGAATTCATGACAACAAATGTAAAACATTGTTACTAAAAAAGTAAGCTACCAAGAAGATTTATCCTTGTTGGGTGAAACTAGTAGCGCCGGGTGTGGTCACCATATTGTGTGTTTGGTTCTTGTTTGGGGTCTTGGTGAAGGCTCATTTGTACCACATAGGCTGCCACTATTAAGTTTTAGCGCAGATCAAACTACACTATTCTACTTCGGTTCAGGATATTGCATTTCATTGGCAGATGTCATTCATTACACAACAAAGGCTTTAACAAGCCACACTACCGGCATCAGACACCGAGGGGTGATAGCGCAGTTAGATTAATAAACCAACCTGGTTCCGGTATGAATGGTCGACCATGTTATGGTCGACAGTCATTAGGTCGACCACTATTGGTCGATATTGACATGGACACATGGTCGACACATGAGAATGGTCGGCACATGAAAGGATGACACATGAAAAGGTCGACATGAGTTTTTTAACTTTTTGGTGTTGTTTTTTGCGTAAAGTGACGGGGAACCCCAATTAGTGCACCGCTTCCCCTCGCATGGCTCGCTTTGCTCGCCATGCTTTGGGCATTTACCATCGACCTAATGACTGTCGACCATAACATGGTCGACCATCAGAACGGATACCAACCAACCTTATCCCAAGTATTATCTCACACGCCTCAACAAGAGAGTCGTCATTTGTGAATGAGGTAGCATCAAGAACCAGACTCTTGTAGATCTTCTTTTGATCCTCCTTCATCAGTCGCATTTCCGCCATGATGTAAATGCTACACGATTGCTCCAAGTCTGGGAACCTATTAAGAACCTCCTCGGTGAGAGTAAAAAACTGTTGTGAGCTTGGCTAGGCAGAAGTGGGTTTCCGGATGACCTCCACTGTTTCAGGGGTCGTGGCTGTTGGGTTCGGTGGTCCACTTCAGTTGTCTCGCTCATGCAAGGCTTCACTTCCAGCTTCGGTGTAATATCCTGCAATATAAAACAAAAATGAACTCTATGTAAAAATGTGTGTGTACAATACAATACAAATGTGGATGTACTTACCAGATCCAGACTCTCCGATGCCTCCTCTTCCACAAGAGTGGGAGAATCCGGATCCAGATGACACTGTGACCTTATCCTCGTCTCTTGCTCCAAAGTGATTTTCATGAGGTCATAGTACCACAGTGTTGGCTTGTAAACCTCACCTGTCCCGGCTCCTGAACGTTGCAATTCCATGTACTTCTTGTGCTCCTATAAAAACACTGTTCACTGTTCCGGGCTCTACTGTATCTGATCAGCTGGTCATATGCCTGATTCCTCTGTGTCCTGTTGGCATAGTCCACACTTATTACACACCACAGGCACTCGTTCTTGTGATACAATTCAATGAATCCAGACCAGAATTTGTGATTTTCCTCTGCTGAAACATCTGTGGGAAAAATATTAAACACAATTTAACTACAAAGCACAAGTGTAATGTACACACCTGTGTCATACAACCTGTATAGTAACGCACAAACAGCAACTTGAATTATGAGCACCCAGCGGAAAATAGAAACCCATCTCCAGCACCGTTACACATTATTACACACCGTAATCCCCATTACACATTATTACACACCGTAATGCCCATTACACATTACACACTAATGCCCATTACACATTTACACACCATAATGCCCATTACACATTATTACACACTGTAATGCCCCTTACACATTATTACACACCGTAATGACCATTACACACTATTACACACCGTAATGCCCATTACACATTATTACACACCATAATGCCCCTTACACATTATTACACACTGTAATGCCCATTACACATTATTACACACTGTAATGCCCCTTACACATTATTACACACCGTAATGACCATTACACACTATTACACACCGTAATGCCCATTACACATTATTACACACCATAATGCCCCTTACACATTATTACACAGCGTAATGCCCATTACACATTATTACACACTGTAATGCCCCTTACACATTATTACACACCATAATGCCCATTACACATTATTACACACCGTAATGCTCATTACACATTATTACACACCATAATGCCCATTACACATTATTATTATTAGATATAAGCGGGTTCGGTTCCCTGAGAACTGAACCCCCAGAACTTCACGCTCTGAGCCTGGATCCGAGTCTGGCTCGGGACTTCCAGCCAAACTTGGAAACCAGAATGAGGCAAAACATCATCATCCCACTGTCAGATTCTAGCGGGATTTGGATTCCATATAAACAGCCACATGTCTCTGCCATTTTCACCACAGACTTGGAGAGTGAGGGAGACAGACCTCTGTCTCTCTGTGGGTGGTGGTATTGGGTGGGGTTAGTGTGTGCTCTGTAGGGGTGCTGCTGCCGTCACTGTGGTGTTCCTGTGCTGTGTTAGGGGTGCTGTCCTGTCACTGGTGTTTCATGTGCTGCAGCTGTACATGGGTGTTGCTGTCCTGGCTGTCACTGTGTTGTACAGGGTGTAAGGGCACTGTCCTCCTGTATGCTGGAAAATATAGGGGTGCTGCTGTTCAAATAACATTACACTGGCCCTGTATGCTATCAAAATTCAGGGGTGCAGTTGCTAAAAATTAAAAGCCCACTGCTCCCGTATGCTGTTGTTATGCACACCAGTGCCTGCAGGAATGTACTGGTGTCAGAACTGTTATGCACTCCAGTGCCTGCAGGAATGTACTGGTGTCTGAACGGATAGATATGCAAAACAAATGAACTCACAGACAGACTGGGGAATATGACATTACGTACACAGAAGGTGATAGGGTAACAAAATACACACAAAGTGAACAGAGAAGCCCAGAGGCTAAGGAACTGGGTGTCTCCCTAGTATTAGTAATGCTCAGATGGGAAAAGCAAGATGTTGTGTTTTAATACGTAGAGAACCCGAAATGCTGTTGCTAAGGGCAACAGCAAAACCCTAAAGGGTTACCAACGGGTGTGGCAGTAAACTCCTTGGTCAGAGATGGAATGATAGACACAAGGAGAGTCTCCGCAATCCTAATTCTCACTTGCAGTGCACAGGTTCAGCTTACTGCCACTAAGCTGACACCTGACACCTTGCACAGTGAGACAGAATTTAGGCAGGCAAGTCTTAGAATACAGCCGCAAACTTGCTAAGTTCACAGAGTAGTAAAAGAACCCCAGCAAGCTAAACGACTGACTCCAGTCTTACTGCTAGGTCTAGATTGGCAGAGTGTAGTACCAAATCCCCAGGCCTATTTGCAGTAAGCAACAACAAATACAAAGCTACACAGTACTGACTAACTTTCAGGAACTGACTAACCAACAAAGATTCAGCAGCATCTGCTTAACCTGAGAAGAGGCCTTATAAAGCAGGTGCTGTCCACGCCCCACTCAGACCTCACAGACTGTGAGCACAAAAACCAGCACCGGATCCCCTGCCGTGCACAGAGCCTGTAACCACTGCACAGCAAAAGACCCGAACCGGAGTATCAGCTGCGCTCAGGTTACTCCGCTAGCACTTGTCTCCCGGTTGCCATGACGACGTGGCAGCACAGGGCAGGAGACCCTAACAGTACCCCCCCTCTGACGAGGGGTCAAAGAACCCCTACCACCGGGTTTATCGGGGAACTGCGAGAAGAAAGAGCGTATCAGTCTGGGGGCATGAAGATCACAACTGCGCACCCACGACTGCTCCTCCGGGCCATACCCCTTCCAGTGCACCAAAAATGACAGCTGACCCCGAACCATCTTGGAGTCAAGAATCCTTTCAACAACAAACTCCCTCTGGCCACGTATCAGAAGAGGGGAAGGTCTTCCACTGGAAGAAGGAATACTAATCGCCCGTTTCAAAAGGGAACAATGAAATGTTTTATTGATACCCAAAGAACGGGGAAGATCTAACTGAAATGCCACCGGATTGATAACCCTGGTGATCTTATAAGGGCCGATGAACCGGGGGCCTAACTTATGAGATGGCTGTCTCAACTTCAAATTCTTGGTAGACAACCAGACGAAGTCTCCTAATTTGAAGCTGCAGGGTCTTTTTCGCTTATCAAAAACCCTTTTGGTCACTAATGACACAGACACAAGGGCTTTCTTCACTTTCCGCCAAATACCTCTAAGGACCGAAACCACAGAGGAACCACCAGGCGTGGAGTCCAGGGGGTCAAAAGAATTGGCCTTAGGAAGATGCCCATACACACAAAGAAAGGGAGAGATCCCTGTAGCAGAGTGAGCCGAGTTGTTATAGGCAAACTCCGCCATGGACAGATGAGCAACCCAGTCAGTTTGACACTTGGAGACATAACACCTGAGGAACTGCTCCAAGGACTGGTTCACCCTTTCAGTCTGCCCATTAGACTGCGGATGGTAGCCTGACGACAAGCTGACAGAAATCTGGAGATCGGAACAAAATGCCCTCCAGAATTTGGCCACAAACTGGGATCCGCGGTCAGAGACCACATCAAGTGGCAACCCGTGGAGACGCACAACATGCAGCATAAATAATTCAGACAGGCGTCTGGCCGATGGCAGCCCAACCAGTGGAACGAAGTGCGCCATCTTCTAAAACCTGTCAACGACAACCCAGATGGCTGTCATCCCCGAGGATTTGGGCAAGTCCACCACAAAATCCATTGAAATGTGGGTCCATGGCTTAGATGGGATAGAGAGTGGATGTAATGGGCCAACAGGAACCCCTCTAGGAGTCTTATTTCGGGCACAGATGTCACATGCCCGAACCCACTGATCCACATCCTTAGCCACCGAGGGCCACCACACCTCCCTAGATAGCAACTCCCGAGTTCTGGCAATACCCGGGTGACCTGCCAACTTCTTGGCATGAAATTCCAGGAATACTCGCTGTCTTAACCTAGGAGGCACAAACAAAAGAACTACCGGAAGGTCTGGAGGAGCCTGCTCCTGTGCTCTAAGGACTAATGATAAGAGGTCCTGGGTAATGCCCACTTTAATACATGATGGGGACACAATGGGCAACTGCTCCTCTGTGGTCTCCTGGATTGGAGCAAAACTCTGCGAGAGCGCATCAGCCTTGATGTTTTTTGACCCAGGGCGATATGTTATCAAAAAATTAAAGCGAGCAAAAAACAAAGCCCATCGTGCCTGCCTGGCATTGAGACGCTTCGCTGACTCTAAATATGCCAGATTCTTATGGTCGGTGAGAACTGAGACCACAAACTTAGCCCCCTCAAGCCAGTGTCTCCACTCCTCGAGTGCATCCTTAATCGCCAACAATTCCCGGTTACCCACGTCATAATTCATCTCGGCAGGCGAAAATTTACGGGAAAAGTAAGCACAGGGATGAAGGCGATTATCAGACACTCCCATCTGAGAAAGCACTGCCCCAATACCCATCTCAGAGGCATCCACCTCCACCACAAAAGGACGCTCTGGATCTGGGTGTCGCAGCACCTTGGCTGATACAAATGCCCTTTTGAGACGGGCAAAAGCCGCTTTAGCCTCACAAGACCAGTGAGCAACATCCACCCCTTTCTTAGTGAGTGCCACCAAGGGCGCCACTATAGACGAAAATCCAGCGATAAATCGTCTATAAAAATTCGCAAAGCCCAGGAAACGCTGAAGCGCCTTCAAACTAGTGGGCTACACCCAATCCAGGACTGCCTGTACCTTGGAACCCTCCATTTGGAAACCTTCTGGGGAGATAATATATCCTAGAAATGCGATTTGCTGAACTTCAAATTCGCACTTCTCCAGCTTTGCCCCAAGCCGGTGGTCTCTAAGTTTCTGGAGGACTAAGCGTACATGCTTCCGATGTTCCTCCAGGGAATGGGAGAAGATTAGGATGTCATCTAAGTATACAACTAAGAATCTATCCAAATATTCCCTGAGCACATCATTCATGAAATCCTGGAAGACTGCTGGGGCATTACAGAGCCCAAAAGGCATCACCAAATATTCATAATGCCCTGAGTGGGTATTAAAGGCAGTCTTCCATTCATCCCCCTCTCTTATTCGGATTAGATTGTACGCCCCGCGTAGGTCAATCTTAGAAAAAATGGTGGCAGTACGAAGCTGGTCAAACAAGACCGAAATGAGGGGCAGTGGGTATGAGTTTTTAATCGTGATACGGTTCAATTCCCTGAAGTCGATGCAGGGTCGCAACGAACCGTCCTTTTTACCCACGAAGAAGAACCCCGACCCAACTGGAGACTGTGAAGGTCTGATAAATCCCTTAGCCAAGTTCTCCTAGTTGTACTCTGCCATAGCCTGAGTCTCATGACGTGACAGGGAGTACAACCTGCTCTTGGGAAGCTTAGCATTTGGCAACAAATCAATGGCATAGTCATAGGGGCGATGGGGAGGTAGTACCTCTGCAACTTTTTTGGAGAACACGTCCGCAAAATCTGCATAACACCCTGGCAATCCTGGCAAACTTAGCTGCGAGAGCCTGACTGGAAGGCTCAAGCGACTCCTGAAACAATCAGTACCCCAACTAAGAATCTCCCCAGAGACCCAGTCAAATTGAGGATTGTGGGCCCTTAACCAGGGTAACCCCAACACCAATGGGGCAAAAGTACAGACAGTCACATAAAAGGACAATTTTTCAGAGTGTGTGGCTCCAATAAACAAAGAAATCTGGCTAGTGCAAGAGGTAATTTTACCTTGGGATAATGGTTCCCCGTTTAACCCACAAATCTCAATTTCCGATGCCAAGGGTACTAAGGGAACAGAGTGTTTCAGGGCGAATTGGCGGTCCATAAAAACCCCGTCGGACCCACTGTCCACAAAGGCCTCAGTCTTGACAGTTTGACCGAGGATCTTCAAGGTCACCGGAATGATAAAAGTCTTCTTGGGAAATTCTGACTTCTGGCCTGACAGGATATTTCCCATCACCCTCAGGCCCTGAAGTTTTCCGGCTTTTCTGGGCATGATACTACCACATGACCTTTATTCCCACAGTACAAACACAACCCCTGCTGTCTCCTCCGCGTCTTCTCACGCGAGGAGAGGCGGGTAGCCCCAATCTGCATAGGATCCTCGGAAAATTCCTCAGAGTCTGAGGTTCCCTTGGGAAAGAAGGAAACCTCAGTCTCCCTTTCAAGCCTACGCTCTCTCAGCCGTCTATCCACCCGGATGGATAACTGCATGAGCATATCCAAGCTATCAGGCAAGGGATATTGTACCAGTTGGTCCTAAATCTGGTTAGAAAGACCTCTTCGGTACTGGTGTCTCAGGGCTGGGTCATTCCACTGGGTATCATGGGCCAACCTCCGAAACTCCGTACAGTAAACCTCAACTGGCTTTCGCCCTTGCTTAAGGATCGAAATCTGAGCCTCGGCTGAGGCCGTCTTGTCAGGGTCATCATACAACATGCCCAGTGCCGTAAAAAAAGCATCAACACTTTTAAGCGACGGACAGTCAGGCTGCAACCCATATGCCCAGACCTGTGGGTCTCCTTGTAGCAAGGAAATCACTATGCCCACCCGCTGAATCTCCAACCCAGAAGACTGAGGCCTAAGCCGGAAGTATAGCTTGCAGCTCTCCTTGAAACAAAAGAACTGCGAGCGATCTCCAGAAAAACGATCGGGGAGATTTACTTTCGGCTCCTTAACCCCTGAAGGTGCTGCTGCTGCGGGAGCTCCGCCAGCGGCCTGGGAGGTGTGCATTTTAATGGACAAATCATTAAATTGTCGAGTCAGGACCTGCACCTGATCGACCACCTGTTGCAACGTATTTTGAGGGGTATGCTCCATATTCCCACAAAATTTCAACAGGAGTATTAGGCTACTGAATATGTTATGCACACCAGTGCCTGCAGGAATGCACTGGTGTCAGAACTGTTATGCACTCCAGTGCCTGCAGGAATGTACTGGTGTTTGAACTGTTATGCACACCAGTGCCTGCAGGAATGTACTGGTGTCTGAACGGATAGGTATGCAAAACAAATGAACTCACAGACAGACTGGGGAATATGACATTACGTACACAGAAGGTGATAGGGTAACAAAATACACACAAAGTGAACAGAGAAGCCCAGAGGCTAAGGAACTGGGTGTCTCCCTAGTATTAGTAATGCTCAGATGGGAAAAGCAAGATGTTGTGTTTTAATACGTAGAGAACCCGAAATGCTGTTGCTAAGGGCAACAGCAAAACCCTAAAGGGTTACCAACGGGTGTGGCAGTAAACTCCTTGGTCAGAGATGGAATGATAGACACAAGGAGAGTCTCCACAATCCTAATTCTCACTTGCAGTGCACAGGTTCAGCTTACTGCCACTAAGCTGACACCTGAACACCTTGCACAGTGAGACAGAATTTAGGCAGGCAAGTCTTAGAATACAGCCGCAAACTTGCTAAGTTCACAGAGTAGTAAAAGAAACCCAGCATGCTAAACGACTGACTCCAGTCTTACTGCTAGGTCTGGATTGGCAGAGTGTAGTACCAAATCCCCAGGCCTATTTGCAGTAAGCAACAACAAATACAAAGCTACACAGTACTGGCTAACTTTCAGGAACTGACTAACCAACAAAGATTCAGCAGCATCTGCTTAACCTGAGAAGAGGCCTTATAAAGCAGGTGCTGTCCACGCCCCACTCAGACCTCACAGACTGTGAGCACAAAAACCAGCACCGGATCCCCTGCCGTGCACAGAGCCTGTAACCACTGCACAGCAAAAGACCCGAACCGGAGTATCAGCTGCGCTCAGGTTACTCCGCTAGCACTTGTCTCCCGGTTGCCATGACGACGTGGCAGCACAGGGCAGGAGACCCTAACAGTACCCCCCCTCTGACGAGGGGTCAAAGAACCCCTACCACCGGGTTTATCGGGGAACTGCGAGAAGAAAGAGCGTATCAGTCTGGGGGCATGAAGATCACAACTGCGCACCCACGACTGCTCCTCCGGGCCATACCCCTTCCAGTGCACCAAAAATGACAGCTGACCCCGAACCATCTTGGAGTCAAGAATCCTTTCAACAACAAACTCCCTCTGGCCACGTATCAGAAGAGGGGAAGGTCTTCCACTGGAAGAAGGAATACTAATCGCCCGTTTCAAAAGGGAACAATGAAATGTTTTATTGATACCCAAAGAACGGGGAAGATCTAACTGAAATGCCACCGGATTGATAACCCTGGTGATCTTATAAGGGCCGATGAACCGGGGGCCTAACTTATGAGATGGCTGTCTCAACTTCAAATTCTTGGTAGACAACCAGACGAAGTCTCCTAATTTGAAGCTGCAGGGTCTTTTTCGCTTATCAAAAACCCTTTTGGTCACTAATGACACAGACACAAGGGCTTTCTTCACTTTCCGCCAAATACCTCTAAGGACCGAAACCACAGAGGAACCACCAGGCGTGGAGTCCAGGGGGTCAAAAGAATTGGCCTTAGGAAGATGCCCATACACACAAAGAAAGGGAGAGATCCCTGTAGCAGAGTGAGCCGAGTTGTTATAGGCAAACTCCGCCATGGACAGATGAGCAACCCAGTCAGTTTGACACTTGGAGACATAACACCTGAGGAACTGCTCCAAGGACTGGTTCACCCTTTCAGTCTGCCCATTAGACTGCGGATGGTAGCCTGACGACAAGCTGACAGAAATCTGGAGATCGGAACAAAATGCCCTCCAGAATTTGGCCACAAACTGGGATCCGCGGTCAGAGACCACATCAAGTGGCAACCCGTGGAGACGCACAACATGCAGCATAAATAATTCAGACAGGCGTCTGGCCGATGGCAGCCCAACCAGTGGAACGAAGTGCGCCATCTTCTAAAACCTGTCAACGACAACCCAGATGGCTGTCATCCCCGAGGATTTGGGCAAGTCCACCACAAAATCCATTGAAATGTGGGTCCATGGCTTAGATGGGATAGAGAGTGGATGTAATGGGCCAACAGGAACCCCTCTAGGAGTCTTATTTCGGGCACAGATGTCACATGCCCGAACCCACTGATCCACATCCTTAGCCACCGAGGGCCACCACACCTCCCTAGATAGCAACTCCCGAGTTCTGGCAATACCCGGGTGACCTGCCAACTTCTTGGCATGAAATTCCAGGAATACTCGCTGTCTTAACCTAGGAGGCACAAACAAAAGAACTACCGGAAGGTCTGGAGGAGCCTGCTCCTGTGCTCTAAGGACTAATGATAAGAGGTCCTGGGTAATGCCCACTTTAATACATGATGGGGACACAATGGGCAACTGCTCCTCTGTGGTCTCCTGGATTGGAGCAAAACTCTGCGAGAGCGCATCAGCCTTGATGTTTTTTGACCCAGGGCGATATGTTATCAAAAAATTAAAGCGAGCAAAAAACAAAGCCCATCGTGCCTGCCTGGCATTGAGACGCTTCGCTGACTCTAAATATGCCAGATTCTTATGGTCGGTGAGAACTGAGACCACAAACTTAGCCCCCTCAAGCCAGTGTCTCCACTCCTCGAGTGCATCCTTAATCGCCAACAATTCCCGGTTACCCACGTCATAATTCATCTCGGCAGGCGAAAATTTACGGGAAAAGTAAGCACAGGGATGAAGGCGATTATCAGACACTCCCATCTGAGAAAGCACTGCCCCAATACCCATCTCAGAGGCATCCACCTCCACCACAAAAGGACGCTCTGGATCTGGGTGTCGCAGCACCTTGGCTGATACAAATGCCCTTTTGAGACGGGCAAAAGCCGCTTTAGCCTCACAAGACCAGTGAGCAACATCCGCCCCTTTCTTAGTGAGTGCCACCAAGGGCGCCACTATAGACGAAAATCCAGCGATAAATCGTCTATAAAAATTCGCAAAGCCCAGGAAACGCTGAAGCGCCTTCAAACTAGTGGGCTACACCCAATCCAGGACTGCCTGTACCTTGGAACCCTCCATTTGGAAACCTTCTGGGGAGATAATATATCCTAGAAATGCGATTTGCTGAACTTCAAATTCGCACTTCTCCAGCTTTGCCCCAAGCCGGTGGTCTCTAAGTTTCTGGAGGACTAAGCGTACATGCTTCCGATGTTCCTCCAGGGAATGGGAGAAGATTAGGATGTCATCTAAGTATACAACTAAGAATCTATCCAAATATTCCCTGAGCACATCATTCATGAAATCCTGGAAGACTGCTGGGGCATTACAGAGCCCAAAAGGCATCACCAAATATTCATAATGCCCTGAGTGGGTATTAAAGGCAGTCTTCCATTCATCCCCCTCTCTTATTCGGATTAGATTGTACGCCCCGCGTAGGTCAATCTTAGAAAAAATGGTGGCAGTACGAAGCTGGTCAAACAAGACCGAAATGAGGGGCAGTGGGTATGAGTTTTTAATCGTGATACGGTTCAATTCCCTGAAGTCGATGCAGGGTCGCAACGAACCGTCCTTTTTACCCACGAAGAAGAACCCCGACCCAACTGGAGACTGTGAAGGTCTGATAAATCCCTTAGCCAAGTTCTCCTAGTTGTACTCTGCCATAGCCTGAGTCTCATGACGTGACAGGGAGTACAACCTGCTCTTGGGAAGCTTAGCATTTGGCAACAAATCAATGGCATAGTCATAGGGGCGATGGGGAGGTAGTACCTCTGCAACTTTTTTGGAGAACACGTCCGCAAAATCTGCATAACACCCTGGCAATCCTGGCAAACTTAGCTGCGAGAGCCTGACTGGAAGGCTCAAGCGACTCCTGAAACAATCAGTACCCCAACTAAGAATCTCCCCAGAGACCCAGTCAAATTGAGGATTGTGGGCCCTTAACCAGGGTAACCCCAACACCAATGGGGCAAAAGTACAGACAGTCACATAAAAGGACAATTTTTCAGAGTGTGTGGCTCCAATAAACAAAGAAATCTGGCTAGTGCAAGAGGTAATTTTACCTTGGGATAATGGTTCCCCGTTTAACCCACAAATCTCAATTTCCGATGCCAAGGGTACTAAGGGAACAGAGTGTTTCAGGGCGAATTGGCGGTCCATAAAAACCCCGTCGGCCCCACTGTCCACAAAGGCCTCAGTCTTGACAGTTTGACCGAGGATCTTCAAGGTCACCGGAATGATAAAAGTCTTCTTGGGAAATTCTGACTTCTGGCCTGACAGGATATTTCCCATCACCCTCAGGCCCTGAAGTTTTCCGGCTTTTCTGGGCATGATACTACCACATGACCTTTATTCCCACAGTACAAACACAACCCCTGCTGTCTCCTCCGCGTCTTCTCACGCGAGGAGAGGCGGGTAGCCCCAATCTGCATAGGATCCTCGGAAAATTCCTCAGAGTCTGAGGTTCCCTTGGGAAAGAAGGAAACCTCAGTCTCCCTTTCAAGCCTACGCTCTCTCAGCCGTCTATCCACCCGGATGGATAACTGCATGAGCTGATCCAAGCTATCAGGCAAGGGATATTGTACCAGTTGGTCCTAAATCTGGTTAGAAAGACCTCTTCGGTACTGGTGTCTCAGGGCTGGGTCATTCCACTGGGTATCATGGGCCAACCTCCGAAACTCCGTACAGTAAACCTCAACTGGCTTTCGCCCTTGCTTAAGGATCGAAATCTGAGCCTCGGCTGAGGCCGTCTTGTCAGGGTCATCATACAACATGCCCAGTGCCGTAAAAAAAGCATCAACACTTTTAAGCGACGGACAGTCAGGCTGCAACCCATATGCCCAGACCTGTGGGTCTCCTTGTAGCAAGGAAATCACTATGCCCACCCGCTGAATCTCCAACCCAGAAGACTGAGGCCTAAGCCGGAAGTATAGCTTGCAGCTCTCCTTGAAACAAAAGAACTGCGAGCGATCTCCAGAAAAACGATCGGGGAGATTTACTTTCGGCTCCTTAACCCCTGAAGGTGCTGCTGCTGCGGGAGCTCCGCCAGCGGCCTGGGAGGTGTGCATTTTAATGGACAAATCATTAAATTGTCGAGTCAGGACCTGCACCTGATCGACCACCTGTTGCAACGTATTTTGAGGGGTATGCTCCATATTCCCACAAAATTTCAACAGGAGTATTAGGCTACTGAATATGTTATGCACACCAGTGCCTGCAGGAATGCACTGGTGTCAGAACTGTTATGCACTCCAGTGCCTGCAGGAATGTACTGGTGTTTGAACTGTTATGCACACCAGTGCCTGCAGGAATGTACTGGTGTCTGAACGGATAGGTATGCAAAACAAATGAACTCACAGACAGACTGGGGAATATGACATTACGTACACAGAAGGTGATAGGGTAACAAAATACACACAAAGTGAACAGAGAAGCCCAGAGGCTAAGGAACTGGGTGTCTCCCTAGTATTAGTAATGCTCAGATGGGAAAAGCAAGATGTTGTGTTTTAATACGTAGAGAACCCGAAATGCTGTTGCTAAGGGCAACAGCAAAACCCTAAAGGGTTACCAACGGGTGTGGCAGTAAACTCCTTGGTCAGAGATGGAATGATAGACACAAGGAGAGTCTCCACAATCCTAATTCTCACTTGCAGTGCACAGGTTCAGCTTACTGCCACTAAGCTGACACCTGAACACCTTGCACAGTGAGACAGAATTTAGGCAGGCAAGTCTTAGAATACAGCCGCAAACTTGCTAAGTTCACAGAGTAGTAAAAGAAACCCAGCATGCTAAACGACTGACTCCAGTCTTACTGCTAGGTCTGGATTGGCAGAGTGTAGTACCAAATCCCCAGGCCTATTTGCAGTAAGCAACAACAAATACAAAGCTACACAGTACTGGCTAACTTTCAGGAACTGACTAACCAACAAAGATTCAGCAGCATCTGCTTAACCTGAGAAGAGGCCTTATAAAGCAGGTGCTGTCCACGCCCCACTCAGACCTCACAGACTGTGAGCACAAAAACCAGCACCGGATCCCCTGCCGTGCACCGAGCCTGTAACCACTGCACAGCAAAAGACCCAAACCGGAGTATCAGCCAGGCTCAGGTTACTCCGCTAGCACTTGTCTCCCGGTTGCCATGACGACGTGGCAGCACAGGGCAGGAGACCCTAACAGCTGTAAAATATAGGGGTGCTGCTGGCTATGTATGTTGTAAAAAGGGAGCAGCTGTTAAAAATTAAAAGCACACTGCTCCTGTATACTGTAAAATATAGGGGTGTTGCTGTTCAGATAACATTACACTGGTCCTGTGTGTCATAAAAATTCAGGGGTGCAGTTGTTAAAAATGAAAAGCACACTTCTGTATACTGTAAAATATAGGGGTGTTGCTGTTCAAATAACATTACACTGACCCTCTATGCTGTATGTATACAAGGCTGTGAAAATAAAGGGGCACTGTTTGTGTGCTGTAATAATAAAAGGGTGCTGTCCTGTGAAATGGAGAACAACACTACAGTTCCTAGTGCTGAAGCTGCTGCTGCCACCAGTCATGACATTGACGATTTCATTCCATCAACCTTGTTTGCTAAGGCTGATGCCCAATGTCATAGAGGGCGTGTGAAATCCAAGAAGCAAAAATTAATAATCAGAAAAAAATAAACTATCTGACGAGAAACATAAAATTGGCAATATGCCATTCACGACACAAAGTGGCAAGGTAAGGCTAAGGTCTTGGCCTATGTTCATGAGTGGTGGCTCAGCTTCTCATGAGGATGGAAGCCCTCCAGCCTCTCGAATAAAATTAAGCTTGTTAAACATCTGTGCATACAGAGATATTGCAAATCCCCAAGGAGAGTCCAAGTGTGTCCGCGGTTGCGATGTCTAGGCCTGACCTTCCCAAGACTGTATGGAAAGAGGAGGATCCTACCACCATTTGCACGCCCCCTGCAAGTGCTGGGAGGAGCACCACCAGTCCAGTTGCTGATATTGAGATTGAGGATGTCACTGTAGACATACACTTGGATGAGCAGGATATTGGTGTAGCTGGCACTGAGGAGGAAGCTTATGATCAGGATTCTGATGGAGATGTGGTTGGTTTGAATAAGGCACCAGTGGAGACAGCTGTTGTCCATTAGAGGAGAAAGCACATTGACATGCCTGGACACAATACAAGAAAGTCACCTCTTCGGTGGGGAATTATTTCTCCACAAATGTGGACAACAGCTGTCAAGCCATATGTTGCCTTTGTCAATCTGTAATAAGTAGGGGTAAGGCTGTTAACCACCTAGGAACATCCTCCCTTATACGTCACCTGCAGCGCATTCATCAGAAGTCATTGTCAAATTTCCTCCTCAGTCAGGAACATCAGTAGTCCTGCAGGCCATGTCACTGCCATGACTGACAAGTCCTCTCCTATCTGGGATTCCTCCGGGGGATCCTTGAGTGTAATGCCTACTGCTGCTGCTGCCACTGCTGTTGTTGCTGCTGGAGTCGATCGTCATCCCAGAGGGGAAGTCAGCAGACCACTTGTACTACTTCAACTAAGCAATTGACTGTCAAACAGTCCTTTGTGAGGAAGATTAAATATGACAGCAGTCACCCTGTTGCAAAGCGGATTACTGAGGCCATAACAACTATGCTGGTGGTAGACGTGCGTCCGGTATCCTCCATTAGTGCAGTGGGATTTAGACAGCTGATGACATTCTGTGTCCCTGGTACCAAATTCCGTCTAGATTCCACTTCACTAGGCAAGCGTTTCCCGGACTGTACAGGGACATTAAGAAAAGTGTCCTCAGTGTCCTTAAAAATGTGGTTGCACCCAGTGTCCACTTAACCATGGACATGTGGACAAGTGGAACAGGGCAGACTAAGGAATACATGACTGTGACAGCCCACTGGGTAGATGAATTGCCTCCCGCAGCAACAACAGCAGCGGCACCAGTAGTAGCATCTCACAAACACAAACTCGTTCCTGGGCAGGCTACGCTGTGTATCACCGGTTTCCATAAGAGGCACACCACTGATAACCTCTTACGGAAACTGAGGGACATCATCACACAATGGCTTACCCAACTTAGACTCTCCTGGGGATTTGTGATATCGGACAACGCCGCCAATATTGTGCGTGCATTACATCTGGGCAAATTCCAGCACGTCCCATATTTTGCACATACAATTAATTTGGTGGTGCAGAATTTTTTGAAAAACGACAGGGGCGTGTAGGAGATGCTGGCGATGGCCCGAAAAATTGCGTGCCACTTTCGACATTCAGCCACTGTGTGCCAAAGACTGGAGCGCCAGCAAACACTCCTGAACCTGCTCTGCCATCACCTGAAGCAAGAGATGGTAACGAGGGGGAATTCAACACTCTATATGCTTCAGAAGATGGAGGAGCAACAAAAGGCCATTCAAGCCTATATGTCCACCTACGGTACAGGCAAAGGAGGGGGAATACACCTGACTCAAGCGCAATGGAGAATGATTTCCGTGTTTTGCACGGTTCTCCAAACCTTCAAACTTGCCACACGTGAAGTCAGTTCAGACACTGCCAGCCTAAGTCAGGTCATTCCCCTCATCAGGCTTTTGCAGAAGCAGCTGGAGAAATTGAAGGAGGAGCTAATACGGAGCGATTCCATTAAGTATGTGGGAATTGTAGTTGGAGGGTTTATATCTAAAGAAGCCTTAATGTGTGGCACACTCTTTTTTGTTTCATGAATAAATGAAAACATAACTTTTATTCTTATTTAAGATAGATTTTTCAATAGGCATGACATAAGGCAATTGATTGTCAGCCGGGAAAGACAAAGAATTAATGAAAGATATAAAATAATTTATATACCACCACTAGGTAGAGCAAGAATTGATATAAGCAAGTGAAATATAAAAGGGATTTAAACACAGGTTTTATTTATCAAATTTATGAGATCCTTTCACAACAGGATTGTGATCTCAGAAAAAAACTCTTTTAAAGCTGCTCCCTGCAGAGCGTTACTACTGCATACAACCTAAGTACTCCCTGCAGAGCGTTACTACTGCATACAACCTAAGTGCTCCCTGTAGATTTTTTCTACTGCATACAACCTAAGTGCTCCCTGCAGAGCATTACTACTGCATACAACCTAAGTGCTCCCTGCAGAGCGTTACTACTGCATACAACCTAAGTGCTCCCTGCAGAGCGTTACTACTGCATACAACCTAAGTGGCCTTTTCTGGTAACCACTATGTGTTACAATGACCACTTTGTTACTACCCGTAGCGTATCACACGATAAGACAGTGTTACTACCTATAATGTATAACAGTGGGATCACTCTCACAGGCACAAAGAAACATATATGTTCAATTCAGCACATATGTAATAATATTGGGATTGATGTCACAACTGAGGGCCTGAGTTGACGGGAGGCAACCTCAGTTGTAGGGGCTGAGATGTAACGGAACCTGGGAGGTTGTATCAGACCCCTAGACATGTAAGTAACATGTAGAATAACTGCCCGAAGGCGTGACCACGACAACCAGGATAAAAGTCAATGATGTTTATTATGACAAACTCCGTAACACAGCAGAAAATAAGAAAACATAAAAGTCAGCAGGACAATAATACAGTTCCTGGATACTACAGGGTGGCAAGGGCCACAGGCACTGGTAGTGTGAGACAGTTCTAATAATCTTCTAGTTGGAAAGTCCTTACCAGGCCTGACTGTAGCAATGGAGAGACCCCAGGATCGTACCAGCTGGTGTTCCAGGAAAGGCTGGGCTGCTGAAGATAAAACGGCTGCTGTGGATACTGGCTGGAACCAGACTGTTGTTGGTACGGAGTGGATACTGGATGGAACCAGTTAAATAATAAACGAACTTGAGAGCGATGAAATAATAATACCGGTGGAGAGTGGTAAACTGCAGAAAGGACACCGGCCCTTTAAGAGAAACAGTACACTGCTGGAAGCTGGGCTGGAAGCAGGTGATTGACTTGAGAGCGATGAAATAATAATACCGGTGGAGAGTGGTAAACTGCAGAAAGGACACTGGCCCTTTAAGAGAAACAGTACACTGCTGGAAGCTGGGCTGGAAGCAGGTGATTGACTTGAGAGCGATGAAATAATAATACCGGTGGAGAGTGGTAAACTGCAGAAAGGACACCGGCCCTTTAAGAGAAGCTGTACACTGCTGGAAGCTGGGCTGGAAGCAGGTGATTGTTGTAGCTGGAAACAGGTGAGTCCAGAATGGATCGGAGAGTCAGGCTACACCGCAGATGGAATGCTGGTGCGGGTCTCTATAGCAGAAGTCTGGGGACAGGAGCTGGAACCTGGAAGACAACCACAAGAGAGAGACAAACTGGAACTAGGTTAGACAACCAAAGCACTGACCCCTTCCTTGTTCAGGCACCTATTACTTATACCTGCAGCAAGGAAGGGGTTGGCTAGGCAATTATGCAAATCAACAATACAGACAGCAGATTGGTGGAAATGATCAGATGACAAAATCCAAGATGGCTGCGCCCATGCAGACACTTGGAGGGAAGTTTGGTTTGTAATCCATGTGAGAATTTAAACAATAGTGGCGACGCCGGCCACAGGAGACAGGAGACGCCAGACTGACAAGCGCACATTTAACCACGCGGGCACAGCGGAGGCCGCGGCTGATGAAATCACCACTCTGACATTCTGCATGTGGAAACTCAGGAACAGCGGGATCCGGTCCTGGAACGCTGAGCCAGCCTTAGGAGGCATCTGAAGGGTAAGTAATGGCGTCCAGATACCCGGATCGTGACAATTGAGAGGAAATGTTTTCCTATAACCAAGTATATCATTGTAAAACCCAGGCACCGATGTGATCAAGCAATAGTGAAACGTACGTCATCGGAAGCTCAGACATACACTGTCTCCGGGTGTGTGGATTTCAAACCTGACCCGGCGTCTGTGCTCTCGAGCGGCTCCCAGCGCAGCGTTACAAGTCTCCTAGCGGTACTGACACCGCTCTCTGCACAGCGCTACAGATTCCCAGCGGCATTGACACTGCAGCCACCATTTCGGGCAGGTACTCAGAGCGGCTCTCTCATTCCTGGGACACCGCTCACCTCCTCTGCAATGTGTACCCGCAACAGGGGAGGGAGCGACTGATCCCGGGGACAGCAGAAGCTGCTGCACTTCATCTTTCCTTCTGCTCTGGTGCTGGTGCTTTCCCTGCTCTCATTGTTCCCAGTCACTGCCCCACGGCACATGGGATAAAAGTAGAAGGGGGATTCAGCCTATATACACCAGAGCTTCTTTATATCTATCAGAGGAAGGATCTCTATCAGAAGAATGGTTATAGCACTGTTTATATAACAGCATATATTATCATTATTACAGGCTGCTACTCTCTCCCCAGCCTCATTTATTCTTCAGATGTTATATTTCTGTAGCGGGTGCTGGAGATACAGAAAGGTGGTTCTCCTGATTTGTGGAGTCATTGCATACAGACGTCATTACTAGTCACTGGTTACTACTCGTTATCTGACTGATTTATCTTTTCTCTGACGTCCTAGTGGATGCTGGGGACTCCGTAAGGACCATGGGGAATAGACGGCTCTGCAGGAGACTGGGAACAATTAAAGAAAGATTCAGGACTATCTGGTGTGCACTGGCTCCTCCCCCTATGACCCTCCTCAAGACCTCAGTTAAGATACTGTACCCGGAAGAGCTGACACAATAAGGAAGGATTTTGAATCCCGGGTAAGACTCATACCAGCCACACCAATCACACCGTACAACTCGTGATATGAACCCCGGTTAACAGTATGATAACAACGGAGCCTCTGAACAGATGGCTCGCAATAATGTGGAACAATAACTATTTACAAGTATTGCAGACAATCCGCACTTGGGATGGGCGCCCAGCATCCACTACGGACTACGAGAAATAGAATTACCGGTGAGTAAATTCTTATTTTCTCTGACGTCCTAGTGGATGCTGGGGACTCCGTAAGGACCATGGGGATTATACCAAAGCTCCCAAACGGGCGGGAGAGTGCGGATGACTCTGTAGCACCGAATGAGCAAACTCAAGGTCCTCCTCAGCCAGGGTATCAAATTTGTAAATTTTAGCAAAAGTGTTAGACCCTGACCAAGTAGCCGCTCGGCAAAGTTGCAGTGCCGAGACCCCTCGGGCAGCCGCCCAAGATGAACCCACCTTCCTTGTGGAGTGGGCTTTTACTGATTTTGGCTGTGGTAGTCCTACCGCAGAATGCGCAAGCTAAATAGTGTTACAAATCCAGCGAGCAATGGTCTGCTTAGAAGCAGGAGCACCCAGCTTATTGGGTGCATACAGGATAAACAGCGAATCAGTTTTCCTGACTCCAGCCGTCCTGCAAACATACATTTTCAGGGCCCTGACTACGTCCAGCAACTTGGAATCCTCCAAGTCCCTAGTAGCCGCAGGCACCACAATAGGTTGGTTCAAGTGAAACGCTGATACCACCTTCGGGAGAAACTGAGGACGAGTCCTCTACTCTGCCCTATCCAAATGGAAAATCAGATAAGGGCTTTTACACAACAAAGCCGCCAATTCTGATACACGCCTGGCCAAAGCCAGGGCCAACAACATGACCACTTTCCACGTGAGATATTTCAAATCCACGGTTTTAAGTGGCTCGAACCAATGTTACTTCAGGAATCCCAAAACCACATTGAGATCCCAAGGTGCCACTGGAGGCACGTAAGGAGGTTGAATATGCAGAACTCCCTTGACAAAAGTCTGAACTTCAGGCAACGAAGCCAGTTCCTTTTGAAAGAAAATCGACAGAGCCGAAATCTGGACCTTAATGGACCCCAATTTGAGGCCCATCGTCACCCCTGCTTGCAGGAAATGCAGGAAACGACCCAGTTGAAATTCCTCCGTTGGGGCCTTCTTGGCCTCACACCAACCCACATATTTTCGCCAAATGCGGTGATAGTGGGTTGCAGTCACATCCTTCCTGGCCTTGATCAGGGTAGGAATGAATTCCTCCGGAATACCTTTTTCCTTCAGGATTGGCGTTCAACCGCCATGCCGTCAAACGCAGCCACGGTAAGTCTTGGAACAGGCAGGGCCCCTGCTGCAGCAGGTCCCGCCTTAGTGGTAGAGGCCATGGGTCCTCTGAGAGCATCTCTTGAAGTTCCGGGTACCAAGTTCTTCTTGGCCAATCCGGAACCACGAGTATAGTTCTCACTCCTCCCCTTCGTATTATTCTCAGCACCTTGGGAATAAGAGGCAGAGGGGGAAACACGTAAACTGACTGGTACACCCACGGTGTCACTAGAGCGTCCACAGCTATCGCCTGAGGGTCTCTTGACCTGGCGCAATATCTTTTTAGCTTTTGGTTGAGGCGGGACGCCATCATATCTACCTGTGGTCTTTCCCAACGGTTTACAATCAATTGGAAGACTTCTGGATGAAGCCCCCACTCTCCCGGGTGAAGGTCGTGTCTGCTGAGGAAGTCTGCTTCCCAGTTATCCACTCCCGGAATGAACACTGCTGACAGTGCTAGCACGTGATTTTCCGCCCACCGGAGAAACCTTGTGGCTTCTGCCATTGCCCTCCTGCTTCTTGTGCCGCCCTGTCTGTTTACATGGGCGACCGCCGTGATGTTGTCTGATTGGCTCAGAACCGGTTTGTTTTGAAGCAGGGAACCTGCTTGGCATAGGGCATTGTAAATGGCTCTTAGCTCCAGGATATTTATGTGTAGTGAAATCTCCTGATTTGACCACAGCCCTTGGAAATTTCTTCCCTGTGTGACTGCTCCCCAGCCCCGAAGGCTGGCATCCGTGGTCACCAGGACCCAGTCCTGTATTCCGAATCTGCGGCCCTCTAGGAGATGAGCCCTATGCAGCCACCACAGTAGTGACACCCTGGTCCTTGCCGACAGGGTTATCCGCTGCTGCATCTGGAGATGCGACCCGGACCATTGGTCCAACAGGACCCACTGGAAAATCCTTGCGTGGAACCTTCCGAATGGAATTGCTTCGTACGAAGCTACCATTTTTCCCAGGACTTGCGTGCATTGATGTACCGACACCTGTCCTGGTTTTAGGAGGTTTCTGACTAGAGATGACAACTCCTCGGCTTTTTCCACTGGAAGAAACACTTTTTTCTGGTCTGTGTCCAGAATCATTCCCAGGAACAGAAGACGTGTCGTCGGGACCAGCTGTGACTTTGGGATATTGAGAATCCAGCCGTGCTGCTGCAGCACTTCCCGAGAAAGTGCTACCCCCACTAACAACTGTTCCTTGGACCTCGCCTTTATCAGGAGATCGTCCAAGTACGGGATAATTAAAACCCCCTTCTTCCGAAGGAGTATCATCATTTCGGCCATTACCTTGGTAAAGACCATCGGTGCCGTGGATAACCCAAACGGCAGCGTCTGGAACTGATAGTGACAGTCCTGTACTACAAACCTGAGGTACTCCTGGTGAGGAGGGTAAATGGGGACATGCAGGTAGGCATCCTTGATGTCCAGGGAGACCATGTAATCCCCCTTGTCCAGGCTTGCAATAACCGCCCTGAGCGATTCCATCTTGAACTTGAATCTTTTGATATATGTGTTCAAGGATTTTAAATTTAAGATGGGTCTCACCGAACCGTCCGGTTTCGGTACCATAAACATTGTGGAATAGTAACCCTTTCCTTGTTGAAGGAGGGGTACCTTAACAATCACTTGCTGTGAATACAGTTTTTGGATAGCCACCAACACTGCCTCCCTGGCAGAGGGAGTTGCTGGTATGACAGATTTTAGGAAATGGCAGGGGGGAGACGTCTCGAATTCCAGCCTGTACCCCTGAGATACTACTTGAAGGATCCAGGGATCCACCTGTGAGAGAGCCCACTGTGCGCTGAAATTTCTGAGACGGGCCCCCACCGTACCCGGGTCCGCCTGTGAATCCCCAGCGTCATGCTGTGGACTTACCGGACGCGGGGGAGGACTTCTGCTCTTGGGAACTGGCTGTATGCTGCAGTTTTTTCCCTCTACCTTTGCCTCTCGGCAGAAAGGATGCACCTCTAGCCCTCTTGTTTTTATGGGGCCGAAAGGACTGTACTTGATAATACGGTGCTTTATTTTGCTGTGGGGTAGCCTGTGGCAAAAATGTCGATTTCCCAGCTGTAGCTGTGGAAACGAGATCTGAAAGACCATGCCCAAACAGTTCCACCCCCTTATAAGGCAAAACTTCCATGTGCCTTTTTGAATCGGCATCACCTGACCACTGCCGAGTCCATAACCCCCTTCTGGCGGCAATGGAGATTGCGCTTATTTTTGATGCCAGCCGGCAAATATCCCTCTGTGCATCACGCATGTATAAGACGGCGTCTTTTATATGCTCTATCGTCAGCAAAATATTGTCCCTATCCATAGTATCAATATTATCCGACAGGGAATCTGACCACGCAGCTGCAGCACTGCACATCCATGCCGATGCAATAGCTGGTCTCAATATAATGCCCGTGTGTGTGTATATAGCTTTAAGGGTAGTTTCCTGCTTTCTATCAGCAGGTTCCTTTAGGGCGGCCGTATCCGGAGACGGTAGTGCCACCTTTTTTGATAAACGTGTAAGCGCTTTATCTACCCTAGGGGGTGTTTCCCAACGTGACCTATCCTCTGGCGGGAAAGGGTACGCTGCCAATAACCGTTTAGAAATTATCAATTTCTTATCGGGGGAAGTCCACGTTTCCTCACACACCTCATTTAATTCCTCAGATGCAGGAAAAACTACTGGTAGTTTTTTCTCACCAAATTTAATACCCTTTTTTGTGGTACTTGGGGTACTATCAGAAATGTGTAATACATTTTTCATTGCCTCAATCATGTAACGTTATGCCCTATTGGAAGGTACACTAGTCTCATCGTCGTCGACACTGGAGTCGGTATCCGTGTCAACATCTGTGTCTGCCATCTGAGGTAGCGGGCGTTTTAAAGCCCCTGATGACATTTGAGACGCTTGGACAGGCACAAGCTGAGTAGCCGGCTGTCCTATGTCGTCAAACCTTTTATGTAAGGAGCTGACACTGTCACGTAATTCCTTCCATAAGTCCATCCACACAGGTGTCGACCCCGCAGGGGGTGACATCACATTCACAGGCATTTGCTCTGCCTCCACATCATTATCCTCATCATACATGTCGACACAGCAGTACCGACACACAGCACACACACAGGGAATGCTCTGACAGAGGACAGGACCCCACAAAGCCCTTTGGGGAGACAGAGGGAGAGTATGCCAGCACACACCAGAGCGCTATATAAGACAGGGATATCACTATACAGAGTGTTTTCCCCTATAGCTGCTTGTATTATATATACTGCGCCTACATTTATTGCCCCCCCTCTCTTTTTTACCCTTTCTGTAGTGCAGGACTGCAGGGGAGAGCCAGGGAGCGATCCTTCCAGCGGAGCTGTGAGGGAAAATGGCGCCAGTGTGCTGAGGAAGATGGCTCCGCCCCTTTTTCGGCGGGCTTTCTCCCGCTGTTTGTGTAAATCTGGCAGGGGTAATTTACACCTATATAACCTCTAGGGCTATATATGGTGTCAGTTTTGCCAGCCAAGGTGTTAATATTGCTGCTCAGGGCGCCCCCCCCCCCCCAGCGCCCTGCACCCATCAGTGACCGGAGTGTGTGGTGTGCATGAGGAGCAATGGCGCACAGCTGCAGTGCTGTGCGCTACCTTGGAGAAGACAGAAGTCTTCAGCCGCCGATTTTCCGGACACTTCTTGCTTCTGGCTCTGTAAGGGGGACGGCGGCGCGGCTCCGGGACCGGACGACAAGGTCGGGTCCTGTGTGGGATCCCTCTGGAGCTAATGGTGTCCAGTAGCCTAAGAAGCCCAAGCTACCACCAGTTAGGTAGGTTCACTTCTTCTCCCCTTAGTCCCTCATTGCAGTGAGCCTGTTGCCAGCAGGTCTCACTGAAAATAAAAAAACTAAAATATACTTTCTTTCTAGGAGCTCAGGAGAGCCTCCTAGTGTGCATCCAGCTCGGCCGGGCACAAAAATCTAACTGGGGTCTGGAGGAGGGTCATAGGGGGAGGAGCCAGTGCACACCAGATAGTCCTGAATCTTTCTTTAATTGTGCCCAGTCTCCTGCAGAGCCGTCTATTCCCCCTGGTCCTTACGGAGTCCCCAGCATCCACTACGGACTACGAGATATAGAATTACCGGTGAGTAAATTCTTATTTATATCAGGCGTCACTCAGTGATTGGCAATAGTATTGTGTAGATACATGTTGGGACAACTTAGCAGGCCTTTGGAATGAAACAGGCAGAAAGCTGGATATTATCTATGCACTAACCTTGCGATAATATAATGTATACCTCGCTCTGTTACAGGGTTTCATAGTGTATACCTTGTTACAGGGAATATCCCTTCTCAATAACAATATTGTCACAGAAGTGATACAAATGTGTAGAATTGGATATGCATGCCTTAGAGAACTGTGCTCTGTTACAGGGTTACACATGATATGCTCAGTCACAGGAGAACACCTTTTATTACCAACAATATTGTTTTATTCCATGTGCAGATCTTTGTGATGTGATCAGTTATCAATTTATATATGTACTGAATGGGTAACACATGTGATTGGGGATTCTGATCTGGTACAGGGTTTTACAATGATATACTTGTTATAGGAAAACATTTCCTCTCAATACCAATATTATTACATATGTGCTGAATTGTACATATATGTTTCTTTGTGCCTGTGAGAACGATCCCACTGTTATACATTATAGGGAGTAACACTGTCTTATCGTGTGATATGCTACGGGTAGTAACAAAGTGGTCATTGTAAGACATAGCGGTTACCAGAAAAGGCTACTTAGGTTGTATGCAGCAGTAACGCTCTGCAGGGAGCACTTAGATTGTAAGCAGTAGTAATGCTCTGCAGGGAGCACTTAAGTTGTATGCAGTAGTAATGCTCTGCAGGGAGCACTTAGGTTGTATGCAGTAGTGACGCTCTGCAGGGAGCACTTAGGTTGTATGCAATAGTAATGCTCTGCAGAGAGCACTTAGGTTGTATGTAGTAGTAATGCTCTGCAGGGAGCACTTAAGTTGTATGCAGTAGTAATGCTCTGCAGGGAGCACTTAGGTTGTATGCAGTAGTAATGCTCTGCAGGGAGCACTTAGGTCAGTGTTTCCCAACCGCGGTCCTCAAGGCACACCAACAGTCCTGGTTTTAGTGATATCCAGGCTTGGACACAGGTGACTTAATTAGTACCTCAGTTATTTTGATTTAACCATCTGTGCTGAAGCCTGGATATCACTAAAACCTGCACTGTTGGTGTGCCTTGAGGACCGCGGTTCGGAATGCCTGACTTAGGTTGTATGCAGTAGTAACGCTCTGCAGGGAGCACTTAGGTTGTATGCAGTAGTAATGCTCTGCAGGGAGCACTTAGCTTGTATGCGGTAATAATGCTCTGCAGGGAGAACTTAGGTTGTATGCAGTAGTAACGCTCTGCAGGGAGCACTTAGGCTGTATGCAGTAGTAACGCTCTGCAGGGAGCACTTAGATTGTATGCAGTAGTAACGCTCTGCAGGGAGCACTAATGTTGTATGCAGTAGTAACGCTCTGCAGGACGCAGCTGTAAAACTGTTTTTTTTTTTAGATCACAATCCCGTTGTGAAAGGAACTCATAAATTTGATAAATAAAACCTGTGTTTAAATTCCTTTTATATTTCACTTGCTTATATCAGTTATTGCTCTACCCATATACCCATACATAGGTAGTGCTGGTATATAAATTATTTTATATTTTTCATTTATTTCTTGTCTTTCCAGGCTGACAATCAATTGCCTTATGTCAAGCCTATTGAAAAATCTATCTTAAATAAAAATAATAAAAGTTATGTTTTAATTTATTCATGAAACATAAAGAAAAAAAGAGTGCGCCACACATTAAGGCTTCTTTAGATATAAGGCCACTAGCGTTTTTTCCTAAACCCCCTAACCAGTCATTGCAATTTGCTTAATGGCGCACCTCCAACCAGATTAGCTAATCTTTGGTATTAACACTTTTGGATTATTCCCTCTATCGGTTGGTTCATACATAGAAGGATCATAAAACAATTATAATTTGGGCCTGTGCATAGTCCCTCAGACTTATCGTCTTCCCTGGAAATACTTGTGGATGGAGCCCTTCATTCGCTTTGCCAGGATTCAAGGGTGGTCAATCTGTTGAAATCAGAGCACTACATTTTGGCTCGATCCTAGGTGTAAAGCCTACGTTGTATCTCTCTTTCCGGACACAAGTCTGCAGAGGTGGAAAGACCTGCTGGTGAGAAAATTGTCAACTCAAGCGGAACGTGATCCGTCAACAGCTCCTCCTTTATTTTCTCCAGCAACTGGGGCTGCAAGGAAAAGGATAACATTTCCGAGCCCACCCGTTGGACACAAACGTAAAATACAAGTGACACATTAACAGGAAATTGTTTCTGTCACCATAGTGACAATTATCTGGAAATAAGATAATACACAGACACAAAATGACTCAACCGAAATCTTTTGTTTTTAAACAACTTTATTTAATATCTTTAATACACAGATTTTTCTCTATATTTTAAACTTAAAAAATACTTTACTCTGCACAACATGGATAAAATATCCTTTAAAGCACAGAAACAATTCAAGTTACATTATAGTATTGCACGTAAGTAAAACAGATACATATCAGGAGAGCCAAAACCCTATGGGGGTCATTCAGACCCAGCCGCAATAGTGGCCCGCAGCAGTTTACTGGTGGTGACAAAATGCACGTGCAGAGGCTGCAGACACACACATTGTGGCCGCATCCCTGAGGGGTGAATGAGGGCGGGCCAGGACCATTTTCCAGGGGCTGCGTGATGTCACATCTGCATTCATCTCTGATTAACCCCCTATAAGCTTCCAGAGTGCACCTCATATCTCATCTTTTCCAAGTTACTACAAATAATATGAGATCGGTAGCAGCACTACTTTCAGGATTATTACACAGAACACACATAAAGGCTGACACAGCAAATAACAGTAACACATACAAGAGATTAATTAGAAATAAGGAAGCATAATCATCATTAAGTCTAATTGTCAACTGGTTCTGTGCAGGACCCATACACCTCGTTACTACCTCCAGCAGCCCCTGGTACTGCACTGTGACCATCCACCCTGTCTTCCCCCACTATTGCCACCCACCCTGTCTCCTCCCACTACTGCCACCCGCCCTGCCTCTCCCACTACTGCCACTGCCCTGTCTCCCCTTCTGACACCTTAGCACTGCTTGGGGACAATATTACCCACAGACAGTGCCTCTGGCAGCACCCGCTACAGCACTAGTGCCACCCACCCTGTCTCCACCTCTGACATCTCAGCACTGCTTGGGTATTCTTGGTACTGCTGGTAACAGTCCTTTATCTGCAGGTTGAAGTAAGAAAGCAGGGCAGTAATGAGGCAGAAGCTGCTTCTGGTACCATGAACCCTGGTCATGTAGGGCTGGGAGAGTCAGTAAGATTATGTAATAGTCCCCATCTGACAGGCAGCCGGTGAAGGTTGTAGAGAATGGGTGTTATGTGGCAGGAACGGGCTGGTTAGGTAACAGCCTGGCTGCTGCATTCTGTACAAGCTACAAGCGGTGCAATTCTTTTGATGGGAGACCCAGGTAGAGGACATTGCAGTACTCTATGCGTGATGATACAAGTGTATGTATGACTGTAGGTAGATCTTCTGAGGGAAATAAGTGCTGGAGTCTGGCTCTGTTCCTCAGATGAGGATCTGATTGTGGCTGATACCTGATCTCTAAGTGTCACTCCACCATCCAGGACACCAAGATTCCGCATATGGGGGGTCATTCCGAGTTGTTCGCTCGTTGCCGATTTTGGCAACGGAGCGATTAATGTGAAAATGCGCATGCACATGCTACGCAGTGCGCTAAGTATTTTAGCTCAAACTTTGTAGATTTACTCACGGCAGAACAAAGAATTTTCATTGTTGAAGTGATCGGAGTGTGATTGACAGGAAGTGGGTGTTTTTGGCCGAAAACTGGAAGTATGCAGAAAAACGCAGGCATGCCAGGATAAAACGCAGGAGTGTCTGGAGAAACGGGGGAGTGCCTGGCCGAATGCAGGGCCTGTTTGTGACGTCAAACCAGGAACTAAACGGCCTGAGCTGATCTTAGTGTAGGAGTAGGTCTGGAGCTACTCAGAAACTGCTAAGAATTTTTTATTCGTTATTCTGCTAATCTTTTGTTCACAATTCTGCTAAGCGAAGATACACTCCCAGAGGGCGGCGGCCTAGCGTGTGCAATGCTGCTACAATCAGCTAGCGAGCAAACAACTCGGAATCACCCCCATGATCAGCATTTTGTAATTCTGAAACCCCAAGCGTAATTCTGCTTGGTAGGCAAAGCTGAGCTGTAGCCCTGTCCTTTGTTGGTGAGCTTCTATCATAAGGACCTGTTTCACCAGGACTGAGTCACAGCCAACTGGCATCACCCACACCTGGAGCTCAGTTAGACAACCATTTAGGATTGGTACTGGGTTCTCAGTACCCAGAGCAAAAGACAGGTCATCTGCATAGAAGTGGTAGATGAGGACATGACATCTGATTATTATACCCAGTGGTAGCATGTATATTGCAAAAAGCATAGGAGATAGGATAAGAACCTTGAAAAACAACGCATGGCAATGATGAGTATACTCCAGAAGATTAAAATGGTTCCTCAACTGAGTGATGTCTATTGTGTGCAACAAGAGCTGATTTATTTCTCAGAGTATAGAAATGGCCTCTCACCTGTGTGACTTCTCTGATGTATAACACAAACTGATTTTCGTGCAAAACATTTCCCACACTCAGAACATGGAAAAGGCCTCTCATCTGTGTGAATTATCTGATGTATAACACGTTGTGATTTCTGTGTAAAACATTTTCCACACTCAGAACATGGAAATGGCTTCCCACCTGTGTGACTTCTCTGATGCTTAACAAGATCTGATTTGTTTGCAAAACATTTCCCACACTCAGAACATGGAAAAGGCTTCTCACCTGTGTGAATTCTCTGATGTATAACAAGTTGTGATTTATGTGTAAAACATTTTCCACACTCAGAACATGGAAATGGCTTCTCACCTGTGTGACTTCTGTTATGTTTAACAAGATGTGATTTGTGTGCAAAACATTTTCCACACTCAGAACATGGAAATGGCTTCTCACCTGTGTGACTTCTCTGATGTTTAACAAGATCTGATTTCTGTGTAAAACATTTCCCACACTCAGAACATGGAAATGGCTTCTCACCTGTGTGACTTCTGTTATGTCTAACAAGATGTGATTTGTGTGCAAAACATTTCCCACACTCAGAACATGGAAAAGGCTTCTCATCTGTGTGACTTCTCTGATGTATAACAAGTAGGTATTTCCAGGTAAAACTTTTCCTGCACTCAGAGCAAGAAAATGGCTTCTCACGTGTGTGACTTCTCTCATGTATAACAAGATTTGATATGTGTGCAAAACATTTCCCACACTCAGAACATGGAAATGGCTTCTCACCTGTGTGACTTCTCTGATGTTTAACAAGATCTGATTTCTGTGTAAAACATTTCCCACACTCAGAACATGGAAATGGCCTCTCACCTGTGTGAGTTCTGTGATGTGTAACAAGATCTGATTTGTATGCAAAACATTTCCCACACTCAGAACATGGAAATGGCTTCTCACCTGTGTGACTTCTCTGATGTCTAACAAGCCATGATTTCCGTGTAAAACATTTCCCACACTCAGAACATGGAAATGCCTTCTCGCCTATGTGACTTTTCTGATGTATAACAAGATCTGATTTGTATGTAAAACATTTCTCACACTCCGGACATATCAGTGGCCTTTCACCTACCTTACCTGTTTGTGGGTTAATAGGCTTTGTGTTCTGTGTAAAACATTTGGCATCTATAGAACAGGGAAACTCTGTATCTACTGTCAGAGCTGTAACAGATGCACCAATATCAGAGTGATCAGGAGAACATTTCCCAGGATCAGGGGGATCAGCTGATAGAGCTGTATGTATAATTGGGGTAATGGGGTTATCTCCTGGAGAATCCTGTCTACTGTCATTATCTCCTATTTCACAATCCGGGGATAACATTAGATGTCCTTCTGAGATATTCCTGCTTGTGTGTCCATCTGCTGGAAATAAAACACATTATGGAAATGTGACATTTTCTGTAACAATATTAATCTTGTAAACAATAGGAGAAGACGACTCTCTGGGACACTTAATTATAAATATGTGTGTATAATAAAACAACTTTAATGAAGGCTTTATAATATTGTGTCTCAGACTATCATTGTGTCCACCCTCCTGAGAACACTCACAATAACAAATGTAATAATAAGATTTTACTCACCGGTAAATCTATTTCTCGTAGTCCGTAGTGGATGCTGGGGACTCCGTAAGGACCATGGGGAATAGACGGCCTCCGCAGGAGCCTGGGCACTCTAAAGAAAGATTTAGTATTACCTGGTGTGCACTGGCTCCTCCCTCTATGCCCCTCCTCCAGACCTCAGTTAAGGAAACTGTGCCCGGAAAAGCTGACATTACGAGGAAAGGATTTTGGAATCCAGGGTAAGACTCATACCAGCCACACCAATCACACCGTATAACTTATGATAAACTTACCCAGTCAACAGTATGAACAACAACAGAGCATCAAACAATGGATGCCAACATAACATAACCCTTTATTAAGCAATAACTATATACACGTATTGCAGAAAGTCTGCACTTGTGACGGGCGCCCAGCGTCTACTACGGACTATAAAAACTAGATTTACCGGTGAGTAAAAACTTATTTTCTCTAACGTCCTAGTGGATGCTGGGGACTCCGTAAGGACCATGGGGATTTTACCAAAGCTCCCAAACGGACGGGAGAGTGCGGATGACTCTGCAGCACCGAATGGGCAAACACAAGGTCCTCCTCAGCCAGGGTATCAAACTTGTAGAACTTAGCAAATGTGTTTTAACCCGACCATGTAGCTGGGGGGCAAAGCTGTAATGCCGAGACCCCTCGGGCAGCCGCCCAAGAAGAGCCCACTTTTCTTGTGGAGTGGGCTTTCACAGAGTTTGGATGTGGCAATCCAGCCGCAGAACGAGCCTGCTGAATCGTGTTACAGATCCAGCGAGCAATGGTTTGCTTTGAAGCCGGAGCACCCAGCTTGTTGGATGCATACAGGATAAACAGTGAGTCAGTTTTCCTGATTTCAGCCGTCCTGGTTACATAGATCTTCAAAGCACTGACTACATCAAGCAAATTGGAATCCTCCAAGTCACGAGTAGCCGCAGGCACCACAATGGCTTGGTTCAAATGAAAAGATGACACCACCTTCGGCAGAAATTGCGGACGAGTCCGAAATTCTGCCCTGTCCATATGGAAAACCAGATAGGGGCTTTTACATGACAAAGCTGCCAATTCTGACAAACGCCTAGCCGAAGCTAAGGCCAATAAGCATGACCACTTTCCACGTGAGATACTTCAGCTCCACGGTCTTAAGTGGCTCAAACCAGTGGGATTTCAGGAAACCAACACCACGTTGAGATCCCAAGGTGCCACTGGTGGCACAAAAGGGGCCTGAATATGCAGCACTCCCTTACCAACGTCTGAACCTCAGGAAGAGAAGCAAGTTCCTTTTGAAAGAAAATGGATAGAGCTGAATCTGGACCTTGATAGATCCCAACTTCAAGCACATAGTCACTCCAGACTGTAGGAAGTGCAGGAACTGGCCCAGCTGGAATTCCTCTATAGGGGCCTTCCTGGCCTCACACCAGGCAACATATTTACGCATATGCGGTGATTGCCGTCACGTCCTTCCTAGCCTTTATCAGCGTAGGAATAACTTCATCTGGAATGCCTTTTTACGCTAGGATCCTGCGTTCAACCGCCATGCCGTCAAAAGCAGCCGCGGTAAGTCTTGGAACAGACAGGGCCCCTGTTGCAGCAGGTCCTGTCTGAGAGGCAGAGGCCATGGGTCCTCTGTGAGCATTTCTTGCAGTTCCGGGTACCAAGTCCTTCTTGGATAATCCGGAACAATGGTGGTCATTCCGAGTTGTTTGCTCTGTAATTTTCTTTGCATCGCAGCGATTTTCCGCTTATTGCGCATGCGCAATATTCGCACTGCGACTGCGCCAAGTAAATTTGCTATGCAGTTAGGAATTTTACTCACGGCATTACAAGGTTTTTTCTTCGTTCTGGTGATCGGAGTGTGATTGACAGGAAGTGGGTGTTTCTGGGCGGAAACTGGCCGTTTTATGGGTGTGTGTGAAAAAACGCTACCGTTTCTGGGAAAAACGCGGGAGTGGCTGGAGAAACGTAGGAGTGTCTGGGCGAACGCTGGGTGTGTTTGTGATGTCAAACCAGGAACGACACTGACTGAACTGATCGCACTGGCAGAGTAAGTCTCGAGCTACTCAGAAACTGCACAGAGATGTCTTTTCGCAATATTGCGAATCTTTCGTTCTAAATTTAAAGATGCTAAGATTCACTCCCAGTAGGCAGCGGCTTAGCGTGTGCAATGCTGCTAAAAGCAGCTTGCGAGCGAACAACTCGGAATGAGGGCCAATGAGAACAATTGTTCTCACTCCTCTTTTTCTTACGATTCATAGCACCTTGGGTATGAGAGGAAGAGGAGGAAACACATAGACCGACTGGAACACCCACAGTGTTACTAGTGCGTCCACAGCTATCGCCTGAGGGTCTCTTGACCTGGAGCAATACTTTTGTAGCTTTTTGTTGAGACGGGATGCCATCATGTCCACCTGTGGCAGTTCCCATTGATTTGTAATCTGGTTGAAGACTTCTTGATGAAGTCCTAACTCTCCCGGGTGGAGGTCGTGCCTGCTGAGGAAGTCTGCTTCCCAGTTGTCCACTCCCAGAATGAACACTGCTGACAGTGCTTGCACGTGATTCTCCGTCCAACGAAGAATCCTGGTGGCTTCCGCCATCGCTACTCGGCTTCTTGTGCCGCCCTGGCGGTTTACATGAGCCACTGCGGTGATGTTGTCTGACTGAATCAGCACCAGTTGGTTACGAAGCAGAGGTTCCGCTTGACTCAGGGCATTGTATATGGCCCTTAGTTCCAGGATATTTATGTGCAGACAAGCCTCCAGACTTGACCACAACCCTTGGAAGTTTCTTCCCTGAGTGACTGCTCCCCATCCTCGGAGGCTCGCATCCGTGGTCACCAGGACCCAGTCCTGTATGTCGAACCTGCGGCCCTCGAGAAGGTGAGCACTCTGCAGCCACCACAGAAGAGACACCCTGGCTCTGGGGGATAGGGTGATCAGCCGATGCATCTGAAGATGCGATCCGGTGTTATGCACACCAGTGCCTGCAGGAATGTACTGGTGTCTGAACGGAGAGGGATGCAAAACAAATGAACTCACTGACAGACTGGGGAATATGACATTACGTACACAGAAGGTGATAGGGTAACAAAATAAACACAAAGTGAACAGAGAAGCCCAGAGGCTAAGAAACTGGGTGTCTCCCTAGTATTATGAATGCTCAGATGGAAAAAGCGAGATGTTGTGTTTTAATACGTAGAGAACCCGAAATGCTGTTGCTAAGGGCAACAGCAAAACCCTAAAGGGTTACCAACGGGTGTGGCAGTAAACTCCTTGGTCAGAGATGGAATGATAGACACAAGGAGAGTCTCCACAATCCTAATCCTCACTTGCAGTGCACAGGTTCAGCTTACTGCCACTAAACTGACACCTGAACACCTTGCACAGTGAGACAGGATTTAGGCAGGCAAGTCTGAGAATACAGCCACAAACTTGCTAAGTTCACAGAGTAGCAAAAGAACCCCAGCAAGTTAAACGACTGACTCCAGTCTTACTGCTAGGTCTGGGTTGGCAGAGTGTAGTACCAAATCCCCAGGCCTATTTGCAGTAAGCAACAACAAATACAAAGCTACACAGTACTGGCTAACTTTGAGGAACTAACTAACCAACAAAGATTCATCAGCATCTGCTTAACCTAAGAAGAGGGTTTATAAAGCAGGTGCTGTCCACGCCCCACTCAGACCTCACAGACTGTGAGCACAAAAACCAGCACCGGATCCCCTGCCGTGCACAGAGCCTGTAACCACTGCACAGCAAAAGTCCCGAACCGGAGTATCAGCTGCGCTCAGGTTACTCCGCTAGCACTTGTCTCCCGGTTGCCATGACGACGTGGCAGCACAGGGCAGGAGACCCTAACAGTACCCCCCCTCTGACGAGGGGTCAAAGAACCCCTACCACCGGGTTTATCGGGGAACTGCGAGAAGAAAGAGCGTATCAGTCTGGGGGTATGAAGATCACAACTGCGCACCCACGACCGCTCCTCCGGGCCATACCCCTTCCAGTGCACCAAAAATGACAGCCGACCCCAAACAATCTTGGAGTCAAGAATCCTTACAACAACAAACTCCCTCTGGCCACGTATCAGAAGAGGGGAAGGTCTTCCACTGGAAGGATTACTAATCGCCCGTTTTAAAAGGGAACAATGAAATGTTTTATTGATACCCAAAGAATGGGGCAGATCTAACTGAAATGCCACCGGATTGATAACCCTGGTGATCTTATAAGGGCCGATGAACCGGGGGCCTAACTTATGAGATGGGTGTCTCAACTTCAAATTCTTGGTAGACAACCAGACGAAGTCTCCTAATTTGAAGCTGCAGGGTCTTTTCCGCTTATCAAAAACCCTTTTGGTCACTAATGACACAGACACAAGGGCTTTCTTCACTTTCCTCCAAATACCTCTAAGGACCGAAACCACAGAGGAACCACCAGGCATGGAGTCCAGGGGGTCAAAATAATTGGCCTTAGGATGATGCCCATACACACAAAGGAAGGGAGAGATCCCTGTAGCAGAGTGAGCCGAGTTGTTATAGGCAAACTCCGCCATGGACAGATGAGCAACCCAGTCAGTCTGACACTTGGAGACATAACACCTGAGGAACTGCTCCAAGGACTGGTTCACCCTTTCAGTCTACCCATTAGACTGCGGATGGTAGCCTGACGACAAGCTGACAGAAATCTGGAGATCGGAACAAAATGCCCTCCAGAATTTGGCCACAAACTGGGATCCGCGGTCAGAGACCACATCAAGTGGCAACCCGTGGAGACGCACAACATGCAGCATAAATAATTCAGACAGGCGTCTGGCCGATGGCAGCCCAACCAGTGGAACGAAGTGCGCCATCTTCGAAAACCTGTCAACGACAACCCAGATGGCTGTCATCCCCGAGGATTTGGGCAAGTCCACCACAAAATCCATTGAAATGTGGGTCCATGGCTTAGATGGGATAGAGAGTGGATGTAATGGGCCAACAGGAACCCCTCTAGGAGTCTTATTTCGGGCACAGATGTCACATGCCCGAACCCACTGATCCACATTCTTAGCCACCGAGGGCCACCACACCGCCCTAGATAGCAACTCCCGAGTTCTGGCAATACCCGGGTGACCTGCCGACTTCTTGGCATGGAATTCCAGGAACACTCGCTGTCTTAACCTAGGAGGCACAAACAAAAGACCTACCGGAAGGTCTGGAGGAGCCTGCTCCTGTGCTCTAAGGACTAATGACAAGAGGTCCTGGGTAATGCCCACTTTAATACATGATGGGGACACAATGGGCAACGGCTCCTCGGTGGTCTCCTGGATTGGAGCAAAACTCAGCGAGAGCGCATCAGCCTTGATGTTTTTTGACCCAGGGCGATATGTTATCAAAAAATTAAAGCGAGCAAAAAACAAAGCCCATTGTGCCTGCCTGGCATTGAGACGCTTCGCTGACTCTAAATATGCCAGATTCTTATGGTTGGTGAGAATTGAGACCACAAACTTAGCCCCCTCAAGCCAGTGTCTCCACTCCTCGAGTGCATCCTTAATAGCCAACAATTCCCGGTTACCCACGTCATAATTCATCTCGGCAGGCGAAAATTTACGGGAAAAGTAAGCACAGGGATGAAGGCGATTATCAGACACTCCCATCTGAGAGAGCACTGCCCCAATACCCATCTCAGAGGCATCCACCTCCACCACAAAAGGACGCTCTGGATCTGGGTGTCGCAGCACCTTCGCCGAGACAAATGCCCTTTTGAGACGGGCAAAAGCCGCTTTAGCCTCACAAGACCAGTGAGCAACATCCGCCCCTTTCTTAGTGAGTGCCACCAAGGGCGCCACTATAGACGAAAATCCAGCGATAAATCGTCTATAAAAATTCGCAAAGCCCAGGAAACGCTGAAGCGCCTTCAAACTAGTGGGCTGCACCCAATCCAGGACTGCCTGTACCTTGGAACCCTCCATTTGGAAACCTTCTGGGGAGATTATATATCCTAGAAATGCGATTTGCTGAACTTCAAATTCGCACTTCTCCAGCTTCGCCCCAAGCCGGTGGTCTCTGAGTTTCTGGAGGACTAAGCGTACATGCTTCCGATGTTCCTCCAGGGAATGGGAGAAGATTAGGATGTCATCTAAGTATACAACTAAGAATCTATCCAAATATTCCCTGAGCACATCATTCATGAAATCCTGGAAGACTGCCGGGGCATTACAGAGCCCAAAAGGCATCACCAAATATTCATAATGCCCTGAGTGGGTATTAAAGGCAGTCTTCCATTCATCCCCCTCTCTTATTCAGATTAGATTGTACGCCCCGCGTAGGTCAATCTTAGAAAAAATGGTGGCAGTACGAAGCTGGTCAAACAACCCCGAAATGAGAGGCAGTGGGTATGAGTTTTTAATCGTGATACGGTTCAATTCCCTGAAGTCGATGCAGGGTCGCAACGAACCATCCTTTTTACCCACGAAGAAGAACCCCGACCCAACTGGAGACTGTGAAGGTCTGATAAATCCTTTAGCCAAGTTCTCCTGAATGTACTCTGCCATAGCCTGAGTCTCAGGACGTGACAGGGAGTACAACCTGCTCTTGGGAAGCTTAGCATTTGTCAACAAATCAATGGCACAGTCATAGGGGCGATGGGGAGGTAGTACCTCTGCAACTTTTTTGGAGAACACGTCCGCAAAATCTGCATAACACCCTGGCAATCCTGGCAAACTTAGCTGCGAGAGCCTGACTGGAAGGCTCAAGCAACTCCTGAAACAATCAGTACCCCAACTAAGAATCTCCCCAGAGACCCAGTCAAATTGAGGATTGTGGGCCCTTAACCAGGGTAACCCCAACACCAATGGGGCAAAAGTACAAACAGTCACATAAAAGGACAATTTTTCAGAGTGTGTGGCTCCAATAAACAAAGAAATCTGGCCAGTGCAAGAGGAATTTTACCTTGGGATAATGGTTCCCCATTTAACCCACAAATCTCAATTTCCGATGCCAAGGGTACTAAGGGAACAGAGTGTTTCAGGGTGAATTGGCAGTCCATAAAAACCCCGTCGGCCCCACTGTCCACAAAGGCCTCAGTCTTGACAGTTTGACCGAGGATCTTCAAGGTCACCGGAATGATAAAAGTCTTCTTGGGAAATTCTGACTTCTGGCCTGACAGGATATTTCCCATCACCCTCAGGCCCTGAAGTTTTCCGGCTTTTCTGGGCATGATACTACCACATGACCTTTATTCCCACAGTACAAACACAACCCCTGCTGTCTCCTCCGCGTCTTCTCACGCGAGGAGAGGCGGGTAGCCCCAATCTGCATAGGCTCCTCGGAAAATTCCTCAGAGTCTGAGGTTCCCTTGGGAAAGAAGGAAACCTCGGTCTCCCTTTAAAGCCTACGCTCTCTCAGCCGTCTATCCACCCGGATGGATAACTGCATGAGCTGATCCAAGCTATCAGGCAAGGGATATTGTACCAGTTGGTCTTTTATCTGGTTAGAAAGACCTCTTCGGTACTGGTGTCTCAGGGCTGGGTCATTCCACTGGGTATCATGGGCCAACCTCCGAAACTCCGTACAGTAAACCTCAACTGGCATTCGCCCTTGCTTAAGGATCGAAATCTGAGCCTCGGATGAGGCCGTCTTGTCAGGGTCATCATACAACATGCCCAGTGCCGTAAAAAAAGCATCAACACTTTTAAGCGACGGACAGTCAGGCTGCAACCCATATGCCCAGACCTGTGGGTCTCCTTGTAGCAAGGAAATGCCCACCCGCTGAATCTCTGACCCAGAAGACTGAGGCCTAAGCCGGAAGTATAGCTTGCAGCTCTCCTTGAAACAAAAGAACTGCGAGCGATCTCCAGAAAAACGATCCGGGAGATTTACTTTCGGCTCCTTAACCCCTGAAGGTGCTGCTGCTGCGGGAGCTCCGCCAGCGGCCTGGGAGGTGTGCATTTTAATGGACAAATCATTAAATTGTCGAGTCAAGACCTGCACCTGATCGACCACCTGTTGCAACGTATTTTGAGGGGTATGCTCCATATTCCCACAAAATTTCAACAGGAGTATTAGGCTGCTGAATATGTTATGCACACCAGTGCCTGCAGGAATGTACTGGTGTCTGAACTGTTATGCACACCAGTGTCTGCAGGAATGTACTGGTGTCTGAACTGTTATGCACACCAGTGCCTGCAGGAATGTACTGGTGTCTGAAGGGATAGGGATGCAAAACAAATGAACTCACAGACAGGTTGGGGAATATGACATTACGTACACAGAAGGTGATAGGGTAACAAAATAAACACAAAGTGAACAGAGAAGCCCAGAGGCTAAGAAACTGGGTGTCTCCCTAGTATTAGGAATGCTCAGATGGAAAAAGCAAGATGTTGTGTTTTAATATGTAGAGAACCCGAAATGCTGTTGCTAAGGGCAACAGCAAAACCCTAAAGGGTTACCAACGGGTGTGGCAGTAAACTCCTTGGTCAGAAATGGAATGATAGACACAAGGAGAGTCTCCACAATCCTAATCCTCACTTGCAGTGCACAGGTTCAGCTTACTGCCACTAAACTGACACCTGAACACCTTGCACAGTGAGACAGGATTTAGGCAGGCAAGTCTGAGAATACAGCCGCAAACTTGCTAAGTTCACAGAGTAGCAAAAGAACCCCAGCAAGTTAAACAACTGACTCCAGTCTTACTGCTAGGTCTGGATTGGCAGAGTGTAGTACCAAATCCCCAGGCCTATTTGCAGTAAGCAACAACAAATACAAAGCTACACAGTACTGGCTAACTTTCAGGAACTAACTAACCAACAAAGATTCAGCAGCATCTGCTTAACCTGAGAAGAGGGTTTATAAAGCAGGTGCTGTCCACGCCCCACTCAGACCTCACAGACTGTGAGCACAAAAACCAGCACCGGATCCCCTGCCGTGCACAGAGCCTGTAACCCATGCACAGCAAAAGTCCCGAACCGGAGTATCAGCTGCGCTCAGGTTACTCCGCTAGCACTTGTCTCCCGGTTGCCATGACGACGTGGCAGCACAGGGCAGGAGACCCTAACAGCACCAAACAAAATAGACGTTATGCTAAGAACTTACCGTTGATAAAGTGATTTCTCCTATGTCCACAGGTATCCACAGGATAACATTGGAATATGCCGAAGCAACAGCGGAAATGGCACCAAACAGTCACAAGCTTTCTGGCCTTCCAGGATGCATCGGGGCTCTTGCATATAATCCCGCCCACTGACTCAGTCAAATCAGTTGTTTCCACAGCAATTTAGGCAGGAACATCATGTAGAACCCTGTTCAGGCGATAAGAACACACATGCACACCCTTTCATACAAGAGGGAAGAGGTTTAGTGATTGTAAAGATCCTCAAATCAGGTGCGTAAGGGTGGGATCCCTGTGGACATAAGAAAAATTACGTTATCAACGGTAAGTTTTTACCATAATGTCTACTTCTCCGGCTGGGTCCACAGGTTATCTACAGGATAACATTGGGATTCCCAAAGCCATTTTTAGTGGTGGGGACGCTCCTGATTAGACAGGAGAACCTTTCGTCCGAATTTAGCGTCATGAGAGGCAAAAGTATCCAAGGCGTAATGTCTAATAAAAGTGTTAATGGAAGACCATGTGGCTGCCTTACAAATCTGTTCTGCTGTAGCACCATGTTGTGCCACCCAAGAAAGACCTACCTTATGTGTAGTGTGCAGAGACAATAGCCGGAACAGGGAGATCAGCACGAGAATAAGCTTCTGAAATTACCATTCGGAGCCATCTTGCCAGCGTCTGTTTACTAGCAGGCCATCCTCTTCTGTGAAATCCGTAGAGAATGAAGAGAGAATCTGTCTTTCTGATGGCACTAGTATGATCCACATAGATTCTTAACGCACGGACCACGTCCAGTGATGCTTCTCCCGCAGAAAGCCCCGATACCTGAAAAGCCGGGTCTACAATCTCTTCGTTAAGGTTCAATTTTGAGACCACCTTCGGAAGATAACCAGATCTAGTTCTGAGAACTGCTTTATCTGGAAAAAAGATCAGAAAAGCAGACTTACACAATAGTGCTCCTAAATCTGACACTCTTCTAGCTGACACCATTGTCAGTAGAAAGAGAACTTTAGCCGTCAACCATTTAAGATCTGCTCTCTTAAGTGGTTCAAACGGAGGTCCCTGAAGGATTTTAAGAACCAGATTCAAATCCCAGGGAACTGCAGGAGGAACAAAAGGTGGTTGAATGTGTATCACTCCCAGAAAGAAAGTACGCACATCCTGTAAGTCAGCAATCTTTTTCTGAAACCATAAAGTTAATGCTGATACCTGAACTCTCAAAGAAGCCATCCAAAATCCTGGATACTTTAAAAAATCTTGGATCCAAACTTCTTTCGCTACATCAATGACACCATCAGACCCAACAGTCACATTGCTGCATGGACTGATATTGTCTGACTGTGCAGCAACTCCTGAGTCATTACTTGCACCTGCGATATCTTTTTCCATGGTAACAAAATTCTCTGTAGACCTGAATCCAACATGGCCCCACATGAACCATCCGTTGTGACGGACTCAGAGACGACTTTTCCCAGTTTATGAGCCACCCGTGTCTTTGTAGACAAACTATTGTCTGTTGAAGATGGCTCAAAAGTAATTCCTGAGATTGTGCCAGGATCAAAAGACCGTCAAGGTATGGAAATATTCTTATCCCCTGCTTGCGGAGATAAGCTGCCATCACCACCATAATTTTGGTAAACACCCTGGGGGCTGTTGCTAGCCCGAAGGGCAAAGCCTGGAACTGAAAATGTTGCTGTAGGATGGCAAACCGGAGGTAACACTGATGAGACTGTGCTATAGGCACATGTAGGTAAGCATCCTGTATATCCAGAGATACCATGTAATCTCCCGGTTCCATGGCAAAAACTATGGAGCGTAATGTCTCCATGTGGAACCTTGGAACCCAAATATATTTAACATTTTGAGATTGAAAATGGGTCGGAATGACCCATTTGGCTTCTGCATCAAAAATAGATTGGAGTAAAACCCCTGTCCCCATTGTGTCGGGGGTACTGGGATAATTACACCAGACTGAAGCAATTTTTGAACCGCTTCCTGCAGGGCACTGGCCTTCGACTCTATTCGAGACGGACTGGTGCAAAAAAACCTTTGAGGAGGCTGCCTCTTGAAGGGGAAACCATAACCGAGAGATACCACCTTCTGCACCCAAGCATCTGTCGTCGACTGCTGCCATATATGTGCAAATTGAAGGACTTGGCCCCCAACCCTGGAATCCTCCAGGCGGAGGCCCGTACCCTCAGACTGATGGCTTCTGTTCTGGCTTGGTAGCCGGCCGTCTATTGGCCCACTGCTTCCTACCCCTAGTTGACTTATTGAACTGGGGCTGCTTAGGTTCCTTTTCCCTTTTGCTCTGCCTTGCCATCGAAATGGCTGAAATTTCAAACCCCTAGTCTTAGGGTTATAACTAGCCGGAAATCTGACCTTCTTGGATTCAGCTTCCGATTCAAGAATATCTGTCAATTGTTTTCCAAACAGATTATCACTAGCGAAAGGCAGAGCTTCCAGAACCTTCTTGGATTCTGCATCCGCTTTCCAATTACGTTGCCAAACTGCTCTGCGAGCAGCTACTGTCAAGGCTGATGCTTTAGAAGCAATTGTACCCATATCAAGTGCTGCTTCTTCCAAATATTGCGCAGCTTGTTTTATACGGCCTAAAAGAGATTCCGCCTCCCCTGTGGAAGGGGAGAGGCCTTTTTCTAGTTTCTCCGCCCATTCTACCATCGCTCTCGTCATCCAGGCTGAAGCCATAGCTGGCCTTACTACAGCCCCCGAGAGAGAGAAAAATATTTTTCAATAAACCATCTATTCTTCTATCTGTAACATCAGTCAGTGAAGTAGACGGCAATGGTAAAATAGATTTACGCACAAGTCGCACTACATGTGCATCTACTTTAGGAGGAACTTCTCTTTTTGAACAATCCGCAGCTGTAAAAGGATAATAAGAATCCCATTTTTTCGGAATCTTATATTTTTTACCAGGCGGTGCCCAAGATTCTTCCATCATTTCCGTCAGATCTTCTGATACTGGAAATTCAGTCCTAACTGTCTTTGTTCGTTTAAACACAGGTGCTTTAGATTTTGACACTGTCTTGGCTGATTCCTCCAAAGAGAGAATAGCCTTCATTGCATCAATAAGCTCAGCTATATCCTCTGAGCTAAAACCCTCCGACTAATCATCATATGGGGTATTAGAATACACTGTATCCTCATCTGTTGTATCATCTTGTGTAGTCTGCAACATGGATGTATCTACCATGGTCCTAACAGCCTGGCTACTTGTAAAAGCTACTGGAACCAAACCATAAGGAGGGAGCTGCATGTATGGGTTAATAGTGTAACCTATTCCCTGGGGTGGAACTGCAGGAGTTAATCTGTCCAATATTGCAGACAAGGTCTGCGCGAACATACTCCATGATGGCTCTACTGGTTGTTGAACCGGAGCCTGCTTTTTACTTTGCCGATGTGCATAACAGTTTGTACATAACCCATCATAAGTAATAAACTGTTCCATTCCTTCTAAAATCCCCGTTTTACAAGATAAACATGTTAAGGATGTAGGAGTGCCTGATAAATTATCCTCGTCACTTTTGCCGCTCACAGACAGTCAATTTTTCAGCGTTTACCAACTACACAATTTGTGACTGAGAATCACACACACACACACACACACACACACACACACACACACACAAATATATATAAGTGAAATCAATCTGACCACAACCGTGCACCTGAATTGAGGTTCAGAATAAAACTGACAACATATAAAAGTCAGCAATCATACTAGCAGTCAGTCACATGTTAAATATTAAACATTGTCATATGAGAATATAATCAACCACAAACAATTACTTTACAAGTAAGTAGGAGTACAATTACTGTATTTATGTTTTAACAGCTATTATAACAAGTTTTTCAGACATTTTAGTAGAAAACAACAGTAGTGTACAGGCCTCATATGCAATATGTACCAAAATTAACAATTCATACTAACAAGTAGAAGGAATCTTAGTACTGTATAACCCTTACTCAGTAGAGTGGGATACAGGGAGACTCACCCCACTTCCATGATCTATCAATACGCTCGAAAGACGCTGAGTAGATTCAGATGCTACTAGTGTACACTACCGCTCCGGTAACTGATGAGAGACACAGACGCTCAATAACGGACACAGACGCTCGGAGAACGATAAGTGTATGCAGACGCTCCTGTCTACGACCCGGTCTAGGCGGAAACTCTAGTGTACACCAAGCTGCGACCGAGTACCCTCGTTGTAGCGTCTGAGACGGAAGTGAGGCCATCAGTTCATGGACGGGAGACGCACGGAAACTGGTCATGAACTGGGGGGAGGGGCGACCAGGAGAGCGCCTGACTCCCCTTGTTGACATAAACTCTAGGGATCGCGGCCTCAACCTAGTCCTGGCGCCTATGGTCCCTAAAGCGTAGCGCTGTCGCACTTAAGAGTGGTGGCGCATCAACCACTGTTTGTAGTCTCCTCCAATACAGTGAGGCTGTGTCCGGAAATCCCTAGTAAAAGGAAACCGATGTACTTACCGTCCCCCCATGCTCAGGCCACAGCCTGGTAACGTCTGCTGGACCTGCTAGAACATCCGTCACAGACGCCCGCCGAGACAGCACTGTACCGCGAAGGTAAGCATTGTTGCGACCCGGTGGGGAGTTGTTGGAGCGACTCTTTCTAGTATGCGTTTAAGACGCTGTTAAGAAAGATCACTCAAAACAGACTATAAAAATAAAATAATAAAAGCTTAGGGCTGCCCTAACAGCAGCCCTGTGACCATGGTCCGGCTCCTGCCGCAACAAACAAAAAACTGATTTGACTGAGTCAGTGGGCGGGATTATATGGAGAAGCCCCGATGCATCCTGGGAGGCCGGAAAGCTTGTGACTGTTTGGTGCTCTTTCTGCTGTCCCTCCGGCATATCCCAATGTTATCCTGTGGATAACCTGTGGAACCAGCCGGAGAAAAACTGATTTGCCTGAGCCAGGAGGCGGGGATATATGGACAGGCCCGTTGCATACTGGGAGGCTGAAAGCTTTGACCGTTTGTTGCAAATCCGCTGTCACGTCATCATATCCCAATGTTATCCTGTGGACCCTGCCGGAGAAAGATATATATCTATCTAAGAGGATAGAATTTGATCGGTGTTGTTACACTGTTTTGTTGGCAGGTTACTTGATACTTTTGTCCCCATTGGTTACTATAGGTCACGTGGACGAGGTTCTCTCCGTGTCCCCGGACATAGCGTGTGTCAGATGACGTCACTTTGATGTACTGGAGTGAGCGACGGATGGCGACATGGGCGGTTCCACCGGGTATATTAATGACACGGGACGTGCACAAGCGTGTAGATGGTGACACTAAAACTACTGGAAGATCATTGTAAATGTCTGAGGTATTGATACAATGCACATTTGTTGAGATATTATTTCTTTTTCAGATGGAACTATGGGTCGTGCACGTGATGCAACTGGCAAAAGGGAGCCATTGGTTTTGTCCGAGACCAGCATTTGTTTGGTGGTGATCCCTTGTAGACAGTGAGTAGTATCCATCTACAGTGGAAGAAGCCTGGACACCAAGAATCTCAGAGGCAGAACAGTGGGCGAAAGTAGATCATGACAAATCGGGACCACAGGCATTTAGGGCGCTTAGCAACCACCAATCATTCCAAACGCATCAGGAACTGCACCAACAGTACAATGCCGGACCCAGCCAAGCAGTCCCAGATCTGGTGAATTGGAGGGCCACGTGAGATGTGGTGGCACGTCAGACTGGTGCTCTGAAATTCTATCCAAGCCTTTTGGCCACTGTTCCGCCGCTGAGAGCAAACCTAAAGGTTAACACTAATGCGATAGCTGTTTTTATGGTAATTATTTTGAGCAATAGAGTAGGACCTGCAGTATAGTGGGTCCCTTGTCAGGGGCTGCAGGCTTAAATGCACTGAGCAATACATGAACTAAAACTCCACTGTTTATTATTGTTAGTTATTATAGTGAGTGCAAGACACATTTATGTATGTAGTAAGGCTACTGGGAGACCTTAGATTGAGCAATATTGGATCTGGCCATTACATTCCCTAAAGTCATAACCTCAGAACTGCACAGAGCAGGAACTATTATTCACAAGTAATTAGGAATGTGTTCATCATGAAAAAGTCCACAATTATTTAAAATCTACACAATTGATATTTGCGGATAAAGCCTTTAACAGAAAACACCCCTGAAGAAGTCACTATTGACAAAACGCGTTGGTGTACGCAATTTGTATTTAGAGTGAATTGGCAGTGGATAAGAACAAGCCAGCCCATGCAAGGGTGACAACAAGTGCAAAACGCTTGTCTTTTGATTATACAGATATGTACTTGTGATAAGCTTTTACTCTGTTTTACTTGAAGTTCTAGATTCAAATTTCATTTTATTTCTGAATCTTATACAAATTGTATTTGGTGACCTCAGGTCTACTGTATAGCAGGAAATATTTCATACCTGCATCATCTAACAAAATGCATATAAATTAGGCACTCCACAAAAAACAATACTAATTATATTATATACATACATACATATATACACATTTATATATAATCACTAATAATAAACTTGTGCTTGTTACTTTTAATAACATTATAGTGTTGTGTGTAATAACTCTCTACATGTGATATTTGTCATGGATAGCCTTGTGTTAGAAACACCCAACTGAGAACAGGGCTGATGACAGAGGAGGCTGTAGGATAAGAGATTGCTGTAGTGACTGAGCAATGAGAATATGTGACTTCTGTATTAAGTGTTTATTACTCACCTGTGCTGATATCTGTAGGGATCTCCTCCTCCTTACACTGCTGATCACCCTTCACATACGTCTCTTCTTCTCCCTCTATATCTTCTGCCTTCATATCAGTCACATACGTCTCTTCTTCTCCCTCTGTATCTTCTACCTTTATATCAGTCACATACGTCTCTTCTTCTCCCTCTATATCTTCTGCCTTTATATCAGTCACATACGTCTCTTCTTCTCCCTCTATATCTTCTACCTTTATATCAGTCACATACGTCTCTTCTTCTCCCTCTATATCTTCTGCCTTTATATCAGTCACATACGTCTCTTCTTCTCCCTCTATATCTTCTGCCTTTATATCAGTCACATACGTCTCTTCTTCTCCCTCTATATCTTCTGCCTTTATATCAGTCACATACGTCTCTTCTTCTCCCTCTATATCTTCTGCCTTTATATCAGTCACATACGTCTCTTCTTCTCCCTCTATATCTTCTGCCTTTATATCAGTCACATACGTCTCTTCTTCTCCCTCTATATCTTCTGCCTTTATATCAGTCACATACGTCTCTTCTTCTCCCTCTATATCTTCTGCCTTTATATCAGTCACATACGTCTCTTCTTCTCCCTCTATATCTTCTGCCTTTATATCAGTCACATACGTCTCTTTTTCTCCCTCTGTATCTTCTGCCTTTATATCAGTCACATACATCTCTTCTTCTCCCTCTATATCTTCTGCCTTTATATCAGTCACATACGTCTCTTCTTCTCCCTCTACATCTTCTGTTTTAATATCAGACAGACGTTGTACCTTGAAAAAAAACAAGAAACACTATAATGACATTTGCATACAGTCAGATTAAACTGAGGTGAAACAGTATAATATCAGTGTATAAGACACACAGCTCCTCTACAGATCATATAGTGACAGTCACTTTGGTATATTGGGGAGACCCTAAATCCCACCTACCTGATCCTCCTGTGGGATCCTGTGATTCTCCTCTGTACAATCCTGGGAATACAGAGGACGGGGACATCTCTCTGGGGTATCTCTGTTACTGGGTCCATCTGTAGGAGACACACAGTGACTGAGTACAGTGTATATATGTGATTATCAGATGATGTGTCTATATAGGGGCCCCCATACCTGCTCTCCCCTGTACAATACATGACAGTCTCCTCTTACCGAGTGATGTGAGGGGCCGGTGATTCTCCATCATCACGTCCTTGTACAGACCCCTGTGTTCCTCTATATACTCCACCTCCTGCATGGAGACATAGACAGTGACATCCTGACACCTTATAGGAACCTGACACCCACAGTGATACATTCATCACCCAGACACATCCCCTGGTGTTACAGTATAATGTCCCATTCCCAGCAGTCACCTCTCCAGTCATCACCCAGACACGTCCCCTGGTGTTACTGTACAATGTCCCATTCCCAGCAGTCACCTCTCCAGTCATCATCCAGACACATCCCCTGGTGTTACTGTATAATGTCCCAATCCCAGCAGTCACCTCTGCAGTCATCACCCAGACACATACCCCGGTGTTACTGTATAATGCCCCATTCCCAGCAGTCACCTCTCCGGTCATCACCCAGACACGTCCCTTGGTGTTACTGTAAAATGTCCCATTCCCAACAGTCAACTCTCCAGTCATCACCCAGACACGTCCCCTGGTGTTACTGTATAATGTCCCATTCCCAGCAGTCACCTCTCCAGTCATCACCCAGACACATTCCCTGGTGTTATTGTATAATGTCCCATTCCCAGCAGTCACCTCTACAGTCATCACTCGGACACGTCCCCTGGTGTTACCGTATAATGTCCCATTCCCGGCAGTCACCTCTCCAGTCATCACCCGGACACATCCCCTGGTGTTACTAAATAATTCTCAATTCCCAGAAGTCACCTCTCCAGTCATTACCTGGACACGTCCCCCGGTGTTATTGTATAATGCCCCATTCCCAGCAGTAACCTCTCCAGTCATCACCCAGACACATCCCCCGGTGTTACTGTATAATGCCCCCTTCCCAGCAGTTACCTCTCCAGTCAGCAGCTGAATGATCTTGTTGGTGAGTTCCAGGATCTTCTTGTCACTGTGTCTCTCATCAGTGAGTGAGATGGAGGCACCGTAATGGGGCTCTGTGTCCTTCTCAGTCCTACTGACACACAGGGACGGCTGCTGGGTGTCTCACACTCACTGGATGTATTCCTTACTACTGTGTAATCCTGCGAAATGGGGGAGACATCAATATCACTGAAAATACTCCCAGATACCCTCACCTCCCCAGTCATGTCCCTGTACTATGACTATAGATATGTGATGTCACTGTGACACTCCCAGATCCCCTCACCTCCCCAGTTATGTCCCTGGACTATGACTATAGATATACGTGATGCCACTGTGACACACCCAGATCCCCTCACCTTCCCAGTCATGCCCCTATATTATTATTGTAGATATAAGTGACGTCACAGTGACACTCCCAGGAGTGTGATATACATTTGCTTCATTCTGCTCCAATTATCATCTGTTACACATGCCATGGATATTTTGGTCTCTGCTTTAATATATCCTAGAATTTGAGCAATATTTTCAATCCCCACAACTACATATAATAAAATTAATAATAGTAATAATGGGATTTTAATTACCTACCGGTAAATCCTTTTCTCTTAGTCCGTAGAGGATGCTGGGGTCCACATTAGTACCATGGGGTATAGACGGGTCCCTTGGGAGCCATGGACACTTTAAGAGTTTATTGGTGTGGGCTGGCTCCTTCCTCTAGGCCCCTCCTACCAGACCCAGTCTAGAAACTGTGCCCGAGGAGACGGACATACTTTGAGAGAAGGAAATATATATAGTGGTGACAGTGGTGAGATTCACACCAGCTCACACATAACAGAAAAACCAAGCTAACCAGCTTAAAACAAGTCAGCAATGGCTGAACCAACAATACTGAACCAATACGAAGCACAGGATCCTCTACAGACTACGAGAAAAGGATTTACCGGTAGGTAATTAAAATCCTATTTTCTCTTACGTCCTAGAAGATGCTGGGGTCCACATTAGTACCATGGGGATGTACCAAAGCTCCCAGTACGGGAGGGAGAGGGCTGAGGTTCCTCCAGAACCGCTTGACCAAACTTTAGTTCCCCAGAGGCCAAAGATTCGAAACTGTAGAACTTAGTAAACGTGTTCGAACCAGAACAAGTAGCTGCTCTGCAAAGTTGTTAAGCCGAGACACCCCGGGCAGCCGCCCAGGAAGAACCCACTTTACGAGTAGAGTGGGACTTAACAGATTTTGGACACTGTAAGCCTGCCATAGAATAAGCATACTGGATAGTTAACCTGATCCAGCGAGAAATCGTCTACTTAGAAGCAGGACACTCAATCTTGTTGGGATCATAAAAGGACAAACAGAGCGTCCGACTTTCTATGACGAGAAGTTCTCTTCACATAAATCTTCAAAGCCCTCACAACATCCAAGGATTTTGAAGTAATTGAGGAGTCAGTAGCCACTGGCACCACAATAGGTTGGTTGATATGAAAAGCAGACACAACCTTCGGCAGAAATTGCTGACGCATCCTGAGCTCAGCTCTATCTTCCTGAAAAATTAAGTAGGTGCTCTTGCAGGACAATGCCCCCAACACACGTCTAGCAGATGCCAATGCCAAAAGTGTGACTGCCTTCCAAGTGAGAAATTTGACTTCAACCTCCTGTAAAGGTTCGAACCAATCCGACTGGAGGAACTGCAACACCACATTAAGATCCCAAGGTGCCGTAGGAGGCACAAAGGGAGGCTGGATGAGCAGAACCCCTTTCAAGAAAGTCTGAACCTCAGGGAGGACAGCCAATTGTTTCTGGAAGAAAATGGACAAAGCCGAAATCTGGACTTTAATGTAGCCCAAACGCAGGCCCACATCCACACCTGCTTGCAGAAAGAGAAGAAAACGCCCTAGTTGAAACTCCACCGTAGGAAACTACTTGGATTCACACCAAGACATGTACTTTTTGCAAATTCGATGGTAATGTTTAGATGTTACTCTTTTCCTAGCCTGTTTCAGGGTAGGAATAACCTTGTTCGGAATGCCCTTCCGAGCTAAGATCTGGCGTTCAATTTATATGCCGTCAAACGTAGCCATGGTAAGTCTTGATAAGCGAACCGCCCCTGTTGCAGAAGGTCCTCTCAAAGAGGAAGAGGCCTTGGATCTTCCTGCAGTAACTCCTGAAGATCCACGTACCAAGCCCTTCTTGGCCTGTCCAGAGCCAAGAGGATCGCCTGAACTCTTGTTCTTTTGATTAGTTTGAGAATCCTTTGGTTGAGTGGAAGTGGAGGGAACACATACACTGACTGGAACACCCACGGAGTTACTAGGGCGTCCACTGCCACTGCTTGTGGGTCTCTCGACCCGGAACAGTACCTCCCAAGCTTCTTATTGAGGCGGGAGGCCATTTTGTCTATTTGAGGTATGCCTCAAAGACTTGTCACCTCTGCGAACACCTCTGGGTGGAGGCCCCACTCTCCTGGATGAAGATCGCTGACAGCGCCACTTCGTGCTTTTCCGCACAGAGGATGATTCTTGTTACCTCTGACATTGCAGCTCTGCTCTTCATTCCGCCTTGTTGGTTTATGTAGGCCACAGTCGTTACATTGTCCAACTGAACCTGAATGGCCTGATCTTTCAGAAGATGTGCCGCTTGTAGAAGACCGCTGTACACAGCCCTTAGTTCCCGAATGTTTATTGAGAGGATGGATTCCGGACTTGACCACTTTCCTTGGAAGTTTTCCCCTTGGGTGACTGCTCACCCAACCTCTGAGACTTGCATCCGTGGTTAGGAGGATCCAATTCTGAATCCCGAACCTGCGGCCCTCTAGTAGGTGAGAGGTCTGCAGCCACCCTGGGCACAGTTCCTATAACTGAGGTCTGGAGGAGGGATATAGAGGGAGGAGCCAGTTCACGCCCCTTAAAAGTCTTAAAGTGCCCATGTCTCCTGCGGATCCCATCTATACCCCATGGTTCTATAGTTCTTTGAATGTCCCCAGCATCCTCTACGGACTAAGAGAAAAGGATTTACCGGTAGGAATTAAAATCCTATTTTTTCCTTGAAACAGAATTTCACATTCAATGTCCCTTAATGCTTCCTTCATCATGTCAAAGTTGGCTTTGCTGAAGTTTAGAGTCCTAGTTGAGCCAGTACAGGACATGAGGTGGAACCGGATAACGACATTTGTTTGTAAAATGTTTGAATATCTACCAGCAGTATCGTACCCTTCGCCTGAGAAGCTAGTAATCCCGAAGAATCCGTGAGGCGGGAAAACTAGAAACTCTAGTCCACTCCCTTGGCAACCTAACTCATTCTAGCGGCCTAGGCATTATATCACCGGGATGTTTGAGTGAAACCATTTCCCCCACCTGCCTGATCCCCAGGCAGCGAGGTCCACCATCAAACCGAAGGCTTTCAGAAGGCAGAACCCGAATCTGTCCCTGGGAACCTGGCGGTGCAGGTTTTCTGGATTTTCCCCAATGTCCTCTAAAGGAAGTGGAGGAACCCTTGGATTTATGTGTAACCCTTGTGGTTCGAAAGTAGTGCAGTGTATGCAGAGGATACAATATTCTGGTTAGTACTGAAGGAAGACATGTCGACTTACCCGCAGTCGGCTGGGATAGTTAGGTATCCAGCACATCCCCACCAGGGTCTCACCTGTGAAGGACAGACTCGCCATACCTTACTCTGTATCCGCAGTCCATTGGTGTCGCCACCGTCCCCTGCATGTCTAAGCCGCCAGGACAGAAGACCCTGCGTCATGCAGGCCAAACTCCGTCACGGCCACCAGCCGAGAAGTCTGTAGAATCCTGTATGTGACATAGAAACAAGGAAATGTCACAGTCATACCTAGAACCTAAATCATCAAGTAAGGAGCCTGACCAAGTTACTGAGTTACACCTGTATGTACAGTATTAGAGAGTAGTCTCAATCTGCGATCAGCCCAATCCCTTATGGAGGTTGTACCTTATGGATAGGTAACACAACCCTCTTTGACAATTTAGACACTCTTTAGGGATGTGAAATACGGGTGTATTCAATTGGTGTAGAATCCTTTGTGTTGTCGAAACCGGGGCTCTTTCGACGAAAAAACAATGTCAAATTGGATTCGACAATTCAACACGTTTTCGACAAAAAAACGTTGGATCCGTTTCGACATTTGACAATTCGACAGTCAAATTATTTTTAATAAGATTCCTCATCCCTAATAGCCTCAATCATATGTTACACCCCTCATATGCATTATTTGGGCAAGACTACGCTTTCTAGGGTACAGAGTTGGGGTGAGAGGCACAGCTGTGGCTCCTTCCCAGTATGGGATATATGTGTATAAAAATACGGTATAGTACACCTTGCTGAGGCCATCCCTGGGGGTTCTGCCCCAGAAGCCTGATCAGTACAGTTTTGAGGATAGTATAGACTCCCCGGTAGAAGATACACACTCTGAAGCACAAGACTCAGAGTCCCTAGATATGATTATGTGAGATATACATATTTACACACAGAGACAGGAAAATGTCAGACACAGTTTCCCCCAGAGTACCTTCAGAGAGTCACAGAGTATAAGGAGCCAGCCACACAGCGCCCCTGTAGGCAGTTATTATGATAAAAGCCCGGCGCTGACTAACTAACCTTAATAGGGTACTCAGTACTATAATCACCCTCCCCCCCCTTCCCTGTCTATAACACCCTGGTACCGCAGAGGTATGCTGGATTTATGTGGAGGGCAGCGTTCTGTTCCTATGATCTGCAGGGAGAAAATGGCGCTGGTGAGTGCTGGATCCGCTATGAGGAGAAGCTCCACCCCCTGTAATTGCGCGTCTTCCCGCACTTAGAGATTATACTGGTCTGAGATATTTCTGCAGCACACAGTGGATTAGACCTTGAAAGCTATTTTGACCAGTGTATGGTATTGCACTGGCCCAGGACGCCCCTCACTGCGCCTAACACCGTGTGTCCGCTGAGCCTTCCAGAGAACAGCCTGTCAGAGCTGTGCTCCCACCCTTGTGCCGCCATTCTCGCGGCGACCCGTTTCCCGGGGCACTTGCATTATATTCACCACTCTTTTTTCTTCTGGCTCTGTTAGGGGGTGGCGGCCGTGCTGCGGGAGTGAGCGGTCGCCTCGTGGGCTTGCGATCAGCACCCTCAGGAGCTCAGTGTCCTGTCAGCGGAGATAGAGAAACATTAACTTCTAGAGTTGGTTCCTACTCCCCCCCCTAAGTCCCACGAAACGGGGAGGCTGTCAGCAGCCTGCCTGTACCTAACAAACTCTTAGAAAATACTAAAACTAGAAAAACTCCTAGGAGCTCCCCTAGCTGTGACTGGCTCCTCTGGGCACATTTTCTAAACTGAGTCTGGTAGGAGGGGCATAGAGGGAGGAGCCAGTACACACTATTAAACTCTTAAAGTGCCCATGGCTTCCAAAGGACCCGTCTATACCCCATGGTACTAAATGGACCCCAGCATCCTCTAGGATGTAAGAGAAACATAATAGAAATACCTGTTTTCACTACTGCTTGCCAGTGTACACAGGCGGCTATAGTGGGTCTGCCCCAGGAGGGTCCCATATGCCACCCCTGCGTGTTTGCAGCACCATGAACCGGGAGACCCTCCTAGTGGGGCCGCGGTTTGTAATCACCACATTCGTCACCTTCAGGCTACTATTATGGGTGTGCGGCGATTGTGACCGCTAAGGCGCAGTGCCTCCTGTACCTCTCAGGACGGTGATCCTGCAGCGGGGAAGTGGCTCTGACACCTCACAAGGCCGGTGACCGCACCCGCCCCCCTCCTAACTCCCACGGTGCAGGTATACTGTTACCCATCTCCGGTATACAGTATACAGAAAATAACAAAGATTGAAAAGAAACTGAAGAAAATCATCTGGATCCCCAGAGTGGCATCCTCTCCTGAGGGCACATTTTCTACACTGCCTGTGGGAGGGGCATAGAGGGGAGGAGCCAGCGCACCCAGTGGAAGAAATTTAAAGTGCACTGGCTCCTTTGGATCCCATCTATACCCCATCGTACTAGATTACCCCAATATCCCTTATGGATGCTAGAGAAACAACAATAATAATAGTACACCACAGGCTGCTCCCCCTGTATAATAATAATAACAGGACACCACAGGCTGCTCCCCCTGTATAATAATAATAATAATAATAATAATAACAGGACACCACAGGCTGCTCCTCCTGTATAATAATAATAATAATAACAGGACACCACAGGCCGCTCCATCTGTATAATAACAACATGACACTACAGGCCGCTCCCCCTGTATAAAAATAACAACAGGACACCACAGGCTACTTCTCCTGTATAATAATAATAATAATAATAATAATAATAATAACTGGACACCACAGGCTGCTCCTCCTGTAGAATAATAATAATTGGACACCACAAGTCGCTCCCCCTGTATAATAAAAATAACTGGATGCCACAGGCTGCTCCTCTTGTATAACAATAATAACAGGACACCACAGGCTGCTCCTCCTGTATAATAATAACAATAATAATAACAGGATGCCACGGGCTGCTCCTGCTCCTGTATAATAATAATAATAATAATAACAACAACAACAACAGGACACCACAGGCTGCTCCCCCTGTATAATAATAACAGCACACCACAGGCTGATCACCCTGTATAATAATAATAATAACAGGACACCACAGGCTGCTCCCTCTGTATAATAAATAAGAATTTACTTACCGATAATTCTATTTCTCGTAGTCCGTAGTGGATGCTGGGACTCCGTAAGGACCATGGGGAATAGCGGCTCCGCAGGAGACTGGGCACAAAAGTAAAAGCTTTATGACTAGCTGGTGTGCACTGGCTCCTCCCCCTATGACCCTCCTCCAAGCCTCAGTTAGGTACGGTGCCCGGACGAGCGTACATAATAAGGAAGGATTTTGAATCCCGGGTAAGACTCATACCAGCCACACCAATTACACCGTACAACTTGTGATCTAAACCCAGTTAACAGTATGATAAACGTAGGAGCCTCTGAAAAGATTGTAACAATAACTATGTACAAGTATTGCAGACAATCCGCACTTGGGATGGGCGCCCAGCATCCACTACGGACTACGAGAAATAGAATTATCGGTAAGTAAATTCTTATTTTCTCTGACGTCCTAGTGGATGCTGGGACTCCGTAAGGACCATGGGGATTATACCAAAGCTCCCAAACGGGTGGGAGACTGCGGATGACTCTGCAGCACCGAATGAGAGAACTCCAGGTCCTCCTCAGCCAGGGTATCAAATTTGTAAAATTTAGCAAACATGTTTGCCCCTGACCAAGTAGCTGCTCGGCAAAGTTGTAAAGCCGAGACCCCTCGGGCAGCCGCCCAAGATGAGCCCACTTTCCTTGTGGAATGGGCTTTAACAGATTTTGGCTGTGGCAGGCCTGCCACAGAATGTGCAAGCTGAACTGTACTACAAATCCAACGAGCAATCGTCTTCTTAGAAGCAGGAGCACCCAGCTTGTTGGGTGCGTACAGGATAAACAGCGAATCAGATTTTCTGACTCCAGCCGTCCTGGAAACATATATTTTCAGGGCCCTGACTACGTCAAGCAACTTGGAGTCCTCCAAGTCCCTAGTAGCCGCAGGTACCACAATAGGCTGGTTCATGTGAAACGCTGAAACCACCTTAGGGAGAAATTGAGGACGAGTCCTCAATTCTGCCCTGTCTGAATGAAAAATTAGGTAAGGGCTTTTATATGATAAAGCCGCCAATTCTGAGACACGCCTGGCTGACGCCAGGGCTAACAGCATGACCACCTTCCATGTGAGATATCTTAATTCCACAGTGGTGAGTGGTTCAAACCAATGTGATTTTAGGAACCCTAAAACTACATTGAGATCCCAAGGTGCCACTGGAGGCACAAAAGGAGGCTGTATATGCAGTACCCCCTTGACAAACGTCTGAACTTCAGGCACCGAAGCCAGTTCTTTCTGGAAGAAGATCGACAGGGCCGAAATTTGAACCTTAATGGATCCTAATTTTAGGCCCATAGACAGTCCTGCTTGCAGGAAATGTAGGAAACGACCCAGTTGAAATTCCTCTGTAGGGGCCTTCTTGGCCTCACACCACGCAACATATTTTCGCCAAATGCAGTGATAATGTGGTGCGGTCACCTCCTTCCTGGCTTTGACCAGGGTAGGTATGACCTCTTCCGGAATGCCTTTTTCCCTTAGGATCCGGCGTTCAACCGCCATGCCGTCAAACGCAGCCGCGGTAAGTCTTGGAACAGACAGGGTCCTTGCTGAAGCAAGTCCCTTCTTAGCGGCAGAGGCCATGGGTCCTCTGTGAGCATCTCTTGAAGTTCCGGGAACCAAGTCCTTCTTGGCCAATCCGGAGCCACAAGTATAGTTCTTACTCCTCTCCGTCTTATAATTCTCAGTACCTTGGGTATGAGAGGCAGAGGAGGGAACACATACACTGACTGGTACACCCACGGTGTTACCAGAGCGTCCACAGCTATTGCCTGAGGGTCCCTTGACCTGGCGCAATACCTGTCCAGTTTTTTGTTGAGGCGGGACGCCATCATGTCCACCTTTGGTCTTTCCCAACGGTTCACAATCATGTGGAAAACTTCCGGATGAAGTCCCCACTCTCCCGGGTGGAGATCGTGTCTGCTGAGGAAGTCTGCTTCCCAGTTGTCCACTCCCGGAATGAACACTGCTGACAGTGCTATCACATGCAGCTTCTGCCATTGCCCTCCTGCTTCTTGTGCCGCCCTGTCTGTTTACGTGGGCGACTGCCGTGATGTTGTCCGACTGGATCAGCACCGGTTGACCTTGAAGCAGAGGTCTTGCTAGGCTTAGAGCATTGTAAATTGCCCTTAACTCCAGTATGTTTATGTGAAGTGAAGTCTCCAGACTTGACCACACTCCCTGGAAATTTCTTCCCTGTGTGACTGCTCCCCAGCCCCTCAGGCTGGCATCCGTGGTCAGCAGGACCCAGTCCTGAATGCCGAATCTGCGGCCCTCTAGTAGATGAGCACTCTGCAGCCACCACAGAAGAGACACCCTTGTCCTTGGAGACAGGGTTATCCGCTGATGCATCTGAAGATGCGATCCGGACCATTTGTCCAGCAGATCCCACTGAAAAGTTCTTGCGTGAAATCTGCCGAATGGAATCGTTTCGTAGGAAGCCACCATTTTTCCCAGGACCCTTGTGCAATAATGCACTGACTCTTTTCCTGGTTTTACGAGGTTCCTGACTAGCTCGGATAACTCCCTGGCTTTCTCCTCCGGGAGAAACACCTTTTTCTAGACTGTGTCCAGAATCATCCCTAGGAACAGCAGACGTGTCGTCGGGATCAGCTGCGATTTTGGAATATTTAGAATCCACCCGTGCTGTTGTAGCAGTATCCGAGATAGTGCTACTCCGACCTCCAACTGTTCCCTGGACTTTGCCCTTATCAGGAGATCGTCCAAGTAAGGGATAATTAAGACGCCTTTTCTTCGAAGAAGAATCATCATTTCGGCCATTACCTTGGTAAAGACCCGGGGTGCCGTGGACAATCCAAACGGCAGCGTCTGAAACTGATAGTGACAGTTCTGTACTACGAACCTGAGGTACCCTTGGTGAGAAGGGCAAATTGGGACATGGAGGTAAGCATCCTTGATGTCCAGGGACACCATATAGTCCCCTTCTTCCAGGTTCGCTATCACTGCTCTGAGTGACTCCATCTTGAATTTGAACCTTTGTATGTAAGTGTTCAAAGATTTCAGATTTAAAATAGGTCTCACCGAGCCGTCTGGCTTCGGTACCACAAATAGTGTGGAATAATACCCCTTTCCCTGTTTAGGAGGGGTACTCTTATTATCACCTGCTGGGAATACAGCTTGTGAATTGCTTCCAATACTGCCTCCCTGTCGGAGGGAGACGTTGGTAAAGCAGACTTCAGGAACCTGCGAGGGGGAGACGTCTCGAATTCCAATCTGTACCCCTGGGATACTACCTGTAGGATCCAGGGGTCCACTTGCGAGTGAGCCCACTGCGCGCTGAAACTCTTGAGACGACCCCCCACCGCACCTGAGTCCGCTTGTAAGGCCCCAGCGTCATGCTGAAAACTTGGCAGAAGCGGTGGAGGGCTTCTGTTCCTGGGAAGGGGCTGCCTGCTGCAGTCTTTTTCCCTTTCCTCTACCCCGGGGCAGATATGACTGGCCTTTTGCCCGCTTGCCCTTATGGGGACGAAAGGACTGAGGCTGAAAAGACGGTGTCTTTTTCTGCTGAGAGGTGACTTGGGGTAAAAAGGTGGATTTTCCAGCTGTTGCCGTGGCCACCAGGTCCGGTAGACCGACCCCAAATAACTCCTTCCCTTTATACGGCAATACTTCCATGTGCCGTTTGGAATCCGCATCACCTGACCACTGTCGTGTCCATAAACATCTTCTGGCAGAAATGGACATCGCACTTACTCTTGATGCCAGAGTGCAAATATCCCTCTGTGCATCACGCATATATAGAAATGCATCCTTTAAATGCTCTATAGTCAATAAAATACTGTCCCTGTCAAGGGTATCAATATTTTCAGTCAGGGACTCCGACCAAGCCACCCCAGCGCTGCACATCCAGGCTGAGGCAATTGCTGGTCGCAGTATAACACCAGTATGTGTGTATATACTTTTTAGGACATTTTCCAGCTTCCTATCAGCTGGCTCCTTGAGGGCGGCCGTATTTTGTTTTGATAAGCGTGTGAGTGCCTTATCCACCCTAGGGGGTGTTTCCCAACGCGCCCTAACTTCTGGCGGGAAAGGGTATAATGCCAATAATTTCTTTGATATCAGCAATGTTTTATCGGGGGAAACCCACGCATCATCACACACTTCATTTAATTCATCTGATTCAGGAAAAACTACGGGTAGTTTTTTCACACCCCACATAATACCCTTTTTTGTGGTACTTGTAGTATCAGAAATATGCAAAGCCTCCTTCATTGCCGTGATCATGTAACGTGTGGCCCTACTGGAAAATACGTTTGTTTCTTCACCGTCGACACTGGAGTCAGTGTCTGTGTCTGTGTCGACCGACTGAGGTAATGGGCGCTTTAGAGCCCCTGACGGTGTTTGAGACGCCTGGACAGGCACTAACTGATTTGCCGGCTGTCTCATGTCGTCCACAGTTTTTTGTAAAGTGCTGACACTATCACGTAATTCCTTACATAAGACCATCCAGTCAGTTGTCGACTCCCTAGGGGGTGACATCACTAATACAGGCAATTGCTCCGCCTCCACACCATTTTCCTCCTCATACATGTCGACACACGCGTACCGACACCCAGCACACACACAAGGAATGCTCTGATAGAGGACAGGACCCCACTAGCCCTTTGGGGAGACAGAGGGAGAGTTTGCCAGCACACACTAGAGCGCTATATATGTATAGGGTCAACCTTATAAGTAAGTGTTTCTCCCTTATAGCTGCTATTTATATACCAAATTAGTGCCCCCCCCCCTCTCTTTTTTACCCTGTTTCTGTAGTGCAGGACTGCAGGGGAGAGTCAGGGAGACGTCCTTCCAGCGGAGCTGTGAGGGAAAATGGCGCTTGTGTGCTGAGGAGATAGGCTCCGCCCCCTTCACGGCGGCCTTTCTCCCGCTTTTTATGAGGTAAAATGGCAGGGGTTAAATACATCCATATAGCCCAGGAGCTATATGTGATGTATTTTTAGCCATATATAGTGTTTACATTGCGTCTCAGGGCGCCCCCCCCCAGCACCCTGCACCCTCAGTGACCGGAGTGTGAAGTGTGCTGAGAGCAATGGCGCACAGCTGCAGTGCTGTGCGCTACCTGTCTTGAAGACAGGACGTCTTCTGCCGCCGATTTCTGGACCTCTTCACTCTTCTGGCTCTGTAAGGGGGCCGGCGGCGCGGCTCCGGGACCCATCCATGGCTGGGCCTGTGATCGTCCCTCTGGAGCTAATGTCCAGTAGCCAAGAAGCCCAATCCACTCTGCACGCAGGTGAGTTCGCTTCTTCTCCCCTTAGTCCCTCGATGCAGTGAGCCTGTTGCCAGCAGGACTCACTGAAAATAAAAAAACCTAAGTCTAACTTTTACTCTAAGCAGCTCAGGAGAGCCACCTAGATTGCACCCTTCTCGGCCGGGCACAAAAACCTAACTGAGGCTTGGAGGAGGGTCATGGGGGGAGGAGCCAGTGCACACCACCTAGTCCTAAAGCTTTTATTTTTGTGCCCTGTCTCCTGCGGAGCCGCTAATCCCCATGGTCCTGACGGAGTCCCCAGCATCCACTTAGGACGTCAGAGAAAATTTATTTTATAAATGTATATCTGGCACAGTGGGGGCATTGTATATCTGGCACAGTGGGGGCATTGTATATTTGGCACAGTGGGGGCATTGTATATCTGGCACTGAGGGGGCAATGTTACTTCATCATTGGGCATTGTGTGTGTATATTATATATGTATATTATACACACAATGTCCAGTGATAAAGTAATATGTTTCTCAGAGTCTGGCCCTGCCCCCGATCCCAATTCCCACATTGTAAACGAAAATGCAGGCTTCTGCGCATGAACTAGTCATATAAATAGTTTTCACCATCGAATACTTTTGATGTGATGGTTAGTAACCATTGCTTCGAAAGTTTCAATGGTGGAGCATTGCCATCATATGATGTTTTGCTTTCGATGTCCATCCCTACTATGTGTATATACCGCCCCCTATGTGTGTATACCGCCCCCCTATGTGTATATACCGCCCCCCTATGTGTATATACCGCCCCCTATATGTGTATATACCGCCCCCTATGTGTGTATACCGCCCCCTATGTGTGTATACCGCCCCCTATGTGTATATACCGCCCCCCTATGTGTGTATACCGCCCCCTATGTGTATATACCGCACCCCTATGTGTGTATACCGCCCCCTATGTGTATATACCGCCCCCATATGTGTGTATACAGCCCCCCTATGTGTATATACCGCCCCCCTATGTGTATATACTGCGCCCTATGTGTATATACCGCCACCCTATGTGTATATACCGCGCCCCTATGTGTGTATACCGCCCCCATATGTTTGTATACCGCCCCCTATGTGTGTATACCGCCCCCCTATGTGTGTATATATCGCCCCCCATGTGTGTATACCGCCCCCTATGTGTGTATACCGCCCCCTATGTGTGAATACCACCCCCTATGTGTGTATACCGCCCCCCTATGTGTATATACCGCCCCCCTATGTGTATATACCACCCCCCTATGTGTATATACCACCCCCTATGTGTGTATACCGCCCCCTATGTGTATATACCACCCCCTATGTGTGTATACCGCCCCCCTATGTGTATATACCGTCCTCTATGTGTATATACCGCCCCCCTATGTGTATATACCGCCCCCCTATGTGTATATACCCCCCCTATGTGTATATACCACCCCCTATGTGTGTATAGCGCCCCCTATGTGTATGTACCGCCCCCTATGTGTATATACCGCCCCCCTATGTGTATATACCACCCCCCTATGTGTATATACCACCCCCTATGTGTGTATACCGCCCCTTTTTGTGTGTATACCACCCCCCCTATGTGTGTATACCGCCCCCCTATGTGTATATACCGCCCCCTATGTGTGTATACCGCCCCCTATGTGTGTATACCGCACCCTGTGTATATACCGCCCCCCTATGTGTGTATACCGCCCCCTATGTGTATATACCGCCCCCCTATGTGTGTATACAGCCCCCCTATGTGTATATACCGCCCCCTATGTGTATATACTGCGCCCTATGTGTATATACCGCCCCCCTATGTGTATATACCGCGCCCCTATGTGTGTATACCGCCCCCATATGTGTGTATACCGCCCCCTATGTGTGTATACCGCCCCCCTATGTGTGTATATATCGCCCCCCATGTGTGTATACCGCCCCCTATGTGTGTATACCGCCCCCTATGTGTGTATACCACCCCCCTATGTGTGTATACCGCCCCCCTGTGTGTATATACCTCCCCCCTATGTGTATATACCACCCCCCTATGTGTATATACCACCCCCTATGTGTGTATACCGCCCCCTATGTGTATATACCACCCCCTATGTGTGTATACCGCCCCCCTATGTGTATATACCATCCCCTATGTGTATATACCGCCCCCCTATGTGTATATACCGCCCCCCTATGTGTATATACCCCCCTATGTGTATATACCACCCCCTATGTGTGTATAGCGCCCCCCTATGTGTATGTACCGCCCCCTATGTGTATATACCGCCCCCCTATGTGTATATACCGCCCCCCTATGTGTATATACCACCCCCTATGTGTGTATACCGCCCCCTATGTGTGTATACCACCACCCTATGTGTGTATACCACCCCCCTATGTGTGTATACCGCCCCCCTATGTGTATATACCGCCCCCTATGTGTATATACCACCCCCCTATGTGTATATACCACCCCCTATGTCTGTATACCGCCCCCTATGTGTATATACCACCCCCTATGTGTGTATACCGCCCACCTATGTGTATATACCGCCCCCTATGTGTATATACCACCCCCTATGTGTTTATACCGCCCCCTATGTGTATATACCACCCCCCTATGTGTATATACCGCCCCCTATGTGTATATACCACCCCCCTATGTGTATATACCGCCCCCCTATGTGTATATACCGCCCCCTATGTGTATATACCACCCCCTATGTGTGTATACCACCCCCTATGTGTGTATAGCGCCCCCCTATGTGTATATACCGCCCCCCTATGTGTATATACCGCCCCCCTATGTGTATATACCACCCCCATATGTGTATATACCACCCCCTATGTGTGTATAGCGCCCCCCCATGTGTATATACCGCCCCCCTATGTGTGTATACCACCCCCCTATGTGTGTATACCGCCCCCCTATGTGTGTATACCTCCACCTATGTATATATACCACCCCCTATGTGTGTATACCTCCCCCTATGTGTATATACCACAGCCCTATGTGTATATACCACCCCCTATGTGTGTATACCGCCCCCCTATGTGTATATACCGCCCCCCCTATGTGTATATACCGCCCCCTATGTGTATATACCGCCCCCTATGTGTACATACCGCCCCCTATGTGTATATACCGCCCCCCTATGTGTGTATACCGACCCCCTATGTGTATATACCGCCCCCCTATGTGTGTATACCGCCCCCCTATGTGTGTATACCACCCCCCTATGTGTATATACCACCCTCTATGTGTATATACCGCCCCCTATGTGTATATACCACCCCCCTATGTGTATATACCACCCCCTATGTGTGTATACCGCCCCCTATGTGTATATACCACCCCCATGTGTTTATACCGCCCCCTATGTGTATATACCGCCCCCCTATGTGTATATACCGCCCCCTATGTGTATATACCGCCCCCCTATGTGTATATACCGCCCCCTATGTGTATATACCACCCCCTATGTGTGTATAGCGCCCCCCTATGTGTATATACCGCCCCCAATGTGTGTATACCACCCCCCTATGTGTGTATACCGCCCCCCTATGTGTGTATACCTCCCCCTATGTATATATACCACCCCCTATGTGTGTATACCTCCCCCTATGTGTATATACCACCCCCCTATGTGTATATACCACCCCCTATTTGTGTATACGCCCCCCTATGTGTATATACCGCCCCCTATGTGTGTATACCGCCCCCTATGTGTGTATACCGCCCCCCTATGTGTATATACCTCCCCCTATGTGTGTATACCACCCCCCTATGTGTGTATACCGCCCCCCTATGTGTATATACCGCCCCCCTATGTGTGTATACCGCCCCCCTATGTGTATATACCGCCCCCCTATGTGTATATACCGCCCCCCTATGTGTATATACCGCCCCCTATGTGTATATACCGCCCCCTATGTGTATATACCGCCCCCCTATGTGTATATACCGCCCCCCTATGTGTATATACCGCCCCCCTATGTGTATATACCACCCCCTATGTGTATAGCGCCCCCCCCTATGTGTATATACCGCCCCCTATGTGTGTATACCACCCCCCTATGTGTGTATACCGCCCCCTATGTGTGTATACCTCCCCCTATGTATATATACTAGAGATGAGCGGATTCGGTTTTACTCGGTTTTACTCGGTTCTCAAAACGGCATCTTATTGGCTCACGGATGTCACGTGTTTTGGATAGCCAATAAGATGCCGTTTTGAGAACCGAGTAAAACCGAGTAAAACCGAATCCGCTCATCTCTAATATATACCACCCCCTATGTGTGTATACCTCCCCCTATGTGTATATACCACCCCCCCTATGTGTATATACCACCCCTATGTGTGTATACCGCCCCCTATGTGTATATACCGCCCCCTATGTGTATATACCACCCCCTATGTGTATATACCACCCCATATGTGTATATACCGCCCCCCTATGTGTATATACCGCCCCCTATGTGTATATACCACCCCCTATGTATATATACCACCCCCCTATGTGTATATACCGCCCCCCTATGTGTATATACCACCCCCCTATGTGTATATACCACCCCCCTATGTGTGTATAGCGCCCCTCTATGTGTATATACCGCCCCCCTATGTGTATATACCGCCCCCTATGTGTATATACCACCCCCCTATGTGTATATACCGCCCCCCTATGTGTATATACCACCCCCCTATGTGTATATACCACCCCCTATGTGTGTATACCGCCCCCTATGTGTATATACCACCCCCTATGTGTGTATACCACCCCCATATGTGTATATACCGTCCCCCTATGTGTGTATACCGCCCCCTATGTGTGTATACCGCCCCCCTATGTGTATATACCGCCCCCCTATTGTTATGATTCCAGCACTCTGGTCTGAGGTGGTCCTATTGCAAGGACCGGAACACTGGAACGGAATGCTGGGGAAGGGAGCGGGAATAGAAAGTAGCCCCTGGCGCCCTAACTCCGTTGTCTCGCCCGTGTTGTCAGAAATCCCCTGCGAGACTATGGTTGCTTGAGCCCATGGCAGCCGCGTTTGAAGGGCGGATTATGTCTGCCCAACTCCGATGCCCCCTCAGGTCTTAATGGGAGACAAAGGGAAATCCGAGACAGGGTGATAACAAGGGGCCCTCTGACTAAACAACCAGGCCAGGGGCTACAAGCTAACTGACTAAACCTGAGGTATGTGCGGTAACCCGCCAGGGAAAAGGACAACCAAAATCCACTAGTCCGTACTCCTACCCAGCACCGCTGGATACCAGAGTGGATCTGTGGGAGCGGAATCCTCCGCAAAAGCTCCGAAACACAAATAATAAATGATAAATAATAAAGCGGCCCAAGCCGCAACGCACGGCTACGCCGTGACTCACGAACACCACAGGATGTTCAAAGGTGCTCAGTCAGGACTCCAGGAACAGATGACGACTTCCGAGTACAGGACAACTGAGAACAGGAACGACCGGACACAGCAGGACTGGAAACACTCTCAGCAAACAGATTCAAGCTGCATGGCCAGGAAAACAGATATCTCATTAATTAAATTGAACCCAGCAACGGGGAAACGCAGTCCGTAAGTGGCGTCCCCGTTGCTAGGGTCCGTGCGGCTCCGTGCGCCCGGCGTCTAGCGTTGCCAGGGAGCCGGCGGCTGTACGCGCACGGCGTCCCTGGTTGCTAGGCGCCGGGCCGCACCGACGAGCGGACCCCGGCGCCTAACAGTACCCCCCCCCCCTTGAGGAGGGGTCAAGGAACCCCTAAAGCCAGGTTTCCGAGGAAATTCACGAAAAAATGCCCTCTTGAGCCTCGGGGCATGGAGATCCTTATCCAGGACCCAAGACCTTTCCTCTGGACCATAGCCTCTCCAGTGCACCAGAAAATAAAGCCGACCCCGGGACAATTTGGAATCGAGAACCTTCTCCACCAAGAACTCCTGATGACCCTGTACATCTACTGGTGATTTCCCCTGAGAGATCTTCCGAGGAAATCTACTGGAAGAAACGTATGGTTTCAACAAGGAGCAATGGAACGTATTTCCGATCCGGAGAGCTCTTGGTAAACGTAACCGGAAAGCAACTGGATTGATTTTTTTAATAATATGAAATGGTCCAATAAATTTGGGGCCCAATCTAGCTGAGGTTTGTCGAAGTTTAATGTTACGAGTCGACAACCATACCCTATCTCCCACCTTAAAAGTGCAAGGCCGCCGGAGCCTGTCAGAAATTTTTTTCTCTCGAAATGCCGCTTTTCTGAGAGCAAGGTGCACTTTTCTCCAAATGAGTCTGAGATGAGAGGTTAAGGTTAGCGAGGAAACTGAGGAATGTTGAAAAAAAGAATTAGCTCTGGGGTGAAAACCAAAAACTGAAAAGAATGGAGACACATTAGTGGAGGAATGACAAGAATTGTTGTAAGCAAACTCCGCCAAAGGAAGAAACTCGGACCAATCATTCTGGAGTTTGGCTGAGTACAAACGCAAATACTGTTTTAATGATTGATTAACTCGCTCGGTCTGCCCGTTGGATTGGGGATGGTAGCCGGACGTTAAAGACAATTTCATCTTTTATGAGGCACAAAAAGACTTCCAAAATTGTGCAATGAATTGTGGACCCCGATCAGAAACAATATCAGTGGGTAACCCATGAAGTCTGAAAACATGGCGGAGAAACAAAACTGCCAATCCCTGGGCAGATGGCAGTCGGGGAAGAGCAATGAAATGGGCCATCTTGCTAAAACGGTCCACTACCACCCATATGACTCGGAATCCGGCTGACAGAGGGAGGTCTACCAACAAAATCCATGGAAATATGAGACCATGGCCTGAGAGGAACATTTAAGGGCATAAGTTGCCCGATAGGCAAGGAACGGGGAACTTTATGCTGTGCACAGACCTGACAAGAAAAAACAAACTCCTTAATGTCTTTAGAAAGACCAGGCCACCATACTGAGCGGGAAACTAATTCCAAAGTCTTAGAGATCCCCGGATGCCCGGCAACTTTGCTATCATGAAACTCAGTCAAAACAGTAGCTCTCAAAAACTCAGGGACAAAAAGACGACCAGCAGGAGTATTTCCAGGAGCTTGATGTTGAAGCTGCTTTAACTGGGTAAATAAATCTTGTGTGAGGCCTGCCCAAATGACTGAAGACGGAAGTATGGGAGTAACAGGACTGTTATTATGAACTGGAAGAAAACTGCGTGACAGGGCATCCGCCTTGGTATTCTTGGAACCTGGCCTGAAGGTGATAATAAACTTGAAACGAGTAAAAAATAAAGCCCAACGAGCCTGCCGGGCATTCAGCCGTTTAGCTGATTCGATGTACTGAAGATTTTTGTGATCAGTCAATACTGAAATGGTATGTGTTGCTCCCTCAAGCCAATGCCTCCACTCCTCGAAAGCCCATTTAATAGCCAGTAACTCCCGGTTACCAACATCGTAGTTGGATTCAGCGGATGAGAATTTCCTGGACATAACGGCACAAGGATGTAATTGTAGAGAGTCCGGATCCTTCTGAGATAGGATAGCCCCCACTCCAACCTCCGAGGCATCAACCTCAACAATGAAGGGCAATTCTGGGTTGGGATGTCTGAGGACTGGGGCTGAGACGAAAGCTTGTTTCAAGGCCTGAAAGGATAACTCAGCTTCACGTGACCAGTTGGTAGGATCCGCTCCCTTCTTAGTCAGTGCCACAATGGGAGCAACCAGGTCGGAAAAAGAATGAATAAATCTTCTATAATAATTCGCAAACCCTAAAAAGCGCTGAATTGCTTTTAAGTTGGTGGGTTGCGCCCAACTAAGGATGGCTTGGAGCTTCTTTGGTTCCATACAGAATCCCCGAGGGGAAATAATGTACCCTAAAAAGGATACCTCTGTGACATGAAACTCACACTTCTCCAGCTTGGCATATAGGTGATTTTCACGTAATTTTTGAAGAACCTGACGCACCTGGGTAACATGTTGTTCAATAGAGTCAGAATAGATCAGAATATCGTCTAAGTAAACGACCACGAATCTTCCAAGAAAATCACGGAGCACATCGTTAATGAGTTCCTGGAAAACTGCCGGAGCGTTAGAAAAGCCGAACGGCATCACCAGATACTCGTAGTGACCCGACTGAGTACTGAACGCCGTTTTCAACTCATCTCCCGACTTGATTCGGATGAGGTTATACGCTCCCCTCAGGTCAATCTTAGAAAAAATCACAGCCGAACGCAGCTGATCAAAGAGGACAGAAATCAGCGGCAGAGGGTAAGTATTTTTAACTGAGATCTTATTCAGGGCTCTAAAGTCAATGCAAGGTCTGAGTGATCCATCTTTCTTCTCCACAAAGAAGAAGCCTGCACTTAAAGGGGATTTAGATGGCCTGATAAATCCTTTCCCTAAGCTCTCCTTAACATACTCATTCATGGCCGCAGTTTCTGGTCCGGACAATGCATATAACCTTCCTTTGGCAATGTGGCACCAGGAATTAGCTCAATAGCACAATCATAAGGCCGATGGGGAGGCAGAATGTCCGCATTGCCCTTGGAAAATACATCAACAAAGTCCTGGTATTCCACGGGAATGGGTTCGGGAATGGCAGCAGCTATTCTGACGGGAAACGTGATACATTCCTTATTACAGATGGTACCCCATTGTGAGATCTCCCCCGACTGCCAATCAATGATGGGATTATGAAAGGCCAGCCAGGGGTGACCCAGAACCACTGGAACTGCTGGGCAATGGGTAAGGAAAAACTCAATCTTTTCGGAATGAAGAGCTCCTACCGTAAGTAGTACAGGGGGTGTACAGAGGGAAATAACCCCATTGGACAAGGGACTCCCATCTAAACCATGCATGGTGATGCACCTACCCAAGGTTAACTGAGGAATACCTAAGGCCTTGGCCCACGTTAAGTCCATAAAGTTCCCTGCAGCTCCACTGTCAACAGAAGCCGACACCGAAGAACTGAGGCTGCCAAAGGAAACTTTAGCTGGGACTAACAGGGAGTTATTCGAGGAGATAAGCTGCAGACCAAAGTGAACCCCCTCACAATTCACTTGGTCGAGGCGTTTCCCGACTTGTTCGGACAATTACGGGCAAAATGTCCCTTACCCCCACAGTACAAACAAAGACCAGAGTTTTGCCTTCTGGCTCTTTCTTCTGGAGACAGCCTGGAGAGACCCATCTGCATGGGCTCCTCTATGTCCTCAGGAATGGAAAATACACAAGGAGTAGACCTGACAGGTGCTCCTTTTTCAGCCCTCCGCTCTCTGAGACGACGATCAATCTTAATAGAAAGCTCCATGAGTTTATCGAGAGTCTCAGGAGCGGGATACTGAAGGAGACTGTCTTTTATAGACTCAGATAGGCCGAGGCGAAACTGACTGCGCAGGGCTGGGTCATTCCAGCCACAGTCGTTCGACCAACGGCGAAACTCTGTACAATAAACCTCTGCAGGATTTCCACCTTGTCTGAGAGCGCGTAACTGACTCTCGGCGGATGCCTCTCTATCAGGGTCATCATACAAAAGCCCTAAAGACCCCAGAAAGGCGTCTACTGACAACAATGCCGGATCCTCTGCTTTTAAACCAAAAGCCCAGGTCTGGGGATCCCCCTGGAGCAAAGAAATAATAATTCCGACCCGCTGAGATTCAGTACCTGAGGAGATTGGTCTTAAACGAAAATAAAGTTTACAGGACTCTTTAAAATTAAAAAACTGCTTCCTATCACCAGAAAAACGGTCAGGCAAGTGCATTTTTGGTTCAGGGACTACCCTCGGGGAAGTTCGTAAAAGATCTTCCTGCGACTTCACCCGAAGGGAAAGATCCTGAACCATTTGAGTAAGTTCCTGAATCTGGCTAACTAGAAGCTGGCCAGGATTTGGCCCTAAACCAGTGGGATTCATGAGGCCGACAAATCTTACAAAACTGAATAAGGGAAAAAATCAAACCCTGTTTAATTTTAAGTTTTGGTTTGGCCGGTAATAATGTTATGATTCCAGCACTCTGGTCTGAGGTGGTCCTATTGCAAGGACCGGAGCACTGGAGCGGAATGCTGGGGAAGGGAGCAGGAATAGAAAGTAGCCCCTGGCGCCCTAACTCCGTTGTCTCGCCCGTGTTGTCAGAAATCCCCTGCGAGACTATGGTTGCTTGAGCCCATGGCAGCCGCGTTTGAAGGGTGGATTATGTCTGCCCAACTCCGATGCCCCCTCAGGTCTTAATGGGAGACAAAGGGAAATCCGAGACAGGGTGATAACAAGGGGCCCTCTGACTAAACAACCAGGCCAGGGGCTACAAGCTAACTGACTAAACCTGAGGTATGTGCAGTAACCCGCCAGGGAAAAGGACAACCAAAATCCACTAGTCCGTACTCCTACCCAGCACCGCTGGATACCAGAGTGGATCTGTGGGAGCGGAATCCTCCGCAAAAGCTCCGAAACACAAATAATAAATGATAAATAATAAAGCGTCCCAAGCCGCAACACACGGCTACGCCGTGACTCACGTGTATGTGTATATACCGCACCCTATGTGTATATACAGCCCCCCTATGTGTGTATACCGCCCCCTATGTGTATATACCGCCCCCTATGTGTATATACCGCCCCCTATGTGTATATACCGCCCCCTATGTGTGTATACCGCCCCCTATGTGTATATACCGCCCCCTATGTGTATATACCGCCCCCCTATGTGTATATACCACCCCCTATGTGTATATACCACCCCCCTATGTGTATATACCGCCCCCTATGTATATATACCGCCCCCCTATGTGTATATACCACCCCCTATGTGTATATACCGCCCCCTATGTGCATATACCACCCCGCTATGTGTATTTACCACCCCCTATGTGTGTATAGCGCCCCCCTATGTGTATATACCGCCCCCTATGTGTATATACCGCCCCTATGTGTATATACCACCCCCCTATGTGTATATACCACCCCCTATGTGTGTATAGCGCCCCCTATGTGTATATACCGCCCCCCTGTGTGTATACCACGCCCCTATGTGTATATACCACCCCCTATGTGTATATACCGCCCCCCTATGTGTATATACCATCCCCTATGTGTGTATACCGCCCCCCTATGTGTGTATACCGCCCCCTTATGTGTATATACCGCCCCCCTATGTGTATATAACGCCCCCTATGTGTGTATACCGCCCCCTATGTGTATATACCGCCCCACTATGTGTGTATACCACCCCCCTATGTGTGTATACCGCCCCCTATGTGTATATACCGCCCCCCTATGTGTATATACCGCCCCCCTATGTGTATATACCGCCCCCCTATGTGTGTATACCGCCCCCCTATGTGTATATACCGCCCCCTATGTGTATATACCGCCCCCCTATGTGTATATATCGCCCCCTATGTGTATATACCGCCCCCGTATGTGTGTATACTGCCCCTCTATGTGTATATACCGCCCCCTATGTGTATATACCGCCCCCTATGTGTATATACCACCCCCTATGTGTATATACCGCCCCCTATGTGTATATACCACCCCCTATTTGTATATACCGCCCCCTATGTGTATATACCACCCCTCTATGTGTATATACCACCCCCTATGTGTGTATAGCGCCCCCCTATGTGTATATACCGCCCCCTATGTGTATATACCACCCCCCTATGTGTATATACCACCCCCCTATGTGTATATACCACCCCCCTATGTGTATATACCACCCCCTATGTGTGTATAGCGCCCCCCCCTATGTGTATATACCGCCCCCTATGTGTGTATACCACCCCCCTATGTGTGTATACCGCCCCCTATGTGTGTATACCTCCCCCTATGTATATATACCACACCCTATGTGTGTATACCTCCCCCTATGTGTATATACCACCCCCCTGTGTGTATAGCGCCCCCCTATGTGTGTATATACCGCCCCCCTATGTGTATATACCACCCCCAATGTGTATATACCGCCCCCTATGTGTATATACCACCCCCTATGTGTGTATACCGCCCCCTTATGTGTGTATACCGCCCCCCTATGTGTATATACCGCCCCCTATGTGTATATACCGCCCCCCTATGTGTGTACACCGCCCCCCTATGTGTATATACCGCCCCCTATGTGTGTATACCACCCCCCTATGTGTGTATACCACCCCCTATGTGTATATACCGCCCCCCTATGTGTATATACCGCTCTCCTATGTGTATATACCGCCCCCTATGTGTGTATACCGCCCCCTTATGTGTATATACCGCCCCCTATGTGTATATACCGCCCCCCTATGTGTATATACCGCCCCCTATGTGTGTATACCGCCCCCCTATGTGTATATACCGCCCCCTATGTGTATATACCGCCCCCCTATGTGTATATACCACCCCCTATGTGTATATACAACCCCCCTATGTGTATATACCACCCCCTATGTGTGTATAGCGCCCCCCCTATGTGTATATACCGCCCCCTATGTGTATATACCGCCCCCTTTGTGTATATACCACCCCCTATGTGTATATACCACCCCCTATGTGTGTATAGCGCCCCCTCATGTGTATATACCGCCGCCCTATGTGTGTATACCACCCCCCTATGTGTGTATACCGCCCCCTATGTGTGTATACCTCCCCCTATGTATATATACCACCCCCTATGTGTGTATACCTCCCCCTATGTGTATATACCACCCCCCTATGTGTATATACCACCCGCTATGTGTGTATACCGCCCCCTATGTGTATATACCGCCCCCTATGTGTATATACCGCCCCCTATGTGTGTATACCGCCCCCTATGTGTATATACCACCCCCCTATGTGTATATACCGCCCCCTATGTGTATATACTGCCCCCTATGTGTATATACCGCCCCCCTATGTGTATATACCACCCCCTATGTGTATATACCGCCCCCTATGTGTATATACCACTCCCTATGTGTGTATACCGCCCCCTATGTGTGTATACCGCCCCCTATGTGTATATACCACCCCCCTATGTGTATATACCACCCCCCTATGTGTATATATACCGCCCCCCTATGTGTATATACCACCCCCCTATGTGTATATACCGCCCCCTATGTGTGTATAGCGCCCCCTATGTGTATATACCGCCCCCCTATGTGTATATACCGCCCCCCTATGTGTATATACCACCTCCCTATGTGTATATACCACCCCCTATGTGTGTATAGCGCCCCCCATGTGTATATACCGCCCCCCTATGTGTGTATACCACCCCCTATGTGTGTATACCGCCCCCCTATGTGTGTATACCGCCCCCCTATGTGTATATACCGCCCCCTATGTGTATATACCGCCCCCTATGTGTATATACCGCCCCCTATGTGTGTATACCGCCCCCCTATGTTTATATACCGCCCCCCTATGTGTATATACCGCTCCCCTATGTGTGTATACCGCCCACTATGTGTATATACCGCCCCATATGTATATATACCGCCCCTATGTGTATATACCACCCCCTATGTGTATACACCACCCCCTATGTGTATATACCGCCCCCTATGTGTATATACCTTCCCCTATGTGTATATACCACCCCCTATGTATATATACCACCCCCTATGTGTGTATACCTCCCCCTATGTGTATATACCACCCCCCTATGTGTATATACCACCCCCTATGTGTGTATACCGCCCCCTATGTGTATATACCGCCCCCATATGTGTATATACCGCCCCCTATGTGTGTATACCGCCCCCTATGTGTATATACCACCCCGCTATGTGTATTTACCACCCCCTATGTGTGTATAGCGCCCCCCTATGTGTATATACCGTCCCCTATGTGTATATACCGCCCCCTATGTGTATATACCACCCCCCTATGTGTATATACCACCCCCTATGTGTGTATAGCGCCCCCCTATGTGTATATACCGCCCCCCTATGTGTGTATACCACGCCCCTATGTGTATATACTACCCCCTATGTGTATATACCGCCCCCCTATGTGTATATACCATCCCCTATGTGTGTATACTGCCCCCCTATGTGTGTATACCGCCCCCCTATGTGTATATACCGCCCCCCTATGTGTATATACCGCCCCCTATGTGTGTATACCGCCCCCCATGTGTATATACCGCCCCACTATGTGTGTATACCACCCCCCTATGTGTGTATACCGCCCCCTATGTGTATATACCGCCCCCCTATGTGTGTATACCGCCCCCCTATGTGTATATACCACCCCCTATGTGTGTATAGCGCCCCCTATGTGTATATACCGCCCCCTATGTGTATATACCACCCCCCTATGTGTATATACCACCCCCCTATGTGTATATACCACCCCCTATGTGTGTATAGCGCCCCCCTATGTGTATATACCGCCCCCTATGTGTGTATACCACCCCCTATGTGTGTATACCGCCCCCCTATGTGTGTATACCTCCCCCTATGTATATATACCACACCCTATGTGTGTATACCTCCCCCTATGTGTATATACCACCCCCCTATGTGTGTATAGCGCACCCCTATGTGTGTATACCGCCCCCCTATGTGTATATACCACCCCCTATGTGTATATACCGCCCCCTATGTGTATATACCACCCCCTATGTGTGTATACCGCACCCCTATGTGTGTATACCGCCCCCCTATGTGTATATACCACCCCCTATGTGTATATACCGCCCCCTATGTGTATATACCACCCCCTATGTGTGTATACCGCACCCCTATGTGTGTATACCGCCCCCCTATGTGTATATACCGCCCCCCCTATGTGTATATACCGCCCCCCTATGTGTGTATACCGCCCCCTATGTGTATATACCGCCCCCTATGTGTGTATACCGCCCCCTATGTGTATATACCGCCCCCTATGTGTATATACCGCCCCCTATGTGTATATACCACCCCCTATGTGTATATACAACCCCCCTATGTGTATATACCACCCCCTATGTGTGTATAGCGCCCCCTATGTGTATATACCGCCCCCTATGTGTATATACCACCCCCCTATGTGTATATACCACCCCCCTATGTGTATATACCACCCCCTATGTGTGTATAGCGCCCCCCCTATGTGTATATACCGCCCCCTATGTGTGTATACCACCCCCCTATGTGTGTATACCGCCCCCCTATGTGTGTATACCTCCCCCTATGTATATATACCACACCCTATGTGTGTATACCTCCCCCTATGTGTATATACCACCCCCCTATGTGTGTATAGTGCCCCCTATGTGTGTATACCGCCCCCCTATGTGTATATACCACCCCATATGTGTATATACCGCCCCCTATGTGTATATACCACCCCCTATGTGTGTATACCGCCCCCCTATGTGTGTATACCGCCCCCCTATGTGTATATACCGCCCCCCCTATGTGTATATACCGCCCCCTATGTGTATATACCGCCCCCATATGTGTGTATACCGCCCCTCTATGTGTGTATCCTGCCCCCCTATGTGTGTATACCGCCCCCCTATGTGTATATACCGCCCCCATGTGTATATACCGCCCCCATATGTGTGTATACCGCCCCCTATGTGTATATACCGCCCCCCTATGTGTATATACCGCCCCCTATGTGTATATACCGCCCCCTATGTGTGTATACCGCCCCCTATGTGTGTATACCGCCCCCTATGTGTATATACCGCCCCCTATGTGTATATACCGCCCCCTATGTGTGTATACCGCCCCCCATGTGTATATACCGCCCCACTATGTGTGTATACCACCCCCCTATGTGTGTATACCGCCCCCTATGTGTATATACCGCCCCCCCTATGTGTGTATACCGCCCCCCTATGTGTATATACCACCCCCTATGTGTGTATAGCGCCCCCTATGTGTATATACCGCCCCCTATGTGTATATACCACCCCCCTATGTGTATATACCACCCCCCTATGTGTATATACCACCCCCTATGTGTGTATAGCGCCCCCCTATGTGTATATACCGCCCCCTATGTGTGTATACCACCCCCTATGTGTGTATACCGCCCCCCTATGTGTGTATACCTCCCCCTATGTATATATACCACACCCTATGTGTGTATACCTCCCCCTATGTGTATATACCACCCCCCTATGTGTGTATAGCGCACCCCTATGTGTGTATACCGCCCCCCTATGTGTATATACCACCCCCTATGTGTATATACCGCCCCCTATGTGTATATACCACCCCCTATGTGTGTATACCACACCCCTATGTGTGTATACCGCCCCCCTATGTGTATATACCACCCCCCTATGTGTATATACCGCCCCCTATGTGTATATACCACCCCCTATGTGTGTATACCGCACCCCTATGTGTGTATACCGCCCCCCTATGTGTATATACCGCCCCCCCTATGTGTATATACCGCCCCCCTATGTGTGTATACCGCCCCCTATGTGTATATACCGCCCCCTATGTGTGTATACCGCCCCCTATGTGTATATACCGCCCCCTATGTGTATATACCGCCCCCTATGTGTATATACCACCCCCTATGTGTATATACAACCCCCCTATGTGTATATACCACCCCCTATGTGTGTATAGCGCCCCCTATGTGTATATACCGCCCCCTATGTGTATATACCACCCGCCTATGTGTATATACCACCCCCCTATGTGTATATACCACCCCCTATGTGTGTATAGCGCCCCCCCTATGTGTATATACCGCCCCCTATGTGTGTATACCACCCCCCTATGTGTGTATACCGCCCCCCTATGTGTGTATACCTCCCCCTATGTATATATACCACACCCTATGTGTGTATACCTCCCCCTATGTGTATATACCACCCCCCTATGTGTGTATAGTGCCCCCTATGTGTGTATACCGCCCCCCTATGTGTATATACCACCCCATATGTGTATATACCGCCCCCTATGTGTATATACCACCCCCTATGTGTGTATACCGCCCCCCTATGTGTGTATACCGCCCCCCTATGTGTATATACCGCCCCCCCTATGTGTATATACCGCCCCCTATGTGTATATACCGCCCCCATATGTGTGTATACCGCCCCTCTATGTGTGTATCCTGCCCCCCTATGTGTGTATACCGCCCCCCTATGTGTATATACCGCCCCCATGTGTATATACCGCCCCCATATGTGTGTATACCGCCCCCTATGTGTATATACCGCCCCCCTATGTGTATATACCGCCCCCTATGTGTATATACCGCCCCCTATGTGTGTATACCGCCCCCTATGTGTGTATACCGCCCCCTATGTGTATATACCGCCCCCTATGTGTATATACTGCCCCCCTATTTGTATATACCGCCCCCTATGTGTATATACCGCCCCCCTATGTGTATATACCGCCCCCTATGTGTATATACCGCCCCCCTATGTGTGTATACCGCCCCCTATGTGTATATACCGCCCCCTATGTGTATATACCACCCCCTGTGTATATACCACCCCCTATGTGTGTATACCGCCCCTATGTGTATATACCACCCACCTATGTGTATATACCGCCCCCTATGTGTATATACCGCCCCCTATGTGTATATACCGCCCCCAATGTGTATATACCGCCCCCTATGTGTATATACCGCTCTCCTATGTGTATATACCGCCCCCTATGTGTGTATACCGCCCCCTTATGTGTATATACCGCCCCCTATGTGTGTATACCGCCCCCTATGTGTGTATACCGCCCCCTATGTGTATATACCGCCCCCTATGTGTATATACCACCCCCTATGTGTATATACAACCCCCCTATGTGTATATACCACCCCCTATGTGTGTATAGCGCCCCCTATGTGTATATACCACCCCCTATGTGTATATACCGCCCCCCTATGTGTATATACCACCCCCCTATGTGTATATACCACCCCCTATGTGTGTATAGCGCCCCCTCTATGTGTATATACCGCCGCCCTATGTGTGTATACCACCCCCCTATGTGTGTATACCGCCCCCTATGTGTGTATACCTCCCCCTATGTATATACACCACCACATATGTGTGTATACCTCCCCCTATGTGTATATACCACCCCCCTATGTGTATATACCACCCGCTATGTGTGTATACCGCCCCCCTATGTGTATATACCGCCCCCTATGTGTATATACCGCCCCCTATGTGTATATACCACCCCCCTATGTGTATATACCGCCCCCCTATGTGTATATACTGCCCCCTATGTGTATACACCACCCCCTATGTGTATACACCACCCCCTATGTGTATATACCGCCCCTATGTGTATATACCGCCCCCTATGTGTATATACCACCCCCTATGTATATATACCACCCCCTATGTGTGTATACCTCCCCCTATGTGTATATACCACCCCCCTATGTGTATATACCACCCCCTATGTGTATACCGCCCCCTATGTGTATATACCGCCCCCATATGTGTATATACCGCCCCCTATGTGTGTATACCGCCCCCTATGTGTATATACCACCCCCCTATGTGTATATACCGCCCCCTATGTGTATATACCACCCCCCTATGTGTATATACCGCCCCTATGTGTGTATACCGCCCCCTATGTGTATATACCGCCCCCTATGTGTATATACCGCCCCCTATGTGTATATAACACCCCCTATGTGTATATACCACCCCCTATGTGTGTATACCGCCCCCCTATGTGTATATACCACCCCTTATGTGTGTATAGCGCCCCCCTATGTGTGTATACCGCCCCCTATGTGTATATACCGCCCCTATGTGTATATACCGCCCCCTATGTGTATATACCACCCCCTATGTGTATATACAACCCCCCTATGTGTATATACCACCCCCTATGTGTGTAAAGCGCCCCCTATGTGTATATACCGCCCCCTATGTGTATATACCGCATCCCTATGTGTATATACCACCCCCCTATGTGTATATACCACCCCCTATGTGTGTATAGCGCCCCCTCTATGTGTATATACCGCCGCCCTATGTGTGTATACCACCCCCCTATGTGTGTATACCGCCCCCTATGTGTGTATACCTCCCCCTATGTATATATACCACCCCCTATGTGTGTATACCTCCACCTATGTGTATATACCACCCCCCTATGTGTATATACCACCCCCCTATGTGTATATACCACCCGCTATGTGTGTATACCGCCCCCCTATGTGTATATACCGCCCCCTATGTGTATATACCGCCCCCCTATGTGTATATACTGCCCCCTATGTGTATATACCACCCCCTATGTGTATACACCACCCCCTATGTGTATATACCGCCCCCCCTATGTGTATATACCACCCCCGATGTGTATATACCACCCCCTATGTATATATACCACCCCCTATGTGTGTATACCTCCCCCTATGTGTATATACCACCCCCTATGTGTATATACCACCCCCTATGTGTGTATACCGCCCCCTATGTGTGTATACCGGCCCCTATGTGTATATACCGCCCCCTATGTGTATATACCGACCCCCTATGTGTATATACCACCCCCTATATGTGTATACCACCCCCTATGTGTATATACCGCCCCCCTATGTGTATATACCGCCCCCTATGTGTATATACCACCCCCTATGTGTATATACCGCCCCCCCTATGTGTATATACCGCCCCCTATGTGTATATACCGCCCCCTATGTGTGTATACCGCCCCCTATGTGTGTATACCGCCCCTCTATGTGTATATACCACCACCTATGTGTATATACCGCCCCCTATGTGTATATACCACCCCCTATGTGTATATACCGCCCCCTATGTGTATATACCGACCCTCTATGTGTATATACCGCCCCCTATGTGTATATACCGCCCCCCTATGTGTATATACCGCCCCCTATGTGTATATACCACCCCCTATGTGTATATACCGCCCCCCATGTGTATATACCGCCCCCTATGTGTGTATACAGCCCCCCTATGTGTGTATACCGCCCCCTATGTGTATATACCACCCCGTATGTGTGTATAGCGCCCCGTATGTGTGTATACCGCCCCCTATGTGTGTATACCGCCCCCTATGTGTATATACCGCCCCCCTATGTGTGTATACCGCCCCTATGTGTATATACCGCCCCCCTATGTGTGTATACCACCTCCTATGTGTGTATACCACCCCCTATGTGTATATACCGCCCCCTATGTGTATATACCGCCCCCTATGTGTATATACCGCCCCCCTATGTGTGTATACCGCCCCTCTATGTGTATATACCGCCCCCTATGTGTATATACCGCCCCCTATGTGTATATACCGCTCCCTATGTGTGTATACTGCCCCCTATGTGTATATACCGCCCCCTATGTGTATATAGCGCCCCCTATGTGTGTATACCGCCCCCCTATGTGTATATACCGCCCCCCTATGTGTATATACCGCCCCCTATGTGTATATACCGCCCCCCTATGTGTGTATACCGCCCCCCCTATGTGTATATACCGCCCCCTATGTGTGTATACCGCCCCCTATGTGTATATACTGCCCCCTATGTGTATATACCGCCCCTATGTGTATATACCACCCCCTATGTGTATACACCACCCCCTATGTGTATATACCACTCCCTATGTGTATATACCACCCCCTATGTGTGTATACCACCCCCTATGTGTATATACCGCCCCCCTATGTGTATATACCGCCCCCTATGTGTATATACCGCCCCCTATGTGTATATACCGCCCCCCTATGTGTATATACCGCCCCTATGTGTGTATACCGCCCCCTATGTGTATATACCGACCCATATGTGTGTATACCGCCCCCTATGTGTATATACCGCCCCCCTATGTGTATATACCACCCCCTATGTGTATATACCACCCCCTATGTGTATATACCACCCCCCATGTGTATATACCACCCCCTATGTGTGTATAGCGCCCCCTCTATGTGTATATACCGCCGCCCTATGTGTGTATACCACCCCATGTGTGTATACCGCCCCCTATGTGTGTATACCTCCCCCTATGTATATATACCACCCCCTATGTGTGTATACCTCCCCTATGTGTATATACCACCCCCCTATGTGTATATACCACCCGCTATGTGTGTATACCGCCCCATGTGTATATACCGCCCCCTATGTGTATATACCGCCCCCCTATGTGTGTATACCGCCCCATTATGTGTATATACCACCCCCCTATGTGTATATACCGCCCCCCTATGTGTATATACTGCCCCCTATGTGTATATACTGCCCCCTATGTGTATATACCACCCCTATGTGTATATACCACCCCCTATGTGTATATACCGCCCCCTATGTGTATATACCACCCCCTATGTGTGTATACCGCCCCCCTATGTGTGTATACCGCCCCCCTATGTGTATATACCGCCCCCCTATGTGTATATACCGCCCCTATGTGTATATACCGCCCCCATATGTGTGTATACCGCCCCTCTATGTGTGTATCCTGCCCCCCTATGTGTGTATACCGCCCCCCTATGTGTATATACCGCCCCCATGTGTATATACCGCCCCCATATGTGTGTATACCGCCCCCTATGTGTATATACCGCCCCCTATGTGTATATACCGCCCCCCTATGTGTATATACCGCCCCCCTATGTGTGTATACCGCCCCCTATGTGTGTATACCGCCCCCTATGTGTATATACCGCCCCCTATGTGTATATACTGCCCCCTATTTGTATATACCGCCCCCCTATGTGTATATACCGCCCCCCTATGTGTATATACTGCCCCATATGTGTGTATACCGCCCCCTATGTGTATATACCGCCCCCTATGTGTATATACCGCCCCCTTATGTGTATATACCGCCCCCCTATGTGTGTATACCGCCCCCTATGTGTGTATACCGCCCCCTATGTGTATATACCGCCCCCTATGTGTATATACTGCCCCCTATTTGTATATACCGCCCCCCTATGTGTATATACCACCCCCCTATGTGTATATACTGCCCCCTATGTGTATATACCGCCCCCTATGTGTATATACTGCCCCCTATGTGTATATACCGCCCCTATGTGTATATACCACCCCCTATGTGTATACACCACCCCCTATGTGTATATACCACTCCCTATGTGTATATACCACCCCCTATGTGTGTATACCACCCCCTATGTGTATATACCGCCCCCTATGTGTATATACCACCCCCTATGTGTATATACTGCCCCCCTATGTGTATATACCGCCCCTATGTGTGTATACCGCCCCCTATGTGTATATACCGCCCCCTATGTGTGTATACCGCCCCCTATGTGTATATACCGCCCCCTATGTGTATATACCACCCCCTATGTGTATATACCACCCCCTATGTGTATATACCACCCCCCATGTGTATATACCACCCCCTATGTGTGTATAGCGCCCCCTCTATGTGTATATACCGCCGCCCTATGTGTGTATACCACCCCATGTGTGTATACCGCCCCCTATGTGTGTATACCTCCCCCTATGTATATATACCACCCCCTATGTGTGTATACCTCCCCTATGTGTATATACCACCCCCCTATGTGTATATACCACCCGCTATGTGTGTATACCGCCCCATGTGTATATACCGCCCCCTATGTGTATATACCACCCCCCTATGTGTATATACCGCCCCCCTATGTGTATATACTGCCCCCTATGTGTATATACTGCCCCCTATGTGTATATACCACCCCTATGTGTATATACCACCCCCTATGTGTATATACCGCCCCCTATGTGTATATACCACCCCCTATGTGTGTATACCGCCCCCCTATGTGTGTATACCGCCCCCCTATGTGTATATACCGCCCCCCTATGTGTATATACCGCCCCTATGTGTATATACCGCCCCCATATGTGTGTATACCGCCCCTCTATGTGTGTATCCTGCCCCCCTATGTGTGTATACCGCCCCCCTATGTGTATATACCGCCCCCATGTGTATATACCGCCCCCATATGTGTGTATACCGCCCCCTATGTGTATATACCGCCCCCTATGTGTATATACCGCCCCCCTATGTGTATATACCGCCCCCCTATGTGTGTATACCGCCCCCTATGTGTGTATACCGCCCCCTATGTGTATATACCGCCCCCTATGTGTATATACTGCCCCCTATTTGTATATACCGCCCCCCTATGTGTATATACCGCCCCCCTATGTGTATATACTGCCCCATATGTGTGTATACCGCCCCCTATGTGTATATACCGCCCCCTATGTGTATATACCGCCCCCCTATGTGTATATACCGCCCCCCTATGTGTGTATACCGCCCCCTATGTGTGTATACCGCCCCCTATGTGTATATACCGCCCCCTATGTGTATATACTGCCCCCTATTTGTATATACCGCCCCCTATGTGTATATACCGCCCCCCTATGTGTATATACTGCCCCCTATGTGTATATACCGCCCCCTATGTGTATATACTGCCCCCTATGTGTATATACCGCCCCTATGTGTATATACCACCCCCTATGTGTATACACCACCCCCTATGTGTATATACCACTCCCTATGTGTATATACCACCCCCTATGTGTGTATACCACCCCCTATGTGTATATACCGCCCCCTATGTGTATATACCGCCCCCTATGTGTATATACCACCCCCTATGTGTATATACCGCCCCCCTATGTGTATATACCGCCCCTATGTGTGTATACCGCCCCCTATGTGTATATACCGCCCCCTATGTGTGTATACCGCCCCCTATGTGTATATACCGCCCCCCTATGTGTATATACCACCCCCTATGTGTATATACCACCCCCTATGTGTATATACCACCCCCCATGTGTATATACCACCCCCTATGTGTGTATAGCGCCCCCTCTATGTGTATATACCGCCGCCCTATGTGTGTATACCACCCCATGTGTGTATACCGCCCCCTATGTGTGTATACCTCCCCCTATGTATATATACCACCCCCTATGTGTGTATACCTCCCCTATGTGTATATACCACCCCCTATGTGTATATACCACCCGCTATGTGTGTATACCGCCCCATGTGTATATACCGCCCCCTATGTGTATATACCGCCCCCCTATGTGTGTATACCGCCCCATTATGTGTATATACCACCCCCCTATGTGTATATACCGCCCCCTATGTGTATATACTGCCCCCTATGTGTATATACTGCCCCCTATGTGTATATACCACCCCTATGTGTATATACCACCCCCTATGTGTATATACCGCCCCCTATGTGTATATACCACCCCCTATGTGTGTATACCGCCCCCCTATGTGTGTATACCGCCCCCCTATGTGTATATACCGCCCCCTATGTGTATATACCGCCCCTATGTGTATATACCGCCCCCATATGTGTGTATACCGCCCCTCTATGTGTGTATCCTGCCCCCCTATGTGTGTATACCGCCCCCCTATGTGTATATACCACCCCCATGTGTATATACCGCCCCCATATGTGTGTATACCGCCCCCTATGTGTATATACCGCCCCCTATGTGTATATACCGCCCCCCTATGTGTATATACCGCCCCCCTATGTGTGTATACCGCCCCCTATGTGTGTATACCGCCCCCTATGTGTATATACCGCCCCCTATGTGTATATACTGCCCCCTATTTGTATATACCGCCCCCCTATGTGTATATACCGCCCCCCTATGTGTATATACTGCCCCCTATGTGTATATACCGCCCCCCTATGTGTGTATACCGCCCCCTATGTGTATATACCGCCCCCTATGTGTATATACCACCCCCTGTGTATATACCGCCCCCCTATGTGTGTATACCGCCCCCTATGTGTATATACCACCCACCTATGTGTATATACCGCCCCCTATGTGTATATACCGCCCCCTATGTGTATATACCGCCCCCAATGTGTATATACCGCCCCCTATGTGTATATACCGCTCTCCTATGTGTATATACCGCCCCCTATGTGTGTATACCGCCCCCTTATGTGTATATACCGCCCCCTATGTGTATATACCGCCCCCTATGTGTATATACCGCCCCCTATGTGTGTATACCGCCCCCTATGTGTATATACCGCCCCCTATGTGTATATACCGCCCCCTATGTGTATATACCACCCCCTATGTGTATATACAACCCCCCTATGTGTATATACCACCCCCTATGTGTGTATAGCGCCCTCCTATGTGTATATACCGCCCCTATGAGTGTATACCGCCCCCTATGTGTATATACCGCCCCCTATGTGTATATACCGACCCCCTATGTGTATATACCACCCCCTATATGTGTATACCACCACCTATGTGTGTATATACCGCCCCCCTATGTGTATATACCGCCCCCTATGTGTATATACCACCCCCTATGTGTATATACTGCCCCCCTATGTGTATATACCGCCCCCCTATGTGTATATACCGCCCCCATATGTGTGTATACCGCCCCTCTATGTGTGTATCCTGCCCCCCTATGTGTGTATACCGCCCCCCTATGTGTATATACCGCCCCCTATGTGTTTATACCGCCCCCATATGTGTGTATACCGCCCCCTATGTGTATATACCGCCCCCCTATGTGTGTATACCGCCCCCTATGTGTATATACCACCCACCTATGTGTGTATACCGCCCCCTATGTGTATATACCGCCCCCTATGTGTATATACCGCCCCCAATGTGTATATACCGCCCCCTATGTGTATATACCACCCCCTATGTGTATATACAACCCCCCTATGTGTATATACCACCCCCTATGTGTGTATAGCGCCCCCCTATGTGTATATACCGCCCCCTATGTGTATATACCACCCCCCTATGTGTATATACCACCCCCTATGTGTGTATAGCACCCCCTCTATGTGTATATACCGCCGCCCTATGTGTGTATACCACCCCCCTATGTGTGTATACCGCCCCCTATGTGTGTATACCTCCCCCTATGTATATATACCACCCCCTGTGTGTATACCTCCCCCTATGTGTATATACCACCCCCCTATGTGTATATACCACCCGCTATGTGTGTATACCGCCCCCTATGTGTATATACCGCCCCCTATGTGTATATACCGCCCCCCTATGTGTGTATACCGCCCCCTATGTGTATATACCACCCCCTATGTGTATATACCACCCCCTATGTGTATATACCACCCCCTATGTGTATATACCACTCCCTATGTGTATATACCACCCCCTATGTGTGTATACCACCCCCTATGTGTATATACCGCCCCCTATGTGTATATACCGCCCCCTATGTGTATATACCGCCCCCCTATGTGTATATACCGCCCCCTATGTGTGTATACCTCCCCTATGTGTGTATACCGCCCCTCTATGTGTATATACCGCCCCCTATGTGTATATACCGCCCCCATATGTGTGTATACCGCCCCCTATGTGTATATACCGCCCCCTATGTGTATATACCGCCCCCTATGTGTATATACCACCCCCCTATGTGTATATACCGCCCCCCTATGTGTATATACTGCCCCCTATGTGTATACACCACCCCCTATGTGTATACACCACCCCCTATGTGTATATACCGCCCCTATGTGTATATACCGCCCCCTATGTGTATATACCACCCCCTATGTATATATACCACCCCCTATGTGTGTATACCTCCCCCTATGTGTATATACCACCCCCCTATGTGTATATACCACCCCCTATGTGTGTATACCGCCCCCTATGTGTATATACCGCCCCCATATGTGTATATACCGCCCCCTATGTGTGTATACCGCCCCCTATGTGTATATACCACCCCCCTATGTGTATATACCGCCCCCTATGTGTATATACCACCCCCCTATGTGTATATACCGCCCCTATGTGTGTATACCGCCCCCTATGTGTATATACCGCCCCCTATGTGTATATACCGCCCCCTATGTGTATATAACACCCCCTATGTGTATATACCACCCCCTATGTGTGTATACCGCCCCCCTATGTGTATATACCACCCCTTATGTGTGTATAGCGCCCCCCTATGTGTGTATACCGCCCCCTATGTGTATATACTGCCCCTATGTGTATATACCGCCCCCTATGTGTATATACCACCCCCTATGTGTATATACAACCCCCCTATGTGTATATACCACCCCCTATGTGTGTAAAGCGCCCCCTATGTGTATATACCGCCCCCTATGTGTATATACCGCATCCCTATGTGTATATACCACCCCCCTATGTGTATATACCACCCCCTATGTGTGTATAGCGCCCCCTCTATGTGTATATACCGCCGCCCTATGTGTGTATACCACCCCCCTATGTGTGTATACCGCCCCCTATGTGTGTATACCTCCCCCTATGTATATATACCACCCCCTATGTGTGTATACCTCCACCTATGTGTATATACCACCCCCCTATGTGTATATACCACCCCCCTATGTGTATATACCACCCGCTATGTGTGTATACCGCCCCCCTATGTGTATATACCGCCCCCTATGTGTATATACCGCCCCCCTATGTGTATATACTGCCCCCTATGTGTATATACCACCCCCTATGTGTATACACCACCCCCTATGTGTATATACCGCCCCCCCTATGTGTATATACCACCCCCGATGTGTATATACCACCCCCTATGTATATATACCACCCCCTATGTGTGTATACCTCCCCCTATGTGTATATACCACCCCCTATGTGTATATACCACCCCCTATGTGTGTATACCGCCCCCTATGTGTGTATACCGGCCCCTATGTGTATATACCGCCCCCTATGTGTATATACCGACCCCCTATGTGTATATACCACCCCCTATATGTGTATACCACCCCCTATGTGTATATACCGCCCCCCTATGTGTATATACCGCCCCCTATGTGTATATACCACCCCCTATGTGTATATACCGCCCCCCCTATGTGTATATACCGCCCCCTATGTGTATATACCGCCCCCTATGTGTGTATACCGCCCCCTATGTGTGTATACCGCCCCTCTATGTGTATATACCACCACCTATGTGTATATACCGCCCCCTATGTGTATATACCACCCCCTATGTGTATATACCGCCCCCTATGTGTATATACCGACCCTCTATGTGTATATACCGCCCCCTATGTGTATATACCGCCCCCCTATGTGTATATACCGCCCCCTATGTGTATATACCACCCCCTATGTGTATATACCGCCCCCCATGTGTATATACCGCCCCCTATGTGTGTATACAGCCCCCCTATGTGTGTATACCGCCCCCTATGTGTATATACCACCCCGTATGTGTGTATAGCGCCCCGTATGTGTGTATACCGCCCCCTATGTGTGTATACCGCCCCCTATGTGTATATACCGCCCCCCTATGTGTGTATACCGCCCCTATGTGTATATACCGCCCCCCTATGTGTGTATACCACCTCCTATGTGTGTATACCACCCCCTATGTGTATATACCGCCCCCTATGTGTATATACCGCCCCCTATGTGTATATACCGCCCCCCTATGTGTGTATACCGCCCCTCTATGTGTGTATACCGCCCCCTATGTGTATATACCGCCCCCTATGTGTATATACCGCCCCCTATGTGTGTATACTGCCCCCTATGTGTATATACCGCCCCCTATGTGTATATAGCGCCCCCTATGTGTGTATACCGCCCCCCTATGTGTATATACCGCCCCCCTATGTGTATATACCGCCCCCTATGTGTATATACCGCCCCCCTATGTGTGTATACCGCCCCCCCTATGTGTATATACCGCCCCCTATGTGTGTATACCGCCCCCTATGTGTATATACTGCCCCCTATGTGTATATACCGCCCCTATGTGTATATACCACCCCCTATGTGTATACACCACCCCCTATGTGTATATACCACTCCCTATGTGTATATACCACCCCCTATGTGTGTATACCACCCCCTATGTGTATATACCGCCCCCCTATGTGTATATACCGCCCCCTATGTGTATATACCGCCCCCTATGTGTATATACCGCCCCCCTATGTGTATATACCGCCCCTATGTGTGTATACCGCCCCCTATGTGTATATACCGACCCCTATGTGTGTATACCGCCCCCTATGTGTATATACCGCCCCCCTATGTGTATATACCACCCCCTATGTGTATATACCACCCCCTATGTGTATATACCACCCCCCATGTGTATATACCACCCCCTATGTGTGTATAGCGCCCCCTCTATGTGTATATACCGCCGCCCTATGTGTGTATACCACCCCATGTGTGTATACCGCCCCCTATGTGTGTATACCTCCCCCTATGTATATATACCACCCCCTATGTGTGTATACCTCCCCTATGTGTATATACCACCCCCCTATGTGTATATACCACCCGCTATGTGTGTATACCGCCCCATGTGTATATACCGCCCCCTATGTGTATATACCGCCCCCCTATGTGTGTATACCGCCCCATTATGTGTATATACCACCCCCCTATGTGTATATACCGCCCCCCTATGTGTATATACTGCCCCCTATGTGTATATACTGCCCCCTATGTGTATATACCACCCCTATGTGTATATACCACCCCCTATGTGTATATACCGCCCCCTATGTGTATATACCACCCCCTATGTGTGTATACCGCCCCCCTATGTGTGTATACCGCCCCCCTATGTGTATATACCGCCCCCCTATGTGTATATACCGCCCCTATGTGTATATACCGCCCCCATATGTGTGTATACCGCCCCTCTATGTGTGTATCCTGCCCCCCTATGTGTGTATACCGCCCCCCTATGTGTATATACCGCCCCCATGTGTATATACCGCCCCCATATGTGTGTATACCGCCCCCTATGTGTATATACCGCCCCCTATGTGTATATACCGCCCCCCTATGTGTATATACCGCCCCCCTATGTGTGTATACCGCCCCCTATGTGTGTATACCGCCCCCTATGTGTATATACCGCCCCCTATGTGTATATACTGCCCCCTATTTGTATATACCGCCCCCCTATGTGTATATACCGCCCCCCTATGTGTATATACTGCCCCATATGTGTGTATACCGCCCCCTATGTGTATATACCGCCCCCTATGTGTATATACCGCCCCCTTATGTGTATATACCGCCCCCCTATGTGTGTATACCGCCCCCTATGTGTGTATACCGCCCCCTATGTGTATATACCGCCCCCTATGTGTATATACTGCCCCCTATTTGTATATACCGCCCCCCTATGTGTATATACCGCCCCCCTATGTGTATATACTGCCCCCTATGTGTATATACCGCCCCCTATGTGTATATACTGCCCCCTATGTGTATATACCGCCCCTATGTGTATATACCACCCCCTATGTGTATACACCACCCCCTATGTGTATATACCACTCCCTATGTGTATATACCACCCCCTATGTGTGTATACCACCCCCTATGTGTATATACCGCCCCCTATGTGTATATACCACCCCCTATGTGTATATACCGCCCCCCTATGTGTATATACCGCCCCTATGTGTGTATACCGCCCCCTATGTGTATATACCGCCCCCTATGTGTGTATACCGCCCCCTATGTGTATATACCGCCCCCTATGTGTATATACCACCCCCTATGTGTATATACCACCCCCTATGTGTATATACCACCCCCCATGTGTATATACCACCCCCTATGTGTGTATAGCGCCCCCTCTATGTGTATATACCGCCGCCCTATGTGTGTATACCACCCCATGTGTGTATACCGCCCCCTATGTGTGTATACCTCCCCCTATGTATATATACCACCCCCTATGTGTGTATACCTCCCCTATGTGTATATACCACCCCCCTATGTGTATATACCACCCGCTATGTGTGTATACCGCCCCATGTGTATATACCGCCCCCTATGTGTATATACCGCCCCCCTATGTGTGTATACCGCCCCATTATGTGTATATACCACCCCCCTATGTGTATATACCGCCCCCCTATGTGTATATACTGCCCCCTATGTGTATATACTGCCCCCTATGTGTATATACCACCCCTATGTGTATATACCACCCCCTATGTGTATATACCGCCCCCTATGTGTATATACCACCCCCTATGTGTGTATACCGCCCCCCTATGTGTGTATACCGCCCCCCTATGTGTATATACCGCCCCCCTATGTGTATATACCGCCCCTATGTGTATATACCGCCCCCATATGTGTGTATACCGCCCCTCTATGTGTGTATCCTGCCCCCCTATGTGTGTATACCGCCCCCCTATGTGTATATACCGCCCCCATGTGTATATACCGCCCCCATATGTGTGTATACCGCCCCCTATGTGTATATACCGCCCCCTATGTGTATATACCGCCCCCCTATGTGTATATACCGCCCCCCTATGTGTGTATACCGCCCCCTATGTGTGTATACCGCCCCCTATGTGTATATACCGCCCCCTATGTGTATATACTGCCCCCTATTTGTATATACCGCCCCCCTATGTGTATATACCGCCCCCCTATGTGTATATACTGCCCCATATGTGTGTATACCGCCCCCTATGTGTATATACCGCCCCCTATGTGTATATACCGCCCCCCTATGTGTATATACCGCCCCCCTATGTGTGTATACCGCCCCCTATGTGTGTATACCGCCCCCTATGTGTATATACCGCCCCCTATGTGTATATACTGCCCCCTATTTGTATATACTGCCCCCTATGTGTATATACCGCCCCCCTATGTGTATATACTGCCCCCTATGTGTATATACCGCCCCCTATGTGTATATACTGCCCCCTATGTGTATATACCGCCCCTATGTGTATATACCACCCCCTATGTGTATACACCACCCCCTATGTGTATATACCACTCCCTATGTGTATATACCACCCCCTATGTGTGTATACCACCCCCTATGTGTATATACCGCCCCCTATGTGTATATACCGCCCCCTATGTGTATATACCACCCCCTATGTGTATATACCGCCCCCCTATGTGTATATACCGCCCCTATGTGTGTATACCGCCCCCTATGTGTATATACCGCCCCCTATGTGTGTATACCGCCCCCTATGTGTATATACCGCCCCCTATGTGTATATACCACCCCCTATGTGTATATACCACCCCCTATGTGTATATACCACCCCCCATGTGTATATACCACCCCCTATGTGTGTATAGCGCCCCCTCTATGTGTATATACCGCCGCCCTATGTGTGTATACCACCCCATGTGTGTATACCGCCCCCTATGTGTGTATACCTCCCCCTATGTATATATACCACCCCCTATGTGTGTATACCTCCCCTATGTGTATATACCACCCCCCTATGTGTATATACCACCCGCTATGTGTGTATACCGCCCCATGTGTATATACCGCCCCCTATGTGTATATACCGCCCCCCTATGTGTGTATACCGCCCCATTATGTGTATATACCACCCCCCTATGTGTATATACCGCCCCCTATGTGTATATACTGCCCCCTATGTGTATATACTGCCCCCTATGTGTATATACCACCCCTATGTGTATATACCACCCCCTATGTGTATATACCGCCCCCTATGTGTATATACCACCCCCTATGTGTGTATACCGCCCCCCTATGTGTGTATACCGCCCCCCTATGTGTATATACCGCCCCCTATGTGTATATACCGCCCCTATGTGTATATACCGCCCCCATATGTGTGTATACCGCCCCTCTATGTGTGTATCCTGCCCCCCTATGTGTGTATACCGCCCCCCTATGTGTATATACCACCCCCATGTGTATATACCGCCCCCATATGTGTGTATACCGCCCCCTATGTGTATATACCGCCCCCTATGTGTATATACCGCCCCCCTATGTTTATATACCGCCCCCCTATGTGTGTATACCGCCCCCTATGTGTGTATACCGCCCCCTATGTGTATATACCGCCCCCTATGTGTATATACTGCCCCCTATTTGTATATACCGCCCCCCTATGTGTATATACCGCCCCCCTATGTGTATATACTGCCCCCTATGTGTATATACCGCCCCCCTATGTGTGTATACCGCCCCCTATGTGTATATACCGCCCCCTATGTGTATATACCACCCCCTGTGTATATACCGCCCCCCTATGTGTGTATACCGCCCCCTATGTGTATATACCACCCACCTATGTGTATATACCGCCCCCTATGTGTATATACCGCCCCCTATGTGTATATACCGCCCCCAATGTGTATATACCGCCCCCTATGTGTATATACCGCTCTCCTATGTGTATATACCGCCCCCTATGTGTGTATACCGCCCCCTTATGTGTATATACCGCCCCCTATGTGTATATACCGCCCCCTATGTGTATATACCGCCCCCTATGTGTGTATACCGCCCCCTATGTGTATATACCGCCCCCTATGTGTATATACCGCCCCCTATGTGTATATACCACCCCCTATGTGTATATACAACCCCCCTATGTGTATATACCACCCCCTATGTGTGTATAGCGCCCTCCTATGTGTATATACCGCCCCTATGAGTGTATACCGCCCCCTATGTGTATATACCGCCCCCTATGTGTATATACCGACCCCCTATGTGTATATACCACCCCCTATATGTGTATACCACCACCTATGTGTGTATATACCGCCCCCCTATGTGTATATACCGCCCCCTATGTGTATATACCACCCCCTATGTGTATATACTGCCCCCCCTATGTGTATATACCGCCCCCCTATGTGTATATACCGCCCCCATATGTGTGTATACCGCCCCTCTATGTGTGTATCCTGCCCCCCTATGTGTGTATACCGCCCCCTATGTGTATATACCGCCCCCTATGTGTTTATACCGCCCCCATATGTGTGTATACCGCCCCCTATGTGTATATACCGCCCCCCTATGTGTGTATACCGCCCCCTATGTGTATATACCACCCACCTATGTGTGTATACCGCCCCCTATGTGTATATACCGCCCCCTATGTGTATATACCGCCCCCAATATGTATATACCGCCCCCTATGTGTATATACCACCCCCTATGTGTATATACAACCCCCCTATGTGTATATACCACCCCTTATGTGTGTATAGCGCCCCCCTATGTGTATATACCGCCCCCTATGTGTATATACCACCCCCCTATGTGTATATACCACCCCCTATGTGTGTATAGCACCCCCTCTATGTGTATATACCGCCGCCCTATGTGTGTATACCACCCCCCTATGTGTGTATACCGCCCCCTATGTGTGTATACCTCCCCCTATGTATATATACCACCCCCTGTGTGTATACCTCCCCCTATGTGTATATACCACCCCCCTATGTGTATATACCACCCGCTATGTGTGTATACCGCCCCCTATGTGTATATACCGCCCCCTATGTGTATATACCGCCCCCCTATGTGTGTATACCGCCCCCTATGTGTATATACCACCCCCTATGTGTATATACCACCCCCTATGTGTATATACCACCCCCTATGTGTATATACCACTCCCTATGTGTATATACCACCCCCTATGTGTGTATACCACCCCCTATGTGTATATACCGCCCCCTATGTGTATATACCGCCCCCTATGTGTATATACCGCCCCCCTATGTGTATATACCGCCCCCTATGTGTGTATACCTCCCCTATGTGTGTATACCGCCCCTCTATGTGTATATACCGCCCCCTATGTGTATATACCGCCCCCATATGTGTGTATACCGCCCCCTATGTGTATATACCGCCCCCTATGTGTATATACCGCCCCCTATGTGTATATACCGCCCCTATGTGTATATACCACCCCCTATGTGTATACACCACCCCCTATGTGTATATACCGCCCCCTATGTGTATATACCGCCCCCATATGTGTGTATACCGCCCCCTATGTGTATATACCGCCCCCTATGTGTATATACCGCCCCCTATGTGTATATACCACCCCCATATGTGTGTATACCGCCCCCTATGTGTATATACCGCCCCCATATGTGTATATACCGCCCCCATATGTGTGTATACCGCCCCCTATGTGTATATACCGCCCCCTATGTGTATATACCGCCCCCTATGTGTGTATACCGCCCCCTATGTGTATATACCGCCCCCTATGTGTGTATACCGCCCCCCTATGTGTGTATACCGCCCCTCTATGTGTATATACCGCCCCCTATGTGTATATACCGCCCCCATATGTGTGTATACCGCCCCAATGTGTATATACCGCCCCATATGTGTATATACCACCCCCTATGTGTATATACCGCCCCCCCCCCCCCCCCCATGTGTATATACCACCCCCTATGTGTAACAACCTTGTATCACCAGTGACATCAGTGTGTGCAGTGATGTGTGTGTATTACACTGGTAATACAGACCCTCCAATATGACCCGCCCCACTAGGTACAAAATGCTCTGTTTCTGGATTTCCCTCTTAATTTATGATTTCCATCACCTGTGTTGAACTAGTTAAATGATAAGAAAGCTGTTTCTTCACAGGTGATGGCAATAATAAATTAAGAGGGAAGTCCAGAAACAGAGCATTTTGTACCTAGTGGGGCGGGTCATGTTGGAGGGTATGGTAATATACACTCCATGCACCACACACTGCAGCACATACACCCTGCCCGGCAGGAGACAGGGAAGAGACAGGAGAGGGGGCGGCGGCCATTACCTGGAGGAGGAGGCGGCAGCAGAGGAGACTGAGATGTATACTGTGGGCGGAGCTGGAGGTAGTTGAGTGACGGGGCATTGCGGTCTATGAGAGGGAGAGAGGGCGGGGCAGGGTGTGACAGTGACTGGAAACTACGGCCTATGAGCAGAAGAGTGGGCGTGGCCGCAGCTAAAGGGCAGGAGAGTGATAGAATACAGAGGCCAATGTGCGGGATAATGGGCGGGGCAGGCGGTTGTCTCACGAGACACTGCGTCCTATGGGCAGTGAGCGGGCGGGGCTTGAGGTAATTTAGTGACGGAGCATTGCGGCCTATGAGAAGGAGAGAGGGCGGGGCTGGCTGTAACTGACTGGAAGCTGACGTGGCCTCGGTGACTAGGCAGGAGAGTGATAGGATACGGCAGCCAATAGGCGAGATAGTGGGCGGGGCAGTGTAATTCTGTGACGAACGATGCGTCCTATGGGCAGAGAGAAATGAGGAGGTAAATGAGTGACGGAGCATTGTAGCCTATGAGAGCGAGAGAGGGCGGGGCTGGCTGTAACTGACTGGAAGCTGCGACCTATGGGCAGGAGAGTGTTAGGATACGACGGCCAATGGGCAGGATAGTGGGAGGTAGATGCTAGATCCAAGGGGCGTAACGGACCTTTTACGACTCAAGGGGGAGGAGCCAGGCCAGCGGGATAGTTCCTCTACTATCCACGCCACCAACTATTACCTTTAGTAATTAGGTGGCGAGCGTACTTTTCGGGCACCCTGTTCGGCCGTAACTCCTCCCCCTGATCCACTTGAAACGTCAGAAGGTCCCTTCTCCCACTCCGATATAGAACCAACCGCAATGGTTCCCTGGCCGTGTAGTGACGTCAGGAGCGGCGGCCATTTTCCCCTGGTCTGAGCTCCGCCTTCCTTCTATCATTCCCACAAGGCAGCAGGAGCAGAGAGCAGCCATTGCTGTGTCTGGCAGCAGGTAATGATATTATTATTATTATTCTATAGGCTGAGCAGCTCTGGTGTCAGGTTCTGTACTACAGGGGGAGCAGCCTCTGGTGCCTTGTTATAGTGCAGCTGGAGCAGCCTCTGGTGCTGCATTATCCCTGTACAGGTGGCTGACACTCTAGTGTCCTATTACTGTAATACAGGTGGAGCAGACCCCGCCGTTACCGTAATACAGGTGTCGCAGACCCCGCCGTTACCGTAATACAGGTGGCGCAGACCCCGCCGTTACCGTAATACAGGTGGCGCAGACCCCACTGTTACCGTAATTCTATACACGGGACATTGCAGGTGTTGTGTCTTGTGGCATTGTGCTGTACAGAGGGAGCGGCCTGTTTTGTCATAGTGTACAGGAGGAGCAGCCTGTGTTGCAATAATATACATGGGTAGCTGCCTGTATTGTCATAATAGACAGGATGAACAGCCTGTGGCATCCTACTCTACAGGGGGAGCAGCCTGTGGTGTCCTGTTGTTGTTATTATCATTATTATTCTGGAGGATCAGCCTGTGGTGTCCTGTTATTATACAGGAGGAGCAGCATGTGGTGTCCTGTTATTATTATACAGGGGGAGCAGCCTGTGGTGTCCTGTTGTTGTTGTTGTTATTATTATTGTTATTATTATTATACAATAAGAGCAGCCTGTGGTGTCCTGTTATTATACAGGAGGAGCAGCATGTGGTGTCCTGTTATTATTAAAGAACAAATTCACTCTGCGCTTATTTGAATGATTAGAGCAGGGGTGTCAAAGACAAGGCCCACGGGCCAAATCCGGCCCGCCAGACCTCGTCTGATGGCCCGCGGTGCCGCCGCCATGAAACCCCCTTCTCCCGAGTGCCCAGCTCGGGGGGGGGGGGGGGGTTTCGTGGAATGACGCGATTGCGTCGTGACGTCACGGCGCAAACGCGTCATTCAACGAAACCCCGTCGGAGGAGGGAGAAGGGAGCCGCGCAGACGAGGAGGGAGAGGCGGCTGAAGAGCGGCGAGAACCGCTTCAAATGTAAGTCAGCCCCTCTCCCTTCCTCTCTTTCTCTCTCTCTCCCTCCTTCCACCACCTGCCGCAATGTGTAAAATGGGGACCTGTGCCTGCCACAATGTGTAAAATGGGGACCTGTGCCTGCCACAATGTGTAAAATGGGGACCTGTGCCTGCCACAATGTGTAAAATGGGGACCTGTACCTGCCGCTATGTGTAAAATGGGGACCTGTGCCTGCCACAATGTGTAAAATGGGGACCTGTGCCTGCCACAATGTGTAAAATGGGGACCTGTGCCTGCCACAATGTGTAAAATGGGGACCTGTACCTGCCGCTATGTGTAAAATGGGGACCTGTGCCTGCCGCAATGTGTAAAATGGGGACCTGTGCCTGCCGCAATGTGTAAAATGGGGACCTGTGCCTGCCACAATGTGTAAAATGGGGACCTGTGCCTGCCACAATGTGTAAAATGGGGACCTGTGCACTATAAAAGGGGGCACATGGCTGGGCACTATAAAAGGGGGCACATGGCTGGGCACATATAAGGCAGGTGGAGCGGTAAATTTTGGATAGACCTACAGATACAACCGGCCCTTTGATGGGGACCAAACTGCTGATGCGGCCCCCGATGAATTTGAGTTTGACACCCCTGGATTAGAGGATCAAATGAGATGAGTACAAACACGTCACAACATAGATTTATTTGGAGTTTGAGTATCAATAAATACTGAGCACTAGTTAGAGACATCTCTGTGGATCCTGTTATTATTATACAGGGGAAGCTTTATTATTCTTTTTTTTATTATTATACAGGGGGAGTAGCCTGTGGTCTGTTGTTGTTGTTATTATTATTATACAGGGGGAGTAGCCTGTGGTGTTCTGTTATTGTTGTTATTATTATTTTTATTATTATACAGGGGGAGTAGCCTGTGGTGTGCAGTTGTTGTTGTTGTTGTTGTTGTTATTTTTATTATTATACAGGGGGAGTAGCCTGTGGTGTGCAGTTATTGTTATTGTTGTTGTTATTCTTATTATTATACAGGGGAGCAGCCTGTTATGTATTATTATTATAATTTTTTTTTTTTTGCAGAGGGAGCAGCCTGTGGTGTCATGTTATTTTTACTATAAAGGGAGAGCAGAATGGGGTGTCCTGTTGTTATTAGGGGTGGTCTTCAGTATGCCGACTGACGGGATCCCGGCGCACAGTATACCGGCAAAGGGGCTCATTTGCGCTCGCCACCCTGATGGTAAACCGGTATGCTGGTCGCAGGGAGCCCGACCGCCGGCATATCGTAGTGAACCCGTTATTAGTATAATACTGGGGTAGCAGGTTTCTGTGTATGGCTATTATACAGGTAATGTTAGGTGCACGTACACTTCTATAAGGAGTTGTGTGATACTCCTAAGAATAAAAAAACTCAGGAAAGGGGAATAATAGCTCTCGTAACACTATAAATATTGAAATCCCTGAAAAGATTTTGCAACCAAATGAGTCAAAAGGCTCAAAAAGTATTTTTATTTTAAAAAAGAGATAGTAAGTAACACAGGGGCCTAATTCTGAGGTGATCGCAGCAGGACATTTGTTAGCAGTTGGGCAAAACCATGTGCACTGCAGGTGGGGCAGATGTAACATGTGCAGAGAGAGTTAGATTTGGGTGTGGTGTGTTCAATCTGCAATCTAAATTGCATTGTAAAAATAAAGCAGCCAGTATTTACATATATATATATATATATATATATATCCCATAAAGAAGGCGGCACTCAGAGACTTTGTTGAAATCACACAATTCTTTAGTGAAAACACTGCACGGTTACATCACATCAACGTTTCGGGGCGTGTAGCCCCTTCATCAGGATAACCCCACACCAACAAATAGGTATATATAGGTGCACTCACCCCTCCATGCTGTCCCCCACTGGCTGCCGCCGCCGCCGTGTCCCAGGCCCGGCGTCCGTCCGCCCGAGCAGAGCACTTCCGCCGGAAGTGACGTCACGGGTCCCGGTCACGTTGCCACGGCAACCTAACAAACAAAACATACAGTGTCTCTATGTGAGTAAAACGATCTGCGCCTCCACACTAGGTTAACCTGAAACTGAGTTTGGTGCTGTGTCTCATCTCCAGCCTTATGTACATAAAGTGCTAAGTGCATGTGTGCTTGTTCCAGACACAATACCGCCAGCGGTGTGAGCAATAAAAATAGAAAAACCCTTTACCATCGTGTCTATGGTCTATGGGGCCATGTTAACAGCACCTATAGCTTAAAAAAACATGACCTCCGGTGCTCCATCATTCCTCCTCTTACTCTACCTTAGAACGCCAGATGTTCTAGGCTGCTGTAAAAAAAATGTGAAAAAAATGTGATAAAGAAATATATAGAAGTCCCCTGTGCTAACATGGGACCAATTTCTCAGTTTCAGTGTGCCCCGTGTGAGTTATGATACAGATCGTCATCTCAAATACATCTATAGTCAGCAATCCCATGGTATGTCACCTTCAATTCCAATACATGATTCTGTGTATATATACATCTAAAAAACATCAAATATAGAATAAAAACTAGACAAGGAGCACATGTTAGCAGCAATATTCAATGGACCTCCCCCCGTTTAATCCTTCAAATTATCCAATGATTAACCACGATTAACCATGGATATTCATACATAAGTCGTCTGGTGTGTCCTATCAAACCAGACTATCCTTGGGAAACCACCTTTTACTCCAAGGTCTAAGTACAATGCACAGTTCCCACGTAGTTACTAAACACTTGTACAAAATTACAAAAAGTTCTCCAACATTGCTAAAAGATTATAACAGATTACAGGAATTTACAAACAAATTACTTACAAAAAATTACTCAGACCCAGAGACTCATTCAAACCCCTAGGTCTAATGGTATCAAGTCTGAAAATCCACCGGGACTCCAGCTGTAGCAATTTTAATGCTCTGTTACCCCCCCTGATGGATTCTGGCATCTGATCGATGATGCGGTATTTTAAGGTCGCCATACCATGTTTCATTTTTGCGAAATGACGCGCCACCGGCTGGTCACTGCTACCTGTGGCCAACGCCGCCCTGATGGCCTGTCTGTGTTGGGCCATCCTTATTTTGAATAAACATTCTGTTTTGCCCACGTAATATAGGCCACAAGGGCACATAATTACATAAATTACAAATTTTGAATTGCAAGATAACGGGTAATTGATGGTATATTTTTTAGCAGAATGTGGATGTACAATGCTAGCCCTCGGGGACATGTAACTGCAGGTGGTACAACCAATACATCTATAGCAGCCATTTAGTCTGCTCAGAAAATGTGCAGGAGTTGGTTTTTTAAATTTACTGAGGTCTGTTTTCACTACCAGGTCTTTAATGTTCCGACCCCTTCTATAGCTGGACATAATTTGTGTATTCTTCAGTATCTTAAGTTCAGGGTCTGTGGTGATGATGGGCCACAACGTCTTGGCCTTCCTATTAGTATACCGGCTGTTAGTATCATATGTGTTAACCCAGGGTAATTTATTCTGTTTCTTGCATGTCCTGGTTTTAGTGAGAAGGTCCCCTCTATCCTGAGCACACGCTTTTGCTCTAGCTTGTTTTCTCTATCGTCCTAGTGGATGCTGGGGTTCCTGAAAGGACCATGGGGAATAGCGGCTCCGCAGGAGACAGGGCACAAAAAGTAAAGCTTTTCCAGATCAGGTGGTGTGCACTGGCTCCTCCCCCTATGACCCTCCTCCAGACTCCAGTTAGATTTTTGTGCCCGGCCGAGAAGGGTGCAATCTAGGTGGCTCTCCTAAAGAGCTGCTTAGAAAAAGTTTAGCTAGGTTTTTTATTTTACAGTGATTCCTGCTGGCAACAGGATCACTGCAGCGAGGGACTGAGGGGAGAAGGAGTCAACTCACCTGCGTGCAGGATGGATTGGCTTCTTGGCTACTGGACATCAAGCTCCAGAGGGACGATCACAGGTACAGCCTGGATGGTCACCGGAGCCGCGCCGCCGGCCCCCTTGCAGATGCTGAAGTCAGAAGAGGTCCAGAATCGGCGGCTGAAGACTCCTGCAGTCTTCTAAAGGTAGCGCACAGCACTGCAGCTGTGCGCCATTTTCCTCTCAGCACACTTCACACGGCAGTCACTGAGGGTGCAGGGCGCTGGGAGGGGGGCGCCCTGGGAGGCAAATGTAACCTATATAAAGGCTAAAAATACCTCACATATAGCCCCCAGAGGCTATATGGAGATATTTAACCCCTGCCTGATTTCTCTAAATAGCGGGAGACGAGCCCGCCAGAAAAGGGGCGGGGCCTATCTCCTCAGCACACGGCGCCATTTCCTCTCACAGCTCCGCTGGTCAGGACGGCTCCCAAGTCTCTCCCCTGCACTGCACTACAGAAACAGGGTAAAACAGAGAGGGGGGGCAAATTTATGGCGATATTTTGATATAACAAAGCAGCTATAAGGGAGCACTTATTATAAGGCTATCCCTGATATATATATATATAGCGCTTTTGGTGTGTGCTGGCAAACTCTCCCTCTGTCTCCCCAAAGGGCTAGTGGGTCCTGTCTTCGTTAGGAGCTTTCCCTGTGTGTCTGCTGTGTGTCGGTACGTGTGTGTCGACATGTATGAGGACGATATTGGCGTGGAGGCGGAGCAATTGCCAAATATGAGGATGTCACCCCCTAGGGAGTCGACACCAGAATGGATGCCTTTATTTATGGAACTACGGGATAGTGTCAACACGCTAAAGCAGTCGTTTGACGACATGAGACGGCCGGACAATCAATTAGTGCCTGTCCAGGCGACTCAAACACCGTCAGGGGCTGTGAAACGCCCTTTGCCTCAGTCGGTCGACACAGACCCAGACACAGGCGATGACTCCAGTGGGGACGGTGACGAATCAACCGTATTTTCCAGTAGGGCCACACATTATATGATTTTGGCAATGAAGGAGGCGTTACATTTAGCTGATACTACAGGTACCACTAAACAGGGTATTATGTGGGGTGTGAAAAAACTACCTATAGTTTTTCCTGAATCAGAAGAATTAAATGACGTGTGTAATGAAGCGTGGGTTGCCCCTGATAAAAAGCTGATAATTTCAAAGAAATTATTGGCATTATACCCTTTCCCGCCAGAGGTTAGGGAGCGCTGGGAAACACCTCCTAGGGTGGACAAGGCGCTAACACGCTTATCTAAACAAGTGGCGTTACCCTCTCCTGAGACGGCCGCACTTAAAGATCCATCAGATAGGAGGATGGAAAATATCCAAAAAAGTATATACACACATGCAGGTGTTATACTACGACCAGCTATAGCGACTGCCTGGATGTGCAGTGCTGGGGTAGTTTGGTCAGAGTCCCTGATTGAAAATATTGATACCCTGGACAGGGACAATATTTTACTGTCGTTAGAACAAATAAAGGATGCATTTCTTTATATGCGTGATGCACAGAGGGATATCTGCACACTGGCATCACGGGTAAGTGCTATGTCCATTTCGGCCAGAAGAACTTTATGGACGCGACAGTGGACAGGCGATGCGGACTCAAAACGGCATATGGAAGTTTTGCAGTATAAAGGGGAGGAGTTATTTGGAGTCGGTCTATCAGATTTGGTGGCCACGGCTACAGCCGGGAAATCCACCTTTCTACCTCAAGTCACTCCCCAACAGAAAAAGGCACCGACCTTTCAACCGCAGCCCTTTCGTTCCTTTAAAAATAAGAGAGCAAAGGGCTATTCATATCTGCCACGAGGCAGAGGTCGAGGGAAGAGACAGCAACAGGCAGCTCCTTCCCAGGAACAGAAGCCCTCCCCGGCTTCTACAAAAGCCTCAGCATGACGCTGGGGCTTCTCAAGCGGACTCGGGGACGGTGGGGGGTCGTCTCAAAAATTACAGCGCGCAGTGGGCTCACTCGCAAGTAGATCCCTGGATCCTGCAGATAATATCTCAGGGGTACAGGTTGGAATTAGAGACAGATCCACCTCGCCGTTTCCTGAAGTCTGCTTTACCAACGTCCCCCTCCGAAAGGGAGACGGTTTTGGAAGCCATTCACAAGCTGTACTCTCAGCAGGTGATAGTCAAGGTACCTCTTCTACAACAAGGGAAGGGGTATTATTCCACTCTTTTTGTGGTACCGAAGCCGGATGGCTCGGTAAGGCCTATTCTAAATCTGAAGTCCTTGAACCTGTACATAAAGAAGTTCAAGTTGAAGATGGAGTCACTCAGAGCAGTGATAGCGAACCTGGAAGAGGGGGACTTTATGGTATCCTTGGACATCAAGGATGCGTATCTCCACGTTCCAATTTACCCCTCACACCAGGGGTACCTCAGGTTCGTTGTACAAAACTGTCACTATCAGTTTCAGACGCTGCCGTTCGGATTGTCCACGGCACCTCGGGTCTTTACAAAGGTAATGGCCGAGATGATGATTCTTCTTCGAAGAAAAGGCGTATTAATTATCCCATACTTGGACGATCTCCTAATAAGGGCAAGGTCCAGAGAACAGCTAGAGATGGGATTAGCACTGTCTCAAGAAGTGCTAAAACAGCACGGGTGGATTCTGAATATTCCAAAATCCCAGTTAATGCCGACAACTCGTCTGCTGTTCCTAGGGATGATTCTGGACACGGTTCAGAAAAAGGTTTTTCTCCCGGAGGAAAAAGCCAAGGAGTTATCCGAGCTTGTCAGGAACCTCCTAAAACCAGGAAAGGTGTCTGTACATCAATGCACAAGAGTCCTGGGAAAAATGGTGGCTTCTTACGAAGCAATTCCATTCGGCAGATTCCACGCAAGAATTTTCCAAAGGGATCTGTTGGACAAATGGTCAGGGTCGCATCTTCAGATGCACCTACGGATAACCCTGTCTCCAAGGACAAGGGTGTCTCTTCTGTGGTGGTTGCAGAGTCCTCATCTATTGGAGGGCCGCAGATTCGGCATACAGGATTGGATCCTGGTGACCACGGACGCCAGCCTGAGAGGCTGGGGAGCAGTCACACAAGGAAGAAACTTCCAGGGAGTATGGACGAGCCTGGAAACGTCTCTTCACATAAACATATTGGAACTAAGAGCAATATACAATGCTCTAAGCCAGGCAGAACCTCTGCTTCAAGGAAAACCGGTGTTGATCCAGTCGGACAACATCACGGCAGTCGCCCATGTGAACAGACAGGGCGGCACAAGAAGCAGGAGTGCAATGGCAGAAGCTGCAAGGATTCTTCGCTGGGCAGAGAATCATGTGATAGCACTGTCAGCAGTGTTCATCCCGGGAGTGGACAACTGGGAAGCAGACTTCCTCAGCAGACACGATCTTCACCCGGGAGAGTGGGGACTTCATCCAGAAGTCTTCCACATGCTGGTAACCCGTTGGGAAAGACCGATGGTGGACATGATGGCGTCTCGCCTCAACAAAAAACTGGACAGGTATTGCGCCAGGTCAAGAGATCCGCAGGCAATAGCTGTGGACGCGCTGGTAACGCCTTGGGTGTACCAGTCGGTGTATGTGTTTCCTCCTCTGCCTCTCATACCAAAAGTATTGAGAATTATACGGCAAAGAGGAGTGAGAACGATACTAGTGGTTCCGGATTGGCCAAGAAGGACTTGGTACCCGGAACTTCAAGAGATGATCACGGAAGATCCGTGGCCTCTACCTCTAAGGAGGGACTTGCTTCAGCAGGGTCCCTGTCTGTTTCAAGACTTACCGCGGCTGCGTTTGACGGCATGGCGGTTGAACGCCGGATCCTAAAGGAAAAAGGCATGCCGGAAGAGGTCATTCCTACTTTGATTAAAGCGAGGAAGGAAGTAACCGTGCAACATTATCACCGAATTTGGCGAAAATATGTTGCGTGGTGCGAAGATCGGAGTGCTCCGACGGAGGAATTTCAACTGGGTCGATTCCTACATTTCCTGCAATCAGGATTGTCTATGGGTCTCAAATTGGGATCTATTAAGGTTCAAATTTCGGCCCTGTCGATTTTCTTTCAAAAAGAATTGGCTTCAGTCCCTGAAGTCCAGACCTTTGTTAAGGGAGTGCTGCATATACAGCCGCCTGTGGTGCCTCCAGTGGCACCGTGGGATCTCAATGTGGTTTTGGAATTTCTAAAATCTCATTGGTTTGAACCACTAAAAAAGGTGGATTTGAAATATCTCACATGGAAAGTGACCATGCTTCTAGCCCTGGCTTCGGCCAGGAGAGTGTCAGAACTGGCAGCTTTATCTTACAAAAGCCCATATCTGATTTTCCATTCGGACAGGGCAGAACTGCGGACTCGTCCGCATTTTCTCCCTAAGGTGGTGTCAGCATTTCATCTGAACCAGCCTATTGTAGTGCCTGCGGCTACAAGTGACTTGGAGGACTCCAAGTTACTGGACGTTGTCAGAGCATTAAAAATATATATTGCAAGGACAGCTGGAGTCAGAAAATCTGACTCGTTGTTTATATTGTATGCACCCAACAAGATGGGTGCTCCTGCGTCTAAGCAGACGATTGCTCGTTGGATCTGTAGCACAATCCAACTTGCACATTCTGTGGCAGGCCTGCCACAGCCTAAATCTGTAAAGGCCCACTCCACAAGGAAGGTGGGCTCATCTTGGGCGGCTGCCCGAGGGGTCTCGGCATTACAACTCTGCCGAGCAGCTACGTGGTCAGGGGAGAACACGTTTGTAAAATTTTACAAATTTGATACTCTGGCTAGGGAGGACCTGGAGTTCTCTCATTCGGTGCTGCAGAGTCATCCGCACTCTCCCGCCCGTTTGGGAGCTTTGGTATAATCCCCATGGTCCTTTCAGGAACCCCAGCATCCACTAGGACGATAGAGAAAATAAGATTTTACTTACCGATAAATCTATTTCTCGGAGTCCGTAGTGGATGCTGGGCGCCCATCCCAAGTGCGGATTATCTGCAATAATTGTACATAGTTATTGTTAACTAATTCGGGTTATTGTTGAAGGAAGCCATCTTTCAGAGGCTCCGCTGTTATCATACTGTTAACTGGGTTTAGATCACAAGTTGTACGGTGTGATTGGTGTGGCTGGTATGAGTCTTACCCGGGATTCAAAATCCTCCCTTATTGTGTACGCTCGTCCGGGCACAGTACCTAACTGGAGTCTGGAGGAGGGTCATAGGGGGAGGAGCCAGTGCACACCACCTGATCTGTAAAAGCTTTACTTTTTGTGCCCTGTCTCCTGCGGAGCCGCTATTCCCCATGGTCCTTTCAGGAACCCCAGCATCCACTACGGACTCCGAGAAATAGATTTATCGGTAAGTAAAATCTTATTTTAATAAAGGTACCGGGTACCCCCTCTCCACAAACTTGGCTTCCATAATATCGAGTTGTTTCTCACGATTAGCGGCAGTGTTTGTAATCCTGCACACCCGTAGAAATTGGGAGTAGGGTAAACCGTGTACGGTAGGAGCAGGATGAAAACTCTTGTGGCTCAAAAGCATGTTTCTATCAGTGGGTTTGGAATATAGGTCTGTGTCAATCCTCCCTTCATTGATTCGGATAGAAATATCCAAAAAATCAATGTGGGTGTGACTGCATTGCATTGTGAGCTTAATGGTACTATCTGTGCTGTTGTGATTAGATATAATATCTAATAGAGACTGCTCATCCCCTTTCCAGAAGATGAGCAAGTCGTCTATATAACGGTAATACAGATAAATTTGCTCAGCCACATCCGGATTTTCAAAAAACAGTCCCCTCTCGGTTTCCCACATAAAGGTGTTTGCGAAGGCCGGCGCCACCGCAGACCCCATCGCACAACCCGTTATCTGCCTGAAGAATTTGTCCTCAAACAGAAAATAGTTGTGCGTGAGGGTGAACTCCAGTAGTTCAATGAAAAGGTCCACATCTGGGCCTGTGTATGTTGTATTACCTGTGATTAACCTTCTTACCGCCTGTAGCCCTCCTGCATGCGGAATGCATGTGTACAGGCTGGTTACATCAATAGTGGCCATCAGTAAATTAGATGGTACCTGATCAATGTGTAGAAATTTCTCCAACAACACGTTGGAGTCTTTTAAGTGTGTAAACGTTTGCTGGATGCATGGTTGCAAATAGGAATCAAGAAAGATAGCCAGTGGTTCACACAGAGACCCCCGGGCTGACACAATCGGTCTCCCAGGCGGTCTCTGTGCGTGCTTGTGTATTTTCGGGAGTGTGTAAAACACCGGTACCACCGGGTGTGTGTTTAATAATTTCTGAAACATATTCTTAGATAACACCCCCTGTTCACATGCTCTTTTCAGAATACCGGTCAAATGCTCCACATAGACACCCGTAGGGTCTCTCTCTAGCAAACAGTAGGTCTCTGTATCATTCAGTAAACGGTAACATTCAGCAATATAATCACTGGTATTAAGAATGACTATAGAACCCCCTTTATCCGCCCCCCTTATAATAATATCTTGTCTCTTACTCAGGGCCTTTAAGGCCACTTGCTCTTCCCTCGACAGATTACTATATACCAGGGGACTAGGATTACTGCCGGCTGCCTCTAATAGCCTGCTGAAAGTTTTCACCGATGGATTATTTGAAACCGGGTCAAATTTAGATGAGGGACCCAATTTTAACACTCTAGCAGGAACATCACTCATACTTGGTGGACTAGAGTCTTTAGAAAAATGTTCTTTAAGTTTTAAAGTGCGGTGCAGTCTAAATGAGTCAAGTTTCCATTGGAACCTATTAGGTCTGTTGGTAGGGACAAACGTTAGGCCTTTCTCCAATACGCTTACCTCTGCAGGTGACAGCAGGCTCGAGGACAAATTAAAGATCAAGTCTTTTTTGCCCTGGGTGGGCGACCTCTTCGTTTGCCTTCTTGTTTGTCCCCCCCGTCTGGTGGGTCTCCTTCTCGGGCCGCTGGAATAGCCCGAGTCCTGACCCCTAAAGGGGTTACCTCCAATGGCCCTTGTCTTCTTGGTCTGGCTTGATCATCCGAATCACTCGCTGATGTCGTACCACTGCGTGTGAATGGTCTCCTGCGTCGGAACCTGGGTACATTGTACGCAGGTCCATGATTGCCCATATTGCCCAACCAGGGATATACCCGATGTTGGGCATAGTCCTGTTGGACCTTGAGCAATTTCTCCCGTTTAAATTTCAGCAGATCGCTGTGGTACTTCTCCACTTGCTCAGCTAATGTGGACATTTTAACTGCTTCCGCTGCAAGAAGCTCATGATGTTCCACTTCATACTGCTTAATCTTTTCCATAGTCACATTATGTTCCCGAGTTGTTTCCTCTATGACCAATAAAAGAAGGTCCATGGAACATTTATTCAGCACTGCTATCCATCTTTTGCAGAAACTGATAACTGCTGTTATGCTGTTAACATGGCCCCATAGACCATAGACACGATGGTAAAGGGTTTTTCTATTTTTATTGCTCACACCGCTGGCGGTATTGTGTCTGGAACAAGCACACATGCACTTAGCACTTTATGTACATAAGGCTGGAGATGAGACACAGCACCAAACTCAGTTTCAGGTTAACCTAGTGTGGAGGCGCAGATCGTTTTACTCACATAGAGACACTGTATGTTTTGTTTGTTAGGTTGCCGCGGCAACGTGACCGGGACCCGTGACGTCACTTCCGGCGGAAGTGCTCTGCTCGGGCGGACGGACGCCGGGCCTGGGACACGGCGGCGGCGGCAGCCAGTGGGGGACAGCATGGAGGGGTGAGTGCACCTATATATACCTGTTGTTTGTTGGTGTGGGGTTATCCTGATGAAGGGGCTACACGCCCCGAAACGTTGATGTGATGTAACCGTGCAGTGTTTTCACTAAAGAATTGTGTGATTTCAACAAAGTCTCTGAGTGCCGCCTTCTTTATGGGATATGGATGGAGGTGATACCTCAAAGGATGGCACCTGAGCGAGTAAGCCTGCAGAAGCCTTCGGAGTGCCGGCCAATATAAGTATATATATATATATATATATATATATATATATATATATATATATATATATATATATATATATATATATATATATTAGAGGACACATGCGCCCAAATGTGTTTTAAATATATAAAAAAGGTGAAAAAGCCGGTGTATGGGATAAGATGTGACTGGATCACTTACCTGGTCTAGGTAGACATTGATCTGTCAGCCATCATTTGGGATTCAGTACTTGAAAATAAAGTCAGAGAACACCTGATCGGACGCAGCGGCCCCAGCCTCCTGATGGAGAACGCAGCAGCACCCCTGAAATGAGTCCTGGCTACAGGAGTCTCCGGATGGTGGACCTTTATTCCCTGGGATCGCTGTACTTTCCAAAGCAAGCTCACTTATTTTCACGTGTCCGATCAGGTGTTCTTTGACTGGCCATGAAGGGGCTGCTGTGTCTTCCAGGGGCACTCTATCCAACAAGGGGCTGCTACACTGACGGACGAAACGCGTTGGGACATCTTGCTGATTCCTCCTATATGGGACGCTTTGCTGATACCTCCTATATGGGACGCTTTGCCGATACCTCCTATATGGGACGCTTTGCCGATACCTCCTATATGGGACGCTTTGCTGATACCTCCTATATGGGACGCTTTGCCGATACCTCCTATATGGGATGCTTTGCCGATACCTCCTATATGGGACGCTTTGCCGATACCTCCTATATGGGACGCTTTGCCGATACCTCCTATATGGGACGCTTTGCCGATACCTCCTATATGGGACGCTTTGCCGATACCTCCTATATGGGACGCTTTGCCGATACCTCCTATATGGGACGCTTTGCCGATACCTCCTATATGGGACGCTTTTGCCGATACCTCCTATATGGGACGCTTTTGCCGATACCTCCTATATGGGACGCTTTGCTGATACCTCTCACATGGACAGATAAGCTCTATATGTTTTTAATTCTTGTACGTGTGTCATTCAGACATTTCTATGTTATTTTATTACATTTATGTCTTTTTTTAAATGTATCTACTGCTGAGGCTGCCAATTGATTATAAATGGGAATATGCCAGTTCCCTAAACATGCCGTTCACATCCAGACAGTGATAAATAAGTTGTCTATGAATGGTACACACTAGGTTTTGCTGTTTCTTTATTTTCATGTACTGAATCCCAAATGATGGCTGACAGATCAATGTCTACCTAGACCAGGTAAGTGATCCAGTCACATCTTATCATCCCATACACCGGCTTTTTCACCTTTTCTATATATGTAAAACACATTTGGGCGCTTGTGTCCTCTATTTCCTATTTCTCTGACGTCCTAAGTGGATGCTGGGACTCCGCAAAGACCATGGGGAATAGCGGCTCCGCAGGAGACTGGGCACAACTAAAGAGAGCTTTAGGACTACCTGGTGTGCACTGGCTCCTCCTCCTATGACCCTCCACCAGACCTCAGTTAGATTTTTGTGCCCGGCTGAGCTGGATGCACACTAGGGGACTCTCCTGAGCCTGCTAGAAAGAAAGTTAGAATTAGGTTTTTTATTTTCAGTGAGATCTGCTGGCAACCGACTCACTGCAACGAGGGACTAAGGAGAGAAGAAGCGAACCTACCTGCTTGCAGCTAGCTTGGGCTTCTTAGGCTGCTGGACACCATTGGCTCCAGAGGGACCGCGAACACAGGGCCCGACCTCGATTGTCCGGTCCTGGAGCCGCGCCGCCGTCCCCCTTACAGAGCCAGAAGCAAGAAGGTCCGGAAAATCGGCGGCTGAAGACTTCTGTCTTCTCCAAGGTAGCGCACAGCACTGCAGCTGTGCGCCATTGCTCCTTATGCACACCACACACTGCGGTCACTGATGGGTGCAGGGCGCTGGGGGGGGGGCGCCCTGAGCAGCAATAAGACACCTTGGCTGGTAAATATACACCATATATAGTCCAAAAGGCTATATAGGTGTAAATTAACCCCTGCCAGATTTCCAGAAAAAGCGGGAGAAAAAACGCTGAAAAGGGGGCGGGGCTTCTCCCTCAGCACACTGGCGCCATTTTTCCCTCACAGCTCCGCTGGAAGGATCGCTCCCTGGCTCTCCCCTGCAGTCCTGCATACAATAGAGTAAAAAAGAGAGGGGGAGCACTAAATTTAGGCGCAATATAAATATATTAAGCAGCTATAGGGGAAAACACTCTTAGTGATATCCCAGTGTATATAGCGCTCTGGGGTGTGCTGACATACTCTCTCTCTGTCTCCCCAAAGGGCTTTGTGGGGTCCTGTCCTCTATCAGAGCATTCCCTGTGTGTGTGCTGTGTGTCGGTACGGCTGTGTCGACATGTATGATGAGGAAAATTATGTGGAGGCGGAGCAAGTGCCGGTAACTGTGATGTCACCCCCTGCGGGGCCGACACCTGAGTGGATGGATTTATGGAAGGAATTACGTGATAGTGTCGACTCCCTACATAAAAGGTTTGACGACATGCCAAATATGGGACAGTCGGCTTCTCAGCCTGTGCCTGCCCAGGCGTCTCGAAAGCTATCAGGGGCTCTAAAACGCCCGCTACCTCAGATGTCGACACGGATGCTGACTCCAGTTTCGACGATGATAAGACTAATGTAACTTCCAATAGGGCCACACGTTACATGATTGAGGCAATGAAAAATGTGTTGCACATTACTGATACTACCCCGGGTACCACAAAAAAGGGTATTATGTTTGGGGAGAAAAAACTTCCAGTAGTTTTTCCCTCATCTGAGGAATTAAACGAAGTGTGTGAGGAAGCGTGGGCTTCACCCGATAAGAAATTGGTAATTTCTAAAAGGTTACTAATGACGTACTGACGTACCCTTTCCCGCCAGAGGATAGGTCACGTTGGGAAACACCCCCTAGGGTAGATAAAGCGCTCACACGCTTGTCAAAGAAGGTGGCACTACCGTCTCCGGATACGGCCGCCCTAAAGGAGCCTGCTGATAGGAAGCAGGAGGCGATCCTGAAATCTGTATATACCTATACTGGTATTATACTGAGACCAGCTATTGCTTCAGCATGGATGTGCAGTGCTGCTGCTGCATGGTCCGATTCCCTATCGGAAAATATTGATACCCTAGACAGGGACACTATTTTGCTAACCATAGAGCATATAAAAGACTCTGTCTTGTACATGAGAGATGCACAGAGGGATATTTGCCGGCTGGCATAAAAAATTAGTGCAATGTCCATTTCTGCCAGGAGGGGTTTATGGACTCGGCAGTGGACAGGGGATGCAGATTCTAAAAGGCACATGGAAGTTCTGCCTTATAAGGGTGAGGAGTTATTCGGGGATGGTCTTTCGGACCTTGTTTCCACAGCAACAGCTGGGAAGTCAGCATTTTTACCCCAGGTTCCCTCACAACCAAAGAAAGCACTGTATTATCAGGTACAGTCCTTTCGGCCCCATAAGGGCAAGCGGGTTAGAGGCGCGTCCTTTCTGCCCAAAGGCAGAGGTAGGGGGAAAAAGCTGCAACATACAGCCAGTTCCCAGGAGCAAAAGTCCTCCCCCGCTTCCGCTAAGTCCACCGCATGACGATGGGGGCCCGTCTCAAAAACTTCAGCTATGAGTGGGCTCGCTCACAGGTGGACCTCTGGATCCTTCAGGTAGGATCTCAGGGGTACAAGCTGGAATTCGAGACATCTCCCCCCCCCCACCGTTTCTTCAAATCTGCCTTGCCAACAACTCCCTCAGGCAGGGAAGCAGTGTTACAGGCAATACACAAGCTGTATTCCCAGCAGGTGATAGTCAAGGTGCCCCTCCTTCAGCAAGGACGGGGTTACTATTCCACAATGTTTGTGGTACCGAAACCGGACGGTTCGGTGAGACCCATTCGGTGAAACCCATTTTAAAATTGAAATCCTTGAACACATATATAAAAAAATTCAAGTTCAAGATGGAATCGCTCAGGGCGGTTATTGCAAGCCTGGAAGAGGGGGATTACATGGTATCACTGGACATCAAGGATGCTTACCTGCATGTCCCCATTTACCATCCTCACCAGGAGTACCTCAGATTTGTGGTACAGGATTCACATTACCAATTCCAGACGTTGCCGTTCGGTCTGTCCACGGCACCGAGGGTATTTACCAAGGTAATGGCCGAAATGATGATACTCCTTTGGAGGAAGGGAGTTTTAATTATCCCGTACTTGGACGATCTCCTGATAAGGGCGAGGTCCACGGAGCAGTTGTTGGTCGGGGTAGCACTATCTCAGGAGGTGCTACAACAGCACGGTTGGATTCTAAATATTTCAAAGTCACAGCTGGTTCCTACGACTCGTCTACTGTTCCTGGGGATGGTTCTGGACACAGACCAGAAAAAAATGTTTCTCCCGGAGGAGAAAGCCAAGGAGCTGTCATCTCTAGTCAGAGGCCTCCTGAAACCAAAACAGGTGTCGGTGCATCACTGCACGCGAGTCCTGGGAAAGATGGTAGCTTCCTACGAAGCAATTCCATTCGGCAGGTTCCATGCAAGAACTTTTCAGTGGGACCTGTTGGACAAGTGGTCCGGATCGCATCTTCAGATGCATCTGTTGATAACCCTGTCTCCAAGGACCAGGGTGTCTCTGCTGTGGTGGCTGCAGAGTGCCCATCTTCAAGAGGGCCGCAGATTCGGCATACAGGACTGGGTCCTGGTGACCACGGATGCCAGCCTTCGAGGCTGGCGGGCAGTCACACAGGGAAGAAATTTCCAAGGGCTATGGTCAAGTCAGGAGACTTCCCTACACATAAATATTCTGGAACTAAGGGCCATTTACAATGCCTTAAGTCAAGCAAGACCCCTGCTTCAGGGCCAGCCGGTACTGATTCAGTCAGACAACATCACGGCGGTCGCTCATGTAAACCGACCGGGCGGCACGAGAAGCAGGATGGCGATAGCAGAAGCCACAAGGATTCTCCGTTGGGCGGAAAACCACGTGTTAGCACTGTCAGCAGTGTTCATTCCGGGAGTGGACAACTGGGAAGCAGACTTCCTCAGCAGGAACGACCTCCACCCGGGAGAGTGGGGACTTCATCCAGAAGTCTTCCAAATGATTGTAAATCGTTGGGAAAGGCCACAGGTGGACAAGATGGCTTCCCGCCTCAACAAAAAGCTAAAAAGATATTGCGCCAGGTCAAGTGACCCTCAGGCGATAGCTGTGGACGCTCTAGTGACACCGTGGGTGTACCAGTCGGTTTATTTGTTCCCTCCTCTGCCTCTCATACCCAAGGTGCTTAGAATAATACGAAGGAGAGGAGTAAGAACTATTCTCGTGGTTCCGGATTGGCCAAGAAGGGCTTGGTACCCAGAACTTCAAGAGATGGTATCAGAGGACCCATGGCCTCTGCCGCTCAGACAGGACCTGCTGCAGCAGGGGCCCTGTCTGTTCCAAGACTTACCGCCGCTGCGTTTGACGGCATGGCGGTTGAACACCGGATCCTAAAGGAAAAGGGCATTCCAGAGGAAGTCATTCCTACGCTGATTAAAGCTAGAAAAGATGTTACAGCAAAACATTATCACTGCATATGGCGAAAATATGTTGCCTGGTGTGAGGCCAGGAAGGCCCCAATGGAGGAATTTCAGATGGGCCGTTTTCTGCACTTCCTACAGTCAGGAGTGACTATGGGCCTAAAATTGGGTTCCATTAAGGTCCAGATTTCGGCTCTGTCGATTTTCTTCCAGAAAGAACTGGCTTCACTGCTTGAAGTTCAGACTTTTGTTAAGGGAGTGCTGCATATTCAGCCCCCTTTTGTGCCCCCAGTGGCACCTTGGGATCTCAACGTGGTGTTGAGTTTCCTAAAATCACATTGGTTCGAGCCACTTAAGACCGTGGATTTGAAATATCTCACGTGGAAGGTGGTCATGTTGTTGACCTTGGCTTCGGCCAGGCATGTGTCAGAATTGGTGGCTTTGTCATGTAAAAGCCCTTATCTGATTTTCCATATGGATAGGGTAGAATTGAGGACTCGTCCCCAGTTTCTCCCTAAGGTGGTATCTGCGTTTCACGTGAACCAACCTATTGTGGTGCCTGTGGCTACTAGGGACTTGGAGGACTCCAAGTTACTGGACGTAGTCAGGGCCTTGAAAATATATGTTTCCAGGACGGCTGGAGTCAGAAAAACATGACTCGCTATTTATCCTGTATGCACCCAAAAAGATGGTTGCTCCTGCTTCAAAGCAGACTATTGCTCGCTGGATATGTAACACAATTCAGTTGGCGCATTCTGCGGCTGGACTGCCGCATCCTAAATCTGTGAAAGCCCATTCCACGAGGAAGGTGGGCTCTTCTTGGGCGACTGCCCGAGGGGTCTCGGCGTTGCAACTTTGCCGAGCAGCTACTTGGTTGGGGTCAAATATGTTTGCAAGATTCTACAAGTTTGACACCCTGGCTGAGGAGGACCTAGAGTTCGCTCATTCGGTGCTGCAGAGTCATCCGCACTCTCCCGCCCGTTTGGGAGCTTTGGTATAATCCCCATGGTCCTTACGGAGTCCCAGCATCCACTTAGGACGTCAGAGAAAATAAGATTTTACTCACCGGTAAGTCTATTTCTCGGGTATAGTATAATGAGTTGTACGGTGTGATTGGTGTGGCTGGTATGAGTCTTACCCGGGATTCAAAATCATTTCCTTATTGTGTCAGCTCTTCCGGGCACAGTATCCTAACTGAGGTCTGGAGGAGGGTCATAGTGGGAGGAGCCAGTGCACACCAGGTAGTCCTAAAGCTTTCTTTAGTTTGGGTCCAGTCTCCTGCGGAGCCGCTATTCCCCATGGTCCTTACGGAGTCCCAGCATCCACTACGGACTACGAGAAATAGATTTACCGGTGAGTAAAATCTCATTATCCACTGCATGTGTCTAACAAACACAGTTTTCTGTTTCACAAGCTGCCACTCATGTAAACTATGAGGAGTGTTAGATTTTAGCTTTAGGTGTATACACGTGTTAATTAAAGTCTAGTACCACGAATAGTACCCTAGCGCCGGTTCCTCTGCTTCTCTCTCTCTCTCTCTCTCTCTCTCTCTCTCTCTCTCTCTCTCTCTCTCTCTCTCTCTCTCTCTCTGTATATGTATATATATCTATATGTATATATATCTATATATATATATATATATATATATATATAAAATAAAAAAGGGGGTAGTTGCAACTACCATAAATCACTGTGGCATAATGCTTATAAATCCACCGTGTACCCAATCTGTGATGGTGCTGGAGAGTGTGGCTTGTGTGCCAGCTGAATGTCCACAGGGATCCCGCAGCCGAAGGTCTCCTCACACTCTCTGGGGCGTACGTAGCCCGCTGCAAATTCAGAAGTAGGGGAGCAGGTGTGTTAGCCGGCTAGATGCAGCCGCGAGGGACCCGCTGTATATAGATCATCTCTTTCTCTCCTTAGACATGCACCGTCCACAGGTAATTGGAGAGAGAGAGGCTGATATAAATTGTCGGCTTGCTGCAGCCGCACGGATACCGCTGTGGATAAAACACCTCTCTATGGCCCTCATTCCGAGTTGATCGGTCGCAAGGCGAATTTAGCAGAGTTACACACGCTAAGCCTACGCCTACTGGGAGTGTATCTTAGCTTCTTAAAATTGCGACCGATGTATTCGCAATATTGCGATTACAAACTACTTAGCAGTTTCTGAGTAACTTCAACCTTACTCTGCCTGTGCTATCAGTTCAGTGCTTCTCGTTCCTGGTTTGACGTCACAAACACACCCAGCGTTCGCCCAGACACTCCCCCGTTTCTCCGGCCACTCCTGCGTTTTTTCCGGAAACGGTAGCGTTTTCATCCACACGCCCATAAAACGCCGTGTTTCCGCCCAGTAACACCCATTTCCTGTCAATCACATTACGATCGCCGGAGCGATGAAAAAGCCGTGAGTAAAAATACTATCTTCATAGCAAAGATACTTGGCGCAGTCGCAGTGCGAAAATTGCGCATGTGCACTAAGCGGAATTTCACTGCGATGCGATGAAAAATACAGAGCGAACAACTCGGAATGAGGGCCCATAGACGTGCACCGTCCGCAGGTAATTGGAGAGAGAGAGGCTGATATAAATTGTCTTCTTGCTGCAGCCGCATGGATACCGCTGTGGATAAAACACCTCTCTATAGACGTGCACCGTCCGCAGGTAATTGGTGGGAGAGAGGTTGATATAAATTGTCGGCTTGCTGCAGCTGCGAGGGACCCGCTGTATATAGATCATCTCTTTCTCTCCTTAGACATGCACCGTCCGCAGGTAATTGGAGGGAGAGAGGCTGATATAAATTGTCGGCTTGCTGCAGCCGCACGGATACCGCTGTGGATAAAACACCTCTCTATAGACGTGCACCATCCGCAGGTAATTGGAGGGAGAGAGGCTGATATAAATTGTCGGCTTGCTGCAGCCGCATGTATACCGCTGTGGATAAAACACCTCTCTATAGACGTGCACTGTCCGCAGGTAATTGGTGGGAGAGAGGTTGATATAAATTGTCGGCTTGCTGCAGCTGCGAGCGACCCGCTGTATATAGATCATCTCTTTCTCTCCTTAGACATGCACCGTCCACAGGTAATTGGAGGGAGAGAGGCTGATATAAATTGTCGGCTTGCTGCAGCCGCACGGATACCGCTGTGGATAAAACACCTCTCTATAGACGTGCACCGTCCGCAGGTAATTGGAGGGAGAGGGGCTGATATAAATTGTCGGCTTGCTGCAGCCGCACGGATACCACTGTGGATAAAACACCTCTCTATAGACGTGCACCGTCTGCAGGTAATTGGAGGGAGAGACGCTGATATAAATACGGATACGGCTGTGGATAAAACACCTCTCTATAGACGTGCACCATCCGCAGGTAATTGGAGGGAGAGAGGCTGATATAAATTGTCGGCTTGCTGCAGCCGCACGGATACCGCTGTGGATAAAACACCTCTCTATAGACGTGCACCATCCGCAGGTAATTGGTGGGAGAGAGGCTGATATAAATTGTCGGCTTGCTGTAGCCGCACGGATACCGCTGTGGATAAAACACCTCTCTATGGACGTGTGCCGTCCGCTGATAAATCAGAAGGAGAGAGGTAATTGTAGATGATGCCAAAATCGTGTAATCAGTCCAGTGGATAAGGGGAGGAGCCCTTTTTTCTTTTTCATACTGTGACCAATCATTCAATCTATTTAACAGTTTATATGTTTATTCATTTGCTTTATAGTGCATTCATATGAATTTTCTATATTGTTATATCGTGACCTTCTAGTGGAAATAGGGACAGCATACAGTGTTTTTTTTTATATATTTATATTTATATATATATATATATATATATATATATATATATATATATATATATATATACATACATACATACATACATACATACATACATACATACATACATTTTGAATTGCCTTTTGACTCCTTTGGTAGTAAAATCTTTTTCAGGGATTTCAATGTTTATAGTTTTAAGAGCGCTTCTATTATTCCCCTTTCTATTATTATACAGGGACAGCAGCTTGTGGTGTCCTGGTATTTTTATTATTATTATACATTGGGAGTGGTGGTGATATCACAGTGATTTTACTTATATCTATAGTAGTAATACAGGGACATGACTGGATGAAGTGAGGGGGATCTGGGAGCATCATAGTGACATCACTTAGATCTATAATTATAATAATAATAATTCAGGGACATGACTGGGGAGGTGAGGGGATCTGGGAGCATCACAGTGATATCACTTATATCTATAGTAATAATACAGGGACATGACTGGGGAGGTAAGGAGGTCTGGGAGAGTCACAGTGACATTACATATATATAGAGATTATACAGGGACATGACTGGGGAGGTGAGGGTATCTGGGAGCGTCACAGTGAGATCACTTATACCTCTAGTAATAAAACAGGGCCATGATTGGTGAGGTGAGGGGATCTGGAAGTGTCACAGTGACATCAGCTATATCTATAATAATACAGGGACATGACTGGGGAGGTGAGGGGATCTGGGAATCTCACAGTGACATCACTTATATTTCTAGTAATAATACAAGGACATGACTGGGGAGGTGAGGGGATCTGGGAGTGTCACAGTGACTCACTTATATCTATACTAATAATACAGGGACATGACTTGGGAGGTGAGGGGATCTGGGAGCATCACTGTGACATCACTAATAACTATAGTAATAATACAAGGACATGACTGGGGAGGTAAGGGGATCTGGGAGCGTCACAGTGAGATCACTTATATCTAGTAATAATACAGGGGCATTACTGGGGAGGTAAGGGGATCTGGGAGCGTCACAGTGAGATCACTTATATCTCTAGTAATAATGCAGGGGCATTACTGGGGAGGTGAGGGGATCTGGGAGCGTCACAGTGAGATCACTTATATCTCTAGTAATAATACAGGGACATGACTGGGAAGGTGAGGGGATATGGGAATATCACAGTGACTCACTTGTATCTATACTAATAATACAGGGACATGACTGGGGAGTTGAGGGGATCGGGGAGCATCACAGTTACATAACTTATCTGTAGTAATAATACAGGGATAGTGTTCACTCTAGAAATAATGTTAGGCAGGACCCTGGACTGTGGTGGCATATGTGTGGGCGCACGGCAAAGCCACGCACGCATCTGAAAAGGGTTTGTGACTATGTAAAATGGGGTTTGTGGCCATAACACATAATTTCTCTATCGTCCTAGTGGATGCTGGGGTTCCTGAAAGGACCATGGGGAATAGCGGCTCCGCAGGAGACAGGGCACAAAAAGTAAAGCTTTAGGATCAGGTGGTGTGCACTGGCTCCTCCCCCTATGACCCTCCTCCAAGCCTCAGTTAGGTTTTTGTGCCCGGCCGAGAAGGGTGCAATCTAGGTGGCTCTCCTAAAGAGCTGCTTAGAAAAGTTTAGTTTAGGTTTTTTATTTTACAGTGAGTCCTGCTGGCAACAGGATCACTGCATCGAAGAATCGGCGGCAGAAGACTCCTCAGTCTTCTTAAGACCTCACATATAGCCTCCGGGGCTATATGGAGATATTTAACCCCTGCCAGAATCCATTTTTAAGCGGGAGACGAGCCCGCCGAAAAGGGGGCGGGGCCTATCTCCTCAGCACACAGCGCCATTTCCTCACACAGTTCCGCTGGTCAGGAAGGCTCCCAGGCTCTCCCCTGCACTGCACTACAGAAACAGGGTTAAATCAAGAGAGGGGGGGGCAAAATTTGGCGAAATTGTGATTTTATAAAAGCAGCTATAAGGGAGCACTTATTATAAGGCTATCCCTGTAAAATATAGCGCTTTGGTGTGTGCTGGCAAACTCTCCCTCTGTCTCCCCAAAGGGCTAGTGGGGTCCTGTCCTCTATCAGAGCATTTCCTGTGTGTGTGTGTGCTATATGTCGGTACGTGTGTGTCGACATGTATGAGGACGATGTTGGTGAGGAGGCGGAGCAAATTGCCTGTAATGGTGATGTCACTCTCTAGGGAGTCGACACCGGAATGGATGGCTTATTTAAGGGATTACGTGATAATGTCAACACGCTGCAAGGTCGGTTGGCGACATGAGACGGCTGGCAAACAAATTAGTACCTGTCCAGGCGTCTCAAACACCGTCAGGGGCGTTAAAACGTCCTTTTACCTCAGTCGGTCGACAGACACGGACACTGATTTCAGTGTCGACGGTGAAGAAACAAACGTATTTCTCTTTAGGGCCACACGTTACTTGTTAAGGGCAATGAAGGAGGTGTTACATATTTCTGATACAAGTACCACAAAAGAGGGTATTATGTGGGATGTGAAAAAACTACCTGTAGTTTTTCCTGAATCAGATAAATTAAATGAAGTGTGTGATGATGCGTGGGTTTCCCCCGATAGAAAATTATTGGCGGTATACCCTTTCCCGCCAGAAGTTAGGGCGCGTTGGGAAACACCCCTTAGGGTGGATAAGGCGCTCACACGCTTATCAAAACAAGTGGCGGTACCGTCTATAGATAGGGCCGTCCTCAAGGAGCCAGCTGACAGGAGGCTGGAAAATATCATAAAAAGTATATACACACATACTGGTGTTATACTGCGACCAGCGATCGCCTCAGCCTGGATGTGCAGAGCTGGGGTGGCTTGGTCGGATTCCCTGACTAAAAATATTGATACCCTTGACAGGGACAGTATTTTATTGACTATAGAGCATTTAAAGGATGCATTTCTATATATGCGAGATGCACAGAGGGATATTTGCACTCTGGCATCAAGAGTAAGTGCGATGTCCATATCTGCCAGAAGATGTTTATGGATACGACAGTGGTCAGGTGATGCAGATTCCAAACGGCACAAAGGTGTATTGCTGTATAAAGGAAGAGGAGTTATTTGGGGTCGGTCCATCGGACCTGGTGGCCACGGCAACTGCTGGAAAATCCACCGTTTTTACCCTAAGTCACATCTCTGCAGAAAAAGACACCGTCTTTTCAGCCTCAGTCCTTTCGTCCCTATAAGAGTCATATCTGCCCAGGGATAGAGGAAAGGGAAGAAGACTGCAGCAGGCAGCCCATTCCCAGGAACAGAAGCCCTCCACCGCTTCTGCCAAACTCTCAGCATGACGCTGGGACCGTACAGGACCCCTGGATCCTACAAGTAGTATCCCAGGGGTACAGATTGGAATGTCGAGACGTTTCCCCCTCGCAGGCTCCTGAAGTCTGCTTTACCAATGTATCCCTCCGACAAGGAGGCAGTATGGGAAACAATTCACAAGCTGTATTCCCAGCAGGTGATAATCAAATTACCCCTCCTACAACAAGGAAAGGGGTATTATTCCACACTATATTGTGGTACTGAAGCCAGAAGACTAGGTGAGACCTATTCTAAATCTGAAAAATTTGAACACTTACAAAGGTTCAAATCAAGATGGAGTCACTCAGAGCAGTGATAACGAACCAGGAAGAAGGGGACTATATAGTGTCCCGGGACATCAGGGATGCTTACCTCCATGTCCCAAATTTGCCCTTCTCACCAAGGATACCTCAGGTTCGTGTTACAGAACTGTCACTATCAGTTTCAGACGCTGCCGTTGGATTGTCCACGGCACCCCGGGTCTTTACCAAGGTAATGGCCGAAATGATGATTCTTCTGCGAAGAAAAGGCGTCTTAATTATCCCTTACTTGGACGATCTCCTGATAAGGGCAAAGTCCAGGGAACAGTTGGAGGTCGGAGTAGCACTATCTCGGATACTGCTACAACAGCACGGATGGATTCTAAATATTCCAAAATCGCAGCTGATCCCGACGACACGTCTGCTGTGCCTAGGGATGATTCTGGACACAGTCCAGAAAAAGGTGTTTCTCCCGGAAGAGAAAGCCAGGGAGTTATCCGAGCTAGTCAGGAACTTCCTAAAACCAGGAAAAGTGTCAGTGCATCATTGCACAATGGTCCTGGTAAAAATGGTGGCTTCCTACGAAGCAATTCCATTCGGCAGATTTCACGCAAGAACTTTTCAGTCGGATCTGCTGGACAAATGGTCCGGATCGCATCTTCAGATGCATCAGCGGATAACCCTATATCCAAGGACAAGGGTGTCTCTCCTGTGGTGGTTACAGAGTGCTCATCTTCTAGAGGGCCGCAGATTCGGCATTCAGGATTGGATGCTGGTGACCACGGAGGCCAGCCCGAGAGGCTGGGGAGCAGTCACACAAGGAAAAAATTTCCAGGGAGTGTGATCAAGTCTGGAGACTTTTCTCCACATAAATATACTGGAGCTAAGGGTAAATTTATAATGCTCTAAGTTTAGCAAGACCTCTGCTTCAAGGTCAGCCGGTATTGATCCAGTGGGAAAAACATCACGGCAGTCGCCCACGTAAACAGACAGGGCGGCACAAGAAGCAGGAGGGCAATGGCAAAAACTGCAAGGACTTTTCGCTGGGCGGAAAATCATGTGATAGCACTGTCAGCAGTGTTCATTCCGGGAATGGAAACTGGGAAGCAGACTTCCTCAGCAGGCACGACCTCCACCCGGGAGAGTGGAAACTTCATCAGGAAGTTTTTCCACATGATTGTGAACCATTGGGAAATACCAAAGGTGGACATGATGGCGTCCCGCCTGAACAAAAAACGGGACAGGTATTGCGCCAGGTCAAGAGACTTTCAGGCAATAGCTGTGGACATTCTGGTAACACAGTAGGTGTACCAGTCGGTGTATGTGTTCCCTCCTCTGCCTCTCATACCCAAGGTATTGAGAATTATAAGACGTAGAGGAGTAAGAACTATACTCGTGGCTCCGGATTTGCCAAGAGGGATTTGGTACCCGGAACTTCAAGAGATGCTTACAGAGGACTCATGGCCTCTGCCGCTAGGAAGGGACTTGCTTCAGCAAGTACCATGTCTGTTCCAAGACTTACCGCGGCCGCGTTTGACGGCATGGCGGTTGAACGCTGGATCCTAGGGGAAAAGGAATTCCGGAAGAGGTCATTCCTACCCTGGTCAATGCCAGGAAGGTGGTGACCGCACAACGTTATCACCACATGTGGCAAAAATTATGTTGCGTGGTGTGAGGCCAGGAAGGGCCCACGAAAAAATTTCAACTCGGTCGATTCCTGCATTTCCTGCAAACAGGAGTGTCTATGGGCCTCAAATTGGGGTCCATTAAGGTTCAAATTTCGGCCCTGTCAATTTTCTTCCAGAAAGAATTGGCTTCAGTTCCTGAAGTCCAGAAGTTTGTCAAGGGAGTATTGCATATACAACCCCTTTGTTGTGCCTCCAGTGGCACTGTGGGATCTCAACGTAGTTCTGGGATTCCTCAAATCACATTGTTTTAAAACCATTCAAATCTGTGGATTTGAAGCATCTCACATGGAAAGTGACCATGCTCTTGGCCCTGGCCTGGGCCAGGCGAGTGTCAAATTGGTGGTTTTTTTCTCAAAAAAGACCATATCTGTTTGTCCATTCGGACAGGGCAGAGCTGCGGACTCGTCCCCAGTTTTCTCCCTAAGGTGGTGTCAGTGTTTCACCTGAACCAGCTTATTGTGGTGCCTTGCGCCTACTAGGGACTTGGAGGACTCCAAGTTGCTAGATGTTGTCAGGGCCCTGAAAATATAGTTTTCCAGGTCGGCTGGAGTCAGGAAATCTGACTTGCTGTTTTATCCTGTATGCACCCAACAAGCTGGGTGCCCCTGCTTCTAAGCAGACTATTGCTCGTTGGATGTGTAGTACAATTCAGCTTGCACATTCTGTGGCAGGCTTGCCACAGCCAATAATATGTAAATGCCCATTCCACAAGGAAGGTGGGCTCATCTTGGGCGGCTGCCCGAGGGGTCTCGGCTTTACAACTTTGCCGAGCGGCTACGTGGTCGGGGGAGAACACGTTTGTAAAATCCTACAAATTTAATACCCTGGCTAAGGAGGACCTGGAGTTCTCTCATTCGGTGCTGCAGAGTCATCCGCACTCTCCCGCCCGTTTGGGAGCTTTGGTATAATCCCCATGGTCCTTTCAGGAACCCCAGCATCCACTAGGACGATAGAGAAAATAAGAATTTACTTACCGATAATTCTATTTCTCGGAGTCCGTAGTGGATGCTGGGCGCCCATCCCAAGTGCGGATTATCTGCAATACTTGTACATAGTTACAAAAATCGGGTTATTATTGTTGTGAGCCATCTTTTCAGAGGCTCCGCTGTTATCATACTGTTAACTGGGTTCAGATCACAGGTTGTACAGTGTGATTGGTGTGGCTGGTATGAGTCTTACCCGGGATTCAAAATCCTTCCTTATTGTGTACGCTCGTCCGGGCACAGTATCCTAACTGAGGCTTGGAGGAGGGTCATAGGGGGAGGAGCCAGTGCACACCACCTGATCCTAAAGCTTTACTTTTTGTGCCCTGTCTCCTGTGGAGCCGCTATTCCCCATGGTCCTTTCAGGAACCCCAGCATCCACTACGGACTCCGAGAAATAGAATTATCGGTAAGTAAATTCTTATTTTAAGTGGGTGGTGCGGCCATCAGATGTTACTGCAGGGGTCGTGGGCGGCCGGCGGCTTCACTGTTGGAGACGTGCCCAGCACCTATGATGTGCTTGGCTTTCCCCAAGCTCTCCTAGCATGAATGGATGCCGTCCAAACGCGCACGTGCAAGACATCTTTACACGCTGAGAGGGCAGGAAGCGGACAGCAGTTTTAGCAGGGTGCCGCAGGAAGGGCAGAGTGGATTTTGCCCTTAAATAATAGGGCAAGGTGCGGCGCCCTGCTAAAACAGCCTAGCTTTGTACACTAAGGGGCATGACTGGGAAGGTGAGGGGATCTCGGAGTGTTACAGTGACATTACATATCTAAAGTAATGATACAGGGACAAGACGGGAGCTGAGGGGATCTGGGAATGTCACAGTAACATAATTTATATCTCTAGTTGTAATACATAGATTTGACTGGGGAGTTTCAGGGATCTGGGAACATCATAGTGACATCACTTATATATATAATTATAATAATAATAATTCAGGAACATGACTGGGGGGGTGAGGGGTTCTGGCAACATCACAGTGACATCACTTATAGCTATAGTAATAATACAGGGACATAGCTGGGGAGGTGAGGGGATTTGGTAGTGATACAATGACATTACATATCTATAGTAATAATACAGGGACACGACTGGGGAGGTGAGGGCATCTGGTAGCATCACTTATATCTATAGTAATTCAGGGACATAACTGGGGAGGTGAGGGGATCTGGGAATTTGACTGACTCAGTTATAGCTATAGTAATAATACAGGGACATGACTGGGAAGGTGACGGCATCTAGGAATGTCACAGTGACATCACTTATATTGATTAATAATACAGGGACATGACTGGGGGGTGAGGAAATGTGGGAACGTCACATTTACTTCACGTATAACTACAGTAATAATACAGGGACATGGTGAGGTGAGGCCATCTGGTAGCATCACTTATATCTATAGTAATAATTCAGGGACATGACTGGGGAGGTGGGGGGATTTGGGGGTGTCACAGTGACGTCACTTATATCTATAGTAACAATACATGGACATGATTGGGGAGGTGAGGGAATATGAGAACATCACAGTGACATCACTTATATTTATAATAATAATAATAATAATACATGGACATGACTGGGAAGGTGAGGACATCTGGGAATGTCACAGTGACATCACTTACATCTATAGTAATAATGCATAGACATGACTGGGGAGGTGAGGGGATCTGAGAGAGTCACAGTGACATCACTTATATCTATAGTAATAATACAAGGACATGACTGGGGAGGTGAGGGGATCTGGGAGCGTCACAGTGACATCACTTATATCTATAGTAATAATACAGTGACATGACTAGGGGGTGAGGGGGATCTAGGAGTGTCACATTTACATCACTTGTAACTATAGTAACAATACATGGACATGATTGGGGAGGTGAGGGAATATGAGAACATCACAGTAACATCACTTATATCTTTAGTAATTATACAGGGACATGACTTGGGAGGTGAGAGGAACTGGGAACGTCACAGTGACATCACTTATATCTATAGTAATACAGGGACATGACTGGGGAGGTATGGGGATCTGGAAATGTCACAGTGACCTCACTTTTATCTATAGTATTAATACATGGACATGACTAGGGAGGTGAGTGGATCTAGAAGCGTCACAGTGACATTACATATCTCTAGTAATAATACAGGGACATGACTGGGGAGGTGAGGGGGATCTTGGAATTTCACAGTGACATCACATATCTATAGTAATAATACAGGGACATGACTGGGGGGTGAGGGGGTCTGGGAGTGTTACAGTTACATCACATATCTATAGTCATAATACAAGGACATGACTGGGGAAGTGAGGGGATGTGGTAGTGTTACAGTGACATCACTAATATCTATAATAATAATTCAGGGACATGACTGGGAAGGTGAGGGGATCTAGGAGTATCACTGTGACATCACTTCTATCTATAATAATACAGGGACATGACTGGGGAGGTGAGGGGATTTGGGGGTGTCACAGTGACGTCACTTATATCTATAGTAATAATACAGGGACATGACTGGGGAAGTGAGGGGACCTGGTAGTGTCACTGTGACATCACTTATATCTATAATAATAATACAGGGACATGACTGGGGAGGTGAGGGGGATCTTGGAATTTCACAGTGACATCACATATCTATAGTAATAATACAGGGACATGACTGCGGAGGTGAGGGGGTCTGGGGGTGTCACAGTGACATCACTTATATCTATAGTAATAATACAGGGACATGACTGGGGAGGCGAGGGCATCTGGGAGTATTTACAGTGATATTGATGTCTCCCATCTAGCAGGATTACACCATAGTAAAGAAGACATCCGGTGAGCGTGAGACCCCCAGCAGCCATCCTCGTGTTGCAGGTGGACTAAGCAGGACCTAGAGCCCCATCACAGTGCCTCCACCTCACTCACTGACTCACTGATACATAAGAGACACAATGACCAGAAGATCCTGGAACTCACCAACAAAGTCATTCAGCTGCTGACTGGAGAGGTGACTGCTGGGAATGGGGCATTATACAGTAACACCAGGGGACGTGTCTGGATGATGACTGGAGAGGTGACTGCTGGGAATGGGACATTATACAGTCACACCGGGGTACGTGTCTGGATGATTACTAGAGAGGTGACTACTGGGAATGGGACATTATACAGTAACACCTGGGGACGTGTCTAGGTGATGGTATCCGGACTCCAGGTCGACAGCACAAAGGTCGACCCACTTTAGGTCGACGCCAATTGGTCGACACACATTAGGTCGACAGGGTCAAAAGGTCGACATGGTCAAAAGGTCGACAGGAACAAGGTCGACATGGAAAAAGGTCGACATCAGTTTTTCATGTTTTTTTTTCTTTTTTTGAACCTTTTCATACTTAACGATCCACGTGGACTACGATTGGAACGGTAAAGTGTGCCGAGCGAAGCGGTAGCGGAGCGAAGGCACCATGCCCGAAGCATGGCGAGCGAAGCGGTGCACTAATTCGGGTTCCCGGTCACTCTACGAAGAAAACGACACCAAAAAAACATAAAAAACTCATGTCGACCTTTTTCCATGTGGACCTTGTTCCTGTCGACCTTTTGACCCTGTCGACCTTTTGACCCTGTCGACCTAATGTGTGTCGACCAATTGGTGTCGACCTAAAGTGTGTCGACCTTTGTGCTGTCGACCCTGAGTCCCAGACCCCTGGGTGATGACTGGAGAGGTGACTGCTGGGAATGGGACATTATACAGTAACACCGTGGGATGTGTCTGGGTGATGACTGGAGAGGTTACTGTTGTGAATGGGGCATTATACAGTAACACCAGGGGATGTGTCTGTGTGATGACTGGAGAGGTGACTGCTGGGAATGGGGCATTATGCAGTAACATCGGGGGACATGTCTGGGTGATGACTGGAGAGGTGACTGCTGGGAATGGTGCATTATACAGTAACACCAGGGGACGTGTCTGGAGAGGTGACTGCTGGGAATGGGGCATTATGCAGTAACACTGGGGGACATGTCTGGGTGATGACTGGAGAGGTGACTGCTGGGAATGGTGCATTAAACAGTAACATCAGGGGACGTGTCTGGGTGATGACTGGAGAGGTGACTGCCGGGAATGGGGCATTATGCAGTAACACCGGGGGACATGTCTGGGTGATGACTGGAGAGGTGACTGCTGAGAATGGTGCATTATACAGTAACACCAGGGGACGTGTCTGGGTGATGACTGGAGAGGTGACTGCCGGGAATGGGACATTATACAGTAACACCAGGGGACGTGTCTGGGTGATGACTGGAGAGGTGACTGCTTGGTATGGGGCATTATACAGTAACACCAAGGTATGCGTCTGGGTGATGACTGGAGAGGTGACTGCTGGGAATGGGACATTATACAGTAACACCAGGGGACGTGTCTGGATGATTACTAGAGAGGTGACTACTGGGAATGGGACATTATACAGTAACACCTGGGGATGTGTCTGGGTGATGACTGGAGAGGTGACTGCTGGGAATGGGGCATTATACAGTAACACCAGGGGACGTGTCCGGTGATGACTGGAGAGGTTACTGCTGTGAATGGGGCATTATACAGTAACACCAGGGGACGTGTCTGGAGAGGTGACTGCTGGGAATGGGGCATTATGCAGTAACACTGGGGGACATGTCTGGGTGATGACTGGAGAGGTGACTGCTGGGAATGGTGCATTATGCAGTAACACCGGGGGACATGTCTGGGTGATGACTGGAGAGGTGACTCCTGAGAATGGTGCATTATACAGTAACACCAGGGGACGTGTCTGGGTGATGACTGGAGAGGTGACTGCCGGGAATGGGACATTATACAGTAACACAGAGGGACGTTTCTGGGTGATGACTGGAGAGGTGACCGCTGTGAATGAGGCATTATACAGTAACACCAGGGGACGTGTCTGTGTGATGTCTGGAGAGGTGACTGCTGGGAAAGGGGCATTATACAGTAACACCAGGGGATGTGTCTGGGTGTTGACTGGAGAGGTGACTGCTGGGGAATGGGACATTATACAGTAACACCTGGGGACGTGTCAGGTGATGACTTGTTGATGTGACTGCTGGAAATGGGACATTATACAGTAACACCAGGGGACGTGTCTGGGTGATGACTGGAGAGGTGACTGCCGGGAATGGGGCATTATACAGTAACACCGGGGGATGTGTCTGGGTGATGACTGGAGAGGTGACTGCTGGAAATGGGACATTATACAGTAACACCAGGGGACGTGTCTGGGTGATGACAGGAGAGGTGACTGCTGGGAATGGGACATTTATACAGTAACACCAGGGGATGTGTCTGGGTGTTGACTGGAGAGGTGACTGCCGGGAATGGGACATTATACAGTAACACCAGGGGACGTGTCTGGGTGATGACCGGAGAGGTGACTGCTGGGAATGGGACATTATACAGTAACACCAGGGGACGTGTCTGGGTGATGACTGGAGAGGTGACTGCTGGGAATGGGGCATTATACAGTAACACCAGGGGACGTGTCTGGGTGGTGACTGGAGAGGTGACTGCTGGGAATGGGGCATTATACAGTAACACCAGGGGATGTGTCTGGGTGATGACTGTATCACTGTGTGTGTTAGGTTCCTATAAGGTGTCAGGGTGTCACTGTCTATGTCTCCATGCAGGAGGGGTAGTATATAGAGGAACACAGGGGTCTGTACAAGGACGTGATGATGGAGAATCACCGGCCCCTCACATCACTGGGTAAGAGGACACTGTCATGTATTGTACAGGGGAGAGCAGGTATGGGGGCCCCTATATACACACATCATCTGATAATCACATATATACACTGTACTCAGTCACTGTGTCTCCTACAGATGGACCCAGTAACAGAGATACCCCAGAGAGATGTCCCCGTCCTCTGTATTCCCAGGATTGTACAGAGGAGAATCACAGGATCCCACAGGAGGATCAGGTAGGTGGGATTTAGGGTCTCACCAATATACCAAAGTGACTGTCACTATATGAACTGTAGAGGAGCTGTGTGTCTTATACACTGATATTATACTGTTTCACCTCAGTTTAATCTGACTGTATGCAAATGCCATTGTATTATTTATTGGGTTATTTAGGAAGAACGTCTCTCTGATATAAAGGCAGAAGATACAGAGGGAGAAAAAGAGACGTATGTGACTGATATAAAGGCAAAAGATACAGAGGGAGAAAAAGAGACGTATGTGACTGATATAAAGGCAGAAGATATAGAGGGAGAAGAAGAGACGTATGTGACTGATATAAAGGCAGAAGATACAGAAGTAGAAGAAGAGACCTATGTGACTGATAAAAAGGCAGAAGATATAGAGGGAAAAGAAAAGACGTATGTGACTGATATAAAGGCAGAAGATACAGAGGGAGAAGAAGAGACGTATGTGACTGATATAAAAGCAGAAGATATAGAGGGAGAAGAAGAGACGTATGTGACTGATATGAAGGCAGAAGATATAGAGGGAGAAGAAGAGACGTATGTGACTGATATAAAGGCAGAAGATATAGAGGGAGAAGAAGAGACGTATGTGACTGATATAAAGGCAGAAGATACAGAAGTAGAAGAAGAGACGTATGTGACTGATAGAAAGGCAGAAGATATAGAGGGAGAAGAAGAGACGTATGTGACTGATATGAAAGGAGAAGAGACGAATATGACTGATATAAAGGCAGAAGATACAGAAGTAGAAGAAGAGACGTATGTGACTGATAGAAAGGCAGAAGATATAGAGGGAGAAGAAGAGACGTATGTGACTGATATGAAAGGAGAAGAGACGAATGTGACTGATATAAGGGCAGAAGATACAGAAGTAGAAGAAGAGACGTATGTGACTGATATGAAAGGAGAAGAGACGTATGTGAGTGATATGAAGGCAGAAGATATAGAGGGAGAAGAAGAGACGTATGTGAGAGGTGATCAGCAGTGTAAGGAGGAGGAGATCCCTACAGATATCAGCACAGGTGAGTAATAAACACTTATTACAGAAGTCACATATTCTCATTGCTCAGTCACTACAGCAATCTCTTATCCTACACCCTCCTCTGCCATCAGCCCTGTTCTCAGTTGGGTGTTTCTAACACAAGGCTATCCATGACAAATATCACATGTAGAGAGATATTACACACAACACTATAATGTTATTAAAAGTAACAAGCAGAAGTTTATAATTAGCGATTATCTATAAATGTGTATATATATATATATATATATATATATGTATATAATTAGTATTGTTTTTTGTATAGTGCCTAATTTATATGCATTTTGTTAGATGATGCAGGTATGAGATATTTCCTACTATACTGTAGACCTGAGCTCACCAAATATAATTCGTATAAGATTCAGAAAAAAAATGAAATTTGAATCTAGAACTTCAAGTAAAACAGAGTAAAAGCTTATCACAAGTACATATCTGTATAATCATAAGACAAGCGTTTTGCACTTGTTGTCACCCTTGCATGGGCTGGCTTGTTCTTATCCACTCCAATTCACTCTAAATCCAAATTGGGTGTCATCCAACGTGTTTCGTCAATAGTGACTTCTTCAGGGGTGTTTTCTGTTAAAGGCTTTATCCTCAAATATCAATTGTGTAACCTTCAGACAGTAATTGTGGACTTGTTCATGATGAACACATTCCTAATTACTTGTGAATAATAGTTCCTGCTCTGTGCAGTTCTGAGGTTATGACTTTAGGGAGTGTAATAGCCACATCCAATATTGCTCAATCTAAGGTCTCCCAGTAGCCTTACTACATACATAAATGTGTCTTGCACTCAGTATTTTAACTAACAATAATAAACAGTGGAGTTTTAGTTCATGTATTGCTCAGTGCATTTAAGCCTGCAGCCCCCGACAAGGGACCCCACTATACTGCAGGTGCTACTCTATTGCTAAAAAATAATTACCATAAAAACAGCTATCACATTAGTGTTAAACTTTAGGTATGCTCTCAGCGGCGGAATAGTTGCCGGAAGGCTTGGATTGGTTTTCAGAGCACATGTCTGACGTGCCACCACATCTCACGTGGCCCTCCAATTCACCAGATGTGGGACTGTTTGGCTGGGTCCGGCATTGTACTGTTGGTGCAGTTCCTGATTGGTTTGTAACGATTGGTGGTTGCTAGGCGCCCTAAATGCCTGTGGTCCCGATTTGTCATGATCTATTTTCGCCTACTGTTCCTCCACTGAGATTCTTGGTGTCCATACTTCTTCCACTGTAGATGGATACTACTCACTGTCTACAAGGGATCACCAACAAACAAATGCCGGTCTCTGCCAAAACCAATGGCTCCCTTTTGCCAGTCGCATCACGTGCACGACCCATGGTTCCATCTGAAAAAGAAACAATATCTCAACAAATTTGCATCGTATCAATACCTCAGACATTCACAATGATCATCCAGTAGTTTTAGTGTCACCATCTACACACATGTGCACGTCCTGTGTCGTTAATATACCCGGTGGAACCGTCCATGTCGCCATCCGTCGCTCACTCCAGCGCATCAAATGACGTCATCTGACACGCGCTATGTCCGGGGATACGAGTGAACCTCGTCCACGTGACCTATTGTAAGCAATGAGGACGAAAGTATCAAGTAACCTGCCAACAAAACAGTGCAACAACACCGATCAAATTCTATCCTCTTAGATAGATATGTATATCTTTCTCTGGCAGGGTGTATAGGTTATCCACAGGATAACATTTGGATAATAAGATTTTAAACCTACCGGTAAATCTATTTCTCCTAGTCCGTAGGGGATGCTGGGGGCTCCGTAAGGACCATGAGGCTTTTGTAAGGAGGAGGTGGAGCAAATGAGTAGTGTGTCCCCGTCGGTTGTGCCGACTCAGGAATGGATGGATATGTGGCATATGTTGAATGCAAGTGTGGCATCCTTACATAAGAGGCTTGATAAGGCTGAATTAGGGGGGACATCAGGGGGTCAATCCTCAGATTGGACGACTCACAGGGCCCGTCGGGGTCTCAAAAGCGTCCCTTAACACAAGACACTACTACCGACACGGACTCTGATTCCAGTGTCGACTATGACGAAGTGAAATTGCACCCTAGGGTGACAAAAAGCATTCAGTGTATTATTGCGGCAATAAGGGATGTGTTGCATATTGTGGATGAACCCTCGGCCCCCGACACAAGGGTGCACATGTTTAAGGGAAAGAAACAGATTATTAACTTTCCCACATCTCATTAACGAAATGATTTCTTTGAAAAAGCTTGGGAGACTCCGGAAAAGAGACAGCAGATACCCAAAAGAATTTATATGGCATACCCCTTCCCTAAACAGGACAGGGAGCGTTGGGAATCACCTCCCACTGTGGACAAGGCCCTGACGCGCTTGTCCAAGAAAGTGGCGCTACCGTCTCATGACACAGCTGCCCTTAGGGACCCTGCAGATCGCTGGCAGGAAACTACCTTAAAGTGTAATTATTCTCATACTGGAGCAGTCCTTAGACCGACAATTGCGTCGGCATGGGTGTGTAGCGCGATTTCAGCTTGGACAGATGAGCTGACAGCTGATTTTGATAATATGGATAAGGATACTATATTCTTAACTCTAGCCCATTTTAAAGACGCAGTCTTATTTATGAGTGATGCTCAAAGGGACATTGGATTGCTGGCTTCTAGGGCCAATGCCATGTCTATCTCAGCGAGAAGATCCTTATGGACTCGCCAATGGACGGGTGATGCAGATTCCAAAAAACATATGGAAGTTCTATCCTATAAGGGAGATGTATTGTTTGGGGATGGGCTGACGGACCTGGTTTCCACAGCTACAGCAGGTAAATCAAACTTTTTACCATTTATTCCCCAACAGCAAAAGAAAGTACCACCCTATCAGATGCAGTCCTTTCGGTCGCACAAGTCCAGAAGAGGTCGGAGATCCTCCTTCCTCGCCAGAGGTAAGAGCAGAGGCCCAGGAACAAAAGTCCTCCCCGGTTACTCAAAAACCCACAGCATGACGCTGGGACTCCCCTGAGGGAGTCAGCACCGGTGGGGGCACGTCTTCGACTTTTCAGCCAGGCCTGGGTCAGCTCAGACCTGAATCCTTGGGTGTTGGAAATAGTGTCCCAGGGTTACAAACTGGAATTCGAGGAGGTGGCCCCGTGCCGATTTTTCAAGTCGTCCCTACCAGCTTCCACATCGGAACGGGATGTAGTGTTAGCTGCAATTCAAATGCCGTGTCTACAGCAAGTAATAATCAGGGTTTCCCTGACCAAGCAGGGAAGAGGTTACTACTCAACCCTCTTTGTGGTCCCGAAACCGGACGGTTCGGTCAGACCTGTTTTGAATCTGAAATCCCTAAACCTGTACATAAAAAGATTCAAATTCAAAATGGAATCACTCAGAGCGATAATAGCCAATATGGAGGAGGGGGAGTTTATGGGGTCTCTGGACATAAAGGATGCGTACCTTCAAGTCCCCATATAACCCCCCCTCCCCCCTCCCTAACAGGAATACCTGAGATTCGCTGTACAGGATTGTCATTACCAATTTCAGACGTTGCCGTTTGGGCTTTCCACGGCTCCGAGGATTTTCACCAAGATAATGGCGGAAATTATGGTGGTCCTGCGCAAGCATGGAGTCACAATTATCCCATACTTGGACGATCTCCTAATAAAAGCGACATCCAGAGAGAAATTGCTGAGCAGTGTGGCGCTCTCTCTGAGAGTGCTCCAGCAACACGGTTGGATTCTGAATCTACCGAAGTCACAGTTGATTCCGACAACTCGACTAACGTTCCTAGGTATATACTGGATACGGAACAAGTGAAGCTCTTCCTCCCACTGGAGAAAGCCCATGACATCCAGAACATGGTCAGAGACCTGCTAAAATGAAAAGGGTGTCAGTTCACCAATGCACTCGAGTTCTGGGAAAATGGTGGCGGCCTACGAGGCCATTCCCTTCGGAAGGTTCCATGCAAGGACTTTTCAATGGGACCTTCTGGACAAGTGGTCGGGGTCCCATCTGCACTTACATCGGAAAATAACTGTCCCCAGGGGCCAGAGTGTCTTTCCTGTGGTGGTTGCGAAGTACTCACCAGCTGGAGGGTCGCAGGTTCGGAATTCAGGATTGGATCCTGGTTACCACGGACGCGAGCCTCCGAGGATGGGGAGCAGTCACACAAGGAAGACCTTTTCAGGGACTGTGGTCAGACCAGGAGTCCTGTCTACACATCACTGTGTTGGAACTCAGGGCCATTTACAACGGCCTTCGACAAGCGGATAGTCTTCTTCGAAACCTACCGGTTCTGATTCAATCAGACAATGTCACAGCAGTGGCTCATGTGAACCGCCAAGGCGGGACAAGAAGCAGAGTCGCGATGGCGGAAGCCACCAGGATTCTTCGCTGGGCGGAAAATCACGTAAGCGCTCTGTCGGCTGTCTTCATTCGGAAGTCCCTGCCGGAAATCACCAAGACTGTAGTGAAGGGCACTGATCATGGGCTGGCAGTGTCTGTAGCTCCCAGACAAGCGGTTGGTTTGAGGAGGGCATGTGGCTATATTGCCAGTTTTGAAGATGACCACTTCTGGCAGGGAAGCCCAAATCAGAAAAAACTGGGCGGGTGAACCAGGTCAGTAATAAGGCAGGAGAGGAGAGGGTACTAGGATGCAGTGGCACAGGGTAGCATATCTGGCTGCACAGGAACCCCACGTGTATGTCCTCTATATTTCACAGTTCCACCAGATTCACCCGTAGCACCATGGGTTAGGAGGAGAGGAGGAAAATGCCGGAACAATGCTGGAGTGATGACAGGCAATCGTTCCGTGTAGACCGATTTGAACACCCACGGTGTTACCCGAGCGTCTACTGCTACTGCCTGAGGGTCCCGAGACCTGGTACAATACCTCTGAAGCTTTATGTTGAGGCGTGACGCCATCATGTCTGTTTGAGGAGTTCCCTAAAGACACGTTACGTCTGCAAATACTTCTTGATGAAGTCCACACTCTCCTGGATGGAGATCGTATCTGCTGAGGAAGTCCGCTTCCCAGTTGTTCACTCCCGGAATGAAGATCGCCGACAGCGCCAGCGCGTGTCTTTCTGCCCAGAGGAGGATTCTTGTAACCTCTGACATTGCAGCCCTGCTCTTCACTCCACCCTGCCTGTTTATGTAGGACACCGCTGTGACGTTGTCCAACTAAACCTGAATGGCTCGATCTTGCAGAAGATGAGCCGCTTGTAGAAGGCCATTGTATATGACCCTTAGTTCCAGAATTTTATTGGAAGGACCGATTCCTGGCTTGACCACTTTCCTTGGAAGTTTTCCCCCTGTGTGACTGCTCCCAACCTTTGAGGCTTGCATCCGTGGTTAGAAAAATCCAATTCTTAATCCAGAACCTGCGGCCCTCGAGCAGGTGAGAAGTTTGCAGCCACCAGAGTAGTGAAATTCTGGCTTTCGGCGACAGGCATATCCGCTGGTGCATGTGAAGATGCGATCCCGACCACTTGTCCAGGAGATCCAGCTGGAAGAACCGTGCATGGATTCTTCCATAGTGTATTCCCCAGAAGGTGAATACACTGATGAACAGATACAGAGCTATCTTAACAGCAGTGTACACCCCTGGGCACAGCAATGCAGTGGGGCCCCTACCCATCCTCCAGCAGTAGGGGTGGGGGTGCTGTCAGCGGCAGCTTTGATGTCCCACGGGCGATAGGGGGTGTTCTATTTTTTGCTCAGCATGTAAGACCTGTAGAAATAATTTCTGCTAATTACTCCTTTACTGCACAGAAGGGGCAGGAATGAGAACACTAAACTGTAGAAGGGGACATTGGGCTGAATGACGGGGCCCTGGTACATGACTTTCAGGTTGGTAGGGAATGTTTAATACGTAGGGGAGGGGTTGATAGTGGAGTGGGCTTAATATTAATAATTTTCTGCCCGGAGGACAGCTTGCTTGACTGCAGATATCTTCAGTTCCTGGAAATAGATTTCTTAACTTTAATGGGATGCAAAAAACTAGAGTCCCAGGAGGTAATGGGGACTTGGGGATCAGAGTTCAGGTGCCAGAGCAATCCACCAACAAAAAAATATAAAATTGCATACCAGGCGTGTGGAGCTGGAGCAGAGACAAGCTGCTTGAAGGCTGATATCCCTGGTTCTGGGCATAGTAGAGACAAGCTGCCAGTGTTCACCAAAAGGGGAGAGTCACAGCTTTTTGCGTATACCCTCAGAAAAAATCTAAGTCAGACAGAACCCGAGATATCTTGCTGGGAAGGACAATTAAATGGCTTGGATGGGGACCACTGTTTTGAAGTCAGATATCTCCGGTTCCCCAGTGCCGATTTTTCAAAAATCTGGTAACCTTGGAAAGAGGGGACCCTCAGCTATCAGCCTAGGGCCCTTTTACTCCTGGGGCCCTTTGGCAAGAGACCATTGAGCCATACGAAAAGACGGCCCTGAACAGATACCCGGGGAAGTTTCAAGACATCCCTGACCATTGATTGGATCACCAACGTTTTCTCCACCGGTAGAAACACCCTCTGCATTTCCGTGTTGAGTATCAGCCCCAGGAAGGGCAGTCTCCTTGTCGGTTCCAAATGTGACGTTGGAAGGTTCAGGATCCACCCATGATCCCAGAGTAGTTGAGTTGAGAGCGCAATACTCTGCGACAGCTTCTCTTTGGAAGATGCCTCTATCAGCAGATAATCCAGATATGGAATTATGTTCACTCCCTGTTTGCGTAGGAGGAACATTATCTCCGCCATGACCTTAGTGAACACCCTCGGTGCTGTGGATAGGCCAAATGACAATGTCTGGAACTGATAGTGACAGTCCTGTAGTGCAAACCATAGATAGGCCTGGTGAGGTGGCCAGATCAGAATGTGAAGGTACGCATCCTTGATATCCAGGGATACTAGGAATTCCCCCTCCTCCAGACCTGAGATCACCACTCTCAGAGACTCTATCTTGAATTGGAAAACCCTCAAGTTAGGGGTTCAACGACTTCAGGTTCAATATAGGCCTTACCGAACCGTCCGGTTTTGGTACCACAAACAGGTTTGAGTAATAACCCTTGGTTTTTGGGTGAGGTGGAACTGGAACAATGACATTTGTTCGTACAATTTTTGAATGGCTTCCTGTAGGATAGCACTTTCTGTCAGCGAAGCTGGTAAGCCTGATTTGAAGAATCTGTGATGTAGGTGTTCCTGAAACTCCAGTCTGTACCCCTGGGTAACAATATCCATCACCCAGGGGTCTAGGCATGATGACGCTCAGATGTGACTGAAATCTTTTAGTCTCGCTCCCACCTGCCTGATCTCCAGGCTGAGAGGTCCACCGTCATTCTTAGTATTTGGAGGAAGCAGGACCTGGTTTCTATTCCTGGGAACCTGTTGGTGAGGTTTTTTAGATCTTCCCCAACCTCCTTTAAAGAAGGTTTGGAGAGGGTTTGGATTTTAAAAATTTTGCGGTCCAAAAGGACTGCAGTGTAGGTGTATGATAAGATTTCCTAGCTGGTGGTGCTGCGGAGGGAAGAAATGTTGAATTACCCGCAGTCGCCGTGGAAATCCACGCATCCAGTGCGTCCCCAAATAGTGCCTGACCTGTGAATGGCAGCTTCTCCACACTTTTCTTGGATACTGCATCCGCAGTCCATTGGCGTAGCCAGAGTCCTCTGCATGCCGAGACAGCCATGGAAGTAGCAGGCCAATGTCCTTCATGACCTCCACCATGAAACCTGCAGAATCCTGTAAAAACAAGTCAATGTCACTCCTATCCATAGTATCTCAGTCCTCTAGTAAGGTGCCTGATCACTTTACTATGGCTTCAGAAATCCACGCACAAGCAATAGTGGGCCTTAAAGCCACGCCTGTAGCTGTGTATAGTGATTTGAGCGTAGTTTCAATCTTGCGATCAGTCGGCTCCTTTAAGGCGGTTGAACCAGCGACGGATAAAACCACCTTTTTAGACAGCCTAGATACAGAAGCGTCTACTATAGGTGGATTTTCCCACTTCTTCCTATCCACTTCAGGGAAAGGGAAAGCAATGAGAATTCTTTTAGGGATCTTGAATTTTTTCTCTGTGTTTTCCCGGGATTTTTCAAACAAGGAGTTTAACTCCTTAGAAGCAGGGAAGGTAGGCGAGGACTTCTTATTTACTGTAAAATAAGATTCCTCTACTTGTTCCGGAACTTTCTCAGAAATATGCAAAACATCCCTAATGGCTTCAGTCAGTAGCTGCACCCCTTTAGCAAGGGCTACCCCCCCCCCCCCCCCCCCTTGCATATCCCCATCATTGTCCTCTGTCGGTATCAGTGTCAGCTTTCATTATCTGGGCAAGTGTACGTTTTTTGGGGGTATGTAGGTGGGGTTTTAGATGAAGTAGTGGGAGCTGAATACTTCAAACCCACCACAGATTGTCTCAAAACCTGCGTCTCTTTCTCAGTATGTGACATCCTTGTTGAAATCTGGGATATCATTTCCCTTAAAGAATCCACCCATGGAGGTTCGGATTCAGAATGCCGAGACAGCACATTGCAGTCCTGAGTACATGGAAAAGACTCCTCAGGAGAAGATACACACTGCAGCACAGGACACAGAGTCCTTAGACATGGTAATGTGGATACACACACACAGGAAAATGTCAGACACAGTTCCCCCCAGAGTACCTTCAGAGAGTCTTAGCAAAAAGAAGTAAATCTGCACAGGATGTAACAATTTCGGTTTAGTAAATTTAGAAGTACTGTTATTAAACCAACATAAAGGCCTACTTAAATAATAGCTTCAGCAAATAGTTGGTGGTGCTCCAGAAAAATAGTTATGACAACTATATAACAATGGGTATGGTCCTTAAGAGAAGACAAAGGACCAAAAAAGGAACTATAGGCCTTTTCCTGGGCACACTTTAGAAAATTGAAATGATGAATTTATTAAAAATTAACTTTTATTGATATATACTTTAAGAAAAAGGGCGAGAGCTGGCATCCATAATTAAAGAGCATAAGTGTTTGCCAGTACCGTTATACCTATTATGGGCAAACTGGTGATATAGGTGAGCGAAAATAAGCAAATCCTCATTCATAGAGAGAATTCATATACATCCTCTGTAATCAGGAATTTATATGAATGTGGGTCACTACATCGAGTCCGATATGATCTGACAATTGCTATTGGCCTGAGATCCGGTTGATAGTGGGTCCCAAGTTGCTTTAACTGCTGGAGAGTAAAATACCTACGGTACCTAGTATTCCCTGGTGGTTCCCCATCCAGGTACTGACCAGGCCCTGCAGTGCTTGGGTTCCAAGATCAGACGAGTTTGGGCATACTCAGTGCGGTCTGACCATAGGTAAGTCTGTCTCCTAGGCGCACTGTTTACCGATTATGTTAGGACCCAGGATCAATCACAGAATAAATGGATATTAGGAAAAAATAATAGTGAATAGTGATAATATGGTGGATTTACAGATTCTTGTTGAGAGATCTGGTCAGTGGTATTCTAACTTCAAATATTGATGCTGATTCTGGGATCTTGAAATGAATGTTACCAAAAACAATTTTTTTTAATCTCTTTACAATTGTGTACCCAAAAACAGCCTGAGCGGTAGGAGGGCTTTATGGTGCCCTCAAATGGCACAATAAATGGAAGCTCTATTGCAAATGTGCTCCCAAAACAGCCCAAGCAACAAGAGGGTTTTATAATCTCCACAATAATAAGGACAATAGCAAATGTATCTACAATATAATAATAACCCTGTTAATTAGAGCATATATGGTAATTGCAAATGACACCTGTCCATTGTGAGAGGGTTCCTCCTTCACCTTTACCTAAAAGTTACCCAGTAGTTATGCACCAAAGGAAATGTTGAGCAAAATGATCATAAATATATAGATATATGGATATATCATGCAACACAAATTTGACCACTTTCCTCTGTTAGGTGGGGAGGTGCATGGTAAACCTTATGGGAGAAGGCGGAGAGCCGTAGCTGAGCAGGGAAAGCCCGTTTTCGGCCAACAGCCGATCGCTGTCTTACCCCACCCCTTCAGGAGACCTTCAGACTGGTGGACGAGGCAGGATTCGATGAGTGAGGCTCCGGCGGCCGTGGTCCATGCGACCGGAAGTTCGGGCGCCAGGACCGGAAGTGATACGCGTTTCGCTCCGAGAGCTTGATCACATGATATAGGCAGTTATTATGATAAAAGCCCGGTGCTGACTAACCTTAATAGGGAGGGCAGCGCTCCCTGTCAGTGTCCTAGTTCCTATGATCTGCAGAGAAAAAATGGCGCTGGTGAGTGCTGGTTCCACTCTGAGAGGAAGCCCCGCCCCTTGTAATGGCGCATGGCTTCCTGCACTAATTGTTTATACTGGCCTGAGGATTTTAGTGATAACAGGAGGATTAGCGCCTGTTATCTGCGTGACCAGTGTAGGGTTTATCTGCACTGGCTCAGGACGCCCCTTAAAGCTCCTACACTGTGTGTTGCTGAGCCTTCCTGGAGCACAGCCTGTCAGAGCTGCGCTCCCACCCTTGTGCCGTCATACCCGCCAGTGACCCGCTAACCGGGACGCTGGCGCTGTACTCCCCACTTTTCTTTCTTCTGGCTCTGTTAGGGGGTGGCGGCAGTGCTGCGGGAGTGAGCAGTCGCCTCGTGGTCTTGCGATCAGCACCCTCAGGAGCTCAGTGCCCTGTCAGCGGACTAGGGAACCATTAACTCTTCAGGAAGTTGGTTCCTACTTCCTCCCCTAAGTCCCACGAAGCAGGGAGGCTGTTGCCAGCAGCCTTCCTGTAACCTAACTAACTCTAGAAAATAAAAAACTAAGAAAAGTCCTAGGAGCTCCCCTAGCTGTGACCGGCTCCTCCGGGCACATTTTCTAAACTGAGTCTGGTAGGAGGGGCATAGAAGGAGGGGCATTCCCACACTATTAAACTCTTAAAGTGCCAGTGGCTCCCAAAGGACCCGTCTGTACCCCATGGTACTAAATGGACCCCAGCATCCTCTAGGATGTAAGAGAAAGTAGATTATAACCTAGCAGATGATGCTTGCAGTGTATTATATGGTGTATTGCATGTAAAGTACCTTGTTCCACACCTGCTCTGCTGTAGCAATATACCTTATATAAGGGTGAGTAACACATGTACAGGCTTACCAGCGTATGAGCACACACATAAAGGAATGCTACCTTACCAATGCTTCCAGGAGTAACGTTAGGAGACATTTCCCTGATCCATCAGCTCATATGACTGATGTTATTGTTCATCTAGAATCTCCAATTCATACGATATGTTCCCCATCCATTGTTTTACATTGGTGCTGACATAGGACTTAACGAGTGACTATATCTCCATATATACTTCATGGTTAGTTACCAGTACAAGAGAGAGATATATCTAAGTCTTATTATAATTTCTCTGACGTCCTAGTGGATGCTGGGGACTCCGTAAGGACCATGGGGAATACGGCTCCGCAGGAGACTGGGCACATCTAAGAAAGATTTAGGACTACCTGGTGTGCACTGGCTCCTCCCCCTATGACCCTCCTCCAAGCCCCAGTTAGATTTCTGTGCCCGGCCGAGCTGGATGCACACTAGGGGCTCTCCTGAGCTCCTAGAAAGAAAGTATAGTTTAGGTTTTTTATTTTCAGTGAGACCTGCTGGCAACAGGCTCACTGCAACGAGGGACTAAGGGGAGAAGAAGCGAACCTACTTAAGTGGTGGTAGCTTGGGCTTCTTAGGCTACTGGACACCATTAGCTCCAGAGGGATCAAACACAGGACCCGACCTCGTCATCCGTTTCCGGAGCCGCACCGCCGTCCCCCTTACAGAGCCAGAAGCAAGAAGGTGGTCCGGAAAATCGGCGGCTGAAGACTTCTGTCTTCTCCAAGGTAGCGCACAGCACTGCAGCTGTGCGCCATTGCTCCTCATGCACACCACACACTGCGGTCACTGATGGGTGCAGGGCGCTGGGGGGGGGGGCCCCCTGAGCAGCAATACTAACACCTTGGCTGGCAAACTGGCACCATATATAGCCCCAGAGGCTATATAAGTGCTTATTAACCCCTGCCAGATCTTTTACAATAGCGGGAGAAAGCCCGCCGAAAAAGGGGCGGGGCCTTCTCCCTCAGCACACTGGCGCCATTTTTCCCTCACAGCTCCGCTGGAAGGAAGCTCCCTGGCTCTCCCCTGCAGTCCTGCACTACAGAAAAGGGTAAAAAAGAGAGGGGGGGCACAAATTAGGCGTAGTATAAGTATATTTATGCAGCTATAAGGGGAAAACACGTTTCTATGGGTGATATCCCTGTGATATATAGCGCTCTGGTGTGTGCTGGCATACTCTCCCTCTGTCTCCCCAAAGGGCTTTGTGGGGTCCTGTCCTCTGTAAGAGCATTCCCTGTGTGTCTGCTGGGTGTCGGTACTGCTGTGTCGACATGTATGAGGAAGAAAATGATGTGGAGGCGGAGCAAATGCCTGTGAATGTGATGTCACCCCCTGAGGGGTCGACACCTGTGTGGTTGGACTTATGGAAGGGATTGCGTGAAAGTGTCAACTCCTTGCACAAAAGGTTTGACGACATAGGACAGCCGGCTACACAGCTTGTGCCTGTTCCAGCGTCTCAAATGTCATCAGGGGCTTTAAAACGCCCGCTACCTCATGGTGACAGATACAGACGTCGACACGGATACCGACTCCAGTGTCGACGATGATGAGACTAGTGTACCCTCCAATAGGTCCACCCGTTACATGATTGAGGTAATGAAAAATGTTTTACACATTTCTGATAATACCCCAGGTACCACAAAAAAGGGTATTATGTTTGGTGAGAAAAAACTACCTGTAGTTTTTCCTGCATCTGAAGAATTAAATGAGGTGTGTGAGGAAGCGTGGACTTCCCCAGATAAGAAATTGATAATTTCAAAACGGTTATTGGCAGCGTACCCTTTCCCGCTAGAGGATAGGTCACGTTGGGAAACACCCCCTAGGGTAGATAAAGCGCTGACACGCTTATCAAAGAAGGTGGCACTACCGTCTCCGGATACGGCCACCCTGAAGGAACCTGCTGATAGAAAGCAGGAAGCTACCCTAAAAGCTATATACACACACACACGGGCATTATATTGCGACCAGCGATTGCATCAGCTTGGATGTGCAGTGCTGCTGCTGCGTGGTCGGATTCCCTGTCGGATAATATTGATACCATGGATAGGGACAATATTTTGCTGACGATTGAGCATATAAAAGACGCCGTCTTATACATGCGTGATGCACAGAGGGATATTTGCCGGCTGGCATCAAGAATAAGCGCTATGTCAATTGCCGCCAGAAGGGGGTTATGGACTCGGCAATGCTCTGGCGATGCCGACTCAAAGCGGCACATGGAAGTTTTGCCCTATAAGGGGGTGGAACTGTTTGGGGATGGTCTTTCGGACCTCGTGTCCACAGCTACTGCTTGGAAATCGACCTTTTTGCCACAGGCTGCCCCACAGCAAAAGAAAGCACCGTATTATCAGGTACAGTCCTTTCGGCCCCAGAAAAGCAAGAGGGCCAGAGGCTCATCCTTTCTGCCGAAAACCAGAGGTAGAGGAAAAAAGCTGCAACACACAGCTAGTTCCCAAGAGCAGAAGTCCTCCCCTGCGTCCGGTAAGTCCACAGCATGACGCTGGGGCTGCTCAGGCGGACCCAGGTACGGTGGGGGCCCGTCTCAGAAATTTCAGCGCACAGTGGGCTCTCTCACAGGTGGATCCCTGGGTCCTTCAGGTAGTACTTCAGGGGTACAGGCTGGAATTCGAGACGTCTCCCCCCTGCCGTTTCCTAAAATCTGCCTTACCGGCAACTCCCTCTGCCAGGGAGGCAGTGTTGGTGGCTATTAAAAAACTGTATTCACAACAAGTGATTGTCAAGGTACCCCTCCTTCAGCAAGGAAAGGGTTACTATTCCACAATGTTTGTGGTACCGAAACCGGACGGTTCGGTGAGACCCATCTTAAATTTAAAATCCTTGAACACTTATATCAAAAGGTTCAAGTTCAAGATGGAATTGCTCAGGGCGGTTATTGCGAGCCTGGACGAGGGGGATTACATGGTCTCCCTGGACATCAAGGATGCGTACCTACATGTCCCCATTTACCCTCCTCACCAGGAGTACCTCAGATTTGTGGTACAGGACTGTCACTATCAGTTCCAGACGCTGCCGTTTGGGTTGTCCACGGCACCGAGGGTCTTTACCAAGGTAATGGCCGAAATGATGATTCTCCTTCGCAAGAAAGGAGTTTTCAATTATCCCGTACTTGGACGATCTCCTGATAAAGGCGAGGTCCAGGGAACAGTTGGTAGTGGGGCTAGCACTTTCTCGGGAAGTGCTACAACAGCACGGCTGGATTCTCAACATTCCAAAGTCACAGCTGGTCCCGACGACACGTCTTCTGTTCCTGGGAATGATTCTGGACACAGACCAGAAAAGAGTGTTTCTTCCAGTGGTCAGAGACATCCTAAAACCTTGTCAGGTGTCGGTACATCAATGCACACGAGTACTGGGAAAAATGGTATCTTCGTACGAGGCAATTCCATTCGGAAGGTTCCACGCAAGGACTTTCCAGTGGGACCTGTTGGACAAATGGTCCGGGTCCCATCTCCAGATGCAACAGCAAGAACAAGGGTGTCGCTGCTGTGGTGGCTGCAGACGGCTCATCTACTAGAGGGCCGCAGATTCGGAATACAGGACTGGGTCCTGGTGACCACGGATGCCAGCCTTCGGGGCTGGGGGGCAGTCACACACGGAAGAAATTTCCAAGGCCTGTGGTCAAATCATGAGATTTTGCTTCACATAAATATTCTGGAGCTAAGGGCCATTTACAATGCCCTAAGCCAAGCAAGACCCCTGCTTCAGAACCAGCCGGTACTGATCCAATCTGACAACATCACGGCGGTCGCCCATGTAAACAGACAGGGCGGCACAAGAAGCAGGAGGGCGATGACAGAAGCCACAAGGATTCTCCGATGGGCAGAGAATCATGTGTTAGCACTGACAGCAGTATTCATTCCGGGAGTGGACAACTGGGAAGCAGACTTCCTTAGCAGGCACGACCTCCACCCGGGAGAATGGGGACTTCATCCAGAAGTTTTCCGAATGCTGGTAAACCGTTGGGAAAAACCACAGGTGGACATGATGGCGTCCCGCCTCAACAAAAAGTTAAAACGGTATTGCGCCAGGTCAAGGGACCCTCAGGCGATCGCAGTGGACGCTCTAGTGACACCATGGGTGTACCAGTCGGTTTATGTGTTTCCTCCTCTGCCTCTCATACCCAAGGTACTGAGAATAATAACAAGGCGAGGAGTGAGAACTATTCTCGTGGCTCCGGATTGGCCAAGAAGAGCTTGGTACCCGGAACTTCAAGAGATGCTTGCAGAGGACCCTTGGCCTCTGCCGCTCAGACAAGACCTGCTGCAGCAGGGACCCTGTCTGTTCCAAGACTTACCGCGGCTGCGTTGACGGCATGGCGGTTGAACGCCGGATCCTAAAGGAAAAAGGCATTCCGGAGGAAGTCATCCCTACCCTGATCAAGGCCAGGAAGGATGTCACCGCAAAACATTATCACCGCATTTGGCAAAAATATGTTGCTTGGTGTGAGGCCAAGAAGGCCCCAACGGAGGAATTTCAACTGGGTCGATTCCTACATTTCCTGCAAGCAGGTGTGACTTTGGGCCTCAAATTGGGGTCCATTAAAGTCCAGATCTCGGCCCTGTCGATTTTCTTCCAGAAAGAACTGGCTTCACTGCCTGAAGTTCAGACCTTTGTCAAGGGAGTTCTGCATATTCAACCTCCTTTTGTGCCTCCAGTGGCACCTTGGGATCTCAATGTGGTTTTGGAGTTTCTAAAATCACATTGGTTTGAGCCACTTAAGACTGTGGATTTAAAATATCTCACGTGGAAAGTGGTTATGTTGTTGGCTCTGGCTTCGGCCAGACGTGTGTCAGAATTGGCGGCTTTGTCCTGTAAAAGCCCCTATCTGATTTTCCATATGGATAGGGCAGAGTTGAGGACTCGTCCTCAGTTTCTCCCGAAGGTGGTATCAGCTTTTCACTTGAACTAACCTATTGTGGTGCCTGCGGCTACTAGGGACTTGGAGGATTCCAAGTTGCTGGTCGTAGTCAGGGCCCTGAAAATGTATGTTTCCAGGACAGCTGGAGTCAGAAAAACTGACTCGCTGTTTATTCTATATGCACCCAACAAGCTAGGTGCACCTGCTTCTAAGCAGACTATCGCGCGCTGGATTTGTAGCACTATTCAGCTGGCGCATTCTGCGGTGGGATTACCGCAGCCTAAATCTGTAAAAGCCCATTCCACAAGGAAGGTGGGCTCATCTTGGGCGGCTGCCCGAGGGGTCTCGGCTTTACAACTTTGCCGAGCTGCTACTTGGTCAGGGGCAAACACGTTTGCAAAATTCTATAAATTTTATACACTGGCTGAGGACGACCTGGAGTTCTCTCATTCAGTGCTGCAGAGTCATCCGCACTCTCCCGCCCGTTTGGGAGCTTTGGTATAATCCCCATGGTCTTTACGGAGTCCCCAGCATCCACTAGGACGTCAGATAAAATAAGAATTTACTCACTGGTAATTCTATTTCTCGTAGTCCGTAGTGGATGCTGGGTGCCCATCCCAAGTGCGGATTGTCTGCAATACTTGTACATAGTTATTGTTACACAAATCGGGTTGTTATTGCGAGCCATCTGTTCAGAGGCTCCCTTGTTATCATACTGTAAACCGGGGTTCCTATCACGAGTTATATGGTGTGATTGGTGTGGCTGGTATGAGTTTTACCCGGGATTCAAGATCCTTCCTTATAGTGTCAGCTCTTCCGGGCACAGTGTCCTAACTGAGGCTTGGAGGAGGGTCATAGGGGGAGGAGCCAGTGCACACCAGGTAGTCCTAAATCTTTCTTAGAGTGCCCAGTCTCCTGCGGAGCGCGTCTATTCCCATGGTCCTTACGGAGTCCCCAGCATCCACTACGGACTACGAGAAATAGAATTACCGGTGAGTAAATTCTTATTATTACATTTGTTATTGTGAGTGTTCTCAGGAGGCTGGACACAATGATCATCTAAGACAATATTATAAAGCCTTCTTTAAAAGTTATGATTTAATATACACACACACTTACAATTAAGTGTCCCAGAGAGTCGTCTTCTCCTATTGTTTACAAGATTAATATTGTTACAGAAAATGTCACATTTCCATAATGTATTTTATTTCCAGCAGATGGACACACAAGCAGGAATATCTCAGAAGGACATCTAATGTTATCCCCGGATTGTGAAATAGGAGATAATGACAGTAGACAGGATTCTCCAGGAGATAAACCCATTACCCCAATTATACATCCAGCTCTATCAGCTGATCCGTCTGATCCTGGGAAATGTTCTCCTGATCACTCTGATATTGGTGCATCTGTTACAGCTCTGACAGTAGATACAGTGTTTCAGTGTTCTGTAGATGCCAAATGTTTTACACAGAACACAAAGTGTATTAACCCACACACAGCTAAGGCAGGTGAGCGGCCACATATATGTTCTGAGTGTGGGAAATGTTTTACATACAAATCAGATCTTGTTATACATCACAGAAGTCACACAGGTGAGAAGCTGTTTTCTTGCTCTGAGTGTGGGAAATGTTGTGTAAGTAAAGCACATCTTGTTAGACATCACAGAAGTCACACAGGTGAGAAGCCATTTACATGTTCTGAGTGCGGGAAATGTTTTTCAGGGAAATCACAACTTGTTATACATCAGAAAAGTCACACAGGTGAGAAGCCATTTCCATGTTCTGAGTGTGGGAAATGTTTTGCACACAAATCAAATCTTGTTATACATCACAGAAGTCACACAGGTGAGAAGCTGTTTTCTTGCTCTGAGTGTGGGAAATGTTGTGTAAGTAAAGCACATCTTGTTAGACATCACAGAAGTCACACAGGTGAGAAGCCATTTACATGTTCTGAGTGCGGGAAATGTTTTTCAGGGAAATCACAACTTGTTAGACATCAGAAAAGTCACACAGGTGAGAAGCCATTTCCATGTTCTGAGTGCGGGAAATGTTTTACACGGAAATCACATCTTGTTAGACATCACAGAAGTCACACAGGTGAGAAGCCATTTTCATGTTCTGAGTGTGGGAAATGTTTTCCAGACAAATCAAATCTTGTTATACATCAGAGAAGTCACACAGGTGAGAAGCCATTTCCATGTTCTGCGTGCGGGAAATGTTTTGGACAAAAATCACAACTTGTTATACATCAGCAAAGTCACACAGGTGAGAAACCATTTCCATGTTCTGAGTGTGGGAAATGTTTTCCACACAAATCAAATCTTGTTATACATCACAGAAGTCACACAGGTGAGAAGCTGTTTTCTTGCTCTGAGTGTGGGAAATGTTGTGTAAGTAAATCGCTTCTTGTTATACATCACAGAAGTCACACAGGTGAGAAGCCATTTTCTTGCTCTGAGTGTGGGAAATGTTTTACACGGAAATCACATCTTTTTAGACATCAGCAAACTCACACAGGTGAGAAGCCATTTTCTTGCTCTGAGTGTGGCAAATGTTTTACACAGAAATCACATCTTGTTAGACATCAGCGAACTCACACAGGTGAGAGGCCATTTCTATACTCTGAGAAATAAATCAGCTCTTGTTGCACACAATAGACATCACTCAGGTGAGGAACCATTTTAATCTTCTGGAGTATACTCATCATTGCCATGCGTTCTTCAAGGTTCTTATCCTATGCTTTTTGCAATATACATGTTACCACTGGGTGAAATAATCAGATGTCATGCCATCATCTACCACTGCTATACAGATGACCTGTCTTTTGCTCCAGGTACTGAGAACCCTAAATGGTTTTCTAGCTGAGCTCCAAGTGTGGGTGAGGCCAGTTGGCTGTGACGCAGTCCTGGCGAAACAGGTCCTTATGATAGAAGCTCACCAACAAAGGGCAGGGCTACATCTCAGCTTTGCAAACCAACCAGACTTGCGCTTGTGGGTTCAGAGTTACAAAATGCTGATCCTGCGCGGAATCTTGGTGTCCTAGATGGTGGAGTGACACTTAGACATTGGATTCTGCCACAATCAGATCTGCATCTGAGGAACATAGCCAGACTCCAGCACTTATTTCCCTCAGAAGATCTACCTACAGTCATACATGTATTTGTATCATCACACATAGACTACTGCAATGTCCTCTACCTGGGTCTCCCAGCAAAAGAATTGCACCGCTTGTAGCTTGTACAGAATGCAGCAGCCAGGCTGTTACCTAACCAAAACAATATTGCAGCACACAGGAATAGCAAAAATTCTATTCAATTTATAAGTATTTTTATTTAAAATGAATTCAATACTTCAAACAATATGTGTAAACAACAATAGAACACATCACCGGCCGGTAATATCTCCGCACTGAACAATTCAACAAAATATGAACTATATGTCTTGGACCAGAGGCGTAGCAAAATGGAAAAGCTCTATTTATATATTTTTTTATTACCTTATAGCTTTTATAAATGTATCAATATTATTACACTTTAATCTCTGCTAATTATAATTGCCACACCTGCTGCTTTACAGGAATCTATATGTTACATTGAAATATCTCATTAAAAATAAAGACCAATTGGTTACAAGTATTTAGAAGAATCCTTCCTTGTAAAGATAATAACAACCAAGGATTTTAAGATGTTGTAGATAATTGAATTCTATATTAAAATCCAATGTCCACAAGTTCAATCAATATTTAAACGTAAGTATATGGACTAATCTGGCAAGATAACTTGTATGTCCCTAATAGGGCTTGAGGCTATGAAGCACAAGAACGTCCTCCCCGGCTGCTGGTGTCGTGCCTTTTAATTGCAGTCTTTTCTGGGGGACTTGAAAATACACACCCTCCACACAAATGTCAGACACTCCTTCTCCCTGGCTACTTGGTGCTATTAAACCTGCAGAAGAATGAGACTACATCTCCCGGCATCCCGAGCGTCAGTCCGGGATAGGTTATCATTGGATAAGATGGTCAAATGTCCTCTGTACCCGCTCGTATTGGCTATTTGAGATTTTAAATCTCTACTGCTGAGAGCAATCTGGTTCGCCCTGACGAAGCCTGTTTGTGAAACGTGCACGCCGGCATTTCTTGGGCTCACTGTTGTTTTCTTTTTAAAAATGTGACAATATGTAATAGCACAATTCACTAATATTGACTGAAAATGGGGGGGCCATAGCAAATTAGTTGAAAAGGAATGTTGGATATATACCATATAGTCAGCATATATTTAGGCTGCATGCATAATATTGTGATATTTTGCTATCAGTTAAGAGGGAATGTCAGCTGTATATCATATGGGCAACACAGATTCAGATTGCGAGCATGATACTATGACATACTGCTTAATGAAACATAAGGGATATATTTCCCTCTAATTGACCTGCAAGAGTTATAAAACCTTTGTTACATTGTATTAATAGAGGATTAAAATAATATTGAACTCACTGTGGTGAATAATTGTATTTAAATCCCAAATAGTGTAGAATTGTTTATACAAGTCCGTTATGTGTCTCAGCTCCGATTTACTAGCAGCATCTATATAAATATGCATTGTATGTTTAGCTAAAAATGGAACATAGGAGACACTTTTATCTACAACTCACTTATAATTGTTACAAAGGTCTTTTCACACTGTATCTTTTCACACTGTATCAACAGGAGAACTATTGCAGTATTGGGAAATATTTGGATACAAATTAGACATAGTTGAGATATTTATAAAGACCCCTGTTTGTTCCCGTTCTTACTGATTAGCATCACTATTATGATCTTAATTCCGCACTGAATACATATGTGTGTGTGTATATATATATATATATATATATATATATATATATCTGAATCCTAATAAGAAATTTATTTCTGGAATGAAAGAATACACAAAATATCCAGCACCTGCAATTTGAGAACTGGTGGAGAGAAATGATGGGATATAATACACATCTTGAAATATAAGTGACACGTACAATTGGATGAGACATTGAACCTTTTCAAATAAATAGATTTTTCCAACCCACTGTCAGTAAACGTGTTTAAGAGATTTAGAATAAGAATACCTACTTATGAAAATATGATACAGACCCTTCTTTCTTTTTTTCTTCTTAAATGTGACAAGTAGCAACTTGGAATATCAAGTATTATTCATTAGGGTTCTGTATATCATTATTAGTGGGTTCAATTGGGATTAGTCTGTGTACCAGATAAGGCATAAGATCGTATCCTGGAACGCATAAAAGAGGATATACCTCAGAGAGGCTCATATGCAGATTGAATATCCTTATCAATAGACGTTGGACACATTACTTGTTTACACAATAGACGTGGTGCGTGGATATGCTCTTTTCTTTGTCTCCTCCTTTATTAATGTTTTCAGTAAGGAAAAAGAGTCCATTTATTGGATATAACAGAATATAAAAATTCTGACTTTTCTGTTTAGGATTTTTTTAGTGTACAAACCATAATGTGTTCCGAAAACACTCACATGAAATTTATCTCTCTATAACCTTTCTATATTATAGTTGTAGCAGGACTTGTGTATGCATTCAGAGCAAACTCAGTATATAGATAATCATTGCCCCCTGAAATAAAATTCAACGTGAAGCTCAGATAACTATACAGTCACACTATATATCTACTTAATACAATGGAAAAAGAATACAGTGAGCCCATGTGATATTGTAATTTATTTTATTAAATTATATTCTTTATATATACATGTTTATATTTCATAAGACAGGATATTTTAGGAAAATAATGAATAAAGGTTAAGTTTTAAACTAAACAATCATATTGAAAACATACGTGCTCCAAGTGTGCCAATGTAAAAGACAATTTTGTTCTTTCGTTCTTTTGTATTCTGGTATTATTGTCTTAGGCAGCACCCCCATCCTCTAGATTCTACTCAATGACAATATGAACAATTGGGGACATTATACAGAATAAAACTTGTGCAGAAGCAGTCTATTCCCATTCCCTCCCTTCCCTTTTTTTCCCCTTATGAAAACTGCTATTAAACCTTACATGGCAGCCTTCTCTGGGAGGCTATAACTGGATGGTCCGAGCGTGGAGTTACCTCAAAGCGCAATTGAAGATATAGCCCGATGCAGATTGACGCGTTTCCCCATCTTCCGGTTTCAGCGGCTTCTTCAGAAGTATTCTTCTGTACCTCTTGGTGGCTATTCAAACCCCGCGGCATATTGACCGCACAGACGCACTACCTGTATCTCAAGCCTCCTTGGTATGGAGTGCACTCGTCGCGGTTTTAATTACCGCACCTGTTCAATCATAATACCTCATGTTTGTTTCGCTGTGGACGCCTCTCTTGTTCCACATATTAGCAGCCACAATAGTTCATTTTTAAAATAATTAGTATCTATATACATCTCACTATTCTTATCAGGACAAGAGAATATATAGAATATTTACATAAAAATACACATACTTTAATTTTTATTCTAAAAAGTTCTGTGCACACTCATATTAACTAAGTATATATACAAATATAGACCTATTCCTTTCTGTACATAAGAGAAGAACATAATATAATACTATTTCTGATAATTAAAACATATCTAGACATCAAGGAGAACTGGGCCCCATTTGGTCCCAAACATTTTTTTCACAGAGAGTTATCCTAAATATAATTTCCTATACATTTATTCAGTATTCCATGTATATCTACTCCAGATATATTTCTGGTGGTGTTATTCATGGATAAATGAATTTACTGAATAAACTAATAAAGATGGAAAACAAAAAAGAAAAGAGAAATACACAATGAGGACTAGAGGTGATGTATATTGGGCTTCAGATGTTCTTCATCTCAATAACATCATTAAGTCCGTTAAGGGAGAGCGAGCTCATTCTGTAGATCCAGAATGCCTCTTTTCTACACAGCCTTCCATATCGATCCCCCCTCTATTAGTAACTTTAACTTGTTCAATGGCTACAGCTAATAACCCATTAAGATCTTGATTCTGACACATAGCAATATGGTTTGAGAGGGGATGTAGTTTGTTGCCACTCAAGATTTTCCTTCTATGTTCCATATATCTAATGTGGAAGGTGTGTGTTGTTCGGTCTATATACTGTTTTCCACATTTACAACTCAACATATAAATCACATAAGAGGATTGACAATTAAGGAATTCTTTTATCTGAAACTTTTCTCCTGACACAGAGGAGGTGAATTCCATTACTTTCCTGGGTGTATTTTTACACACTAGACACCTAATGTTACCACATCTATGGTATCCTGGTGGTTTATTTGGTAGCCAATTTAAACCAGTATCACCCATAGGTTCTTTTTTTCTTTTAAAGTGACTCTGAACCAATTTGGATTTCAGGTTGTCAGACCTGAAAATAACCCCACCTTGTGGGTGGATTTCTGTTTTCAGGACATCATCTTGTAGCATAAAGTTGTTATTTTTTACTATATTTCTAATTTCTTTAGCAAATCCGTTATATTGTGTAACAAACCTAGCCGAACGGATATCTCTTTCTTTATTTGTATTCTGTTTTGATGATTTCATATTTAACAGAGATGATCTTTCTATTTCATTAACTTTATTATATGCTTTCTTGACAACTCCCTCGGGATACCATTGTTCCAAAAATGTACTCATGAGACCATTTGCTTGTTCTTGATAAGTGGCTTCTAGGGTACAATTTCGTTTCATTCGAATCAATTGTCCCTTGATTATCAAACCTGCACCTCCAAAAACTCACCTGTCCCTATTATTGAGATGTGTTATAATTGAAGTTGGGAGCCGGTGCTCTGGGAGTGTTGCCAGAATTGACAGAATATCTGACCCGCTCAGTCAGGCCCTCTGAGTGTGCTACACATAGGAATAACCTATGACCTCATGTAATAAAGATATACAGTCCCCTGCGCTAAGCAGTATTAAGCAGAAACATTTTTGAGGTTACCATCTCTTTAACAGTGAGATTTAGATTGTTCTACGATACACTTAGAATCAGCCTAACGAACTGAAACTGTTTCTTTAATTAACATCGCTGCTGTGTATTGTAACCATGATTTCCAAGGCAGTGACATTGAGCCCTGCTAAACACGTCCAGACATGAAGGCGCGGACGCTGCTGACACCACAATTGTGTAGATGTCATTTTACAACATTTGGCTTCGTCTGGACACAGCGGGATCCACGCAGTAAGCTGTTTCGTGGTTATTCTGGTCAGGAAAGTGACGCTTCCGTTACACAAATAACAACCGGACATTATTGTACTTCCTCTAACTTGTCTCAGTGTTTTCATGGAAAGAGAGTACAACCCTAATGCAAGGTTACAGAAGAAGGCTTCTATTATGTGTTATTAAAGGGTCAATAATACAAATCCAATGCTATAATAGCAGCGCAGTACATACGGCAGCCTTCAGGTTATATTCACAAAAAAAGCCACCGCTTCTCAATGGGTTTCGGGTGAAACCTTGGAGAAACGTACCAACCAGTAGCTGCCATGTTACAGGCTGTGTTTGAAAAATGGCAGTTATAAGCTGATTGGCTGGTACTTTTCTCTCTCCCCTCTCCAAGGTTTGATACCTCTCCCCCCTAGGTGTAAAGCCCCGTGTGCTTTACACTTAATGTTAGTATTGCTTTATAGTTTCACCTTAAACCCGCTGAGTAATGCTTTGGGAATATAGCCATTACTATTTCTTTGTGGGTAGCCGTCAATCCCCCCAAAAATAATGGGGCAAATGTGATAGTGAGAGTTTCAAAAAGTGGGAGATTTGGTAAGGTTTTTCAGTTGTTTTTTTAAAGCGCCAATCATTTACACAGAAAGAACAGCCTGGTTTTGCAGTGTAAATGATTGCCACTTTTAAAAAAAAAAACCTTACCAAATCTCTCACTTTCTGAGACTCTCGCTCTGTTACATTTGGCCCAATGTGTTTTAAAAGTCAGGTCTTCTGAGGTAGGTGGATGCCACAGTTCGGGCAGATGAACCTCCAGATGCACAGAGGGCGATGCAGAGTTGAACGCAAGTCTCCGGCTGGGAGTGACCTCGGAAATACCCCACCTAGGTGGTAGTGCAGCTTTAAGAGGGACCAGCTGCCACCACGCTCCCAGTGCAACACCATAACGTAGTGGTGGCAGACATTTATTTGTTGGCACGGAAACCGCTTTTATGAGAGCGCCCTCGTTCTTCTGTGATGTCCTCAGCACAGAGCTGGACCTAAGCCTTCTGCTCGGTACCCAGGTGATGTAAAATAAGTCACTAACACCTAGGCCTCATGCTGGACTCATCATACATTGGGCACAAATAAGAAGAAATTATTAACATCACAAGATGCAACGCTGGCTGGCATCAGTACCCTATACGTCTGATATATGCCATGCATACATCACTTATACTTACAAGCCTACTTTCAAGTACATGTAAAAAAACAGTCGTTACTAAGCATGGGTAACATTTCAAAATCATCTGCAGCTGAGCAGAAGCAACCTCACCGACTCCTAATATGTGCCAAGGAAGTGTCAGTCAGTGTTAGCGGTGCATAAGCCAATCAGAAATGGCGACTGTCATCATCATTTGGTATTTGTATGCAGCTGCAGATAATACGGGATCCAGTTAGCATATTGGCGCCCGGAACGCCAGGTTTTGGAATCCCACTGCCAGCATCCCAATCGTAAGTATGGCGGAGAGGGATAAGGTTAGGCTGCGGGTGTGTGTGTAGGTTTGGGCACTAGAGGAAGGGTTAGGCTGCAGGGGGCGCTGTGTTAGGGTCAGGCTGCAGGCTGGAAGGGTTAGAGGAGTAGAGGGGGAGGGTTAGGCTGTGGGCTGGGACGGTTAGGGTTAGTGGAGTAGAGGGGGAGGGTTAGGCAGCAGGTGTGTGAGTAGCTTTGGGCATTAGAGCAAGGGTTAGGCTGCAGGGGGGCTGTGTTAGGGTTAGGCACTAAAAGTTAGGGTCAGGCTGTGGGCTGGGAGGGTTTGGGTTAGTGGAGTAGAGGGGGAGGGTTAGGCTGTGGTTGTGTGAGTAGGTTTGGGCACTAGAGGAAGGGTTAGGCTGCAGGGGGCTGTGTTAGGGTTAGGCACTAAGGGTTAGGGTCAGGCTGTGGGCTGGGAGGGTTAGGGTTAATGGAGTAGAAGGGGAGGGTTAGGCTGTGGTTGTGTGTGTAGGTTTGGGCACTAGAGGAAGGGTTAGGCTGCAGGAGGTGCTGTGTTAGGGTTAGGCACTAAGGGTTAGGGTCAGGCTGTGGGCTGCTAGGGTTAGTGGAGTAGAGGGTTAGGGTGAGGCTGTGGGTGTGTGTAGGTTTGTTCACTAGAGGAAGGGTTAGGCTGGAGGGGGGACCGTGTTAGGGTTAGGCACTAATGGTTAGGGTCAGGCTGTGGGCTGGGAGGGTTAGGGTTGGAGTAGAGGGAAAGGGTTAGGCTGTGGGTGTGTGGGTAGGTTTGGGTACTAGAGGAAGGGTTAGGCTGCAGGGGGCACTGTTAGGGTTAGGCACTAAGGGTTAGGGTCAGGCTGTGGGCTGGGAGGGTTAGTGGAGTAGAGGGGGAGGGTTAGGCTGTGTGTGTGTGAGTAGGTTTGGACACTAGAGGAAGGGTTAGGCTGCAGGGGGGACTGTGTTAGGGTTAGGCACTAAGGGTTAGGGTCAGGCTGTGGGCTGGGAGGGTTAGGGTTAATGGAGAAGAAGGGGAGGCTTAGGCTGTGGTGTGTGTAGGTTTGGGCAATAGAGGAAGGGTTAGGCTGCAGGAGGCGCTGTGTTAGGGTTAGGCACTAAGGGTTAGGGTCAGGCTGTGGGCTGCTAGGGTTAGTGGAGTAGAGGGTTAGGGTCAGGCTGTGGGTGTGTGTAGGTTTGTTCACTAGAGGAAGACTTAGGCTGCAGGGGGGACTGTTAGGGTTAGGCACTAAGGGTTAGGGTCAGGCTGTGGGCTGGGAGGGTTAGTGGAGTAGAGGGGGAGGGTTAGGCTGTGTGTGTGTGAATAGGTTTGGGCACTAGAGGAAGGGTTAGGCTGCAGGGGGGACTGTGTTAGGGTTAGGCACTAAGGGTTAGGGTCAGGCTGTGGGCTGGGAGGGTTAGGGTTAGTGGAGTAGAGGGGGAGGGTTAGGCTGTGTGTGTGTGTGTGTGTGTGTGTGTGTGTAGGTTTGGGCACTAGTGGAATGGTTAGGCTGCAGGGGGGACTGTGTTAGGGTTAGTCACTTAGGGTCAGGCTGCAGGCTGGGAGGGTTAGTGGAGTAGAGGGGGAGGGTTAGGCTGCGGGTGTGTGAGTAGGTTTGGGCACTAGAGCAAGGGTTAGGCTGCAGGGGGGCTGTAGGGGGGGTTAGGCACTAAAAGTTAAGGTCAGCCTGCGGGCTGGGAGGGTTTGGGTTAGTAGAGTAGAGGGGGAGGGTTAGGCTGTGGTTGTGTGAGTAGGTTTGGGCACTAGAGGAAGGGTTAGGCTGCAGGGGGCTGTGTTACGGTTAGGCACTAAAGGTTAGGGTGTTAGGCGCCGAGGGTCCGCCCGTCAGTGTGGCCCGGCGCCTAGCAACTAGGGACGCCGCATGCGGACAGCCGCCGGCTCCCTAGCAACGCTAGACGCCGGGCGCACGGAGCCGCTCAGACCCTAGCAATGGGGACGCCACTGTCGGACCGCGTTCCCCGTTGCTGGGTCTAGATTAATCACCTCATTGGTATCCTGGCCGTGCAGCATGCAGCTGCACGGCATGATTGTTAATTACCCTGTCTGGCTCCTGATTGGAGAGCTCCCAATTAAAAGCACTCTCAGGACTTCTCACAGACGCCGGTAATAGCTTCCTGTTTGCTGTGTCTGTTGCAGAGAGTTTTCCAGTCCTGTCTATCCGGTCGTTCCTGTCCTCAGTGGTCCAATACTCGGAAGTTGTCATCTTTTCCTGGAGTCCAGACCGAGCACCTTTAACATCCTGTGGTGTTCGTGAGTCGCGGCGTAGCCGTGTGTTGCGGCTTGACCGCTTACTATTTATTATTTTGTGGTATTGTGTTTCGGAGCTTTTGCGGAGGATTCCGCTCCCACAAATCCACTCTGGTATCCAGCGGTGCTGGATAGGAGTAACGGATTCGTGGATTTTTGGTTGTCCTTTTCCCTGGCGGTTTGTCCGCACATACTTCTGGTTTAAGTTAGTTAGCTTGTAGCCCCTGGCCTGGTTGCTTAGTCAGAGGGCCCCTTGTTATCACCCTGTCTCGGATTTCCCTTTGTCTCCCATTAAGACCTGAGGGGGCATCGGAGTTGGGCAGACATAATCCGCCCTTCAAACGCGGCTGCCATGGGCTCAAGCAACCATAGTCTCGCAGGGGATTTCTGATAACACGGGCGAGACAACGGAGTTAGGGCGCATGGGGTTACTAGGCTTTCCTGCTCCCGTAACCAGCATTCCCTTCCAGTACTCTGACCTCCGTCATAAGATCTCCTCTGGTCAGACGTACTGGTATCATAACATTATTACCGGCCAGACTAAAATTTAAAAAAATTAAACAGGATTTGATTTTTTCCCTTATTCAGTTTGGAAGATTTGTCGGCCTCATGAATCCCACTGGTGTAGGGCCAAATCCTGGCCAGCTTCTAGTTAGTCAGATTCAAGAACTTACTCAGATGGTTCAGGATCTATCCCTTCGGGTGAGGTCACAGGAAGATCTGTTACGGACTTCCCCGAGGGTCGTTCCTGAACCGAAAATGCATTTGCCTGACCGTTTTTCTGGGGATAGAAAGCAGTTTTTTAATTTTAAAGAGTCTTGTAAACTTTATTTTCGTTTAAGACCAGTCTCCTCAGGTACGGAATCTCAGCGGGTCGGAATTATTATTTCTTTACTTCAGGGGGATCCCCAGACCTGGGCTTTTGGTTTAAGAACAGACGATCCGGCATTGTTGTCTGTAGACGCCTTTCTGGGGTCTTTAGGGCTATTGTATGATGACCCTGATAGAGAGGCATCCGCCGAGAGTCATTTGCGTGCTCTCAGACAGGGTAAGAATCCCGCAGAGATTTATTGTACGGAGTTTCGCCGTTGGTCGAACGACTGTGGATGGAATGACCCAGCCCTGCGCAGTCAGTTTCGCCTCGGCTTATCTGAGTCTATAAAAGACAGTCTCCTTCAGTATCCCGCTCCTGAGACTCTTGATAAACTCATGGAGCTTTCTATTAAGATTGATCGTCGTCTCAGAGAGCGGAGGGCTGAAAAAGGAGCACCTGTCGGGTCTACTCCTTGTGTTTTTTCCATTCCTGTGGACATAGAGGAGCCCATGCAGATAGGTCTCTCCAAGTTGTCTCCTGAAGAAAGAACCAGAAGGCAAAATTCTGGTCTTTGTTTGTACTGTGGGTGTAAGGGACATTTTGCCCGTAATTGTCCGAACAAGTCGGGAAACGCCTCGACCAAGTGAATTGTGAGGGGGTTCACTTTGGTCTGCAGCTTATCTCCTCAAATAATTCACTGTTAGTCCCAGCTAAAGTTTCCTTTGGCAGCCTCTGTTCCTCGGTGTCGGCTTTTGGTGACAGTGGAGCTGCAGGGAACTTTATGGACTTAACGTGGGCCAAGGCCTTAGGTATTCCTCAGTTAGCCTTGGGTAGGTGTATCACCATGCATGGTTTAGATGGGAGTCCCTTGTCCAATGGGGTTATTTCTCTCGGTACACCTCCTGTACTACTTTCGGTAGGAGCTCTTCATTCCGAAAAAATTGAATTTTTCCTTACCCATTGCCCAGCAGTTCCAGTGGTTCTGGGTCACCCTTGGCTGGCCTTTCATAATCCCATCATTGATTGGCAGTCGGGGGAGATCTCACAATGGGGTACCATCTGTAATAAGGAATGTATTACGCTTCCCATCAGAATAGCTGCTGTCATTCCCGCACCCATTCCTGTGGAATACCAGGATTTTGTTGATGTATTTTCCAAGGGCAATGCGGACATTCTGCCTCCCCATCGGCCTTATGATTGTGCTATTGAGCTAATTCCTGGTGCCACCTTGCCTAAGGGAAGGTTATATGCATTGTCCGGACCAGAAACTGTGGCCATGAATGAGTATGTTAAAGAAAGCCTAGGGAAAGGATTTATCAGGCCATCTAAATCCCCTTTAAGTGCAGGCTTCTTCTTTGTGGAGAAGAAGGATGGATCACTCAGACCTTGCATTGACTTTAGAGCCTTGAATAAAATCTCAGTAAAAAATACTTACCCTTTGCCGCTGATTTCTGTCCTCTTTGATCAGCTACGTTCGGCTGTGATTTTTTCTAAGATTGACCTGAGAGGAGCATATAACCTCATCCGAATCAAGTCAGGGGATGAGTGGAAAACGGCATTCAGTACTCAGTCGGGTCACTATGAGTATCTGGTTATGCCATTCGGCCTGTCTAACGCTCCGGCAGTTTTCCAGGATCTCATTAACGATGTGCTCCGTGATTTTCTTGGAAGATTCGTAGTAGTCTACTTAGACGATATCTTGATATATTCTGACTCTATTGAACAACACGTTACCCAGGTGCGTCAGGTTCTAAAAAAATTACGTGAAAATCACCTATATGCCAAGCTGGAGAAGTGTGAATTTCATGTCACGGAGGTATCCTTTTTAGGGTACATTATTTTCCCTCGGGGATTCTGTATGGAACCGAAGAAGCTCCAAGCCATCCTTAGTTGGGCGCAACCCACCAACTTAAAAGCAATTCAGCGCTTTTTAGGGTTTGCGAATTATTATAGAAGATTTATTCACTCTTTCTCTGACCTAGTTGCTCCCATTGTGGCACTGACTAAGAAGGGAGCGGATCCAACCAACTGGTCACGTGAAGCTGAGTTATCTTTTCAGGCCTTGAAACAAGCCTTTGTCTCAGCCCCAGTCCTCAGACATCCCAACCCAGAATTGCCTTTCATTGTTGAGGTTGATGCCTCGGAGGTTGGAGTAGGGGCTATCCTATCTCAGAAGGATCCGGATTCTCTAGAATTACATCCTTGTGCCTTTATGTCCAGGAAATTCTCTTCTGCTGAATCCAACTACGATGTTGGTAACCGGGAATTACTGGCTATTAAATGGGCTTTCGAGGAGTGGAGGCATTGGCTTGAGGGAGCAACACATACCATTTCAGTTTTGACTGATCACAAAAATCTTCAGTACATTGAATCAGCTAAACGGCTGAATGCCCAGCAAGCTCGTTGGGCTTTATTTTTTACTCGTTTCAAGTTTATTATCACCTTCAGGCCAGGTTCCAAGAATACCAAGGCGGATGCCCTGTCACGCAGTTTTCTTCCAGTTCATGATAACAGTCCTGTTACTCCCATACTTCCATCTTCAGTCATTCGGGCAGGCCTCACACAAGATTTATTTACCCAGTTAAAGCAGCTTCAACATCAAGCTCCTGGAAATACTCCTGCTGGTCGTCTTTATGTCCCTGAGTTTTTGAGAGCAACTGTTTTGACGGAGTTTCATGATAGCAAAGTTGCCGGGCATCCGGGGATCGCTAAGACTTTGGAATTAGTCTCCCGCTCAGTATGGTGGCCTGGTCTTTCCAAAGACATTAAGGAGTTTGTTTTTTCGTGTCAGGTCTGTGCACAGCATAAAGTTCCCCGTTCCTTGCCTATCGGTCAACTTATGCCCTTGAATGTTCCTCTCAGGCCATGGTCTCATATTTCCATGGATTTTGTGGTGGACCTCCCTCTGTCAGCCGGATGCCGAGTCATATGGGTAGTAGTTGACCGTTTTAGCAAGATGGCCCATTTCATTGCTCTTCCCCGATTGCCATCTGCCCAGGGATTGGCAGTTTTGTTCCTCCGCCATGTTTTCAGACTCCATTGGTTACCCACTGATATTGTTTCTGATCGGGGTCCACAATTCATTGCACAATTTTGGAAGTCTTTTTGTGCCTCTTTAAAGATGAAATTGTCTTTAACGTCTGGCTACCATCCCCAATCCAACGGGCAGACTGAGCGAGTTAATCAATCATTAAAACAATATTTGCGTTTGTACTCGGCCAAACTCCAAAATGACTGGTCCGAGTTTCTTCCGTTGGCGTAGTTTGCTTACAACAATGCCTGTCATTCCTCCACCAATGTGTCTCCATTTTTTACAGTTTTCGGTTTTCACCCCAGAGCTAATTCCTTTTTTCAACATTCCTCTGTCTCCTCACTGACCCTGACCGCTCATCTCAGACTCATTTGGAAAAAAGTGCACCTTGCTCTCAGAAAAGCGGCATTTCGGGAAAAAAAAATTTCTGACAGGCTCCGGCGGCCGTGCACTTTTAAAGTTGGAGATAGGGTATGGTTGTCGACTCGCAACATTAAACTTCGACAAACCTCAGCCAGATTGGGCCCTAAATTTATTGGACCATTTCATATTATAAAAAAAATCAATCCAGTTGCTTTCCGGTTACGTTTACCAAGAACTCTCCGGATCGGAAATACCTTCCATTGCTCCTTGTTGAAACCATACGTTTCTTCCAGTAGATTTCCTCGGAAGATCTCTCAGGGGAAATCACCAATAGATGTACAGGGTCAGCAGGAGTTCTTGGTGGAGAAGGTTCTCGATTCCAAGTTGTCCCGGGGTCGGCTTTATTTTTTGGTGCATTGGAGAGGTTATGGTCCAGAAGAAAGGTCTTGGGTCCTGGATGAGGATCTCCATGCCCCGAGGCTCAAAAAGGCATTTTTTCGAGAATTTCCTCAGAAACCTGGCCTTAGGGGTTCCTTGACCCCTCCTCAAGGGGGGGGTACTGTTAGGCGCCGAGGGTCCGCCCGTCAGTGCGGCCCGGCACCTAGCAAATAGGGACGCCGCATGCGGACAGCCGCCGGCTCCCTAGCAACGCTAGACGCCGGGCGCACGGAGCCGCTCAGACCCTAGCAACGGGGACGCCACTTTCGGACCGCGTTCCCCGTTGCTGGGTCTAGATTAATCACCTCATTGGTATCCTGGCCGTGCAGCATGCAGCTGCACGGCATGATTGTTAATTACCCTGTCTGGCTCCTGATTGGAGAGCTCCCAATTAAAAGCACTCTCAGGACTTCTCACAGACGCCGGTAATAGCTTCCTGTTTGCTGTGTCTGTTGCAGAGAGTTTTCCAGTCCTGTCTATCCGGTCGTTCCTGTCCTCAGTGGTCCAATACTCGGAAGTTGTCATCTTTTCCTGGAGTCCAGACCGAGCACCTTTAACATCCTGTGGTGTTCGTGAGTCGCGGCGTAGCCGTGTGTTGCGGCTTGACCGCTTACTATTTATTATTTTGTGGTATTGTGTTTCGGAGCTTTTGCGGAGGATTCCGCTCCCACAAATCCACTCTGGTATCCAGCGGTGCTGGATAGGAGTAACGGATTAGTGGATTTTTGGTTGTCCTTTTCCCTGGCGGTTTGTCCGCACATACTTCTGGTTTAAGTTAGTTAGCTTGTAGCCCCTGGCCTGGTTGCTTAGTCAGAGGGCCCCTTGTTATCACCCTGTCTCGGATTTCCCTTTGTCTCCCATTAAGACCTGAGGGGGCATCGGAGTTGGGCAGACATAATCCGCCCTTCAAACGCGGCTGCCATGGGCTCAAGCAACCATAGTCTCGCAGGGGATTTCTGATAACACGGGCGAGACAACGGAGTTAGGGCGCCAGGGGTTACTAGGCTTTCCTGCTCCCGTAACCAGCATTCCCTTCCAGTACTCTGACCTCCGTCATAAGATCTCCTCTGGTCAGACGTACTGGTATCATAACATAGGGTCCAGCTGTGGGCTGGGAGGGTTAGTGGAGTAGAGGGGGAGGGTTATGCTGTGGGTGTGTGAGTAGGTTTGGGCACTAGAGGAAGGGTTATCCTGCAGGGGGTGCTGTGTTAGGGTTAGGCACTAAGGGTTAGGGTCAGGCTGTGGGCAGGGATGGTTAGGGTTAGTGAAGTAGAGGGGGAGGGTTAGGCTGTGGGTGTGTGAGTAGGTTTTGGCACTAGAGGAAGGGTTAGGCTGCAGGGAGGGCTGTGTTAGGGTTAGGCACTAAGGGTTAGGGTCAGGCTGTGGGCTGGGAGGGTTAGGGTTAGTGGAGTAGAGGAGGAGGGTTAGGCTGTGAGTGTGTGGGTAGGTTTGGGCACTAGAGCAAGGGATAGGCTGCAGGGGGCACTGTGTTAGGGCTAGGCACTAAGGGTTAGGGTCAGGCTGTGGGCTGGGAGGGTTAGGGTTAGTGAAGTAGAGGGGGAGGGTTAGGCTGTGGGTGTGTGAGTAGGTTTGGGCACTAGAGGAAGGGTTAGGCTGCAGGGAGGGCTGTGTTAGGGTTAGGCACTAAGGGTTAGGGTCAGGCTGTGGGCTGGGAGGGTTAGGGTTAGTGGAGTAGAAGGGGAGGGTTAGGCTGTGGTGTGTGTAGGATTGGGCACTAGAGGAAGGGTTAGGCTGCAGGGGGGACTGTGTTAGGGTTAGGCACTAATGGTTAGGGTCAGACTGGGCTGGGAGGGTTAGGGTTGGAGTAGAGGGATAGGGTTAGGCTGTGGGTGTGTGGGTAGGTTTGGGTACTAGAGGAATGGTAAGGCTGCAGGGGGGCACTGTTAGGGTTAGGCACTAAGGGTTAGGGTCAGGCTGTGGGCTGGGAGGGTTAGTGGAGTAGAGGGAGGGTTAGGCTGTGTGTGTGTGTGTGTGTGTGTGTGTGTGTGTGTGTGTGTGTGTGTGTGTGTGTGTGTGTGAGTAGGATTGGGCACTAGAGGAAGGGTTAGGCTGCAGGGGGGACTGTGTTAGGGTTAGTCACTAAGGGTTAGGGTCAGGCTGTGGGCTGGGAGGGTTAGTGGAGTAGAGGGAGGGTTAGGCTGTGTGTGTGTGCGTGTGTGTGTGTAGGTTTGGGCACTAGAGGAAGGGTTAGGCTGCAGGGGGGACTGTTAGGGTTAGTCACTAAGGGTTAGGGTCAGGCTGCGGGCTGGGAGGGTTAGTGGAGTAGAGGGGGAGGGATAGGCTGTGTGTGTGTGTGTGTGTGTGTGTGTGTGTGTGTGTGTGTGTAGGTTTGGGCACTAGAGGAAGGGTTAGGCTGCAGGGGGGACTGTGTTAGGGTTAGTCACTTAGGGTCAGGCTGCAGGCTGGGAGGGTTAGTGGAGTAGAGGGGGAGGGTTAGGCTGCGGGTGTGTGAGTAGGTTTGGGCACTAGAGCAAGGGTTAGGCTGTAGGGGGGGGGGTTAGGCACTAAAAGTTAAGGTCAGCCTGCGGGCTGGGAGGGTTTGGGTTAGTGGAGTAGAGGGGGAGGGTTAGGCTGTGGTTGTGTGAGTAGGTTTGGGCACTAGAGGAAGGGTTAGGCTGCAGGGGGCTGTGTTAGGGTTAGGCACTAAGGGTTAGGGTCAGGCTGTGGGCTGGGAGGGTTAGGGTTAATGGAGTAGAAGGGGAGGGTTAGGCTGTGGTTGTGTGTGTAGGTTTGGGCACTAGAGGAAGGGTTAGGCTGCAGGAGGTGCTGTGTTAGGGTTAGGCACTAAGGGTTAGGGTCAGGCTGTGGGCTGCTAGGGTTAGTGGAGTAGAGGGTTAGGGTGAGGCTGTGGGTGTGTGTGTAGGTTTGTTCACTAGAGGAAGGGTTAGGCTGGAGGGGGGACCGTGTTCGGGTTAGGCACTAATGGTTAGGGTCAGGCTGTGGGCTGGGAGGGTTAGGGTTGGAGTAGAGGGAAAGGGTCAGGCTGTGGGCTGGGAGGGTTTGGGTTAGTGGAGTAGAGGGGGAGGGTTAGGCTGTGGTTGTGTGAGTAGGTTTGAGCACTAGAGGAAGGGTTAGGCTGCAGGGGGCTGTGTTAGGGATAGGCACTAAAGGTTAGGGTCCAGCTGTGGGCTGGGACGGTTAGGGTTAGTGGAGTAGAAGGAGAGGGTTAGGAGAGGGTTAGGCTGTGGGTGTGTGAGTAGCTTTGGGCACTAGAGGAAGGGTTAGGCTGCAGGGGGGCTGTGTTAGGGTTAGGCACTAAGGGTTAGGGTCAGGCTGTGGGCTGGGAGGGTTAGGGTTAGTGGAGTAGAAGGAGAGGGTTAGGCTGTGGGTGTGTGAGTAGGTTTGGGCACTAGAGGAAGGGTTAGGCTGCAGGAGGCGCTGTGATAGGGTTAGGCACTAAGGGTAAGGGTCAGGCTGTGGGCTGTTAGGGTTAGGGTTAGTGGAGTAGAGGGTTAGGGTCAGGCTGTGGGTGTGTGTGTAGGTTTGTTCACTAGAGGAAGGGTTAGGCTGCAGGGGGCACTGTTAGGGTTAGGCACTATGGGTTAGGCACTAAGGGTTAGGGTCGGGCTGTGGGCTGGGAGGGTTAGTGGAGTAGAGGGGGAGGGTTAGGCTGTGAGTGTGTGTGTGTGTGTGTGTGTGTGTGTGTGTGTGTGTGTGTGTAGGTTTGGGCACTAGAGGAAGGGTTAGGCTGCAGGGGGGACTGTGTTAGGGTTAGTCACTTAGGGTCAGGCTGCAGGCTGGGAGGGTTAGTGGAGTAGAGGGGGAGGGTTAGGCTGCGGGTGTGTGAGTAGGTTTTGGCACTAGAGCAAGGGTTAGGCTGTAGGGGGGGGTTAGGCACTAAAAGTTAAGGTCAGCCTGCGGGCTGGGAGGGTTTGGGTTAGTGGAGTAGAGGGGGAGGGTTAGGCTGTGGGTGTGTGAGTAGGTTTGGGCACTAGAGGAAGGGTTAGGCTGCAGGGGGCTGTGTTAGGGATAGGCACTAAAGGTTAGGGTCCAGCTGTGGTCTGGGACGGTTAGGGTTAGTGGAGTAGAGGGGGAGGGTTAGGCTGTGGGTGTGTGAGTAGGTTTGGGCACTAGAGGAAGGGATAGGCTGCAGGGGGCTGTGTTAGGGTTAGGCACTAAGGGTTAGGGTCAGGCTGTGGGCTGGGACGGTAAGGGTTAGTGGAGTAGAGGAGGAGGGTTAGGCTGTGGGTGTGTGAGTAGGTTTGGGCACTAGAGGAAGGGTTAGGCTGCAGGGAGGGCTGTGTTAGGGTTAGGCACTAAGGGTTAGGGTCAGGCTGTGGGCTGGGAGGGTTAGGGTTAGTGGAGTAGAAGGGGAGGGTTAGGCTGTGGTTGTGTGTGTAGGATAGGGCAGTAGAGAGAAGGGTTAGGCTGCAGGGGGGACTGTGTTAGGGTTAGGCACTAATGGTTAGAGTCAGACTGTGGGCTGGGAGGGTTAGGCTGTGGGTGTGTGGGTAGGTTTGGGTACTAGAGGAATTGTTAGGCTGCAGGGGGGCACTGTTAGGGTTAGGCACTAAGGGTTAGGGTCAGGCTGTGGGCTGGGAGGGTTAGTGGAGTAGAGGGAGGGTTAGGCTGTGTGTGTGTGTGTGTGTGTGTGTGTGTGTGTGTGTGTGTGTGTGTGTGTGTGTGTGTGTGTGTGTGTGTGTGTGTGTGTGTGTGTGAGTAGGTTTGGGCACTAGAGGAAGGGTTAGGCTGCAGGGGGGTCTGTGTTAGGGTTAGTCACTAAGGGTTAGGGTCAGGCTGTGGGCTGGGAGGGTTAGGGTTAGTGGAGTAGAGGGGGAGGGTTAGGCTGTGGGTGTGTGTGTAGGTTTGGGCACTAGTGGAAGGGTTAGGCTGCAGGGATGCTGTTAGGGTTCGGCACTAAGGGTTAAGGGTGGGCTGGGAGGGTTAGTGGAGTAGAGGGTTAGGTTTAGGCTGTGGGTGTGTGAGTCACAACCGTCCCACCCCTTCCTCTCCTGTCACAATCGTCCCACTTCCGCCTCTCCTATCACAACCGTCCTACCCCCGCCTCTCCTGTTACGACCGTCCCACCCAAGCCTCTACTGTCACGACCATCCCACCCCCGCCTCGCTTGTCACGACCATCCCACTCCCGCCTCACCTGTCACAACCGTCCCACCCCCGCCTCTCCTGTCACAACCGTCTTACCCCCGCCTCTCCTGTCACAACGGTCCCACTCCTGCCTCTCCTGTCACAACCGTCCCACACCCGCCTCTCCTGTCACAACCATCCCACCCCCGCCTGTCACAACCGTCCCACCCCCGCCTCTCCTGTCACAACCGTTCCACCCCCGCCTCTCCTGTCATAACCGTCCCACCCCCGCCTCTCCTGTCACAACTGTCCCACCCCCGCCTCTCCTGTCACAACAGTCCCACCCCCGCCTCTCCGGTCACAAACGCCCCACCCACGCCTCTCCTGTCACAACCTCCCCACCCCCGCCTCTCCTGTCACAACCGTACTACCCCCGCCTCTCCTGTCACAACCGTCCCACCCCCGCCTCTCCTGTCACAATGGTCCCACCCCTGCCTCTCCTGTCACAACCGTCCCACCCCCGCCTCTCCTGTCACAACCGTCCCACCCCCGCCTCTCCTGTCACAACCGTCCCACCCTTGCCTCTCCTGTCACAACCACCCTACCCCCGCCTCTCCTGTCACAACTGTCCCACCCCTGCCTCTCCTGTCACAACCGCTCCACCCCCACCTCTCCTGTCACAACCGCCCCACCCCCACCTCTCCTGTCAAAACTGTTCCACCCCCGCCTCTCCTGTCACAACCGTCCCACCCCCGCCTCTCCTGTCACAACCACCCCACCACCGCCTCTCCTGTCACAACTGTCCCACCCCCGCCTCTCCTGTCACAACCGTCCCACCCCCGCCTCTCCTGTCACAACCGTCCCACCCCTGCCTCTCCTGTCACAACCGCCCCACCCCCGCCTCTCCTGTCACAACCGTCCCACCCCTGCCTCTCCTATCACAACCACCCCACCCCCACCTCTCCTGTCACAACCGTCCCACCCCTGCCTCTCCTGTCACAACTGTCCCACCCCCGCCTCTCCTGTCACAACCGTCCCACCCCCGCCTCTCCTGTCACAACGGTCCCACCCCTTGCCTCTCCTGTCACAACCGTCCCACCCCCGCCTCTCCTGTCACAACAGTCCCACCCCCGCCTCTCCTGTCACAACCGTCCCACCCCCGCCTCTCCTGTCACAATGGTCCCACCCCTGCCTCTCCTGTCACAACCACCCCACCCCCGCCTCTCCTGTCACAACTGTCCCACCCCTGCCTCTCCTGTCACAACCGTTCCACCCCCACCTCTCCTGTCACAACCGCCCCACCCCCACCTCTCCTGTCACAACCGTCCCACCCCCGCCTCTCCTGTCACAACCGTCCCCCCCCGCCTCTCCTGTCACAACGGTCCCACCCCTGCCTCTCCTGTCACAACCGTCCCACCCCCGCCTCTCCTGTCACAACCGTCCCACCCCCGCCTCTCCTGTCACAACCGTCCCACCCCCGCCTCTCCTGTCACAACCGTCCCACCCCTGCCTCTCCTGTCACAACCACCCCACCCCCGCCTCTCCTGTCACAACTGTCCCACCCCCGCCTCTCCTGTCACAACCGTTCCACCCCCACCTCTCCTGTCACAACCGCCCCACCCCCACCTCTCCTGTCACAACCGTTCCAACCCCGCCTCTCCTGTCACAACCGCCTCACCCCCACCTCTCCTGTCACAACCGTTCCACCCCCGCCTCTCCTGTCACAACTGTCCCACCCCCGCCTCTCCTGTTAAATACGGAGACAAACAGGATGGATTTTTGTGTTGAAGTTACGGAATGTGTTGTAGTTTTCTCTTTTCCTTCAGAGATGTCACTGAGCAGCAGACTGTCTTTATCAGGACGGTTTCACAGCATAGACACAATGTCAGTGCTGCACAATCCTCCCCCAGTGGATGTGTGCAGGGAGCAGGAAAGCGTACAGTGCACTTTCTGCAACTTACACACACATAATTGTGTACAAACTTCCTGTCACGGTTGTTGGACACGCGGAATGTCAGGAAGGTGCCGGAGAAAATCCTATTTACAAACACAGCGATTACCAGTCCGGCTCTGGCCGCAGCAAATGGAATGAGGCCTCATGATGTCACCAAGTGACCTGCTACCAAATCACAGCCAGCTCTCACTTGGCAAAGGTGAAATTCTAAGTGTATGGACAACTTACATCAGGGTTAGGCACGTGTCACTCCGGATTCTGTGGAACTGCACATCCCGGTTTTATTCTTACAGCATGTTAAACTGTGGCAGGGCATGCTGGGATGTGTGGTTCCACAGCAGCTGGAGTGCCAGAAGTTGCCTATCCCTGAGGTCATAGTCTGGAAACTCCTCCATTCCCTGTTCAGGTACCACAACTGCCAGCCCAGGCGTAGGTAGCTATGACCCTTATTGGTAGTGGGTTGTTTTGCGCTTTTGCTGGATACAATATGATGGGGTTGTGTTACAGCACTCTTTAGGTTCATATTGCACCATGGGGGATGTGGCCGGAGAGGCCCCAGCCACGATGCAAATGGCCGCCGTGGCACTGAAGGGGTTAACCCCTAGTGCCCGGCGCCATTTTAAAGGACAAAGGGCGCTTGGCGCCAGATTTGAAATGTGTTGGGCGCTAGGGGTGGGGGCGCCGTTGCCGTTTCTTGCACACAGAGTTAAAATGTTTAGTTACGGCACTGGTGGTGGGGACAGGGCTGTGCTTCTGTGATGTGATGGTCCGCTGTCCTCCATCTCTGGATGTACATGTGAGTCATTATGTTTTATTTATGCTGCATTGTACCCTCACAGGCTCGCTTAGATTGTCACGCTTCAGGCCCAGTATCTCGCTCCACTTTACTTGCCACGGGTTTCTATTCCATTAAGGGAAAGGTCCTCTCCACAAAGGGATTCTAAATGCTACCATTGGACGGGCTCAGGAGAGGGGAATGGTAAAGCACTAGGTCCACCACTCTAGTTCCACCACTGGGTTAGGTATAGGTTGGGAAAGTGTAAGCAGCGATAGGGAGCAGCGGCAGCTAGGACTGAGGGTTATGCCATAGCGGACAGTCAGTATCGGCCGTGGTTGCACCGTTATATTTCATTTTATTTCTCGGGCGTCTATTTTATCTATTAGGAACTAGGGAGAAATTAGATTAAGCCATGTGATTTTACTGAGAGAATGTAAACTAGTGTTAGATATGTTCCTGGGCGGTGATAGACACGCCCAAAAGGTGGTGCTAGACACGCCCAAAAGGTGGTGCTAGACACACCCAAAAGGTGGTACAAGACACGCCCAAAAGGTGGTACTAAACACGCCCAAAAGGTGGTGCTGGATACACCCAAAAGGTGGTGCTAGACAAGCTCAAAAGGTGGTATTAGACACGCCCCAAAATAGTGCTAGACACGCCCAAAAGGTGGTGCTAGACATGCCCAAAAGGTGGTACTAGACACGCCCAAAAGGTGGTACTAGACATGCCCAAAAGGTGGTACTAGACATGCCCAAAAGGTAGTACTAAACACGACCAAAAGGTAGTGCTAGACACACCCAAAAGGTGGTACTAGACACACCCAGAAGGTGGTTCTAGACACACCCAAAAGGTGGTGCTAGACACACCCAAAAGGTGGAGCTAGAAAAGCTCAAAAGGTGGTACTAGACACGCCCAAAAGGTGGTACTAGACACGCCCAAATGGTGGTGCTAGACATGCCCAAAAGGTGGTACTAGACACGCCCAAAAGGTGGTACTAGACACGCGCAAAAGGTGGTGCTAGACATGCCCAAAAGGTAGTGCTAGATACGCCCAAAAGGTGGTGCTAGACATGTGCAAAAGGCATAAGCAAACGCAGGGGGTTTCCGGTTGCCCGGAAACCCCCCTCCTCTTGGCAAGTGGCTCAAATTATGAAAACAATAGCAATGGTATATAACACGATAACTAAAGCTACCACCACATAATGCAGTTTAAGGGACAGAGCAGAGCTGCTGCACATGTCCAATGGTAGCATCTTCTTCTACCAGGTTTGCTGTGTGAATCCTCAATCAGTACACTGGACAAGAGTGTAGCTACCAGGAAGAAAAGACAGGAGCCTTACCATGAGGTGGGAGAATGTTTGTAAAATGTATTTATTATGGTATGTTTAATCTTTTTCCTGACCACTTACTTATATTATTTAAATGTGTGATACAACCTATACTATAGACCATCTATAGTGTTAAATATTAATACTGTATTCCATATAGTATACATTAATGTCCAGGGTCTTTACTAGGTTCTTCTATTGCTCCCCCAGACTCCCACAATTACTCCAACGTTCTGCACAGTGGTAGATTGTGTAATGCATTTGGAAACCCCCCTCTGGAAATCCTGCATTTGCCACTGAAAGACGGTGCAGAACACACCCCTCCTGCTGTCCACCCCCTAATACAATTAGCTCTGCACGCCTATAGGCCCTCATTTCGAGTTGTTCGCTCGCAAGCTGCTTTTAGCAGATTTACTCACGCTAAGCCGCCGCCTACTGGGAGTGAATCTTAGCTTCTTAAAATTGCGAACGAAAGATTCTCAAAATTGCGATTACACACCTCTTAGCAGTTTCAGAGTAGCTTCAGACTTACTCTGCATCTGCGATCAGTTCAGTGCTTGTCGTTCCTGGTTTGACGTCACAAACACACCCAGCGTTCGCCCAGACACTCCCCCGTTTCTCCAGCCACTCCTGCGTTTTTCCCAGAAACTGTAGCGTTTTTTCACACACACCCATAAAACGGCCAGTTTCCGCCCAGTAACACCCATTTCCTGTCAATCACATTACGATCACCAGAACGATGAAAAACCGTGAGTAAAAATCCTAACTGCATAGCAAATTTACTTGGCGCAGTCACTGTACGAACATTGCGCATGCACACTAAGCAGAAAATCGCTGCGATGCGAAGATTTTTACCGAGCGAACAACTCGGAATGAGGGCCATAGTCATTAGTGGTATTTTAATAATAGAATAAATTTGCCAGCATAATGTGATGTTGGGGTCAAGCGGTTGGGGGACTTTAAACTTTAGCAAAGCGAATTTTGAAAAGATGAGGGTATTTTTCAGGGATATTGAATGGGAGGGTTTGTTTTTAGGAAAAAATACTACGGAGAAATGGGAGGTACTAAAATTCCTGCTAGCTAAAAATACACTCAAATGTATTCCTATGAGTAGCAAAAAAAGGAATAAAAATCATAAACCGATGTGGCTTAACAAAAAGATTAAGGAACTTATGGGCAAGAAAAAATACAAATCTGACGGGGAAGCAGAGTCATTTCAGCACTATAAGGAATGTAACAAAATTTGCAAAAAGGAAATAAGAGCAGCTAAAGTAGAAACTGAAAAACTAAACTAGTAACAAACTAGTAGCAAAGAAAAGCAAAGCGAATCCCAAAAAATTATTTAAATACATTAATAGCAAGAGATTAAAGAAGGAGAGTATAGGCCCTTTAAAAGACAAGTTGGGAGTCTTAAGCAAAAATTATAATGACATAGCGGACACACTAAATGAGTTTTTTTCAACAGTATTCACTAGAGAGGACCCAATTCAGGGACTGACACACAATCTCAATAATGAGAATATCACACTGATAGGTACTTATTTAAGCGAGGAAGTAGTCTGTGACCGATTAAAACATTTAAAGATTAATAAATCACCAGGGCCCGATGGTATTCATCCAAGGGTTCTGTTAGGCGCCGAGGGTCCGCCCGTCAGTGCGGCCCGGCGCCTAGCAACTAGGGACGCCGCAGGCAGACAGCCGCCGGCTCCCTAGCAACGCTAGACGCCGGGCGCACGGAGCCGCTCAGACCATAGCAACGGGGACGCCACTATCGGACCGCGTTCCCCGTTGCTGGGTCTATTCAATCAGTGATAATTGTTCCTGGCCGTGCAGCATGCAGCTGCACGGCATGATAATCATTACCCTGTCTGGATCCTGATTGGGGGGTTTTCAAATAAAAGCACTCTCAGGACTTCTCACAGACGCCGGTGATAGCTTCCTGTTGCTGTGTCTGTTACAGAGAGTTTCCAGTCCTGCTTTATCCGGTGGTTCCTGACCTCAGTGATCCAGTACTCGGAATTTGTCATCTATTCCTGGAGTCCTACCGAGCACCTTTAACATCCTATGGTGTTCGTGAGTCGCGGCGTTGCCGTGTGTTGCGGCTTGACCGCTTACTAATTATTATTTAGTTTTATTGTGTTCCGGAGCTTTTGCGGAGAATTCCGCTCCCACAAGTCCACTCTGGTATCCTGCGGTGCTGGATAGGAGTAACGGATCTGTGGATCATTTGTTGTCCTTTTCCCTGGCGGTTTGTCCGCACATACTTTTGGTTGAGTTAGATAGCTTGTAACCCCTGGCCTGGTTGCTTAGTCAGAGGGCCCCTTGTTATCACCCTGTCTCGGATTTCCCTTTGTCTCTCATTAAGACCTGAGGGGGCATCGGGGTTGGGCAGACATAATCCGCCCTTCGAACGCGGCTGCCATGGGCTCAAGCAACCATAGTCTCGCAGGGGATTTCTGATAACACGGGCGAGACAACGGAGTTAGGGCACCAGGGGTTACTAGGCTTTCCTGCTCCTGTAACCAGCATATCTTTCCAGTACTCAGACCTCTGCCATAAGATCTCATCTGGTCTGGAGTACGGGAATCATAACATTAACACCGGCCAAACTAAAAATTAAAATTAACAGGAGTTAATTTTTTCCCTTATTCTGTTGGGAGATTTGTCAGCCTCATGAATCCCACCGGTGTTGGGCCAAATCCTGGCCAGCTTTTAGTTAGCCAGATTCAAGAGCTTACTCAGATGGTTCAGGATCTGTCTCTTCGGGTGAGGTCACAGGAAGATCTGTTACGGACTTCCCCGAGGGTCATTCCTGAACCAAAAATGCATCTGCCTGACCGTTTTTCTGGGGATAGAAAGCAGTTTTTTAATTTTAAAGAGTCTTGTAAACTGTATTTTCGTTTAAGACCGGTCTCCTCAGGCACGGAATCTCAGCGGGTAGGAATTATTATTTCTTTGCTACAGGGGGATCCTCAGACCTGGGCTTTTGGTTTAAAGACAGACGATCCGGCCTTTTTGTCTGTAGACGCCTTTCTAGGATCCTTAGGGCTATTGTATGACGACCCTGATAGAGAGGCATCCGCTGAGAGTCAGTTGCGTGCTCTCAGACAGGGTAGGAATCCCGCAGAGATTTATTGTACAGAGTTTCACCGTTGGTCGAACGACTGTGGATGGAATGACCCAGCCTTGCGCAGTCAGTTTCGCCTCGGCTTATCCGAGTCTATAAAAGACAGTCTCCTTCAGTATCCCGCTCCTGAGACTCTCGATAAACTCATGGAGCTCTCTATTAAGATTGATCGTCGTCTCAGAGAGCGGAAGGCTGAAAAAGGAGCATCTGTCGGGTCTACTCCTTGTGTTTTTTCCATTCCTGTGGACATTGAGGAGCCCATGCAGATAGGCCTCTCCAAACTGTCTCCTGAAGAAAGAACCAGAAGGCAAAATTCCGGTCTTTGTTTATACTGTGGGGGTAAGGGACACTTTGCCCGTAGTTGTCCGAACAAGTCGGGAAACGCCTCGACCAAGTGAGTTGTGAGGGGGTTCACTTTGGTCTACAGCTTATCTCCTCAAGTAATTCATTGTTGGTTCCAGCTAAAGTTTCCTTTGGCAGCCTCTGTTCCTCGGTCTCGGCTTTTGTGGACAGTGGAGCTGCAGGGAACTTTATGGATTTAACATGGGCTAAGGCCTTAGGTATTCCTCAGGTAGCCTTGGGTAGGCATATCACCATGCATGGTTTAGATGGGAGTCCCTTGTCCAATGGGGTCATTTCTCTCTGTACCCCTCCTGTTCTACTTTCAGTAGGAGCCCTGCATTCTGAAAAGATTGAGTTTTTCCTTACCCATTGCCCAGCAGTTCCTGTGGTTCTGGGTCACCCTTGGCTGGCCTTTCATAATCCCATCATTGATTGGCAGTCGGGGGAGATCTTACAATGGGGTACCATCTGTAATAAAGAATGTATTACGCTTCCCATCAGAATAGCTGCTGTCATTCCCGCACCCATTCCTGTGGAATACCAGGATTTTGTTGATGTATTTTCCAAGGGCAATGCGGATATTCTGCCTCCCCATAGGCCTTATGATTGTGCCATCGAGTTAATTCCTGGTGCCACTTTGCCTAAGGGAAGGTTATATGCATTGTCCGGACCTGAAACTGTGGCCATGAATGAGTATGTTAAAGAAAGCCTAGGGAAAGGATTTATCAGGCCATCTAAATCCCCTTTAAGTGCTGGCTTCTTCTTCGTGGAGAAGAAGGATGGATCACTCAGACCTTGCATTGACTTTAGAGCCTTGAATAAGATCTCAGTGAAGAATACTTACCCTTTGCCGCTGATTTCTGTCCTCTTTGATCAGCTACGTTCGGCTGTGATTTTTTCTAAGATTGACCTGAGAGGAGCATATAACCTCATCAGAATCAAGTCAGGGGATGAGTGGAAAACGGCATTCAGTACTCAATCAGGCCACTATGAGTATCTGGTTATGCCATTCGGCCTGTCCAACGCTCCGGCAGTTTTCCAGGATCTCATTAATGATGTGCTCCGTGAATTTCTTGGAAAATTCGTTGTAGTCTACTTAGACGATATTTTGATATATTCTGACTCCATTGAACAACATGTTACCCAGGTGCGTCAGGTTCTGAAAAAATTACGTGAAAATCACCTTTATGCCAAGCTGGAGAAGTGTGAATTTCATGTCACGGAGGTATCCTTTTTAGGGTACATTATTTCCCCTCGGGGATTCTGTATGGAACCAAAGAAGCTCCAAGCCATCCTTAGTTGGGCGCAACCCACCAATTTAAAAGCAATTCAGCGCTTTTTAGGGTTTGCGAATTACTATAGAAGATTTATTCACTCCTTCTCTGACCTAGTTGCTCCCATTGTGGCACTGACAAAAAAGGGAGCAGATCCTACCAACTGGTCACGTGAAGCGGAGTTATCTTTTCAGGCCTTGAAACAAGCCTTTGTCTCAGCCCCTGTCCTCAGACATCCCAACCCAGAATTGCCTTTCATTGTTGAGGTCGATGCCTCGGAGGTTGGAGTAGGGGCTATCCTATCTCAGAAGGATCCGGATTCCCTAGAATTACATCCTTGTGCCTTTATGTCCAGGAAATTTTCATCTGCCGAATCCAACTACGATGTTGGTAACCGGGAACTACTGGCTATAAAATGGGCTTTTGAGGAGTGGAGGCATTGGCTTGAAGGAGCCACTCATACCATTTCAGTTTTGACTGATCACAAAAATCTTCAATACATTGAATCAGCTAAACGGCTGAATGCCCGGCAAGCTCGTTGGGCTTTATTTTTTAATCGCTTCAAGTTCATTATCACCTTCAGGCCAGGTTCCAAGAATACCAAGGCAGATGCCCTGTCACGCAGTTTTCTTCCAGTTCAAGACAACAGTCCTGTTACTCCCATACTTCCGTCTTCAGTCATTCGGGCAGGCCTCACACAGGATTTATTTACCCAGTTAAAGCAGCTTCAACATCAAGCTCCTGGAAATACTCCTGCTGGTCGTCTTTATGTCCCCGAGTTTTTGAGAGCAACAGTTTTGACGGAGTTTCACGATAGCAAAGTTGCCGGGCATCCGGGGATCGCTAAAACCTTTGAATTAGTCTCCCGCTCGGTATGGTGGCCTGGTCTTTCCAAAGACATTAAGGAATTTGTTTTTTCTTGTCAGGTCTGTGCACAGCATAAGGTTCCCCGTTCCTTGCCTATCGGTCAACTTATGCCCTTGAATGTCCCTCTCAGGCCATGGTCTCATATTTCCATGGATTTTGTGGTGGACCTCCCTCTGTCAGCCGGATGCCGAGTCATATGGGTGGTAGTGGACCGTTTTAGCAAAATGGCCCATTTCATTGCTCTTCCCCGTTTGCCATCTGCCCAAGGATTGGCAGTCTTGTTCCTCCGCCATGTTTTCAGACTCCATGGGTTACCCACTGATATTGTTTCTGATCGGGGTCCACAATTCATTGCTCAATTTTGGAAGTCTTTTTGTGCCTCATTAAAGATGAAGTTGTCTTTAACGTCTGGCTATCATCCCCAATCCAACGGGCAGACTGAGCGAGTTAATCAGTCATTAAAACAATATTTGCGTTTGTACTCGGCCAAACTCCAAAATGACTGGTCTGAGTTTCTTCCGTTTGCGGAGTTTGCTTACAACAATGCCTGTCATTCCTCCACCAATGTATCTCCATTTTTTACAGTTTTTGGTTTTCACCCCAGAGCTAATTCCTTTTTTCAACATTCCTCTGTCTCCTCGCTGACCTTGACCTCCCATCTCAAACTCATTTGGAGAAAAGTGCACCTGGCTCTCAGAAAAGCGGCATTTCGGGAGAAAAATTTTTCTGACAGGCTCCGGCGGCCGTGCACTTTTAAAGTTGGAGATAGGGTATGGTTGTCGACTCGCAACATTAAACTTCGACAAACCTCAGCCAGATTGGGTCCTAAATTTATTGGCCCATTTCATATTATCAAAAAAGTCAATCCAGTGGCTTTCCGGTTACGGTTACCAAAAACTTTACGGATCGGAAATACCTTCCATTGCTCCTTGTTAAAACCATATGTTTCGTCCAGTAGATTTCCTCGCAAGATCTCTCAGGGGAAATCACCAATAGATGTACAGGGTCAGCAGGAGTTCTTAGTTGAGAAGGTTCTTGATTCCAAGTTGTCCCGGGGTCGGCTTTATTTTTTGGTACATTGGAGAGGTTATGGTCCATAAGAAAGGTCTTGGGTCCGGGATGAGGATCTCCATGCCCCGAGGCTCAAAAGGGAATTTTTTCGAGAATTTCCTCAGAAACCTGGCCTTAGGGGTTCCTTGACCCCTCCTCAAGGGGGGGGTACTGTTAGGCGCCGAGGGTCCGCCCGTCAGTGCGGCCCGGCGCCTAGCAACTAGGGACGCCGCAGGCAGACAGCCGCCGGCTCCCTAGCAACGCTAGACGCCGGGCGCACGGAGCCGCTCAGACCATAGCAACGGGGACGCCACTGTCGGACCGCGTTCCCCGTTGCTGGGTCTATTCAATCAGTGATAATTGTTCCTGGCCGTGCAGCATGCAGCTGCACGGCATGATAATCATTACCCTGTCTGGATCCTGATTGGGGGGTTTTCAAATAAAAGCACTCTCAGGACTTCTCACAGACGCCGGTGTTAGCTTCCTGTTGCTGTGTCTGTTACAGAGAGTTTCCAGTCCTGCTTTATCCGGTGGTTCCTGACCTCAGTGATCCAGTACTCGGAATTTGTCATCTATTCCTGGAGTCCTACCGAGCACCTTTAACATCCTATGGTGTTCGTGAGTCGCGGCGTTGCCGTGTGTTGCGGCTTGACCGCTTACTAATTATTATTTAGTTTTATTGTGTTCCGGAGCTTTTGCGGAGGATTCCGCTCCCACAAGTCCACTCTGGTATCCTGCGGTGCTGGATAGGAGTAACGGATCTGTGGATCATTTGTTGTCCTTTTCCCTGGCGGTTTGTCCGCACATACTTTTGGTTGAGTTAGATAGCTTGTAACCCCTGGCCTGGTTGCTTAGTCAGAGGGCCCCTTGTTATCACCCTGTCTCGGATTTCCCTTTGTCTCTCATTAAGACCTGAGGGGGCATCGGGGTTGGGCAGACATAATCCGCCCTTCGAACGCGGCTGCCATGGGCTCAAGCAACCATAGTCTCGCAGGGGATTTCTGATAACACGGGCGAGACAACGGAGTTAGGGCACCAGGGGTTACTAGGCTTTCCTGCTCCTGTAACCAGCATATCTTTCCAGTACTCAGACCTCTGCCATAAGATCTCATCTGGTCTGGAGTACGGGAATCATAACAGGTTCTAGTGGAGCTTCACTCTGAACTGGCAAAACCGCTATCTTTGATCTTTAAGGATTCAGTTATATCAGGTATGGTTCCCAAAGACTGGCGTATAGCGGAAGTAGTGCCTATATTCAAAAAGGGAAGATAAGCTGAACCAGGTAATTATAGACCAGTTAGTCTTACATCTATAGTGGGGAAAGTATTGGAAGGTATTAGATTTGCGTGGGGTGTGTTCAAACCGAAATCTAAAGTGCAATGTAAAAATTAAGCAGCCAGTATTTACCCAGGTTGGATCAGATCTGAATTAGGCCCTATGTTAGGCAATGCGGATTCCTTGTGGCGCCATATAAATAATAATAATAATATAGATATATACATATACTTGAGATGCGGGAGAGACTTTAACTGTCTGTTGTGTAAGGAAAACCTTTGCTATGTGACAGAGCTGCAGTGGAGAGTCAGAGTAACACTGAACAGTGTATTTAACCTTTTTAGTTCTTATCTGAACATTTCAAGGTGCTGGGATTTGTAGTTCTACAATGGACCACCACGGGTCACCCAAGCTTGCTGACACACACAAATACAAAATACTGAGACCTCTTGCAGTACACAATAGTACAGCAAAATAAAAATAATAATTTCTTTGCCACATTTTGAATACAATTGACATAATAATATAATCATCTATCCCAGTGTTTTTCAATATTAATTTTTATTATTTTATATTTTAAACAGAAAAAAGGAAGTGGTGGTACAGAAGAGAAAAAGGAAGGGACGGGAGTAAGGGCGGGTACACATATGTTTAACAAAGGCAGATGGTCCGCTGACTTATGAATACAATCAGGAGAGCGTAAACAAATCAATGTGCAATTAGGATTGTATTTCCCCACAAATGTAAAGTGGAACAGAATTTTCACTATCAAACAGAGAGAAAATGAACTGGCATCAGAATATTTTCATAGAACTTTACAAGAAATGGCTAGATACACTGGGGCAAGGGATATAAAGAATGATGTGAACCACAGGAAGGTGGCTGTCTCTGTGCTAATGGGCGGACTCAAGGAGGCATTGAAAGCCAGGGTACAGACATCTTTGCCAAATTGGAGAAGGGTAACTGTAGAGGCTCTGAAGGAGTCTGCAATTGAACATGACAAAAATATCTCCAAATATAAAGAACAACAGGGGAAGAGGTTGATGGTGATGAGTATGAAGGCTCTGAAAGGACAAACCACACAACCTATTCCCCAGGTGTTTGAAGGACCAAGCAGGAGAGTAAGTAGATGTTACACATAGTAAGTATAGACCCCCTAGACACAGAACACGAGCCACGTTATCAAACACATAGGGGTAAATTTACTAAGGTCCCGATTTTGACCGAGATGCCGTTTTTTCTTCAAAGTGTCATCTCGGTCAATTACTAAACTCAAATCACGGCAGAGATGAGGGCATTCGTATTTTTTTGCAAGTAGTTGTAAAAAAATACGAATGATTACACCATCGGTCAAAATACGCCAGCAAATTAGTAGAACTCGGTCATTTACTAAAAAGTGCAAATCTCCAAAGAGGAAAACACTGCCGTGAAAAATTACAAATCGCAAAAAAGTGCTAAAAAAAAGCAGACCTGCTTTTTTGAGCCGTGATTGCATAGGCATGCAGGGATCCATGAGATCCGTGCATGTCTATCAGTGGGAAGGGGTGGGAAAGTGCTTATTTTCTCCAAAAAAAATGCGTGGGGTCCCCCCTCCTAAGCATAACCAGCCTCGGGCTCTTTGAGCCGATCCTGGTTGCAAAAATATGGGGAGAAAAATGACAGGGGTTCCCCCATATTTAAGCAACCAGCATCGGGCTCTGCGCCTGGTCCTGGTTCCAAAATACGGGGGACAAAAAGAGTAGGGGTCCCCCGTATTTTTAAAACCAGCCTTTTGTGTAAATGAAAAGGTATTGTTTTTAGTAGCAGTACTACAAGTCCCAGCAAGCCTCCCCCGCATGCTGGTACTTGGAGAACTACAAGTACCAGCATGCGGCGGAAAAACGGGCCCGCTGGTACCTGTAGTACTATTACTAAAAAAATACCCAAATAAACACAAGACATACACACCTTGAAAGTACAATTTTATTACATACATCCACACAAACATACATACATACTTACCTATGGCCCCACGCAGGTCGGTCCTCTTGTCCAGTAGAATCCAAGGGTACCTGTTGAATAAATTATACTCATGAGATCCAGGGGCCCAGGGTCCTCGTTGTATCCAAGTGTAATCCACGTACTTGCATAAAAAAACAAAACGCTGACCCGAGCCACGAACTGAAAGGGGATCCATGTTTGCACATGGGTCACCTTTCCCCGAATGCCAGAAACCCACTTTGACTTCTGTCTAAGTGGGTTTCTTCAGCCAATCAGGGAGCGCCACGTTGTAGCACTCTCCTGATCAGCTGTGTGCTCCTGTCCTCACTGACAGGCAGCACGCGGCAGTGTTACAATGTAGCGCCTATGCGCTACATTGTAACCAATGCTGGGAACTTTCTGCTCAGCGGTGACGTCACTTTAGGTCAACCGCAGGGCAGAAAGTTCCCACCATTGGTTACAATGGAGCGCATAGGCGCTACATTGTAACACTGCCGCGTGCTGCCTGTCAGTGAGGACAGGAGCACACAGCTGATCAGGAGAGTGCTACAACGTGGCGCTCCCTGATTGGCTGAAGAAACCCACTTAGACAGAAGGTCAAAGTGGGTTTCTGGCATTCGGGGAAAGGTGACCCATGTGCAAACATGGGTCCCCTTTCAGTTCGTGGCTCGGGTCAGCGTTTTGTTTTTTTATGCAAGTACGTGGATTACACTTGGATACGACGAGGACCCTGGGCCCCTGGATCTCGTGAGTATAATTTATTCAACAGGTACCCTTGGATTCTACTGGACAAGAGGACCGACCTGCGTGGGGACATAGGTAAGTATGTATGTATGTTTGTGTGTATGTATGTAATAAAATTGTACTTTCAAGGTGTGTGTGTCTTGTGTTTATTTGGGTATTTTTTTAGTAATAGTACTACAGGTACCAGCGGGCCCGTTTTTCCGCCGCATGCTGGTACTTGTGGTTCTCCAAGTACCAGCATGCGTGGGAGGCTTGCTGGGACTTGTAGTACTGCTACTAAACACAATACCATTTCATTTACACAAAAGGCTATTAGCCCCCCCATCCGCAGCCCATTGGATGGGGGGGGACAGCCTCGGGCTTCACCCCTGGCCCTTGGGTGGCTGGGGGGGGGACCCCTTGATTGAAGGGGTCCCCACTCCCCCAGGGTACCCCGGCCAGGGGTGACTAGTTGGATTTTTGATGCCACGGCCTGCAGGGCACTATATAAAAGTGACCCCCGGCTGTGGCATTATCTGTCCAGCTAGTGGAGCCCGGTGCTGGTTTTAAAAATACGGGGGACCCCTACTCTTTTTGTCCCCTGTATTTTTGGAACCAGGACCAGGCGCAGAGCCCGATGCTGGTTGCTTAAATATGGGGGAACCCCTGTCATTTTTTCCCCCATATTTCTGCAACCAGGATCGGCTCAAAGAGCCCGAGGCTGGTTATGCTTAGGAGGGGGGACCCCGCGCATTTTTTTTTAATGATTTCTCATTGTTTAATTTAAAAAAAAAAAAAAATGAATCCCAGCACGGATCACACAGATCCGGCCGAGATTCATTGTAAAAAAAGTCGGCAGTGTTTTGCTAATCACTGCCTTAAAAAAAAAAAACGAATGACATCGACATCGGAACAAAAGAAAAACCAGAATACGACAGCTTAGTAAATTAGTCGTAATCAATTCAAAAAGTTGCAGTTTTACACTTTCGATGTCATTCGTGATTGAACTTTGACCTTTTCCCGAAAATTACGAATGTTAGTAAATTTACCCCATAGATGGGACCAAGGGATACATAGTAAGGATTTAGAGCCATATAGAAAGGAAGATCACAGGTAAACACTAATCCGGCAAATGGGAGGAATGAGTGGAATGCAACATTACCCTTTGACAAAACCTGCTGAAGTTATGATTGGGCCTCCTTGATGCTAAACCCTCTTTTTCCCTAGCAGTAGTGGCCTCTGACTAACTTAATTGATAGAGATTTTATGTAAATTGAAATGTGAAATACATATATTGTACTGCCGCTCAGGAAGTACAAGGTATGTTAGATACTCCTCAAAGGATAATGTTGCATTCCACTATTCTAGATTCATGTCCATCACAGGTAGAGGAAATTATCTCGCAGATACCAGGTTTCCTATGAACTTAGGATGGACAGGACACTGGATTGATGGCTGAGGTAGTCCCAGTAGTGACACAGCAAGCACAAGCTTTAAGGGGGGTAGACCAAGTAGTTAATCAATTCCCCGTAGTGCCCAATCCAGTTGTCGTTTTAATAAAATCCTCTTCACCTCTACAAACGTATATGTCACCAACCTCTATTCTGGTTTTCTACACAGTTTCCTCTTCATCTTTGCGTTCACAAAGGGAGTACAACACATGGACCCGATTCTCCCAAGGTTTCGAGTAACAGCCTGAGTATTGTCTCCCGAGCCCCACATGACTGTTTACAGTCCTTTCAGCATGAGAATGGGTCAGTGCTGATACAATATGTTGATGACTTGTTGTTGTGCGCTGATTCATTTGAGTGATCCCTGGCAGATACAAAGCAGTTTCTGTTTCGTCAATTCCAGACAGGACACCAGGTCTCGAGGGATAGACTACAGTTGTGTAGGACAAAGGTCAAATACCTGGGATGTAGTACTGGTACACGATTTGACATTCATACACCACAAGCCGGTTTTGTCCTTCAAAGTTCTACCTGAACCCGGTATGTCTCATCTCATCAGCACGATGGCACCAGTACATTACTGAAGTGTGCCTTGTCATGCACAAAGGGTGGAGGATGAGAATACTGGTGAAGGGAAATTTTGTATAGACACTGATATGCATGATGGCATGGAATATCTGAATCAGACCTTTACTACGAGACCAGACATAAATGACAGCCCGTTGGTGAATGCAGACCTGATATTTTCCTTTTTTTCTTCTCTTCTCTCTCCTCTAGAAATGTTTGTACCTTACACAACAAATACACAACAGTTAAATTGAAATGCAAAATTTGTGTTCCCTACAGGAAAAGGCAGTCTGGAAGGTGAAGGGATATGGTCAGGAGTCCTCAGGACTTTGGAGAGATGGACAAGGTAAGCCAGTGGCCCCCAGGGCGTATCTCCCAAGCCTAGCTGAGGTGGTACATGGTCTGACTCATCTGGGTAAAGAAGGTATGTGCAAATTGGTAAGTGCCTACTGGTGTGCACCAGGGTTCTCTTCTCAGGCGAGTAAGAAAGCAATGACATGTCTTACTTGTTTGAGGAAGAATATTGGTAAGACAATACTGATGGAGCCATCCCATATCCCTCCTACAGACGGACATTTCCAGGTAATACAAATTGACTTCATGCAGCTACCACCTGTCAGGTCCGGGTGTTTTTGTGAATCCGTTAACCCGAGACCAACCACAGATGTAGGTGCTGGGGTATGAAGAAAGCAGGGAGGACGAAGAAAGTTCCGTTTCATATATTTATTGAAAATAACAATTCAGTAAAATGTTAAATGACAAGTTGTTAATCATCATATTGTACTGAAGTATTGCAGGAATGGCAGAAATAATATGCAGGATAAATCTCAAAGACAAATAAAAGAAATGTTCATGGAAAAACAAGCTGATGAATAAATGTTGAATTGTCCAAATATAAACAAGCTTTGATGCTGAACTGTAGAATGTGTTTAACTGGGTAATGCAGACATGAAGAAATAACTGTAAGGATTTGCAATTAAGTTTTGAGAGTTAACTGAGAGGCTGTGAAGAATTATCCTTGTTATGGCAACATAGAAAATAAAAGTACTGAATTGGGTTACTTGCGGGTTCCAGAGATCACTGTGAAACTGTAGCAGATGACAAGGTGATGAACAGGTTAAATGCAGAGTAGAACAAACGAACAGCTGAGGGTAGTGGAATCCTCCAAACTTTTCTAAAAGTTATTAGTGTAGACCACTAGTGGGTACCACACTAAAAAAGAGCTTAGTGTGTGGCGCACTCTTTTGAAATGATTGTAATGTATAAAATTTAACTTTTATTATATATATTTAAAATAAAACTCTATAGACAGGCTGATATATTTGATAACCTGAGAGTATATATCTATAAGATTCTAAACTAATGACAATGAGTAAATAATGCTTCTATCTATCAGAAATAATTACAGTGGTATGTCAAACTTAGTGATATATTACTTTTAAAAAATAATTATTGTAACGGTTATCTATATCTCCCGTTACAAAAACCTATATTGGTTAGTAATCACAGATACAGTTCAGACAGCAGCCACTAAAATGTATGGTTACTGTTTAGGGTATAAGGAAATTGGGCGCTGTATTTAAATATTGTGGATACCCAAATTGACTTTGAAAGGAGCCATTGTTCTTAACAACTATTTTCTTTGAAATGCTAAAGAAAACAATATGGATGTGTTTTGTAACATATACACACTTAGTCTGCCAGTCTATTGTTCAGACTGCAGTGATTGTGCAGATGTAATTTGATACGTATTCATGTATCCACAGTGACAGGATACAATTGTAACGACTTGAGTCATCAATGTGAGAGAACAGATAATATTAACACTGTCTCTGCATCTGTAACAAAGATTTAATCAATCATAAACGGCATACCACCTAGCTCATAAAACACGTGTATATGGTAATTACGTCGTGCGTAATGCCCTACCTAGTCAGATATGTGTATTAGCTATAAGCATGCAGTTAAGGCAATCAATACAAATCTACACTAAAGATATTGGTTAAGTTATTCTCTCTGATACCAAGATAATTATTACATATAGAGATATATGAATTTATGGAAACATCCAGTGTATAAATTATAACACCTATCTCTCTTATAGGTGAATAATTACGTTGTCACTCACATTGACATCCATGTAAGCATGTGTGGCAAAGGATTATATAATGTAGCTCAATTTCATAATGTCCAGGAAATCCAAGAATCAATAGATATAGAATTTACGGAGACATCCAGTGTATTAATTATTGCACCAATCTCTCTTATGAGTGAATGATTACGTTATCACTCACATTGACATCCATGTAACCATGTGTGGCAAAAGATAATATAATATAGCTCAATTTCATAATGTCCAGGAAATCCAGGAATTAATAGATATAACAACTGAAAGATACAGAGTCCCAGGAATATATAAACGGTTTCCCTTTCTGCTGTTGCTCCATGTACTCAGGCACGCCTGGGTAGTGAATGGTGCAATGAGAGCGGGGAAAAAAATCGTTTACCTGGAGACTGAAAGGATAGAATAGTGCAAGCCACTTCTGCTGTCCACGCTCTATATCCCCCCTCCCCTGTTGTAAAAATACATTGCAGGAGGAGTACGTGGATATGAAGCAGTGGATGAGAGGGCGGCTCTGAAATACCTGTAAGCTTCCTTGTATAATTTGTTGTTTGAAGCGTATTCAATGCTGAATCGGCATGTAGATAGCCACTCCGTATGTCCTGTACGTTGTTGTCCCGGTAATTGGTAAAGGCTGTCTGAGCTGTATCAGCGTGTGAGTAGACGCTGCGGGAACTGGACGCCGGGTCGGGTAGGATTCCCGTACCTCCGTGTGTCCTGTACGTCCTAGTCCCGCTGATGATAGCGTGTGAGGGGACGCTGCGGGAGCTGGACGCCGGGTCGGGTAGTATTCCAGTACCTCCGTGTGTCCTGTGCGTCCTGGTCCCGCTGATCAGCGGGACCAGGACGCACAGGACACACGGAGGTACGGGAATACTACCCGACCCGGCGTCCAGCTCCCGCAGCGTCCCCTCACACGCTATCATCAGCGGGACTAGGACGTACAGGACACACGGAGGTACGGGAATCCTACCCGACCCGGCGTCCAGTTCCCGCAGCGTCTACTCACACGCTGATACAGCTCAGACAGCCTTTACCAATTACCGGGACAACAACGTACAGGACATACGGAGTGGCTATCTACATGCCGATTCAGCATTGAATACGCTTCAAACAACAAATTATACAAGGAAGCTTACAGGTATTTCAGAGCCGCCCTCTCATCCACTGCTTCATATCCACGTACTCCTCCTGCAATGTATTTTTACAACAGGGGAGGGGGGATATAGAGCGTGGACAGCAGAAGTGGCTTGCACTATTCTATCCTTTCAGTCTCCAGGTAAACGATTTTTTTCCCCGCTCTCATTGCACCATTCACTACCCAGGCGTGCCTGAGTACATGGAGCAACAGCAGAAAGGGAAACCGTTTATATATTCCTGGGACTCTGTATCTTTCAGTTGTTATATCTATTAATTCCTGGATTTCCTGGACATTATGAAATTGAGCTATATTATATTATCTTTTGCCACACATGGTTACATGGATGTCAATGTGAGTGATAACGTAATCATTCACTCATAAGAGAGATTGGTGCAATAATTAATACACTGGATGTCTCCGTAAATTCTATATCTATTGATTCTTGGATTTCCTGGACATTATGAAATTGAGCTACATTATATAATCCTTTGCCACACATGCTTACATGGATGTCAATGTGAGTGACAACGTAATTATTCACCTATAAGAGAGATAGGTGTTATAATTTATACACTGGATGTTTCCATAAATTCATATATCTCTATATGTAATAATTATCTTGGTATCAGAGAGAATAACTTAACCAATATCTTTAGTGTAGATTTGTATTGATTGCCTTAACTGCATGCTTATAGCTAATACACATATCTGACTAGGTAGGGCATTACGCACGACGTAATTACCATATACACGTGTATTATGAGCTAGGTGGTATGCCGTTTATGATTGATTAAATCTTTGTTACAGATGCAGAGACAGTGTTAATATTATCTGTTCTCTCACATTGATGACTCAAGTCGTTACAATTGTATCCTGTCACTGTGGATACATGAATACGTATCAAATTACATCTGCACAATCACTGCAGTCTGAACAATAGACTGGCAGACTAAGTGTGTATATGTTACAAAACACATCCATATTGTTTTCTTTAGCATTTCAAAGAAAATAGTTGTTAAGAACAATGGCTCCTTTCAAAGTCAATTTGGGTATCCACAATATTTAAATACAGCGCCCAATTTCCTTATACCCTAAACAGTAACCATACATTTTAGTGGCTGCTGTCTGAACTGTATCTGTGATTACTAACCAATATAGGTTTTTGTAACGGGAGATATAGATAACCGTTACAATAATTATTTTTTAAAAGTAATATATCACTAAGTTTGACATACCACTGTAATTATTTCTGATAGATAGAAGCATTATTTACTCATTGTCATTAGTTTAGAATCTTATAGATATATACTCTCAGGTTATCAAATATATCAGCCTGTCTATAGAGTTTTATTTTAAATATATATAATAAAAGTTAAATTTTATACATTACAATCATTTCAAAAGAGTGCGCCACACACTAAGCTCTTTTTTAGTGTGGTACCCACTAGTGGTCTACACTAATAACTTTTAGAAAAATTACTGTAATTCTAGCTTAGTGGCGCACCTCCAGCCTGACTTATATTACTCGGTCCCTTCATAAAAGATAGGATCACTAATTTTCCTTATTGGTTGGTTATGTCTAAATTATATTTTTCATTTTTGTGACTTGTGCATTGTCCTTCAGACACTTTGTGTCCCTCCCTAGAGTATCCTCCAAACTTTGTAAGGTTGAAAACAGGCAGACAAGGTAACCTCATACAAGACTCTGGGAATCCAACTGTTTCCAGTAGGTGTGCAATTAACTGACAGCACAGCGGAGAGCCGGTGGATCTTTTAGCAGTGAAGGCTGCAGACGGACCTCTGGGAACGGAGGCGATATCTGGACCACAGGAATGCACGGAGAGAGCTCAGAGCTAGAGCACAGCGTTGATACAACAAAGCACTGGCACAGAGTAACATAATTCCAGCCTACTTAAAGGCAGCACAAGCACGGGATTGGCTTACACCTGCCCACAGGTGTTTTCACAAGTGCTCTGTATTACCTATTTGGTCTCCAACATGGCCACCTCCTATACAGCAGACACACCGCAGTGCCTTAGGCCATTTGGTCCCCGCACTCCCAGTTCCCAGACTCTGCATTACCTGTGCCACTGATCACGCCGCATCCCCACACGGGTGCACAGCACTGCGAGTAACCGCACTGGCAACGGATGAACCCCAGTACCCGCAGAGGTGAGAGACCGGTTCGTGACAGTACCCCCTCTTCTAAGGGTGGTCTCCGAACACCTTTGAACCTTATCAGGATTTTTGGAGAAGTATTTCTGTACCAGTCTTGGAGCATGAACATCTTCAGAGAAAACCCAGGATCTCTCCTCCAGACCGTAACCCTTCCAGTCGACCAAAAACTGTAAACGTCCATATCGGGAACGTGAGTCCACAATCTCTTTAACTTCAAATTCCTCATCCTGCAAAGAGTGAACTTTAGGAGATTTGGACTGGGTAGTACGGAACTTATTGAGAATCAAAGGCTTCAATAAAGATGTATGAAAGGCGTTAGGAATTCTCAAAGACGGTGGCAACTTGACTTTGTGTGACACAGGGTTGAGTACCTTTACAATGGGAAATGGACCAATAAACTTGGGAGCAAATTTCTTAGAAGGAACTTTGAACCTGATATTGCGCGTAGAAATCCAAACTTGGTCTCCCACCTTGTAATTCGGTACAGCTTTACGTTTTCTATCTGCAAAAGATTTATGAGTGGAAGTTTTGACCAACGACTTATGCACACAACTCCAGATTCTAGATAGACGTTGAAACTCTTGATCTGCTGCTGGAACCTCTAGGGCTGGCAATGGATGGAACTCTGGCACACGAGGATGAAAGCCGAAGTTAATATAAAAGGGCATAGATTCTGAAGACGAATGGAAGAGATTATTATGAGCAAATTCTGCCAATGGAAGGTAGTCAACCCAGTCATCCTGTGAGGACGATATATATAGCCGGAGAAATGTTTCAAGGTCTTGGTTTACTCTCTCTGTTTGTCCATCTGTCTGAGGATGATATGCAGAAGAAAAATTCAACTTGACATTTAAAGATGAACAAAGCGACCTCCAAAACTTGGCCACAAACTGTGTTCCCCGATCAGAGATGATTTCTCGAGGAAGGCCATGCAACTTGAAGATTTCAGAGATGAACAATCTGGCTAGTAAAGGGGCTGATGGTAATCCAGTTAATGGAATGAAATGTGCCATTTTCGAAAATCGATCCACTATCACCCAAATGGTATTTCGCCCTTTTGATGGAGGTAGATCGGTCACGAAATCCATTGAGATATGAGTCCATGGTTGTTTGGGTATGGATAATGGATGTAATAAACCTGGTGGAGAACTTCTTGGACTCTTATGTTGGGCACATTTAGGACATGCTGCTATAAACTCTTGGACATCGGCTTTGAGACGTGACCACCAATAAGACTGTTGAATAAATTTGAGAGTCTTTAGAACCCCAGGATGACCCATGAAGGAAGAGGAGTGAGCCCAGGTAAGCAGCCGTTTTCGAAGATTTGTGGCGACAAAGGTCTTGCCAGACGGAGGAACTGGAGAGGTTCGAGTCATTAAAAAGGACGTAGGATTCACAATGGCTTGATTCGTGGTAGCATCATTTAATTCAGAAGAAGCAAAGGACCGAGAAAGGGCATCTGCCTTTTTGTTCTGAGACCCTGGACGATAGGTGAGCTTGAAATTAAATTGTGTGAAGAAAAGCGCCCATCGAGCTTGTCGTGGATTCAAGCACTGAGCTGACTGCAGATATAGAAGATTCTTATGATCAGTATATACTGTAATGCGATGTTGTGCTCCTTCTAGAAGGTATCTCCACTCCTCAAATGCCAACTTGATGGCAAGTAATTCTTGCTCACCGATTGCATAATTACGTTCGGCCGGGAGGAACTTATGGGAGAAATATCCGCAGGGATGGACCTTTTTATCTTCAAAGACTTGTGACAACACAGCTCCTACTGCTTCTGTAGATGCATGCACCTCTAGTAGAAAGGGACGATTCAAATCAGGCTGTCAAAGAATGGGGGCTGACACAAAGGCTTGCTTTAAATCAGAGAAGGCTTTGATTGCTTCAAAAGACCAGTTCGTAGGATTTGCTCCCTTGCGAGTTAGGGCTGTGATGGGAGCAGCTAACGTAGAATAATTCTTAATGAATCTCCTATAGAAATTAGCAAAGCCAAGAAATCGCTGAATCCCCTTGAGAGTTGTAGGAGTGGACCAATCTCGGATAGCTTGTACCTTACCGGGATCCATACATAGCTCTGATCCAGAAATGATGTAACCAAGGAACGGTATGGAAGATACTTCAAAAGTGCACTTCTCTAACTTACAATAAAGTTGATTTTTTCCTCAGACGTGTCAGTACCTCTTTAACTTGGTGACGGTGAGACTTTAGATCCTTAGAGAATATTAGGATATCATCCAGGTACACTACTAGACACTTGTAGAGAAGATCACGAGAAAGTTAATTCACATAGCTTTGAAAAACTGCAGGTGCATTACAAAGACCAAAAGGCATTACAAGGTATTCGTAATGCCCATCCCGGGTATTAAAAGCAGTCTTCCACTCGTCCCCTGCCCGGATGCGGATTAAATTGTAGGCCCCTCGGAGATCCAATTTTGAAAACACAGTAGCTCCCTTTACCCAGTCAAATAATTCTGGAATTAAGGGTAATGGGTACTTGTTTTTCTCTGACGTCCTAGTGGATGCTGGGAACTCCGTAAGGACCATGGGGAATAGCGGCTCCGCAGGAGACTGGGCACAAAAGTAAAGCTTTAGGACTACCTGGTGTGCACTGGCTCCTCCCCCTATGACCCTCCTCCAAGCCTCAGTTAGATTTTTGTGCCCGAACGAGAAGGGTGCACACTAGGGGCTCTCCTGATCTGCTTAGTGAAAAGTTTAGTTTTAGGTTTGTTATTTTCAGTGACACCTGCTGGCAACAGGCTCACTGCATCGAGGGACTAAGGGGAGAAGAAGCGAACTCACCTGCGTGCAGAGTGGATTGGGCTTCTTAGGCTACTGGACACCATTAGCTCCAGAGGGATCGAACACAGGCCCAGCCATGGAGTCCGGTCCCAGAGCCGCACCGCCGGCCCCCTTACAGAGCCAGAAGCAAGAAGAGGTCCGGAAAAATCGGCGGCAGAAGACATCCTGTCTTCACCAAGGTAGCGCACAGCACTGCAGCTGTGCGCCATTGCTCCTCAGCACACTTCACACTTCGGTCACTGAGGGTGCAGGGCGCTAGGGGGGGGGCGCCCTGAGCAGCAATAAAAACACCTTGGCTGGCGAAAATACATCACATATAACCCCCAGGGCTATATGGATGAATTTTAACCCCTAAAAATCCATAAAAAAGCAGGAGAAAAGTCAGCGAAAAAGGGGCGGAGCCTATCTCCTCAGCACACTGGCGCCATTTTCCCTCACATCTCCGTTGGAGGGAAGCTCCCTGGCTCTCCCCTGCAGTCACTACACTACAGAAAGGGTTAAAAAAAGAGAGGGGGGGCACTAATTAGGCGCAGTATTAACAATACAGCAGCTATAAGGGGAAAAACACTTATATAAGGTTATCCCTGTATATATATAGCGCTCTGGTGTGTGCTGGCAAACTCTCCCTCTGTCTCCCCAAAGGGCTAGTGGGGTCCTGTCCTCTATCAGAGCATTCCCTGTGTGTGTGCTGTGTGTCGGTACGTTTGTGTCGACATGTATGAGGAGGAAAATGATGTGGAGGCGGAGCAATTGCCTGTAATAGTGATGTCTCCCCCTGGGGGGTCGACACCTGAGTGGATGAACTGTTGGAAGGAATTACGTGACAGTGTCAGGTCTGTATAAAAGACAATGGTTGACATGAGACAGCCGGCTACTCAGCTTGTGCCTGTCCAGACGTCTCATAGGCCGTCAGGGGCTCTAAAGCGCCCGTTACCTCAGATGGCAGATACAGACGCCGACACGGATACTGACTCCAGTGTCGACGGTGAAGAGACAAATGTGACTTCCAGTAGGGCCACACGTTACATGATTGAGGCAATGAAAAATGTTTTACACATTTCTGATAATACGAGTACCACCAAAAGGGGTATTATGTTCGGTGAGGAAAAACCACCTGTAGTTTTCCTGAATCTGAGAAATTAAATGAGGTGTGTGATGAAGCGTGGGTTTCCCCCGATAAAAACTGATAATTTCTAAAAAGTTATTGGCATTATATCCTTTCCCGTCAGAGGTTAGGGTGCGTTGGGAAACACCCCCTAGGGTGGATAAAGCGCTCACACGCTTGTCAAAACAAGGGCTCTACCCTCTCCTGAGATGGCCGCCCTTAAGGATCCTGCTGATAGAAAGCAGGAGGGTATCCTAAAATGTATTTACACACATACTGGTGTTATACTGCGACCAGCAATCGCCTCAGCCTGGATGTGCAGTGCTGGGTTGGCGTGGTCGGATTCCCTGACTGAAAATATTGATACCCTAGATAGGGACAGTATATTATTGCCTATAGAGCATTTAAAAGATGCATTTCTATATATGCGTGATGCACAGCGGGATATTTGCCGACTGGCATCAAGAGTAAGTGCGCTGTCCATTTCTGCCAGAAGAGGGTTATGGACATGACAGTGGTCAGGTGATGCGGATTCCAAACGGCATATGGAAGTATTGCCTTATAAAGGGGAGGAGTTATTTGGGGTCGGTCTTCCAGACCTGGTGGCCACGGCAACAGCTGGGAAATCCACGTTTTTACCCCAGGTCGCCTCTCAACATAAGAAGACGCCGTATTATCAGGCGCAGTCCTTTCGTTCCCATAAGGGCAAACGGGCAAAAGGTTCCTCATTTCTGCCCCGTGACAGAGGGAGAGGAAAAAGGCTGCAGAAATCAGCCAGTTCCCAGGAACAGAAGCCCTCTCCCTTCTCTGCCAAGCCCTCAGCATGACGCTGGGGCTTTACAAGCGGACTCAGGCACGGTGGGGGCCCGTCTCAAGAATTTCAGCGCGCAGTGGGCTCACTCGCAAGTAGACCCCTGGATCCTTCAGGTGGTATCTCAGGGGTACAAATTGGAATTCGAGACGTCTCCCCCTCGCCGTTTCCTAAAGTCGGCTTTACCGACGTCTCCCTCCGACAGGGAGGCAGTATTGGAAGCCATTCACAAGCTGTATTCCCAGCAGTTGATAATCAAGGTACCCCTCCTGCAACAGGGAAAGGGGTATTATTCCACACTGTTGTGGTACCGAAGCCGGACGGCTCGGTGAGACCGATTTTAAATCTAAAATCTTTGAACACTTACATACAGAGGTTCAAATTCAAGATGGAGTCACTCAGAGCAGTGATTGCGAACCTGGAAGAAGGGGACTACATGGTGTCTCTGGACATCAAGGATGCTTACCTTCATGTCCCAATTTACCCTTCTCACCAAGGGTACCTCAGGTTTGTGGTACAGAACTGTCACTATCAGTTTCAGACGCTGCCGTTTGGATGGTCCACGGCACCCCGGGTCTTTACCAAGGTAATGGCCGAAATGATGATACTCCTTCGAAGGAAGGGAGTTTTAGTTATCCCTTACTTGGACGATCTCCTGATAAGGGTAAGATCCAGGGAACAGTTGGAGGTCGGTGTAGCACTATCTCAGGTAGTGTTGCGGCAGCACGGTTGGATTCTCAATATTCCAAAATCGCAGCTGATTCCGACGACTCGTCCCTAGGGATGATCCTGGACACAGTCCAGAAAAAGGTGTTTCTCCCGGAGGAGAAAGCCAGGGAGTTATCCGAGCTAGTCAGGAACCTCCTAAAACCGAGCCAAGTCTCAGTGCATCAATGCACAAGGGTTCTGGGAAAAATGGTGGCTTCCTACAAAGCAATCCCATTCGGCAGATTCCACGCAAGAACTTTCCAGTGGGACCTGCTGGACAAATGGTCCGGGTCGCATCTTCAGATGCATCAGCGGATAACCCTGTCACCAAGGACAAGGGTGTCTCTCCTGTGGTGGTTGCAGAGTGCTCATCTTCTAGAGGGCCGCAGATTCGGCATTCAGGACTGGGTCCTGGTGACCACGGATGCCAGCCTGCGAGGCTGGGGAGCAGTCACACAGGGAAGGAATTTCCAGGGCTTATGGTCAAGCCTGGAGACATCACTTCACATAAATATCCTGGAGCTAAGGGCCATTTACAATGCTCTAAGCTTAGCAAGACCTCTGCTTCAAGGTCAGCCGGTATTGATCCACGTAAACAGACAGGGCGGCACAAGAAGCAGGAGGGCAATGGCAGAAGCTGCAAGGATTCTTCGCTGGGCGGAAAATCATGTGATAGCACTGTCAGCAGTATTCATTCCGGGAGTGGACAACTGGGAAGCAGACTTCCTCAGCAGACACGACCTCCACCCGGGAGAGTGGGGATTTCACCTAGAAGTCTTCCACATGATTAAAAACCGTTGGGAAAAACCAAAGGTGGACATGATGGCGTCCCGCCTCAACAAAAAACTCGACAGGTATTGCGCCAGGTCAAGGGACCCTCAGGCAATAGCTGTAGACGCTCTGGTAACACCGTGGGTGTACCAGTCAGTGTATGTGTTCCCTCCTCTGCCTCTCATACCCAAGGTACTGAGAATTATAAGACGGAGAAGTGTAAGCACTATATCCGTGGCTCCGGATTGGCCAAGAAGGACTTGGTACCCGGAACTGCAAGAGATGCTCACGGAGGATCCGTGGCCTCTACCTCTAAGAAGGGACCTGCTCCAGCAAGGACCCTGTCTGTTCCAAGACTTACCGCTGCTGCGTTTGACGGCATGGTGGTTGAACGCCGGATCCTGAAGGAAAAAGGCATTCCGGATGAAGTCATCCCTACCCTGATCAAAGCCAGGAAGGATGTAACCGCAAAACATTATCACTGCATTTGGCGAAAATATGTTGCATGGTGCGAGGCCAGTAAGGCCCCGACGGAGGAATTTCAACTGGGTCGATTCCTACATTTCCTGCAAACAGGAGTGTCTATGGGCCTGAAATTGGGGTCCATTAAGGTTCAAATTTCGGCCCTGTCAATTTTCTTCCAGAAAGAACTAGCTTCAGTCCCTGAAGTTCAGACGTTTGTAAAAGGGGTACTGCATATACAGCCTCCTTTGGTGCCTCCAGTGGCACCTTGGGATCTCAATGTAGTTTTGGGGTTCCTAAAGTCACATTGGTTTGAACCACTTAAATCTGTGGAGTGAAAATATCTCACATGGAAAGTGGTCATGCTATTGGCCCTGGCCTCGGCCAGGCGCGTGTCAGAATTGGCGGCTTTATCCTGTAGAAGCCCTTATCTGATTTTCCATTCGGACAGGGCGGAATTGAAGACTCGTCCTCAGTTTCTCCCTAAGGTGGTTTTCAGCGTTTCACCTGAACCAACCTATTGTGGTGCCTGCGGCTACTAAGGACTTGGAGGACTCCAAGTTGCTAGACGTTGTCAGGGCCCTGAAAATATATCTTTCCAGGACGGCTGGAGTCAGAAAATCTGACTCGCGGTTTATCCTGTATGCACCCAACAAGCTGGGTGCTCCTGCTTCTAAGCAGACTATTGCTCGTTGGATTTGTAGTACAATTCAGCTTGCACATTCTGTGGCAGGCCTGCCACAGACAAAAATCTGTAAATGCCCACTCCACAAGGAAGGTGGGCTCATCTTGGGCGGCTGCCCGAGGGGTCTCGGCTTTACAACTTTGCCGAGCAGCTACTTGGTCAGGAGCAAATACGTTTGCAAAATTCTACAAATTTGATACCCTGGCTGAGGAGGACCTGGAGTTCTCTCATTCGGTGCTGCAGAGTCATCCGCACTCTCCCGCCCGTTTGGGAGCTTTGGTATAATCCCCATGGTCCTTACGGAGTTCCCAGCATCCACTAGGACGTCAGAGAAAATAAGATTTTACTCACCGGTAAATCTATTTCTCGTAGTCCGTAGTGGATGCTGGGCGCCCATCCCAAGTGCGGATTATCTGCAATACTTGTACATAGTTATTGTAAAATAATCGTGTTATTGTTGTAGTGAGCCATCTTTTCGAGAGGCTCCTCTGTTATCATACTGTTAACTGGGTACAGATCACAAGTTATACGGTGTGATTGGTGTGGCTGGTATGAGTCTTACCCGGGATTCAAAAATCCTTCCTTATTGTGTACGCTCGTCCGGGCACAGTATCCTAACTGAGGCTTGGAGGAGGGTCATAGGGGGAGGAGCCAGTGCACACCAGGTAGTTCTAAAGCTTTACTTTTGTGCCCAGTCTCCTGCGGAGCCGCTATTCCCCATGGTCCTTACGGAGTTCCCAGCATCCACTACGGACTACGAGAAATAGATTTACCGGTGAGTAAAATCTTATTTTTACAGTGATCTCATTGAGTCCACGGTAATCTATGCATGGTCGTAACCCACCGTCCTTCTTTTTAACTAAGAAGAATCCGGCTCCTGCAGGTGAAGAAGATGGTCTGATAAATCCTTTGGTTATACTTTCCTGTATATAACCAGACATAGCTTGCGTCTCTGGGATAGATAGCGGATAAATTCGTCCCCTAGGAGGGGTTTTGCCCGGAACAAGGACGATTGGGCAGTCCCATTTGCGATGAGGAGGTAGAGAGTCTGCTGCTTGTTTACTGAAAATATCCGCAAAGGATTGATACACCGGAGGTAGGTCGGGAAGGCTAATTGACCGGAGAGGTACAATTGAGGCTAAACAGTCCTTGGTACAAGATTTACCCCACAAAAGGACTTCCATGGTTTGCCAATTAAATTGTGGATTATGTTTCTGTAGCCAAGGTAAACCAAGTATCACATCTTGAGAGGCTTTGGGAATCACGTAGAAGGAGATGTATTCGGAATGGAGCACACCAACTTTCATCTTGAGACAAACGGTTCGATGAGTAATTATACCATCTGGAATTCGACTTCCATCCACTGCTGTAACAGCAACTGCTGCTTCTAGAGGCATGGTTTGAACTTTAGACCGTAAGACAAAGGCTGAGGAGATGAAGTTCTCGGCTGCCCCGGAATCTAGGAGGGCTGAAACTTTCACTGTAGAACTTGGAACTTCTAATTGAATAGACAAGGTCGGCTCTTTCCCAGAATGTGATTCTAAAGTAACTCCTAGCTTAACCTCCCTTGAATAAGCTAGGAGCGAGAGTTTCCCGGACAGAGTTTGCAGAATTTAACTATATGTTCGGAGGACCCACAGTACATGCAGAGGTTACCCTGTCGACAACGAAGTCGTTCCTCCTCTGTGAGGCGAGAGCGCCCAATCTGCATAGGTTCTTCTGTTGTTACCGGAGACTGTGATGAAGAATCTTGTCGAGGCCTAGGATGATAGCGTGGACTGGATCGCTCTGCCCTGGATTTCTCTAAACATCGCTCCCTGTAGCGTAGGTCAAGTTTGTTACAGAGAGAAATCAATTCATCCAGTTTAGTTGGCACATCCCGGATGGTTAAATCATCCTTGATTCTCTCTGAAAGTCCATTCCAAAATGCGGCGATCAGGGCCTCCTCATTCCAATTTAACTCTGAAGACAACGTGCGAAACTGAATAATATATTGACTGACAGGACATAAACCTTGACGTAGACGGAGAATCTCCAAAGATGCTGAGGTGGTCCTGCCTGGTTCGTCAAAGATTCTCCGGAAGGATGATACGAACTCCTTGTAATTAGAGAGGATAGGATCACCTCTTTCCCATAATGGTGATGCCCACTCCAGAGCCTGACCGGAGAGGAGGGCAATAATATATGCAACCTTAGAACGAGCTGATGGGAAACTGGTTGACAACAGTTCGAACTGGATCTCGCATTGATTCAGGAATCCTCTGCAAAGTTTTAGAGTTCCGTCAAACTTACTCGGAGAGGGTAACTGCAAGCGGGACGTAGGCAGCGTCACAGGAGAAGCCGTAGTGGTAACTGGGACAACCGGAGTTGGAATCTGGACTTGAGACGTTTTAATAGCTGTATGAAGAATCTCCAAACGGTCTGCCATAGTTTGCATAAACTGCACTATTTGTGTCTGTATAGACTCCTGGTTTTCCAGACGGGAAAGGATATCTGACGTAGCACCGCCTCCTGCGAATTGGTCACTTGACGGATCCATGTGGCCAGTGCTTACTGTCAGGTCGGGGTGTTTTTGTGAATCCGTTAACCCGGGACCAACCACAGGTGTAGGTGCTGGGGTATGAAGAAAGCAGGGAGGACGAAGAAAGTTCCGTTTCATATATTTATTGAAAATAACAATTCAGTAAATGTTAAATGACAAGTTGTTAATCATCATATTGTACTGAAGTATTGCAGGAATGGCAGAAATAATATGCAGGATAAATCTCAAAGACAAATAAAAGAAATGTTCATGGAAAAACAAGCTGATGAATAAATGTTGAATTGTCCAAATATAAACAAGCTTTAGAATGTGTTTAACTGGGTAATGCAGACATGAAGAAATAACTGTAAGGATTTGCAATGAAGTTTTGAGAGTTAACTGAGAGGCTGTGAAGAATTATCCTTGTTATGGCAACATAGAAAATAAAAGTACTGAATTGGGTTACTTGCGGGTTCCGGAGATCACTGTGAAACTGTAGCAGATGACAAGGTGATGAACGGGTTAAATGCAGAGTAGAACAAACGAACAGCTGAGTGTAGTGGAATCCTCCAAACTTTGTAAGGTTGAAAACAGGCAGACAAGGTAACCTCATGCAAGACTCTGGGAATCCAACTGTTTCCAGTAGGTGTGCGATTAACTGACAGCACAGCGGAGAGCCGGTGGATCTTTTAGCAGTTAAGGCTGCAGACGGACCTCTGGGAACGGAGGCGATATCTGGACCACGGGAATCACACAGGAATGCACGGAGAGAGCTCAGAGCTAGAGCACAGCGTTGATACAACAAAGTACTGGCCCAGAGTAACATAATCCCAGCCTACTTAAAGGCAGCACAAGCACGGGATTGGCTTACACCTGCCCACAGGTGTTTTCACAAGTGCTCTGTATTACCTATTTGGTCTCCAACATGGCCACCTCCTATACAGCAGACACACCGCAGTGCCTTAGGCCATTTGGTCCCCGCACTCCCAGTTCCCAGACTCTGCATTACCTGTGCCACTGATCACGCCGCGTCCCCACACGGGTGCACAGCACCACGAGCAACCGCACTGGCAACGGATGAACCCCAGAACCCGCAGAGGTGAGAGACCAGTTCGTGACACCACCCTGTAGGAATTTAAAGTATGTTTTGGTATGTACTGATGTCTTTTCAAACTGGGTAGAGGCATTCCCCGCCACCACAAATACTGCCATATTCACTGCTAAGAAAACTGTGCAGCAATTTGTATGTAGATATGGTGTCCCTAGAGTGATTAAAAGTAATAGGGGTACCCATTTTATAGGTGAAGTCTTTCAGGTCCTGTGCAAACTGATGGGCATTAATAGCAAGCTACATACTCCATACCGCCCACAGGCGAGTGAGAAGGTGGAGAGAATGAACAGCACTATTAAGAACAAGCTGAGCAAAGTGATGGTTGAAACTGGACTGTTGTGGCCGGAGGCACTGCCACTAGTGTTGTACAGCATCAGAACCACTTCCAGGTCACCATTTAACCTATCACCCTTCGATATTCTTTTTGGACGACAACCCCATGTAATGATAGACCCCCAGGATGATTTGAAGTGCAATAATGAAATAACTGTGCAATATTTGGATAGGATGAGCCAGTAACTGAGAAACCAGCAAAGGAATCTGAAACTGGCGATTCCTGACCTACCGAACAGTAATTGTCGTGACATTGAACCTGGGGACTATGTGATGATTTAAAATTTTCTACGCTCAGGTTGCCTCGTAGACACGTGGGAAGGACCGTATCAAGTTTTGTTGACCAGCACGACAGCACTGAAGGTTGCCGAAAGAGAGACTTGAGTCCACTCGTCCCACTGCAAGAAGGTCGCTGACCCAGAGAAAACTCGTGAGAAGGAGAAAGGTGAAGAGAACCTCATATCACTAGAGAATCTGTTCTGGGAAAGCGGAGAGGCAGGACTGTTGAATGGCACCTGAGCGTGGTGAACAGCAAAAATCAAGGACGGTTGTCATAATTTCTTTTTTTTCCTCCAATCACCCCCACTGCATTTTTCTTTTTTTCTCCCTTCCTATTTTTATCCTTACTGAAATGGATCCACACCAAGAGACTGTGTTCCGGCTTTTTCTTGTGACTCTGTTTTTGATCAGGACAATTTGTTTTTGTGAGGGCTCCTGAGACGTCGAGCAAGGATCTGGAATGGGTTCTGATGGAGAGGATGGATTTGTAGGACCCCAGGATCAGTCCATCACTTTGATCAAAGCTAGTATCAGTAAGAGATCTGGTAGCCACGGAGCTCGGAGGCAATGTGAGGATGAATACTACATATGTAAGTACTGCGATAACATAGTCGAAGATGGGTGCATCCAGAGATGTCAGTCAAACACTAATACCAACATTGGCGGACATCCGTCTAGTGATTATCACTCATTAGCGGGTACGGTCTTAAACCAAACAGAATGCTGGGTGTGCTCGCAAGTACCTCAAGGACAGAGTAAGTCGGGATTAGTGCCATACACCTTAACAGTAAATGAGGTACTCAAATTACACGGAGAGAGACCTGTGGACAGGAAATGTAATATATCTAGGCCCCCTAGCTTGAAGCTCCACCAGTACCACGTAGATAGGTCACTGCTGTGTTTTAACGTGTCCAATTTCCGGGAACCAGGAAATTGGGAAGTGACATGTAACAATCAGACAATGCCCTTCTCATATAGGGCTGATAAAGTACCCATCAACTCTGAACTTGTACATAGGATAGCCACAAGTGGGAAGTACTACTAATACAGGTATCACGTGTGATTAAAACTATGTGGGTTGGAAAAGTGACACAAGGATATTGTGCCCACATAATCCAGCCCGATACTTGTACTGAACAAATGGGAGAACTGGGGACCGGTTTCTTTGTGAGAAAAATCTGTGATATGGTTTTGTTGCATTTTATCCCCTATGTTCTTCCAGAAGACGCCTATTTCATATGTGGAAGGAAAGTGTACAAGTGGCTTACTCTGAGCTCTGAAGGGTTGTGTTACATTGGTAGAGTACTACCAGAGGTTATGACCACTGCACCCGACAAAATGAAAGACATCACCGCAACCCTCAGACTCCTTATCCTTATACACATTATGAACACATTGTCAAGAGACACCTCATAGATAGGACAGAGCACGCAGCCTCTGATTTGATCCATGAATCCACCGGGATTCAAGTTCTTCTTGCATTAGATATCACCTGTACTACCAGAGGAACTATAAATTATAGGTACATCCATGCACTAGCGAACTTGATAGATTATATCACTGAGATGTATGATGACACCTTCAGGTATACGGGTAGGGAACTACAGGCCTACAAGAAGCAGTTGGTCCAGCACAGGATGATCTTAAATTACGTAACGGCTGTGACAGGTGGGTATTGTGTTACTCTGGCAACTCAATATGGTGTGAAGTGCTGCACGTATATTACAAACAGTACTGAAGACCCAACAGAGATCATCGATCAAAAGATGGACGAGATCTTGCAGTTGAAGTGGGAGTTCAGAAAGAAGCACAACCGTACCTTAATGGCTGTGGGTAATGAGTTGATCGGCTGGGCCTCATGGTTGAACCCACTCAAATGGTTCTCTGGGTTAGGAGAGTGGGCACAAAGTGTAATTGCAAGTGTGGGAAAGTTTCTCCTTTGTATCCTGGGTGTCATCATAATTATTGGTCTGATATTCAGATGTGTTCGAATTTTGATGCGGCGCAAACATAAGACAAATTTGATGAGTCTAAGGAGCGAGGGCGTTGTAACAGCGGCAGACTTGATATATGACCCAACCGTAGAAACAGTGTTATGATAAGGATTGCAAATGAATTTCATGACCTGTTTCTTTTACCATTTTTTTGTTTTCCCCTCTAAAAGACACATTGATCCAGAAAAGACTTCAGTGTACCCAGATATATGTGAATGTATTTTTATATGTCTTACCCTCATCTCTGCAATCTCCAGTTAATAACACACATAGTTGATAAACGTTATCCTCACATAATAGCAAACACATACATCTCCCCCCCGAATGTATAATCAGATAAATGTGCTCCCCATTTGTTGTTATAAGAAGCCGGAAAGGTGAGTCCTTGCATAGAAAGAGCTTGGTAATGTTTGTTTGCCCATGTACAGACCCTTAATACGGGATGAGAAGGATTAAATGTATACTTCGCAGTACCTCGAAGCTCACTTAGAACATATACAGCATGATGATACATGCCCCTCAGACATTTACTCATACATACACGCTTTTTCCTATCCCACTAGGCTATGCATTTCCCACCTACTACTCTTCTCCTGTTAGCCGAACGTTGTACATATTGTAAATGTAATATTTTCAGTATTCTTAGTAATGTGTGGCAGTTATTTGTTTACTGCCAAAGGGTGGACTGTCGAAGTAAAAAATATTATACCCACATGCATCACGTGCAAACACCACACAGAGTGGACTGCCGTGCATGTGCATACTCGCATACAGCATACGTTGGCTCGTGAGCCTTGCGTATTAGCGCGTGGTATGAGTAAATATGGTAGCATACGCATAGAAATGCCACAGACATAGTCTATATTTTGATACACATAGTGCATTATTTACATATAGTTCACACGCACCACACCAGCAACCTACACTTACGTAGAATGAATAGAAACGGAGGTATTCAACTTTACAGGATGTGAGGGGACAGAAATAGGTCAGAACATAATGTTTGGTATCCACATGTACAGTATTTCAAGGGCAATATTTCGGTCACAGTTTGCAGATAATCGCATGCTCCTGTGCATAGTTATGCACAGGAATACAATATTCATATCTCACTGTATGTACTGTACTCCTGATATTCGGCGGGAACCCAGTGGCGGACACCTGTAAGTACACCTGGACCGAGCATCGCCCACCTGTTCAAACCAACCTATGACCCCTGTAAATGACCTGCCCCTTGACCTATGTATGAAGAGCTTACAGTTTCCTTTGTTTCATGCTTTGGACTATTGTATAAAAGCCAAGCCTCCTGGCCAGGCTCAGTCTATTCTCTGAAGGTCATCTATCCAGATTGACTGAGGACCGGATCTGGGTGGCACAGGCGAACAAACATATGTATCCATTGGTTGTAGCTTCTTCTCTGTGATAGTATTGTATTTCTGTGTTTATCCTTTTTAAGTAAATATTTGTTTCTGCTTTGGACCACAACATAACATATAACTACTGGTGTTGCATTCCATTTCTGTTAAGGGTTTACGGTGTATTCAGCCACACGTGTAGCTAGATTGTGCTCACTGCGTGTCGGCGTGCTTACGAAAAACGTGCATACATATTCATAAAGGTTTAGCGCATACACTTGGCGGTCGCAGCGGTCTGAACCACTGATCAATAAGGTATTGGTTTTTCCTGAAAGTTAAGGGAACTTAACAGGAGCCTTGTCCTGTCGTCCACCCTTTCTGATATTTCATTGTGACTGTGCAGTTCTTAGAACTCGGCCAGGTTATCTACCTAAGGTGGTGTCATCTTTCCACCTTAACCAAGAGATTGTGATTCCAGCCTTCAATTCTTCTAGTTTTGTCCTCCAAAAAAAAGTATTTGGATGTGGTACAGGCTCTCCATATCTATGTAGACAGGACTGCCTCTATCAGGAGGTAAGATACCCTGTTTGTACTGTTTGGTTTCCACAAACGCGGTTGGCCTGTGAATAAGCAGACCTTGGCCAGATGGATTAGAATGGTGATTGCACAAGCCTATGTGCAGGCTGGACTTCCATCTCCTGCTGCTATCAAAGCTCATTCTACTCTGTACGTTGGACCTTCTTGGGCGGCCCGTCGTGGCACTTCCACTGAACAATTGTGCAAGGTGGCTACGTGGTCCTCTGTGAACATGTTCATCAGGTTCTATGCCTTTGATACTTCCGCCACCCAGGATGCTTAGTTTGGATGTCGGTTTCTTGTGCCCGCTACAGTGTGTCCCTTCCCATGAGGAAATGCTTTAGAACATCCTTGATGTTATTCCCTATAGGAATACCAGTATACCCCACTGCAGAAAAGATTTATGGTAGACTTACCATGGTTAAATCTTTCTGTGAGGTACACTGGGTTCCACAGAGCGTCCACCCTGATGCACTTAGCTTATTTGGGTTTATAGGACATTAGTCACTGGTCCCTTCTCCTGTCATCAGAATGTGGTTCTATGTGACTAACATCTACCATCTCTTATCTGCTACTGGTTAACGAAACTGAGCTCCAGTGCATGGAGGCGGGGCTATAGAGGAGTCGGTGCGGTGCATCCTGGGAACAGTCAAAGCTTTAGCCTGTTGGTGCCTCGGATCAAGATCCAACTCTACACCCCGATGTTATTCCCTGAGGAATACAATGTACCTCGCAGAAAGAGATTTAACTATGGTACGTCTACTATAAATCTCCTTTTTATATTTAATGCGTTAGAATACCGGTAACCAATGGAGGGACTGACAGATCTGATCTGCAGATGATGACCATCTAGCGAGGTTGATTAGCCTTGCAGCTGCATTCAAAATGGATTCTAGTGTCGAGAGCCTGTGTTTGGGAAGACTGGTCAGGAGACTATTACAATAATCAATGCGGGAAATAATGAGAGCATGGATTAGAGTTTTTGCTGAATCTTGTGTAAGATATGGTTGTTGGTAATAATGTGTAATGGACATTACGGTGTGCTGCATAATGTGTAATGGGCATTACACTGTGTAATGGGCATAACGGTGTGCAGCATAATGTGTAATGGGCATTAGTGTGTAATAATGTGTAATGGGCATAACGGTGTGCAGCAAAATGTGTAATGGGCACTACGGTGTGTAATAATGTGTAATGGGCATTATGGTGTGTAATAATGTGTAACAGGCATTACGGTGTGTAATAATGTGTAATGGGCATAACAGATGTGTAATAATGTGTAATGGGCATTACAGTATATAATAATGTGAAATGGGCATTACGGTGTGTAATAATGTGTAATGGGCATTATGGTGTGTAATAATGTGTAACAGGCATTACGGTGTGTAATAATGTGTAATGTGCATAACAGATGTGTAATAATGTATAATGGGCATTACAGTATATAATAATGTGAAATGGGCATTACGGTGTGTAATAATAAGAATTTACTTACCGATAATTCTATTTCTCGTAGTCCGTAGTGGATGCTGGGAACTCCGTAAGGACCATGGGGAATAGCGGCTCCGCAGGAGACTGGGCACAAAGTAAAAGCTTTAGTACTACCTGGTGTGCACTGGCTCCTCCCCCTATGACCCTCCTCCAAGCCTCAGTTAGGATACTGTGCCCGGACGAGCGTACACAATATGGAAGGATTTTGAATCCCGGGTAAGACTCATACCAGCCACACCAATCACACCGTACAACCTGTGATCTGAACCCAGTTAACAGTATGATAACAGAGGAGCCTCTGGATAGATGGCTCGCAACAACAATAACCCGATTTAGTTAACAATAACTATGTACAAGTATTGCAGACAATCCGCACTTGGGATGGGCGCCCAGCATCCACTACGGACTACGAGAAATAGAATTATCGGTAAATAAATTCTTATTTTCTCTGACGTCCTAGTGGATGCTGGGAACTCCGTAAGGACCATGGGGATTATACCAAAGCTCCCAAACGGGCGGGAGAGTGCGGATGACTCTGCAGCACCGAATGAGAGAACTCCAGGTCCTCCTCAGCCAGGGAATCAAATTTGTAGAATTTTGCAAACGTGTTTGCCCCTGACCAAGTAGCAGCTCGGCAAAGTTGTAAAGCCGAGACCCCTCGGGCAGCCGCCCAAGACGAGCCCACCTTCCTTGTAGAGTGGGCATTTACAGATTTTGGCTGTGGCAGGCCTGCCACAGAATGTGCAAGCTGAATTGTACTACAAATCCAACGAGCAATCGTCTGCTTAGAAGCAGGAGCACCCAGCTTGTTGGGTGCATACAGAATAAACAGCGAGTCAGATTTTCTGACTCCAGCCGTCCTGGAAACATATATTTTCAGAGCCCTGACTACGTCCAGCAACTTGGAGTCCTCCAAGTCCCTAGTAGCCGCAGGCACCACAATAGGTTGGTTCATGTGAAAACCTGAAACCACCTTCGGGAGAAATTGAGGACGAGTCCTCAAATCTGCCCTATCTGAATGAAAAATTAGGTAAGGGCTTTTATATGATAAAGCCGCCAATTCTGAAACCCGCCTGGCTGAAGCCAGCGCTAACAGCATTACCACCTTCCATGTGAGATATTTCAAGTCCACAGTGGTAAGTGGTTCAAACCAATGTGATTTTAGGAAATCCAAAACCACATTGAGATCCCAAGGTGCCACTGGTGGCACAAAAGGAGGCTGTATATGCAGTACTCCCTTGACAAACGTCTGAACTTCCGGCACTGAAGCCAGTTCTTTCTGAAAGAAGATCGACAGGGCCGAAATTTGAACCTTAATGGATCCTAATTTTAGGCCCATAGACAGTCCTGCTTGCAGGAAATGTAAGAAACGACCCAGTTGGAATTCTTCTGTGGGGGCCTTCTTGGCCTCACACCACGCAACATATTTTCGCCAAATGCGGTGATAATGTTTCGCGGTTACATCGTTCCTGGCTTTGATCAGGGTAGGGATGACTTCATCTGGAATGCCTTTTTCCCTCAGGATCCGGCGTTCAACCACCATGCCGTCAAACGCAGCCGCGGTAAGTCTTGAAACAGACAAGGTCCCTGCTGGAGCAGGTCCTTTCTTAGAGGTAGAGGCCACGGATCCTCCATGAGCATCTCTTGCAGTTCCGGGTACCAAGTTCTTCTTGGCCAATCCGGAGCCACGAGTATAGTTCTTACTCCTCTCTTTCTTATGATTCTCAGTACTTTTGGTATGAGAGGCAGAGGAGGGAACACATACACCGACTGGTACACCCACGGTGTTACCAGAGCGTCCACCACTATTGCCTGAGGGTCCCTTGACCTTGCGCAATATCTGTCCAGTTTTTTGTTGAGACGGGACGCCATCATGTCCACTTTTGTTTTTTCCAACGGTTTACAATCCGTTGGAAGACTTCTGGGTGAAGTCCCCACTCCCCCGGGTGGAGGTCGTGTCTGCTGACCTAAAAATACTTTTACTTCTAAGCAGCTCAGGAGAGCCACCTAGATTGCACCCTTCTCGGCCGGGCACAAAATCTTAACTGGGGCTTGGAGGAGGGTCATAGGGGGAGGAGCCAGTGCACACCAGGTAGTACTAAAGCTTTTACTTTGTGCCCAGTCTTCTGCAGAGCCGCTATTCCCCATGGTCCTTACGGAGTTCCCAGCATCCACTAGGACGTCAGAGAAAATGTGTAATGGGCATTACGGTTGTAATAATGTGTAATGGGCATTATGGATGTGTAATAATGTGTAATGGGCATTACGGATGTGTAATAATGTGTGTAATGGGCATTATGGTGTGTAATAATGTGTAAGACATTACGGTGTGTAATAATGTGTAATGGGCATAACAAATGTGTAATAATGTGTAATGGGCATTACGGTGGGTAATAATGTGTAATGGGCATTACGGATGTGTAATGGGCATAACAGATGTGTAATAATGTGTAATGGGCATTACGGTGGGTAATAATGTGTAATGGGCATTACGGATGTGTAATGGGCATAACAGATGTGTAATAATGTGTAATGGGCATAACAAATGTGTAATAATGTGTAATGGGCATTACGGTGTGTAATAATGTGTAATGGGCATTACGGTGTGTAATGTGTAATGGGCATTACAATGTGTAATAATGTGTAATGGGCTTTACGGTGTACAATGATGTGTAATGGGCATTACGGTGTGTAATAATGTGTAATGGGCATTACGGTGTACAATGATGTGTAATGGGCATTACGGTGTGTAATAATGTGTAATGGGCATTACAATGTGTAATAATGTGTAATGGGCATTACGGTGTACAATGATGTGTAATGGGCATTACGGTGTGTAATAATGTGTAATGGGAATTACGGTGTACAATGATGTGTAATGGGCATTATGGTGTGTAATATGTAAGCGAGTCTAGATTTACCACACATAAATAACAACCAAAAGGAATAATAGACTGTGCAGGCAGCCCAACATTGACTATATTGGCGTCTAGTAGTCAATATCCGGTTCTGCGGCGCATCGCGCCATGTGTACACAGTCTTAGACATGTTGAGTACACAGTCCTCTGTACTGGACGGTCCTCGTTTTTTAAATGAATAATTAATTTTTTTCAAACCGGATTTTTAATTGTTTTAAAAAAATTCTTGTTGTTGCCCTTACCCTTGTCTCTTGCTCCAAGTGACCTATATTGAGGTCATTAGTACCACAGCGTTGGTTTCTTGACCTCTTTGTCCCGGACTTCTGATCATTGTGATCTATACACTTCTTGTGTTCCTTCTAAAAGCACTGTTCAGAAATCTGCACTTTATATTCTCTCCCCAATGTATGGTGGCAGCACTGATATTCTGTGGGATACGCCTGATTCCTCTACTGGTTACTGGTGGCATAGTCCTTGCTAAAAAGTCTCTTGTTCTCCTGATAGAGTCAATGAGTCCAGACAAGAATTGGTAAATTTCTTTGATTTTTTGTATCTAAAGTTTTTAAAAAAAAAATATATATTGTGTTGTTTTTCTTGTTTAATTAATGGTTGTTAATGCAAATGTCATTTTGTGTAATAATAATAATAATTTTATTTATATAGCGCTCTTTCTCCAATAGAACTCAAGGCGCTTAACAGATACATAGCATAATATAGTACAGAAAATAATGAAGTACATTTTCATAAAATACAGAAGCATGAAGATACTAAAAGAGACACTATGGAAATGCTTGAGTAAACAGGAAAGTCTTGAGTCTACTTTTGAAGGATTCTATAGTTGGGGCCTCTCGCACTGTGCGGGGAAGTGAGTTCCATAGAGTCGGTGCCGCATGACTAAAAGCTCGACCCCCAGATGAATTACGGTAGATTCTAGGTACTGCTAAAAGTCCTTCATCTACAGATCGCAGTAATCGAGTGTAACATATTTTTGTAAAAATCAGAGGGTCAGCCTGACGTTATGGAGCCACTGTATCACTTAATATTTGCTATTTCCCCCAAAACAGCCGGACCTCCCAAATGTAAGTAGAAGGGACTTCAGCAGGTATCTCCCATACCTTCGTACATGTACATCTCCAGGCAAGGGTCAGGTAAGTTTATTATTTAAATACAACAACCCTAATTCACCAATAAGTAAAATAAACAACATTTGAACAGACATAATTTATTTAAAACCAACAAATGATAAAACTATTTACACAGAGAGACCCCTCCATCCCCCGTAATATCATCCAACTATTCAAATGAGCTGTTAAAATCAGACACAGCCAAAATCACACCGGAAATCTTCTGTTTTTAAACAACTTTATTTCATATCTTTAATACACATTTTTGTCTAATTTTAAACTTCAAAAATACTTTACTCTGCACAACAGCCTATGGGGGTCATTCAGAGCCGCCCACAGCACAGTTTGTCAGTGGTGGCAAAATGCACATGTGCAGTGGCCGCGCGGACACACACATTGTGGTCGAATTTCTGAGGGATTAATTAGAAATAAGGAAGCATAATCATCATTAAGTCTAATTATCAACTGGTTCTGTGCGGGACCCATACACCTATTTACTACCTCCAGCAACCCCTGGTACTGCACTGCGGCCATCCGCCCTGTCTCCCTCCACTACTGACACCTACCCCATTACTGCCACCCGCCCTGTCCCCCCCACTGCTGCCACCACCCTGTCTCCCCCCACTACTGCCACCCGCCCTGTCCCCCCCCCCCCACTACTGACACCTAACCCGGCTCCCCCACTACTGCCACCCGCCCTGTCTCCCCCCAATACTACCACCCGCCCTGCCTCCCCCCACTACTGCCACCTCCCCTGTCTCCCCCCACTACTGCCACCCGCCCTGTCCCCCCCACTGCCACCACCCTGTCTTCCCCCACTACTGCCACCACCCTGTCTCCCCCACTACTGCCACCCAATCTGTCTCCACCAATACTGCCAGCCACACTGTCTTCTCCACTACTGCCAGCAACTGGCATCACCAACACCTGGAGCTCAGCAACCATTTAGGATTGGTACTGGGTTCTCAGTATCCAGCACAAGAGACAGGTCATCTGCATAGCAGTGGTAGATGAGGGCATGACATCTGATTATTTCAAAAGAAATTGATGCAGCTATAGGGCTTATTTAAATTACTGTTACCAATCAATAAATTCTGGCTGAATGAAAATGCAACACTTTAAGATGAACAATCAATAACTGATTTTTTTATTTTTTGTTTTCCACATAAAAAATAATATTAAACACAATGGTCACACGTATATATAATAACAAGTAAATAGAATCACATGTAGAAACATCCAATGGAAAAGTGCCGTATATCTAATGAATTGTGTGTAAGACTCTCCGAGAAAGCACCGAGGTGTGAAACCGGCTGGGGTTTATTCCTATCATCCTGCTCAGTCCGAGGACGGCCGGAGGCAGCCGCACCTATACTATTAGAGGCAAGTGACCCCTCCAGCATGAGACATGGACCACCAAAAGGGAATCATCACCTCTGCATTCCAGCAGCACCGCCTATGGTGAGACTACACTGGCTGCCGCAAACTAAATAAGTGACGGGCCCGTCATATAGCAGAGGAACAGAGCCGCTACTCAAACACCTCCGGCTCAGGAGAGAGAGAGCCGGGAGGTGATCACATTAAGACAGGATACATGCAATTCATCAGATATACCGCACTTTTCTATTGGATGCTTCTAAAAGTGATTCTATTTGCTTTTTATATTTACGTGTGACCATTGTGTTTAAAATAATTTTTTATGTGGAAAACAAAAAAATCGAGACATTGATTTTTCACCTTAAAGTGTTGCATCTTGATCCAGATAAAATGTATTGCTTGGTAACAGTAATGTAAATCAGCGCAATAGCCCCATTCATTTCTTTTGCATACATGGGAAGCTAGAGATCCGTTGAATTAGACCTTTAAGCGGCTACGTTTAAAATAAGTGTTCACACAAACACGACTGGGCTAATTCCTGCTACTACAATAATCTAGATATATAGTAATTTTTCTATATTCATATTAGCGCCTGAAAATTCCTTTTTAGTCTGTTTCACCCTGCAGTAGCATGTATATTGCAAAAAGCATAGGAGATAGGATAAGAACCTTGAAGAACGCATGGCAATGATAAGTATACTTCAGAAGATTAAAATGGTTCCTCATATGAGTGGTCTATTGTGTGCAACAAGAGATGATTTATTTCTCAGAGTATGGAAATGGCCTCTGACGTGTGTAACTTCTCTGATGTGTAACATGTTGTGATTTCTGTGTAAAACATTTCCCCACACTAAGAACATGGAAATGGCTTCTAACCTATGTGACTTCGCTGATGTGTAACAAGATGTGATTTGTGTGTAATACATTTCCCACACTCAGAGCAAGACATGAGAGTGTGACTTCTCATGTATAACGAGATGATTTGTATGGAAAACATTTCCCACGTTCAGAACATGGAAATGGCTTCTCACTTGTGTGACTTCTCTCATGTTTTATAAGAACTGATTTGTGTGCAAAACATTTCCCACACTCAGAACATAGAAATGGTTTCTCACCTGTGTGACTTCGCTGATGTCTAACCAGATGTGATTTCTGATAAAAACATTTCCCACACTCAAAGCAAGAACATGGCTTCTCACCTGTGTGACTTCTCTCATGTTTAATAAGATCTGATTTGAGTGCAAAACATTTCCCACACTCAGAACATGGAAATGGCTTCTCACCTGTGTGAGTTCTCTGATGTGTAGTAAGATCTGATTTCCGTGCAAAACATTTTGCACACTCAGAGCAAGAAAATGGCTTCTCACCTGTGTGACTTCTTTGATGTATAACAAGATGTGATTTACTTACACAACATTTACCACACTCAGTGCAAGAAAATAGATTTTCACCTGTGTGACTTCTCTTATGTATAACAAGTTCTGATTTCCGTGCAAAACCTTTCCCACACTCAGAACATGGAAATGGCCTCTCACCTGTGTGACTTCTCTTATGTATAACAAGATATGATTTGCATCCAAAACATTTCCCGCACTCAGAACATGGAAATGGATTCTCACCTGCATGACTTCGCTGATGTGTAACAAGTTGTGATTTCCGGGTAAAACATTTCCCGCACTCAGAGCAAGAAAATGGCTTCTCACCTGTGTGACTTCTCTGATGTGTAACAAGAGCTGATTTGTGTGCAAAACATTTCCCACACTCAGAACATGGAAATGGCTTCTCACCTGTGTGACTTCTCTGATGTGTAACAAGATGTGATTTTTGGGTAAAACATTTCCCACACTCAGAGCAAGAAAATAGATTCTCACCTGTGTGACTTCTCTTATGTATAACAAGTTCTGATTTGTGTGCAAAACATTTCCCACACTCAGAACATGTAAATGGCTTCTCACCTGTGTGACTTCGCTGATGTTTAACAAGATCTGATTTCCAGATAAAGCATTTCCCACACTCAGAGCAAGAAAATGGATTCTCACCTGTGTGACTTTGCTGATGTTTAACAAGATATGATTTCTGTGCAAAACATTTACCACACTCAGAACATGGAAAAGGCCTCTCACCTTTGTGCCTTCTCTGATGTCTAACAAGATATGATTTCTGTGCAAAACATTTCCCACACTCAGAACATCGAAATGGTAATGTACCTGTGTGACTTTTTTTATGTGTATCAAGAGTTGTTTTGTATGTAAAACACTTCCCACACTGAGAACAGGAAAATGGTTTCTCACCTGTATGTATTCTCTTATGTGTAACAAGACGTGATTTGCATGTAAAACATTTCCCACACTCAGAACATGAAAATGGCCTCTCCCCTGTATGTATTTTCTCATGTCTAAAAAGATCTGATTTCTGTGAAAAACATTTCCCACACTCAGAGCAAGAAAATGGCTTCTCACCTGTGTGAGTTCTCTCATGTTTAATAAGATCTGATTTGAGTGCAAAACATTTCCCACACTCAGAACATGAAAATGGCTTCACACCTGTGTGACTTCTCTGATGTGTAATATGACCTGATTTCTGTGTAGAGCATTTCCCACACTCAGAACATATCAGTGGCCTCTCACCTGTGTGTCTTCTTTGATATGTAACAAGAGCCGATTTGTATGTAAAACATTTCCCACACTCAGAACATATCAGTGGCCTTTCACCTGCCTTAGCTGGATGATGGGTAATAAGCTTTGTGTTCTGTGTAAAACATTTGGCATCTATAGACCAGGGAAACTCTGTATTTACTCTCAGAGCTGTAACAGATGCACCAATATCAGAGTGATCAGGAGAACATTTCCCAGGATCAGAGGCAACAGCTGATACAACTGGATGTATAATTGGGGTAATAGGGTGATCTCCTGGAGAATCCTGTCTACTGTCATTATCTTTTATGTCACAATCCGGGGATAACATTAGATGTCCTTCTGAGATATTCCTGCTTGTGTGTCCATCTGCTGGAAATAAAACACATTATGGAAATGTGACATTTTCTGTAAACAATATTAATCTTGTAAACAACAGGAGAAGACGACTCTCTGGGACACTTAATTAAAAATGTGTGTGTATAATAAAACATCATTTTTAATGAAGGCTTTATAATATTGCGTCTCAAACTATCATTGTGTCCACCCTCCTGAGAACACAATAACAAATGTAATATTATAATAAGACTTAGATATATCTCTCTCTTGTACTGGTAACTAACCATGAAGTATACATGAAGATACAGTCACTCACCAAGTCCTATGTCAGCACCAATGTAAAACAATGGATGGGGAACATATCGTATGAATTGGAGATTCTAGATGAACAATAACATCAGTCATATGAGCTGATGGATCAGAGAAATGTCTCCTAACATTACTCCTGGAAGCATTGGTAAGGTAGCATTAATTTGTGTGTGCTCATACGCTGGTAAGCCTGTACATGTGTTACTCACCCTTATATAAGGTATATTGCTACAGCAGAGTAGGTGTGGTACAAGGTACTTTACATGCAATACACCAGAGGTTCTCATACTCGGTCCTCGGAGGCCCACACAGTGCATGTTTTGCAGGTCTCCGCACAGAATCACAAGTCAAATAATTAGCTCCACCTGTGGACCTTTTAAAATGTGTCAGTGAGTAATTAATACACCTGTGCACCTGCTGGGTTACCTACAAAACATGCACTGTGTGGGTCCACGAGGACCAAGTTTGAGAACCTCTGCAATACACCATATAATACCCTGTAATCATCATCATCTGCTAGGTTATAATTAGAGATGTGCACCGGACATGGTTTTGTGTTTTGGTTTTGGATTCGGTTCCGCGGTCTTGTTTTGGATTCGGACGCGTTTTGGCAGAACCTCCCTTAAGAATTTTTGCCGGATTCAGGTGCGTTTTGGATTCGTGTGGGTTTTTTTTTTAAAACCCTCAAAAACAGTTTAATTCATAGAATATGGGGGTAATTTTGATCCTACAGTATTATTAACCTCAATAACCATAGTTTCCACTCATTTCCAGTCTATCCTGAACACCTCACAATATTATTTTTAGTCGTAAAATTTGCACCGAGGTTGCTGGATGACTAAGCTAAGCGACCCAAGTAGGCGGGACAAACACCGGGCCCATCTAGGAGTGGCACTGTAGTGTCAGACAGAATGGCACTTAAAAAAATAGTCCCCAAACAGCACATGATGCAAATAAATAAAAAAAGAGGTGCAAGATGGAATTGTCCTTGGGCCCTACCACCCACCCTTATGTTGTATAAACAGGACATGCACACTTTAACAAACCCATCATTTTAGCGACAGGGTCTGCCACACGACTGTGGCTGAAATGATTGGTTGGTTTGGGCCCCCACGAAAAAATAAGCAATCAATCTCTCCTTGCACAAACCGGCTCTACAGAGGCAACTCCTCGCTGACAAGGTGACCGGCTGCACTAAACACTCTTTTAGAGTACACACTGGAGGGGGGGGCAACTTAGGTAAAATAAAGCCAGTTTGTGCAAGGACCTCCAAATTGCCTCTTTTTCCTGCCAGTATACGTACGGACTGTCTGACATGCCTACAGTGATGCAGTCACTCATATAATCCTCCACCATTCTTTCAATGGTGACAGAATCATATGCAGTGACAGTAGACAACATGTCAGTAGTCGTTGGCAAGTCCTTCAGTCCGGACCAGATGCCAGCACTCGCTCCTGACTGCCCTGCATCACCGGCAGCGGGTGGTTTTGGAAATTTGATCCTTTTCCTAGCAGCCCCAGTTGCGGGAGAAAATGAAGGAGGAGCTGTTGGCGGGTCACGTTCCACTTGACTTGAAAAGTGTCTCACTAGCAGGTCTTTGAACGTCTGCAGACTTGTGTCTGCCGGAAAGAGAGATACAACATAGGCTGTAAACCTAGGATCGAGCACGGTGGCCAAAATGTAGTGCTCTGATTTCAACAGATTGACCACCCGTGAATCCTGGTTAAGCGAATGAAGGGCTCCATCCACAAGTCCCACATGCCTAGCGGAATCACTCCGTTTTAGCTCCTTCAGTCTCTCCAGCTGCTTCTGCAAAAGCCTGATGGGGGAATGACCTGACTTAGGCTGGCAGTGTCTGAACGGACTTCACTTGTGGCAAGTTCAAAGGATTGGAGAACCTTGCACAACGTTGAAATCATTCTCAATTGCACTTGAGTCAGGTGCATTCCCCCTTCTTTGCCTGTATCATAGGCAGATGTACATGCTTGAATGGCCTTTTGCTGCTCCTCCATCCTCTGAAGCATATAGAGGGTTGAATTCCACCTCGTTACCACCTCTTGCTTCAGCCGATGGCGGGGCACGTTCAGGAGTGTTTGCTGGTGCTCCAGTCTTCGGCACGAGGTGGCTGAATACCGAAAGTGGCCCGCAATTCTTTGGGCCACCGACAGCATGCCACTGTCAGTTTTTTTTAAATTCTGCACCACCAAATTCATTGTGTGTGCAAAAATAAGATTTTACTTACCGGTAAATCTATTTCTCGTAGTCCGTAGAGGATGTTGGGGACTCCGTAAGGACCTTGGGATAGACGGGCTCCACAGGAGACATGGGCACTTTAAGAAAGAATTTAGTTCCTGGTGTGCACTGGCTCCTCCTTCTATGCCCCTCCTCCAGACCTCAGTTAGAGAAACTGTGCCCAGAGGAGCTGACAGTACGAGGAAAGGATTTTTGTTAATCCAAGGGCAAGATTCATACCAGCCACACCAATCACACTGTATAACCTGTGATAACATCCCAGTTAACAGTATGAAAACAACATATCATCAGTTCAAGACAGATGCAACAATAACGTAACCCTTATTGAAGCAATAACTATATATAAGTATTGCAGAAGAAGTCCGCACTTGGGACGGGCGCCCAGTATCCTCTACGGACTACGAGAAATAGATTTACCGGTAAGTAAAATCTTATTTTCTCTAACGTACTAGAGGATGCTGGGGACTCCGTAAGGACCATGGGGATTATTCCAAAGCTCCCAAACGGGCGGGAGAGTGCGGATGACTCTGCAGCACCGATTGAGCAAACAGGAGGTCCTCCTCAGCCAGGGTATCAAACCTATAGAATTTTGCAAAAGTGTTTGAACCCAAGTAGCAGCTCGACACAGCTGCAGTACCGCCCCCCCCCCCCTCCCGGACAGCTGCCCAAGAAGAGCCCACCTTCCTAGTGGAATGGGCCTTGACCGAATTCGGTAACGGCAAGCCAGCCGTAGAATGCGCTTGCTGAATCGTGTTACAGATCCAGCGAGCAATAGTTTGCTTTGAAGCAGGAGCACCAATCTTGTTGGATGCATACAGGACAAACAGAGACTCCGTTTTCCTGACCCTAGCCGTCCTGGCCACGTAAATTTTCAAAGTCCTGACTACATCGAGTAACTCGGAATCCTCCAAGTCACGTGTAGCCACAGGCACCACAACAGGTTGGTTCATATGAAAAGATGATACCACCTTTGGCAGAAATTGTGGACCGGTCCGCAATTCCGCTCTATCCATGTGGAAAACCAGATAGGGGCTTTAATGCGACAAATCCGCTAATTCTGACACACGCCTAGCTGAAGCCAAGGCTAACACCATGACCACCTTCCACGTGAGATATTTTAACTCCACCGTTTTAAGTGGTTCACACCAGTGTGACTTTGGAAACTTAGCACCACGTTAAGATCCCAGGGTGCCACCGGAGGCACAAAAGGAGGCTGAATATGTAGTACTCCTTTTACAAATGTCTGAACTTCTGGAAGAGAAGCCAACTCCTTTTGAAAGAAAATGGGTAAGGCAGAAATCTGTAACTTAATGGAGCCTAATTTTAGGCCCAAATTCACTCCGGACTGTAGGAAGTGAAGAAAACGTCCAGCTGGAATTCCTCCGTAGGAGCATTCCTGGCCTCACACCAAGAAACATATTTTCGCCATATATGGTGATAATGTTTAGATGTCACGTCCTTCCTAGCTTTAATCAGCGTAGGAATGACCTCATCCGGAATGCCTTTCTCTGCTAGGATCCGGCGTTCAACCGCCATGCCGTCAAACGCAGCAGCGGTAAGTCTTGGAACAGACACGGCCCCTGTTGCAACAGGTCCTGTCTTAGAGGAAGAGGCCACGGTTCGTCTGTGAGCATTTCTTGCAGATCTGGATACCAAGTCCCTCGTGGTCAATATGGAACAATGAGGATTGTTCTCACTCCTCTTTTTCTTATTATCCTCAGCACCTTGGGTATGAGAGGAAGAGGAGGAAATACATAGACCGACTGGAACACCCACGGTGTCACCAGGGCGTTTACAGCTTCTGCCTGCGGGTCTCTTGACCTGGCGCAATACCTCTGTAGCTTTTTGTTGAAGCGGGATGCCATCATGTCCACCTGTGGCAGTTCCCACCGACTTGTACTCTGTGCGAAGACTTCTTGATGAAGTCCCCACTCTCCCAGGTGGAGGTCGTGTCTGATAAGGAAGTCTGCTTCCCAGTTGTCCACTCCCGGAATGAACACTGCTGACAGTGCGCTGACATGATTCTCCGCCCAGTGAAGAATTCTGTCGGCTTCCGCCATCGCCACTCTGCTCCTTGTGCCGCCTTGGCGGTTTACATGAGCCACTGCGGTGATGTTGTCTGACTGGATCAGAACCAGTTGGTCGCAAAGCAAGGGCTCCGCTTGACGCAGGGCGTTGTATATGGCCCTTAGTTCCAGGATGTTGATGTGAAGGCAAGTCTCTTGACTTGACCACAGACCTTGGAAATTTCTTCCCTGTGTGACTGCTCCCCAACCTCGGAGGCTTTCGTCCGTGGTCACCAGGACCCAGTCCTGAACGCTGAATCTGCGGCCCTCGAGAAGGTGAGTACTCTGCAGCCACCATAGCAGTGACACACTGGCCCTGGGGGACAGGTTGATTAACCGATGCATGTGAAGATGTGACCCGGACCACTTGTCCAGTAAGTCCCATTGGAAAGTCCTCGCATGGAACCTGCCGAAGGGAATGGCCTCGTATGATGCCACCATCTTTCCCAGGCCTCGAGTTCAGTGATGCACAGACACCTGTTTTGGTTTCAATAGGTTCCTGACCAGGGTCATGAGTTCCTGGGCTTTTTCTATCGGGAGATAAACCCTTTTCTGGTCTGTGTCCAGAATCATGCCCAAGAAAGGCAGACGAGTCGTAGGAACCAACTGCGACTTTCGAATATTGAGAATCCAGCCGTGTTGTCATAACACCTCCAGTGAAAGTGATACGCTGTTCAGCAACTGCTCTCTTGATCTCGCTTTTATGAGGAGATCGTCAAAGTACGGGATAATTGTGACACCTTGCTTCCGCAGGAGCACCATCATTTCCGCCATTACCTTGGTGAATATTCTCGGTGCCGTGGAGAGACCAAACGGCAACGTCTGAAATTGGTAATGACAATCCTGTACCGCAAATCTCAGGTACGCCTGATGAGGTGGATAAATGGGGACATGAAGGTATGCATCCTTTATGTCCAGAGACACCATAAAATCCCCCCCTTCCAGGCTTGCGATGACCGCTCTTAACGATTCCATCTTGAACTTGAACCTTTTGAGGGATAGGTTCAGGGATTTTAAATTCAATATGGGTCTGACCGAACCGTCCGGTTTTGGGACTACAAACATGGTCCAATAATAACCCCTTCCTTGTTGAAGGAGGGTACCCTTGACCACCACCTGTTGAAGATACAATTTGAGAATTGCTTTTAACACTATTTCCCTCTCTTGGGGGGAAACTGGTAGGGCCGATTTGAAATATCGGTGAGGGGGCATCTCTTCGAATTCCAACTTGTAGCCCTGAGACACAATTTCTATTGCCCAGGGATCCACCTGGGAGTGAACCCACATGTGGCTGAAATTTCGAAGACGTGCCCCCACCGGACCCAGCTCCGCCATTGGAGCCCCAGCGTCATGCGGTGGATTTTGTAGAGGCCGGGGAGGACTTCTGTTCCTGGGAACTAGCTGCGTTGTGCAGCTTCTTTCCTCTGCCTCTACCTCTGGCAAGAAAGGACGCACCTCGGACTTTCTTGTTTCTATGTGATCGAAAGGACTGGATTTGAAAATGCGGTGCTCTCTTAGGCTGTGAGGGAATATAAGGCAAAAAATGTGACTTTCCAGCTGTAGCTGTGGAGACCAGGTCCGAGAGACCCTCCCCGAACAATTCCTCACCCTTATAAGGTAAAACTTCCATATGCCTTTTTGAGTCGGCATCACCTGTCCATTGCCGAGTCCACAGGACCCTTCTGGCAGAAATCGACATAGCGTTTATTCTAGAACCCAGAAGACTAATGTCTCTTTGAGCATCTCTCATATATAGGACAGCGTCTTTAATATGCCCCAGGGTCAATAACACAGTATCCTTATCTACGGTATCAAGCTCCTCAGATAAGGTATCCGTCCATGCTGCCACAGCACTACACACCCAGGCCGACGCGATTGCCGGCCTTAGTAAGGTACCCGAATGTGTATAAATGGACTTTAGGGTAACCTCCTGCTTGCGATCAGCAGCATCTTTGAGGGTAGCCGTATCCTGGGACAGCAGGGCTACCTTCTTGGTTAAGCGTGTTAATGCTTTGTCCACCCTAGGGGAGGATTCCCATCGTAACCTGTCCATAGTCGGGAAAGGATACGCCATAAGAATCCGTTTGGAAATCTGCAGTTTTTTATCTGGAGATTCCCAAGCCTTTTCACATAACTCATTCAGTTCGTGTGAGGGGGGAAAGGTTACCTCAGGCTTCTTTCCCTTATACATATGCACCCTCGTGTCAGGGACAGGGGTTTCCTCAGTGATGTGCAAAACCTCTTTTATTGCTATAATCATATATCGAAGAGACTTAGCCAATTTTGGCTGTAACTTTGCATCATCGTCAGAATCCGTGTCGGTATCTGTGTCAACAATTTGGGATAGTGGGCACTTTTGAGACCCTGACGGTCCCTGCAACATAGGGTCAGGCACGGGTTGAGACCCTGACTGCCCCAATGCCTCAGCCTTGTCAAATCTTTTATGCAAGGAATTAACATTTTCATTTAAAACCTTCCACATATCCATCTAATCAGGTATCGGCGCCGTCGGCGGATACACCACATTCATTTGCTCCTGCTCCTCTCCCACATAGCCTTCTTCATCAGACATGTCGACACAAGCGTACCGACACACCACACACACAGGGAATGCTCTTTCTGGAGACAGTTCCCCCACCAGGCCCTTTGGAGAGACAGAGAGAGAGAGTATGCCAGCACACACCCCAGCGCTATAAATCCCAGGAATAACACAGTAACTTAATGTTAACCCAGTAGCTGCTGCAAGTATAGTTTTTTTTGGCGCCTAATTATGTGCCCACCCTCTCTTTCCAACCCTCTTCAACCGTGTATCAGCAGGGGAGAGCCTGGGGAGCTTCCTCGACGGCAGGCTTCTGTCCTGCTTAAACTGTACTTTTTTGGCGGGGGCTCATACATATATACAGTTCCCAGCTGTATATATGTGCACTTTTGCCAATATGAGGTCCCCAATGCTGCCCAGGGCGCCCCCCCCCCCGCGCGCCCTGCACTCTTACAGTGACCGGAGTATGTGAGGAGTGTGGAGCAATGGAGCACAGCTGCAGTGCTGTGCATTACCTCTCGTGAAGATCATGAAGTCTTCTGACGCCTGTGAAGTCTTCTTTGCTTCTCATACTCACCCGGCTTCAATCTTCCGGCTCTGCGAGGGGGACGGCGGCGCGGCTCTGGGACCGGACGGCGAGGGTGAGATCCTGCTTACCGATCCATCTGGAGCTAATGGTGTCCAGTAGCCTAAGAAGCAGGACCTAGCCTCAGAGAGTAGGGCTGCTTCTCTCCACTCAGTCCCACGATGCAGGGAGTCTGTTGTCAGCAGAGCTCCCTAAAAATAAAAAAACAAACTAAAATACTTTCTAACAGCAAACTCAGGAGAGCTCACTGAAAATCACCCAGCTCGTCTGGGCACAGTATCAAACTGAGGTCTGGAGGAGGAGCATAGAGGGAGGAGCCAGTGCACACCAGAACCTAAATTCTTTCTTAATGTGCCCATGTCACCTGCGGAGCCCGTCTATCCCATGGTCCTTACGGAGTCCCCAGCATCCTCTAGGACGTTAGAGAAACATGGGACGTGCTGGAATTTGGCCACATGTAATGCACGCACAATATCCCCAGGAGAGTCCAATTGGGGTAAGACAATCTGCTGATGATGTTCCTCAGTTTCCGTAAGAGGTTGACAGCTGAGTGCCTCTTATGGAAAGCGGTGATACAAAGCGTAGCCTGCCTAGGAACGAGTTGGCGTTTGCAAGATGATGCTACTGGTGCCGCCGCTGCTGTTCCTGCTGCGGGAGGCAATACATCTACCCAGTGGGCTGTCACAGTCATATAGTCCTTAGTCTGCCCTGCTCCACTTGTCCACATATCCGTGGTTAAGAGGACACTGGGTACAACTGCATTTTTTAGGACACTGGTGACTCTTTTTCTGACATCTGTGTACATTCTCAGTATCGCCTGCCTAGGGGAGTGGAACCTAGATGGTATTTGGTACCGGGGACACGTTACCTCAAGAAATTCCCTAAGTCCCTGTGAACTAACGGCGGATACCAGACGCACATCTAACACCAACATAGTTGTCAAGGCCTGAGTTATCCGCTTTGCAATAGGATGACTGCTGTGATATTTAATCTTCCTCGCAAAGGACTGTTGGACAGTCAATTGCTTACTGGAAGTAGTACAAGTAGTCTTCCGACTTCCCCTCTGGGATGACGATCGACTCCCAGCAGCAACAACAGCAGCGCCAGCAGCAGTAGGCGTTCCACTCAAGGATGCATCGGAGGAATCCCAGTTAGTAGAGGACTCGTCAGTCTTGCCAGTGACATGGCCTGCAGGACTATTGGCTTTCCTGTCTAAGGAGGAAATTGACATTGAGGGAGTTGGTGGGGTGGTTTGCAGGAGCTTGGGTACAAGAGGTAGAAGGGATTTAGTTGTCAGTGGACTGATTCCGCTGACACCAAAAGTTTTTGAACTTGTCACTGACTTCTGATGAATGCGCTCCAGGTGGCGTATAAGGGAGGATGTTCCTAGGTGGTTAACATCCTTACTCCTACTTATTACAGCTTGGCAAAGGCAACAAACGGCTTGACACCTGTTGTCCGCATTTCTGTTAAAATAATTCCACACCGAAAAGGTGATTTTTTTTTTGTCTTTTGACCAGGCATGTCAATGGCCATATTCATCCCACGGACAACAGGTGTCTCCCTGGGTGCCTGACTTAAACAAACCACCTCACCTTCAGAATCCTCCTAGACAATTTCCTCCTCAGCGCCAGCAACACCAATACCCTCATCCTGGTGTACTTCAACAGTGACATCTTCAATTTGAATATCAGGAACTGGACTGTGGGTGCTCCTTCCAGGATGGGGGCGTGCAAATGGTGGAAGGCGCAAGCTCTTCCCGTCCAGTGTTGGGAAGGTCAGGCATAGCAACCAACACAATTGGACTTTCCTTGGGGATTTGTGATTTAGAAGAATGCACAGTTCAGCACTGACAGGATACCAGAAGTGACACGGAGCAGCTAGATACAGCAATGGGCTACTGTACTGTAGTACTATACTGGTGGTCACCACAATGCAGCACTGACACTGAGCACAGATATTGAGCTTTTCAGGCAGAGAAAGTAGCCACGTCCTCTCCACTCAATCTACAATGCACGAGTGAAAATAGCGGCGACACGCGGTTCTTTATATTGAATCCGAATATCGCGAGAATCCGTCAGCGGGATGATGACGTTTTGCCTTGTTTGGGTTAACCGAGCAAGGCGGGAAGAACCAAGGTTGCCTCGGACCCGTGTAAACCACGTGAAGTTCGGGGGGGTTCGGATCTCAACGAACCGAACCTGCTCATCTCTAGTTATAATCCACTTTTACACCCCCATCATCAGTGTCTTAACTGTATTCTCTCAATAGTAATAAGGATGATGTGTGTACGGTAAGTATGATAATAAGATTTATGGTAGACTTACCATGGTTAAATCTCTTTCTGCGAGGTACATTGGGTTCCACAGGGAAACATCGAGGTGTAAAGATTGATCTTGATCCAGGCACCAACAGGCTAAAGCTTTAGACTGTCCCAAGATGCATTGCAGGGCCTCTTCTATATCCCCGCCTCCAGGCACTGGAGTTTTGTTAACCAGTCCTATGTAAAAGCAGGAAAAGGAAAAGGCAGATGTTAGTCACATAGAGCCACGTCCTCTATGTGACCAGCGCCTAATGCCACACAAGCCCAAAGAAGATAAATGCGTCAGGATGGGCGCCTTGTGGAACCCAGTGTACCTCGCAGAAAGAGATTTAACCATAGTAAGTCTACCATAAATCTCCTTTTCTGCAGCAGGGTACACTGTGTTCCACAGGGAAATATCGAGGATGTTCTAAAGCAGTTCCTCAAGGGAGGGGAAGCACCTTAGCGGGAGGGGAAGCATCCTGGGAGGCGGAAGTATCAAAGGCATAGAACCTAATAAACGTGTTCACTGAAGACCACGTAGCCACCTTACACAATTGTTCTGCGGTTGCGCCACGGCTGGCCGCCCAATAAGGTCCAATAGACTGAGTAGAATGGGCCTAAATAGCAGCAGGAGCTGGGAGTTTAGCCTGCGCATAAGCTTGTGCAATCACCATTGTAATCCATCTGGCCAAGGTTTGCTTGTTTGCAGGCCAGCCACGTTTGTGGTAACCAAACAGTACAAACAGGGTATCTGACCTGCTGATGGAGGCAGTCCACATATATACAGAGAGCCTGTACCACATCCAAAGACCGTTCTTTGGAAATTAATCCAGAAGAGTTGAAGGCCGGAATCACAATCTCTTAGTTAAGGTGGAAAGATGACACCACCTTAGGTAGATAACCTGGGCGAGTTCGAAGAACTGCACGGTAATTATGAAAAATCAAAAAGGGTGGACGACAAGACAAAGCTCCTAAGTCGGACACCCGTCTAGCAGAGGCAATAGCCAGCAGAAACAGGACCTTGGCTGTGAGCTATTTAAGGTCCACTGAGTCAAGAGGTTAAAATGGGTATTCTTGCATGGCCTTCAAGACAAAAGACAAATCCCATGGAGCCACAGGAGGGACATAGGGAGGTTGGATTCGCAAGAAAGCCCTGAGTGAAGGTATTAACATCAGGTATAGATGCAATTTTTCTCTGAATCCACACCGACCAGGCAGATATGTGAACCTTGAGGGAGGCCAGACGAAATCCTAAATCTAGACCTTGTTGCAAAAAAGCCAGAAGTCTGGAAGTACTAAACCTGTAAGCATTGAAATTCATAGCAGTACACCAGGTGAAGTAAGAATTCCAGACCCTATAATAAATCCGTGCAGAAGCCGGTTTGCGGGCCTTTAGCATAGCTTGGATAACCGCCACGGAGAATCCTTTGGCCCCCAGGAGTGAAGCTTCAAGAGCCACACCGTCAAAGCCAGTCTGGCCAGGTCCAGGTAGACACAAGGGCCCTGAACGAGGAGGTATGCGCGATGAGGAAGTAGAATAGAACCAATGCCGTCTGGGCCACGCTGGAGCGACTAGAAGTAGTATTCCTCCTTCTTACTTGAACTTCCATAATACCCTGGGCAGGAGTGACACTGGAGGGAACACGTAGGGCAGCCGAAAATAAGAATTTACTTACCGATAATTCTATTTCTCGGAGTCCGTAGTGGATGCTGGGGTTCCTGAAAGGACCATGGGGAATAGCGGCTCCGCAGGAGACAGGGCACAAAAGTAAAGCTTTTCCAGATCAGGTGGTGTGCACTGGCTCCTCCCCCTATGACCCTCCTCCAGACTCCAGTTAGGTACTGTGCCCGGACGAGCGTACACAATAAGGGAGGATTTTGAATCCCGGGTAAGACTCATACCAGCCACACCAATCACACCGTACAACTTGTGATCTAAACCCAGTTAACAGTATGATAACAGAGGAGCCTCTGAAAGATGGCTCCCTAAACAATAACCCGAATTAGTTAACAATAACTATGTACAAGTATTGCAGATAATCCGCACTTGGGATGGGCGCCCAGCATCCACTACGGACTCCGAGAAATAGAATTATCGGTAAGTAAATTCTTATTTTCTCTATCGTCCTAGTGGATGCTGGGGTTCCTGAAAGGACCATGGGGATTATACCAAAGCTCCCAAACGGGCGGGAGAGTGCGGATGACTCTGCAGCACCGAATGAGAGAACTCCAGGTCCTCTTTTGCCAGGGTATCAAATTTGTAGAATTTTACAAACGTGTTTTCCCCCGACCACGTAGCTGCTCGGCAGAGTTGTAATGCCGAGACCCCTCGGGCAGCCGCCCAAGATGAGCCCACCTTCCTTGTGGAATGGGCCTTAACAGATTTAGGCTGTGGCAGGCCTGCCACAGAATGTGCAAGTTGAATTGTGCTACAAATCCAACGAGCAATCGACTGCTTAGAAGCAGGAGCACCCAACTTGTTGGGTGCATACAGAATAAACAGCGAATCAGATTTTCTGACTCCAGCCGTCCTTGAAATGTATATTTTTAAAGCTCTGACAACGTCCAACAACTTGGAATCCTCCAAGTCGCTTGTAGCCGCAGGCACTACAATAGGCTGGTTCAGGTGAAACGCTGATACCACCTTAGGAAGGAAGTGCGGACGCGTCCGCAGTTCTGCCCTATCCGAATGGAAAATTAGATAAGGGCTTTTATAAGATAAAGCCGCCAGTTCAGATACTCTCCTGGCTGAAGCCAGGGCCAGTAGCATGGTCACTTTCCATGTGAGATATTTCAAATCCACCTTTTTCAGTGGTTCAAACCAATGGGATTTGAGGAAATCTAAAACTACATTTAGATCCCACGGTGCCACCGGAGGCACCACAGGAGGCTGTATATGCAGTACTCCTTTAACAAAAGTCTGGACCTCAGGAACTGAGGCCAATTCTTTTTGGAAGAATATTGACAGGGCCGAAATTTGAACCTTAATAGATCCCAATTTGAGACCCATAGACAATCCTGATTGCAGGAAATGTAGGAATCGACCCAGTTGAAATTCCTCCGTCGGAGCACTCCGATCCTCGCACCACGCAACATATTTCCGCCAAATGCGGTGATAATGCTTCGCGGTAACTTCCTTTCTTGCTTTTATCAAAGTAGGAATGACTTCTTCCGGAATGCCTTTTCCCTTTAGGATCTGGCGTTCAACCGCCATGCCGTCAAACGCAGCCGCGGTAAGTCTTGAAATAGACAGGGACCCTGCTGCAGCAGGTCCCTTCTCAGAGGTAGAGGCCACGGATCGTCCGTGACCATCTCTTGAAGTTCCGGGTACCAAGTCCTTCTTGGCCAATCCGGAGCCACTAGTATCGTTCTTACTCCTCTTCGCCGTATAATCCTCAATACCTTTGGTATGAGAGGCAGAGGAGGAAACACATACACCGACTGGTACACCCAAGGTGTTACCAGCGCGTCCACAGCTATTGCCTGCGGATCTCTTGACCTGGCGCAATACCTGTCCAGTTTTTTGTTGAGGCGAGACGCCATCATGTCCACCATAGGTCTTTCCCAATGGTTTACTAGCATGTGGAAAACTTCTGGATGAAGTCCCCACTCTCCCGGGTGAAGGTCGTGTCTGCTGAGGAAGTCTGCTTCCCAGTTGTCCACTCCCGGAATGAACACTGCTGACAGTGCTATCACATGATTCTCCGCCCAGCGAAGAATCCTCGCAGCTTCTGCCATTGCACTCCTGCTTCTTGTACCGCCCTGTCTGTTTACATGGGCGACTGCCGTGATGTTGTCTGACTGGATCAACACCGGTTTTCCTTGAAGCAGAGGTTCTGCCTGGCTTAGAGCATTGTAGATTGCTCTTAGTTCCAGAATGTTTATGTGAAGAGACTTTTCCAGGCTCGTCCACACACCCTGGAAGTTTCTTCCTTGGGTGACTGCTCCCCAGCCTCTGAGGCTGGCGTCCGTGGTCACCAGGATCCAATCCTGTATGCCGAATCTGCGGCCCTCCAATAGATGAGCACTCCGCAACCACCACAGAAGAGATACCCTTGTCCTTGGCGACAGGGTTATCCGCAGGTGCATCTGAAGATGCGACCCTGACCATTTGTCCAACAGATCCCTTTGGAAAATCCTTGCGTGGAATCTGCCGAATGGAATTGCTTCGTAAGAAGCCACCATTTTTCCCAGGACTCTTGTGCATTGATGTACAGACACCTTTCCTGGTTTTAAGAGGTTCCTGACCAGGTCGGATAACTCCTTGGCTTTTTCTTCGGGTAGAAAAACCTTTTTCTGAACCGTGTCCAGAATCATCCCCAGGAACAGCAGACGAGTCGTCGGCATTAACTGGGATTTTGGAATATTCAGAATCCATCCGTGCTGTTTTAGCACCTCTTGAGATAGTGCTAATGCCATCTCTAGCTGTTCTCTGGACTTTGCCCTTATTAGGAGATCGTCCAAGTATGGGATAATTAATACGCCTTTTCTTCGAAGAAGAATCATCATCTCGGCCATTACCTTTGTAAAGATCCGAGGTGCCGTGGACAAACCAAACGGCAGCGTCTGAAACTGATAGTGACAGTTTTGTACAACGAACCTGAGGTACCCCTGGTGTGAGGGGTAAATCGGAACGTGGAGATACGCATCCTTGATGTCCAAGGATACCATAAAATCCCCTTCTTCCAGGTTCGCTATCACTGCTCTGAGTGACTCCATCTTGAACTTGAACCTCTTTATGTACAGGTTCAAGGACTTCAGATTTAGAATAGGCCTTACCGAGCCATCCGGCTTCGGTACCACAAATAGAGTGGAATAATACCCCTTCCCTTGTTGTAGAAGAGGTACCTTGACTATCACCTGCTGAGAGTACAGCTTGTGAATGGCTTCCAAAACCGTCTCCCTTTCGGAGGGGGACGTTGGTAAAGCAGACTTCAGGAAACGGCGAGGTGGATCTGTCTCTAATTCCAACCTGTACCCCTGAGATATTATCTGCAGGATCCAGGGATCTACCTGCGAGTGAGCCCACTGCGCGCTGTAATTTTTGAGACGACCGCCCACCGCCCCCGAGTCCGCTTGAGAAGCCCCAGCGTCATGCTGAGGCTTTTGTAGAAGCCGGGGAGGGCTTCTGTTCCTGGGAAGGAGCTGCCTGTTGCTGTCTCTTCCCTCGTCCTCTGCCTCGTGGCAGATATGAATATCCCTTTGCTCTCTTATTTTTAAAGGAACGAAAGGGCTGCGGTTGAAAAGTCGGTGTCTTTTTCTGTTGGGGAGTGACTTGAGGTAAAAAGGTGGATTTCCCGGCTGTAGCCGTGGCCACCAAATCTGATAGACCGACTCCAAATAACTCCTCCCCTTTATACGGCAAAACTTCCATATGCCGTTTTGAATCCGCATCGCCTGTCCACTGTCGCGTCCATAAACCTCTTCTGGCCGAAATGGACATAGCACTTACCCGTGATGCCAGTGTGCAGATATCCCTCTGTGCATCACGCATATAAAGAAATGCATCCTTTATTTGTTCTAACGACAGTAAAATATTGTCCCTATCCAGGGTATCAATATTTTCGATCAGGGACTCTGACCAAACTACCCCAGCACTGCACATCCAGGCAGTCGCTATAGCTGGTCGTAGTATAACACCTGCATGTGTGTATATACTCTTTTGGATATTTTCCAGCCTCCTATCTGCTGGATCTTTAAGTGCGGCCGTCTCAGGAGAGGGTAACGCCACTTGTTTAGATAAGCGTGTGAGCGCCTTGTCCACCCTAGGAGGTGTTTCCCAGCGCGCCCTAACCTCTGGCGGGAAAGGGTATAATGCCAATAACTTCTTTGAAATTAGCACCTTTTTATCGGGGGCAACCCACGCTTCATCACACACGTCATTTAATTCTTCTGATTCAGGAAAAATTATAGGTAGTTTTTTCACACCCCACATAATACCCTGTTTAGTGGTACCTGTAGTATCAGCTAAGTGTAACGCCTCCTTCATTGCCAAAATCATATAACGTGTGGCCCTACTGGAAAATACGGTTGATTCGTCACCGTCACCACTGGAATCAGTGCCTGTGTCTGGGTCTGTGTCGACCGACTGAGGCAAAGGGCGTTTTACAGCCCCTGACGGTGTTTGAGGCGCCTGGACAGGCACTAATTGATTGTCCGGCCGCCTCATGACGCTATCCCGTAATTCCACAAATAATGGCATCCATTCTGGTGTCGACCCCCTAGGAGGTGACATCCCCATATTTGGCAATTGCTCCGCCTCCACACCAATATCGTCCTCATACATGTCGACACACACGTACCGACACACAGCAGACACACAGGGAATGCTCTTTAACGAAGACAGGACCCACTAGCCCTTTGGGGAGACAGAGGGAGAGTCTGCCAGCACACACCAAAAGCGCTATATATGACAGGGATAGCCTTATAATAAGTGCTCCCTTATAGCTGCTTTATATATCAAATATTGCCACTATATTTGCCCCCCCTCTCTGTTTTACCCTGTTTCTGTAGTGCAGTGCAGGGGAGAGACCTGGGAGCCGTCCTGACCAGCGGAGCTGTGAGAGGAAATGGCGCCGTGTGCTGAGGAGATAGGCCCCGCCCCTTTTTCGGCGGGCTCGTCTCCCGCTATTTAGTGAATCCAGGCAGGGGTTAAATATCTCCATATAGCCTCTGGGGGCTATATGTGAGGTATTTTTAGCCTTTATATAGGTTTACATTTGCCTCCCAGGGCGCCCCCCCCCAGCGCCCTGCACCCTCAGTGACTGCGTGTGAAGTGTGCTGAGAGGAAAATGGCGCACAGCTGCAGTGCTGTGCGCTACCTTTAGAAGACTGCAAGAGTCTTCAGCCGCCGATTCTGGACCTCTTCTTACTTCAGCATCTGCAAGGGGGCCGGCGGCGCGGCTCCGGTGACCATCCAGGCTGTACCTGTGATCGTCCCTCTGGAGCTGATGTCCAGTAGCCAAGAAGCCAATCCATCCTGCACGCAGGTGAGTTCACTTCTTCTCCCCTCAGTCCCTCGTTGCAGTGATCCTGTTGCCAGCAGGACTCACTGTAAAATAAAAAACCTAAGCTAAACTTTTTCTAAGCAGCTCTTTAGGAGAGCCACCCAGATTGCACCCTTCTCGGCCGGGCACAAAAATCTAACTGGAGTCTGGAGGAGGGTCATAGGGGGAGGAGCCAGTGCACACCACCTGATCTGGAAAAGCTTTACTTTTGTGCCCTGTCTCCTGCGGAGCCGCTATTCCCCATGGTCCTTTCAGGAACCCCAGCATCCACTAGGACGATAGAGAAAATAGGATTTTAATTACCTACCGGTAAATCCTTTTCTCGTAGTCCGTAGAGGATGCTTTACATTAGTATCATGGGGTATAGACGGGTTCACTAGGAGTCACTGGAACTTTAAGAGTTTGAGAGTGTGGGCTGGCTCCTCCCTCTATGCCCCTCCTACCAGACTCAGTCTAGAAACTGTGCACGAGGAGATGGACAACTTTGAGAGAAGGATTTTACAAAGATAGTGGCGAGATTCACACCAGCTCACACATACAAAACAAACAAAGCTAACTAGCTTGAAACATCAGCAATGGCTGAACAATATTACATAACCAAGTAACAAAACAGTACTAAACCGAGAACTAAGCAGTACTGAAGTAACCACTGCAGAATTACAAAGCGGTGGGCAGGTGCCCAACATACTCTACGGACTACGAGAAAAGGATTTACCGGCAGGTAATTAAAAATAAGATTTTAAACCTGCCGGTAAATCTTTTTCTCCTAGTCCGTAGAGGATGCTGGGGACTCGGTAAGGACCATGGGGTATAGACGGGCTCTGCAGGAGACATGGGCACTATAAAGAACTTTTAGTATGGGTGTGCACTGGCTCCTCCCTCTATGCCCCTCCTCCAGACTTCAGTTAGAGAAACTGTGCCCAGAGGAGATGGACAATACGAGGAAAGGATTTTGTTAATCTAAGGGCAAAATTCATACCAGCCCACACCATCCACACCGTATAACATGATATATACGCAACCAGTTGACAGTATGAACAAAACAGTATCAGTCAAAGACAGATCTCAACTGTAACATAACCTTTAAGTAAGCAACAACTGTATACAAGCCTTGAAGATTTAGTCCGCACTGGGACGGGCGCCCAGCATCCTCTACGGAGTAGGTGAAAAAGATTTACCGGTAGGTTTAAAATCTTATTTTCTCTTACGTCCTAGAGGATGCTGGGGGCTCCGTAAGGACCATGGGGTTTATACCAAAGTTCCAGACCGTGCGGGAGAGTGCGGATGACTCTGCAGCACCGATTGAGCAAACGCAAGTTCCTCATCAGCCAGGATATCAAATTTATAGAACTTTGCAAAAGTGTTTGAACCTGACCAAGTAGCTGCTCGGTAAAGCTGTAATGCCGAGACGCCTCGGGCAGCCGCCCAAGAAGAGCCCACCTTCCTAGTGGAATGGGCCTTTACTGAATTCGGTAACGGCAATCCAGCCATAGAGTGAGTCTACTGAATCGTGTTACAGATCCAGCGAGCAATAGTCTGCTTTAAAGCAGGAGCGCCAACTTTGTTGGCTGCATACAGGACAAACAGTGCTTCTGTTTTCCTAACCTGAGCCGTCCCGGCTACATACATTTTTAAGGCTCTGACGACATCCAGAGACTTGGAGTCCTCCAAGTCACTCATAGCCACAGGCACCACAATAGGTTGGTTCAAATGAAATGAAGAAACCACCTTAGGTAAAAATTGAGGACGAGTCCTCAACTCTGCTCTATCCACATGGAAAATCAAATAGGGGCTCTTGTGAGACAAGGCCGCCAATTCGGACACCCGCCTAGCAGATGCCAAGGCCAATAACATGACCACCTTCCAAGTGAGAAATTTCAATTCAACCGTCTGAAGAGGTTCAAACCAGTGAGATTTTAGGAACCATAACACCACGTTAAGGTCCCATGGTGCCTCTGGGGGCACAAAAGGAGGCTGAATGTGCAGCACTCCTTTTACAAAAGTCTGGACTTCTGGGAGAGAAGCCAATTCCTTCTGAAAGAATATAGATAGGGCCAAAATCTGTACCTTAATGGAGCCTAGCTTCAGGCCCATATCCACTCCAGTCTGTAGGAAGTGGGGAAAACGGCCCAGATGGAAATCTTCCGTAGGAGCATTCTTGGATTCACACCAAGATACATACTTCCTCCAGATACGGTGATAATGTTTCGCCGTCACCTCCTTCCTAGCCTTTATCAGAGTAGGGATGACATCCACCGGAATACCTTTCCCAGCTAGGATTCGGTGTTCAAACGACATGCCGTCAAACATAACCGCGGTAAGTCTTGGAACACGCAGGGCCCCTGCTGCAACAGGTCCTCCCTGAGAGGAAGAGGCCACGGATCTTCTGTGAGCATTTCCTGAAGATCTGAATACCAGGCCCTTCGAGGCCAATCTGGAACAATGAGTATTGTCTGCACTCTTTTTCGTCTTATGAATCTCAATATTTTTGAGATGAGAGGAAGAGGAGGGAACACATAGACCGACGGAAACACCCACGGTGTCATCAAGGCGTCTACCGCTACTGCCTGAGGGTCCCTTGACCTTGCACAATACCTCCGAAGCTTCTTGTTGAGGCGTGACGCCATCATGTCTATTTGAGGAAGTCCCCAATGACTTGTTATCTCTACAAAAACTTCTTGATGAAGTCCCCACTCTCCTGGATGGAGATCGTGTCTGCTGAGGAAGTCTGCTTCCCAGTTGTCCACTCCCGGAATGAAGACTGCTGACAGAGCGCTCACGTGATTTTCCACCCAACGAAGAATCCTGGTGGCTTCCGCCATTGCCACTCTGCTCCTTGTCCCGCCTTGACGGTTTACAAGAGCCACGGCTGTGACGTTGTCTGATTGAATCAGAACCGGTAGGTCGCGAAGAAGAATCTCTGCTTGTCGTAGGCCGTTGTATATGGCCCGCAATTCCAGTACGTTGATGTGTAGACAAGCCTCCTGGCTTGACCATAGCCCCTGAAAGTCTCTTCCTTGTGTGACTGCTCCCCATCCTCGGAGGCTCCCGTCCGTGGTCATCAGAACTCATTCTTGAATGCCGTACCTGTGACCCTCTAGAAGGTGAGCACTTTGCAGCCACCACAGGAGAGATACCCTGGCCCTGCATTGATGAACATACACTCTTTTTGGTTTTAGCAGGTCTCTGACCATGTTCTGGAGGTCCTGGGCTTTTTCCATCAGGAGAAAAATCCTCGTCTGTTCCGTGTCCATAATTATGCCTAGGAATGATAGACGAGTTGTTGGAATCAATTGTGACTTCGGCAGATTGAGAATCCAACCGTGCTGTTGTAGCACTCTCAGGGAGAGCGACATGCTCTTCAGTAATTGATCTCTCTAACTCGCTTTTATCAGGAGATCATCCAAGTATGGGATAATTGTGACTCCCTGCCTGCACAGGAGCACCATCATCTCCGCCATCACCTTGGTGAAAATCCTCCGGGCCGTGAAAAGCCCAAACGGCAACGTCTGAATTCTCAGGTACTCCTGGTGAGGAGGATATATGGGGACATGAAGGTATGTATCCTTTATGTCCAGTGACACCATAAAATCCCCCCCCCCCCCCAATTCCACACTGGATATCACAGCCTGGAGCGATTCCATCTTGAATTTTAACTTTTTCAAGTACAGGTTTAGGGATTTTAGATTTAAAATGGGTCTGACCGAACCATCCGGCTTCGGGACCACGAACAGGGTCGAATAGTACCCTTTCCCCTGTTGGGCTAGGTGAACCTTGACAACCACTTGCTGTTGACACAGATTTTGAATTGCAGCTAACACTACTTCCCTCTCTGAGGGAGAAGCTGGCAAGGCCGACTTGAAAAATCGGCGAGGGGGCACCTCTTAGAATTCCAGCCTGTAGCCTTGGGATACAATATCCATCAACCAAGGATCCACGTCTGACAGAACCCAGACCTGGCTGAAGAGTCGAAGTCGTGCCCCCACCGGTGCGGACTCCCTCAGTGGAGCCCCAGCGTCATGCGGTGGATTTAGTAGAAGCCGGGTAGGACTTCTGCTCCTGGGAACTAGCCGAAGCAGGCGTTCTCTTCCCTCTACACTTACCTCTGGCGAGGAAGGATGAGCCCCGACCTCTTCTGGACATATGCGACCGAAAGGACTGCATCTGATATTGTGGAGTTTGCTTTTGCTGTGGGGAAACAAAAGGTAAAAAGGTAGATTTACCCACGGTAGCTGCTGAAACCAGGTCCGCGAGACCGTCCCCAAATAAAACTTCACCAGTGTAAGGTAAAACCGTCATATGCTTCTTTGAGTCGGCATCACCCGTCCATTGGCGGGTCCACAGAGCTCGCCTCGCAGAAATCGCCATAGCGTTGGCTCTGGAACCAAGCAGCCCAACGTCTCTTTGAGCGTCTCTCATATATAAGACTGCGTCTTTAATGTGACCTAAGGTAAGTAAAACGGTATCCCTGTCTAGGGTATCAATGCCAGCTGATAAGGTATCTGTCCAAGCTGCAACTGCGCTACAAACCCATGCCGATGCTATTGCCGGCCTGAGCAAAGCACCCGTATGCGTATAAATAGATTTTTAGGTAGTTTCCTGTCTGCGATTAGCAGGATCCGTGAGGGCTGCCGTGTTTGGAGACGGTAGCGCCACCTTCTTGGACAGACGCGTTAAAACCTTGTCCTCCCTGGGCGAGGATTCCCACCGTACCCTGTCCTGTGCAGGGAAAGGATACGCCATAAGAATCCTCTTGGGAATCTGCAGTTTTTTGTCCGGAGTCTCCCAAGCTTTTTCAAATAACTCGTTCAGCTCATGAGATGGGGGAAAGGTTACCTCAGGTCTCTTTTCCTTATACATGCGCACCATCGTGTCAGGGACAGAGGGGTCATCAGTGATATGCAAAACATCTTTTATTGCAATAATCATATAATGAATACTTTTGGCCACCCTTGGGTGTAACCTTGCATCATCGTAGTCGACACTGGACCAGAATCCATGTCGGTATCAGTGTCTGCTATTTTGGATAGGGGACGTTTTTGAGACCCTGAAGGGCCCTGTGACACAGTCCAATCCGTGGATTGACTCCCTGTTGTTTCCCTGGACTCTGCTTTGTCCATTCTCTTATGTAATAAGGTCACATTTGCATTTAAAATATTCCACATGTCCACCCAATCATGAGTCGGAATTGATAGTGACTGTCTAACAGTGCAAATCTGAGATAAGCCTGGTGAGGTGGCCAAATCGGAATGTGGAGGTACGCATACTTGATATCCAAGGATACCAGAAACTCTCCCTCTTCCAGACATGAAATCACTGCTCTGAAAGACTCCATTTTGAATTTGAACACCCTCAGGTAAGGGTTCAACGATTTCAAGTTCAAAATTGGTCTGACCGAACCATCTGGTCTCGGTACCACCAATTTTAGGATGGCTTCCTGTAGGATAGCCCTGTCTGTCAGCAAAGCTGGCAAGCCTGATTTGAAGAATCAGTGAGGCGGGAGTTCTCGAAACTCCAGTCTGTACCCCTGGGACACAATATCCTGTACCTAGGGATACAGGCCGGATGACACCCAGACGTGCCTGAAAAGTCTGAGTCTCGCACCCACCAGCCCGTCCTCCAGGCTTTGAGGTCCACTGACATAAGGATTTTGAGGAACCAGAAGCAGGTCTATGGTCCTGGGAGCCTGTGTGTACAGGCTTTTTGAATTTTGCCTGAGCACCTCTAAAGCAAGTGGTAGAAGGCTTGGGCTTTTTTGTCTTAGCGGTCCGAAAGGACTGCTGCACAGCTGAAGAAAACGGTTTCTTCGTAGAAGGAGCAACAGAGGGAAGGAAAGGTGACTTACACGCGATTGCCGTGGAAATCCAGAGGGAAGGAAAGGTGACTTACCCGCAGTTGCCGTGGAAATCCACGCAACCAACGCTTCCCCAAATGGTGACTCACTCGCCACAAACATCTTCTGGCTGTTAGGGGGTGGCGGCATGCTGCTGGGGTGACCGTTCGCCTGGGGCGGCAAACGATCTATCCCTTCAGGAGCTAAGTGTCCTGTCAGCGGAGATAGTGGCTCTCACCCTGTAGGGTAGGACACTACTCCCCGCTAAGTCCCACGATGCAGGGAGGCTGTTGCCAGCAGCCTCCCTGTAAAATAATAAACTCTAAAAAAAACTTTTACTAGAGAAACTCTGTAGAGCTCCCCTAGCTGTGACCGGCTCCTCCGGGCACATTATCTAAACTGAGTCTGGTAGGAGGGGCATAGAGAGAGGAGACAGCCCACACTTTCAAACTCTTAAAGTGCCAGTGTCTATACCCCATGGTACTAATGTGGACCCCAGCATCCTCTAGGACGTAAGAGAAAGTTCCATTGAATTGCCAGTGCATCCACGAACGCTGCTTGTGTATCCCTTGTCCTTGATCCGTAGACCGGAACCTTATGATTGTGTCGAGTTGCCATCAGGTCTACATCTGGTAGGCCCGACTTGTTCACTAGGAGTTGAAAGACTTCCTGATGAGGACTCCATGCTCCGGCGTGCACGTCCTGACTTCCCAGTTGAGGACTCCCGGAATGAACACTGCCTATTTTGCTGGCAGATGGTGTTCGTGCCAACAAAGGATTTTTGACACTTCCAGCATTGCCATGCGACTTTGAGTGCCGCCTTCATGGTTTATGTATGACGCCGGGGTGGCGTTGTCTGACCCTACTTGAACAGGCCTGTTCTGTACAGAGGCAGGGCGAGAGATAGTGCATTGAACACCGCCTTAAACACCAGAATATTTATTTGGAGGAGTTATTCCTCCTTGGTCCAGCAACCCTGAAACGAGTGTTGCTCCAACACCGCACACCATCCTCTCAGACTGGCATCAGTTGGGGATCCAGAAGGGACGGCCCTTGCTTAATCGCTGATCCTGTTGCCACCAGGTCAGCAACAGACGAACCTCCGGAGTTAACACAATCATCTGAGATCTGATCCGATGAGGTTGGGCATCCCATTCGGAAAGGATAAATCTCTGTAGTGGGCGGAAATTAAATTGAGCGTAGTCTACCATGTCGAATGCCATCACCATAAGTCCAAGTACTTGCATCTGATCCTGTCCTGAAGCTTCAAGACCTTTTCTGGAGACAGAAACAGCCACTGACTGTGTATCCAGAAGTGCCCCTAGGTGCACCATGCTCTGAGCTGGGACCCGCAAGGATTTCTTCCAGTTGATGAGCCTCTTGTGGGCTTGTAGGAAGCTTACCATCAGTTGCAGATGACTGAGGAGGACATTGTGGGAGATTGCCAGGATCAGCAGGTCGTCCAGATACGGCAGAATCCTGACTCCCTGGCGACGGAGATGTGACGTCATTATGGCCATGACCGTGGCGAAGATCTGAGGAGCCGTAGCAAGTCCAAATGGCAGAGCTTGGAACTGATAGTGTAGGTTGCCAATAGCAAACTGCAGAAACTGCTGGTGTGACCTGGCAATAGGTATATGCAGGTATGCATCCTGTTTATCCAAGTATACCATATAGTCTCCAGGTTTCATAGCCAGTACAATTGAGCGCAGTGTTTCCATACGAAACGTGGGCACTCTCACAAACTTGTTCAGAGATTTGAGGTTAAGTATAAGCCAGAATGACCCATTTGGTTTCGGAACTAGAAACAGGGTGGAATAATAACCTCTGCCTCTCTGGGACTGCAGGAGTGGTTGTGCCAATACCTCACTCAGGAGAGAACTGACACTTGTTTGCAAAGCTTGCGCCTTTAACGGATCCCATGCGTCTGAAGTGGTCTTTAACCAGACCTGGGTGAACTGTAGATGTCGGCCTCCCACCATGGGCTCCCCCACGGGGAGGCCCGCCCCGTCATGCAGCAGGCTTGTCGTGTTTTGAAGCAGGGTGACGGGCATCCCAAGATTGTTTGGCCTTGGGCTTTGTGGTTTTGGGAGCATGAGATTGTCTCGGGTATGCCTGAACTTTTGCTTTCCCTTGAGGATGAACGTGCAGAAGGATTAGTATTTGGTAGAAAAGCAGTTTAGCAGCTGCTAATTCAGACACAATTTTATTCAGGTCTTCACCAAACAAAATGTCCCCAGTGAAGGGGAGTACCTCCAAGGTCTTTTTGGAGTCTATGTCTACCTTCCATGACCTCAACCACAGAATATGGCGACCCAGAACAGATGTAGTTGAGGCCTTGGCTGCCAGTACTCCTGAATGTAACAGACGGGGGTGGTAATGTGAGACAGGTATTGTCTGGCAGTGTCAGATATATCCTCGGGCAGCTCTTCCTCTAATGCCTGAACCCACACTTCAATACCTTCTGCAGCCCAGGAGGCAGCTATAGTGGGGCCTATGCACAGCTCCTGTAAGGGAGTAAATAGATTTCAGGCATCCCTCCACACGCTTATCTGTCGGGTCCTTCAGTGAGGTGACAGTGGTGACAGGCAGAGTGGATGATACCACAAGACGGGTGACATGAGAATCCACCGGTGGTGGATTTTCCCACTTGCTACATAACTCTGCAGAGAAAGGATATCGAGTCAAGGCCAGTTTAGACAGAGGGAATTTCTTCCCTGGAGTAGACCAAGGTTCCCGTCTGTTGTCCACTAAAGGGTCAGAATGGGGTAACAGAGTTTTAACCACTTTCTATTGCTTAAACATATCCGTTTTCTTCGCCGTAGTAGTGGACTCCTCATCATCTCTTATTTGTAGGATTTGTTTAATAGCAACCACTAAGGCAGAAACATCAACCTGCTAAGGAGAATAATCATCAGTAACACCAGATTCAGTGTCTGACAGGACCGTATGCTCCCCCTCCTCTTCAGGTGAAACTTCAGAGAGGTATGTGGATTGTGAGGAGGAAGCATCCTGCTCAGATGACCCAGAGACATGGGACTGACCTAGGGTGGATATCTGTGTAACCAAGGACTGATTTATTTGTTGCAGCTGGTCAGACAAATTTTCCACCCATGGCAGATTAACCATAGGGATAATATGTTGCTGTAATGGCACTGGTAGACCCATAGGGGGCATAAGGCGTTTCACCAGAGTACCAAGTAGGTAAGTGAACGCAGCCCAGGGTGGCTCCTGATTGGTCCCAGGAGCTGTGGACTGACTGGGAGATGTAGGACACACAGTACACAGACCATCTTACACAACTTTCCCCTTTGGTAAATCCTTGGCGCATGCTCTGCATGATGCAGGAGCTTCCACAGACTTACTGCCCTTCTTGTTAGACATTGTAGACAAATGCAACAATAGAGCGGTTTAGTACGATAAGCCAGAGTATAATACCTGCAAATAAATTCATTTGTATGTGACTGTAGACACAGTACAGAACACCTGTAAATAAAACTGGTATTACTTGACTGAGTACACAGTAGATTACACGTAATAGGTAAATATTGTGTCGCACTAACTATATATATGACCCAGACGCACCTAGCCTCTTAGGGTTCTGAATATGGGGATAGTTATATCTGGGAAACACTGAAAGTTAAACCACACAGCAGATACAGGCACACATAGTCACAGGCAATGCAGAAATTATTACCACAATAACGCCGCACAGGACTATAATACACACACATATATATATATATATTAGAATACTCGTACAATATACTCTGTAACAGGTACACTTTTTCTTAACTATCGCTGTCTGTATAAAGACATGTAGGATACTCAAGTGTTTGTAAAGTCACAGCGCTGTATACGGGCGGCTTTACAAGGGAGACCTCGCCCTGCAGTCTCGGAGACCAGCCGCAGCTATGCTCAGAAGATGGCGCCCAGCGTCTCAGTCAGGGAGTGAGGAATATGTGAGGCAGCACCAAGGTGGGAAAATCTGCTCAGAAATGGCGCCCTGAGCCGGGGGAGGGGCTACAGGTCAAGCACTCACTCCCCTATGCTGGACTTCCACCCCAGGTACTGTGAGTGTTATTAAATGGGGTGTTAGTACACCCAACTTGTACTCAGACACCCCAGTGGTCTAGTAAGATCTTTGCCCGGAGACAGTGTCCACGCCAACGCCATGACCCGTCTCCCGCCTTGGGAACCCTCTTACCTCCACACCATAGCACCCACGTGAACCAGGAGAGCGTGTGCAACCGCGTGCCTTAAGCCGGAGTGTCTCTGCCGCAAGTACACAAGAACTGAGCCGCGGTATTATGCGACGCTGCTTGGGAGGTGATGGAGCTGCAGCACTGAATGACACACTGACATATCAGCGATGCGGCCCTTGAAGTCTTCTTAGAAAGCTTTTCAGGGCTGCCCAGCACAGCCCTACTGTTAGGTGACCTGCTGCAGGCACCAACTCGAAGCTAAGCTCCAGTGCCAGGAGGCGGGGTTTATAAAGGAGGCCCCAATGCATCCTGGGACAGCCTTAAGCTTTAGCCTGTTGGTGCCTCTGGATCAAGATTCACTCTACACCCCAATCTTTTCCTGTGGAAACCAAGGTTTTCCTACGGAAACCAATGTATTCTGCTGCATAAAGGTCTTAATTCTCCTTGTAAGAGACGTCTTGCAATAAAATATTTTGCTGACTAGAAGGCGGCGGTGGTAGCCATTCCGGAATCACATGGTCCATTGCACTCCCTCTCCTCCGTTTACCCTGAGGGCGACTGCACAATATTAGTTAAACTACTTAATGACCATCATCTGGGACAGATCATGAAACATCTGAGATAAGAGCGGAGTATTCTAATTTGTTCTTCCTATTACTGTAACTGAGTATAACTTGTTATTTGCAGGTTCTCATTGTTGTAACTTAGAGAAATAAATGCTTATCCTTTATAATATGTCCTGTGTCAGTCTCCATATTTATCACATTGTGTCCCAGAACCTGGCCACTTGAATTTTTCTACCGACAGTAATTTCATGGTCTGATCACACCCCTCTGATAGGGTCCTGGTCGCCTTTTCCCGCTATTCCTCCTTTACCACCTTGGAGATTGCAGGATTATATATTAATGGATGCTGAAGGCACCAGAATTTTGCAAGAGGCCCTGTCCTCCTCCTTAGACGTGACCGCTCCTGAAGATACTTCCATTATGAACCATTGGTGTGCCCTTAAGGCCATGGATCAGAAGCCAGAGAAGGCCGTCATCCAAGTGCCAGGGGACAGGTAATCAGCTGGGAACTTCTTATATACCTAAGGCGACGGTAGCAAGACTTTAGATGCTGCCAACTCAGTAACAGGAGCCGTTCATTAGCCAATTCAATGAGGCCGGCTGCTACAGGAGCATGTGGATACATGACAGGGGCTGCGCCAGATATTTCCTAAGCATTACGAGGCATGAGGAACCCCGAGCATGTGTTCCAGCAAGCAGCTGCATCATGCCACAAATAATACACATCCATAGCGTAAATATAACATGTAATATACGTAGTTATGGTAGACTTACCGTCGATAACTCTATTTTTCCTAAGTCCACAGTATCCACAGGATATACATTGGGATAAGAGGTAGCGTCAGCGGATTGGCACCAATGATCAAAAGCTTTTCGCCTCCCAGAATGCAATAGGCCAGTCTTCTATATCCCCGCCTCCTGGCTCAGGCAATTCAGTTCTTTTCCAAATCTCAATGCAAGAGCATCATAGAGAGCCCTAATCAGGCGAGAAGAACACACATGCACACGCTTCCGTACAAAAAGTAAGAGTTTAGTAGGTGTAAGGATCATCAAATTAGGTGCGTCAGGGTGGGATCCCTGTGGATACTGTGGACTTAGGAGAAATAGAGTTCTCGATGGTAAGTCTACCATAACAACCTATTTCTCCTGCAGGGTCCACAGTAGTATCCACAGGATAATAGGATTTTAATTACCTACCGGTAAATTATTTTCTCGTAGTCCGTAGAGGATACTGGGGTCCATTTAGTACCATGGGGTGTAGACGGGTCCACTAGGAGGCATGGGCACTTTAAAGAAGTTTGACTGGGTGTGCTGGCTCCTCCCGCTATGTCTCCCTCCTACCAGACTCAGTCTAGGAAACTCTGACCGAGGAGACGGACATAACTTTAGAGAAGGATATAAAAGAACAGTGGTGAGATTCGAACCAGCACAAACGCAACAAGAGGAAAGCCATGCTAACCAAACTTGAAACAGGAACAGCTGAACCAAACAACAATACTTAACCAAGTAACAGCACAGGAAGTACGAAGCACTGGGCGGGCGCTCAGTATCCTCTACAGACTACGAGAAAAGGATTTACCGGTAGGTAATTAAAATCCTATTTTCTCTTATGTCCTAGAGGATACTGAGGTCCATTTAGTACCATGGGGAAGTACCAAAACTCCCAAACGGGGTCGGAGAGTGCTGAGGTTCCTGCAGAACTGCTTGACCAAACTTTAGGTCCTCAGAGGCCAAAGTATCAAACTTGTAGAACTAAGCAAACGTGTTCGAACCTGACCAAGTAGCTGCTCGGCAGAGCTGTAAAGCCGAGGCCCCCCCGGGCAGCCGCCCGAAAAGAACCGACTGACCTAGTAGAGAGGGCCTGTACAGATCTTGGAACCGGCAATCCTGCCGTGGAATAAGCATGCCGGACAGTAAAGCCTGATCCAGCGAGCAAGTGACTGCTTTGAAGCAGGACACCCAATTTTATTGGGATCATAAAGAACAAACAGCAAACCCGATTTTTTTTGTGACGAGCTGTTTGCCTTGCATACACCATCACAACATCCAAAGACTTTGAAGTAGCAGAGGTGTTGGTGATAACCGGAACCACAATAGGTTGGTTGATGTGAAACGCAGACACCACTTTAGGAAGAAATTGCTGACGAGTTCAGAGTTCAGCTTTGTCCTCATGTAAAAATTAATTAGGGGCTTTTGTGAGACAATGCCCCCAGTTTCGACGTCTTGCTGAAGCCAAGGACAACAGTGTGACGGTCTTTCATGCAAGATATCTTTTACGTCCACCTCCTGTAATGGTTCAAACCAGTCCGACTGGAGGAACTGCAGCACCAATTTGAGATTCCAAGGTGTCGTGGGAGGCTGGATATGCAGAACACCTTTCAAGAATGTCTGGACATCAGGGAGAGAAGCTAATTGTTTTAGAAAGAAAATGGACAAGGCATAAATCTGGACTCTTATGGAGCCCAGACGTAGGCCCACATACTCGACTGATTGTAGAAAAAGCAGGAAACATCCCAGATGAAATTCCACTGCAGAATAATTTCTGCTCCCACACCAAGAGACATATTTCTTCCAAATATGGTGGTAATGTTTAGACGTTACCCCTTTTATGGTTTGTCATAGTCGGGATGACCTTGACAGGGAACCCTCGGCGGGCAAGAATTCGCTGTTCAACTTCAATGCCGTCAAACATAGCCGTGGTAAGTCTTGATAGATGAACGGGTCCTGTTGCAGAAGATCCTCGTGAAGAGGTATAGGCCACAGATCTTCGAGGAGCATCTCTAGAAGGTCAGCGTACCAGGCTCTTCTTGACCAGTCTGGAGCAATGAGTATTGCTTGCACCTTTTCCCTTTTTATTCTTTTTAGAATTCTTGGGATCAGAGGAAGTGGAGGAAACAAGTACACCCTCTTATAGACCCATGAAGTCGTCAGAGCATCTACCGCCACTGCCTGTGGGTCTCTCGACCTGGAACAATACCGCTTGAGAATCTTGATGAGACGAGAGGACACCATGTCGATTTGTGGATATCTCCACCGACATGTTAAGCACCTGAAGACCTCCGAGTGAAGGCCCCACTCTCCCGGGTGCAGGTCGTGTTTGTTGAGAAAGTCTGCTTCCCAGTTGTCTACTCCCGGAATGAAGACCGCTGACAACGCCACAGTGTGTTTTTCTGCCCAGAGTAAAATACTTGACACCTCTGAAATTGCTGCTCTACTTTTCGTTACGCCCTCTGGGTTTATTTACAGTTTCGCCGTCACATTGTCCGGTTGGATTCAGGGAGGCTGCACCAGGGACAGGTAATACTATTTTTTGTGATAACCTGTATACTGATGCATCCACTATTGGTGGACATTCCCATTCTTTCTTATCCCCCGGAGGAAAAGGAAAGGATGAGAGTAACCTCTTTGGGATTTGAAATTTCCTATCAGGATTAACCCATGGTTCTTCAAACAGGGTATTTAGTTCCTTTGACACAGGAAAAGGATTTTTTTAAAATATTAAAATAAGATTCCTCACACTTTGCTGTCACTTTATCAGGAATTTGTAGAACGTCTCTAATATCTTCAATAAGAGCATATATGCCCTGTAACAGCGCATCTCCATGTGTCACTGACCTGGGCTGGGAGTGTTGAGGACTCGGGGTTTCTTCCGATGGTCGGTAAAAGGAACCACAGCTGGATCGGAGTAGAGATGGCCGGATATAGGTAAAAATAAAAAAAATAAAACTAACTATGCAGGGTGCCCAAACTTTTGCAGACGCCATTTTTTGTTTTCTGTTCTTTTGAAAGTGTAAATGATGGAAATAAAATCAAACTTTTTTTGACATGTTATAAGAATGTCTAATCTGTAATTTGATGCCTTTTGGAGATTTTTCCATCTTTCCTTGGCTTCTTTTTGCACATTAAAATGATTTATTGCCTGGGGTGCCCAAACTTTCAATCCCCACTCTATAGGAGACTGGCCTGTTGCATTCTGGGAGGCTGAAAGCTTTTGATCGTTGGTGCCAATCCGCTGACGCTACCTCATATTCCAATATATATATTATGGATACTACTGTGGAACCTGCAAGAGAAAACATATGCACCACACAGTGACATGATGTGAAGGGGAGAGCAGGAGTATAATAGGGGCTGATGGCGCCTGATGTATGAAATACACCAGAGAGTGTGTGGGGAGGAGACTGGTCAGATCTCTGGGCTGGTAACACACAGTGACATGATGTGAGGAGGAGAGCAGGAGTATAATAGGGGCTGATGGCTGCTGATGTATGAGATACACCAGAGAGTGTTGGGAGGAGACTGGTCAGATCTCTGGGCTGGTAACACACAGTGACATGATGTGAGGAGGAGAGCAGGAGTATATTAGGGGCTGATGGCTCCTGATGTATGAGATACACCAGAGAGTGTGGAGAGGAGACTGGTCAGATATCAGGGCTGGTAACACCCAGTGACATGATGTGAGGGGGAGAACAGGAGTATAATAGGGGCTGATGTCTCCTGATGTATGAGATACACCAGAGAGTGTGGGGAGGAGACTGGTCAGATCTCTGGGCTGGTAACACACAGTGACATGATGTGAGGGGGAGAGCAGGAGTATAATAGGGGCTGATGGCGCCTGATGTATGAAATACACCAGAGAGTGTGGGGAGGAGACTGGTCAGATCTCTGGGCTGGTAACATACAGTGACATGATGTGAGGGGGAGAGCAGGAGTATAATAGGGGCTGATGGCTCCTGATGTATGATAAACCATAGAGTGTGGGGAGGAGACTGGTCAGATCTCTGGGCTGGTAACACACAGTGACATGATATGAGAGGGGGAGCAGGAGTATAATAGGGGCTGATAGCTCATCATGTATGAGATACACCAGAGAGTGTGGGGAGGAGACTGGTCAGATCTCTGGGCTGGTAACATACAGTGACATGATGTGAGGGGGAGAGCAGGAGTATAATAGGGGCTGATGGCGCCTGATGTATGAAATACACCAGAGAGTGTGGGGAGGAGACTGGTCAGATCTCTGGGCTGGTAACATACAGTGACATGATGTGAGGGGGAGAGCAGGAGTATAATAGGGGCTGATGGCTCCTGATGTATGATAAACCATAGAGTGTGGGGAGGAGACTGGTCAGATCTCTGGGCTGGTAACACACAGTGACATGATATGAGAGGGGGAGCAGGAGTATAATAGGGGCTGATAGCTCATCATGTATGAGATACACCAGAGAGTGTGGGGAGGAGACTGGTCAGATCTCTGGGCTGGTAACATACAGTGACATGATGTGAGGGGGAGAGCAGGAGTATAATAGGGGCTGATGGCGCCTGATGTATGAAATACACCAGAGAGTGTGGGGAGGAGACTGGTCAGATCTCTGGGCTGGTAACACACAGTGACATGATGTGAGGGGGAGAGCAGGAGTATAATAGGGGCTGATGGCTCCTGATGTATGATAAACCATAGAGTGTGGGGAGGAGACTGGTCAGATCTCTGGGCTGGTAACACACAGTGACATGATGTGAGGTGGGAGCAGGAGTATAATAGGAGCTGATGGCTACTGACTCCCTCACTGGGAAAATAAATATTCCTCATTAGTTTGTACTGACAGAGGAGGGTGCAGTATAAGAGATTACTGTAGTGACCGAGCAAGGAGAATATGTGACTTCTGTAATAAGTGTTTATTACTCACCTGTGCTGATATCTGTAGGGATCTCCTCCTCCTTACACTGCTGATCACCCCTCACATACGTCTCTTCTTCTCCCTGTATATCTTCTGCCTTCATATCAGTCACATACGTCTCTTCTTCTTCCTCTGTATCTTCTGATTTTATAACAGTTACATACATATCTTCTTCTTTATCGGTATCTTCTACCTTTATATCAGTCACATACGTCTCTTCTTCTCCCTCCATATATTCTGTTTTAATATCAGACAGACGTTCTACCTAAAAAAAACAAAAAACACAACACTATAATAAGATTTTAAACCTACTGGTAAATCTTTTTCTCCTAGTCCGTAGAGGATGCTGGGGACTCCATAAGGACCATGGGGATAGACGGGCTCCGCAGGAGACATGGGCACTAAGAAAGAACTTTAGTTCTGGGTGTGCACTGGCTCCTCCCTCTATGCCCCTCCTCCAGACCTCAGTTAGAGAAACTGTGCCCAGAGGAGACGGACAGTACGAGGAAAGGATTTTTGTTAATCCAAAGGCAAGATCCACACCGTATAACTTGGGATATACGAACCAGTTAACAGTATGAAACAACACAGCATCAGTCCGAGACTGATGAAAACTGTAACATAACCCTTATGTAAGCAAAAACTATATACACGTCTTGCAGAAGTAGTCCGCACTTGGGACGGGTGCCCAGCATCCTCTACGGACTAGGAGAAAAAGATTTACCGGTAGGTTTAAAATCTTTTTTTCTCTAACGTCCTAGAGGATGCTGGGGACTCCGTAAGGACCATGGGGATTATACCAAAGCTCCCAAACGGGCGGGAGAGTGCGGATGACTCTGCAGCACCGACTGAGCAAACAGGAGGGTATCAAACTTGTAGAACCTTGCAAAGGTGTTTGAACCCGACCAAGTAGCAGCTCGGCACAGTTGTAATGTCGAGACCCCTCGGGCAGCCGCCCAAGAAGAGCCCACCTTCCTAGTGGAATGGGCCTTAACCGATTCTGGTAACGGCAATCCAGCCGTAGAATGAGCCTGCTGAATCGTGTTACAGATCCAGCGAGCAATAGTCTGTTTTGAAGCAGGAGCGCCAACTTTGTTGGCTGCATACAGGACAAACAGTGCTTCTGTTTTTCTGACCCTAGCCGTTCTGGCCATGTAAATTTTCAAAGCCCTGACCACATCAAGGAACTCTGAATCCTCCAAGTCTAGCGTAGCCACAGGCACCACAATAGGTTGGTTTATACGAAAAGATGACACCACCTTAGGCAAGAATTGAGGACGGGTCCGCAATTCCGCCCTATCCATATGGAAAACCAGATAGGGGCTTTTATGAAACAAAGCCGACAATTCCGACACTCGCCTAGCCGAAGCCAAGGCTAACAACATAACCACCTTCCAAGTGAGATATTTTAATTCCACCGTTTTAAGTGGTTCAAACCAGTGCGACTTAAGGAAACTCAACACCACATTAAGGTCCCGAGGCGCCACCAGAGGTACAAAAGGAGGCTGAATACGAAGCACTCCCTTCACAAAAGTCTGTACTTCTGGGAGAGAAGCTAATTCCTTTGAAAGAAAATGGATAGGGACGAAATATGAACCTTAATGGAGCCTAATTTTAGGCCCAAATTCACTCCAGTTTGTAGGAAGTGAAGGAACCGGCCCTGATGGAATTCTTCCATAGGAGCATTCCTGGCCTCACACCAAGAAACATACTTCCGCCATATACGGTGATAATGTTTAGCTGTCACGTCCTTCCTAGCCTTTATCAGAGTAGGAATGACCTCATCCGGAATGCCCTTCTCCGCTAGGATCCGGCGTTCAACCGCCATGCCATCAAACGTAGCCTCGGTAAGTCTGTGAACAGACAGGGCCCCTGTTGTAACAGGTCCTGTCTTAGAGGAAGAGGCCACGGATCTTCTGTGAGCATTTCCTGCAGATCCGGATACCAGGCCCATCGCGGCCAATCTGGCACAATGAGAATTGTCTGTACTCCTCTTTTTCTTATTATTCTCAACACCTTGGGGATGAGAGGAAGAAGAGGAAACACATAGACCCTCTGGAACACCCACGGTGCCACTAGGGCGTCCACAGCCACCGCCTGAGGGTCTTTTGACCTGGCGCAATACCTCTGTAGTTTTTGGTTGAGGCGGGACGCCATCATGTCTATCTGGGGCAGTCCCCACTGACTTACAATCTGTGCGAAGACTTCCTAATGAAGTCCCCACTCTCCTGGATGTAGATCGTGTCTTCTGAGGAAGTCTGCTTCCCAGTTGTCCACTCCCGGAATGAACACTGCTGACAGTGCGCCTACATGATTTTCCGCCCAGCGAAGAATCCTGGTAGCTTCCGCCATGGCCACTTTGCTCCTTGTGCCGCCTTGGCGGTTTACATGAGCCACTGCGGTGATGTTGTCTGACTGGATCAGAACCGGTTGGTCGCGAAGTAAGGTCTCCGCTTGACGAAGGGCGTTGTATATGGCCCTCAGCTCCAGGACTTGACCAAAGACCTTGGAAGTTTCTTCCCTGTGTGACTGCTCCCCAACCTAGGAGGCTTGCGTCCGTAGTTACCAGAATCCAGTCCTGAATACCGAACCTGCGACCCTCTAGAAGGTAAGCACTCTGCAGCCACCACAGGAGAGATACCCTGGCCCTGGGGGACAGGGTGATCAACTGATGAATCTGATGTGACCCGGACCACTTGCCCAGTAGGTCCCATTGGTAGGGGTCCTCGCATGGAACCTGCCGAAGGGAATGGCCTCGTAAGATGCCACCTTCTTTCCCAGGACTCGAGTGCAGTGATGCACTGTGACAGGACGGTCCCGTACGAAAGCACTCGTCGCTTTCGAGTCCCGTTGGCTGCGCACAGAATGGAAGGTCAGGTCACACGAGGCCTGACCACATAGGGGATTCCCGCTTACCATCAGCAACCGCCTGTTACTTACTCCACCCACTGCGCTGTGGGCGGATTTATGCTGCCACCACCAAACTCCTAACCTGCTGTGGCGTTTGGAACCACGGTTCTGCTCTGTATGTGCCGACGCACTGCCTTACCACACCTGTGTGGTGTTGACGAATCCCCACTAGTCACTTGCTAAGCCTCTACCGGTAGCTGGCGGAAGGCGGAACTTGGAGACGTTAGGTGCTTCCCTGGACAGCCGGAGGACGGGGCTATGTTTGGCATAACCCTGTAGGTCACAAGATGACGTGGTCTTCTTGAGGCAAATGGTATTTATTTGCTCAATAGTTCTAAAGAGAACTCTTCCCTAGTGCTAGGGGCAACAGCATACAGCAAGATGTTCCAGCAGAATAAGATGGTACAACTACACTCTGGAGGCACGCAGGTCTCCTTTTTATGTCAATTTTCCACACAGTACCTCAGGGGGGTAAGCCCTCCCTGTCTTCTCCAACCAATCAGGTTATTTTACAAAATATCAATAAATAAATTACATTTCAAAAGGAGATAAGTGCAATAAAACAATATCCTCCTTCCTGTCATCCAGACGTTTGGTATCAGATTAACATTCACTATTGATAAATTTATCACATAGCTTCAAAATACAAATGTTTCTGTCTCATTCACATCTCCAGGCAAACCCAGTGTTTGTGATTACAACAGGAAAGGCTACAATACAAACAAACAGTCTTCCTTCCTGCATCTGCCATTCAGGGTTCGTATATCAATGAAATCAGGTACATGAAACAGGTTCCAATCCCATAGACCCAGTGATTAGCATCTCTCTCTAAGGAACTTACACATCAAAAGGTATTGTCCTTCACACCTCTCTGCTAGGAGGGCCATTAGCATGCCACTTCCTATTTCCAGAGGATAAGAGATGATTATTCAGACATCTATAAGAGTAAGTGCATTTTCCCCTTTAAATATACAGATGACCACATCTTGAATATAAAATAAATACAGTTAAACATGCAATCCTACAATTGTGTACAGAGCACTACATATGACATGTTAAAACACATAATTAAACAAACTTTTAAACAGTCCGCGCCCAGCACCGTAAGTACGTTTAACAGTGACGCCAAGCGCCTATTGTCCGCAACATGGCGCCGGGCACTAGGGGTTAACCCCTTCGGTGCTGCAGCGGCCATTGTCTACTTGGGCTGGGGTCTCTCCGGCCACATGCACTGACACCTGTTTTGGCTTCAATAGGTTCCTGGGCCTTTTCTATCGGAAGATAAACCCTTTTCTGGTCCGTATCCCGAATCATGCCTAAGAAGGTCAAACGAGTCGTAGGAACCAACTGTGACTTCGGGATATTGAGAATCCAGCCGTGTTGCTGTAACACCTTCAGTGAAGGTGACACGCTGTTCAACAACTGCTCTCGAGATCTCACTTTTATGAGGAGATCATCCAAGTACGGGATAATTGTGACACCCTACTTGCGCAGGAGCACCATCATTTCCGCCATTACCTTGGTGAAAATCCTCTGGGCCGTGGAAAGCCCAAACGGCAACGTCTGAAATTGGTAATGACAATCCTGTACCGCAAATCTCAGGTACGCCTGATGAGGTGAATATATTGGAATATGAAGGTACGCATCTTTTATGTCTAGGGATACCATAAAATCCCCCCCTTCTAGGCTGGCGATGACCTTGAACTTGAACCTTTTCAAGTATAGGTTCAAGGATTTTAAATTTAAAATGGGTCTGACCGAACCGTCCGGTTTCGGGACTACAAACAGGATTGAGTAATACCCCCTCCCTTATTGAAGTAGGGGAACTTTGACCACCACCTGTTGAAGATACAATTTGTGAATTGCATTTAACACTATCTCCCTTTCTGGGGGAGAAGCTGGTAGGGCCAATTTGAAAAACCGGCGAGGAGGCACCTCTTCGAATTCCAGCTTGTAACCCTGGGAAACAATTTCTATTGCCTAGGGATCCACCTGTGAGTGAACCCAGATGTGGCTGAAAAGAAGACGTGCCCCCACTGAGGCGGACTCCCTCAGCGGAGCCCCAGCGTCATGCAGTGGATTTTGTAGAGGCCGGGGAGGACTTCTGCTCCTGGGAACTAGCTGTGGTTGGCAGCTTTTTCCCCCTTTCCTTACCTCTGGCAAGAAAAGACGATCCTCGCACTCTCTTGTTTCTATTTGACCGAAAGGACTGCATTTCATAATGTGGTGCTTTCTTAGGCTGTGAGGGAATATAAGGCAAAAAATTTGATTTACCTGCCGTAGCTGTGGAGACCAGGTCCGAGAGACCTTCCCCAAACAATTCCTCACCCCTGTAAGGTAAAACCTCCATATGCCTCTTTGAGTCTGCATCACCTGTCCATTGACGGGTCCATAGGACTCGTCTAGCAGAAATCGACATGGCGTTGACTCTAGAACCCAGTAGGCCAATGTCTCTTTGAGCATCTCTCATATATAAGACAGCATCTTTAATATGACCCAGGGTCAATAAAATGGTATCCTTATCCAGGGTATCAATTTCTGCCGATAAGGTATCTGTCCACGCTGCTACAGCGCTACAAACACAAGCAGACGCTATCCCCGGTCTGAGTAAGGTACCACAATGTGTGTAAATGGACTTCAAGGTAGCCTCCTGCTTGCGATCAGCAGGATCCCTGAGGGCAGCCGTATCTAGGGAAGGCAGCGCTACCTTTTTGGATAAGCGTGTCAACGTTTTGTCCACCCTTGGGGAGGATTCCCACCGTATCCTGTCCTTAGCCGGGAAAGGATGCGCCATAAGAATCCTTTTGGGAATCTGCAGTTTCTTGTCTGGAGATTTAAGCTTTTTCAAATAACTTGTTCAGCTCATGAGATGGGGGAAAGGTTACCTCAGGTTTCTTTCCCTTATACATGTGCACCCTCGTGTCAGGGACAGGGGGTTCCTCTGTGATATGCAAAACATATTTTATTGCAATAATCATATATTGAATACTTTTAGCCAATTTTGACTGTAACTTTGCATCATTGTAGTCGACACTGGAGTCAGAATCCGTGTCGGTGTTAGTGTCTACTATTTGGGATAGTGGGCGCTTTTGAGACCCCGAAGGTCACTGTGATATAGGGGCAGGCAGGGATTGACTCCCTGCATGTTCCCTGGACTCAGCTTTGTCCAACCTTTTGTGCAATAAATTCACATTAGCACTTAAAACATTCCACATAGCCAACCAATCAGGTGTCGGCGGAGACACCACACTCATTTGCTCCACCTCCTTCCTAGGAGAGCCTTCTATCGCAGACATGCCGACACACGCGTACCGACACACCACACACTCGGAATCCTCTTATCTGAAGACAGTTCTCCCACAAGGCCCTTTGGAGAGACAGAGAGAGAGTATGCCAGCACACACCCCAGCGCTATATAACCCAGGAAAAAACACAATATGTTTACCCAGATAGCGCTGTAATCATCTATTCGCGCCAAATTATGTGCCCCACCCCCCTTCTTTAAAACCCTCTTTCACCGTGGTAAACAGGGGAGAGTCCGGGAAGCTTCCTCTCAGCGGTGTGTTGTGGAGAAAATGGCGCTGGTGAGTGCTGAGGAACAAGCTCCGCCCCCTCAGCGGCGGGCTTCGGTCCCGCTGAAATATTTAAAAAACTGGCGGGGTACCTCTTTTATATACAGTGACTAGTCTGTATATATCTTTATTGCCAGATCTGGAGGTTCTTATTGCTGCCCAGGGCGCCCCCCCTGCGCCCTGCACCCTTACAGTGCCTGCCTGTGTGTGTCTGTGTGGGAGCAATGGCGCGCTACGGTTACCTCAATGAAGAACTGAAGTCTTCTGCCGCCTCTGAAGTCTTCTTTCTTCACATACTCACCCGGCTTCTATCTTCCTGCTCTGTGAGGAGGATGGCGGCACGGCTCCGGGACGAACGGCGAGGGTGAGACCTGCGTTCCGTTCCCTCTGGAGCTAATGATGTCCACTAGCCTAAGAAACAGAGCCTGACGTTAAAGTAGGTCTGTTTCTCTCTCCTCAGTCCCTCGCTGCAGGGAGCCTGTTGCCAGCAGTGCTCCCTGAAAATAAAAAACCTAACAAAATACTTTCTTTTCAGGAAAATTCAGGAGAGCTCCCTGTAATGCACCCAGTCTCCTCTGGGCACAGTAATAAACTGAGGCCTGGAGGAAGGACATAGAGGGAGGAGCCAGTGCACACCCATACCTAAAGTTCTTTCTTAGTGCCCATGTCTCCATCGGAGCCCGTCTATCCCCATGGTCCTTACGGAGTCCCCAGCATCCTCTAGGACGTAGTAGAAAATAAAATTTGCATACAGTATAATTAAACGGAGGTGAAACAGAGTAATATCAGTGTATAATACACAGCTGCTCTACAGATCATATAGTCACAGTCACTTTGGTATATTGGGGAGACCCTAAATCCCACCTACCTGATCCTCCTGTGGGGTCCTGTGATTCTCCTCTGTACAATCCTGGGAATACAGAGGACGGGGACATCTCTCTGGGGTATCTCTGTTACTGGGTCCATCTGTAGGAGACACATAGTGACTGAGTACAGTGTATATATGTGATTATCAGACGATGTGTGTATATAGGGGGCCCCCATACCTGCTCCACCCTGTACAATACATGACAGTCTCCTCTTACCCAGTGATGTGAGGGGCCGGTGATTCTCCATCATCACGTCCTTGTACAGACCCCTGTGTTCCTCTATATACTCCCCCTCCTGCATGGAGACATAGACAGTGACATCCTGACACCTTATAGGAACCTGACACACAGTGATACAGTCATCACCCAGACACATCCCCTGGTGTTACTGTATGATGCCCCATTCCCAGCAGTCACCTCTCCAGTCATCACCCAGACACATCCCCCGTTGTTACTGTATAATGCCCCATTCCCAGCAGTCACCTCTCCAGTCATCACCCAGACACATCCCCTGGTGTTACTGTATAATGCCCCATTCCCAGCAGTCGCCTCTCCAGTCATCACCCAGACACATTCCCTGGTGTTACTGTATAATGCCCCATTCCCAGCAGTCACCTCTCCAGTCATCACCCAGACACATCCCCCGGTGTTACTGTATAATGTCCCATTCCCAGCAGTCACCTCTCCAGTCATCACCCAGACACATCCCCCGGTGTTACTGTATAATGTGCCATTCCCAGCAGTCACCTCTCCAGTCATCACACAGACACATCCCCCGGTGTTACTGTATAATGTCCCATTCCCAGCAGTCACCTCTCCAGTCATCACCCAGACACATCCCCTGGTGTTACTGTATAATGTCCCATTCCCAGCAGTCACAACTAGAGTCATCACCCAGACACATCCCCTGGTGTTACTGTATAATGTCCCATTCCCAGCAGTCACCTCTCCAGTCATCACCCAGACACATCCCCCGGTGTTACTGTATAATACACCATCCCCAGCAGTCACCTCTCCAGTCATCACCCAGACACATCCCCTGGTTTTACTGTATAATGTCCCATTCCCAGAAGTCCCCTCTCCAGTCATCACACAGACACGTCCCCCGGTGTTACTGTATAATGCCCCATTCCCAGCAGTCACCTCTCCAGTCATCACCCAGACACATCCCCTGGTGTTACTGTATAATTTCCCATTCCCAGCAGTCACCTCTCCAGTCATCACCCAGACATGTCCCCTGGTGTTACTGTATAATAAAGGTCATTCCGAGTCGTTCGCTCTGAAAATTTCTTCGCATCGCAGCGTTTTTCCGCTTAGTGCGCATGCGCAATGTCCGCACTGCGACTGCGTCAAGTAAATTTGCTAAGAAGTTAGGATTTTTACTCACGGCTTTTTCTTCGCTCAGGCGATCGTAGTGTGATTGACAGGAAATGGGTGTTACTGGGCGGAAACAGGCCGTTTTATGGGCGTGTGGGAAAAAACGCTACAGTTTCCGGGAAAAACACGGGAGTGGCAGGAGAAACGGAGGAGTGTCTGGGCGAACGCTGGGTGTGTTTGTGACGTCAAACCAGGAACGACAAGCACTGAACTGATCGCAGATGCCGAGTAAGTCTGAAGCTACTCAGAAACTGCTACGAGATGTGTAATCGCAATATTGCGAATACGTCGTTCGCAATTTTAAGAAGCTAAGATTCACTCCCAGTAGGCGGCGACTTAGCGTGTGCAATACTGCTAAAATCGCCTTGCGAGCGAACAACTCGGAATGAGGGCCCATGTCCCATTCCCAGCAGTCACCTCTCCAGTCATCACCCAGACACGTCCCCTGGTGTTACTGTATAATGCCCCATTCCCAGCAGTCACCTCTCCAGTCATCACCCAGACACATCCCCTGGTGTTACTGTATAATTTCCCATTCCCAGCAGTCACCTCTCCAGTCATCACCCAGACACATCCCCTGGTGTTACTGTATAATGCCCCATTCCCAGCAGTCACATCTCCAGTCATCACCCAGACACATCCCCTGGTGTTACTGTATAATTTCCCATTCCCAGCAGTCACCTCTCCAGTCATCACCCAGACACATCCCCTGGTGTTACTGTATAATGCCCCATTCCCAGCAGTCACCTCTCCAGTCATCACCCAGACACGTCCCCTGGTGTTACTGTATAATGCCCCATTCCCAGCAGTCACCTCTCCAGTCATCACCCAGACACATCTCCTGGTGTTACTGTATAATGCTCCATTCCCAGCAGTCACCTCTCCAGTCATCACCCAGACACATCCCCTGGTGTTACTGTATAATGCCCCATTCCCAGCAGTCACCTCTCCAGTCATCACCCAGACACATCCCCTGGTGTTACTGTATAATTTCCCATTCCCAGCAGTCACCTCTCCAGTCATCACCCAGACACGTCCCCTGGTGTTACTGTATAATGCCCCATTCCCAGCAGTCACCTCTCCAGTCATCACCCAGACACGTCCCCTGGTGTTACTGTATAATGCCCCATTCCCAGCAGTCACCTCTCCAGTCATCACCCAGACACGTCCCCTGGTGTTACTGTATAATGCTCCATTACCAGCAGTCACCTCTCCAGTCATCACCCAGACACCTCACCTGGTGTTACTGTATAATGCCCCATTCCCAGCAGTCACCTCTCCAGTCATCACCCAGACACTTCCCCTGGTGTTACTGTATAATGTCCCATTCCCAGCAGTCACCTCTCCAGTCATCACCCGGACACGTCCCCTGGTGTTACTGTATAATATCCCATTCCCAGCAGTCACCTCTCCAGTCATCACCCAGACACATACCCTAGTGTTACTGTATAATGTCCCATTCCCAGGAGTCACCTCTCCAGTCATCACCCAGACACTTCCCCCGGTGTTACTGTATAATGCCCCATTCCCAGCAGTCACCTCTCCAGTCATCACCCGGACACGTCCCCTGGTGTTACTGTATAATATCCCATTCCCAGCAGTCACCTCTCCAGTCATCACCCAGACACATACCCTAGTGTTACTGTATAATGTCCCATTCCCAGCAGTCACCTCTCCAGTCATCACCCAGACACGTCCCCTGGTGTTACTGTATAATGTCCCATTCCCAGCAGTCACCTCTCCAGTCATCACCCAGACACATCCCCTGGTGTTACTGTATAATGTCCCATTCCCAGCAGTCACCTCTCCAGTCATCACCCGGACACGACCCCTGGTGTTACTGTATAATATCCCATTCCCAGCAGTCACCTCTCCAGTCATCACCCAGACACGTCCCCTGGTGTTACTGTATAATGTCCCATTCCCAGCAGTCACCTCTCCAGTCATCACCCAGACACATCCCCTGGTGTTACTGTATAATGTCCCATTCCCAGCAGTCACCTCTCCAGTCATCACCCAGACACATCCCCTGGTGTTACTGTATAATGTCCCATTCCCAGCAGTCACCTCTCCAGTCATCACCCGGACACGACCCCTGGTGTTACTGTATAATATCCCATTCCCAGCAGTCACCTCTGCAGTCATCACCCAGACACATCCCCCGGTGTTACTGTATAATGTCCCATTCCCAGCAGTCACCTCTCCAGTCATCACCCAGACACGTCCCCTAGTGTTACTGTATAATGTCCCATTCCCAGCAGTCACCTCTCCAGTCATCACCCAGACACGTCCCCTAGTGTTACTGTATAATGTCCCATTCCCAGCAGTCACCTCTCCAGTCATCACCCAGACACGTCCCCTGGTGTTACTGTATAATGTCCCATTCCCAGCAGTCACCTCTCCAGTCATCACCCAGACACATCCCCTGGTGTTACTGTATAATGTACCATTCCCAGCAGTCACCTCTCCAGTTATCACCCAGACACATCCCTGGTGTTACTGTATAATGCCCCATTCCCAGCAGTCACCTCTCCAGTCATCACCCAGACACATCCCCTGGTGTTACTGTATAATGTACCATTCCCAGCAGTCACCTCTCCAGTCATCACCCAGACACATCCCTGGTGTTACTGTATAATGTCCCATTCCCAGCAGTCACCTCTCCAGTCAGCAGCTGAATGATCTTGTTGGTGAGTTCCAGGATCTTCTGGTCACTGTGCCCCTCGTGTATCAGTGAGTGAGGTGGAGGCACCGTGATGGGGCTCTGGGTTCTACTCAGTCCTCCAGATACACAGGGATAACTGCTGGGTGTCTCACACTCACCAGATGTCTTCTTCACTACTGTGCAACCCTGCGAAATGGGGGAGACATCAAAATCACTGTGACACTCCCAGATCCCCCCACCTACCCAGTCATGTCCCTGTATTATTACTGTAGATAGGGCTAACAGACCAGGATGACATAGAAGCAGAAGACTGAGCGCGGATAAGAGGGTTAGGAGGACAATTGGCTGGGGTTGGTATAGAAGTGGGCCTTGAGAGCCCATTTGAAGTTTTGTAGAGAGGTGTAGAGTGAGAAGAGGAGAGCACGTGTAAAATAGGTAGGACTGGGAGGAGGTAACCAGTTGGCAGGAGAGGCGACGTGAGAGTGTAGGAGAGATGAGGTCAGAGATCCAAGAGGGAGAAGAGTGGGTGAGGGCTTTGAATGTGAGAAGCTTGAATTGTATTCTGAATGGGAAGGGGAGCCAGTGAAGGTCCTGCATGAGAGGGGAGGTGGATGTAGTACATTTGGTGAGGAAGATGAGATGGGCAGCAGCATTGAGGATAGATTGGAGTGGAGAGAGGCGTATGTCAGAAATGCCAGAAAGGAGATTACAGTAGTCCAATCTGGAGATGACCAGTGAGTGGATGAGGGTCTTAGTAGCATTCTGGGTGAGAAAGGGTCTGAGCCTGAAAATGTTTTTGAGATGGAAATGGCAGTACTGTGAGAGGTGCTGAATGTGTGTGTGAAGAAGAGGGAGGAGACCAGGATTACCCCAAGACATCACACTTGGGGCTAGAGGAGACAGTAGAGCCATCAATAGATAATTAAATTGTGGGAGGAGAAGTAATGCGGGAGGGAGGGAAGATGATCAGCTCAGCGTTAGAAATAAGTTTAAGAAAGCGCTGGGACATTCAGGAAGAGATAGCAGAGAGACAGTTGGAGATATGAGGACAGCGGGGGCAGAGGTCCGGGGAGGAAAGGTAGATATGAGTATCATTAGCGTAGAGACGATATTGTAAGTCTTGTAAGTGAAGAGTAAAAGAGCTCACCTAAAGAGGATGTGTAGAGAGAGAAAAGGAGAGGTCCAGAACAGAAGCTTGGGGACACTGACTGCTAGAGGAAGTGGGGGGGAGGGGAGAACGAAGGAACCGTCAGAAACGAAGGACAGCCAGGAGAGGGCAGTATAAAGCAGACCAAGGGAGTATATAGGATTTTAATATACCTACCGGTAAATCCTTTTCTTGTAGTCCATGAGGGATATTGGGGACAGAATTAGTACGATGGGGTATAGATTAGTGATGTGCACCGGACATTTTTCGGGTTTTGTGTTTTGGATTCGGTTCCACGGCCGTGTTTTGGATTCGGACGCGTTTTGGCAAAACCTCACCGAAATTTTTTTGTCGGATTCGGGTGTTTTTTTCAAAAAACCCTAAAAAACAGCTTAAATCATAGAATTTGGGGGTCATTTTGATCCCATAGTATTATTGACCTCAATAACCATAATTTCCACTCATTTCCAGTCTATTCTGAACAACTCACAATATTATTTTTAGTCCTAAAATTTGCACCGAGGTCGCTGGATGGCTAAGCTAAGCGACACAAGTGGCCGACACAAACACCTGGCCCATCTAGGAGTGGCACTGCAGTGTCAGGCAGGATGGCACTTCAAAAAAATTGTCCCCAAACAGCACATGATGCAAAAAGAAATTAAAGAAAAAAGAGGTGCAAGATGGAATTGTCCTTGGGCCCTCCCACCCACCCTTATGTTGTATAAACAGGACATGATCACTTTAACGAACCCCTCATTTCAGCGACAGGGTCTGCCACACGACTGTGACTGAAATTACTGGTTGGTTTGGGCCCCCACCAAAAAAAGAAGCAATGAATCTCTCCTTGCACAAACTGGCTCTACAGAGGCAAGATGTCCACTTCATCATCATCCTCCGACTCCTCACCCCTTTCACTGTGTACATCCCCCTCCTCACAGATTATTAATTCGTCCCCACTGGAATCCACAATCTCAGGTCCCTGTGTACTTTGTGGAGGCAATTGCTGCTGGTGAATGTCTCCACGGAGGATTTGATTATAATTAATTTTTATGAACATCATCAATTCTTAGCCTTTTCCTCACACCCCCAGTTGCGGGAGAATGTGAAGGAGGAGATGTTGACGGTCACGTTCCGCTTGACTTGACAATTTTCTCACCAGCAGGTCTTTGAATCTCTGCAGACTTGTGTCTGCCGGAAAGAGAGATACAACGTAGGTTTTAAATCTAGGATCGAGCACGGTGGCCAAAATGTAGTGCTCTGATTTCAACAGATTGACCACCCGTGAATCCTGGTTAAGCGAATGAAGGGCTCCATCCACAAGTCCCACATGCCTAGCGGAATCACTCTGTTTTAGCTCCTCCTTCAATGTCTCCAGCTTCTTCTGCAAAAGCCTGATGAGGGGAATGACCTGACTCAGGCTGGCAGTGTCTGAACTGACTTCACGTGTGGCAAGTTCAAAAGGTTGCAGAACCTTGCACCACGTTGAAATCAATCTCCACTGCGCTTGAGTCAGGTGCATTCCCCCTCCTTTGCCTATATCGTGGCCAGATGTATAGGCTTGAATGGCCTTTTGCTGCTCCTCCATTCTCTGAAGCATATAGAGGGTTGAATTCCACCTCGTTACCACCTCTTGCTTCAGATGATGGCAGGGCAGTTTCAAAATTGTTTGGTGGTGCTCCAGTCTTCTGTACGCGGTGGCTGAATGCCAAAAGTGGCCCGCAATTCTTTGGGCCACCGACAGCAACTCTTGCACGCCCCTGTCGTTTTTAAAATAATTCTGCACCACCAAATTCAATGTATGTGCAAAACATGGGACGTGCTGGAATTTGCCCAGATGTAATGCACGCACAATATTGCTGGCGTTGTCACAAATCCCCAGGAGAGTCCAATTGGGGTAAGCCATTCTGCGATGATCTTCCTCAGTTTCCGTAAGAGGCTGTCAGCTGTGTGCCTCTTCTGGAAAGCGGTGATACAAAGCGTATCCTGCCTAGGAACGAGTTGGCGTTTGCGAGATGCTGCTACTGGTGCCGCCGCTGCTGTTCTTGCTACGGGAGGCAATACATCTACCCAGTGGGCTGTCACAGTCATATAGTCCTGAGTCTGCCCTGCTTTACTTGTCCACATGTCCGTGGTTAAGTGGACATTGGGTACAACTGCATATTTTAGGACACTGGTGACTCTTTTTCTGAGGTCTGTGTACATTTTCGGTATCGCCTGCCTAGAGAAATGGAACCTAGATGGTATTCGGTACCGGGGACACAGTACCTCAATCAAGTCTCTAGTTGCCTATGAATTAACTGTAGATAACGGAACCACGTTTCTCACCGCCCAGGCTGCCAAGGCCTGAGTTATCTGCTTTGCAGCAGCATGACTGCTGTGATATTTCATCTTCCTCACAAAGGACTGTTGGACAGTCAATTGCTTACTGGAAGTAGTACAAGTGGTCTTCCGACTTCCACTCTGGGATGACGATCGACTCCCAGCAGCAACAACAGTAGCGCCAGCAGCAGTAGGCGTTACACTCAAGGATGCATTGGAGGAATCCCAGGCAGGAGAGGACTCGTCAGACTTGCCAGTGACATGGCCTGCAGGAGTATTGGCTTTCCTGGGTAAGGAGGAAATTGACACTGAGGGAGTTGGTGGTGTGGTTTGCAGGAGCTTCGTTACAAGAGGAAGGGATTTAGTGGTCAGTGGACTGCTTCCGCTGTCATCCAAAGTTTTTGAACTTGTCACTGACTTATGATGAATGCGCTGTAGGTGACGTATAAGGGAGGATGTTCCGAGGTGGTTAACGTCCTTACCCCTACTTATTACAGCTTGACAAAGGTAACACACGGCTTGACACCTGTTGTCTGCATTTGTGTTTAAATAATTCCACACCGTAGAGCTGATTTTTTGTTTGTATTTTGACCAGGCATATCAATGGCCATATTCGTCCCACGGACAACAGGTGTCTCCCCGGGTGCCTGACTTAAACAAACCACCTCACCATCAGAATCCTCCTTGTCAACTTCCTCCCCAGCTTAACACCCATATCCTCATCCTGGTGTACTTCAACAGTGACATCTTCAATTTGACTATTAGGAATTGGACTGCGGGTGCTCCTTTCAGCACTTGCAGGGGGCGTGCAAATGGTGGAAGGCGCAAGCTCTTCCCGTCCAGTGTTGGGAAGGTCAGGCATCGCAACCGACACAATTGGACTCTCCTTGGGGATTTGTGATTTAGAAGAACGCCCAGTTCCTTGCTGTGCTTTTGCCAGCTTAAGTCTTTTCATTTTTCTAGCGAGAGGATGAGTGCTTCCATCCTCATTTAAATCTGAACCACTAGCCATGAACATGCACAATCAAGTTCAACAATAACGGAGAGGACGCCAGCCACGTCCTCTCCCTAACATTTCCAATGCATGACTGAAAATGGCAGCGACGCGCGGCTGCTTATATAGAATCCGAATCTCGCGAGAATCCGACAGCGGGATGATGACGTTCAGGCGCGCTCGGGTTAACCGAGCCATACGGGAGAATCCGAGTATGCCTTGGACCCGTGTAAAGTGGGTGAAGTTCGGGGGGGGGGGGGGGTTCGGTTTCCGAGAAACCGAATCCGCTCATCACTAGTATAGATGGGTAAAAATTCTTCACTGGGTGTGCTGGCTCCTCCCCTCTATGCCTCCTCCTACAGCTCAGTTACAGGTAAAACAGTGCCGAAGGAGAATGACATACTTGAGAGAAGGAACATAACAATAAAAGGTGTGGTGATAATTAAACACCAGCACACCAATAGAAACATAGCAAGCAAGGTCTGGCAACATAAATATAAGCTCAGCCAGCAAAGGCTGACAACATTAACAGCAACAGATATACAGGTAACACATAACAGAGAACCTGCAGAAAGTCACCGCACAGAGGCGGGCGCCCAATATCCCTTATGGACTACGAGAAAAGGATTTACCGGTAAGTATATAAAATCCTATTATCTCTAGCATCCATAAGGGATATTGGGGACAGAAGTAGTACAATGCGGATGTCTCAAAGCTTCCAGAACGTGTGGGAACGTGCGGAGACAACTACAACACCGCCTGGCCAAACTCGGTATCCTCTTTGGTCAGGATATCAAATTTGTAGAACTTCACAAAGGTGTTAGTCCCCGACTAGTAAGCAGCTCGGCATAGTTGTAGGGCCGAGACTCCACGGGCAGCCGCCCGGGAAGAACCTCCCGATCTAGTAGAGTGGGCCTTCAGAGACTGTGGAACCGGTAAGTCTGCCGACACATAAGCCTGTTGGATAGTAAGCTTAATCCAGCGAGCAATGGACTGCTTTGAAGCAGGGCAGCCCTTTTTACGTGCATCATACAGCAGGAACAAGGAATCCGTCTTCCTGATGCGAGCCGTCCTTTTGACATAGATCTGTAAGGCTCATACAGCATCCAATGCATCTGGAATAGAAGCAGTGACAGAACTGGACGGAATCACAATAGGTTGACTCAAGTGAAACGCGGAGACCACCTTTGGCAGGAACTGCTGTCAAGTCCTGAGCTCCGCTCTGTTCTTGTAAAAGACCAAGTATGGACTTTTGCACGACAAGGCCCCCAATTCTGAGACACGTCTAGCAGACACCAGGGTCAGTAACATCACCGTCTTCCACATGAGGTACTTGTCTTCTACCATCATCAGAGGTTCAAACCAGGAGGACTGTAGAAAACGTAACATAACATCTAGATCCCAAGGTGCCATAGGGGGCACAAAGGGAGGTTGTATATGAAGCACCCCTTGCAAGAAGGTCTGAATTTCCGGCAAGAGAGCCAACTTCTTCTGGAAGAAGATGGAAAGAACTGAAATCTGGACCTTAATGGATCCCAGACATAAGCCCTTATCCACTCCAGCCTGCAGGAAATACAGGAACCTTCCTCAGTGGAATTGCGCAGAGGGATATGTGCGTTCTTCGCACCAAGAGACATATCTCCCCCAGATATAATAATAGTGTTTTGACATCACAGGTTTTCTGGCTTGTACCATAGTGGCAATGACTTTTTGGAAAGCCCTTTGTGAGCTAGGATGTTCCGCTCAACTTCCATGCCATCAAACTAAGCCGCCGTATGTCCGGGTAGATAAACGGTCCTTGTTGAAGAAGATCCCTTCTTAGTGTTAGAGGCCAAGGGTCCTGTACAGACATGTCCAGAAGAGCCGTGTACCACGCTCTTCGGGGCCAATCCAGGGCAATCAAGATTGCCTTCACTCTTTGATGTCTCATCCGCTTGAGGAAACAGGTAGACCAGCTGGTAAGGCCAAAGCGAAGTCAGCGCATCCACCTCGTTCGCCTGAGGGTCCCTGGTCCGTGAGCAATAGCAGCAAAGCTTCTTGTTGAGATGAGAGGCCATCAAGTCAATCTGTGGGCAACCCCCGTCGATGATCAGTCGGAACACCTGAGGGTATAGTCCCCACTCCCCCGCGTGGAGGTTGGGGCGGCTTAGGATGATCGTCTCTCAGTTGTCCACTCCCGGAATGAAGATTGTGGACAACGCTCTTGCATGTTTTTCTGCCCAGAGGAGTATTCTTGACACTTCCCGCATGCAGGCCCTGCTTTTTGTCCTTCCTTGTCGATTGATGTACGCCACCGCCGCGGCATTGTCTGACTGCACCTGGATCGCCTGATCCCTTAGTAGAGGAGACGCCTGAAGCAGAGCGTTGTGGATAGCCCGAAGTTCCAGAATGTTGATTGGAAGCAGGGCCTCCTGGGCAGACCACCTGCCCTGGAACTGCGCCCCTTGGGTGACAGCTCCCCATCCTCGTAGACTCGCATCTGTCGTGAGGAGGTGTGACAGGACGGTCCCGTACGAAAGCACTCGCCGCTTTCGAGTCCCGTTGGCTGCGCACAGAATGGAAGGTCAAGTCACACGAGGCCCGACCACATAGGGGATTCCCACTTACCGTCAGTAACCGCCTGTTACTGACTCCACCCACTGCACTGCGGGCGGGTTTATGCTGCCACCACCAAACTCCTAACCTGCCGTGGCGTTTGGAACTACGGTTCTGCTCTGTATGTGCCGACGCACTGCTTTACCACACCTGTGTGGTGTCGACAAATCCCCACTAGCCACTTGCTAGGCCTCTACCGGTAGCTGGCGGAAGGCGGAACTTGGAGACGTCAGGTGCTTCCCTGGACAGCCGGAGAACGAGGCTATGGTTGGCATAACCCTGTAGGTCACAAGATGAAGCAGTCTTCTTGAGGCAATGATGTTAATTTGCTCAAAATAATAATAACCTTTAAAAAGGCTCCTCCCTATTGCTAGGGACAACAGCATACAATCAAATGTTTCAGCAGAATAAGATGGTATAACACACACTCTATGGGCCAACTGCCCTCCTTTTATCCCTCTCCAAGACCCATTACCACAGGGAGTAAGCCCGCCCTGTGGTGTACAACCAATCAATGTTTACCCATGAGCTGTGCATGCCTTGGTCACATGCACAGCTTACATTGTTCCCTATGGACAGTGGGGAGTGGCCGTTCTCCTCTGACTATCCCATCTTAGAGGATCAGGATACGCCCCGGTGCCGTTCAGTCTAGGCTGGGGGGAAGTTTTCCCTCCTAAACTGACTTCCAGAAATCTGCCCGGGACCTAGCCCACTACCTGCAGCCTGGATTTGGGCTCCAGAGCTGGGCAGCCTGGCTCCCCGGTCCAGGTTTCCAGGCCACCACGGGTGATCTCCATGGAGCTCCAAGAAACCACTCAGCTTGCTTCAAAGCTGAGCTCCTTCTCTTTCTCCCAATGCCCCTTTAAACTGTGAGGCTGGATGGGAAAGCATTCCGTTTTGGGGGAAAAGGTCTGGGAGAATCCATCAGCCTGCACAGCCATGGATTCCCCCCTCCTGGGACACACAACCAAGTAAGTGCAATTTACCTTTAAATACATCACATTTAAAACACACTGTACATTCCCCTTTAAATATGCACTGAGCCTGTGCCCTGCACAGACTCTACATACTCAGGCACTGCAGTGCCTTACAACACACTGTATGTCATTACATTTAAAACAATGTCTTGTTTTTTAACTACTGTGCCCTAGTCCTGCCGCCTGGCTGCTAGGACCCTGTCTGTGCTGGAGGTATGGGGCTGGCTTGCCCCATCCTAGAGCCTGCCTGTAATGCCTGCCACTGGGGTCCAGGAAGCTGGCTCTCCCTGTCCCCCCAGTGGGGCACTTCCTTTGTGGCCTCGCTCCACTGAGTGGCGCACCCCCCTTCTGAAACCAGGCGGCTCGGGATGCTGATCCCGGCCGCCGTGGCTCTGTGCCGCTGGAGCGCTGAGGCGCAGGGAGCTACGCTCCCTGTCCCCAGCGTCCAGTTGCCCTCACCTGCCTCCACCGCTAGGGAGCCGGCTAGCCCGATCCCCGTGTGCGGCGCACCCCCCCAGCCGCGCAGCAGACCAGGACGAGCTAGTCATGTAGCGCTGAGGCGCCAGGAGCAGAGCTCCCGTCCCCCAGCAACGGCACCCACAGAGAGCGCTGCAGCGGGAGTGGATCTCCCGCCTGCAGCGGCTCCCCTCTCCCCCGGCGCGCACACACTGCTCAGCGCGCCGGGGGCTGCCCTCACTGCCGTGGTCTCCGGAGAGGTCCGGGACCACGGCACACAATGTTAAAATATTTTTTTTTAAACACGGCACCTAGCGCCCAATACATTTTAAACCTGGCGCCAAGCGCCCATTGTCTTTAAAATGGCGCCAAGCACTAGGGGTTAATCCCTTCAGTGCCGCGGCGGCCATTTTCCTCGTGGCTGGGGCCTCTCCGGCCACAGGAGGATCCAGTCCTGAATCCCGAAGTTCCGGAATTCCAAGAGGTTGGAAAACTGTATCCAAGGAGTGTAATCCTGGCCCGGGGTGACAGCCAAATCATCCGGTGCATCTGAAGATGGGAACATGACCATTTGTTCAGGATGACCAATTGGAAGGGTCTGGCATGGAACCTTCCGTACTGTATCGCCTCGTAAGAGGCCATCTTCTTTCCCAACAATTTTATACAAAGATGGATGGATACTCGAGCAGGTCTGAGGACCATTCGTTTAATTTCTTGGAGTGTTCTCGCCTTGTCCTCTGAGAGGAATATTTTCTGCGCTACATTATCTAGTAGCATGCGAAGAAACAGGAGCCGTGGAGACGGTTCCAGGTGGGACTTCTGTAGATTCAGGATCCACCCGTGGCGAGACAGGAGTTGTATAGTGCGATCTATGTGGAGAAATAGAAGCTCCCTTGAGCTTGCTTTTATCAGGAGATCGTCCAGGTATGGGATCACATTGACCCCTTGGACCCTGAGTTGAAACATAATTTCCACCATCACCTTCGTGAACACCCTTGAAGCTGTAGACAGGCCAAAGGGTAACACCTGAAATTGGTAAGGATCGTTCAGTAGGGCATACCTCAGAAAGGCCTGATGAGGTGGCCAAATTGGGATATGTAGATAAGCATCCTTGATATCCAGGGATACTAGGAACTCCTGTAGTTCAAGGCCTACGATCACTTCCCTCAGAGATTCCATCTTGAATTTTAAAACCTTCAGGTAAGGATTTAAGGACTTCAGATTCAGAATGGATCTCACAGACCCGACTGGTTTCGGTACTACAAACAGACTGGAGTATTAATCCTGTCCTTGTTGCAACAGTGGTACTGGGACAATGACCTGGGACTGTACCAACTTCTCTATGGCCAGTAGTAGAGTACCACGCATACTTTCCAAAACTGGTAAGCCTGTTTTGAAAAATCGTTGGGGAGGAGAACCGTCAAACTCCAGCTTGTAGCCCTGAGAAATAAGGTCCCTTACCCAAGCATCTTGGAAAGAACCGTCCCAGATGTGGCTGAAGTGACGTAACTGAGCTCCCACCAAAAGATCCCCCCGGGGCGGGTGTGCACCGTCATGCTGAAGTGTTTGCGCGAGCAGAACTGGTGTTCTGGTTCTGAGACCCAGCAACTGCTGGTTTTAAAGGTTTTCCCCTGGAGCCTCTAGCTGCGTTGGAGGCTCCTTTGGCTGTGGATCGAAATCTGGAGGACCGAGAGGACTGAGTAGATGGTCCCAGATAGGAACGTCTAGCAGGAGGGGCCCCCCGAAGAGAGAAACGTGGAATTCCCGGGCCGTAGCCTTCGAAATCCAGGTCACCTCCAAAGAGCCACTCACATGTGAAGGGAAGAGATTCCACATTACGTTTTGAGTCAGCATCAGCGATCCACTGAAGTACCCATATGGCTCTGCGCGCAGACACAGCCATAGCCGTAGTTCTAGCACTAACAGTGCCAATCTCTTTTAAGGAGTCACAGAGGACTCTTGCCGTGTCCTGAATGTGAGTCAGTAAGGCAACAGTGTCGACTAAGGTCATATTACCTGAGAGACCTTCCTTTATTTGACTAGCCCAGGAATGAATTGCATGTGTCATCCAGCAACCTGCAATGACCGGCCTTTGTGCTACGCCTGTAGCAATGTAAGTAGATTTTAGAGTGGTCTCCATTTTTCTATCTGCCGGGTCCTTCACCGTAAGGGAGCCCGGAGCAGGAAGCACTGTCTTTTTAGAAAGGCAAGAGACTGATACCCCATTTCCACTAGCGTAGCACGGGTTGCAGCCGTGTCGCCTGACACGGCTGCGACCCATGTTACAGCCCCCTGCAGACAACGCTCACCAACCCGGCAATCACATGATCTCCCAGCGCAGCCCTCCCTGTGCACTGTGAACGGGTGCCGTGTTCAACGCGGCTAGCTACCAAGGTAGGATTCCCATATCATTTGATCCAGGAATTTGCAGGGGGACCCGTTTCCACTAGGGAAATTCACGGGTAAATGCGCGCCCCCGCGTATTTACCCGTGTTTAAAAAAGCTTGTGGAAAAGGGGTATGAGACATCTACGGCTGGGGATTCTTTCCAGAATTTTCTGCCTTCAGGGGCAGAGGGGAAGGTATTCAGAAACACTTTCGTCACCTGATATTTTTTATCTGGATTCTTCCAGGCTAGTTTAAATAAGTCATCCAATTCCATGGAATCAGGGAATGTGACTTATGGTTTCTTTTGAGGGAGGAAAAATGACTGCTGAGTACTTGCATCCCCCAGGGGGAGCTTTAACACCTCCCTAATAGCCAATATGAGGGGTTTGATAACCTGAATCGGGGTGGGATCCCCACATACGGGATCTCCATCACCCCCGGCATCCTGTACATCATCATCAGTAACATCTGTGTTAGGGTCTCCTGCCCTGTGCTGCCACGTCGTCATGGCAACCGGGAGACAAGTGCTAGAGGAGTAACCTGAGCGCAGCTGATACTCCGGTTCGGGTCTTTTGCTGTGCAGTGGTTACAGGCTCTGTGCACGGCATGGGTTCCGGTGCTGGTTTTTGTGCTCACAGTCTGTGAGGTCTGAGTGGGGCGTGGACAGCACCTGCTATATAAACCCTCTTCTCATGTTAGGCAGATGCTGCTGAATCTTTGTTGGTTAGTCAGTTCCTGAAAGTTAGCTAGTACTGTGTAACTTTGTATTTGTTTGTTGCTTACTGCAAATAGGCCTTGGGATTTGGTTCTACACTCTTCCAATCCAGACCTAGCAGTAAGACTGGAGTCAGTCATTTAACCTGCTGGGGTTCTTTTGCTACTCTGTGAACCTAGCAAGTTTGCGGCTGTATTCTCAGACTTGTTATCAAAACCAGAAAATCAGGCGCTGTTGGGTCTTGTGTCTCTAATGCTGCTGCTAATAACGTTTGGGGTAGTCACGCCCAAACCATACAGAAACAAAACAATACAAGAAATAGCAGCGCTAATGTGTAATTAACTTCAAAAATTCAATAGAAGGATTGAGTAAAAATTGCATTTAATAAAATATGAAATAAAAAAACTGAATAAAACCATATATATGGTAGTAACTAGTATGAAACTGATAAAACTGGGGTCACATTAATTAATGCCAATACCAATGTATCACGTTCCTATAGACAGTGTCCTGGATAGCAGAAAATAGAGACGGACTGACGGCGCAGTCTCACCCTTAAATGTAACCAACCAACCGCTAGAGGTAAAGTCCCATATGCAGATCTCTTACATCAGATCGAGAACCAGCCTGGTTCTGAAAGTCCTCAATAGGTGCGGTGTCCTCCTTGAATTTGAAGGTTTGATGGTGGTCCAAGAGGGCTTGGATGTCTCATTTATTTTTCACTGCAGAATGCAAAGTTCCAGTATTGGTCCGGATACAGTTCGGCAATATGACGAGTGCAAATGGTGACCCCAAAAGTGATCTCCTGACGCGTTTCGCTGCCAACACTGCAGCGTTTTATCAGTTTCATACTAGTTACTACCATATATATGGTTTTATTCAGTTTTTTAATTTCATATTTTATCAAATGTAATTTTTACTCAATCCTTCTATTGAATTTTTGAAGTTAATTACACATTAGCGCTGCTATTTCTTGTATTGTTTTGTATTCTCAGACTTGCCTGCCAAAATCCTTTCTCACTGTGCAAGGTGTTCAGGTGTCAGTTTAGTGGCAGTAAGCTGAACCAGTGCACTGCAAGTGAGGATTAGGATTGTAGAGACTCTCCTTGTGTCTATTATTCCATCTCTGACCAAGGAGTTTACTGCCACACCCGTTGGTAACCCTTTAGGGTTTTGCTGTTGCCCTTAGCAACAGCATTTCGGGTTCTCTACGTATTAAAACACAACATCTTGCTTTTCCCATCTGAGCATTCCTAATACTAGGGAGACACCCAGTTTCTTAGCCTCTGGGCTTCTCTGTTCACTTTGTGTTTATTTTGCTACTCTATCACCTTCTGTGTATGTAATGTCATATTCCCCAGTCTGTCCGTGAGTTCATTTGTTTTGCATCCCTCTCCGTTCAGACACCAGTACATTCCTGCTGTCACTGGTGTGCATAACATATTCAGCAGCCTAATACTCCTGTTGAAATTTTGTGGGAATATGGAGCATACCCCTCAAAATACTTTGCAACAGGTGGTCGATCAGGTGCAGGTCCTGACTCGACAATGTAATGATTTGTCCATTAAAATGCACACCCCCCAGGCCGCTGGCGGAGCTCCCGCAGCAGCAGCACCTTCAGGGGTTAAGGAGCCGAAAGTAAATCTCCCGGATCGTATTTCTGGAGATCGCTCGCAGTTCTTTTGTTTCAAGGAGAGCTGCAAGCTATATTTCCGGCTTAGGCCCCAGTCTTCTGGGTCGGAGATTCAGCGGGTGGGCATAGTGATTTCCTTGCTACAAGGAGACCCACAGGTCTGGGCATATGGGTTGCAGCCTGACTGTCCATCGCTTAAAAGTGTTGATGCTTTTTTACGGCACTGGGCATGTTGTATGATGACCCTGACAAGACGGCCTCAGCCGAGGCTCAGATTTCGATCCTTAAGCAAGGGCGAAGGCCAGTTGAGGTTTATTGTACGGAGTTTCGGAGGTTGGTCCATGATACCCAGTGGAATGACCCAGCCCTGAGACACCAGTACCGAAGAGGTCTTTCTAACCAGATAAAAGACCAACTGGTACAATATCCCTTGCCTGATAGCTTGGATCAGCTCATGCAGTTATCCATCCGGGTGGATAGACGGCTGAGAGAGCGTAGGCTTGAAAGGGAGACCGAGGTTTCCTTCTTTCCCAAGGGAACCTCAGACTCTGAGGAATTTTCCGAGGAGCCTATGCAGATTGGGGCTACCCGCCTCTCCTCGCGTGAGAAGACGCGGAGGAGACAGCAGGGGTTGTGTTTGTACTGTGGGAATAAAGGTCATGTGGTAGTATCATGCCCAGAAAAGCCGGAAAACTTCAGGGCCTGAGGGTGATGGGAAATATCCTGTCAGGCCAGAAGTCAGAATTTCCCAAGAAGACTTTTATCATTCCGGTGACTTTGAAGATCCTCGGTCAAACTGTCAAAACTGAGGCCTTTGTGGACAGTGGGGCCGACGGGGTTTTTATGGACCACCAATTCGCCCTGAAACACTCTGTTCCCTTAGTACCCTTGGCATCGGAAAATGAGATGTGGGTTAAACGGGGAACCATTATCCCAGGGTAAAATTACCTCTTGCACTAGCCAGATTTCTTTGTTTATTGGAGCCACACACTCTGAAAAATTGTCCTTTTATGTGTCTGTCTGTACTTTTGCCCCATTGGTGTTGGGGTTACCCTGGTTAAGGGCCCACAATCCTCAATTTGACTGGGACTCTGGGGAGATTCTTAGTTGGGGTACTGATTGTTTCAGGAGTTGCTTGAGCCTTCCAGTCAGGCTTTCGCAGCTAAGTTTGCCAGGATTGCCAGGATGTTATGCAGATTTTGCGGACGTGTTCTCCAAAAAAGTTGCAGAGGTACTACCTCCCCATCGCCCCTATGACTGTGCCATTGATTTGTTGCCGAATGCTAAGCTTCCCAAGAGCAGGTTGTACTCCCCTGTAACGTCCTGAGACTCAGGCTATGGCAGAGTACATTCAGGAGAACTTGGCTAAGGGATTTATCAGACCTTTACAGTCTCCAGTTGGGTCGGGGTTCTTCTTCGTGGGTAAAAAGGACGGTTCGTTGCGACCCTGCATCGACTTCAGGGAATTGAACCGTATCACGATTAAAAACTCATACCCCCTGCCTCTCATTTCGGTCTTGTTTGACCAGCTTCATACTGCCACCATTTTTTCTAAGATTGACCTACGCGGTGCGTACAATCTAATCCGAATAAGAGAGGGGGATGAATGGAAGACTGCCTTTAATACCCACTCAGGGCATTATGAATATTTGGTGATGCCTTTTGGGCTCTGTAATGCCCCGGCAGTCTTCCAGGACTTCATGAACGATGTGCTCAGGGAATATTTGGATAGATTCTTAGTTGTATACTTAGATGACATCCTAATCTTCTCCCATTCCCTGGAGGAACATCGGAAGCATGTACGCTTAGTTCTCCAGAAACTCAGAGACCACCAGCTTGGGGCGAAGCTGGAGAAGTGCGAATTTGAAGTTCAGCAAATCGCATTTCTAGGATATATTATCTCCCCAGAAGGTTTCCAAATGGAGGGTTCCAAGGTACAGGCAGTCCTGGATTGGGTGCAGCCCACTAGTTTGAAGGCGCTTCAGCGTTTTCTGGGCTTTGCAAATTTTTATAGATGATTTATCGCTGGATTTTTGTCTATAGTGGCGCCCTTGGTGGCACTCACTAAGAAAGGGGCGGATGTTGCTCACTGGTCTTGTGAGGCCAAAGCGGCTTTTGCCGTCTCAAAAGGGCATTTGTCTCGGCCAAGGTGCTGCGACACCCAGATCCAGAGCGTCCTTTTGTGGTGGAGGTGGATGCCTCTGAGATGGGTATTGGGGCAGTGCTCTCTCAGATGGGGGTGTCTGATAATCGCCTTCATCCCTGTGCTTACTTTTCCCGTAAATTTTCACCTGCCGAGATGAATTATGACGTGGGTAACTGGGAATTGTTGGCTATTAAGGATGCACTCGAGGAGTGGAGACACTTGCTTGAGGGGGCTAAGTTTGTGGTCTCAATTCTCACCGACCATAAGAATTTGGCTTATTTACAGTCAGCGAAGCGCCTCAATGCCAGGCAGGCACGATGGGCTTTGTTTTTTGCTCACTTTAATTTTTTGATAACATATCGTCCTGGGTCAAAAAACATCAAGGCTGATGCGCTCTCGCTGAGTTTTGCTCCAATCCAGGAGACCACCGAGGAGCCATTGCCCATTGTGTCCCCATCATGTATTAAAGTGGGCATTACCCAGGACCTCTTGTCATTAGTCCTTAGAGCACAGGAGCAGGCTCCTCCAGACCTTCCGGTAGGTCTTTTGTTTGTGCCTCCTAGGTTAAGACAGCGAGTGTTCCTGGAATTCCATGCCAAGAAGTCGGCAGGTCACCCGGGTATTGCCAGAACTCGGGAGTTGATATCTAGGGCGGTGTGGTGGCCCTCGGTGGCTAGGGATGTGGATCAGTGGGTTCGGGCATACGACATCTGTGCCCGAAATAAGACTCCTAGAGGGGTTCCTGTTGGCCCATTACATCCACTCTCTATTCCATCTAAGCCATGGACCCACATTTCAATGGATTTTGTGGTGGACTTGCCCAAATCCTCGGGGATGACAGCCATCTGGGTTGTCGTTGACAGGTTTTCGAAGATGGCGCACTTCGTTCTACTGGTTGGGTTGCCATCGGCCAGACGCCTGTCTGAATTATTTATGTTGCATGTTGTGCGCCTCCACGGGTTGCCACTTGATGTGGTCTCTGACCGCAGATCCCAGTTTGTGGCCAAATTCTGGAGGGCATTTTGTTCCGATCTCCAGATTTCTGTCAGTTTGTCGTCAGGCTACCATCCGCAGTCTAATGGGCAGACTGAAAGGGGGAACCAGTCCTTGGAGCAGTTCCTCAGGTGTTATGTCTCCAAGTGTCAGACTGACTGGGTTGCTCATCTGTCCATGGCGGAGTTTGCCTATAACAACTCGGCTCACTCTGCTACAGGGATCTCTCCCTTCATTTGTGTGTATGGGCATCATCCTAAGGCCAATTCTTTTGACCCCCTGGACTCCACGCCTGGTGGTTCCTCTGTGGTTTCGGTCCTTAGAGGTATTTGGAGGAAAGTGAAGAAAGCCCTTGTGTCTGTGTCATTAGTGACCAAAAGGGTTTTTGATAAGCAGAAAAGACCCTGCAGCTTCAAATTAGGAGACTTCGTCTGGTTGTCTACCAAGAATTTGAAGTTGAGACATCCATCTCATAAGTTAGGCCCCCGGTTCATCGGCCCTTATAAGGTCACTAGGGTTATCAATCCGGTGGCATTTCAGTTAGATCTGCCCCGTTCTTTGGGTATCAATAAAACATTTAATTGTTCCCTTTTAAAACGGGTGATTGGTAATCCTTCTTCCAGTGGAAGACCTTCCCCTCTTCTGATACGTGGCCAGAGGGAGTTTGTTGTTGAAAGGATTCTTGACTCCAAGATGGTTCGTGGTCGGCTGTAATTTTTGGTGCACTGGAAGGGGTATGGCCCGGAGGAGCGGTCGTGGGTGCGCAGTTGTGATCTTCATGCCCCCAGACTGATATGCTCTTTCTTCTTGCAGTTCCCCGATAAACCCGGTGGTAGGGGTTCTTTGATCCCTCATCAGAGGGGGGGTACTGTTAGGGTCTCCTGCCCTGTGCTGTCACGTCGTCATGGCAACCAGGAGACAAGTGCTAGCGGAGTAACCTGAGCGCAGCTGATACTCCGGTTCGGGTCTTTTGCTGTGCAGTGGTTACAGGCTCTGTGCACGGTAGGGGATCCGGTGCTGGTTTTTGTGCTCACAGTCTGTGAGGTCTGAGTGGGGCATGGACAGCACCTGCTATATAAACCCTCTTCTCAGGTTAGGCAGATGCTGCTGAATCTTTGTTGGTTAGTCAGTTCCTGAAAGTTAGCTAGTACTGTGTAACTTTGTATTTGTTTGTTGCTTACTGCAAATAGGCCTTGGGATTTGGTACTACACTCTGCCAATCCAGACCTAGCAGTAAGACTGGAGTCAGTCGTTTAACCTGCTGGGGTTCTTTTGCTACTCTGTGAACCTAGCAAGTTTGCGGCTGTATTCTCAGACTTGCCTGCCAAAATCCTTTCTCACTGTGCAAGGTGTTCAGGTGTCAGTTTAGTGGCAGTAAGCTGAACCAGTGCACTGCAAGTGAGGATTAGGATTGTGGAGACTCTCCTTGTGTCTATTATTCCATCTCTGACCAAGGAGTTTACTGCCACACCCGTTGGTAACCCTTTAGGGTTTTGCTGTTGCCCTTAGCAACAGCATTTCGGGTTCTCTACGTATTAAATCACAACATCTCGCTTCTTTCCATCTGAGCATTCCTAATACTAGGGAGACACCCAGTTTCTTAGCCTCTGGGCTTCTCTGTTCACTTTGTGTTTATTTTGTTACTCTATCACCTTCTGTGTATGTAATGTCATATTCCCCAGTCTGTCCGTGAGTTCATTTGTTTTGCATCCCTCTCCGTTCAGACACCAGTACATTCCTGCTGGCACTGGTGTGCATAACAATCTGATAGTAGTGCTGGTAGAGCCTGTTTCTGTGAAGCAGGCAGGGAGGGACGTTCAGCAGTAAGGCTAGCCACTGCTTGTTGCAGTTCTTGTGTCTTGTTTGCAGTTGCAGTGAGCTGACATATGAGACATCATAGTTTTTATAGCCCCCAACCAGGGAAGGCTCTGTATTCTCCCCCACATTAGTATCAGCATGAGATGACTGACTACACTGCTCACATGATATTGAGCTGGATGTGCTAGGAGAGAACCTGGCATTACGCACACTGCAAGACTTCTGTTTTACCATAGTGTAGTAGAAAACAGTACAATATACACACACAATACAGCCAGATATGATATATGACAAGCCTGCGCTATTGCATGTGAGGAGACAGAGAAGAGAGGACTCCAGCGTACCCAATGGTGACCGACCCCATTGAGGCTGTCAGCGGTTGTTACATCTGTGTAACCACAGTGAGATTCTTTATAAAACCCCATAGGGGATTATTGTGCACAATGATAGCGGCTCTCCCCCCCTATACCCGGTACCAGTGTATACAGGGGCAGTTCTGGAGGAGCTGTGGAGGCTGCTGCAGCTCATGCAGAGGAAGATACCAATATGCCGCTGAGCCCGCTCTAATGTAGCTCCGCCCCCTGCCATGGTGCCGGAGCTACTGCTGTATATTTATACTGGCCATGTCTCCTTATGTATGTACAACCTCACATAAATGCTTGGTTCACCTGTGTTTAGCCAGTCTCACGCAGGGGCTATAGCGGGTCCTCCCCAGGATGGACCCGTACGCCGCGCTTCAGCCGCACATTTGACCGAGGGACCCTGGTTGGTACTCACCACCGACGATCATCTTCAGGCAGTGTTAGGGTGTGTACACACGGTGAGATTCGGGCTATGCCCGATTCTCACTCTGCGACAGGGGCCGGGTCGGCACTTAGCCAGTATCGCACATAATGAGTGCGCTTGCGATACTTGCTATGTGCGATTTTGGCTAAGTCCCGATTTTGACTATCTCTTCTATAAAGATAGTCAAAATTGACTTTCCTGCACAGTCTATTTTTTCTTTCAATGCAGACCGCGTGGGAACGCGCATCGGCATTGAATCGGGATCGCAAGGTGACTGTCACCTTGCGATCTGCACTAACTTTTCTTCTGATCCCGACTATATCGTCAGGATCGGAAGAAAAAATCTCACCGTGTGTACACACCCTTAGGGGTGTGCGGCATGCTGTGGCAGCCAAGGCTTCATGCCCCGCTGAACAAACAGCCCCTCAGGACGGTGGTCCTGCAGCGGAGAAGCGGCTCTGCACCTCAGGAGGCCAGTGACCCCCCCCCCCCCTAACTCCCACGGAGCAGGTATACTGTTACCCAAACTGCATACCGAAATAAATAAAACTTCAGGAGAGGGTGGTCCACAGTGTCCAATGCAGCAGAGAGGGGAAGGAGAATAAGCAGAGAGTAGTGACCATTGGGTTTGGCAGCATGGAGGTCTTTGCAGACTTTAGCGAGGGCAGTATCAGTGGAGTGGAGAGGACGGAAGCCAGGCTGGAATGGGACAAGCAGTGAGTGTGAGGAAAGACAGGCGGATGTAGACTATACGCTCAAGGAGTTAGGAGGAGAGAGATGGATAGTTGGAGAGAGTGGTTGGATGAAGGGAAGGTTTTTTAAGAATAGGGGAGACAAGAGCATGATGGAAGGCAGAGGGGGCATTGTCTGATGAGAGGGAGAGAATGAGAGGGAGAGATGGGAACAGGCAGAAGAAGAGAGGTGGCGGAGGAGGTGGGAGGTGATAGGGTCAAATGGGGAGGTGGAGGGGGTGAGGAACGGCTGAGGGCCATGACTTCCACATTAGATACAGAGAAGAGAGATGTCAGAGTTGGTAGGAAGGAGGGGGGTCAGGAAATGGAGAAGGGGGTTGCTCAGGGTCTGGTGGGATGTGATATCCTGCCATAGGGAGTCAATTCTGGATGGGAAGTAGGTGGCAAAGTCAAGAGCAGAGAGTGAGGGGGCGGGGCGGTGGGGGGGAGATGAGGCGGAAGCGAGTGGAAAAGGGGCGCCGGGGTTTGAGGACTGGGAGGAGATGAGGTTCTTGATGGAGAGTGGACAGTAGGAATGCATGTGGAGTGCCAGGGTTGCGGTGTCACATCAGGTGAGGGGGATAGAAGGGGGCAGGCTGGGGGCGGAAGGTGAGGGGGACAGAAGAGGACAGGCAGGTGAAGTGGATAGAGGGACAGGCAGGGGGCGGCAGGTGAGGGGGATAGAGGGATAGGCAGGGGGCAGCAGGTGAGGGGGACAGAAGAGGACAAGTAGAGGACATCAGGCGAGGGCAAGAGAAGAGGACATGCAGGGGACATCAGGTAAGGGGGATAGAAGGGGACAGGCAGGGGGCGGCAGGTGAGGGGGATAGAAGAGGACAGGCAGGGGGTGGCAGGTGAGGAGGATAGAAGGGGACAGGCAGGGGGCGGCAGGTGAGGGGGATAGAAGAGGACAGGGAGGGGACATCAGGTGAGGGGGATAGAAGGGGACAGGCAGGGGGAGGCAGGTGAGGGGGATAGAAGGGGACAGGCAGGGGGCGGCAGGTGAGGGGGATAGAAGAGGACAGGCAGGGGGCGGCAGGTGAGGGGGATAGAAGGGGACAGGCAGGGGGAGGCAGGTGAGGGGGATAGAAGGGGACAGGCAGGGGGCAGCAGGTGAGAGAGAAGGTGAGGGGGACAGAAGAGGACAGGCAGGTGAAGTGGATAGAGGGACAGGCAGGGGGCGGCAGGTGAGGGGGATAGAGGGATAGGCAGGGGGCAGCAGGTGAGGGGGACAGAAGAGGACAAGTAGAGGACATCAGGCGAGGGCAAGAGAAGAGGACATGCAGGGGACATCAGGTAAGGGGGATAGAAGGGGACAGGCAGGGGGCGGCAGGTGAGGGGGATAGAAGAGGACAGGCAGGGGGTGGCAGGTGAGGAGGATAGAAGGGGACAGGCAGGGGGCGGCAGGTGAGGGGGATAGAAGAGGACAGGGAGGGGACATCAGGTGAGGGGGATAGAAGGGGACAGGCAGGGGGAGGCAGGTGAGGGGGATAGAAGGGGACAGGCAGGGGGCGGCAGGTGAGGGGGATAGAAGAGGACAGGCAGGGGGCGGCAGGTGAGGGGGATAGAAGGGGACAGGCAGGGGGAGGCAGGTGAGGGGGATAGAAGGGGACAGGCAGGGGGCAGCAGGTGAGGGGGATAGAAGGGGACAGGCAGGGGGCGGCAGGTGAGGGGGATAGAAGAGGACAGGCAGGGGGCGGCAGGTGAGGGGGATAGAAGAGGACAGGCAGGGGGCGGGAGGTGAGGGGGATAGAAGGGGACAGGCAGGGGGCGGCAGGTGAGGGGGATAGAAGAGGACAGGCAGGGGGCGGCAGGTGAGGGGGATAGAAGGGGACAGGCAGGGGGCGGCAGGTGAGGGGGATAGAAGAGGACAGGCAGGGGGCGGGAGGTGAGGGGGATAGAAGGGGACAGGCAGGGGGGGACAGGGAGGGGGCGGCAGGTGAGGGGAATAGAAGGGGACAGGCATGTCCCCTTCTATTATATTATATAACTGTAATATATTCTATTATATTATATAACTGTGTCCTGCCCCGCGTGTGTATATAACTGTGTTCTGCCCCGCGTGTATATATAACTGTGTCCTGCCCCGTGTGTGTATATAACTGTGTCCTGCCCCCGCGTGTGTATATAACTGTGTCCTGCCCCGCGTGTGTATAACTGTGTCCTGCCCCGCGTGTGTATAACTGTGTCCTGCCCCCGCGTGTGTATAACTGGGTCCTGCCCCGTATAACTGTGTCCTGCCCCGCGTGTGTATAACTGTGTCCTGCCCCATATAACTGTATCCTGCCCCGCGTGTGTATAACTGTGTCCTGCCCCGCGTGTGTATAACTGTGTCCTGTCCCGCGTGTGTATAACTGTGTCCTGCCCCGCGTGTGTGTATAACTGTGTCCTGCCCCGCGTGTGTATAACTGTGTCCTGCCCCCGCGTGTGTATATAATTGTGTCCTGCCCCGCGTGTGTATAACTGTGTCCTGCCCCATATAACTGTGTGAGGGGGATAGAAGAGGACAGGCATGGGGCGGGAGGTGAAGGGGATAGAAGGGGACAGGCAGGGGGGGACAGGGAGGGGGTGGCAGGTGAGGGGGATAGAAGGGGACAGGCAGGGGGCGGCAGGTGAGGGGGATAGAAGGGGACAGGCAGGGGACGGCAGGTGAGGGGGATAGAAGAGGACAGGCAGGTGAGGGGGATAGAAGGGGACAGGCAGGGGGCGGCAGGTGAGGGGGATAGAAGGGGACAGGCAGGGGGCGGCAGGTGATGGGGATAGAAAAGGACAGGCAGGGGGCGGCAGGTGAGGGGGATAGAAGGGGACAGGCAGGGGGGTGGCAGGTGAGGGGGATAGAAGAGGACAGGCAGGGGGTGACAGGTGAGGGGGATAGAAGGGGACAGGCAGGGGGGTGGCAGGTGAGGGGGATAGAAGGGGACAGGCAGGGGGCGGCAGATGAGGGGGATAGAAGGGGACAGGCAGGGGGCGGCAGATGAGGGGGATAGAAGGGGACAGGCATGGGACGGCAGGTGAGGGGGATAGAAGAGGACAGGCAGGGGGTGGCAGGTGAGGGGGATAGAAGGGGACAGGCAGGGGGCGGCAGGTGAGGGGGATAGAAGGGGACAGGCAGGAGGCGGCAGGTGAGGGGGATAGAAGAGGACAGGCAGGGGGCAGCAGGTGAGGGGGATAGAAGGGGACAGGCAGGGGGCGGCAGGTGAGGGGGATAGAAGAGGACAGGCAGGGGACGGGAGGTGAGGGGGATAGAAGGGGACAGGCAGGGGGGGTATGGGAGGCAGGCAGGGGGCAGGAGAGTATGGAAGGCAGGGGCAGGAGGAGATGGGGATCTGGGAGGTAGGGGCTGCAGGGGAGGGGGGTGTATGGGAGGTAGGAGAGGGGGGTATGGGAGGCAGGTAGGGGGCAATTGGGAAGGGACAGGAGACAAGAAGGGGCAACCCTATTCACCCCCTATGTGTATATAGCGCCCCCTATGTGTAACACCCTGTATGAGCAGAGACATCAGTGTGTGCAGTGATGTGTGTGTGTGTATGACACGGGTAATATACTCTCCATGCACCACACACTGCAGCACATACACCCTGCCCGGCAGGAGAGGGGGCGGCGGCCATTACCTGGAGGAGACCGGGGGCGGAGCTCTGTGTACAGGAAGGGGCGGGGCGATGTTTCCGGGTCACCGTCTAGAGCAAGGGATCAGCCACCAGCCCCGCCCACTCTCTCATAGGCTGCAGCTACCCGTCACTCAGCCAGCCCCGCCCCTGTCTCTAGCTATTGGTCGAAGGGTCCAATCACTCAGTCCCCTTTCTCCCGCCCATAGCTCGCAGCCCCGCCCCCTCTCCCTCCAAATAACGTCACGATGAGTGACGGGAATCTCCGACCAATGGCGGTTGGAGTGAGCGGGGCTGGAAGATGAGTGACGGGACGCTGCGCTTTACGATTGGGAGGGTGGGCGGAGGTGCTACTGGTTGCTTAGTGACTGCGGCTGTCCTACCCATAATCCCATGCGCTAACCCTCCAGTATACAGGTCAGTAGTCGGTGGAGTGAATATCGGAGTGGCAGAAGGGATCTTCTGACGTATCTAGGGGAGGAGCTACGTTACCTGGGGGAGGAGCTACGGACGAACAGGGCACCTGAAAAGTACCCTCGCCACGCTTCGGGCTCGGTGGCTCCGCTCCGCTAAAGGTAATAGTTGTTGGTGTGGATATCCCGCTGGCCTAGCCCCTCCCCCTTGTGTCGTGACTCCTGCCCCAGACGGAAAAGAGCCCTTAGCCCACTTGATTCTAACATCTACCGTATATTACACTGGCAGATATATATATACCGGGTACTCTGACGTCACTGTGCACAGTGCAGACCCAAATACCCCAAATCACTGTATAGAGACCTGAATATAACTGTATCCTGCCCCGCATGTGTATATAACTGTGTCCTGCCCCGCATGTGTATATAACTGTGTCCTGCCCCGCGTGTGTATATAACTGTGTCCTGCCCCGCGTGTATATATAACTGTATCCTGCCCCGCGTGTGTATATAACTGTGTCCTGCCCCCGCGTGTGTGTATAACTGTGTCCTGCCCCCGCGTGTGTGTATAACTGTGTCCTGCCCCGCGTGTATATATAACTGTGTCCTGCCCCGCGTGTGTATATAACTGTATCCTGCCCCGCGTGTGTATATAACTGTGTCCTGCCCCCGCGTGTGTGTATAACTGTGTCCTGCCCCGCGTGTATATATAACTGTGTCCTGCCCCGCGTGTGTGTATAACTGTGTCCTGCCCCGCGTGTATATATAACTGTGTCCTGCCCCCGCGTGTATATATAACTGTGTCCTGCCCCGCGTGTGTGTATAACTGTGTCCTGCCCCCGCGTGTGTGTATAACTGTGTCCTGCCCCGCGTGTGTATATAACTGTGTCCTGCCCCGCGTGTATATATAACTGTGTCCTGCCCCGCGTGTGTGTATAACTGTGTCCTGCCCCGCGTGTATATATAACTGTGTCCTGCCCCCGCGTGTATATATAACTGTATCCTGCCCCGCGTGTGTATATAACTGTGTCCTGCCCCCGCGTGTGTGTATAACTGTGTCCTGCCCCCGCGTGTGTGTATAACTGTGTCCTGCCCCCGCGTGTGTGTATAACTGTGTCCTGCCCCCGCGTGTGTGTATAACTGTGTCCTGCCCCCGCGTGTGTGTATAACTGTGTCCTGCCCCGCGTGTATATATAACTGTGTCCTGCCCCGCGTGTGTGTATAACTGTGTCCTGCCCCGCGTGTATATATAACTGTGTCCTGCCCCGCGTGTTTGTATAACTGTGTCCTGCCCCGCGTGTGTGTATAACTGTGTCCTGCCCCGCGTGTGTGTATAACTGTGTCCTGCCCCCGCGTGTGTGTATAACTGTGTCCTGCCCCCGCGTGTGTGTATAACTGTGTCCTGCACCCGCGTGTGTGTATAACTGTGTCCTGCACCCGCGTGTGTGTATAACTGTGTCCTGCACCCGCGTGTGTGTATAACTGTGTCCTGCCCCCGCGTGTGTGTATAACTGTGTCCTGCCCCCGCGTGTATATATAACTGTGTCCTGCCCCGCGTGTGTGTATAACTGTGTCCTGCCCCGCGTGTATATATAACTGTGTCCTGCCCCGCGTGTATATATAACTGTGTCCTGCCCCCGCGTGTGTGTATAACTGTGTCCTGCCCCGCGTGTGTATATAACTGTGTCCTGCCCCGCGTGTATATATAACTGTGTCCTGCCCCGCGTGTGTATATAACTGTGTCCTGCCCCCGCGTGTATATATAACTGTGTCCTGCCCCCGCGTGTGTATATAACTGTGTCCTGCCCCGCGTGTGTATAACTGTGTCCTGCCCCGCGTGTGTATAACTGTGTCCTGCCCCATATAACTGTATCCTGCCCCGCGTGTGTATATAACTGTGTCCTGCCCCGCGTGTATATATAACTGTGTCCTGCCCCGCGTGTGTATATAACTGTGTCCTGCCCCGCGTGTGTATATAACTGTGTCCTGCCCCGCGTGTGTATATAACTGTGTCCTGCCCCGCGTGTGTATATAACTGTGTCCTGCCCCGCGTGTGTATATAACTGTGTCCTGCCCCGCGTGTGTATATAACTGTGTCCTGCCCCGCGTGTGTATATAACTGTGTCCTGCCCCGCGTGTGTATATAACTGTGTCCTGCCCCGCGTGTGTATATAACTGTCCTGCCCCGCGTGTGTATATAACTGTGTCCTGCCCCGCGTGTGTATATAACTGTGTCCTGCCCCGCGTGTGTATATAACTGTGTCCTGCCCCGCGTGTGTATATAACTGTGTCCTGCCCCGCGTGTATATATAACTGTGTCCTGCCCCGCGTGTGTATAACTGTGTCCTGCCCCGCGTGTGTATAACTGTGTCCTGCCCCATATAACTGTATCCTGCCCCGCGTGTGTATAACTGTGTCCTGCCCCATATAACTGTATCCTGCCCCGCGTGTGTATAACTGTGTCCTGCCCCATATAACTGTATCCTGCCCCGCGTGTGTATATAACTGTGTCCTGCCCCGCGTGTATATATAACTGTGTCCTGCCCCGCGTGTGTATATAACTGTGTCCTGCCCCGCGTGTGTATATAACTGTGTCCTGCCCCGCGTGTGTATATAACTGTGTCCTGCCCCGCGTGTGTATATAACTGTGTCCTGCCCCGCGTGTGTATATAACTGTGTCCTGCCCCGCGTGTGTATATAACTGTGTCCTGCCCCGCGTGTGTATATAACTGTGTCCTGCCCCGCGTGTGTATATAACTGTGTCCTGCCCCGCGTGTGTATATAACTGTGTCCTGCCCCGCGTGTGTATATAACTGTGTCCTGCCCCGCGTGTGTATATAACTGTGTCCTGCCCCGCGTGTGTATATAACTGTGTCCTGCCCCGCGTGTGTATATAACTGTGTCCTGCCCCGCGTGTGTATATAACTGTGTCCTGCCCCGCGTGTGTATAACTGTATCCTGCCCCGCATGTGTATAACTGTGTCCTGCCCCGAGTGTATATAACTGTGTCCTGCCCCGTATAACTGTGTCCTGCCCCCGCGTGTGTATAACTGGGTCCTGCCCCATATAAATGTGTTCTGCCCCGCGTGTGTATAACTGTGTCCTGCCCCGAGTGTGTATAACTGTGTCCTGCCTCGCGTGTGTATAACTGTGTCCTGCCCCTTATAACTGTGTCCTGCCCCTTATAACTGTGTCCTGCCCCTTATAACTGTGTCCTGCCCCTTATAACTGTGTCCTGCCCCTTATAACTGTCTCCTGCCCCTTATAACTGTCTCCTGCCCCGTGTAACTGTGTCCTGCCCCCGCGTGTGTATAACTGTATCCTGCCCCGCGTGTGTATATAACTGTGTCCTGCCCCGCGTGTGTGTAACTGTCCTGCCCCGTACAACTGTGTCCTGCCCCGCGTGTGTGTAACTGTGTCCTGCCCCGCGTGTGTGTAACTGTGTCCTGCCCCGCGTGTGTGTATAACTGTATCCTGCCCCGCGTGTGTATAACTGTTTCCTGCCCCGCGTGTATATATAACTGTATCCTGCCCCGCGTGTGTATATAACTATGTCCTGCCTCGCGTGTGTATAACTGTGTCCTGCCTCGCGTGTGTATAACTGTGTCCTGCCTCGCGTGTGTATAACTGTGTCCTGCCTCGCGTGTATATATAACTGTATCCTGCCCCGCGTGTGTATTACTATATCCTGCCCCGCGTGTGTATATAACTGTGTACTGCCCCGCGTGTATATATAACTGTATCCTGCCCCGCGTGTATATATAACTGTATCCTGCCCCGCGTGTGTATATAACTATGTCCTTCCTCGCGTGTGTATAACTGTGTCCTGCCTCGCGTGTATATATAACTGTATCCTGCCCCGCGTGTGTATAACTATATCCTGCCCCGCGTGTGTATATAACTGTGTCCTGCCCCGCGTGTGTATAACTGTGTCCTGCCCCGCGTGTGTATAACTGTGTCCTGCCCCGCGTGTGTATAACTGTGTCCTGCCCCGTGTGCGTATAACTATGTCCTGCCCGAGTGCATATAACTGTGTCCTGCCCCGAGTGTATATAACTGTGTCCTGCCCCGCGTGTGTATAACTATCCTACCCCGCGTGTGTATAACTGTATCCTGCCCCGCGTGTGTATAACTGTATCCTGCCCCGCGTGTGTATAACTATGTCCTGCCCCGTATAATTGTGTCCTGCCCCCGCATGTGTATAACTGTCCTGCCCCATATAACTGTGTCCTGCCCCATATAACTGTGTCCTGCCCCATATAACTGTGTCCTGCCCCATATAACTGTGTCCTGCCCCATATAACTGTGTCCTGCCCCATATAACTGTGTCCTGCCCCATATAACTGTGTCCTGCCCCATATAACTGTGTCCTGCCCCATATAACTGTGTCCTGCCCCATATAACTGTGTCCTGCCCCATATAACTGTGTCCTGCCCCATATAACTGTGTCCTGCCCCATATAACTGTGTCCTGCCCCATATAACTGTGTCCTGCCCCGCGTGTATAACTGTGTCCTGCCCCGCGTGTATAACTGTGTCCTGCCCCATATAACTGTGTCCTGCCCCATATAACTGTGTCCTGCCCCGCGTGTATAACTGTGTCCTGCCCCATATAACTGTATCCTGCCCCGCGCGTGTGTATAACTGTGTCCTGCCTCGCGTGTGTATAACTGTGTCCTGCCCCCGCGTGTGTATAACTGTGTCCTGCCGCGCGTGTGTATAACTGTGTCCTGCCCCGCGTGTGTGTATAACTGTGTCCTGCCCCGCGTGTGTGTATAACTGTGTCCTGCCCCGCGTGTGTGTATAACTGTGTCCTGCCCCGCGTGTGTGTATAACTGTGTCCTGCCCCGCGTGTGTGTAGAACTGTGTCCTGCCCCGCGTGTGTGTAGAACTGTGTCCTGCCCCGCGTGTGTGTAGAACTGTGTCCTGCCCCGCGTGTGTGTAGAACTGTGTCCTGCCCCGCGTGTGTGTAGAACTGTGTCCTGCCCCGCGTGTGTATAGAACTGTGTCCTGCCCCGCGTGTGTATAGAACTGTGTCCTGCCCCGCGTGTGTATAGAACTGTGTCCTGCCCCGCGTGTGTATAGAACTGTGTCCTGCCCCGCGTGTGTATAGAACTGTGTCCTGCCCCGCGTGTGTATAGAACTGTGTCCTGCCCCGCGTGTGTATAGAACTGTGTCCTGCCCCGCGTGTGTATAGAACTGTGTCCTGCCCCGCGTGTGTATAGAACTGTGTCCTGCCCCGCGTGTGTATAGAACTGTGTCCTGCCCCGCGTGTGTATAGAACTGTGTCCTGCCCCGCGTGTGTATAGAACTGTGTCCTGCCCCGCGTGTGTATAGAACTGTGTCCTGCCCCGCGTGTGTATAGAACTGTGTCCTGCCCCGCGTGTGTATAGAACTGTGTCCTGCCCCGCGTGTGTATAGAACTGTGTCCTGCCCCGCGTGTGTATAGAACTGTGTCCTGCCCCGCGTGTGTATAGAACTGTGTCCTGCCCCGCGTGTGTATAGAACTGTGTCCTGCCCCGCGTGTGTATAGAACTGTGTCCTGCCCCGCGTGTGTATAGAACTGTGTCCTGCCCCGCGTGTGTATAGAACTGTGTCCTGCCCCGCGTGTGTATAGAACTGTGTCCTGCCCCGCGTGTGTATAGAACTGTGTCCTGCCCCGCGTGTGTATAGAACTGTGTCCTGCCCCGCGTGTGTATAGAACTGTGTCCTGCCCCGCGTGTGTATAGAACTGTGTCCTGCCCCGCGTGTGTATAGAACTGTGTCCTGCCCCGCGTGTGTATAGAACTGTGTCCTGCCCCGCGTGTGTATAGAACTGTGTCCTGCCCCGCGTGTGTATAGAACTGTGTCCTGCCCCGCGTGTGTATAGAACTGTGTCCTGCCCCGCGTGTGTATAGAACTGTGTCCTGCCCCGCGTGTGTATAGAACTGTGTCCTGCCCCGCGTGTGTATAGAACTGTGTCCTGCCCCGCGTGTGTATAGAACTGTGTCCTGCCCCGCGTGTGTATAGAACTGTGTCCTGCCCCGCGTGTGTATAGAACTGTGTCCTGCCCCGCGTGTGTATAGAACTGTGTCCTGCCCCGCGTGTGTATAGAACTGTGTCCTGCCCCGCGTGTGTATAGAACTGTGTCCTGCCCCGCGTGTGTATAGAACTGTGTCCTGCCCCGCGTGTGTATAGAACTGTGTCCTGCCCCGCGTGTGTATAGAACTGTGTCCTGCCCCGCGTGTGTATAGAACTGTGTCCTGCCCCGCGTGTGTATAGAACTGTGTCCTGCCCCGCGTGTGTATAGAACTGTGTCCTGCCCCGCGTGTGTATAGAACTGTGTCCTGCCCCGCGTGTGTATAGAACTGTGTCCTGCCCCGCGTGTGTATAGAACTGTGTCCTGCCCCGCGTGTGTATAGAACTGTGTCCTGCCCCGCGTGTGTATAGAACTGTGTCCTGCCCCGCGTGTGTATAGAACTGTGTCCTGCCCCGCGTGTGTATAGAACTGTGTCCTGCCCCGCGTGTGTATAGAACTGTGTCCTGCCCCGCGTGTGTATAGAACTGTGTCCTGCCCCGCGTGTGTATAGAACTGTGTCCTGCCCCGCGTGTGTATAGAACTGTGTCCTGCCCCGCGTGTGTATAGAACTGTGTCCTGCCCCGCGTGTGTATAGAACTGTGTCCTGCCCCGCGTGTGTATAGAACTGTGTCCTGCCCCGCGTGTGTATAGAACTGTGTCCTGCCCCGCGTGTGTATAGAACTGTGTCCTGCCCCGCGTGTGTATAGAACTGTGTCCTGCCCCGCGTGTGTATAGAACTGTGTCCTGCCCCGCGTGTGTATAGAACTGTGTCCTGCCCCGCGTGTGTATAGAACTGTGTCCTGCCCCGCGTGTGTATAGAACTGTGTCCTGCCCCGCGTGTGTATAGAACTGTGTCCTGCCCCGCGTGTGTATAGAACTGTGTCCTGCCCCGCGTGTGTATAGAACTGTGTCCTGCCCCGCGTGTGTATAGAACTGTGTCCTGCCCCGCGTGTGTATAGAACTGTGTCCTGCCCCGCGTGTGTATAGAACTGTGTCCTGCCCCGCGTGTGTGTAGAACTGTGTCCTGCCCCGCGTGTGTGTAGAACTGTGTCCTGCCCCGCGTGTGTGTAGAACTGTGTCCTGCCCCGCGTGTGTGTAGAACTGTGTCCTGCCCCGCGTGTGTGTAGAACTGTGTCCTGCCCCGCGTGTGTGTAGAACTGTGTCCTGCCCCGCGTGTGTGTAGAACTGTGTCCTGCCCCGCGTGTGTGTAGAACTGTGTCCTGCCCCGCGTGTGTGTAGAACTGTGTCCTGCCCCGCGTGTGTGTAGAACTGTGTCCTGCCCCGCGTGTGTGTAGAACTGTGTCCTGCCCCGCGTGTGTGTAGAACTGTGTCCTGCCCCGCGTGTGTGTAGAACTGTGTCCTGCCCCGCGTGTGTGTAGAACTGTGTCCTGCCCCGCGTGTGTGTAGAACTGTGTCCTGCCCCGCGTGTGTGTAGAACTGTGTCCTGCCCCGCGTGTGTGTAGAACTGTGTCCTGCCCCGCGTGTGTATACAACTGTGTCCTGCCCCGCGTGTGTGTAGAACTGTGTCCTGCCCCGCGTGTGTGTATAACTGTGTCCTGCCCGCGCGTGTGTGTATAACTGTGTCCTGCCCCGCGTGTGTGTATAACTGTGTCCTGCCCCGCGTGTGTGTATAACTGTGTCCTGCCCCGCGTGTCTATAACTGTGTCCTGCCCCGCGTGTGTATAACTGTATCCTGCCCCGCGTGTGTATAACTGTATCCTGCCCCGCGTGTGTATAACTGTATCCTGCCCCGCGTGTGTATAACTGTGTCCTGCCCCGAGTGTATATAACTGTGTCCTGCCCCGTATAACTGTGTCCTGCCCCCGCGTGTGTATAACTGGGTCCTGCCCCATATAAATGTGTTCTGCCCCGCGTGTGTATAACTGTGTCCTGCCCCGAGTGTGTATAACTGTGTCCTGCCTCGCGTGTGTATAACTGTGTCCTGCCCCTTATAACTGTGTCCTGCCCCTTATAACTGTGTCCTGCCCCTTATAACTGTCTCCTGCCCCTTATAACTGTCTCCTGCCCCTTATAACTGTGTCCTGCCCCTTATAACTGTGTCCTGCCCCTTATAACTGTCTCCTGCCCCTTATAACTGTGTCCTGCCCCTTATAACTGTCTCCTGCCCCGTGTAACTGTGTCCTGCCCCCGCGTGTGTATAACTGTATCCTGCCCCGCGTGTGTATATAACTGTGTCCTGCCCCGCGTGTGTGTAACTGTCCTGCCCCGTACAACTGTGTCCTGCCCCGCGTGTGTGTAACTGTGTCCTGCCCCGCGTGTGTGTAACTGTGTCCTGCCCCGCGTGTGTGTATAACTGTATCCTGCCCCGCGTGTGTATAACTGTTTCCTGCCCCGCGTGTATATATAACTGTATCCTGCCCCGCGTGTGTATATAACTATGTCCTGCCTCGCGTGTGTATAACTGTGTCCTGCCTCGCGTGTGTATAACTGTGTCCTGCCTCGCGTGTGTATAACTGTGTCCTGCCTCGCGTGTATATATAACTGTATCCTGCCCCGCGTGTGTATTACTATATCCTGCCCCGCGTGTGTATATAACTGTGTACTGCCCCGCGTGTATATATAACTGTATCCTGCCCCGCGTGTATATATAACTGTATCCTGCCCCGCGTGTGTATATAACTATGTCCTTCCTCGCGTGTGTATAACTGTGTCCTGCCTCGCGTGTATATATAACTGTATCCTGCCCCGCGTGTGTATATAACTGTGTCCTGCCCCGCGTGTGTATATAACTGTGTCCTGCCCCGCGTGTGTATAACTGTGTCCTGCCCCGCGTGTGTATAACTGTGTCCTGCCCCGCGTGTGTATAACTGTGTCCTGCCCCGCGTGTGTATAACTGTGTCCTGCCCCGTGTGCGTATAACTATGTCCTGCCCCGAGTGCATATAACTGTGTCCTGCCCCGAGTGTATATAACTGTGTCCTGCCCCGCGTGTGTATAACTATCCTACCCCGCGTGTGTATAACTGTATCCTGCCCCGCGTGTGTATAACTGTATCCTGCCCCGCGTGTGTATAACTATGTCCTGCCCCGTATAATTGTGTCCTGCCCCCGCATGTGTATAACTGTCCTGCCCCATATAACTGTGTCCTGCCCCATATAACTGTGTCCTGCCCCATATAACTGTGTCCTGCCCCATATAACTGTGTCCTGCCCCATATAACTGTGTCCTGCCCCATATAACTGTGTCCTGCCCCGCGTGTATAACTGTGTCCTGCCCCATATAACTGTATCCTGCCCCGCGCGTGTGTATAACTGTGTCCTGCCTCGCGTGTGTATAACTGTGTCCTGCCCCCGCGTGTGTATAACTGTGTCCTGCCGCGCGTGTGTATAACTGTGTCCTGCCCCGCGTGTGTGTATAACTGTGTCCTGCCCCGCGTGTGTGTATAACTGTGTCCTGCCCCGTGTGTGTGTATAACTGTATCCTGCCCCGCGTGTGTATAACTGTTTCCTGCCCCGCGTGTATATATAACTGTATCCTGCCCCGCGTGTGTATATAACTATGTCCTGCCTCGCGTGTGTATAACTGTGTCCTGCCTCGCGTGTGTATAACTGTGTCCTGCCTCGCGTGTGTATAACTGTGTCCTGCCTCGCGTGTATATATAACTGTATCCTGCCCCGCGTGTGTATTACTATATCCTGCCCCGCGTGTGTATATAACTGTGTACTGCCCCGCGTGTATATATAACTGTATCCTGCCCCGCGTGTATATATAACTGTATCCTGCCCCGCGTGTGTATATAACTATGTCCTTCCTCGCGTGTGTATAACTGTGTCCTGCCTCGCGTGTATATATAACTGTATCCTGCCCCGCGTGTGTATAACTATATCCTGCCCCGCGTGTGTATATAACTGTGTCCTGCCCCGCGTGTGTATAACTGTGTCCTGCCCCGCGTGTGTATAACTGTGTCCTGCCCCGCGTGTGTATAACTGTGTCCTGCCCCGTGTGCGTATAACTATGTCCTGCCCCGAGTGCATATAACTGTGTCCTGCCCCGAGTGTATATAACTGTGTCCTGCCCCGCGTGTGTATAACTATCCTACCCCGCGTGTGTATAACTGTATCCTGCCCCGCGTGTGTATAACTGTATCCTGCCCCGCGTGTGTATAACTATGTCCTGCCCCGTATAATTGTGTCCTGCCCCCGCATGTGTATAACTGTCCTGCCCCATATAACTGTGTCCTGCCCCATATAACTGTGTCCTGCCCCATATAACTGTGTCCTGCCCCATATAACTGTGTCCTGCCCCATATAACTGTGTCCTGCCCCATATAACTGTGTCCTGCCCCGCGTGTATAACTGTGTCCTGCCCCATATAACTGTATCCTGCCCCGCGCGTGTGTATAACTGTGTCCTGCCTCGCGTGTGTATAACTGTGTCCTGCCCCGCGTGTGTATAGAACTGTGTCCTGCCCCGCGTGTGTATAGAACTGTGTCCTGCCCCGCGTGTGTATAGAACTGTGTCCTGCCCCGCGTGTGTATAGAACTGTGTCCTGCCCCGCGTGTGTATAGAACTGTGTCCTGCCCCGCGTGTGTATAGAACTGTGTCCTGCCCCGCGTGTGTATACAACTGTGTCCTGCCCCGCGTGTGTATACAACTGTGTCCTGCCCCGCGTGTGTATACAACTGTGTCCTGCCCCGCGTGTGTATACAACTGTGTCCTGCCCCGCGTGTGTATAGAACTGTGTCCTGCCCCGCGTGTGTATAGAACTGTGTCCTGCCCCGCGTGTGTATAGAACTGTGTCCTGCCCCGCGTGTGTATAGAACTGTGTCCTGCCCCGCGTGTGTATAGAACTGTGTCCTGCCCCGCGTGTGTATAGAACTGTGTCCTGCCCCGCGTGTGTATAGAACTGTGTCCTGCCCCGCGTGTGTATACAACTGTGTCCTGCCCCGCGTGTGTATACAACTGTGTCCTGCCCCGCGTGTGTATACAACTGTGTCCTGCCCCGCGTGTGTATACAACTGTGTCCTGCCCCGCGTGTGTATACAACTGTGTCCTGCCCCGCGTGTGTATACAACTGTGTCCTGCCCCGCGTGTGTATACAACTGTGTCCTGCCCCGCGTGTGTATACAACTGTGTCCTGCCCCGCGTGTGTATACAACTGTGTCCTGCCCCGCGTGTGTATACAACTGTGTCCTGCCCCGCGTGTGTATACAACTGTGTCCTGCCCCGCGTGTGTATACAACTGTGTCCTGCCCCGCGTGTGTATACAACTGTGTCCTGCCCCGCGTGTGTATACAACTGTGTCCTGCCCCGCGTGTGTATACAACTGTGTCCTGCCCCGCGTGTGTATACAACTGTGTCCTGCCCCGCGTGTGTATACAACTGTGTCCTGCCCCGCGTGTGTATACAACTGTGTCCTGCCCCGCGTGTGTATACAACTGTGTCCTGCCCCGCGTGTGTATACAACTGTGTCCTGCCCCGCGTGTGTATACAACTGTGTCCTGCCCCGCGTGTGTATACAACTGTGTCCTGCCCCGCGTGTGTATACAACTGTGTCCTGCCCCGCGTGTGTATACAACTGTGTCCTGCCCCGCGTGTGTATACAACTGTGTCCTGCCCCGCGTGTGTATACAACTGTGTCCTGCCCCGCGTGTGTATACAACTGTGTCCTGCCCCGCGTGTGTATACAACTGTGTCCTGCCCCGCGTGTGTATACAACTGTGTCCTGCCCCGCGTGTGTATACAACTGTGTCCTGCCCCGCGTGTGTATACAACTGTGTCCTGCCCCGCGTGTGTATACAACTGTGTCCTGCCCCGCGTGTGTATACAACTGTGTCCTGCCCCGCGTGTGTATACAACTGTGTCCTGCCCCGCGTGTGTATACAACTGTGTCCTGCCCCGCGTGTGTATACAACTGTGTCCTGCCCCGCGTGTGTATACAACTGTGTCCTGCCCCGCGTGTGTATACAACTGTGTCCTGCCCCGCGTCCTGCCCCGCGTGTGTATACAACTGTGTCCTGCCCGCGTGTGTATACAAACTGTGTCTGCCCCGCGTGTGTATACAACTGTGTCCTGACACGCGTGTGTATACAACTCTGAGTCCTTCTGCCCCCGCGTGTGTATACAACTGTGTCTGCCCCCGCGTGTGTATAAACTGTGTCCCTGCCCCGCGTGCTGGTATACAACTGTGTCCTGCCCCGCGTGTGTATACAACTGTGTCCTGCCCCGCGTGTGTATACAACTGTGTCCTGCCCCGCGTGTGTATACAACTGTGTCCTGCCCCGCGAGGTCCTGGGTGTGTATACAACTGTGTCCTGCCCCGCGTGTGTATACAACTGTGTCCTGCCCCGCGTGTGTATACAACTGTGTCCTGCCCCGCGTGTGTATACAACTGTGTCCTGCCCGCGTGTGTATACAACTGTGTCCTGCCCCGCGTGTGTATACAACTGTGTCCTGCCCCGCGTGTGTATACAACTGTGTCCTGCCCCGCGTGTGTATACAACTGTGTCCTGCCCCGCGTGTGTATACAACTGTGTCCTGCCCCGCGTGTGTATACAACTGTGTCCTGCCCCGCGTGTGTATACAACTGTGTCCTGCCCCGCGTGTGTATACAACTGTGTCCTGCCCCGCGTGTGTATACAACTGTGTCCTGCCCCGCGTGTGTATACAACTGTGTCCTGCCCCGCGTGTGTATACAACGTGTGTCCTGCCCCGCGTGTGTATACAACTGTGTCCTGCCCGCGTGTGTATACAACTGTGTCCTGCCCCGCGTGTGTATTACAACTGTGTCCTGCCCCGCGTGTGTATACAACTGTGTCCTGCCCCGCGTGTGTATACAACTGTGTCCTGCCCCGCGTGTGTATACAACTGTGTCCTGCCCCGCGTGTGTATACAACTGTGTCCTGCCCCGCGTGTGTATACAACTGTGTCCTGCCCCCGCGTGTGTATACAACTGTGTCCTGCCCCGCGTGTGTATACAACTGTGTCCTGCCCCGCGTGTGTATACAACTGTGTCCTGCCCCGCGTGTGTATACAACTGTGTCCTGCCCCGCGTGTGTATACAACTGTGTCCTGCCCCGCGTGTGTATACAACTGTGTCCTGCCCCGCGTGTGTATACAACTGTGTCCTGCCCCGCGTGTGTATACAACTGTGTCCTGCCCCGCGTGTGTATACAACTGTGTCCTGCCCCGCGTGTGTATACAACTGTGTCCTGCCCCGCGTGTGTATACAACTGTGTCCTGCCCCGCGTGTGTATACAACTGTGTCCTGCCCGCGTGTGTATACAACTGTGTCCTGCCCCGCGTGTGTATACAACTGTGTCCTGCCCCGCGTGTGTATACAACTGTGTCCTGCCCCGCGTGTGTATACAACTGTGTCCTGCCCGCGTGTGTATACAACTGTGTCCTGCCCCGCGTGTGTATACAACTGTGTCCTGCCCCCGCGTGTGTATACAACTGTGTCCTGCCCGCGTGTGTATACAACTGTGTCCTGCCCCGCGTGTGTATACAACTGTGTCCTGCCCCGCGTGTGTATACAACTGTGTCCTGCCCCGCGTGTGTATACAACTGTGTCCTGCCCCGCGTGTGTATACAACTGTGTCCTGCCCCGCGTGTGTATACAACTGTGTCCTGCCCCGCGTGTGTATACAACTGTGTCCTGCCCCGCGTGTGTATACAACTGTGTCCTGCCCCGCGTGTGTATACAACTGTGTCCTGCCCCGCGTGTGTATACAACTGTGTCCTGCCCCGCGTGTGTATACAACTGTGTCCTGCCCCGCGTGTGTATACAACTGTGTCCTGCCCCGGTCGTGTGTATACAACTGTGTCCTGCCCCGCGTGTGTATACAACTGTGTCCTGCCCCGCGTGTGTATACAACTGTGTCCTGCCCCGCGTGTGTATACAACTGTGTCCTGCCCCGCGTGTGTATACAACTGTGTCCTGCCCCGCGTGTGTATACAAACTGTTGTCCTGCCCCGCGTGTGTATACAACTGTGTCCTGCCCGCGTGTGTATACAACTGTGTCCTGCCCCGCGTGTGTATACAACTGTGTCCTGCCCCGCGTGTGTATACAACTGTGTCCTGCCCCGCGTGTGTATACAACTGTGTCCTGCCCCGCGTGTGTATACAACTGTGTCCTGCCCCGCGTGTGTATACAACTGTGTCCTGCCCCGCGTGTGTATACAACTGTGTCCTGCCCCGCGTGTGTATACAACTGTGTCCTGCCCCGCGTGTGTATACAACTGTGTCCTGCCCCGCGTGTGTATACAACTGTGTCCTGCCCCGCGTGTGTATACAACTGTGTCCTGCCCCGCGTGTGTATACAACTGTGTCCTGCCCCGCGTGTGTATACAACTGTGTCCTGCCCCGCGTGTGTATACAACTGTGTCCTGCCCCGCGTGTGTATACAACTGTGTCCTGCCCCGCGTGTGTATACAACTGTGTCCTGCCCCGCGTGTGTATACAACTGTGTCCTGCCCGCGTGTGTATACAACTGTGTCCTGCCCCGCGTGTGTATACAACTGTGTCCTGCCCCGCGTGTGTATACAACTGTGTCCTGCCCCGCGTGTGTATACAACTGTGTCCTGCCCCGCGTGTGTATACAACTGTGTCCTGCCCCGCGTGTGTATACAACTGTGTCCTGCCCGCGTGTGTATACAACTGTGTCCTGCCCCGCGTGTGTATACAACTGTGTCCTGCCCCGCGTGTGTATACAACTGTGTCCTGCCCCGCGTGTGTATACAACTGTGTCCTGCCCCCGCGTGTGTATACAACTGTGTCCTGCCCCGCGTGTGTATACAACTGTGTCCTGCCCCGCGTGTGTATACAACTGTGTCCTGCCCCGCGTGTGTATACAAACTGTGTCCTGCCCCGCGTGTGTATACAACTGTGTCCTGCCCCGCGTGTGTATACAACTGTGTCCTGCCCCGCGTGTGTATACAACTGTGTCCTGCCCCGCGTGTGTATACAACTGTGTCCTGCCCCGCGTGTGTATACAACTGTGTCCTGCCCGCGTGTGTATACAACTGTGTCCTGCCCCGCGTGTGTATACAACTGTGTCCTGCCCCGCGTGTGTATACAACTGTGTCCTGCCCCGCGTGTGTATACAACTGTGTCCTGCCCCGCGTGTGTATACAACTGTGTCCTGCCCCGCGTGTGTATACAACTGTGTCCTGCCCGCGTGTGTATACAACTGTGTCCTGCCCCGCGTGTGTATACAACTGTGTCCTGCCCGCGTGTGTATACAACTGTGTCCTGCCCCGCGTGTGTATACAACTGTGTCCTGCCCCGCGTGTGTATACAACTGTGTCCTGCCCCGCGTGTGTATACAACTGTGTCCTGCCCCGCGTGTGTATACAACTGTGTCCTGCCCCGCGTGTGTATACAACTGTGTCCTGCCCCGCGTGTGTATACAACTGTGTCCTGCCCCGCGTGTGTATACAACTGTGTCCTGCCCCGCGTGTGTATACAACTGTGTCCTGCCCCGCGTGTGTATACAACTGTGTCCTGCCCCGCGTGTGTATACAACTGTGTCCTGCCCCGCGTGTGTATACAACTGTGTCCTGCCCCGCGTGTGTATACAACTGTGTCCTGCCCCGCGTGTGTATACAACTGTGTCCTGCCCCGCGTGTGTATACAACTGTGTCCTGCCCCGCGTGTGTATACAACTGTGTCCTGCCCCGCGTGTGTATACAACTGTGTCCTGCCCCGCGTGTGTATACAACTGTGTCCTGCCCCGCGTGTGTATACAACTGTGTCCTGCCCCGCGTGTGTATACAACTGTGTCCTGCCCCGCGTGTGTATACAACTGTGTCCTGCCCCGCGTGTGTATACAACTGTGTCCTGCCCCGCGTGTGTATACAACTGTGTCCTGCCCCGCGTGTGTATACAACTGTGTCCTGCCCCGCGTGTGTATACAACTGTGTCCTGCCCCGCGTGTGTATACAACTGTGTCCTGCCCCGCGTGTGTATACAACTGTGTCCTGCCCCGCGTGTGTATACAACTGTGTCCTGCCCCGCGTGTGTATACAACTGTGTCCTGCCCCGCGTGTGTATACAACTGTGTCCTGCCCCGCGTGTGTATACAACTGTGTCCTGCCCCGCGTGTGTATACAACTGTGTCCTGCCCCGCGTGTGTATACAACTGTGTCCTGCCCCGCGTGTGTATACAACTGTGTCCTGCCCCGCGTGTGTATACAACTGTGTCCTGCCCCGCGTGTGTATACAACTGTGTCCTGCCCCGCGTGTGTATACAACTGTGTCCTGCCCCGCGTGTGTATACAACTGTGTCCTGCCCCGCGTGTGTATACAACTGTGTCCTGCCCCGCGTGTGTATACAACTGTGTCCTGCCCCGCGTGTGTATACAACTGTGTCCTGCCCCGCGTGTGTATACAACTGTGTCCTGCCCCGCGTGTGTATACAACTGTGTCCTGCCCCGCGTGTGTATACAACTGTGTCCTGCCCCGCGTGTGTATACAACTGTGTCCTGCCCCGCGTGTGTATACAACTGTGTCCTGCCCCGCGTGTGTATACAACTGTGTCCTGCCCCGCGTGTGTATACAACTGTGTCCTGCCCCGCGTGTGTATACAACTGTGTCCTGCCCCGCGTGTGTATACAACTGTGTCCTGCCCCGCGTGTGTATACAACTGTGTCCTGCCCCGCGTGTGTATACAACTGTGTCCTGCCCCGCGTGTGTATACAACTGTGTCCTGCCCCGCGTGTGTATACAACTGTGTCCTGCCCCGCGTGTGTATACAACTGTGTCCTGCCCCGCGTGTGTATACAACTGTGTCCTGCCCCGCGTGTGTATACAACTGTGTCCTGCCCCGCGTGTGTATACAACTGTGTCCTGCCCCGCGTGTGTATACAACTGTGTCCTGCCCCGCGTGTGTATACAACTGTGTCCTGCCCCGCGTGTGTATACAACTGTGTCCTGCCCCGCGTGTGTATACAACTGTGTCCTGCCCCGCGTGTGTATACAACTGTGTCCTGCCCCGCGTGTGTATACAACTGTGTCCTGCCCCGCGTGTGTATACAACTGTGTCCTGCCCCGCGTGTGTATACAACTGTGTCCTGCCCCGCGTGTGTATACAACTGTGTCCTGCCCCGCGTGTGTATACAACTGTGTCCTGCCCCGCGTGTGTATACAACTGTGTCCTGCCCCGCGTGTGTATACAACTGTGTCCTGCCCCGCGTGTGTATACAACTGTGTCCTGCCCCGCGTGTGTATACAACTGTGTCCTGCCCCGCGTGTGTATACAACTGTGTCCTGCCCCGCGTGTGTATACAACTGTGTCCTGCCCCGCGTGTGTATACAACTGTGTCCTGCCCCGCGTGTGTATACAACTGTGTCCTGCCCCGCGTGTGTATACAACTGTGTCCTGCCCCGCGTGTGTATACAACTGTGTCCTGCCCCGCGTGTGTATACAACTGTGTCCTGCCCCGCGTGTGTATACAACTGTGTCCTGCCCCGCGTGTGTATACAACTGTGTCCTGCCCCGCGTGTGTATACAACTGTGTCCTGCCCCGCGTGTGTATACAACTGTGTCCTGCCCCGCGTGTGTATACAACTGTGTCCTGCCCCGCGTGTGTATACAACTGTGTCCTGCCCCGCGTGTGTATACAACTGTGTCCTGCCCCGCGTGTGTATACAACTGTGTCCTGCCCCGCGTGTGTATACAACTGTGTCCTGCCCCGCGTGTGTATACAACTGTGTCCTGCCCCGCGTGTGTATACAACTGTGTCCTGCCCCGCGTGTGTATACAACTGTGTCCTGCCCCGCGTGTGTATACAACTGTGTCCTGCCCCGCGTGTGTATACAACTGTGTCCTGCCCCGCGTGTGTATACAACTGTGTCCTGCCCCGCGTGTGTATACAACTGTGTCCTGCCCCGCGTGTGTATACAACTGTGTCCTGCCCCGCGTGTGTATACAACTGTGTCCTGCCCCGCGTGTGTATACAACTGTGTCCTGCCCCGCGTGTGTATACAACTGTGTCCTGCCCCGCGTGTGTATACAACTGTGTCCTGCCCCGCGTGTGTATACAACTGTGTCCTGCCCCGCGTGTGTATACAACTGTGTCCTGCCCCGCGTGTGTATACAACTGTGTCCTGCCCCGCGTGTGTATACAACTGTGTCCTGCCCCGCGTGTGTATACAACTGTGTCCTGCCCCGCGTGTGTATACAACTGTGTCCTGCCCCGCGTGTGTATACAACTGTGTCCTGCCCCGCGTGTGTATACAACTGTGTCCTGCCCCGCGTGTGTATACAACTGTGTCCTGCCCCGCGTGTGTATACAACTGTGTCCTGCCCCGCGTGTGTATACAACTGTGTCCTGCCCCGCGTGTGTATACAACGGTGTCCTGCCCCGCGTGTGTATACAACGGTGTCCTGCCCCGCGTGTGTATACAACGGTGTCCTGCCCCGCGTGTGTATACAACGGTGTCCTGCCCCGCGTGTGTATACAACGGTGTCCTGCCCCGCGTGTGTATACAACGGTGTCCTGCCCCGCGTGTGTATACAACGGTGTCCTGCCCCGCGTGTGTATACAACGGTGTCCTGCCCCGCGTGTGTGTATACAACGGTGTCCTGCCCCGCGTGTGTGTATACAACGGTGTCCTGCCCCATATAACTGTATCCTGCCCCGCGTGTGTGTATACAACGGTGTCCTGCCCCATATAACTGTATCCTGCCCCGCGTGTGTGTATACAACTGTGTCCTGCCCCGCGTGTGTATAACTGTGTCCTGCCCCGCGTGTGTATAACTGTGTCCTGCCCCGCGTGTGTGTATAACTGTGTCCTGCCCCGCGTGTGTGTATAACTGTGTCCTGCCCCATATAACTGTGTCCTGCCCCCGCGTGTGTGTATAACTGTGTCCTGCCCCGCGTGTGTATAACTGTGTCCTGCCCCGCGTGTATATATAACTGTGTCCTGCCCCGCGTGTATATATAACTGTGTCCTGCCCCGCGTGTGTATAACTGTGTCCTGCCCCGCGTGTGTATAACTGTGTCCTGCCCCCGCGTGTGTATAACTGTGTCCTGCCCCCGCGTGCGTGTGTATATAACTGTGTCCTGCCCCCGCGTGCAGGCCTATCTGTATATGAATAGCAGTCTCACTACGGGTTCCGCAGATACCGTAGATGGTGCCGGCTTATCTGTATATGAATAGCAGTCTCACTACGGGTTCCGCAGATACCGTAGATGGTGCAGGCCTATATGTATATGAATAGCAGTCTCACTACGGGTTCCGCAGATACCGTAGATGGTGCAGGCCTATCTGTATATGAATAGCAGTCTCACTACGGGTTCCGCAGGTACCGTAGATGGTGCCGGCCTATCTGTATATGAATAGAAGTCTGACTACGGGTTCCGCAGATACCGTAGATGGTGCAGGCCTATCTGTATATGAATAGCAGTCTGACTACGGGTTCCGCAGATACCGTAGATGGTGCAGGCCTATCTGTATATGAATAGCAGTCTCACTACGGGTTCCTCAGATACCGTAGATGGTGCCGGCCTATCTGTATATGAATAGCAGTCTCACTACGGGTTCCGCAGATACCGTAGATGGTGCCGGCCTATCTGTATATGAATAGCAGTCTCACTACGGGTTCCGCAGATACCGTAGATGGTGCCGGCCTATCTGTATATGAATAGCAGTCTGACTACGGGTTCCGCAGATACCGTAGATGGTGCCGGCCTATCTGTATATGAATAGCAGTCTCACTACGTGTTCCGCAGATACCGCAGATGGTGCAGGCCTATATGTATATGAATAGCAGTCTCACTACGGGTTCCGCAGATACCGCAGATGGTGCAGGCCTATCTGTATATGAATAGCAGTCTCACTACGGGTTCTGCAGATACCGCAGATGGTGTTGGCCTATCTGTATATGAATAGCAGTCTCACTACGGGTTCCGCAGATGGTGCAGGCCTATCTGTATATGAATAGCAGTCTCGCTACAGGTTCCGCAGATACCGTAGATGGTGCCGGCCTATCTGTATATGAATAGCAGTCTCACTACGTGTTCCGCAGATACCGTAGATGGTGCAGTCCTATATGTATATGAATAGCAGTCTCACTACGTGTTCCGCAGATACCGTAGATGGTGCCGGCCTATCTGTATATGAATAGCAGTCTCACTACGTGTTCCGCAGATACCGTAGATGGTGCCGGCCTATCTGTATATGAATAGCAGTCTCACTACGTGTTCCGCAGATACCGTAGATGGTGCCGGCCTATCTGTATATGAATAGCAGTCTCACTACGTGTTCCGCAGGTACCGTAGATGGTGCAGGCCTATCTGTATATGAATAGCAGTCTCACTACGTGTTCCGCAGATACCGTAGATGGTGCCGGCCTATCTGTATATGAATAGCAGTCTCACTACGGGTTCCGCAGATACCGTAGATGGTGCAGGCCTATCTGTATATGAATAGCAGTCTCACTACGGGTTCCGCAGATACCGTAGATGGTGCCGGCCTATCTGTATATGAATAGCAGTCTCACTACGGGTTCCGCAGATACCGTAGATGGTGCAGGCCTATCTGTATATGAATAGCAGTCTCACTACGGGTTCCTCAGATACCGTAGATGGTGCCGGCCTATCTGTATATGAATAGCAGTCTCACTACGGGTTCCGCAGATAACGTAGATGGTGCCGGCCTATCTGTATATGAATAGCAGTCTCACTACGGGTTCCGCAGATACCGTAGATGGTGCCGACCTATCTGTATATGAATAGCAGTCTCACTACGGGTTCCGCAGATACCGCAGATGGTGCAGGCCTATATGTATATGAATAGCAGTCTCACTACAGGTTCCGCAGATACCGTAGATGGTGCCGGCCTATCTGTATATGAATAGCAGTCTCACTACGGGTTACGCAGATACCGTAGATGGTGCCAGCCTATCTGTATATGAATAGCAGTCTCACTACGGGTTCCGCAGATACCGCAGATGGTGCAGGCCTATATGTATATGAATAGCAGTCTCACTACGGGTTCCGCAGGTACCGTAGATGGTGCCGGCCTATCTGTATATGAATATCAGTCTCACTACGGGTTCCGCAGATACCGTAGATGGTGCAGGCCTATCTGTATATGAATAGCAGTCTCACTACGTGTTCCGCAGATACCGTAGATGGTGACGGCCTATCTGTATATGAATAGCAGTCTCACTACGTGTTCCGCAGGTACCGTAGATGGTGCAGGCCTATCTGTATATGAATAGCAGTCTCACTACGGGTTCCGCAGGTACCGTAGATGGTGCAGGCCTATATGTATATGAATAGCAGTCTCACTACGGGTTCCGCAGGTACCGTAGATGGTGCCGGCCTATCTGTATATGAATAGAAGTCTGACTACGGGTTCCGCAGATACCGTAGATGGTGCAGGCCTATCTGTATATGAATAGCAGTCTCACTACGTGTTCCACAGGTACCGTAGATGGTGCAGGCCTATCTGTATATGAATAGCAGTCTCACTACGGGTTCCTCAGATACCGTAGATGGTGCCGGCCTATCTGTATATGAATAGCAGTCTCACTACGGGTTCCGCAGATACCGTAGATGGTGCCGGCCTATCTGTATATGAATAGCAGTCTCACTACGGGTTCCGCAGATACCGTAGATGGTGCAGGCCTATATGTATATGAATAGCAGTCTCACTACGGGTTCCGCAGATACCGCAGATGGTGCAGGCCTTTATGTATATGAATAGCAGTCTCACTACGGGTTCTGCAGATACCGTAGATGGTGTTGGCCTATCTGTATATGAATAGCAGTCTCACTACGGGTTCCGCAGGTACCGTAGATGGTGCCGGCCTATCTGTATATGAATAGAAGTCTGACTACGGGTTCCGCAGATACCGTAGATGGTGCAGACCTATCTGTATATGAATAGCAGTCTCACTACGGGTTCCTCAGATACCGTAGATGGTGCCGGCCTATCTGTATATGAATAGCAGTCTCACTACGGGTTCCGCAGGTACCGTAGATGGTGCCGGCCTATCTGTATATGAATCGAAGTCTGACTACGGGTTCCGCAGATACCGTAGATGGTGCAGGCCTATCTGTATATGAATAGCAGTCTCACTACGGGTTCCGCAGGTACCGTAGATGGTGCCGGCCTATCTGTATATGAATAGAAGTCTGACTACGGGTTCCGCAGATACCGTAGATGGTGCAGGCCTATCTGTATATGAATAGCAGTCTCACTACGGGTTCCTCAGATACCGTAGATGGTGCCGGCCTATCTGTATATGAATAGCAGTCTCACTACGGGTTCTGCAGATACCGTAGATGGTGCCGGCCTATCTGTATATGAATAGCAGTCTCACTACTGGTTCCACAGATACCGTAGATGGTGCCGGCCTATCTGTATATGAATAGCAGTCTCACTACGGGTTCCGCAGATACCGTAGATGGTGCAGGCCTATATGTATATGAATAGCAGTCTCACTACGGGTTCCGCAGATACCGCAGATGGTGCAGGCCTATATGTATATGAATAGCAGTCTCACTACAGGTTCCGCAGATACCGTAGATGGTGCCGGCCTATCTGTATATGAATAGCAGTCTCACTACGGGTTACGCAGAAACCGTAGATGGTGCAGGCCTATCTGTATATGAATAGCAGTCTCACTACGGGTTCCGCAGATATCGCAGATGGTGCAGGCCTATATGTATATGAATAGCAGTCTCACTACAGTTTCCGCAGATACCGTAGATGGTGCAGGCCTATCTGTATATGAATAGCAGTCTCACTACGGGTTCCGCAGATACCGTAGATGGTGCAGGCCTATATGTATATGAATAGCAGTCCCACTACGGGTTCCGCAGGTACCCTAGATGGTGCCGGCCTATCTGTATATGAATAGCAGTCTCACTACGGGTTCCGCAGATACCGTAGAGGGTGCCGGCCTATCTGTATGTGAATAGCAGTCTCACTACGGGTTCCGCAGATACCGTAGATGGTGCCGACCTATCTGTATATGAATAGCAGTCGCACTACGGGTTCCGCAGATACCGTAGAAGGTGCAGGCCTATATGTATATGAATAGCAGTCTCACTACAGGTTCCGCAGATACCGTAGATGGTGCCGGCCTATCTGTATATGAATAGCAGTCTCACTACGGGTTCCGCAGATACCGTAGATGGTGCAGGCCTATATGTATATGAATAGCAGTCTCACTACGGGTTCCGCAGATACCGTAGAAGGTGCAGGCCTATATGTATATGAATAGCAGTCTCGCTACAGGTTCCGCAGATACCGTAGATGGTGCCGGCCTATCTGTATATGAATAGCAGTCTCACTGCGGGTTCCGCAGATACCGTAGATGGTGCCGGCCTATCTGTATATGAATAGCAGTCTCACTACGGGTTCCGCAGATACCGTAGATGGTGCCGGCCTATCTGTATATGAATAGCAGTCTCACTACGGGTTCCGCAGATACCGTAGATGGTGCCGGCCTATCTGTATATGAATAGCAGTCTCACCACAAGTTCCGCAGATACCGTAGATGGTGCAGGCCTATCTGTATATGAATAGCAGTCTCACTACGGGTTCCGCAGATACCGCAGATGGTGCAGGCCTTTATGTATATGAATAGCAGTCTCACTACGGGTTCTGCAGATACCGTAGATGGTGCAGGCCTATATGTCTATGAATAGCAGTCTCACTACTGGTTCCGCAGGTACCGTAGATGGTGCCGGCCTATCTGTATATGAATAGTAGTCTCACTACGGGTTCCGCAGATACCGTAGATGGTGCCGGCCTATCTGTATATGAATAGCAGTCTCACTACGGGTTCTGCAGATACCGTAGATGGTGCCGGCCTATCTGTATATGAATAGCAGTCTCACCACAAGTTCCGCAGATACCGTAGATGGTGCAGGCCTATCTGTATATGAATAGCAGTCTCACTACGGGTTCCGCAGATACCGTAGATGGTGTCGGCCTATCTGTATATGAATAGCAGTCTCACTACGGGTTCTGCAGATACCGTAGATGGTGCAGGCCTATATGTATATGAATAGCAGTCTCACCACGGGTTCCGCAGATACCGTAGATGGTGCAGGCCTATGTGTATATGAATAGCAGTCTCACTACGTGTTCCGCAGATACCGTAGATGGTGCAGGCCTATCTGTATATGAATAGCAGTCTCACTACGGGTTCCGCAGATACCGTAGATGGTGCAGGCCTATCTGTATATGAATAGCAGTCTCACTACGGGTTCCGCAGGTACCGTAGATGGTGCCGGCCTATCTGTATATGAATAGCAGTCTCACTACGGGTTCCGCAGATACCGTAGATGGTGCAGGCCTATCTGTATATGAATAGCAGTCTCACTACGGGTTCCGCAGATACCGTAGATGGTGCAGGCCTATATGTATATGAATAGCAGTCTCACTACGGGTTCCGCAGATACCGTAGAGGGTGCCGGCCTATCTGTATATGAATAGCAGTCTCACTACGGGTTCCGCAGATACCGTAGATGGTGCCGGCCTATCTGTATATGAATAGCAGTCTCACTACGGGTTCCGCAGATACCGTAGATGGTACAGGCCTATCTGTATATGAATAGCAGTCTCACTACGGGTTCCTCAGATACCGTAGATGGTGCCGGCCTATCTGTATATGAATAGCAGTCTCACTACGTGTTCCGCAGATACCGTAGATGGTGCCGGCCTATCTGTATATGAATAGCAGTCTCACTACGGGTTCCGCAGATACCGTAGATGGTACAGGCCTATCTGTATATGAATAGCAGTCTCACTACGGGTTCCGCAGATACCGTAGATGGTGCAGGCCTATCTGTATATGAATAGCAGTCTCACTACGGGTTCCGCAGGTACCGTAGATGGTGCCGGCCTATCTGTATATGAATATCAGTCTCACTACGTTTTCCGCAGTAGCCGGACTAAGGGCTGTGTGCACAGCATTCGTCCCTATATTACACCTAGGGCTTCTTCAAATCCAATTAACATTCCTTGGGCATGTACTGAGTGCTGTGGTGGAGCTTCACTTAAGACTCGTATGCGAATTGGATGTCCAGCCGTTACTCCCCCCACGCCTTCTGCCTCCTCCTTACTGAGCAACGCTGGTCGCCTCCTGTATCACATCCCCCGTTTCGTAGGCTACGACTCTGTCTTCTTGTACTGCGTAGGACCACCCACCTGATGGGCACGTCTTTCACTGTCCGCCACCGCTGCTTATGTATAAACCCAGTGACCCAAGAGAAGCCGTCACTTGCCGTCGCTAACTAGCGGCACGCCCGGTCGGTGCAGCGTGACCGAATCTCCTGTCTCCGCGGTCAGGTCACTCCCCGTTTCTTCTGCCGAGCTGCCCCTGCTCGTAGTCAGGCCACTGTCACACCACCAGTTCAGGCCAGGCTCAGGGACTCAGGACTTCACCCACTGCCACCCGTCCACTCTCCGCTCTCTGCACCACACCGCCTCTAAACTCCGTTTACCGGTCAGTCCTTTTTCCAGTTAACGGTCTCTCTCCTCGGACGCTGTATCCTCCTACCCCAGCACGCGAACACCACTTTGTCCTGGTGCGTGGGATTCTAGAAGAATTTTCTCCAGTCCCGTCGTGCCCATCTAGTCCCATTGTCCTGCTGATCCCATAGTACAGGGTGCATTGAAATAGGATCACCCTCAAGGGCATATAACTACCATATAAATTTAATTTATTTACACTCATACAAATCATAGCATCATACTAGGGAGCTACACTTATATCTATAGTAATAATGCAAAGACATGACTCGGGAGGTGAGGGAATCTGGGAGTGTCACAGTGACATCACATATCTATAGTAATAATACAGGGACATGACTGGGGAGGTGAGGGGATCTGGCAGTATTTACAGGGATATTGATGCCTCCCCCATTTCGCAGGATTGCACAGTAGTGAAGAAGACATCCAATGAGTGTGAGACACCCAGCAGCCATCCCCGTTTGTCAGAAGGGCTAAGCAGAACCCAGAGCTCAATTACGGTGCCTCCACCTCACTCACTGATACATGAGAGACACAGTGACCAGAAGATCCTTGAACTCACCAACAAGATCATTCATCTGCTGACTGGAGAGGTGACTGCCGGGAATGGGGCGTTATACAGTAACGCCAGGGGACGTGTCTGGGTGATGACTGGAGAGGTGACTGCTGGGAATTGCACATTATACAGTAACACCAGGGGATGTGTCTGGGTGATGACTGGAGAGGTGACTGCTGGGAATGGGACATTATACAGTAACACCGGGCGTTGTATTGGGGGGAAGACTGTAGAGGTGACTGTTGGGAATTTCACATTATACAGTAACACCAGGGGATTTGTCTGGGTGATGACTGGAGAGGTGACTGCTGGGAATGGGACATTATACAGTAACACCAGGGGACGTGTCTTGGTGATGACTGGAGAGGTGACTGCTGGGAATGGGGCATTATACAGTAACACCAGGGGACGTGTCTGGGTGAGGACTGGAGAGGTGACTGCTGGAAATTGCACATCATATAGTAACACTAGGGGATGTGTCTGGCTGATGACTGGAGAGGTGACTGCTGGGAATGGGGCATTATACAGTAACACCAGGGGATGTGTCTGGGTGATGACTGGAGAGGTGATTGCTGGGAATTGCACATTATACAGTAACACCAGGGGATGTGTCTGGGTGATGACTGGAGAGGTGACTGCTGGGAATGGGACATTATACAGTAACACTAGGGAATGTGTATGGATTGATGACTGGAGAGGTGACTGCTGGGAATGGGAAATTATACAGTAACACCAGGAGATGTGTCTGGGTGATGACTGGAGAGGTGACTGCTGGGTATGGGGCATTACACAGTAACACCAGGGAACGTGTCTGGGTGATGGCTGGAGAGGTGACTGCTGGGAATGGGGCATTATACAGTAAAGCCAGGGGGACGTGACTGGGTGATGACTGGAAAGGTGACTGCTGGGAATGGGGCATTGTACAGTAACACCAGGGGATGTGTCTGGGTGATGGCTGGAGAGGTTACTGCTGGGAATGGGGCATTATACAGTAACACCGGAGGACTTGTCTGGGTGATGACTGGAGAGGTGACTGCTGGGAATGGGACATTATACAGTAAAGCCAGGGGGACGTGACTGGGTGATGACTGGAAAGGTGACTGCTGGGAATGGGGTATTATACAGTAACACCAGGGGATTTGTCTGGGTGATGACTGGAGAGATGACTGCTGGAAATTGCACATCATATAGTAACACTAGGGGATGTGTCTGGCTGATGACTGGAGAGGTGACTGCTGGGAATGGGGCATTATACATTAACATCAGGGGATGTGTCTGGGTGATGACTGGAGAGGTGACTGCTGGGAATTGCACATTATACGGTAACACCAGGGGATGTGTCTGGTTGATGACAGCAGAGGGGACTGCTGGGAATAGGACATTATACAGTAACACCAGGGGATGTGTCTGGGTGATGACTGGAGAGGTGACTGCTGGGAATGGTGCATTATACAGTAACACCAGGGGATTTTTCTGGGTGATGACTGGAGAGGTGACTGCTGAGAATGGGACATTATACAGTAACACCAGGGGACGTGTCTGGGCGTTGACTGGAGAGGTGACAGCTGGGAATTGGACATTATACAGTAACACCGGGTAATGTGTCTGAGTGATGACTGGAGAGGTGACTGCTGGGAATGGGAAATTATACAGTAACACCGGGGGATGTATCTGGGTGATGATTGGAGAGGTGACTGCTGGGAATGGGGCATTATACAGTAACACCAGGAAATGTGTCTGGGTGATGACTGGAGAGGTGACTGCTGGGAATTGCACAATATACGGTAACACAGGGGATGTGTCTGGGTGATTACAGGAGAGGTGACTTCTGGGAATGGGGCATTATACAGTAACACCAGGGAACGTGTCTGGGTGATGACTGGAGAGGTGACTGCTGGGAATGGGGTATTATACAGTAACACCAGGGGATGTGTCTGGGTGATGACTGGAGAGGTGACTGCTGGGAATTGCACAATATACGGTAACACCAGGGGATGTGTCTGGGTGATTACAGGAGATTTGACTTCTGGGAATGGGGCATTATACAGTAACACCAGGGTAAGTGTCTGGGTGATGACTGGAGAGGTGACTGCTGGGAATGGGGTATTATACAGTAACACCAGGGGATGTGTCTTGGTGATGACTGGAGAGGTGCAGGGACGTGCAGTGAGCTAAATGGCTCAGGAGGCACCAGCTAACCCCAGAGCCAGATTTACATGTAATATATGAGCCACAGGGTACATCTGGGTATTATACACAGGTGCAGCAGTATAAACTCCTGGAAATTTGGTGATTTTTGATCAGAGATGTATGGAAAAGATAGACAGGTGAGGCACTGCCTCACCTACCATAGACGTTTTACTCCAGAGTTTTGGCTATAAAAATTATTAGAATAATGCAAAGGAGATATTTCAAACAAATTATTAGTATTTTTCATATACTTTATTCAGTCAAAACTCTGGTTTAAAAGTAAGTATGACAGGAAAGGCTCTGCCTCACCCGACCGCACGTCACAGGAGAGGTGACTGCTGTTAATTACACATTATACAGTAACGCCAGGGGATGTGTCTGGGTGATGACTGGAGAGGTGACTGCTGGGAATGGGACATTATACAGTAACACCAGGGGACGTGACTGGGTGATGACTGGAAAGGTGACTGCTGGGAATGGGACATTATACAGTAACACCAGGGGACCTGTCTGGGTGATGACTGGAGAGGTGACTGCTGGGAATTGCACATTATACAGTAACACCAGGGGATGTGTCTGGGTGATGACTGGAGAGATGACTGCTGGAAATTGCACATCATACAGTAACACTAGGGGATGTGTATGGGTGACGACTGGAGAGGTGACTGCTGGGAATGGGACATTATACATTAACATCAGGGGATGTGTCTGGGTGATGACTGGAGAGGTGACTGCTGGGAATGGGACATTATACAGTAACACCAGGGGACCTGTCTGCGTGATGACTGGAGAGGTGACTGCTGGGAATGGGACATTATACAGTAACACCAGAGGACGTGTCTGGTCGTTGACTAGAGAGGTTACAGCTGGGAATGGGACATTATACAGTAACATCGGGGGATGTGCCTGGGTGATTACTGGAGAGGTGGCTGCTGGGAATGGAACATTATACAGTAACACCAGGAGATGTGTCTGGGTGATGACTGGAGAGGTGACTGCTGGGAATGGGGCATTACACAGTAACACCAGGGAACGTGTCTGGGTGATGGCTGGAGAGGTGACTGCTGGGAATGGGGCATTATACAGTAAAGCCAGGGGGACGTGACTGGGTGATGACTGGAAAGGTGACTGCTGGGAATGGGGCATTGTACAGTAACACCAGGGGATGTGTCTGGGTGATGGCTGGAGAGGTGACTGCTGGGAATGGGGCATTGTACAGTAACACCAGGGGATGTGTCTGGGTGATGGCTGGAGAGGTGACTGCTGGGAATGGGGCATTATACAGTAACACCGGAGGACTTGTCTGGGTGATGACTGGAGAGGTGACTGCTGGGAATGGGACATTATACAGTAAAGCCAGGGGGACGTGACTGGGTGATGACTGGAAAGGTGACTGCTGGGAATGGGGTATTATACAGTAACACCAGGGGATTTGTCTGGGTGATGACTGGAGAGATGACTGCTGGAAATTGCACATCATATAGTAACACTAGGGGATGTGTCTGGCTGATGACTGGAGAGGTGACTGCTGGGAATGGGGCATTATACATTAACATCAGGGGATGTGTCTGGGTGATGACTGGAGAGGTGACTGCTGGGAATTGCACATTATACGGTAACACCAGGGGATGTGTCTGGTTGATGACAGCAGAGGGGACTGCTGGGAATAGGACATTATACAGTAACACCAGGGGATGTGTCTGGGTGATGACTGGAGAGGTGACTGCTGGGAATGGTGCATTATACAGTAACACCAGGGGATGTGTCTGGGTGATGACTGGAGAGGTGACTGCTGAGAATGGGACATTATACAGTAACACCGGGGGATGTGTCTGGGTGATGACTGGATAGGTGACTGCTGGGAATGGGAAATTATACAGTAACACCGGGGGATGTATCTGGGTGATGATTGGAGAGGTGACTGCTGGGAATGGGGCATTATACAGTAACACCAGGAAACGTGTCTGGGTGATGACTGGAGAGGTGACTGCTGGGAATTGCACAATATACGGTAACACCAGGGGATGTGTCTGGGTGATTACAGGAGATTTGACTTCTGGGAATTGGGCATTATACAGTAACACCAGGGAACGTGTGTGGGTGATGACTGGAGAGGTGACTGCTGGGAATGGGGTATTATACAGTAACACCAGGGGATGTGTCTTGGTGATGACTGGAGAGGTGCAGGGACGTGCAGTGAGCTAAATGGCTCAGGAGGCACCAGCTAACCCCAGAGCCAGATTTACATACACTATATGAGCCAAAGGGTACATCTGGGTATTATACACAGGTGCAGCAGTATAAACTCCTGGAAATTTGGTGATTTTTGATCAGAGATGTATGGAAAAGATAGACAGGTGAGGCACTGCCTCACCTACCATAGACTTTTTACTCCAGAGTTTTGGCTATAAAAATTATTAGAATAATGCAAAGGAGATATTTCAAACAAATTATTAGTATTTTTCATATACTTTATTCAGTCAAAACTCTGGTTTAAACGTAAGTATGACAGGAAAGGCTCTGCCTCACCCGACCGCACGTCACAGGAGAGGTGACTGCTGTTAATTACACATTATACAGTAACGCCAGGGGATGTGTCTGGGTGATGACTGGAGAGGTGACTGCTGGGAATGGGGCATTATACAGTAACACCAGTGGATGTGTCTGGGTGATGACTGGAGAGGTGACTGCTGGGAATGGGACATTATACAGTAACACCGGGGGATGTGTCTGGGTGATGACTGTAGAGGTGACTGCTGGGAATGGGACATTATACAGTAACACCAGAGGACATGTCTTGGTGATGACTGGAGAGGTCACTGCTGGGATTGGGACATTATACAGTAACACCAGGGGATGTGTCTGGGTGAAGACTGTAGAGGTGACTGTTGGGAATTTCACATTATACAGTAACACCAGGGGATGTGTCTGGGTGATGACTGGAGAGGTGACTGCTGGCAATGGGGCATTATACAGTAACGCCAGGGGGACGTGACTGGGTGATGAATGGAAAGGTGACTGCTGGGAATGGGACATTATACAGTAACACCAGGGGACGTGTCTGGGTGATGACTGGAGAGGTGACTGCTGGGAATGGGGCATTATACAGTAACACGTTGGGGCGTGTCTGGGTGATGACTGGAGAGGTGACTGCTGGTAATTGCACATTATACAGTAACACCAGGGGATGTGTCTGGGTGATGACTGGAGAGATGACTGCTGGAAATTGCACATCATACAGTAACACTAGGGGATGTGTCTGGGTGATGACTGGAGAGGTGACTGCTGGGAATGGGGTATTATACAGTAACACCAGGGGATGTGTCTGGGTGATGACTGAAGAGGTGACTGCTGGGAATTGCACAATATACGGTAACACCAGGGGATGTGTCTGGGTGATTACAGGAGATTTGACTTCTGGGAATGGGGCATTATACAGTAACACCAGGGAACGTGTGTGGGTGATGACTGGAGAGGTGACTGCTGGGAATGGGGTATTATACAGTAACACTAGGGGATGTGTCTTGGTGATGACTGGAGAGGTGCAGGGACGTGCAGTGAGCTAAATGGCTCAGGAGGCACCAGCTAACCCCAGAGCCAGATTTACATGCAATATATGAGCCACAGGGTACATCTGGGTATTATACACAGGTGCAGCAGTATAAACTCCTGGAAATTTGGTGATTTTTGATCAGAGATGTATGGAAAAGATAGACAGGTGAGGCACTGCCTCACCTACCATAGACTTTTTACTCCAGAGTTTTGGCTATAAAAATTATTAGAATAATGCAAAGGAGATATTTCAAACAAATTATTGGTATTGTTCATATACTTTATTCAGTCAAAACTCTGGTTTAAACGTAAGTATGACAGGAAATGCTCTGCCTCACCCGACCGCACGTCACAGGAGAGGTGACTGCTGTTAATTACACATTATACAGTAACGCCAGGGGATGTGTCTGGGTGATGACTGGAGAGGTGACTGCTGGGAATGGGGCATTATACAGTAACACCAGTGGATGTGTCTGGGTGATGACTGGAGAGGTGACTGCTGGGAATGGGACATTATACAGTAACACCAGGGGACGTGACTGGATGATGACTGGAAAGGTGACTGCTGGGAATGGGACATTATACAGTAACACCAGGGGATGTGTCTGGGTGAAGACTGTAGAGGTGACTGTTGGGAATTTCACATTATACAGTAACACCAGGGGGTGTGTCTGGGTGATGACTGGAGAGGTGACTGCTGGGAATGGGACATTATACAGTAACACCAGGGGACCTGTTTGCGTGATGACTGGAGAGGTGACTGCTGGGAATGTGGTATTATACAGTAACACCAGGGGACATGTCTGGGTGATGACTGGAGAGGTGACTGCTGGGAATTGCACATTATACAGTAACACCAGGTGATGTGTCTGGGTGATGACTGGAGAGATAACTGCTGGAAATTGCACATCATACAGTAACACTAGGGGATGTGTATGGGTGATGACTGGAGAGGTGACTGCTGGGAATGGGGCATTATACATTAACATCAGGGGATGTGTCTGGGTGATGACTGGAGAGGTGACTGCTGGGAATGGGACATTATACAGTAACACCAGGGGACCTGTCTGCGTGATGACTGGAGAGGTGACTGCTGGGAATGGGACATTATACAGTAACACCAGATTACGTGTCTGGGCGTTGACTGGAGAGGTGACAGCTGGGAATGGGGCATTATACAGTAACACCGGGGGATGTGCCTGGGTGATGACTGGAGAGGTGACTGCTGGGAATGGAACATTATACAGTAACACCAGGGGACGTGTCTGGGTGATGACTGGAGAGGTGACTGCTGGCAATGGGGCATTATACAGTAACGCCAGGGGGACGTGACTGGGTGATGACTGGAAAGGTGACTGCTGGGAATGGGACATTATACAGTAACACCAGGGGACCTGTCTGTGTGATGACTGGAGAGGTGACTGCTGGGAATGTGGTATTATACAGTAACACCAGGGGACGTGTCTGGGTGATGACTGGAGAGGTGACTGCTGGTAATTGCACATTATACAGTAACACCAGGGGATGTGTCTGGGTGATGACTGGAGAGATGACTGCTGGAAATTGCACATCATACAGTAACACTAGGGGATGTGTCTGGGTGATGACTGGAGAGGTGACTGCTGGGAATGGGGCATTATACATTAACATCAGGGGATGTATCTGGGTGATGACTGGAGAGGTGACTGCTGGGAATGGGACATTATACAGTAACACCAGGGGACCTGTCTGCGTGATGACTGGAGAGGTGACTGCTGGGAATGTGGTATTATACAGTAACACCAGGGGACGTGTCTGGGTGATGACTGGAGAGGTGACTACTGGGAATGGGACATTATACATTAACATCAGGGGATGTGTCTGGGTGATGACTGGAAAGGTGACTGCTGGGAATTGCACATTATACAGTAACACCGGGGGATGTGTCTGGGTGATTAGTGGAGAGGTGACTGCTGGGAATTGCACATTATACGGTAACACCAGGGGATGTGTCTGGTTGATGACAGCAGAGGTGACTGCTGAGAATGGGACATTATACAGTAACACCGGGGGATGTGCCTGGGTGATGACTGGAGAGGTGACTGCTGGGAATTTCACATTATACAGTAACACCAGGGGACGTGTCTGGGTGATGACTGGAGAGGTGACTGCTGGGAATATGGCATTATACAGTAACACCAGGAAATGTGTCTGGGTGATGACTGGAGAGGTGACTGCTGGGAATTGCACAATATACGGTAACACCAGGGGATGTGTCTGGGTGATTACAGGAGAGGTGACTTCTGGGAATGGGGCATTATACAGTAACACCAGGAAATGTGTCTGGGTGATGATTGGAGAGGTGACTGCTGGGAATGGGGCATTATACAGTAACACCAGGAAATGTGTCTGGGTGATGACTGGAGAGGTGACTGCTGGGAATTGCACAATATACGGTAACACCAGGGGATGTGTCTAGGTGATTACAGGAGAGGTGACTTCTGGGAATGGGGCATTATACAGTAACACCAGGGGACGTGTCTGGGTGATGACTGGAGAGGTGAATGCTGGGAATGGGGCATTATACAGTAACACCAGGGGACGTGTCTGGGTGATGACTGGAGAGGTGACTGCTGGGAGTGGGGCATTATACAGTAACACCAGGGGACGTGTCTGGGTGATGACTGGAGAGGTGAATGCTGGGAATGGGGCATTATACAGTAACACCAGGGGACGTGTCTGGGTGATGACTGGAGAGGTGACTGCTGGAATGGGGCATTATACAGTAACACCAGGGAACGTGTCTGGGTGATGACTGGAGAGGTGACTGCTGGGAATGGGGTATTATACAGTAACACCAGGGGATGTGTCTGGGTGATGACTGGGGAGGTGACTGCTGGGAATTGCACAATATACGGTAACACCAGGGGATGTGTCTGGATGATTACAGGAGATTTGACTTCTGGGAATGGGGCATTATACAGTAACACCAGGGTAAGTTTCTGGGTGATGACTGGAGAGGTGACTGCTGGGAATGGGGTATTATACAGTAACACCAGGGGATGTGTCTGGGTGATGACTGGAGAGGTGCAGGGACGTGCAGTGAGCTAAATGGCTCAGGAGGCACCAGCTAACCCCAGAGCCAGATTTACATGCAATATATGAGCCACAGGGTACATCTGGGTATTATACACAGGTGCAGCAGTATAAACTCCTGGAAATTTGGTGATTTTTGATCAGAGATGTATGGAAAAGATAGACAGGTGAGGCACTGCCTCACCTACCATAGACTTTTTACTCCAGAGTTTTGGCTATAAAAATTATTAGAATAATGCAAAGGAGATATTTCAAACAAATTATTAGTATTTTTCATATACTTTATTCAGTCAAAACTCTGGTTTAAACGTAAGTATGACAGGAAAGGCTCTGCCTCACCCGACCGCACGTCACAGGAGAGGTGACTGCTGTTAATTACACATTATACAGTAACGCCAGGGGATGTGTCTGGGTGATTACAGGAGAGGTGACTTCTGGGAATGGGTATATTATACAGTAACACCAGGGGATGTGTCTGGGTGATGACTGGAGAGGTGACTGCTGGGAATGGGACATTATACAGTAACATCGGGGGATGTGTCTGGGTGATGACTGTAGAGGTGACTGCTGGGAATGGGACATTATACACTAACACCAGGGGATGTGTCTGGGTGATGACTGGAGAGGTGACTGCTGGGAATGGGACATTATACAGTAACACGAGGGGATGTGTCTCGGTGAAGACTGTAGATGTAACTGTTGGGAATTTCACATTATACAGTAACACCAGGGGATGTGTCTGGGTGATGACTGGAGAGGTGACTGCTGGGAATGGGACATTATACAGTAACACCAGGGGACGTGACTGGGTGATGACTGGAAAGGTGACTGCTGGGAATGGGACATTATACAGTAACACCAGGGGACCTGTCTGCGTGATGACTGGAGAGGTGACTGCTGGGAATGTGGTATTATACAGTAACACCAGTGGACGTGTCTGGGTGATGACTGGAGAGGTGACTGCTGGGAATTGCACATTATACAGTAACACCAGGGGATGTGTCTGGGTGATGACTGGAGAGATGACTGCTGGAAATTGCACATCATACAGTAACACTAGGGGATGTGTCTGGGTGATGACTGGAGAGGTGACTGCTGGGAATGGGGCATTATACATTAACATCAGGGGATGTGTCTCGGTGATGACTGGAGAGGTGACTGCTGGGAATGGGACATTATACAGTAACACCAGGGGATGTGTCTAGGTGAAGACTGTAGAGGTGACTGTTGGGAATTTCACATTATTCAGTAACACCAGGGGATGTGTCTGGGTGATGACTGGAGAGGTGACTGCTGGGAATGGGACATTATACAGTAACACCAGGGGATGTGTCTGGGTGATGACTGGAGAGGTGACTGCTGGGAATGGGACATTATACAGTAACACCAGGGGACGTGACTGGGTGATGACTGGAAAGGTGACTGCTGGGAATGGGACATTATACAGTAACACCAGGGGACCTGTCTGCGTGATGACTGGAGAGGTGACTGCTGGGAATGGGGCATTATACATTAACATCAGGGGATGTGTCTGGGTGATGACTGGAGAGGTGACTGCTGGGAATTGCACATTATACAGTAACACGGGGGGATGTGTCTGGGTGATGAGTGGAGAGGTGACTGCTGGGAATTGCACATTATACGGTAACACCAGGGGATGTGTCTGGTTGATGACAGCAGAGGTGACTGCTGGGAATGGAACATTATACAGTAACACCAGGGGACGTGTCTGGGTGATGACTGGAGAGGTGACTGCTGGCAATGAGGCATTATACAGCAACGCCAGGGGGACGTGACTGGGTGATGACTGGAATGGTGACTGCTGGGAATGGGACATTATACAGTAACACCAGGGGATGTGTCTGGGTGATGACTGGAGAGGTGACTGCTGGGAATGAGACATTATACAGTAACACCAGGGGACGTGTCTGGGTGATGACTGGAGAGGTGACTGCTGGCAATGAGGCATTATACAGCAACGCCAGGGGGACGTGACTGGGTGATGACTGGAGAGATGACTGCTGGAAATTGCACATCATACAGTAACACTAGGGGATGTGTATGGGTGATGACTGGAGAGGTGACTGCTGGGAATGGGACATTATACAGTAACACCAGGGGACCTGTCTGCGTGATGACTGGAGAGGTGACTGCTGGGAGTGGGACATTATACAGTAACACCAGGGGATGTGTCTGGGTGATGACTGGAGAGGTGACTGCTGGGAATGAGACATTATACAGTAACACCGGGGGATGTGTCTGGGTGATGACTGGAGAGGTGACTGCTGGGAATGGGAAATTACACAGTAACACCAGGGGACGTGTCTGGGCGTTGACTGGAGAGGTGACTGCTGGGAATGGGAAATTACACAGTAACACCGGGGGATGTATCTGGGTGATGATTGGAGAGGTGACTGCTGGGAATGGGGCATTATACAGTAACACCAGGGGATGTGTCTGGGTGATGACTGGAGGGGTGACTGCTGGGAATGGGACATTATACAGTAACACCGGGGGATGTGTCTGGGTGATGACTGGAGAGGTGACTGCTGGGAGTGGGGCATTATACAGTAACACCAGGGGACGTGTCTGGGTGATGACTGGAGAGGTGACTGTTGGGTATGGGACATTATACAGTAACACCAGGGGATGTGTCTAAGTGATGACTGTAGAGGTGACTTCTGGGAATGGGGCATTATACAGTAACACCAGGGGATGTGTCTGGGTGATGACTGGAGAGGTGACTGCTGGGAATGAGACATTATACAGTAACACCGGGGGATGTGTCTAAGTGATGACTGTAGAGGTGACTTCTGGGAATGGGGCATTATACAGTAACACCAGGGGATGTGTCTGGGTGATGACTGGGGAGGTGACAGCTGGGAATGGGACATTATACAGTAACACCAGGGGATGTGTCTGGGTGATGACTGGAGAGGTGACTGCTGGGAATTGCACAATATACGGTAACACCAGGGGATGTGTCTGGGTGATTACAGGAGAGGTGACTTCTGGGAATGGGGCATTATACAGTAACACCAGGGGATGTGTCTGGGTGATGACTGGAGAGGTGCAGGGACGTGCAGTGAGCTAAATGGCTCAGGAGGCACCAGCTAACCCCAGAGCCAGATTTACATACACTATATGAGCCAAAGGGTACATCTGGGTATTATACACAGGTGCAGCAGTATAAACTGGAAATTTGGTGATTTTTGATCAGAGATGTATGGAAAAGATAGACAGGTGAGGCACTGCCTCACCTATCATAGACTTTTTACTCCAGAGTTTTGGCTATAAAAATTATTAGAATAATGCAAAGGAGATATTTCAAACAAATCATTAGTATTTCTCTGACGTCCCAGTGGATGCTGGGAACTCCGTAAGGACCATGGGGAATAGCGGCTCCGCAGGAGACTGGGCACAAAAGTAAAGCTTTAGGACTACCTGGTGTGCACTGGCTCCTCCCCCTATGACCCTCCTCCAAGCCTCAGTTAGATTTTTGTGCCCGGCCGAGAAGGGTGCACACTAGGGGCTCTCCTGAGTTTCTTAGTAAAAGTTTAGTTTTAGGTTTTTTATTTTCAATGAGACCTGCTGGCAACAGGCTCACTGCATCGAGGGACTAAGGGGAGAAGAAGCGAACCTGCCTGCTTGCAGCCAGCTTGGGCTTCTTGGCTACTGGACACCATTAGCTCCAGAGGGACCGAACACAGGCCCAGCCTCGGAGTCCGGTCCCAGAGCTGCGCCGCCGGCCCCCTTACAGAGCCAGAAGCAAGAAGAGGTCCGGAAAATCGGCGGCAGAAGACATCAGTCTTCACCAAGGTAGCGCACAGCACTGCAGCTGTGCGCCATTGCTTCTCAGGCACACTTCACGCTCCGGTCACTGAGGGTGCAGGGCGCTGGGGGGGGGGGCGCCCTGAGCAGCAATAGAAACACCTTGGCTGGCAAAAATACATCACATATAACCCCCAGGGCTATATGGATGTATTTTAACCCTTGCCAGAATACAGCAAAAAGCGTGAGAAAAGTCAGCAGAGAAGGGGGCGGAGCCTATCTCCTCAGCACACAGGCGCCATTTTCCCTCACAGCTCCGCTGGAAGGACGTCTCCCTGACTCTCCCCTGCAGTCCTGCACTACAGAAAAGGGTAAAACAAGAGAGGGGGGCACTAATTAGGCGCAGTATAAATAAAACAGCAGCTATAAGGGGAAAAACACTTCTATAAGGTTATCCCTGCATATATATATAGCGCTCTGGTGTGTGCTGGCATACTCTCCCTCTGTCTCCCCAAAGGGCTAGTGGGGTCCTGTCCACTATCAGAGCATTCCCTGTGTGTGTGCTGTGTGTCGGTACGATTGTGTCGACATGTATGAGGAGGAAAATGATGTGGAGGCGGAGCAATTGCCTGTAATGGAGATGTCACCCCCTAGGGAGTCGACACCCGAGTGGATGGGCTTATGGAAGGAATTACGTGACAGTGTCAGCTCTTTACAAAAGACGGTTGATGACATAGACAGCCGGCTACTCAGCTCGTGCCTGTCTAGGCGTCTCAAAAGCCATCAGGGGCTCTAAAACGCCTGTTACCTCAGATGGCAGATACAGACGCCGACACGGATACTGACTCCAGTGTCGACGATGAAGAGACGAATGTGACTTCCAGTAGGGCCACACGTTACATGATTGAGGCAATGAAAAATGTTTTACATATTTCTGATAATACAAGTACCACTAAAAAGGGTATTATGTTTGGTGAGAAAAAACTGCCTGTAGTTTTTCGTGCATCTGAGAAATTAAATGAAGTGTGTGATGAAGCGTGGGTTTCCCCCGATAAAAAACTGATAATTCCTAAAAGGTTATTAGCATCATTCCCCTTCCCGCCAGAGGATAGGGCACGTTGGGAAACACCCCCTAAGGTGGTTAAAGCGCTCACACGTTTGTCAAAACAGGTGGCACTACCGTCTCCTGATACGGCCGCCCTTATGGAACCTGCTGACAGAAAGCAGGAAAATATCCTAAAATGTATATACACTCACACGGGTGTTATACTGCGACCAGCAATCGCCTCAGCCTGGATGTGCAGTGCCTGGGGTGGCTTGGTCGGATTCCCTAACTGACTATAGAGCATTTGAAAGATGCATTTCTATATATGTGTGATGCACAGAGGGATATTTGCCGACTGGCATCAAGAGTAAGTGCGCTGTCCATTTCTGCCAGAAGAGGGTTATGGACGAGGCAGTGGTCAGGTGATGCTGATTCCAAAAGGCATATGGAAGTATTGCCTTACAAAGGGGAGGCGTTATTTGGGGTAGGTCTATCAGACCTGGTGGCCACGGCAACTGCTGGGAAATCCACATTTTTACCCCAGGTAGCATCTCAACATAAGAAGACGCCGTATTATCAGGCGCAGTCCTTTCGGCCCCATAAGGGCAAGCGGGCAAAAGGCTCCTCATTTCTGCCCGTGGCAGAGGGAGAGGAAAAAGGCTGCAGCAAACAGCCAGTTCCCAGGAACAGAAGCCCTCTCCCGTTTCTGCCAAGTCCTCAGCATGACTCTGGGGCTTTACAAGCGGACTCAGGCACTCCCCCTCGCCGTTTCCTAAAGTCTGCTTTACCGACGTCTCCCTCCGACAGGGAGGTGGTATTGGAAGCCATTCACAAGCTGTATTCCCAGCAGGTGATAATCAAGATACCCCTCCTGCAACAGGGACAGGGGTATTATTCCACGCTGTTTGTGGTACCGAAGCCAGACGACTCGGTGAGACCTATTTTAAATCTGAAATCCTTGAACACTTACATACACATGTTCAAATTCAAGAATTGCGAACTTGGAAGAAGGGGATTATATGGTGTCTTTGGACATCAAGGAGGCTTACCTCCATGTCCCAATTTACCCTTCTCACCAAGGATTCCTCAGGTTTGTGGTACAGAACTGTCACTATCAGTTTCAGACGCTGCCGTTTGGTTTGTCCACGGCACCCCGGGTCTTTACCAAGGTAATGGCCGAAATGATGATACTCCTTCGAAGGAAGGGAGTTTTAGTTATCCCGTACTTGGACGATCTCCTGATAAGGGCAAGATCCAGGGAAAAATTGGTAGCCGGGGTAGCACTATCTCAAGTAGTGTTGCGGCAGCACGGTTGGATTCTCAATATTCCAAAATCGCAGCTGATCCCGACGACACGTCTTCTATTCCTAGGGATGATCCTGGACACAGTCCAGAAAAAGGTGTTTCTCCCGGAGGAGAAAGCCAGGGAGTTATCCGAACTAGTCAGAAACCTCCTAAAACCAGGCCAAGTGTCAGTGCATCAATGCACAAGGGTCCCGGGAAAAATGGTGGCTTCCTACGAAGCAATCCCTTTCGGCAGATTCCACGCAAGAACTTTCCAGTGGGACCTGCTGAACAAATGGTCCGGATCGCATCTTCAGATGCATCAGCGGATAACCCTGTCACCAAAGACAAGGGTGTCTCTCCTGTGGTGTTTGCAGAGTGCTCATCTTCTAGAGGGCCGCAGATTCGGCATTCAAGACTGGGTCCTGGTGACCACGGATGCCAGCCTGCGAGGCTGGGGAGCAGTCACACAGGGAAGAAATTTCCAGGGCTTGTGGTCAAGCCTGGAGACATCACTTCACATAAATATCCTGGAGCTGAGGGCCATTTACAATGCCCTAAGCCAAGCAAGACCTCTGCTTCAAGGTCAGCCGGTGCTGATCCAGTCGGACAACATCACGGCAGTCGCCCACGTGAACAGACAGGGCGGCACAAGAAGCAGGAGGGCAATGGCAGAAGCTGCAAGGATTCTTCGCTGGGCGGAAAATCATGTGATAGCACTGTCAGCAGTGTTCATTCCGGGAGTGGACAACTGGGAAGCAGACTTCCTCAGCAGGCACGACCTCCACCCGGGAGAGTGGGGACTTCACCCAGAAGTCTTCCAAATGATTGTAAACCATTGGAAAAAAACCAAAGGTGGACATGATGGCGTCCCGCCTTCAACAAAAAATTGGACAGGTATTGCGCCAGGTCAAGGGACCCTCAGGCAATAGCTGTGGACGCTCTGGTAACACCATGGGTGTACCAGTCAGTGTATGTGTTTCCCTCCTCTGCCTCTCATACCCAAGGTACTGAGAATTATAAGACGGAGAGGAGTAAGAACTATACTCATGGCTCCGGATTGGCCAAGAAGGACTTGGTACCCGGAACTTCAAGAGATGCTCACAGAGGACCCGTGGCCTCTACCTCTAAGAAGGGACCTGCTCCAGCAAGGACCCTGTCTGTTCCAAGACTTACCGCGGCTGCGTTTGACGGCATGGCGGTTGAACGCCGGATCCTGAAGGAAAAAGGCATTCCGGAAGAAGTCATTCCTACCCTGATCAAAGCCAGGAAGGATGTGACCGCAAAGCATTATCACCGCATTTGGCGGAAATATGTTGCGTGGTGCGAGGCCAGGAAGGCCCCAACGGAGGAATTTCAACTGGGTCGATTCCTGCATTTCCTGCAAACAGGAGTGTCTATGGGCCTAAAATTAGGATCCATTAATTTTCAGATTTCGGCCCTGACGATTTTCTTCCAGAAAGAACTGGCTTCAGTTCCTGAAGTTCAGACGTTTGTTAAGGGGGTGCTGCATATACAGCCTCCTTTTGTGCCTCCAGTGGCACCTTGGGATATCAATGTAGTTTTGGGGTTCCTAAAATCACATTGGTTTGAACCGCTTAAATCTGTGGATTTGAAATATCTCACATGGAAAGTGGTCATGCTATTGGCCCTGGCTTCGGCCAGGCGCGTGTCAAAATTGGTGGCTTTATCTTATAAAAGCCCTTACCTGATTTTTCATACGGACAGGGCAGAATTGAGGACTCGTCCACAATTTCTCCCTAAGGTGGTTTCAGCGTTTCACCTGAACCAGCCTATTGTGGTACCTGCGGCTACTAGGGACTTGGAGGACTCCAAGTTGCTGGACGTTGTCAGGGCCCTGAAAATATATGTTTCCAGGACGGCGGGAGTCAGAAAATCTGACTCCCTGTTTATCCTGTATGCACCCAACAAGCTGGGTGCTCCTGCTTCTAAGCAGACTATTGCTCGTTGGATTTGTAGTACAATTCAGCTTGCACATTCTGTGGCAGGCCTGCCACAGCCAAAATCTGTAAAAGCCCATTCCACAAGGAAGGTGGGCTCATCTTGGGCGGCTGCCCGAGGGGTCTCGGCTTTACAACTTTGCCGAGCAGCTACTTGGTCAGGGGCAAACACGTTTGCTAAATTCTACAAATTTGATACCCTGGCTGAGGAGGACCTGGAGTTCTCTCATTCGGTGCTGCAGAGTCATCCGCACTCTCCCGCCCGTTTGGGAGCTTTGGTATAATCCCCATGGTCCTTACGGAGTTCCCAGCATCCACTAGGACGTCAGAGAAAATAAGAATTTACTTACCGATAATTCTATTTCTCGTAGTCCGTAGTGGATGCTGGGCGCCCATCCCAAGTGCGGATTGTCTCCAATACTTGTACATAGTTATTGTTAACTAAATCGGGTTATTGTTGTTGTGAGCCATCTTTCCAGAGGCTCCTCTGTTATCATGCTGTTAACTGGGTTCAGATCACAAGTTGTACGGTGTGATTGGTGTGGCTGGTATGAGTCTTACCCGGGATTCAAAATCCTTCCTTATTGTGTACGCTCGTCCAGGCACAGTATCCTAACTGAGGCTTGGAGGAGGGTCATAGGGGAGGAGCCAGTGCACACCAGGTAGTCCTAAAGCTTTACTTTTGTGCCCAGTCTCCTGCGGAGCCGCTATTCCCCATGGTCCTTACGGAGTTCCCAGCATCCACTACGGACTACGAGAAATAGAATTATCGGTAAGTAAATTCTTATTTTTTCATATACTTTATTCAATCAAAACTCTGGTTTAAACGTAAGTATGACAGGAAAGGCTCTGCCTCACCCGACCGCACGTCACAGGAGAGGTGACTGCTGTTAATTACACATTATACGGTAACACCAGGGGATGTGTCTGGGTGATTAAAGGAGAGGTGACTTCTGGGAATGGGTATATTATACAGTAACGCCAGGGGATGTGTCTGGGTGATGACTGGAGAGGTGACTGCTGGAAATGGGACATTATACAGTAACACCAGGGGGATGTGTCTGGGTGATGACTGGAGAGGTGACTGCTGGGAATGGGACATTATACAGTAACACCAGTGGATGTGTCTGGGTGATGACTGGAGAGGTGACTGCTGGGAATGGGGCATTATACAGTAACACAAGGGGACGTGTCTGGGTGATGACTGGAGAGGTGACTGCTGGGAATGGGACATTATACAGTAACACCAGTGGATGTGTCTGGGTGATGACTGGAGAGGTGACTGCTGGGAATGGGGCATTATACAGTAACACCAGGGGATGTGTCTGGGTGATTAAAGGAGAGGTGACTTCTGGGAATGGGTATATTATACAGTAACGCCAGGGGATGTGTCTGGGTGATGACTGGAGAGGTGACTGCTGGAAATGGGACATTATACAGTAACACCAGGGGGATGTGTCTGGGTGATGACTGGAGAGGTGACTGCTGGGAATGGGACATTATACAGTAACACCAGGGGACGTGTCTGGGAGATGACTGGAGAGGTGACTGCTGGGAATTGCACAATATACGGTAACACCAGGGGATGTGTCTGGGTGATTACAGGAGAGGTGACTGCTGGTAATTGCACATTATATAGTAACACCAGGGGATGTGTCTGGGTGATGACTGGAGAAGTGACTGCTGGAAATGGGACATTATACAGTAACACCAGGGGATGTGTCTGGGTGATGACTGGAGAGGTGACTGCTGGGAATGGGACATTATACAGTAACACCAGTGGATGTGTCTGGGTGATGACTGGAGAGGTGACTGCTGGGAATGGGGCATTATACAGTAACACAAGGGGACGTGTCTGGGTGATGACTGGAGAGGTGACTGCTGGGAATGGGACATTATACAGTAACACCAGTGGATGTGTCTGGGTGATGACTGGAGAGGTGACTGCTGGGAATGGGGCATTATACAGTAACACCAGGGGATGTGTCTGGGTGATTAAAGGAGAGGTGACTTCTGGGAATGGGTATATTATACAGTAACGCCAGGGGATGTGTCTGGGTGATGACTGGAGAGGTGACTGCTGGAAATGGGACATTATACAGTAACACCAGGGGGATGTGTCTGGGTGATGACTGGAGAGGTGACTGCTGGGAATGGGACATTATACAGTAACACCAGGGGACGTGTCTGGGAGATGACTGGAGAGGTGACTGCTGGGAATTGCACAATATACGGTAACACCAGGGGATGTGTCTGGGTGATTACAGGAGAGGTGACTGCTGGTAATTGCACATTATATAGTAACACCAGGGGATGTGTCTGGGTGATGACTGGAGAGGTGACTGCTGGGAATGGGACATTATACAGTAACACCAGGGGATGTGTCTGGGTGATGACTGGAGAAGTTACTGCTGGGAATGGGACATTATACAGTAACACCAGGGGACGTGTCTGGGTGATGACTGGAGAGGTGACTGCTGGGAATGAGGCATTATACAGTAACACCAGGGGATGTGTCTGGGTGATGACTGGAGAGGTGACTGCTGGGAATGGGGTATTATACAGTAACACCAGGGGATGTGTCTGGGTGATGACTGGAGAGGTGACTGCTGGGAATGGGGTATTATACAGTAACACCAGGGGATGTGTCTGGGTGATGACTGGAGAGGTGACTGCTGGGAATGGGGTATTATACAGTAACACCAGGGGATGTGTCTGGGTGATGACTGGAGAGGTGACTGCTGGGAATGGGGTATTATACAGTAACACCAGGGGATGTGTCTGGGTGATGACTGGAGAGGTGCAGGGACGTGCAGTGAGCTAAATGGCTCAGGAGGCACCAGCTAACCCCAGAGCCAGATTTACATACACTATATGAGCCAAAGGGTACATCTGGGTATTATACACAGGTGCAGCAGTATAAACTCCTGGAAATTTGGTGATTTTTGATCAGAGATGTATGGAAAAGATAGACAGGTGAGGCACTGCCTCGCCTACCATAGACTTTTTACTCCAGAGTTTTGGCTATAAAAATTATTAGAATAATGCAAAGGAGATATTTCAAACAAATTATTAGTATTTTTCATATACTTTATTCAGTCAAATCTCTGGTTTAAACGTAAGTATGACAGGAAAGGCTCTGCCTCACCCGACCGCACGTCACAGGAGAGGTGACTGCTGTTAATTACACATTATACGGTAACACCAGGGGATGTGTCTGGGTGATTACAGGAGAGGTGACTTCTGGGAATGGGTATATTATACAGTAACACCAGGGGATGTGTCTGGGTGATGACTGGAGAGGTGACTGCTGGGAATGGGGCATTATACAGTAACACCAGGGGATGTGTCTGGGTGATTGTAGAGGTGACTGCTGGGAATGGGGCATTATACAGTAACACCAGGAAATGTGTCTGGGTGATGGCTGGAGAGGTGACTGCTGGGAATGGGACATTATACAGTAACACCGGGGGATGTGTCTGGGTGATGACTGGAGAGGTGACTGCTGGGAATGGGGCATTATACAGTAACACCGGGGGATGTGTCTGGGTGATGACTGGAGAGGTGACTGCTGGGAATGGGGCATTATACAGTAACACCAGGGGATGTGTCTGGGTGATGACTGGAGAGGTGACTGCTGGGAATGGGGCATTATACAGTAACACCAGGGGACGTGTCTGGGTGATGACTGTATCACTGTGTGTGTCAGGTTCCTATAAGGTGTCACGATGTCACTGTCTATGTCTCCATGCAGGAGGAGGACTATATAGAGGAACACAGGGTCTGTACAAGGACGTGATGATGGAGAATCACCGGCCCCTCACATCACTGGGTAAGAGGAGACTGTCATGTATTGTACAGGGGAGAGCAGGTATGGGGGCCCCTATATACACACATCACCTGATAATCACATATATACACTGTACTCAGTCACTGTTTGTCTCCTACAGATGGACCCAGTAACAGAGATACCCCGGAGAGATGTCCCCGTCCTCTGTATTCCCAGGATTGTACAGAGGAGAATCACAGGATCCCACAGGAGGATCAGGTAGGTGGGATTTAGGGTCTCCCCAATGTACAAAAGTGACTGTCACTATATGATCTGTAGAGAAGCTGTGAGTCTTATACACTGATGTTATACTGAATAATCTCACTGTATGCAAATGTCAATATAGTGGTGTTTGTTTCGCATACGTCCTAGAGGATACTTCGGTCCACTTCATGACTATGGGGTATAGACGGTTCCGCAGGAGACATGGGCACTTTAAGACTTTTCAAGGGTGTGAACTGGCTCCTCCCTCTATGCCCCTTCTCCGGACCTCCGTTTTAGAAATGTGCCCAGGCAGACTGGATGCACTCTGAGGAGCTCTACTGAGTAAATAAATTTACCTCATAAATGCTGAGGAGAGATGCGCAATTGCGGGGGCGGGGCTTCCTCCTCAGTCAGCCAGCACACTGCTCAGCGCCATTTTCTCTCTCTCCTCAGGCTGCAGAGACGACGCTGGTCCTCCACTACTGAATACAAGTATCAGGGTGCAAAACGGGGGGCACAGTGAAATTGGTGCTTTATAGTGTGTATTTACATCATAAAAAGTGCTGCATGTGAGTGGGCATTTTGTGTTTTCACAGACATTGTGTTACTGGCGCTGGGGTTGTGAACTGGCTGCTCCTATCTGTGTCCCTCTGACAGATTTTACTGTGGGTCTGTCTCCTATAAGCCCCGGAGTGTCTGTGGTGTGGTTGTACACGAGTGTGACTTGTCTGAGGTAGGGAGCTCTCCCCTGAGGGAGCCATTTTAGGGACCCAGAGTTGTAATGTGGTGGCGCTGCCGGCACACCATGAGCCTGAATGGGTGAAAGAATTACGTGATCGTGTGCATCATATCAGTAAGAGATTGGATAAGTCTGAGTCTCATGCAGAGAGCTGGAGAAAATCAGTGGAAGATGTGACTTTTTTATGGTTCTGCCTTTTCATCCACAAGGGACCCCTCTGGGTCACATAAGAGACCATTTGCTCAAATAATACATACTGATACGGACACGGAGTCTGATCCCTGTGTCGATGATAGTGATTCCAGGGGGAATAGATCCTAATTTGGCAAAAAGCATTCAATACACAATTGTTGCTATAAAAGTTATGGAAGCCCCTCCTGTACCTCAGAAGACGGCTTAGTTTTATAAAGAAAAGAAAATTAATGTAACTTTCTCTATCGTCCTAGTGGATGCTGGGGTTCCTGAAAGGACCATGGGGAATAGCGGCTCCGCAGGAGACAGGGCACAAAAAGTAAAGCTTTTCCAGATCAGGTGGTGTGCACTGGCTCCTCCCCCTATGACCCTCCTCCAGACTCCAGTTAGATTTTTGTGCCCGGCCGAGAAGGGTGCAATTCTAGGTGGCTCTCATAAAGAGCTGCTTAGAGAAGTTTAGCTTAGGTTTTTTATTTTACAGTGATTCCTGCTGGCAACAGGATCACTGCAACGAGGGACAGAGGGGAGAAGAAGTGAACTCACCTGCGTGCAGGATGGATTGGCTTCTTGGCTACTGGACATGAAGCTCCAGAGGGACGATCACAGGTACAGCCTGGATAGTCACCGGAGCCGCGCCGCCGGCCCCCTCGCAGATGCTGAAGCAAGAAGAGGTCCAGAATCGGCGGCTGAAGACTCCTGCAGTCTTCTAAAGGTAGCGCACAGCACTGCAGCTGTGCGCCATTTTCCTCTCAGCACACTTCACACGGCAGTCACTGAGGGTGCAGGGCGCTGGGGGGGGGCGCCCTGGGAGGCAAATGTAAACCTATATAAGGCTAAAAATACCTCACATATAGCCCCCAGAGGCTATATGGAGATATTTAACCCCTGCCTAAATACAATAAATAGCGGGAGACGAGCCCGCCGAAAAAGGGGCGGGGCCTATCTCCTCAGCACACAGCGCCATTTTCTCTCACAGAAAGGCTGGAGAGAAGGCTCCCAGGCTCTCCCCTGCACTGCACTACAGAAACAGGGTTTAAACAGAGAGGGGGGGCACTAAATTGGCGATATAAATATATTAAAGATGCTATAAGGGAGAAACACTTATATAAGGTTGTCCCTATGTAATTATAGCGTTTTTTTGGTGTGTGCTGGCAAACTCTCCCTCTGTCTCTCCAAAGGGCTAGTGGGGTCCTGTCCTCTGTCAGAGCATTCCCGGTGTGTGTGTGCTGTGTGTCGGTACGTGTGTGTCGACATGTATGAGGACGATGTTGGAGGAGGCGGAGCAATTGCCTATGATGGTGATGTCACTCTCTAGGGAGTCGACACCGGTATGGATGGCTTATTTAGGGAATTACGTGAGAATGTCAACACGCTGCAAGGTCGGTTGACGACATGAGACGGCCGACAAACAATTAGTACCGGTCCAGGCGTCTCAGAAACACCGTCAGGGGCTTTAAAAACGCCCATTTACCTCAGTCGGTCGACACAGACACAGACACCGACACTGAATCCAGTGTCGACGGTGAATAAACAAACGTATTCCTTATTAGGGCCACACGTTAAGGGCAATGAAGGAGGTGTTACATATTTCTGATACTACAAGTACCACAAAAAAGGGTATTATGTGGGAGTGAAAACTACCTGTAGTTTTTCCTGAATCAGATAAAATAAAATGAAGTGTGTGATGATGCGTGGGTTTACCCCGATAGCAAATATTGGCGTTATACCCTTTCCCGCCAGAAGTTAGGGCGCGTTGGGAAACACCCCTTAGGGTGAATAAGGCGCTCACACGCTTATCAAGTGGCGTTACCGTCTCCAGATACGGCCGCCCTCAAGGAGCCAGCTGATAGGCAGCTGGAAAAATATCCTAAAAAGTATATACACACATAAGGTGGTTATACTGCGACCAGCGATCGCCATCAGCCTGGAGATGCAGTGCTGGGTTGGCTTGGTCGGTTTCCCTGACTGAAAATATTTGATTGATATAGAGCATTTAATAGGATGCATTATATATTTATGTATGCGAGATGCACAGAGGGATATGTGCACTCTGGCATCAAGATAAGTGCGTTGTCCATACCTCCCAGAAGATGTCATGGACACGACAGTGGTCAGGTGATACAGATCCCATACGGCACGTGGAAGTATGGCCGTATAAAGGGAAAGAGTTATTTGGGGTCGGTCCAACGGACCTGGGGACCACGGCAACAGCTGGGAAATCCAACCTTTTTACCCCAAGTTACATCTCAGCAGAAAAAGACACCGTCTTTTCAGCATAAATCCTTCCGTTCCCATAAGGGCAAGCGGGCAAAAGGCCAGTCATATCTGCCCAGACATAGAGGAAAGGGAAGTAGACTGCAGCAGACAGCCACTTCCCAGGAAAGGAAGCCCTCCACCGCGTCTGCCAAGTCCCCAGCATGACGCTGGGGCCGTGTAAGCGGACTCAGGTTAGGTGGGGGTGTAGTCTCAAGAGTCTCAACGCGCAGTGGGATCACTCGCAAGTTGACCCCTGGATCGTACTAGTATTATCCCAGGGGTACAGATTGGAGAGTCGAGACATCTTTTCCTCGCAGGTTCCTGAAGTCTGCGTTACCAATGGCTCCCTCCGACAGGGAGGCAGTATTGGAAACAATTCACAAGCTGTATTTCCAGCAGGTGATAATCAAAGTACCCCTCCTACAACAAGGAAAAGGGTATTAGTATTCCACACTATATTGTGGTACTGAAGCCAGACGGCTTGGTGAGACATAGTCTAAATCTAAAATCTTTGAACACTTACATAAAGGTTCAAATCAAGATGGAGTCACTCAGAGCAGTGATAGCGAACCGGAAAGAAGGGGACTATATGGTGTCCCTGGACATCAAGGATTACCTCCATGTCCAAATTTGCCCTTCTCAACAAGGGTACATCGGGTTCGTGATACAGAACTGTCAATATCAGTTTCAAAAGTTGCCGTTGAATTATCCACGGCACCCCGGGCCTTTACCAAGGTAATGGCCGAAAAGATGATTCTCTTCAAAGAAAAGGGCATCTTAATTATCCCTTACTTGGACGATATCCTGAAAGGGGCAAGTTCCAGAGAACAGTTGGAGGTCGGAAAAGAACTATCTAAAGTAGTTCTACGATAGCACGAGTGGATTCTAAATATTCCAAAAATCGCAGCTGTTTTTCCGATGATACGTCTGCTGTTCCTAGGAATGATTCTGGGCATAGTCCAGAAAAAGGTATTTCTCCTGGAGGGGAAAGCCAGGGAGTTATCCGACCTAGTCAGAAACCTCCTAAAACCAGGCCAAGTATCAGTGCATTAATGCACAGGAGGCCTGGGAAAAATGGTGGCTTCTTACGAAGCGATTCCATTCGGCAGATCTCACGCAAAACTTTTTCAGGGAGATTTGCTGGACGAATGGTCCGGATCGCATCTTCAGATGCATCAGCGTATAACCCTGTCTCCAAGGACAAGGGTGTTTTTTCTGTGGGGGCTGCAGAGTGCTCATCTTCTAGAGGGCAGCACATTCAGCTTTCAGGACTGTGTTCTGGTGACCACAGATGCCAGCCTGAGGGGCTGGGGAGCAGCCACACAGGGAAGAAATTTCCAAGGAGGTGTGGTCAAGTCTGGAGATTTCTCTCCACATGAATATACTGGAGCTAAGGGCAAGTTACACTGCTCTGAGCCTAGGAAGACCTCTGCTTCAAAGTCAACCGGTGCTGATCCAGTAGGACATCATCATGGCAGTCGCCCACGTAAACAGACGGGGCGGCACAAGAAGCAGGAGGGCAATGACTGCAAGGATTCTTCGCTGGGCGAAAGATCATGTGATAACACTGTCAGCAGTGTTCATTCCGGGAGTGGACGACTGGGAAGATTTCCTCAGCATGAATGAATTCCACCCGGAAAAGTGTGAACTTCATCTGGAAGTTTCCACATGATTGTAAACCATTGGGAAAGACCAAAGGTGGTTATGCTGGCGTCCCACATAAGCGCCAGGTCTAGAGACCCTCAGGCAATAGCTGGGACGCTCTGGTAACACCGTGGGTGTACCAGTCGGTGTATGTGTTCCCTCCTCTGTTTTTCATACCCAGTGTATGGAAAATGATAGGAAGAAGAGGAGTAAGAACTATACTCGTGGCTCCGGTTTGGCCAAGAAGGACTTGGTACCCGGAACTTCAAGAGATACTAGGAAGGATCTTGATTCAGCAAGAATCATGTCTGTTCCAAGACTTACCGCAGCTGCGTTGACGCCAGGGCGGGGGAACGCCGGATCCTAAGGGAAAAAGGCATTCCGGAAGAGGTCATCCCTACCATGGTCAGAGCCAGGAAGGAGGTGACCGCACAACATTATCACCGCTTAGGTGAAAATATATGTTCCATAGTGTGAGGCCAGGAAGGCTCCACGGAAGAATTTCAACTAGGTTAATTCCTACATTTCCTGCAAACAGGAGTGTCTATGGGCCTAAAATTGGGGTCCATTAAGGTTCAAAATTTCGGCCTGTCGATTTTCTTCCAGAAAGAAAGTGGCTTCAGTTACTGAAGTCCAGAAGTTTGTTAAGGGAGTACTACAACCCCCTTCGATGTCTCCAGTGACACTGGGCGATCTCAATGTAGTTTTGGGATTCCTAAAATCACATTGTTTTAAACAACTCAAATCTGTGGATTTGTTATATCTCACATGGTAAGTGACCATGTTGTTGGTCCTGGCCTCGGCCAGGTGAGTGTCAGAATTGGCGGCTGTGTCTCACAAAGCCATATCTGATTGTCCATTCGGACAGAGCAAAGCTGCGGACTCGTCCCCAGTTTCTCCTTAAGGTGGTGTCAGCGTTTCACCTGAACCAGCTTATTGTGGTACCTGCGGTTACTAGGGACTTGGAGGACTCCAAGTTGCTGGATGTTGTCAGGGCCCTGAAAATATAGTTTCCAGGTCGGCTGGAGTCAGGAAATCTGACTTGCTGTTTATCCTGTATGTACCCAACAAGCTGGGTGCTCCTGCTTCTAAGCAGTCGATTGCTCGTTGGATTTGTAGCACAATTCAACTTGCACATTCTGTGGCAGGCATGCCACAGCCTAAATCTGTTAAGGCCCATTCCACAAGGAAGGTGGGCTCATCTTGGGCGGCTGCCCGAGGGGTCTCGGCATTACAACTCTGCCGAGCAGCTACGTGGTCGGGGGAGAACACGTTTGTAAATTTCTACAAATATGATACCCTGGCAAAAGAGGACATGGAATTCTCTCATTCGGTGCTGCAGAGTCATCCGCACTCTCCCGCCCGTTTTGGGAGCTTTGGTATAATCCCCATGGTCCTTTCAGGAACCCCAGCATCCACTAGGACGATAGAGAAAATAAGAATTTGCTTACCGATAATTCTATTTCTCGGAGTCCGTAGTGGATGCTGGGCGCCCATCCCAAGTGCGGATTATCTGCAATACTTGTACATAGTTATTGCTAACTAATTCGGTGAGCCATCTTTCAGAGGCTCCTCTGTTATCATACTGTTAACTGGGTTCAGATCACAGGTTGTACAGTGTGATTGGTGTGGCTGGTATGAGTCTTACCAGGGATTCAAAATCCTCCCTTATTGTGTACGCTCGTCCGGGCACAGTACCTAACTGGAGTCTGGAGGAGGGTCATAGGGGGAGGAGCCAGTGCACACCACCTGATCTGGAAAAGCTTTACTTTTTGTGCCCTGTCTCCTGCGGAGCCGCTATTCCCCATGGTCCTTTCAGGAACCCCAGCATCCACTACGGACTCCGAGAAATAGAATTATCGGTAAGCAAATTCTTATTTTCTCTCTTTCTCAGGAGCTAAATACTCTATTTGGGTGAGTTTGGGTAAACCCTGAAAAGAAATTTCAGATTCCCAAAAAGATTCAGGTTGCTTATCCTTTCCCGGCAGAGGACAGGAAAAGATGGGAGTCACCCCCCCCCCACCCCCCCCCCCCCCCACCCCCCCACCCCCGTGTTAGACAGTACCCTGTCAAGGTTATCTAAAAGGTGATTCTCCCTGCGCCTGGGACGGATTCACTAATGGAGCCGGCAGACTGCAAGTTGGAGACTGCGTTAAAATCTATTTATGTGGCCAATGGTACGCTGCTCAGGCCCACCATTGCATTGCGCAATCAGGATCAGGTCATTGTCACAGCAAGGAGAAGAGTTTTATTCAAGCCTCTTCGTAGTTCCAAAGACGGACGGCTCGGTCAGACCAAATTTAAACCTGAAAAATCTGAATCTCTACCTGAAAAGGTTCAAGTGAAGATGGAATCTCTGAGAGCAGTGATTTACAGTCTGGAGGAAGGGGACTTCATGGTGTCAGTAGACATTACATGTTCCCATTTATCCTCCTCACCAAGCTTATCTGAGATTCGCAGTACAGGATTGCCGTTACCAGTTCTAGATGTTGCCGTTTGGACTCTCCACGGCACCGAGGGTATTCACCAAGGTGATGGCAGAGATGATGGTCCTCCTTCGACAACAAGGCGTCAATATAATTCCTTAACTGGACGATCTCCTGATAAAAGCGAGACCCAGGGAACGGTTGGTGCAGAACATTGCACTCTACCTGTCAATACTCCAACAACACGGTTGGATCATAAATTTTCTAAAGTCGCAATTGGACGACGACAAGATTGTCCTTTCTGAGCATAATACTGGACACAGACATACAGAGGGTATTTCTTCCAGTAGAAAAGGCTCTGGAAATCCAGAGAATGGTCAAACATATTCTAAAACTATCAATGCTTTCGGTTGTTGGGGAAAATGGTAGCAGCCTACGAGGCCATACAGTTTGGCCGATTCCATGCCAGAGTATTCCAGTGGGACCTGTTGGACAAGTGGTCCGGGTCCCACCTACACATGCACCGGAAAATAATCCTGTCCTCCAAAGCCAGGATTTTGCTCCTGTGGGGGTTACACAGTTCTCACCTGCTAGAGGGACGCAGGTGCGGGATTCAGGACTGGGTCCTAGTAACCACGGATGGAAATCTCCGAGGCTGGGGAGCTGTCACACAGGGGGAAAGTTTCCAAGGAAAACGATCAAGTCAGGAAACCTGCCTTCACATAAACGTGCTGGAATTGAGAGCCATTTACAACGGCCTTCTACAAGCGGTACATCTTCTTCAAGCTCAACCCGTGCAGATCCAGTCGAACAATGTAACAGCATTCACGTACATAAACCGTCAAGGCGGAACGAAAAGCAGAGCGGCAATGGCAGAGGTGACAAAGATCCTCCTCTGGGCAGAAAGACATGCAAGAGCTCTGTCAGCAAGTTTCATTGTGGGAGTCGACAACTGAGAAGCAGACTTCCTCAGCAGACACGATCTCCATCCAGGAGAGTGGGGCCTCCACCAAGAAGTCTTCGCAGAGGTGACAAGTCTTTAGGGAATTCCTCAAGTAGACATGATGGCATCTCGTCTCAACAAGAAGCTTCAGAGATATTGTTCCAGGTCGAGAGACCCTCAAGCAATAGCAGTGGATGCACTGGTGACCCAGTGGGTGTTTCGGTCGATATATGTCTTCCCTCCATTTCCAATAATATCAAAAGTTCTCAAAATCATAAGAAGAACAAGGGTTCGAGCAATCCTCATTGCACCAGACTGGCCAGGGAGGGCTTGGTATCCAGATCTTCAGGAGTTCCTTTTCCTCTTCGCAAGGACCTGCTGTAGCTGGGGCCGTGCGTGTATAAAGGCTTACTGCGGCTACGTTTGATGGCAGGGCTGTTGACCACCGGATCCTAGCCCGAAAGGGTATTCCCAAAGGAGTCATCCCCACTCTTATTCAGGCCAGGAAAGGAGTAACGTCTAAACATTACCACCGTATTTGGAGAAAATATGTATCTTGGTGTGAATCCAAGAAGGCTCCTACGGAAGAGTTGAGTTAGGATGTTTTCTCCATTTTCTGCAGGCTGGTGTGGATGCGGGCCTTAGATTGGTGTCAATCAAAGTCCAGATTTCGGCTTTATCAGTTTTCTTTCAAAAACAATTGGCCTCCCTTCCAGAAGTTCAGACGTTCGTGAAAGGGGTTCTGCACATCCAGCCTCCATTTGTGCCTCCTGTGGCACCATGGGACCTTACTGTGGTATTGAAGTTCCTTCAATCAAATTGGTTTGAACCTCTACAGGAGATAGAGTTGAAGTTTCTCACTTGGAAAGTGGTGATGCTTTTGGCCTTGGCATTCGCAACGTGGGTGTCTGAGTTGGGGGCCTTGTCTCACAAGAGCCCTTACCTGATCTCCCATGAAGATAGGGCAGAGTTGAGAACTCGCCAGCAATTTCTTCCAAAGGTGGCTTTCTTCTTTCCACATAAACCAACCTATTGTGGTGCCAGTAGTTACTGACACGTTCACTGAGTCAAAGTCTCTAGATGTGGTTAGAGCTTTGAAGATTTATGTCGCTAGAACAGCTAGGTTATGGAAAACAGAGACTCTGTTGTTCCTGTATGCTCCCAACAAGATAGGGGTCCTGCTTCTAAGCAGACTTTTGCGCGCTGGACCAGAGGAACGATTCAGCACGCTCATTCCACGGCAGGATTCCCGATACCGATGTCGGTAAATGCCCATTCTACTAGGTGGGCTCGTCCTGGGCGGCTGCCCGGGGGGTCTCGACATTACAACATTGCCAAGCGGATACTTGGTTAGGGTCAAACACGTTTGCTAAAATGTACAAGTTTGATACCTTGGCCGATGAGGACCTCAAGTTTGGTCAATCGGTGCTGCAGGGTCATCCGCACTCTCCCGCCCGTACTGGAACTTTGGTATAACCCCATGGTACTGAAGTGGACCCCAGCATCCTCTAGGACGTATGAGAAAGTAGGATTTTAATACCTACCAGTAAATCCTTTTCTCCTAGTCCGTAGAGGATGCTGGTCACCCGACCCAGTGCGTACTTTACCTGCAGTTGTTAATTTTGTAGTTACACAATAAGTCACCATTAACTTAAAAGTAAATCCTTTCCTCGAAATGTCCGTCTCCCTGGGCACAGTTCCTATACTGAGGTCTGGAGGAGGGGCATAGAGGGAGGAGCCAGTTCACACCATTTGAAAAGTCTTAAAGTGCCCATGGCTCCTGCAGAACCGTCTATACCCCTTGGTACCGAAGTGGACCCCAGCATCCTCTACGGACTAGGAGAAAAGGATTTACCGGTAGGTATTAAAATCCTATTTTTAGTTCGTCCTAGAGGATGCTGGGGACACCAAAAGAACCAAGGGGTATAGACGGGATCCGCAGGAGACATGGGCACTTTAAGACTTTCAAAGGGGCGTGACCTGGCTCCTCCCTTTATATCCCACCCCAGACTCAGTTTTAGAATTGTGCCCAGGCAGACTGGATGCACTCGGGGAGCGCTACTGAGTTTCTCTGAAAAGACTTTATGTTAGGTTTTTATTTTCAGGGAGCACTGCTGGCAGCAGCCTCCCTGCTTCGTGGGACTGAGGGGAGAGAAGTTAGACCCAATTCTGATGAGTTACAGGGCTCTGCTTCTGCTGACGGGATGCTTCCTGCACTTGAAGGGAGATGAACGGCGGGTACGCTCGGATGCTCGCTTCCACAGCCTGCCGTCACCCCCTTTCAGAGCCAGAAGTCAGAAGACAGGTGAGTAGAAGAAGAAGACTTCTCTTCACACTGACGGCATTCGGAGGTACCGCACAGCGAGGAAAGCACAGTGCGCGCCATGCTCCCACACAGACACCACCGCTGGGTGCAGGGCGTGGGGGGGGCCGCGCCCTGGGGAGCATATACCTCACTATACGGGCCAGAGGGGACATTAAGTGCCTGGGGCACTGTCCTAACCCCCGCCAGGATAAATAAATTACTAAATAAAGCAAGACAGTAGCGCGCCATTACGGGGGCGGGGCTTCGTGCTCACTATACTCTGCGCCATTTCCTCCCTCCTCAAGCCGCAACCACGCTGGTCCTTTCTCCTGCTTAGCAAGTACCAGGGGGCTAAAAAACAAGGGGGGGGGGCACATTTATTAATATATATAACAGTGCTGCAGCTCTCAGGCACTCACGGGTGTTTACAGACCTGTGATTTAGCGCTGGGGTGTGAGCTGGCTATTTCCCTCTGTTCTCTACAGGCTTATATTTGTGTATCTGTCCCCTATAGGCGACATGTCTGAGGCAGATTATTCCTCTCAGGGGGATAATATGTTAGGGACACCAAGTATTATGGGGGTGGCCCTGTCGGCACCGCCGATTGCTGATTGGTTGACTACTTTGAATGCTAATGTCTCCCTTTTTAATCAGAAGTTTGAACAGACGGAATCTCAAAACCTAGCGTGGAAGAGATCTGTGGAGGACGCTTTATTGCAGGCCCAAGACCCCTCAGGGTCGCACAAACGTGGTAGTGACCAGTTAGTTGACACAGGCACCGACACGGACTCTGATACCAATGTCGACTATGCTGATTCTAGATTAGATCCAAAATTAGCAAAGAGTATTCAGTATATGATTGTTGCAGTGAAGGACATTTTACATGTCACAGAGGAGCCTATTACTCCTGAAACAAGGTTCCTTATGTATAAAGAAAAGAAGCGGTTCGTTATATTCCCACTTTCTTTTGAACTGAACGCTCTCTTTGATAAAATCTGGGAATGCCCTGATAAGAAATTTCAGGTTCCTAAACGGATCACGGTGGCGTACCCCTTTCCCCTTGCTGATAGGGAAAAATGGGAGACTGCCCCCACAGTAGACAAAGCCCTAGCGCGCTTATCTAAACAGGTAGCTCTCCCGGCCTCTCAGTCAAAGGACCTTAAAGAACCGTCCGATCATAAGCAGGAGGCTACCGTAAAAGCTATTTACACAACCACAGGTACACAGCTAAGGCCTATCATTGCCTCAGCGTGGGTAAGTAGCGCTATTGAAAAGTGGGCAGACAGTTTATCTTCTGACTTAGATACGCTTGATAAAGATAGCATCCTAGTGACGCTTGGTTATATCAGAGACGCGGCTGCGTACTTAAAGGAGACTGCAAGAGATTCTGGCCTTCTGTGTGCTAAAGCCAATGCTATGTCGGTAGCAGCTAGGCGAGCGCTTTGGACTCACCAGTGGAATGCTGATGCTGACTCCAAGAGAAATATGGAGTCTCTTCCTTACAAAGGTGGTGAGCTATTTGGGGAAGGCCTGACTGATCTGGTGTCTACGGCCACTGTGGGTATGTCGTCTTTTCTGCCTTATGTTCCTACGCAACAAAAGAAGACACCCCACTATCAAATGCAGTCCTTTCGGCCCAATAAACATAGGAGAGGCCGTGGTAATTCCCTCCTTGCTACCAGAGGTATGGAAAGAGGTAAGAGAACACCCGCCTCCTCGGGTTCCCAGGAGCAGAAGTCCTCCCCGGCTTCTGCCACTTCCACCGCATGACGCCAGGTCTCCCCAACAGGAGACCACGCCGGTGGGGGCACGTCTAAAGCTCTTCAGTCAGGTCTGGGCTCGCTCGGGCCTCGACCCTTGGGTTTTGCAAATTGTGTCCCAAGTGTACAAACTGGAGTTTCAAGACGTTCCCCCTCGACGGTTTTTCAAATCAACCTTACCAGTTTCGCTTCCAGACAGGGCTCTCGTCTGTGGAGCGATACAAAAATACTGTCACAATCAGGTGATGGTCCCGGTCCCCCTGGCACAACAGGGGGAAGGGGTTTTATTCAAGCCTGTTTGTGGTACCGAAGCCGTATGGCTTGGTCAGACCTATCCTAAATCTAAAATCTCTCAATTTCTACCTGAAGAAATTCAAATTCAAGAGGGAGTCTCTCAGAGCGGTGATCTCCAGTCTAGAGGAGGGAGACTTTATGGTGTCATTGGACATAAAGGATGCATACCTACATGTCCCCATCTATCCCCCTCATCAAAGTTACCTAAGATTTGCAATCCAGGACTGTCATTACCAATTTCAGACGTTGCCGTTTGGCCTGTCCACGGCTCCGAGGATTTTCACCAAAGTGATGGTGGAAATGATGGTTCTCCTTCGCAAGCAAGGAGTCACAATTATCCCGTACTTGGACGATCTCCTGATAAAAGTGAGATCCCAGGACCGGTTGCTACAGGATAATTCACTGTCCCTGGCGATCCTTCAACAGCATGGTTGACTCCTAAACTTGCCAAAATCACAGTCGGTCCTGACGACGCGGTTGGCGTTCTTGGGTATGATACTGGACACGGACCAGCAGCGAGTGTTCCTTCCCATGGAGAAAGCTCTGGAAATTCAGAGTTTGCTATAACTCATCCTGAAACCAGCAACGGTCTCTATCCATCGGTGCATTCGGTTGCTGGGATAAAAGGTGGCGGCATACGAGGCCCTCCAGTTTGGGAGGTTCCATGCCAGAGTATTTCAGTTGGACAAGTGGGCAGGGTCTCACCTTCATATGCACCGGAGAATAGTTTTGTCTCCACACACCAGAATATCACTCCTAAATGGCTCCAAAGCTCTCACCTCTTGGAGGGACGCAGGTTCGGGATCCAGGACTGGATCCTAGTAACCACGGATGCAAGTCTCCAAGGTTGGGGAGCAGTCACACAGGGGGAAAACTTCCAAGGAAGATGGCCAAATCAGGAAACTTATCTTCACATAAACGTTCTGTAGTTGAGGGCCATTTACAACGGCCTTCTACAAGCGAAACGTATTCTTCAAAATCTGCCTGTCCTAATCCAATCGGACAATGTCACGGCTGTAGCGTACATAAACCGACAGGGCGGTACAAAAAGCAGAGCAGCAATGGCAGAAACCACAAAGATTCTCCGCTGGGCGGAAAAACACACAGCCGCTCTGTCGGCCGTGTTCCTTCCAGGAGTGGACAACTGGGAAGCAGACTTCCTCAGCAGACACGATCTCCATCCAGGGGAGTGGGGCCTCCACCAAGAGGTCTTCACACAAATGACAAGTCTTTGGGGGGGTTCCCCATATAGACATGATGGCATCTCTCCTCAACAAGAAACTTCTGAGGTATTGTTCCAGGTCCAGGGACCCTCAGGCTGCGGCAGTGGATGCACTGGCGACACCATGGGTGTTTCCGTTGGTGTACATATTCCCTCCGCTTCCTCTCATACCAAAGGTTCTGAGGATCTTGAAAAGAAGAAAGGTTCCAGCACTCCTTGTGGTTCCAGACTGGCCAAGGAGAATTTGGTACCCGGATCTTCGGGCATTACTAATAGAAGAGGCTTGGTCTCTTCCTCTTCGCGAGGACCTGCTACAGCAGGGGCCGTTCATCTATCACGACTTACAGCGGCTACGTTTGATGGTATGGCGATTGAACGCCAGATTTTAGCTAAAAAGGGTATTCCCGATAAAGTCATACCTACCCTGATCCTTGCTAGGAAGGGTGTAACGTCGAAGCACTATCACCGTATTTGGAGGAAATATATTTCCTGGTGCGAGTCCAAGAAAGGTCCAGTGGCGAAATTTGACCTTGGACGTTTTCTCCATTTTCTACAAAATGGAGTTGATGCGGGCCTGAAATTAGGCTCCATAAAGGTGCAGATTTCTGCATTGTCAATTTTCTTTCAGAAACAGTTGGCCTCACTTCCTGAGGTCCAGACTTTTGTAAAAGGGGTGTTGCACATTCAACCTCCCTTTGTGCCTCCCGTGGCACCTTGGGACCTTAACGTGGTGTTAACGTTCCTTCAATCACATTGGTACGCAAGTTGGAGTTGAAATTCCTCACTTGGAAAGTGGTCATTTTATCCGCTAGGCAGGTGTCTGAGTTGGCGGCCTTGTCTCACAAGAGCCCTTATTTGATTTTCCATGAGGATAGAGCAGAATTGAGGACTCGGCAACAATTCCTGCCAAAGGTGGTTTCCTCTTTTCATATCAACCAGCCTATTGTGATGACAGTGGCTACTGGCTGTTTGGCTGAGTCTAGGTCTCTGGATGTGCTCAGAGCCTTGAAGATTTATGTCGCCAGGACGGCTCCTATTAGGAAAACAGAGGCTCTGTTGGTCCTATATGCTCCCAATAAGATTGGGTGTCCTGCTTCTAAGCATACCATTGCCCGCTGGATATGTCAAACTATTCAGCGGGCTCATTTTTTACGGCAGGATTGCCTAATTCGGTTAAGGCCCACTCCACTAGGAAATTGGGCTCATCCTGGGCGGCTGCCCGGGGTGTCTCAGCTTTACAGCTTTGCCGAGCTGCTACTTGGTGGGGTCAAACACGTTTGCTAAGTTTTACAAGTTTGATACCTTGGCCGATGAGGACCTTAAGTTTGGTAATTCGGTGCTGCAGAGTCATCTGCACTCTCCCGCCCGCTATAGAGCTTTGGTATAACCCATTGTTTATTTTGGTGTTCCCCGCATCCTCTAGGATGAAATAGAGAATAGGATTTTAATACCTACCGGTAAATCCTTTTCTATGAGTCCGTAGAGGATGCTGGGCGCCCGTCCCAGTGCGTATTGTATCTGCAGTTTAGTTTTGGTTGCACACAGGTTGTGTTGGAGTTCTTCAGCTAGTCGCTGAACTTTTTTGGTTCATGTATGTTGACGTGTTCAGTTGAATGCCATGTTATACGGCAAGTTTATGGCGTGAGCTGGTATTATGCTCACCTTGTTGTTGTAAATTCCTTTCCTCGAAATGTCCGTCTCTCTGGGCACAGTTCCAAACTGAGTCTGGACAGGGATATAGAGGGAGGAGCCAGGTCACACCCCTTTGAAAGTTTTAAAGTGCCAATGTCTCCTGCGGATCCCATCTATACCCCTTAGTTCTTTTGGTGTCCCCAGCATCCTCTATGGACTCATAGAAAAGGATTTACCGGTAGGTATTAAAATCCTATTTTTTTTTTTAGGTAGAACGTCTATCTGATATTAAAACAGAAGATACAGAGGGAGAAGAAGAGACGTATGTGACTGATATAAAGGCAGAAGATATAGAGGGAGAAGAAGAGACGTATGTGACTGATATAAAGGCAGAAGATATAGAGGGAGAAGAAGAGACGGCTGTGATTGATATAAAGGCAGAAGATATAGAGGGACAAGAAGCGACGTATGTGGCTGATATAAAGGCAGAAGATATAGAGGGAGAAGAAGAGATGTATGTGACTGATATAAAGGCAGAAGATATAGAGGGAGAAGAAGAGACGTATGTGACTGATATTAAAACAGAAGATACAGAGGGAGAAGAAGAGACATATGTGACTGATATAAAGGCAGAAGATATAGAGGGAGAAGAAGCGAAGTATGTGACTGATATAAAGGCAGAAGATATAGAGGGAGAAAAAGAGACATATGTGACTGATATAAAGGCAGAAGATATAGAGGGAGAAGAAGCGAAGTATGTGACTGATATAAAGGCAGATGATATAGAGGGAGAAGAAGAGACGTATGTGACTGATATGAAGGCAGATGATATAGAGGAAGAAGAAGCGAAGTATGTGACTGATATAAAGGAAGAAGATATAGGCAGAGAAGAAGAGACGTATGTGACTGATATGAAGGCAGAAGATATAGAGGGAGAAGAAGAGACGTATGTGACTGATATAAAGGCAGACGATATAGAGGGAGAAGAAGAGACGTATGTGACTGATATGAAGGCAGAAGATATAGAGGAAGAAGAAGCGAAGTATGTGACTGATATAAAGGCAGATGATATAGAGGGAGAAGAAGAGACGTATGTGACTGATATAAAGGAAGAAGATATAGGCAGAGAAGAAGAGACGTATGTGACTGATATGAAGGCAGAAGATATAGAGGGAGAAGAAGAGACGTATGTGACTGTTATAAAGGCAGAAGATACAGAGGGAGGAGAAGAGATGCATGTGAGAGGTGATCAGCAGTGTAAGGAGGAGGAGATCCCTACTGATATCAGCACAGGTGAGTAATAAACAATTATTACAGAAAAGAGTCATATATTCTCCTTGCTCAGTCACTACAGCAATCTCTTATCCTACACCCTCCTCTGTCAGTACAAACTAATGAGGAATATGTATTTCCCAGTGGGAAGTCAGGAGCCATCAGCCCCTATTATACTCCTGCTCTCCCCCTCACATCATGTCACTGTGTGTTACCAGCCCAGAGATCTGACCAGTCTCCTCCCCACACTCTTTGGTGTATCTCATATATCAGGAGCCATCAGCCCCTATTATACTCCTGCTCTCCCCCTCACATCATGTCACTGTGTTACCAGCCCAGAGATCTGACCAGTATCCTCCCCACACTCTCTGGTGTATCTCATACATCAGGAGCCATCAGCCCCTATTATACTCCTGCTCTCCCCCTCACATCATGTCACTGTGTGTTACCAGCCCAGAGATCTGAGTTTCCTCCCCACACTCTCTGGTGTATCTCATACATCAGGAGCCATCAGCCCCTATTATACTCCTGCTCTCCCCCTCACATCATGTCACTGTGTGTCACCAGCCCAGAGATCTGACCAGTCTCCTCCCCACACTCTCTGGTGTATCTCCTACATCAGGAGCCATCAGCCCCTATTATACTCCTGCTCCCCCCCTCACATCATGTCACTGTGTGTCACCAGCCCAGAAATCTGACCAGTCTCCTCCCCACACTCTCTGGTGTATCTCATACATCAGGAGCCATCAGCCCCTATTATACTCCTGCTCTCCCCCTCACATCATGTCACTGTGTGTTACCAGCCCAGAGATCTGACCAGTCTCCTCCCCACACTATCTGGTGTATCTCAAACATCAGGAGCCATCAGCCCCTATTATACTCCTGCTCTCCCCCTCACATCATGTCACTGTCTGTTACCAGCCCAGAGATCTGACCAGTCTCCTCCCCACACTCTCTGGTGTATCTCATACATCAGGAGCCATCAGCCCCTATTATACTCCTGCTCCCTGCTTACATCATGTCACTATGTGTTACCAGCCCAGAGATCTGACCAGTCTCCTCCCCACACTATCTGGTGTATCTCAAACATCAGGAGCCATCAGCCCCTATTATACTCCTGCTCTCCCCCTCACATCATGTCACTGTGTGATACCAGCCCAGAGATCTGACCAGTCTCCTCCCCACACTCTCTGGTGTATCTCATACATCAGGAGCCATCAGCCCCTATTATACTCCTGCTCTCCTCTCACATCATGTCACTGTGTGTTACCAGCCCAGAGATCTGACCAGTCTCCTCCCCACACTCTCTGGTGTATCTCATACATCAGGAGCCATCAGCCCCTATTATACTCCTGCTCTCATCACATCATGTCACTGTGTGTCTCCAGCAGCCATACTGTGTGCTAGCATTACCTCTGCCTATGGTATTACATGCCCTGAGAGTGTCTCTATTAGCACACGCCGGTCTGTATTTAAACGACTTTTCTCTTACGTTCTAGAGGATGCTGGGGTCCATATTAGTACCATGGGGCATAGACGGGCCCACCAGAAGCAACCGGCACCGCAAGAGTCCAACAGTGTGGGCTGACTCCTCCCTCCACGCCCCCCCACCAGACCCAGTTTAGAAAATGTGCCCGGAGGAGTCGGTCACAGCTAGGGGAGCTCTACTGAGCTTCTTTAGTAAAAGTTTTTTTAGATTTTATTTTTTTACAGGGAGGTTGCTGGCAACAACCTCCCTGCATCGAGGGACTGAGGGGAGGAGAAGTGTCCGCCCTGCGGGGTCTGAGCCACTGTCTCCACTGACTGGACACTGAGCTCCAGAGGGGATAGATCGCTCCCAGCCGCAGGGGAACGCTCGCCCCAGCAGCATGCCGCCAACCCCTTACAGAGCTGAAAAGTCATCGGCCCCTGGCAAGCGTGGAGCCGATGTGAAGATGGCGGCAACAGGGTAGGGAGCGCAGTAATAACTGCGCTCCGGGGCTCAGCAGCACTTGGTGCGGCGTTGTGTGGGACGCCCTGAGCCGACGCCTACACCCTATACTGGCCACACAGCCTGTCGGTGTCCCTGGATCTCAGCCAGCACCAAAAATCCTTTGGCCAGTATAATCTTCAGGTGCGGGAAGACAGCGCCATTACGGGGGCAGAGCTTCTCAGAGCGGACCCAGCAGCGTTCAGCGCCATTTTCCTGTCTGCATCCACGCTGCCTGTGAAGAGCAGTCCCTCCAGAGCAACTCCAGCTATCTGTACGGTAGAAGGGGGGGAGGCTGTATATAGGCAGGGTCACCTATTAATGGACACAGTCAGCGCTGGTTTGGGGTCTCCCTATACCTGTGATGCGCTGTGTGTGGGTTGGCTCCAATCTCTGCGTCTCTCTGCCATTCTTGGGGGGGAAGGGGGAACTGTCTTCCCTTTACCCTGTGTGTATGTGGGGTGTGTGGGGTGTACAAGCAGCCATGTCTAGAGACTCTGTCTCATATGCTGCAGAGGATTTATCTTCTCAGGAAGATCCCATTCCATGTAATTAGGATTGCACTGTTGTAGCGCAGAACCCAGCTAGGGAACCGGAGTGGTTAGCCTCTCTTAGGGGGACTATTTCTCAGATTTCTGACCGTGTTGCTAGGACTGAAACTGCCACTCAGGTATTACAGTCCTCGATGGCTGTATGGCCCGGTCCTGTTCCCTCAGGATGTGTTGAATATTGCTGACACAACCCCTGAGCAGGTTGAGGAGGCCTTTTTCACGGATAGTAAGAAAGAGACCCACTCACCTTCCCTGCATCTAAGGAATTAAATGCTATCTTTGAAAAATCCTGTGAAAACCCGGAGAAAAAATTCCAGATCCCTAAAAGGGTTCTGGTTGCTTTTCCCTTCCCGGAGGATGATAGAAAAAAAAATGGGATACCCCACCTATAGTTGACGCGTCTGTCTCCATGCTGTCAAAGCAGGTGGTCTTACCTATCCCGGGATCCACCGCGTTGAAAGACCCAGCAGATTGCTAGGTTGATGCTACGCTCAAATCCATTTACACGGCTACGGGGGTGATACTGCGGCCCACTGTTGCCTGTGCATGGATTTGAAAAGCAATAGCAAAGTGGTCAATCACTCTGCAGGAGGACTTGACTATGATGGATAAAGGTGACGTTGATTTGTTTTTACGTAACATACAAGATTCTGCAGGGTTCCTGGTAGAATCCATGAAGGATCTGGGTTCCATGGCTGCGGGGATCTCCGCCATGTCCGTCTCGGCTCACAGGGGTCTCTGGCTGCGCCAGTGGTCTGTGGACGCGGAATCCAGGAAAAGTGTGGAGAACCTACCCTATACAGGTCAGGCTCTTTTTGGGGAGGCGCTGGATGCGTGGATTGCCACGGCTACCGCGGGTAAGTCTCCTTTTCTTCCCTCAGCTGCACTGCACCGGCTACGAAGAAACCTTACGTCACAGTCCTTTCGACCCGCTAGTACTAGAAAGAACAAAGCCTCTCACACCTTCTTTAGAGGTGGTCGAGCCAAATCCAAGAAACCTGCACCTGCAGGTTCCCAGGACCAGAAGCCTGCTTCTGGTGCCTCAAAATCTTCAGCATGATGGTGGACCGCCCAGCCTGGAAGTCGGTCAGGAGGGAGCGAGACTCCGACATTTCAGCCACGTCTGGATGTCATCCGGCCTAGATCCCTGGGTACTGGATATTGTGTACCGGGGGTATAGGCTGGAGTTTCAAACTCTTCCACCTCACCGATTCTGGTCAGGCTTGCCGGCTGACAGGGAAATCCTTCTGGAAGCCATAAAAAAGTTGGTAATGTCAGAAGTCATTGTTCCAGTTCCGCCTCATCAGCTGAACAAGGGTTACTATTTGAACCTTTTTGTTGTACCGAAACCGGATAGTTCGGTCAGGCCAATTTTGAACTTTAAATTGTTAAACCCTTCTCTAAGGGAGTTCAAGTTCAAAATGGAGCCTCTGAGAGTGGTGATCTCAGGTCTGGCAGAGGGGGAGTTCCTGGTGTCCCTGGACATCAAGGATGCATACCTCCACATTCCGATTTGGTCGCCGCATCAGGCTTATCTCAGGTTTGCACTGTTAGTCGATCACTATCAGTTTCAAGCACTACCATTCGGTCTCTCCACAGCACCGTGGGTCTTCACCAAGGTGATGGCAGAGATGATGGTTCTCCGCAAGCAGGGGGTGAACATAATTCTATATCTGGACAACCTGCTGATCAAGGCATCATCCAGGGAGAAGTTGTTAAGGTCCATTGATCTCACGACGCATCTGCTCTGGGAGCACGGTTGGATCCTGAACCTTCCCAAGTCTCATCTGGAGCCGACAAGGAGGCTCTCTTTCTTGGGGATGATCCTCGACACGGAGGTGCAGAGGGTGTTTCTCCCGGGGGAGAAAACGTTGGTACAGTCAATGGTCCGGGATGTCTTGAAGCCTACCCAGGTATTGGTTCATCAGTGCGTCTGCCTTCTGGGGAAGATGGTTGCCTTATACGAGGCTCTGCAGTACGGAAGGTTTCATGCTTGGTCCTTTCAACTGGATCTCCCGGACCAGTGGTCGGGATCTCACCTACATATGCACCAGAGGATACGTCTGTCGCCGAAAGCAAGGATTTCACTCCTCTGGTGGCTGCAACTGCCTCACCTTCCAGAGGACCGAAGGTTCGGGGTTCAGGACTGGATCCTTCTAACCATGGATGCAAGTCTCAGAGGTTTGGGAGCGGTCGCTCAATGGGAGACCTTCCAAGGAAGGTGGTCAAGTCCGGAATCCTTTCCAATAAACATCCTGGAGCTAAGAGCCGTGTACAACGGCCTTCTGCAAGCAGCACTCCTTCTACAGGATCGGGCTGTTCAGGTGCAGTCGGACAATGTGACCACCGTGGCCTACATAAACCGACAAGGCGGAACGAAGAGCAGGGCTGCAATGTCAGAGGTGAAAAGAATCCTCCTCTGGGCAGAAAGACACGCGGTGGCGATGTCAGCAATCTTCATTCCGGGAGTGGACAACTGGGAAGCAGACTTCCTCTGCAGACACAATCTCCATCCAGGGCAATGGGACTTCCACCCGGAGGTGTTCGAGGAGGTATCCGGTTGGTGGGGGGTTCCCCACATAGACATGATGGCCTCCTGCCTCAACAAGAAGCTGCAGAGGTACTGTTCCAGGTCGAGAGACCCACAAGCAGTGGCAGTGGACGCACTAGTAACACCGTGGGTATTCCCGCCAGTGTATGTGTTCCCTCCACTTCCTCTCATTCCAAGAGTTCTACAGCTTGTAAGAAGAACAAAGGTTCTGGCAATCCTCATTGCTCCAGACTGGCCAAGGATGGCTTGGTATGTGGATCTGCTGGATCTACTGCTGGAAGATCCAGGGCCTCTGCCTCTTCAGGAGTATCTTCTAATACAGGGGCCGTTCGCTTATCAGGACTTACCACGGCTACGTTTGACGGCATGGCGGTTGAGCGCCAGATCTTAGCTCGAAAGGGTATTCCGATTGCAGTTATTCCTACCCTGATACAGGCTAGGAAGGGGGTAACGTTTAAACATTACCATCGCATTTGGAAAAAATATGTGTCTTGGTGTGAATCCATGAAGTTTCCTGCGGTAGAGTTTCTTCTTGGACGGTTTCTCCTATTCCTGCAAGCAGGAGTGGATATGAGCCTGAGATTGGGATCCCTCAAGGTACAGATTTCGGCTTTATCCATTTTCTTCCAGAAACAATTGGCTGCCCTCTCTGAGGTTCAGATCTTTTTGAAGGGGTTCTGCACATCCAGCCTCCCTGTGTGGCGCCGACGGCACCCTGGGATTTGGACATGGTGTTGCATTTTCTGCAATCAAAGTGGTTTGAGCCTCTACAGGAGGTTGAGGTCAAGTTTCTCACGTGGAAGGCTGTCATTTTGTTGGCATTAGCTTCTGTGCAACATGTGTCTGATTTGGGGGCTTTGTCCTGTAAAAGTACCTAGGGTGGAACTCAGGACACGTCAACAGTTCCTTCCTAAGGTTGTGTTGGCTTTTCATATCAACCAACCTATTGTGGTGCCAGTGGCTACTGACTCCTCAATTGCTTCAAAGGCCTTAGATGTTGTGAGGGCTTTGAAGATCTATGTGAAGAGGTCTGCTCGTCACAGAAAGTCGGACTCTCTGTTTGTCCTGTATGATCCCAAGAAAATTGGGTGTCCTGCTACTAAGCAGAATATTTCTCGCTGGATCAGGTTCACCATCCAGCATGCATGTTCTACGGCAGGATTGCCGTGTCCAAAATATGTTAAGGCCCACTCCACTCGTAAAGTGGGTTCTTCCTGGGCGGCTCTCCGGGGTGTCTCAGCTTTGCCGAGCGGCTACTTGGTCTGGGTCGAACACGTTTGCTAAGTTTTACAAGTTAGATACTTTGGCCTCTAATGACCTCAAGTTTGGTCATGCAGTTCTGCAGGAGCCTGTGCGCTATCCCGCCCATTCTGGATGCTTTGGTACATCCCCATGGTACTAATATGGACCTCAGCATCCTCTAGGACGTAAGAGAAAATAGGATTTTAATTACCTACAGGTAAATCCTTTTCTCGTAGTCCGTAGAGGATGCTGGCCGCTCGCCCAGTGCTTCTTTATCCTGCAGTGGTTTTTTGGTTCAGTACTGCCTGGTTCCTAGGTAAGTTCTGCGTTCTTTACTGTTTCAGTACTGTTTCAGCTGTTGCTGAGTTTTCCGGCATGTTAGCCGGATTTGCCTTGTTGTGTGAGCTGGTATGAATCTCACCACTATCTGTGTATTTCCTTCTCTCGAAGTATGTCGTCTCCTCGGGCACAGTTTCTAGACTGAGTCTCGTAGGAAGGGCATAGAGGGAGGAGCCAGCCCACACTATTAAACTCTTAAAGTGCCAATGGCTCCTGGTGGACCCATCTATACCCCATGGTACTAATATGGACCCCAGCATCCTCTACGGACTACGAGAAAAGTATTTACCGGTAGGTAACCAAAATCCTATTATTTCTATAAGAAATCGGGGATGTCTGGCGTTAGGGGGACATATATATTATGAATCTTCCCAACTAGAATCAAAGATCTGCTGTTGCAATCCACCCACTTGCTGTCCAGGTGAAAGGGGCAGGATCTATTAGAAAGGATGGATACACCACAGGAGATAGAGCATGCTGGGTAGTTATTGGTAAACTGAGGGGGAGAGTGCAATGGAACATGTGATTCCTGAATGGCTACCACCTCCGCCTTCTGGTCAGCAAAATATTTTAATGCAAGACGTCTCTTACGGGAAGAATGAGGACCTTTTACATTAAGACTTAAAAACTTCACCGTGATAGAGAGATCAGATCATGGAATGAAACATCTAGGATCATCTGTGTAAAGTCCAATAGAGTCTGTAGAACGTGTGCATACTTCAAACTATCAAATAACAGAAGAAATAAAATAGGGAACAAAAATGGGAGACAAACAGAAATAGCGTCCATAAAGGAGCTAGAGATTCCGTCACTAGGGAACCGTGACAGAAAGGTAGAAAAAGGTGGTGGTCGGGCCTAAAAGGGAAACTCACCGACTACCCCAAGTAGCCATACGAGAGTGCAAAATCTAATCATCATAGTAACAATTGGAGAAAGAAATATCAAATATAGCATAACATACTACTATTCTTAATCTCAATGTAACCAAAGGAGGTAAAGGCCAAGAACATGTCCTGTTATCCAGTTTATGTACTACCAACACTGTTATAAGAGCAACAAGATGTTAAAGACGAATCAGTCATGCTTTGCCTGAACACCTAAGCATTCTAGAAAGGTATTATGAAACGTAACAGTGGAAAGAATGTCAGACCATATAGCAATTTAATAGCACAGGAAATAAAGAGTAAAAAATATATGTTTTAAACTAATAACAGGAGCAAATAAATCTGTCCCAAACATAGATCCATGCCCAGTAACTTAGTCCCAGTTGGCACATGTTACAGTAAGAAGCAAACTCTGAGTGTCTGCAACAGTCTTACTCCTTTAGCATATTACTTTGAGACGGAAGACAACTCCTGCGGGATTGGTTTAGGTTAAGTGTCATGAAGGACTGTCAACAGTAGTGTCCCACTTTTTCAGAATAGCAGGAGAAATATCTGCAGATTATCCAGGCACTCAGCTGTAGATGAGGAAGGCAAAGCAGCATGCAGAATGCGTTCTTTAATATGATAAAAGTAGACCTTGAGCAGAGTGTCCCTCGGTGCTTGGATAGGGGCCTGGTTGGACTTTGGGAGTCTATGGATCCTATCAATAAGAAGGTCCTCGACAGAAGCCTTTGGTGGAAGTTTCTGAAAAGAGAACCGTGGCATAATCATAAAGCTCAGCATTTGTAACAGAATCCAGAATGCCCATTATTCTGATATTATTTCTGCGAGACCAGTCTTCTAAATCAATGACTTTATCACGAATAGAGACCGGGTCTTCCTGAAGGGTGTCATGTGCTGAAATCAGATCTTTGTTAGATACAACAATCTCTTTCATGTTAGTCTGTACGAGTGCCAATCTCACTGATATCAGACCTCAAAGCCTGAATATTAGAGTTAAGTTCTGAGGTTATTTCAGTCCTTAAATGTAGGTAACAAAGAATGTATAGAGTGTAGAGTAACAGGACCATCTAGAGTGTCTTAAAACGTCTTCAGCCATTACAGCTGGGCTGTGCATCTGACAAGAAGAAGCAGATGATGTTGTAATGGTCTCAGAAGGACCAACTGAATTCGAGGTACCAAATAGATGGACAGGCGGGGCCGATTTGGTACCTTTTAACCTTTTTTGGAAGAATGGTAAGCTGACTACAAAGAGACTGACCTCACAGAGATAGGAAAATACTAATGATCTATAAATAAAAGGTACGCTGTCAGGAGGTTACATCAAGATGACTCAGTTCAAAATGACATTCTTAGTCGGGGTTACGGGGGTATCCGAGCCAAAATTTCAAGTAAACCTGATGTAATGCAACTCAAATAACACAGTAATGACCGAGATATTCCACTAGAGGTCAGTGTGATCACAGACGTGAAGTACTCAGCACAGAGAGACACAAAAGGCAAAATATATTCAGTCGATAAATCCACAAAATAATATACTGTTAGGTTGTATTCAGAGTGTAATGAGCTGTACTCAGACGATACTTGATACTGGGCTCTGCATGTAGACTGAGAGGAAGTAGATTATAGTGATACCATATAAATAGAAGGTAATTTCACCTCCAGGCAAATGCCTCATTTTAGTGTAGTGACCCCGGTCCAGCCGTCAGGACACTTATTTAGTAGTTTATATCAATTTTCTCTGACGTCCCAGTGGACGCTGGGGACTCCGTAAGGACCATGGGGAATAGACGGGCTCCGCAGGAGACTGGGCACTCTAAAGAAAGATTTAGTACTATCTGGTGTGCACTGGCTCCTCCCTCTATGCCCCTCCTCCAGTTAGAATATGTGCCCGGACAGAGCTGGGTGCTTTTAGTGAGCTCTCCTGAGCTTGCTAATAAGAAAGTATTTTAGTTAGGTTTTTTATTTTCAGAGAGCTTCTGCTGGCAACAGACTCTCTGCTACGTGGGACTGAGGGGAGAGAAGCAAACATACTAACTGCGGCTAGGTTGCGCTTCTTAGGCTACTGGACACCATTAGCTCCCGAGGGATCGAACACAGGACCTGACCTTGTCGTCCGTTTCCGGAGCCGCGCCGCCGTCCCCCTCGCAGAGCCAGAAGACAGAAGCCAGCGGGTGAAGCAAGAAGACGTCAAAATCGGCGGCAGAAGACTCCTGTCTTCATATGAGGTAGCGCACAGCACTGCAGCTGTGCGCCATTGCGCCCACACTAACCCACACACTCCGGTCACTGTAGGGCACAGGGGCGGGCGCCCTGGGCAGCAATTGATACCTCCTGGCAAAAGCTGTATATATACAGTTGGACACTGTTATATGCATGAGCCCCCGCCAGTATTTTTACACAAAATCGCGGGACAGAAGCCCGCCGCTAAAGGGGGGGCCTTCTTCCTCAGCACTCACCAGCGCCATTTTCCTTCCACAGCTCCGCTGAGAGGAAGCTCCCCAGGCTCTCCCCTGCAGAATCACGGTAGAAGGGTAAAAAAGAGTGGGGGCACATAAATTTAGGCGCATTAATCATAATACAGCAGCTACTGGGTAAACACTAAGTTACTGTGTGATTCCTGGGTCATATAGCGCTGGGGTGTGTGCTGGCATACTCTCTCTGTCTCTCCAAAGGGCCTTGTGGGGGTCCTGTCCTCATATAGAGCATCCCCTGTGAGTGTGGTGTGTCTGTACGCTTGTGTCGACATGTTTGACGAAGAGGGCTATGTGGAGGCAGAGCAAGTGCAGATGAATGACGTGTCTCCGCTGACACCTGATTGGATGGATATGTGGAAGGTGTTAAATGATAATGTAAACTCCTTACATAAAAGGTTGGATAAAGCTGATACCTTTGGGCAGTCAGGGTCTCAAACCATGCCTGATCCTACAGCGCAGAGACCGTCAGGGTCTCAAAAGCGTCCACTATCCAAAATGGTTGACACAGATATCGACACGGATTCTGACTCCAGTGTCGATGACAATTATGCAAAATTGCAGCCTAAAATTACTAAAGCCATCCGCTACATGATTATAGCAATGAAGGATGTATTGCACATTTCAGAGGTAGACCCTGTCCCTGACAAGAGGGTTTATATGTATGGGGAGAAAAAGCAAGAGGTGACTTTTCCCCCTTCACGTGAGTTGAATGAATTATGTGAAAGAGCGTGGAATTCCCCTGTTAAGAAAGTCCTTATTTCCAAAAGGTTACTTATGGCGTATCCTTTCCCGCCAGCGGACAGGGTGCGCTGGGAATCCTCCCCTAGGGTAGATAAAGCTCTGACACACTTATCTAAGAAGGTGGCCCTGCCGTCACAGGATACGGCCGCCCTAAAGGATCCTGCGGATAGAAAGCAGGGAGGTATCCTGAAGTCTGTTTATACACATTCAGGTACTCTACTGAGGCTGGTGATTGCGTCGGCCTGGTAGTGTAGTGCTGTAGCAGCATGGACAGATAATCTGTCTGAGGAGCTGGATACCTTAGACAAGGATACCATTTTACTGAGCATAAAAGGGACAGGGGAATTGGGATGTGCTCTGCACTAGCTTAATCAAATAGCAATGTAAACTTCCAAAAAAGGCCCCAATTAATATCCTTTATTAAGACAATCAATGTTTGCTGGATTTTGGGGGTGCACCCTGAGACAATAATATCATACAGAAGAAAAAGGAGAGCAAAGAATGTCTCTTTGTTGGCGCACATAGAATAATTTTTAAAATTTAACTTTTAAAAATTCTATGTGCGCCAACAAAGAGACATTCTTTGCTCTCCTTTTTCTACCATTTTACTGACCCTGGGGCATATAAAAGACACTGTCCTATATATGAGGGATGCCCAGAGGGACATTTGCCTACTGGGCTCTAGAATTAATGCAATGTCAATTGCTGCCAGGAGGGTCCTGTGGACTCTGCAATGGACAGGTGATGACGACTCCAAAAAACACATGGAGGTGTTACCTTACAAGGGTGAGGAATTGTTTGGGGACGGTCTCTCGGACATGGTTTCCACAACTACTGCTGGGAAGTCAAACTTTTTGCCATATATTCCCTCACAACCTAAGAAAGCACCGTATTACCAAATGCAGTCCTTTCGCTGGCAAAGAAGCAAGAAGGTCAGAGGTGCTTCCTTTTTTGCCAGAGGCAGGGGTAGAGGAAAAAAGCTGCACCTTACAGCTAGTCCCCAGGAACAGAAGTCCTCCCCGGCTTTCACTAAATCCACTGCATGATGCTGGGGCTCCACAGGTGGAGCCAGGAGCGGTGGGGGCGCGTCTACGACATTTCAGCCACCAGTGAGTTCGCTCACAGGTGGATCCCTGGGCTATACAGATTGTGTCTCAGGGATAAAAGCTGGAATTAGAAGTGATGCCTCCTCACCGTTACCTCAAATCGGCCCTGCCTACTTCCCCCATAGAAAGGGAAGTAGTGGTAGCGGCAATTCACAAGCTGTTTCTCCAGCAGGTGGTGGTAAAGGTTCCCCTTCTTCAACAGGGGAAGGGATACTATTCCACAATGTTTGTGGTACCGAAACCGGATGGTTCGGTTAGACCCATATTAAATTTAAAGTCCCTAAACATTTATCTGAAAAGATTCAAGTTCAAAATGGAATCGCTCAGAGCGGTCATTGCAAGCCTGGAAGAGGGGGATTGCTTACTTGCATGTCCCCATTTATCCGCTTCATCAGGAGTACCTCAGATTTGTGGTACAGGACTGTCATTACCAATTCCAGACGTTGCCGTTTGGGCTCTCCACGGCACAGAGAATATTTACCAAGGTAATGGCAGAAATTATGGTGATCCTGAGAAAGCAAGGAGTCACAGTTATCCCATACTTGGACCATCTCATAAAGGCGAGGTCCAGAGAGCAGTTGCTGATCAGCGTAGCGCACTCTCAGGAAGTGTTGCAACAGCATGGCTGGATTCTGAATATCCCAAAGTCGCAGCTGATTCCTACGACGCGTCTGCCCTTTCTGGGCATGATTCTGGACACAGCCCAGAAGAAGGTGTTTCTCCCGGCGGAGAAGGCTCAAGAGCTGGTGACTCTAATCAGAGACCTCTTTAATCCGAAACAGGTGTCGGTGCATCACTGCACGCGAGTCCTGGGAAAGATGGTGGCATCGTACGAAGCCATTCCCTTCGGCAGGTTCCATGCGAGGATCTTTTAATGGGATCTGTTGGACAAATGGTCTGGATCGCATCTTCAGATGCATCGGCTGATCACCCTGTCCCCCAGGGCCAGGGTGTCTCTTCTGTGGTGGCTACATAGTGCTCACCTTCTGAAGGGCCGCAGGATCGGCATACAGGACTGGGTCCTGGTGACCACGGAGGCGAGCCTCCGAAGTTGGGGGGCAGTCCCTCAAGGAAAAAACTTCCAAGGGTTGTGGTCAAGTAAGGAGGCTTGTCTGCACATAAATATCCTGGAACTAAGGGCCATATACAATGCCCTGAGTCAAGCGGAGCCTCTGCTTTGCAACCAACCGGTGCTGATTCAGTCAGACAACATCACCGCGGTGGCTCATGTAAACTGCCAGGGCGGCACAAGAAGCAGAGTCGCGATGGCGGAAGCCACAAGGATTCTCCGGTGGGCGGAGAATCACGTGCAAGCACTGTCAGCAGTGTTCATTCCGGGAGTGGACAACTGTGAGGCAGACTTCCTCAGCAGGCACGACCTCCACCCGGGAGAATGCGGACTTCATCAAGAAGTCTTTGCGCAGATTGTAGGTCGGTGGGAACTGCCACAGGTAGACATGATGGCATCCCGCCTCAACAAAAAACTACAAAGATAGTGCGCCAGGTCAAGAGACCCTCAGGCGATAGCTGTAGACGCACTGGTAACACCATGGGTGTTCCAGTCGGTCTATGTGTTTCCTCCTCTTCCTCTCAGACCCAAGGTGCTGAGAATCGTAAGAAGAGGAGTGAGGACAATACTCATTGTTCCGGATTGGCCAAGAAGGACTTGGTACCCGGAACTGCAAGAAATGCTCACAGAGGACCCATGGCCTCTGCCTCTCAAACAGGACCTGTTGCAACAGGGACCCTGTCTGTTCCAAGACTTACCGCGGCTGCGTTTGACAGCATGGCGGTTGAACACCGGATACTAGCGGAAAAAGGCATTCCGGATGAAGTTATTCCTACGCTGATAAAGGCTAGGAAGGACGTGACAGCAAAGCATTATCACCGCATATGGCGAAAATATGTTGCTTGGTGTGAGGCCAGGAAGGCCCCAACAGAGTAATTCCAACTGGGCAGGTTTCTGCACTTTCTACAGTCTGGAGTGACTATGGGCTTGAAGTTGGGATCCATAAAGGTCCAGATTTCGGCCCTATCTATTTTCTTTCAAAAGGAACTGGCTTCTCTTCCTGAAGTTCAGACGTTTGTTAAGGGAGTGCTGCATATTCAGCCCCCTTTTGTGCCACCAGTGGCACCTTGGGATCTCAACGTGGTGTTGGGTTTCCTGAAATCCCACTGGTTTGAGCCACTTAAGACCGTGGAGCTGAAGTATCTCACGTGGAAAGTGGTCATGCTATTGGCCTTAGCTTCGGCTAGGCGTGTGTCAGAATTGGCGGCTTTGTCGTGTAAAAGCCCCAGTCTTGTTTTCCATATGGATAGGGCAGAATTACGGACTCATCCACAATTTCTGCCAAAGGTGGTGTCATCTTATCATTTGAACCAACCTATAGTGGTGCCTGCGACTGCTAGTGACTTGGAGGATTCCAAGTTGCTTGATGTAGTTAGGGCTTTGAAGATTTATGTAGCCAGGACGGCTGGTGTCAGAAAAACTGACTCGCTGTTTATCCTGTATGCCCCCAACAAGTTGGGTGCTCCTGCTTCAAAGCAAACCATTGCCCGCTGGATCTGTAACACGATTCAGCAGGCTCATTCTGCGGCTGGATTGCCGCATCCACAATCAGTGAAAGCCCATTCCACAAGGAAGGTGGGCTCTTCTCCGGCGGCTGCCCGAGGGGTCTTGGCATTACAGCTTTGCCGAGCTGCTACTTGGTCGGGTTCAAACACATTTGCAAAATTCTACAAGTTTGATACCCTGGCTGAGGAGGACCTTGTGTTTGCCCATTCGGTCCTGCCGAGTCATCCGCACTCTCCCGCCCGTTTGGGAGCTTTGGTATAATCCCCATGGTCCTTACGGAGTACCCAGCATCCACTAGGACGTCAGAGAAAATAAGATTTTACTTACCGGTAAATCTATTTCTCGTAGTCCGTAGTGGATGCTGGGCGCCCGTCCCTAGTGCAAACTTTGTGCAATACGTGTATATAGTTATTGCTTAATAAAGGGTTATGTTATGTTGGCATCCATTGTTTGATGCCCTGTTGTTGTTCATACTGTTGACTGGATATCAGAAGTTATACGGTGTGATTGGTGTGGCTGGTATGAGTCTTACCCGGGATTCCAAAATCCTTTCCTTATAATGTCTGCTCTTCCGGGCACAGTTTCCTTAACTGAGGTCTGGAGGAGGGGCATAGCGGAAGGAGCCAGTGCACACCAGATAGTACTAAATCTTTCTTTAGAGTGCCCAGTCTCCTGCGGAGCCCGTCTACTCCCCATGGTCCTTACGGAGTCCCCAGCATCCACTACGGACTACGAGAAATAGATTTACCGGTGAGTAAAATCTTATTTTACACCTTATTGAAAGCAGAAGCCAAAGCATGTGATGGCCGGGCGCCATGATCCAAAATGGCAGCCACCTCACTTCCCAATATCACCACCGGGCTCCAGTGACTATGGGCAGCCCATTCTGTCCCCAGAAGTAGTGGGAGCTGTGCACCTGTGTGATTGGGAGAGCAAGCGCTCCCTCCTGAGCCAAAAGCTCCTCCAAGGTAGGTGTCCGGAGCGTGCAGGAAAGACTGGGCACACTTAGCCCCAGACTACAGCCCGTGACTTCAGCAGCGTCACTAGGCTGCGGCAGTGAACAGTGCCCGGAGTGAGCGGAGCGAGTGGTTTTTGCACAGTAGGAGTGGGGGACTTAATAAATTGGGTCTTGGTCCCAGTGGTGGCTGAGAGCTATCAGGTAGGGTAGATAAGAAGCCACTTAGTGAGGAGAACTCCAGAAAGCACGTCTGGATGGACTCAGGCCCCTCTTATTTATTATTTTATATACTAATGGGTGATAGGTGTGGTACATCCCTACAAAGGCAGATCCAATCTCTTTCTCATCAGACTCTGCTGTCTTTCCTGCACTCTCACTCAGATGTTCACTGCTGCCAGTAGCACACATATGAAAAGCAGAAGTATGGTGGCAGCTGTATAGATTCTGATATGTAATTTTCTATATCATACTTACCATACACACATCATCCTTATTACCATTGAGAGAATAGAGGTAAGACACTGATGATGGGGGTGTAAGAGGTGGATTATAACCTAGCAGATGATGATGATGATTACAGGGTATTATATGGTGTATTGCATGTAAAGTACTTTGTTCCACACCTACTCTGCTGCAACAATATACCTTATATAAGGGTAAGTAACACATGTACAGGCTTACCAGTGTATGAGCACACACATAAAGGAATGCTACCTTACCAATGCTTCCAGGAGTAACGTTAGGAGACATTTCTCTGATCCATCAGCTCATACGACTGATGTTATTGTTCATCTAGAATCTCCAATTCATACGATATGTTCCACATCCATTGTTTTACATTGGTGCTGACATAGGACTTGGCAAGTGACTACATCTCCATATATACTTCATGGTTAGTTACCAGTACAAGTGAGAGATATATCTAAGTCTTATTATAATATTACATTTGTTATTGTGAGTGTTCTCAGTAGGGTGGACACAATGATAGTCTGAGACACAATATTATAAAGCCTTCATTAAAAGTTATGATTTAATATACACACACATTTACAATTAAGTGTCCCAGAGAGTCGTCTTCTATTGTTTACAAGATTAATATTGTTACAGGAAAATTAATATTTCCATAATGTGTTTTATTTCCAGCAGATGGACACACAAGCAGGAATATCTCAGAAGGACATCTAATGTTATCCCCGGATTGTGACATAAAAGATAATGACAGTAGACAGGATTCTCCAGGAGATAACCCCATTACCCCAATTATACATCCAGCTCTATCAGCTGATCCCTCTGATACTGGGAAATGTTCTCCTGATCACTCTGATATTGGTGCATCTGTTACAGCTCTAACAGTAGATACAGTGTTTCCCTGTTCTATAGATGCCAAATGTTTTACACAGAACACAAAGCTTATCACCCATCAGGCAGCTAAGGCAGGTGATAAGCCATTTCCATGTTCTGAGTGTGGGAAATGTTTTACATACAAATCATATCTTGTTAGACATCAGAAAAGTCACACAGGTGAGAATACATTTCCATGTTCTGAGTGTGGGAAATGTTTTGCACATGAATCATATCTTATTAAACATCAGAGAAGTCACACAGGTGAGAAGCCATTTTCTTGCTCTGAGTGCGGAAAATGTGTTACACGGAAATCACAACTTGTTGCACATCAGCGAAGACACACAGGTGAGAGGCCATTTCCATGTTCTGAGTGTGGGAAATCTTTTATACAGAAATCACAACTTGTTAAACATCAGCGAAGTCACACAGGTGAGAATACATTTCCATGTTCTGAGTGTGGGAAATGTTTTACACCCAAATCGTATCTTGTTATACATCAGAGAAGTCACACAGGTGAGAGGCCATTTCCATGTTCTGAGTGTGGGAAATGTTTTACACGGAAATCATATCTTGTTAAACATCAGCAAAGTCACACAGGTGAGAATACATTTCCATGTTCTGAGTGTGGGAAATGTTTTGCACATAAATCATATCTTATTGAACATCAGAGAAGTCACACAGGTGAGAGGCCATTCCCATGTTCTGAGTGTGTAAAATGTTTTGGACACAAAGCAGATCTTATTAAACATCAAAGAAGTCACACAGGTGAGAAGCCATTTTCTTGCTCTGAGTGTGGGAAATGTGTTACACGGAAATCACAACTTGTTGCACATCAGCGAAGACACACAGGTGAGAGGCCATTTCCATGTTCTGAGTGTGGGAAATCTTTTATACAGAAATCACATCTTGTTAAACATCAGCGAAGTCACACAGGTGAGAATACATTTCCATGTTCTGAGTGTGGGAAATGTTTTACGCCCAAATCGTATCTTGTTATACATCAGAGAAGTCACACAGGTGAGAGGCCATTTCCATGTTCTGAGTGTGGGAAATGTTTTACACAGAAATCACACCTTTTTAGACATCAGAAAAGTCACACAGGAGAGAATCCATTTTCTTGCTCTGAGTGTGGGAAATGTTTTACACGGAAATCATATCTTGTTAAACATCAGCAAAGTCACACAGGTGAGAATACATTTCCATGTTCTGAGTGTGGGAAATGTTTTGCACATAAATCATATCTTATTAAACATCAGAGAAGTCACACAGGTGAGAAGCCATTTCTATGTTCTGAGTGTGGGAAATGTTTTACACAGAAATCACATCTTGTTAGACATCAGAAAAGTCACACAGGTGAGAAACCATTTTCTTGCTCTGAGTGTGGGAAATGTTTTACACGGAAATCGCATCTTGTTATACATCAGCGAATTCACACAGGTGAGAATCCATTTCCATGTTCTGAGTGTGGAAAATGTTTTGGACACAAATCAGATCTTATTAAACATTATAGAAGTCACACAGGTGAGAAGCCTTTTTCTTGCTCTGAGTGTTGGAAATGTTTTGCACATAAATCAGATCTTGTTACACATCAGAGAAGTCACACAGGTGAGAAGCCTTTTTCTTGCTCTGAGTGTGGGAAATGTTTTACACGGAAATCACAACTTGTTACACATCAGCGAAGTCACACAGGTGAGAAGCCATTTCTATGTTCTGAGTGTGGGAAATTTTTTGGACACAAATCAGATCTTATTAAACATTGTAGAAGTCACACAGATGAGAAGCCATTTTCTTGCTCTTAGTGGGAAATGGTGTTTAAGTAAATTACATCTAGTTATACATCAGAGAAGTCACACAAATGAGAAGCCATTTCCATACTCTGAGAAGTAAATCAGCTCTTGTTGCACACAATAGACATCACTCAGGTGAGGAACCATTTTAATATTCTGGAGTATACTCATCATTGCCATGTGGTTCTTATCCTATCTCATATGCTATTTGCAATATACATGCTACCGCAGGGTGAAATAATCAGATGTCATGCCCTCATCTACCACTGCTATACAGATGACCTGTCTTTTGCTCCGGGTACTGAGAACCCAGTACCATTCCTAAATGGTTGTCTAGCTGAGCTCCAGGTGTGGGTGATGCCAGTTGACTGTGACTCAGTCCTGGTGAAACAGGTACACATGATAGAAGCTCACCGTCATAGGGCAGGGCTACAACTCAGCTTTGCAAACCAACCAGACTTACGCTTGGGCGTTCAGAGTTAGAAAATACTGATCCTGTGTGGAATCTTGGTGTCCTGGATTGTGGAGTGACACTTAGACATCAGGTATCAGCCACAATCAGATCCTCATCTGAGGAACATAGCCAGACTCCAGCACTTATTTCCCTCAGAAGATCTACCTACAGTCATACATGCACTTGTATCATCACGCATAGACTACTGCAATGTCCTCTACCTGGGTCTCCCAGCAAAAGAATTGCACCGTTTGTAGCTTGTACAGAATGCAGCAGCCAGGCTGTTACCTAACCAGCCCGTTCCTGCCACATAACACCCATTCTCTGGTCCCTTCACCGGCTGCCTGTAATATGGGGACTCTATTACATAATCTTACTGACTCTCCCAGCCCTACATGACCAGGGTTCATGGTACCAGAAGCAAATTCTGCCTCCTTACTGCCCTGCTTTCTTACTTCCACCTGCAGTGCTGAGATGTCATGGGGGAGACAGGGTAGGTGGCAGTAGTGGGGAGGGGAGACAGGGCATGCGACAGTTCGTAGATGGAAAAGATGAGATATGAGCTGCACTCTGGAAGCTTATAGGGGGTTAATAAGAGATGACGCAGATGTGACATCACGCAGCCCCCCTCCCGGAAAATGGTCCTGGCCCACCCGCATTTACCCCTAGGGATGCGACCACAATGTGTGTCTGAGCAGCCGCTGCGCACGTGCATTTTGCCACCACCAGCAGACTGCTGCGCGGCGCTATTGCGGCTTGGTCTGAATGACCCCCATAGGCTTTTGGCTCCTGATATGTATCTGCTTTACTTATCTGCAAAACTGAAACATAACCTGAATTGTTTCTGCTTTAAAGAATATTTCTCTTATGTCATAGAGGTCCACTAGGAGCCATGGGCACTTTAAATGTTTCACAATGTGGGCTGGCTCCTCTCTCTATGCCCCTCCTACCAGACTCAGTTTAGTTAATGTGCCCGGAGGAGCCGGTCACAGCTAGGGGAGCTCCTAGGAGTTTTCTTAGTTTTATTGTTTTCTAGAGTGTTATTTTACAGGAGGCTGTTTGGCACCAGTCTGCCGGCTTTCTGGGACTTAGGGGGGAGAATGGACCAACTTAATACAAAGTTACTGGCTCCATTACTCTGCTGACAGGACACTGAGCTCCTGAGGGAAATGTCCACAACCCCCACTATGGTGACCGCACACTCCCGCAGCACGCTGACACACCCCTACAGAGCCAGAAGACTGAAGAGTGGTGAGTACAGCGCCGGATTCCCGGTTAGTGGGTCGCCGGTGGGTATGGCGGCACAATGGTGGGAGCGCAGCTCTGGTTTCAGGCTGCGCTCCTGGAAGGCTCAGCAACATATTAACTGTATGTCAGCGCTATGAGGGGCGTTCAGAGCCAGCAAGACTACCCTACACTGGTCTGACTGGGGCTGTGTCCCGCTGTCACACATAATACCACAAGGCCAGTATAAACAAAAGGGCGGGGCTTCCACTCAGGGCAGACCCAGCAGCTCACCAGCGCCATTTTCTCCCCGCAGATCTCACTACAGGATGCTGACAGGGAAGCGCTGCCCCTCCAGACAACTCCAGCTTACCTCTGCGGTACCAGGGGGTTATAGAGGGGGAAGTGTAATTAAATGGTACTAGCTACCCTATTAAGGGTAATTAGTCAGCGCCGGGCTTTTATACTATTAGCCAGATAGGGCGCTGTGTGGCTGGTTCCTCATACTCTGTGACTCTCTGAAGGTACTCTGGGGGAAGCTGACATTTTCCTGAGTGTGTGTGCGCATATTTCTCACATTACCATGTCAGGGGACTGTGGGGGTCATTCTGAGCACAGCTATGATCAATCACACTGACATGCGGGGGGACGCACAGGGCTAGTCCGCCCTGCATGTCAGTGCCGGCCCCCCACAGAAGTGCTAAGGCATCGCTCCCGGCCAGCACAGCTTTAGCCGAGAGCTTGTCATCGCTCCACAGCTCGCTGCGGCTGCAGCCCACCACCCGTTTGGTACAGCCACGTCTGCGTTGGCCGGACCGCTCCCACAAAACGGCGACCAAATGCCGACGTTCCGCCCCCTCCCGCCTAGCGACTGCCTCTGCCTGTCAATCAGGCAGAGGCAATTGTATCCCTGATACGGCCTTCAGCTGCCTGGCCGGCGCATGCGCAGTAGGGACCCGTTCGCTTGGCTGTGACAAAAAGCAGCGAGCGAACGGGTCACAATGACCCCTTGTGTGTCTTGTACTGCAGAGTGTTATCTCCAGGGAAGTCCCTGCTGTGTACTCAAAACAGTACACCTCAGGCTTCTGGGTCTGAACCCGTTTGGGTGGACTCCATAAGGGGTATGATATCAAATATCTCTACCAGATTATCCCATACTGAGAAAGAGACGCCGTTTTTGAGAAAGTCTGTGGAGGATCTGATGAATAGGGATTCAGCCCCCACAACTGCGCCTCTTACCCCACCCACGTATCCACAAAAGCGTACACTGGCCCAGATAATGCATGCTGATACCGATGCCTCAGATACAGGAGACGGTGAGGTGGATCTGGGTGGATGATGCAGCTCCTGCCCGAGGGGTACAAGCTATGATTGAGGCCATTAGGGATATTTTGCAGATAACTGAGAAGGTTCCTGTTCAGGAAGAGGAATCTTATTTTAATGTAAAAAATAAATCCTCGGTTACCTTCCCTGCATCAAAGGAGTTATACTCCCTATTTGAAGGAACCTGGGAAAACCCAGAGGAAAAATTCCAAATCCCTAAAAGGCCGCTCATTTCTTTCCCTCAGGAGTATAGGAAGAAGTGGGAAAACCCATCTATTGTGGACGCCTGTGTCTAGATTGTCAAATAAAGTTGTTTTACCTGTTCCTGGTACAGCCTACTTAAAGGATCCGGCTGACCGCAAGATTGAGACTACGCACAAATCACTAAACTGCTACAGGAGTGGCTCAGAGACCGACTATTGATTGTGCGTGGATTTCTAGGTCCATAGTATAGTGGTCAGGAACCTTACTAGATGATTTAGAGTCTATAAATGGAGTGACATTGACATCTTTTTACATCACATACAGGATTCCGCAGGCTTCATGGTGGAGGCCATGAAGGAAATTGGCCTGCTAAATGCAAGTGCCACAACTATGGCACAGTTTCGGCATGCAGGGGACTGTGGCTAAGCCAATGGACTGTTAACACAGAATCCAAGAAAAGTGGAGATCCTGCTCTTCACAGGTGAGGCCCTGTAACGTGGATATCCAAGGCAGCTGCAGGTAAGTCAACATATCTTTCTTTCGCAACTACACCGGCTAGGAATTCATATCCTACACCTACACTGCAGTCCTTTTGGGCTGCAAAGTTTAAAAAGAAGTCCAAGGGTTCCTCCACTTCCTTTAGAGGAGGTTGAGGAAAATACAGAAAACCTGCAGTGACAGGTTCCCAGGAACAGACCTCAGGTTCTGCTTCCTCAAAACCTTCGACATGATGGTGGACCTCACTGCCTGGAGACCAGGCAGGTGGGAGCAAGGTTAAAAGTTTTCAGTCACATCTGGGCGACATCATGCCTAGACCCCTGGGTAAAAGCTATTGCCCAGGGATACAGACGGGAGTTTCAATAACTCCCACCTCACAGATTCATCAAATCAGGTTTACCAGCTTCTCAGGAAGACAGTACAATCCTGCAGGAGGCTATTCAAAAATTGGTGCAAACACAAGTCATTGTTCCAGTTCCACCTCAACTACAGAACAGGGGTTATTACTCCAATCTGTTTGTGGTACCAAAACAGGGCGGTTCAGTAAGACCGATATTGAACCTAAAATCCTTGAACCCTTGAGGGTATTCAAATTCAAGATTCAGTCTCTGAGAGCAGTAATCTCAGGTCTGGAGGAGGGGTAATTCCTGGTATTCCTTAATATCAAGGATGCGTACCTTCACATTCCGATCTGGCCGCCTCACCAGGCTTATCTAAGGTTTGCACTACAGGACTGTCACTATCAGTTCCAGGCAGTGCCATTTGGCCTCTACAGCACTGAGGGTGTTCACCAAGGTCATGGCAGAGATGATGCTCCTCCGCAAGCAGGGAGTGAACATAATTCCATATCTGGATGATTTACTGATAAAAGGATTTTCCAGGGAGAGGTTGTTGCAGCGTACTACTCTCTCAACTCATCTACTTCAGGATCATGGATTCTGAACCTTCCAAAATCACATTTAGAGCCGACAAGGAGACTTTCCTTCTTGGGGATGATACTCGACATGGAAGTTCATAGAGTGTTTCTTCCATTGGAAAAAGTGTTGGTGATCCAATCAATGGTCCAGGATGTCCTGAAGCCAGCCCGGGTATCGGTTCATCAGTGCATTCGCCTTCTGGGGAAGATGGTAGCCTCCTACGAGGCACTGCAGTACGGAAGATTCCATGCAAGATTCTTCCAGCTGGATCTCCTGGACAAGTGGTCCAGATCACATCTTCACATGCACCAGCGGATACGCCTGTCGCCGAAAGCCAGAATTTCACTTCTCTGGTGGATGCAGACTTCTCACCTGATCGTAGGCCACAGGTTCGGGATTGAAAATTGGATTCTTCTAACCACAGATGCAAACCTTAGAGGTTGGGGAGCAGTCACCCCAGGGGGAAAACTTCCAAGGAAAGTGGTCAAGTTAGGAAGCCATCCTTCCAATAAACATTCTGGAACTAAGGGCCGTATACAATGCCCTTCTACAAGCGGCACATCTTCTAAGAGATCAAGCTATTCAGGTTCAGTCGGACAATGTAACGGCGGTGTCCTACATAAACCGACAAGGCAGAACGAAGAGCAGAGCTGCACTGTCAGAGGTAACAAGAATTATTCTCTGGGCAGAAAGACATGCATTGGCGCTGTTGTCAATCTTCATTCCAGAAGTGGACTACTGGGAAGCAGACTTCCTCAGCAGACACAATCTCCATCTAGGAGAGTGGGGCCTCCACCTGGAGGTGTTCGCGGAGGTTACAAGCCAGTGGGGAGTACCTCAGACATGATGGCCTCTCGTCTCAACAAGAAGCTCAGGAGGTACTGTTCCAGGTCGAGATACCTGCAAGCAGTGGCCGTGGATGCGCTGATAACTCTGGGTGTTCCAGTCAGTATATGTGTTCCCTCCACTTCCACTCATCCCAAGGATTCTCAGTAGAATCAAAAGAACAAGGCTTCAGGCAATCCTCATTGCTCCGGACTAGCCAAGAAAGGCTTGGTACGCGGATCTTCTGGAATTACTCAGAGGATCCGAGGCCTCATCTCTTTGTGAGGACCTGCAACAGGGGCTATTTGTTTATCAAGACTTACCACAGCTACGTTTGATGGCATGGAAGTTGAGCGCCAGATCTTAGCTCGGAAGGGGATTCTGAACAGGGTGATTCCTACTCTGATCCAAGCTAGGAAGGGAGTAACGTCTAAGCATTACCATCAGATTATGCATCTTGGTGTGAATCCAAGAAGTTTCCTACGGTAGAGTTTAAACTGGGGCGTTTCCTCCTCTTTCTGCAAGCTAGTGTGGATGTGGGCCTACACCTAGGCTCCATAACGGTCTAGATTTCGGCCTTGTCCATTTTCTTTCAGAAACAATTGGCTGCTCCCCCTGAGGTTCAGACATTCTTGCAAGGGGTTCTGCACATCCAACCGCCCTATGGCACCTTGGGATCTTAATGTGTTGTTACAGTTCTTGCAATCGGATTGGCTTGAGCATTTACAGGAGCTAGATGTAAAGTGTCTTACATGGAATGCTGTCACACTGTTGGCCTTGGCAACAGCAAGACGTGTGTCAGAATTGGGGGCATTGTCACACAAGAGCCCCTACTTGAGCTCAGAACGCGTCATCAGTTTCTTCCTAAGGTTGTGTCTGCATTTTATATCTACCAACCTATTGTGGTGCCAGTGGCTACAGACACCTCGGCTTCTTCAAAGTCCTTGGACGTTGTGAGAGCTTTGAAGATTTATGTGAAGCGGACAGCTTGTCACAGGACGCGCTGTTTGTCCTTTATGATCCCAATAAGATTGGGTGTCCTGCTTCTAAGCAGACAATTGCTCGCAGGATCAGGTTTACTATTCAGCATGCTTATTCCATGGCAGGATTGCCGGTTCCAAGATCTGTACAGACCCACTCTACTCGTTCAGTGGATTCTTCCTGGGTGGCAGCCCGGGGTGTCTCGACTCTACAGCTTTGCCGAGCAGCTACTTGGTCAGATTCGAACACATTTGCTAAGTTCTACAAGTTCGATACTTTGGCCTCTGAGGACCTCAAGTTTGGTCACTCAGTTCTGCAGGACCCTCAGCACTCTCACTCATGTACTTGGAGCTTTGGTACATCCCTATGGTACTAAATGGAACCCCAGTATCCTCTAGGACATAAAAGAAAATAGGATTTTAATTACCTACCGGTAAATCCTTTTCTCGTAGTCCGTAGAGGATGCTGGGTGCCCGCCCAGTGCTTCGTATTCCTGCATAGTTACGTGGGTAAGTATTGGTTCAGCTGTTGCAGTTCATGTTTCATGATTTGTTGGCATGGTTTTCCTTTGGATATGTGAGTGCTGGTTCAAATCTCACCACTGTGTATTTCCTTCTCAGGAAGTATGTCCGTCTCATTGGGCACAGTTTCTAGACTGAGTCTGGTAGGAGGGGCATAGAGGGAGGAGCCAGCCCACACTGTTAAACTCTTAAAGTGCCCATGGCTCCTAGTGGACCCGTCTATACCCCATGGTACTAAATGGAACCCCAGTATCCTCTACGGACTACGACTATTTTTATCCATGTTGTCCATAGTAAAGTATTTAAATATAGAGAAAAATCTGTGTATTAAAGATATGAAATAAAGTTTAAAAACAAAAGATTTCCGTTGAGTCTTTTTATTTGTGTATTATCTTATTTTCAGATGCTTTTGTTCTTTTGCAGTGGGGGGTCGGGCCTGACATGCGGGGTGGACTAGCCCTGTGCTGAGCATCCCCCCACATGTCGGTGTGCCTGATCGTAGCCCTGCAAAATTTTGTAGGGTTACGATCAGGTCTGAATTAGACCCAAAGTGCAGATTTCTAAACATTGCTTTTAGAAGGAGCAAGAAAAAAAGGTATTTGGTTTCCCCCAGCACCCTGAATGATAACAGTAACCAGATATAAATCCCACATAATAATAGAATTCAGAGATCTTCTGTCACGATCCGGGTATCTGGACGCCATTACCTGCCGTTTAGGTGTCTTCTGAGACTGGCCCAGCGTTCCAAGTCCGGATCTCATCTGTGTCAATACTCTGCACATCCCTCCTGTCATTCTGAGACACTACCACAGCGGCGCCATGTTTGAATCCAACATGGCGTCTCCCGTCCTCCGCGGCCTCCGCCGCCGTTCCTGTGTTATTGCTGCAGGTTCTCAGAATAGTGTATCATGCCTGCCGCGGCCTCTGCTGCCCTCCAAGTGTCTCAGCATATAGCTGTCATCTGGCGTCTCCTGTCCTCCGCGGCCGGCGCCGCCATTATCACTATATTTGCACATTTCATTTCAAACCAGTTTTCCCTCCAGGTTCCAGCATGGGCGCAGCCATGTTGGATTTGATCACATGCTTCAATTTCTCCAATCCACCGTCTCTGGAATCTGCATAATTGCCCAGCCAATGCCTGTATAGCTGCAGGTATAAGTATCCTGTGTCTGGGCCAGATAGATGTCAGTGCTTTGAAAGTCATACATTGTTCCAGTCTCTCCTGTGGCTTGTTTCTCCAGGTTCAAGTTCCTGTCTCCAGTATCCACAAAGAGACCCGCACCTGCTTTCCATCCTGTGGTGCAGCCTGACTCTACAGTCCTCCATGGCTATCCAGTTTCCAGCTATCTACTATCTGCTTCCAGCAGCCAGCTTTCAACTGATTCCAGCTTCTACAAAACACCGGTGCTGATCCAGCGGATCCTATCTTACCAGCAGTATCCACTACCACCAGTAATCATCTATCAGCTATTCTGTTTCTACGCTCCCTAGCATCTCACATCATCCACTCTGTGTTTCATCACCTGGCTGGTAACATCCAGCATCCACTCCGTGACTTTAGTACCTGGCTGATTCCATTCAGCATCCACTCTGTGTTTCATCACCCGGCTGATTCCACTCAGCATCCACTCCGTGTTTTACCACCTGGCTGGTTCCATCCAGCTGATACAGCAGCATACTCAAGTTACAGATTCACCTGTTATAACTACTGGCATGTTCCTCGGCTATCTCCACTACTACAACCAGGCCTGGTAAGGTTTTTCCATCAAAGGACTTTAACATCTGTTCTAACCTACCAGTGCTCTGTGATACCTTCTATGGTTACGTGTTCCAGGAACTGTGTTATTTGCCACTGTCAATTGCTAACCTTGAATACTGCTTGTTGTTTCGCGGAGTCTGTTAATAAACTTTTATTTTGAATTTTAACTTGGTTGTCATGGTCACACCTTCGGGTAATCATTCTGCACTTACATGTCCAGGGGTCTGATTAAACCTCCCAAGTTTAATTTCATCTCAGCCCCTACAACTGAGGCTTCCTCCCGTCAGCCGAAACCCTCAGTTGTGACAGTAAGCACTGACCATATGAATCCAGCCGGAGACCAGGATCAAGCGGCTAGACCTATGCAAGAACTGGCAGCCAGACTCGAACATCAGGAGGCTGCATAAGGTCACATCATCCGCTGTCTCCAGGATATCTCTACTCGGCTGGATGGGATTCAGACGACCCTCCGTGGACCTGGCACGTCTGGTGCGTCCACCACAGTGACTCCAGCTGTAACCCCACCCACCTTACCCATTTCCATACCACGTCTTCGTCTTCCAACGCCAGCAAAATTTGACGGATCTCCAAAGTTCTGCAGGGGATTTCTAAACCAATGCGAAATCCATTTTGAGCTTCAACCTGGCAACTTCCCCAGTGACCGTACCAAAGTTGCTTATATTATTTCTCTTCTCAGTGGCTCAGCCCTTGATTGGGCATCACCGTTATGGGAGAAATCTGATCCCCTGCTGTCCTCCTATACTGACTTTGTAGCATCATTCAGGCGCATCTTCGACGAGCCAGGCCGGGTATCCTCTGCTTCATCTGAGATTCTCCGTCTACGCCAGGGAACACGTACTGTGGGACAGTATCTTATACAGTTCAAAATCCTGGCATCTGAACTGGCCTGGAACGACGAGGCCCTGTATGCTGCATTCTGGCATGGCTTGTCAGAACGCATTAAAGATGAGTTAGCTACCAGAGACTTGCCTTCTAAGTTGGATGAGCTAATTTCACTATGCACGAAGGTTGATCTACGGTTCAGAGAGAGAGCAACCGAGCGAGGAAGATCATCCGTTCCTAAATCTTCTGCTCCTCCTCATCGTCAACCATCTCCATCCAAGGATGAGCCTATACAAATTGGTCGTTCCAGTCTATCTCCCGCTGAGCGCCGAAGACGCCTCTCTGAGTCTCTCTGTCTCTACTGTGCAGCTCCGTTGCACACTATCAACGCCTGTCCCAAACGTTCGGGAAACTCCAGATCCTAGCTCGCCAAGGAGAGGGCCGGCTAGGAGTAATGATCTCCTCTCCATCTCATGATTGTAACCTCCCAGTGTCACTCCAAATTGCTCAACGTTACAGGAACGTCATTGCCCTCCTTGATTCCGGAGCAGCTGGGAATTTCATAACCGAAGCTTATGTTAAACGGTGGTCCCTACCCACCAAGAGACTGTCCTTGCCCATCTCTTTGACTGCCGTGGATGGCAGCAAGATTTTTGACGCAGTCATTTCCTTAAGGAGTAGGAGTTCTTCATTCTGAGTATATTTCTTTTCTAGTGATTCCAAGAGCCACACATCCAGTGGTTTTAGGCCTTCCATGGCTCCGTCTCCACAACCCATCGATTGACTGGACGACTACGCAAATACTGGCATGGGGTCCCTCCTGTGCTGAGACTTGTTTAGCCAAAGTTCTTCCTATTTGTTCTTCCTTCCCCAGGTCATCTGATGTTCCACCTCCTCCATATCAAGACTTCACGGACGTGTTCAGTAAAGCCTCTGCTGATATTCTTCCTCCTCATAGACAATGGGACTGCCCAATCGACCTCATTCCAGGGAAGGTTCCACCGCGAGGCCAAACTTATCCGTTGTCTCTGCCTCAGACACACTCCATGGAAGAGTACATAAAAGAGAACCTGGCAAAGGGTTTCATCAGACCATCTTCTTCTCCAGCCAGCGCAGGCTTCTTCATTAATAAGAAAGACGGTGGTCTGCATCCGTGCATCGACTACAGAGGTCTGAACGACATTACCGTCAAGAACCGATACCCTTTACCCCTGATTACAGAGCTCTTCGATAGAGTTAGTGGTGCAACCATTTTCACAAAGCTGGACTTGAGGGGTGCCTACAATTTCATCCGGATCCGTAAGGGTGACGAGTGAAAGACCGCCTTTAACACCCGTGATGGACATTATGAGTACCTCGTCATGCCCTTCGGATTGAGCAATGCTCCAGCTGTCTTCCAGCACTTCGTGAATGAGATCTTCAGGGACATCTTATACCACCATGTCGTGGTTTATCTAGATGATATCCTCATCTTTGCTAATAATCTCGAAGATCATCGTTTCTGGGTAAAGGAGGTTCTTTCCCGTCTCCGTGTCAATCACCTCTATTGCAAATTGGAGAAGTGTGTGTTTGAAGTTAAAACCATTCCGTTTCTAGGTTACATTGTGTCCGGTTCCGGACTAGAGATGGATCCTGAGAAACTCCAAGCAATCCAGAATTGGCCTATACCCTTAACCCTCAAAGGGGTCCAGAGGTTCTTAGGGTTCGCCAATTACTACAGAAAGTTTATACGAGACATTTCCACCATTGTGGCGCCTATCACTGCGTTAACCAAGAAGGGTGCTAATCCGTCCAAGTGGTCTGAAGAAGCTACGCAAGCTTTTAATCTTCTAAAGCAATGTTTCATCTCTGCACCAGTTCTGAAACAGCCCGACACCGACTCTCCTTTCATCCTTGAGGTGGATGCCTCCTCCGTTGAAGTAGGAGCTGTGTTATCCCAGAGGGCCAAAAATGGTCATCTACATCCTTGCAGTTTCTTCTCCTGGAAGTTCTCCCCAGCTGAGCGCAACTATGCCATTGGCGATCAGCAGTTGCTAGCCATCAAGCTTGCGCTGGAGGAGTGGAGATACCTGTTGGAGCGAGCTTCTCATTCAATTACCATACTTACCGACCACAAGAATCTTTTATATCTCAAAGGCGCACAATGTCTGAACCCTCGTCAGGCCAGATGGGCACTTTTCTTCTCTAGGTTTGACTTTAAACTCCAGTTCTGTCCGGGTTCTCAGAATCGTAAGGCCGATGCCCTTTCCCGCTCATGGGAGCAAGAAAATGAGTCCGAGTCTGCAGACAAGCATCCTATTATTAATCCATTGGCATTCTCCACGGTAGGGATGGACTCTACGCCCCCGCCAGGGAAAAGTTTTGTTAAGATAGTTCTAAGGAAGAAGCTCATGCATTGGGCCCATGCTTCCCGTTTTGCTGGACATACAGGCATTCAGAAAACCCTGGAGTTTATCTCTAGGTCCTACTGGTGGCCAACTCTGAAGAAGGACGTTATGGAATTTATTGCCTCCTGCCCAAAGTGTGCCCAACACAAAGTCTCCCGCCAGTCGCCTGCGGGGCAACTGGTTCCATTATCTGTTCCCTGTCGACCATGGACCCATTTGTCGATGGACTTTGTTACTGATCTACCTATCTGCAACAATTTTAATACCATCTGGGTGGTAGTTGACCGGTTCACCAAGATGGTACATTTCATCCCTCTCACCGGTCTTCCGTCAGCTTCCAAGTTGGCTCAAGTGTTTATTCAAGAGATCTTCCGACTTCACGGTCTTTCTGAAGAGATCATCTCGGATCGTGGAGTACAATTTGTAGCCAAATTTTGGCAAAGTTTGTGTCAAGCCCTCCAAGTCAAGTTAAAGTTTTCCACAGCTTACCATCCTCAGACCAATGGTCAAACCGAGAGGGTGACTCAGGACTTGGAGGCCTTCCTCCGTATATATGTGTTTTCCTCTCAAGATGACTGGGTTCAACTCCTTCCTTGGGCCGAGTTCAGCCACAACAATCAATACCATTCCTCATCTTCTTCGACACCATTCTTCATCAATTATGGATTCCACCCTAAAGTCCCAGAATTCTAACCGCTTCCCGCAACTTCTGTTCCAGCAGTGGATGTCACCTTGTGTCAGTTTTCAAATAACTGGAGGAACGTCCGCGCAGCCCTGCTTAAAGCCTCATTCAGGTATAAGAAGTTTGCCAATAGGAAGCGTAGAGCGGTTCCTGCTCTCAAGGTGGGTGATCGTGTGTGGTTGTCCACGAAGAATTTGAGGTTGAGAGTTCCCAGCATGAAATTTGCACCTCGCTACATCGGTCCCTTCAAGATTGAACAAGTCATCAATCCTGTTGCCTAGATTACAGTTACCACCCTTCTTGAAAATACCCAGGACATTTCATGTTTCCTTGTTGAAACCGCTGATCCTGAATCGGTTTCATTCCGCACTTCCTCCAGCTCCCAAAGTTCAGACTCAACGGGAAGTCGAGTACGAGGTGGCCAAGATTTTGGACTCACGTTTCCGTTACGGTCAGTTACAGTACCTCATTGACTGGAAGGGCTATGGTCCTGAAGAACGTTCTTGGACCAATGCCTCAGACGTCCATGCTCCTGCCTTGGTCCAAAATTTCCACTCAAAGTTTCCTTTAAAGCCTAAGAAGTGTCCTGGGGCCACTCCTAAAGGGGGGGTGCTGTCACGATCCGGGTATCTGGATGCCATTTACCTGCCGTTTAGGTGTCTTCTGAGACTGGCCCAGCGTTCCAAGTCCGGATCTCATCTGTGTCAACACTCTGCACATCCCTCCTGTCATTCTGAGACACTACCACAGCGGCGCCATGTTTGAATCCAACATGGCGTCTCCCGTCCTCCGCCACCGTTCCTGTGTTATTGCTGCAGGTTCTCAGAATAGCGTATCATGCCTGCCGTGGCCTCTGCTGCCCTCCAAGTGTCTCAGCATATAGCGGTCATCTGGCGTCTCCTGTCCTCCGTGGCCGGCGCCGCCATTATCACTATGTTTGCACATTTCATTTCAAACCAGTTTTTCCTCCAGGTTCTAGCATGGGCGCAGCCATGTTGGATTTGATCACATGCTCCAATTCCTTCAATCCACCGTCTCTGGAATCTGCATAATTGCCCAGCCAATGCCTGTATAGCTGCAGGTATAAGTATCCTGTGTCTGGGCCAGATAGATGTCAGTGCTTTGAAAGTCATACCTTTGTTAGGGTCTCCTGCCCTGTGCTGCCACGTCGTCATGGCAACCGGGAGACAAGTGCTAGTGGAGTAACCTGAGCGCAGCTGATACTCCGGTTCGGGTCTTTTGCTGTGCAGTGGTTATAGGCTCTGTGCACGGCAGGGGATCCGGTGCTGGTTTTTGTGCTCACAGTCTGTGAGGTCTGAGTGGGGCGTGGACAGCACCTGCTTTATAAGGCCTCTTTTCAGGGTAAGCAGATGCTGCTGAATCTTTGTTGGTTAGTCAGTTCATGAAAGTTAGCCAGTACTGTGTAGCTTTGTATTTGTTTGTTGCTTACTGCAAATAGGCCTGGGGATTTGGTATTACACTCTGCCAATCCAGACCTAGCAGTAAGACTGGAGTCAGTCGTTTAGCTTGCTGGGGTTCTGTTACTACTCTGTGAACTTAGCAAGTTTGCAGCTGTATTCTAAGACTTGCCTGTCTAATCCTGTCTCACTGTGCTAGGTGTCAGGGGTCAGTTTAGTGGCAGTAAGCTAAAACCTGTGCACTGCAAGTGAGAAATAGGATTGTGGAGACTCTCCTTGTGTCTATCATTCCATCTCAGACCAAGGAGTTTACTGCCACACCCGTTGGTAACCCTTTAGGGTTTTGCTGTTGCCCTTAGCAACAGCATTTCGGGTTCTCTACGTATTATAACACAACATCTTGCTTTTTCCATCTGTGCAGTTCTAATACAAGGGAGATACCCAGTTCCTTAGCCTCTGGGCTTCTCTGTTCACTTTGTGTGTATTTTGTTACCCTATTACCTTCTGTGTACGTTATGTCATATTCCCCAGTTTGTCTGTGAGTCCATTTGTTTTGCATAACAGTTCAAACACCAGTACATTCCTGCAGACACTGGAGTGCATAACAGTTCTGACACCAGTACTTTCCTGCAGGCACTGGTGTGCATAACAACCTTGTTCCAGTCTCTCTCTCCTGTGGCTTGTTTCTCCAGGTTCCAGTTCCTGTCTCCAGCATCCACAAAGAGACCCGCACCTGCTTTCCATCCTGACTCTACTGTCGGTGCAGCCTGACTCTACTGTCCTCCGTGGCTGTCCAGTTTCCAGCTATCTACTATCTGCTTCCAGCAGCCAGCTTTCAACTGATTCCAGCTTCTACAAAACACTGGTGCAGATCCAGCGGATCCTATCTTACCAGCAGTATCCACTACCACCAGTAATCATCTATCAGCTATTCTGTTTCTACGCTCCCTAGCATCTCACATCATCCACTCTGTGTTTCATCACCTGGCTGGTTCCATCCAGCATCCACTCCGTGACTTTAGTACCTGGCTGATTCCATTCAGCATCCACTCTGTGTTTCATCACCTGGCTGATTCCACTCAGCATCCACTCCGTGTCTTACCACCTGGCTGGTTCCATCCAGCTTGTCAGATTGTGTTTAGGCTGTGTCCCCGGAGGGGGCGCTAGTGGGTCAGTGGAGGTAGATGGGAGAAAACGAGGAGGCTGGATAACGTTCCTGCGCATGAGCGCAATGATATTTATTAGCAGATGATAATTAACAGAGTGGTAGCAGAAATAATAATCACAAACGGAAATGTCAATCACTCAGCATAATAACTGAAAGTCTATGGCACTGGATGACGGATGACTTGAAGAAATAATAACCGGTAATATAATAAACAGAAGAACAGGTGCTTGTGAAATGGTTCTGGTTTGGAAACCAGTGCAGGTTTTAAATCAGGAAACTCAGGCAGCAAGGTGTAGAATGGCAAACCTGATAACAGAGGCAGGAGTCTGACTTCACAGTGCAGGTGATGAAGCACTGGCAGCAGCAAGCTGTGTCACAGGTGGAGGAATGGAACACACCTGGAGTCAGTCTCAACTGCAGGCTGAAGCACACAAGGTGGTGATGAGTGTGAAGCCTGTTAGAGGTTGCAGGTATTGCTGGGCCTTGAAGTTCCACGGAGCTGTGCAGATAACCAGGAGTACAAGTCTTTAGACAGAGAGCCAGGAACACGGGAGCAACAGGAACAGATCCTTTCACATGGGTCGCAGGAGTGACACAAAGTCCAGGATCCCTGCAGACTGATCCTGCAGTCTCTTATGTACCCCTTGGTGCACAGGGATTGGGTGAGTGAGGGAAAGTGGGTGCGGCCAAGCACCGGATTGGCCGCTGTATGCTGGCTGTTTGTAGACTGTCATGGCGGCGCCCACGCCGCGGCCTAGCGGGAACGCGGCGCGCTACACGCCCGCTGTCACAGGAGTGCTCCCAGGCCCGCGATGGTGCCCCATGGCAGGGACACAGGTGACAGGTGACCGCAGGGAGCCAGGACGGAGTCCGCAGCGGCGGACGGATGTCGGCCTGGTAAGTCGATTCCTGACAGTACCCCCTCCTTTAGGGGTGGACACCGAACACCCACGTGGCTTGGAGGGATGAGTGCTGTGGAAGACACGGACCAACCTTGGAGCATGGACATCGGACGAATTCACCCAACTTCTCTCCTCTGGGCCATAACCGGACCAATCGACCAGGTACTGGAGACGTCCATACCGGCAACGGGAGTCCAGAATCTTGTTGATCTCGAATTCCACGCCCCGCTGAGTTTGAACTTTGGGGCCAACTGGAAGAGCATTCTGAAAACGGTTTAGGACTAGAGGTCTGAGGAGAGAAACATGAAAAGCGTTAGGTATTCGAAGGGAAGGTGGTAACTTCAGTTTGTAGGCCACTGGGTTGATGACTTTTTCGACAGGGAATGGACCAATGAAGCGTGGTGCAAACTTCATGGACGGGACCCTGAGACGGAGGTTACGGGTTGACAGCCAAACCTTGTCCCCAGGTTTCAGATTAGGGACCGCACGTCTCTTGCGGTCGGCAAAGAACTTGTACCGGCTGGAGGCCTTTTTGAGTGAAACGTGAATTTTTCTCCAAATTGATGAAAACTGAGTCAGAGCAGTAGTGGCAGCAGGAACATCCATATGAGGGAGTTCTTGGAAATCTGGAACACGGGGATGTTGCCCATATACTGCAAAGAATGGTGTTGTTTCAGTAGCAGTATGGTATCGGAAGTTGTGGGCAAACTCAGCCCATGGGAGCAGATCGAACCAATCATCCTGGGAAGACGAAACATATAACCTCAAAAACGTCTCAAGTTCTTGATTAACCCTCTCTGTCTGCCCATTCGTCTGAGGATGGTATGATGACGAAAACTTCAGTTTAACCTGCATGGCAGAACAGAGAGCCCTCCAAAACCTCGCTACAAACTGTACCCCCCGGTCAGATATTATTTCTGAGGGTAAACCATGTAAGCGGAAAATCTCCCGTAGGAAGATTTGGGCAAGTTTCGGGGCAGAAGGGAGACCCTGGAGAGGAACAAAATGAGCCATCTTGGTGAATCTGTCCACTACAACCCAAATGGTATTGTGTCCTTGAGAAGGAGGAAGGTCGGTGATAAAATCCATGGACAGGTGTGACCAGGGACGACTAGGGACAGACAATGGTTGTAACTGACCTGCTGGAGACTGACGAGGAGTCTTGTGCTGCACACACTTAGGACAGGATGCCACGAAATCCTTGATGTCCATTTTCATCTTTGGCCACCAGTATGTCGCAGAGAGGAACTTGAAGGTCTTCAGGACACCAGGATGACCGGTAAACTTGGATTGATGGGCCCAAGATAGCAACTTGGGACGGAGTTCTGGGGAAACAAAAGTCTTACCAGGAGGAGGAGCTGGGGAGACTTGAGATGCCGCGAATACCACTGGACTCAGGATGGAATGTGGCACCGAGTCAGGCGTTTCCTCTTCAGATTCCATGGATCGGGATAAAGCGTCGGCTTTCACATTCTGCGAACCTGGGCGGAAATGAAGCTTGAAATTAAAACGTGAGAAAAACATAGCCCACCTGGACTGGCGAGGGTTAAGGCACTGAGCTGCCTTTAAATATAGCAGGTTTTTATGATCCGTGTAGATGTTAAATGGATGTTTGGCCCCTTCTAGGAGATATCTCCATTCCTCGAGAGCCAGCTTGATCGCCAGTAGTTCTTGATCTCCCACGGAGTAGTTAGCTTCTGCAGGGAGAAACTTGCGGGAATAAAAACCACACGGGTGGACTTTCCCATCGGATCCCTTCTGGGAGAGGACAGCTCCAACCCCAACTGTAGAGGCATCTACCTCCAACTCGAACGGTCTGTTGACATCTGGCTGAGACAGAACTGGAGCAGACATAAAGGCCAGCTTGATCTTCTGGAAGGCTGCCAAGGCTTCTTCTGACCAGTTGGAATGGTTTGCCCCTTTCCGAGTCAGGTTGGTAATAGGAGCGATGAGAGTGGAGAATCCCCGAATAAATTTTCTATAGTAGTTGGCGAAACCCAGGAATCGCTGGATAGACTTGAGAGAATTAGGAATGGACCAATTGGCAATAGCTTCCAATTTTGTCGGGTCCATCTGAAGATCCGATCCGGAAATTATATAACCCAGGAAGGGTATAGAGGGAACTTCAAAGGTGCATTTAGATAGTTTCCCGTAGAGCCGATTCTCACGAAGACGTCGGAGAACTTCACGGACTTGTAGACGATGAGATGAAAGGTCTTGGGAGAAGATGAGGATATCATCCAAGTAAACAACGAGGTATTTATACAGGACATCACGAAAGATTTCGTTCACAAAGTGTTGGAACACAGCTGGGGCATTACTCAGCCCGAATGGCATTACCAGGTATTCGTAATGGCCATCTCGAGTGTTAAAAGCTGTTTTCCACTCGTCACCACTCCGGATTCTGATGAGATTGTAGGCACCGCGGAGATCTAACTTGGTGAAGATGCGGGCTCCTTTAACTCTGTCGAATAATTCGGTAATGAGTGGTAATGGATAACTATTTTTGATGGTAATGTCATTGAGACCTCGGTAGTCAATGCATGGACGCAGTCCTCCATCCTTCTTTTTAACAAAGAAGAAACCTGCACCAGCGGGTGATGATGAAGGACGGATGAATCCCTTCTGTAAATTCTCCCTGATGTAATCGCTCATCGCCTCAGTTTCAGGAACAGACAACGGGTAAGTGCGCCCCCTAGGTGGCTTCTTGCCAGGAAGGAGATCGATGGGACAATCCCATTCCCTATGGGGCGGTAGGACATCAGCAGCCTTCTCACTGAAAACATCTGAAAAGTCTTGATAAGCTGCTGGGAGACTAGACTGTGTCTTTACTTCGGTAGACTTTATGGGACACACTTGGGCCAAACAGGACTGATGACAATGTGAACCCCACGAGGTAAGCTGCAACGTTGACCAGTCAAACTGTGGATTATGTAGCTGGAGCCAGGGCATGCCCAAGACGATCTCCTGGGTGGCTTGAGGGATGACCAGGAACTTAATCAGTTCAGAGTGTAGAAATCCAACTCCCAGGACCACTGGGGCAGTTTGATGAGAAATGTTCCCCTTGGAGATTCGACTACCATCCACAGCAGTAATATAAACTGGACAGGAAAGTTCACATGTAGGTAGGCAAAATTTATTTACCGCAGCTTGGGAGATAAAGTTTCCTGCAGCACCGCAGTCCACTAATGCTGACGCAGACTGGAGCCCAACTGAAGTCTCTAACGTCACAGGGAGGATGAGATCTGGGTTAGAAGGAGCTTGACTGAAGGATCCTAACTTGACTCCTCCTTTACAAGTCAGGATCTGGCGTTTCCCGAACGCACTGTGCAGGAGTTAATCTGGTGGCCCGCAGCCGCACAGTACAGGCAGAGTCTCTCACGCATTCTTCTTGCCCGCTCTTCAGGAGTTAGGCGGGACCTATTTATCTGCATAGGCTCGTCAGAAGAGGGAGACTGGAACTGTACAGGAGGTATTAACCTTGATCTGCGTGACTCACTCCGAGCGCGTTCATTATTGCGTTCGCGGATGCGAGAGTCCAACTTAATGCACAGGGAGATCAAATCAGACAATTGAGCAGGAAGGTCACGGGTCGCCAGCTCATCCTTGATCCGATCCGAGAGTCCATGCCAGAAAGCTGCTACCAGAGCTTGGTTGTTCCACTGAATCTCTGCAGCCAACGTCTGGAACTGGATGACATATTGTCCCATGCTTCGGGTACCTTGACGAAGTTGGATCAGGTCTGCCGAAGCTGATGTTGCACGACCAGGCTCGTCAAAGATCCGTCTGAAGGTTGACACGAAGTCTGTGTAGTTGTTAATCAGAGGGTCAGTACGTTCCCACAGAGGAGACACCCAACTCAGAGCAGATCCAGAGAGTAAGGAGATGATGTAGGCAACCTTGGATCTTGGCGTGGGGAAATTATGTGGCAATAACTCAAACTGAATTTCACATTGATTGAGAAACCCGCGACATAACTTTGGACTGCCATCATACTTGCTCGGCACGGGCAGGTGCAGACGTGACACTGGAGCTGATGCAGCCGGCATAGAGGAACTCACAGCACTGGCAGGTGCTGGAGTAACAGGAACAGTAGGAGTGAGTACACTAGGCAGGGATTGCTGTAGTGTATCTAACCGGGAGGACATCCCTTGCAGGAATTGAAACATCTGCTGCTGCGCAGCCTCTTGACCATCCAGACGGGAGACCAGGTTTTGCAAGGCCTCTGACCCCACACTCCGTCCACCATCCGAGTCCATCGATCCTGGACTTACTGTTAGATTGTGTTTAGGCTGTGTCCCCGGAGGGGGCGCTAGTGGGTCAGTGGAGGTAGATGGGAGAAAACGAGGAGGCTGGATAACGTTCCTGCGCATGAGCGCAATGATATTTATTAGCAGATGATAATTAACAGAGTGGTAGCAGAAATAATAATCACAAACGGAAATGTCAATCACTCAGCATAATAACTGAAAGTCTATGGCACTGGATGACTGATGACTTGAAGAAATAATAACCGGTAATATAATAAACAGAAGAACAGGTGCTTGTGAAATGGTTCTGGTTTGGAAACCAGTGCAGGTTTTAAATCAGGAAACTCAGGCAGCAAGGTGTAGAATGGCAAACCTGATAACAGAGGCAGGAGTCTGACTTCACAGTGCAGGTGATGAAGCACTGGCAGCAGCAAGCTGTGTCACAGGTGGAGGAATGGAACACACCTGGAGTCCGTCTCAACTGCAGGCTGAAGCACACAAGGTGGTGATGAGTGTGAAGCCTGTTAGAGGTTGCAGGTATTGCTGGGCCTTGAAGTTCCACGGAGCTGTGCAGATAACCAGGAGTACAAGTCTTTAGACAGAGAGCCAGGAACACGGGAGCAACAGGAACAGATCCTTTCACATGGGTCGCAGGAGTGACACAAAGTCCAGGATCCCTGCAGACTGATCCTGCAGTCTCTTATGTACCCCTTGGTGCACAGGGATTGGGTGAGTGAGGGAAAGTGGGTGCGGCCAAGCACCGGATTGGCCGCTGTATGCTGGCTGTTTGTAGACTGTCATGGCGGCGCCCACGCCGCGGCCTAGCGGGAACGCGGCGCGCTACACGCCCGCTGTCACAGGAGTGCTCCCAGGCCCGCGATGGTGCCCCATGGCAGGGACACAGGTGACAGGTGACCGCAGGGAGCCAGGACGGAGTCCGCAGCGGCGGACGGATGTCGGCCTGGTAAGTCGATTCCTGACACAGCTGATACAGCTGCATACTCAAGTTACAGATTCACCTGTTACAACTACTGGCATGTTCCTCGGCTATCTCCAGTACTACAACCAGGCCTGGTATGGTTTTTCCATCAAAGGACTTTAACATCTGTTCTAACCTACCAGCGCTCTGTGATACCTTCTATGGTTGCGTGTTCCAGGAACTGTGTTATTTGCCACTGTCAATTGCTAACCTTGAATGCTGCTTGTTGTTTCATGGAGTCTGTTAATAAACTTTTATTTTGAATTTTAACTTGGTTGTCATGGTCACACCTTCGGGTAATCATTCTGCACTTACATGTCCAGGGGTCTGATTAACCTCCCAAGTTTAATTTCATCTCAGCCCCTACAACTGAGGCTTCCTCCCGTCAGTTTAAACCCTCAGTTGTGACATCTTTGTTACACATATTTGTGCAAATGTGTGGTTAAGCCCCAAAGCCGCATCAAGGCGTCTCTGTATATTTGGGTTCCCTAGCGCTATATCTAGGTGCAGGGTGTGGCACCCCAAAATACCAACATAAGCCAGAAAGCCCAGCGTAGCATACCAGTGAAAAAACTAAAGTGTTAATAAATTAGTATTTAGGAAGCCGAAGCTAAAGATGGTGATACAAACATGAAATGTTTAGAGAAATAGTGCAAAAAAATGAATAAGTGAAAAGTGTTAGTAGAATGTAAAGGTATGCCACACTGAATCCATCCAGCTCAGTCCAGAGGCACCACACCTCACACCTCCATTACCCCAATCTGGGTCTAATATTAACCAGCAAGGAGCCACATGATAATGGCTCCTTACTACAATATGTCTAAGCTAAGAGCTACCTACCTTGGAGCAACCCCATAATGCTCCATGTGGCATGTCAGGGCCTGCACCTCCTCCTAATGCAGGAACCTCTTTGCCTCTCACAACAGACATATATTGATAGATGCTCAATTAGCTTAGTGATATCATTGAGGTGCCCGAAAGGGAGGGGTATTTCTGAGCAAGAAAAAAAGGCATTTGGTTTCCCCCAGCGCCCTGAATGATAACAGTAACCAGATATAAATCCGACATAATAATAGAATTCAGAGATCTTCGTTACACATATTTGCGCAAATGTGTGGTTAAGCCCCAAAGCCGTTACTGTTATCATTCAGGTGCTGGGGGAAACCAAATGCCTTTTTTTCTTGCTCAGAAATACCCCTCCCTTTCAAGTACCTGAATGATATCACATCTACCAATATATATGTCTTTTAGAAGGAACACAAGAAGTGCATAGATCACAGTTATCAGAAGTCCAGGACAATGAGGTCAAGAAACCAACGCTGTGGTGCTAATGACCTCAATACAGATCACTTGGAGCAAGAGACTAGGGTAAGGGCAACAATTTTTTTAAACAACTAAAAAACCGGTATGAAAAAAATCTAATTATAAATGTAAAAAATGAGGATGGTCCAGTACAGAGGACTGTGTACTCAGCATGTCTAAGTACATACCACTAGATGACGCGCTGGAATGGGAGGAGGGGGTGGGCTGTATGGGTCCAAGGGTAAAACAGCTCATCTGTTGAGGGTTTCACTGCGCATACTGCATGGGTTGGTGATGTGGGTGGGGGCATATTTGGGAGACAGCGTCTGGCAGGTGGTTATCTCACACGCCTCATAAGAGATTTGTCATTTGTGCCTGAGATAACATCAAGAACCAGATGCTAGTAGATCTTCTTTTGATCCTTCATCAGGCACATCTCTGCCACGATGTAATTGCCAAACGATTGCTCCAAGTCCGGGGTCTTATTAAGAACCTCCCTGGCGTGAGTAAAAAACTGTTGTGAGCTGAATAGGGCAGAAGTGGGTTTCCGGATGACCTTCACTGTTTCGGGGGTCATGGCTGTGGGGTTGGGTCATCCACTTCAGTTGCCTCGCTCATGGAAGGCTTCACTTCCAGCTCCAGTGTAATATCCTGCAATATAAAACAATATTACACTCCATGTAAAAATGTGTGGGTACAATACAACACAAATGTGTGTGTACTTACCAGATCCAGACCCCAATGCCTCCTCTTCCACAAGAGTGGGAGAATCCGGATCCAGATTACACTGTGACCTTATTCTTGGCTCTTGCTCCAAAGTGAATTTCATGAGGTCATAATACCACAGCGTTGGCTTGTAAACCTCATCCATCCCGGCTCCTGAACGTTGCGATTCCATGTACTTATTCTGCTCCTGTTCGGAAATGTGTAATGTACTGTCAAAGTCAAAAATATTACATAGAGAGTACATACAAACTGCACACATTTAAGTCGCTATACTTCCAAATGAGCACAGCAATATATGGTAACACACGCATTTACACGGACATGGCACAGAGATGGATTCGACACTTATTTCATACAGTACATAATTATAATATCAAGCGCCGGATATCATGGTCATTTAAAATCACCTAATGAATTAATGTCATGAATTCGTATTATTTGAACGGAACCAGATACACCTGTCATGTTTGCTTTTAAAACAAGCAGATTGGTGTGTAGATTAATTTGATACTTGTTGTGGGACATTGCAGCAGATAGTTATGATTATATGTATAAAAGCTAAAATCACTTTGTTAGAACAATGAATGATACAGTGAACAGGGAACTAAAGCCAACCCTTTTAGCAGTTTTCAGGGCTGAACCTGATCAGCATATACAAAGAGAATAGTGACTGAATCGTGCAGGAGAGACCCCTCCCCCAGGAACAAGACACAGGAAAGTAGTTCCTGTCTAGGCGGGTCGGGGTCAGTTGCTGGTGGTCTCAGAGGGATATGGAGGTCTTGCATGATTTTATAGAGGAAAGAGAGAAAGACAGAGTCATATGGAGGGACAAACTTATATGAGAAGGATCTGGTAATTGTATCGCAGGCATTTAACTGTAACTATATGTAACTGTGTTTTAACTATGTTCTAACTGTTTTCGGTGTGAGTGTAACCATATAACTATAAGTATACTGTACTTTGTAATATATATTGTATCCAAATCCTTTTAACAAGAAATATATACTTCATTGAGCTTTGGAACTCAGATAATGTGTGAGTGTATCGTTTTTCTCTTATGGGATGCTGGGGTATGCTTATGAGGTGTTGTGCAATGTAAGCGCACATTTATGGGATTTGGTAATAAGATGTGCAGGCATTTACAATTTATATATATTAGAGCGGGCATCTTTAATATTTGTGAGAAATCTAAAAATGACATTCATAGTACTTTGTAACAGGAGTCTTGCTAGAATGTGCTCTACTACTAAAATACCACCAGCGACCGACTCCAGGCTTGTGCAAAATCAACAAATACCTTTTATTCAGGTTGTTCAAATACAGAGATACACATAAACACAGATCACTATCTTTAGTATAAACAACCAGGGAGGTTAGGACCTGCCTCGCTCCCTCTTACTTACTAAGGAACCCTTCAGGTCCCGGCATCCTGACACTAGTGCCCTAGTCTTCTGGATCCCACTGTCCCTAGCAGACCTATCACCTGTACACTTATTGCCATCAGGAGCCCTGACTCATGGGAGAGACTCTGCTTTACACCCAGCACCCAGGTGCTGGCTGATGAAGTAGCTTCTTGGGCTAAGAAGCCTGTAAGACCTGGACTGGGCCAAATGGATGAGAACCCGGTCCATCCACACTTCCCATCTACCCCCAAGACCCTGTGTATAGCTTACAGGTGGCAAAGTACCTCTCCTGACACAACTTCTTTACCCAATTTAGGTTTGCAGCAAAGTTCCTGGCTCTACTGTATCTGATCAGCTGGTCATATGCCTGATTCCTCTTTGTCCTGTTGGCATAGTCTGTGCTATTTACACACCACAGGCACTCGTTCTCATGATACATACAATGAATCCAGACCAGATTTTGTGATTTTCCCCTGCTGACATATCTGTGGGAAAATTATTATACACAATTTAACTACAAAGTACAAGTGTAATGTACACACCTGTCATACAACCTGTATAGTAACGCACAAACAGCAACTTCATTTATGAGCACCCAGCGGAAATCCGCCATCCGCCCTCCAAACGCCTGGACACGCCTGCGTTTTCCTCACCACTTCCAGCAACGGTGAGTTGACGCCCCCGAAAACCTCCTGCCTGTCAGTCTTCTTGCGATCGCCACTGCAATCACTTTATTAGCTAGCGGCATGCGCAATGTGGCCGCCCCGCATGCGCAGTTTTGACCCGTTCACACCTCTGCGACAAACTGCAGCGTGCAAATGGGTCAGAATGACCCCCAAAATGTGATTGTTTTGTTTCTTGCTCCTGCGTTTGCGGCGGTGGCTTTAGTACATCATTTAGAATTCTCCGGCTGTCTGACTGGTCCGCTGGTACAGTTGGACGATCTACAAAAGTGTAGGCGTATGAGCAACTTTTACAAAGATAAAATATTTTCTCATCAGCCTTTTATCATATTTACTCACTGTTTTCTGAATCGGGCTGTTCACTGTATGTTGGATAATAGTTCTGGAATATATAACTATCATCTCCAATGGTGTAATATGTGCCAAATGATCCGTTTGTAACCATTTAGTCATAGCCTTCGTTATTTACAGACATTGCGTATAGATATGTAAATGTTTATAATAAATTAAAATCTATTGTGCGAGTTATGATCACACATTTTAAACTTTTAAAAAGAAATAACAAATATGTATGTGCCAATTATCTTACGGTTAGAGGTTGATAACTTGTAATATCGCCAGAATCTTAAAGATCAGTGATGCTATTATCATCAAAGATATCCAGATTTGTAGGTCTCTAAAAAAAGAAATATATAAAGGGTATGGTGCAAATGGATTAATAACCGTATACTTTTCAAACGTTCCGCAGTTAATGCAATATGCATTTAAATACCTTTAAAAATATTTTTGGAAAATATATAAGCTGATATATACAGATTTAAACAAATAAAAACTTTTTTTAATTTATGCAAATTACATTGCACAACATATTACATGTGCATTAATAAAATGGGTATAAATTAAATATGCCGTAGTTACTGCATACCTCCCAACTTTGTCCCGTCGGCAAGAGAGACACATGCGCGGCGAAGCCGCATGCGCTCCCAAAAAGGGGGCATGGCCTATGGTAAAGAGGGCGTGGCTTCACGAGAGGACCCACGATCGCAGCCACGCCCCCGTTTTCATCACTGAGGGGGTATGCCCACTGGCATGCCCCCTCTCCCTCTGTCTGCACTGAATAGACGCTGTGCGCATGCGCATAGCGTCTATTCACCGCTGCTCTGCTAAGCAGGGCAGCGAGAGACAGAGGCTCCCAACTGCCCCCCCACACACCGCGGGACACTGCAGTCCGCGGGTGGGACAGCGGGACAGTCCCCAAAAAACGGGACTGTCCCGCGAAAATCGGGACAGTTGGGAGGTATGGTTACTGTACAATAATTAATATGATATTTAATCTTCACATCTTGCGAGAGGCACAAATCAAATATACAGTAGATACTGTACAATAATTAATATATAGTATTTATTTTACGCCATGTACTTCTATTAAAGGCATAACTGTATTATGATAAACAATTCGATGAACCGTAGTCACTTTATTAGTAAGTTCTACTCAAATCAGTTGCTGTCTCGTTAACTTTTGTATTTTATTTTGTTTCTCACTCTGTTCATTTATATGACTTTAACCTTTCATGTTGCTCTCTGAGCATGTCACATTCAAGTTTCACTTCCTCAAACTGAATCTGAAGATCATTAATAGATGGAATGGTAAAATACAGAATTTTACCGATCATTTTCCTCTCTCTTTGTCTGAAAAGTGATAATGTCGATATTATCTTAAACCATAAAGCTATACCTTTAAACACAGTTTTACCATGGAGCCGCTGCGGCCGCTAGACTTAATACACACGCTACGTACTCTGTACGCTATTTGCGTACAAAGTCCCGTACCTTATACGGACTTAGCGTACAAACGCCGCGCCGGGAGTACAAAGTACACACCGCGCGCACACACTCTTGATATACTTTAAACCTTATTAGTAATGCAATGCAATGATATTATTACACTCTAAACCTTATCTAGCAAAGCACTGCAATGATGTTGCACCTTAAACCTTATGCAGCGCTGACGGTACAAAGTATCCGCAGCGCGTACACACCTTATCAATACACTCTTAAACCTTATACAGTTTGGTAATGTAATATGCTTTAAATCCTAGCAGGGAAAAGAGGACACAACACCGATTTGTAGTTAAACACTGGGATCCGACACCACAATGTATATATCTGGAAGGGGATAACAATACAATTTATACACTACAAAATACAACAGAGTAAATGGCTACAGTCAATGTACATACGTGAGAATATTCGCTTGCCCAACCTGGTCCAGTCCTCTGCTCATCAGGTAGATAGAGTTAAGAGTCTTCTGACCGGCCAGGCAGCAACAGGCTTTTTATACACTACTTCCATATACAATACAATGGATACTGTAATCCCTTTGTCCATTGGACACAGGGATGCATCTTTACATTACAGGAGAGGTCATAGGTTGATTTGAAAAGGTGGGCGATGTCTTTCTCAACTGCTCTTGTGGGTGGTCTCCTCTGGATTCCCGCCGTATACATAATATACAGTAAATACAGTTTATATCTATATTCTACTTCTGCACATAACTATACGCAGGAACATGCGATCTTCCTCTAACCAACACCGGAATGTTACCCTTAAAATACCCTATAGCTAGATACTAGACATCACCTTATAACCTTAGTCTGTCCCTTCTTATCATGCAAAGGCGAATCCCTTAGTCCTGGAATCATTTAAACTGTTGATACTCGCTGACGTGGTGCAGGGGGGGCTATGTGTATAATGTGCACTATTTGGGTTAAATATGTAATGTTCTGATAACCCTCCATGCGCTCACAAACTCCGCTGTAAATACCCATACCACGCGCAGGACCGCGGGAGCGACCATACGCAAATTGCGGATATGTGCACGCACGGCGGAACAAGTGCAGCGGGCATGTGTGTGTGGTTAGTACATGATGTGTGTATTACAATATTTTTCGACTTTGACAAAAGAGATAAATCCACTTTTTGTAAAAAAATTACAAACAGAATCAGAATCACCACTAAAGTAAATTCTGTGCGTAGCATCAATTGGATTCTCAACTTGTGAAGGCTGAATGTCTTTACAACACTCATCCATCAATGATTGCCACCGGCCGGGTCTCACCAACCATGGTGGATGCTTGGAGCTTTTTTAGAAGCTCCCCTGAACCATTTTTTAAACATACTCATGTTAAATGCAGTCTTAATTTAACCCCTTGTATCCTGCCGACTACGCCAAATGTTGTCGGTTGATAAACTCACTTTACCAATTTAGCTCTCTGCGCTATTTATTATGGTATGGCTGATAATCAAATGATCAAACTACAATTTTTACTATATTTCATATGTTTTTAATACACATAAAAATTAGACCGGTCTAAAATATCATAAACAATATAAAACAGTAATAATCAGTATTATCAAAAAATATTATAAATTTAACACAAGGAGGTGGAGCCAAGCTACTATATGCCCAGTTCTCGTAATGGACAAATAGTTTTAACTATACTTTAGTCCGCATATTAAACTTATTGAAATGCACATTCATTTATTTCTGTAGCCCATGTAGGGATATAAGTTCCTTAAGTGCTTTTTAAAGATGAACAATGTTCCATATTCAACTGTTCGTCAGCACAGACAGAAATAAGGCATGAAAATGCGCTCCTAAACGGAGCCTTACGTGTAGTAACCGTCCGTGCTGTGTATCGCAAATGGAAGCCCTCAAAGGTCTGTGTCGCGGTCCCGGTTTCAGGGGATCCAGCGTCTGCAATGACGCCCGCTGATAACGAGGGTATCCAGCCACAGGGATCAACGAGACCGCCCCGTTTTGGTGCTGCTTGCAAGCACCCAGGTCCCGGTCTCTCTCCTCTCAATTGCTTACGGGCTATTATTGGTAGCGATGAACAGCAATATTGGTAAGTTCAAGAAGAATATAAGGGTCCAAAATCCACACCTCTGACGCGTTTCGCTCCTTTTACAGAAGCTTTATCCAAGAATAATCTCCAGAGAATCCAGGACCCTTTTTAAAGAACAACTCTCCAACTCCATTGGTGCAGATAATAATGAATGATTATCACCTGTTGTCACACCTGCTCAACTACACCTCCTGCTCCAACCTCCTTATAATTACTTATGTTAGATAGAGACTGTTTAGATTTCTTTTATTCCTAAATGAATTCTAATATATAATCATAAACATATTATTATCAAATTCATCCATGTTTAAAAAACAAATAAAAAACAGAAAAAGACATGTATATATAAATAAATAAGAAAACCCTATTGTCCGCTTGTCCATGAACTTCTCCTCTTTCAACTCTAATATATCCACAACTGTTAACCAGATTATATTCATAATCTTTATCCCTAAGAGTAAAACCATACCCAATATACTAACAACATTATGAAACATAAATTTAAAACGTTTTGGTTTGCTTAAATATACCACTATAATATCACCCCTTCATGTGATTCGAACACCTAGTTTCACCCATCCTAATCCTTTTCTCTACCGTTCCTCCACCACTGGGTTCATATCAACCATAGAAACATATTCTTTACTAATTTATCCATTTAACGAAATATATGCATATGTGTACTGAACTTAGTAATCAAACCGACACTTATCCAGATTGTCCTATTTGCCCTCTACCATTGTGTTTACACATATGAACTAAACTAATATTATGAATAATAAATATAAAAATGTTATTACAAAAATATTTTATCATATTATCAATATTGAATATTCCCCTTTTGTGATTCTACATTACCCCTTCTTCCTCCCAACCCGTATCACTTTTGTTACTCCATCTCTGGATCTATACCCAAAGTAACCACATCCCCCAACTACCCTATTCTTTAATCCCCTCCCCAACATGAAACTAATAGGGATTATTATACACTCCTAATGACTAAGTTAAGTGTTTATACCCGAAACACCCACAACCCATGATGCTTGGCATAGCCAGAAAAAACAGCTGTGCCAACATATTCTCCTTTTTTACACAAACTGGGGGGTCAGTCCACTAGTTTTCCAAAACAGACTCCTAAGCGAAAGATTCAAATTCAATACTTTCATTGAATCCCTGAGGTGACAGCGTTTTTAGACGAAACATCCATAATGCCTCTTTTTTACATAGACTCCGAAATCGATCCCCCCCCCCCCTTGTAGTCCCCTTCACATGATGAACCCCTATACAACTCAGCCCTTTTGGATTTGATTGATGTACCATAAGAAAATGGTGAGAGACGCTATGCTTGACGAATCCTTTGAGAATGTTCAATCGATGCTCCCTAAACCGGGCTTTTAATGACCGGGTGGTCCTACCCACGTACTGCAGGCCACAAGGGCACTGCAGCACGTAGACACAATAAACCGTGTCACAATTGATAAACTCACGTATAGTGAATTTCTCTTTTGTGACATATGATTCAATTTCTGTGGATTTATTAGCCATAAAACCACACGTTATACATTTCCCTTTTCCACACCTATAACACCCCACAATCGGATTTCCTAGCCAAGATGAACTGTTTAATTGAGAGGTCTCCTTAGGTGGTTTCTTTAACATACTGGGGGCTAACAAGGTTTTAAGATTCCTATTCTTTTTAAAGATGATCTGAGGTTCCGCCAGAATAGCAGTCTGTAATATGTTATCCTGTTGTAATATCCTGAAATTTTCTTTCACCACTCTTTTGATTTCTAAGGACTGATTATTATATTTGGTTATGAACCTCATACGTGTTGGAGTTTCCATATTATTTATCCCACATGCATTAACCTTTTTCTTTGTGGTTAATAAAGTATTCCTATCACATTTTTCTATTCTATCTTGCGCTACAGATACTAAATCTTTAGGGTAGCCTCTTGCGACAAAATCACAAGTCATTCCTTTAGCTTGTTCCCTATAATCTTTTAAATTAGAACAATTCCTACGTACCTGCCAAATTGACTGTGGGGCACATTGCGTAGCCATGGTTTATAATGATTGCTGGAGAAATGTAGGAAGTTATTAGTATCAACTTCCTTTTTATAGTTTTTTGTACATATAACCCCTTCATCAGAGAAGATAGTCAGATCCAAATAATTAATACACACCTTACTATAAGTGTGAGTGAATTTTAAATTAAAATTGTTTTTATTCAAATAAGTGACAAACTCAAGTGCTGATTGCGAATCCCCATCCCAAATGAACAATAAATCATCTATATAACGGCCATAGAATACCAGACTCGCGCCGAATGGTCCACTCCAAATGAACTCTTCCTCAAATGTTCCCATGTATAGATTAGCAAAGCTCGGCGCGAATCTGGTACCCATGGCCGTCCCTAGAATCTGCAAAAAAAATTCACCCTCAAAAACAAAATAATTGTGCTCCAATATAAACCTAATAGCTAAAAGTAAAAAGGTGCATAGTCCAGCCGAAATCTCCTTATTGTGTTTTATAAATTTATCCACTGATTCCACCCCTTTAATATGGGGAATGTGAGTGTACAACGCCTGTACATCCAAAGACAAGAATGCATAATTAGGCTTCCATTGTATACCTCTCAAAGAATTTAATAAACTCGTAGTATCTTTAATATGAGACTTCAGTGTGACCACGGACCCTTGTAAATAATAATCAATAAATTGTGACAAATTAGAAGTGAGGGACCCTATACCAGAAATTATGGGACGACCAGGAGGTGAAGTGAGGGATTTGTGCATCTTGGGGATGTGATAAAAAATAGGAATGACAGGGTATTCTATGAATAAAAAATAAAATTCATCTTTGGAAATGATATCTCCTCTTCGGGCTTCCTCCAACAACTCTCTATATTGTTTCTGAAAAGACACTGTAGGGTCCTTATCCAATTTTATATAAAAGGTATTATCATATAACTGATTATAGGCCTCCTTCAGATAATAATCTCTAGTCATTAACACACACACCCCCCCCCTTATCAGCACATCTAATCACCAAAGAATGATCTTTTTCTAATTCTTTTAAGGCTCTCCGTTCTTGTGGAGTAAGGTTGGACCACCCAGATTTCTTATCACAAATCCTCTGAAAGTCATACATAGTTTTCTTATAAAAAATAAACAATAGTGTTGGATTTATGAAACGCAGGATTGAATTGCGACTTCCTCCTAAAGGGACTGACCCCATCTTCCCCCTCTTTGTGAGACTTCACATCAAACAACTGTATCGTTTTTTTCTGTTGAACATCTATATGATTCTCTTCCCATAAACTCTCTAACTCCAACAAGGAATCCAAATCAGTTTTGTCTAAAATTATAGGGGCTATTTCATCGTTCTTAAGTTTTTTTGAGGCAAAATACCTCTTACGGCAGAGGTCACGTGTAAAGTAATTCAATTCAACAAATAGATCAAACATATTAGGACCCTGAGAGGGTGCAAAATGTAATCCCTTTTTGAGGAGGGTAATTTGTTCATTACTAAGAGATCTATCCGTTAAATTAAATATACCCTTCTGATCTAATTGAACCGGGCTTTTCTTACGTAATTTCCTCCCTCCTCTTCTTCCTCTTGTTCTCTGGGTCTTTTGGACTGGTCCCTGCCTAAAGGGGCAAACCTGTTGTATGTGTTGAATTTTCCCAATCTCGAGTTCACCTCTAAAAAATCATTATGGGGAGTTTCTTGTTGATCGCTACTAGCCTTTCTCTCTTTTCTTTGACTATATGTGGGGGTGAATTTGGAATACTGGATTCTATTTTCATTTCCAGCTTGTCTTCCCCAATCCTTAATAGGGGATCTACGAGATTGATATTTACCATAATATGGTCTTCTATTTTCATATGCACTCTTAGGGTAATGGGGAGTACTTTGTTGTAAATGTGTATCATTTCTTTGTTGATTAGGTGGGGTCTGCTTACGATATGTTCTCACTTGACCATCCCTGTAGTCATGATTATCCCTCATCAATTTCTTATTTTTCATTTCTACCAATTCCTTTTCAAAGTGCTCAACTCGTTGGTTGGTATTTCTATCTCTTTCAGAAAATAAGGGTGAATCTTTGTATTTACTCAAAGATTCTTTGGCTTCTTCAATTTTCTGTCCTATCTCTTTAACCTTATTTTCTCTGTAAACAATAAGAAGTTCCATTCATTTGAATGAACATTCATCTAACGTGCCCTCCCACTTCGATATTAAGGTGGGATCCTCATGAATAGACAGTGACTTGAAAATTCTCAACCCACGGGGTATTTGTTTAGATGCTAGATATTTCCTTAAAGAGACACTGTCCCACCAATGTCTCATCTCATCTTTCAATAATTGTTCCAGCTTAAAAAAACCTTTTATAATATCACCATCATTCCCATTACTTGTAATTTCTATTGGGTCTGGTATATCTCTATCTGATTGCACATATAATTCCCTTCTGGACAAGCGGGCATTGAAACATGTGAATTCAGCCATACCATATAATTCTTTAAGAAATATGCCTCAATGTTAAAAAGAAAGCTGCCCGGTTAAATATTCAGCTGGAACAAGTCCCTGCTGAAAATACCCAATCTAAGCACAACCCACAAACTGCAACCAGGCGCTTAATAGAATTTAATTAATATATCATCAATTAATTATTCTCAAGCTGCAATACAGAGCTACTGACTTGGGGTCTTCAAGTCAGAATAATTAGCACAGGTGATCCCTGTGCTAATTCCCAAAAGCTGCTTTACCAATTTAGCTCTCTGCGCTATTCATTATGGTATGGCTGATAATCAAATTATCAAACTACAATTTTTACTATATTTCATATGTTTTTAATACACATAAAAATTAGACCGGTCTAAAATATCATAAACAATATAAAACAGTAATAATCAGTATTATCAAAAAATATTATAAATTTAACACAAGGAGGTGGAGCCAAGCTACTATATGCCCAGTTCTCGTAATGGACAAATAGTTTTAACTATACTTTAGTCCGCATATTAAACTTATTGAAATGCACATTCATTTATTTCTGTAGCCCATGATCATTTTCCTCTCTCTTTGTCTGAAAAGTGATAATGTCGATATTATCTTAAACCATAAAGCTATACCTTTAAACACAGTTTTACCATGGAGCCGCTGCGGCCGCTAGACTTAATACACACGCTACGTACTCTGTACACTATTTGCGTACAAAGTCCCGTACATACGGACTTAGCGTACAAACGCCGCGCCGGGAGTGCAAAGTACACACCGCGCGCACACACTCTTGATATACTTTAAACCTTATTAGTAATGCAATGCAATGATATTATTACACTCTAAACCTTATCTAGCAAAGCACTGCAATGATGTTGCACCTTAAACCTTATGCAGCGCTGACGGTACAAAGTATCCGCAGCGCGTACACACCTTATCAATACACTCTTAAACCTTATACAGTTTGGTAATGTAATATGCTTTAAATCCTAGCAGGGAAAAGAGGACACAACACCGATTTGTAGTTAAACACTGGGATCCGACACCACAATGTATATATCTGGAAGGGGATAACAATACAATTTATACACTACAAAATACAACAGAGTAAATGGCTACAGTCAATGTACATACGTGAGAATATTCGCTTGCCCAACCTGGTCCAGTCCTCTGCTCATCAGGTAGATAGAGTTAAGAGTCTTCTGACCGGCCAGGCAGCAACAGGCTTTTTATACACTACTTCCATATACAATACAATGGATACTGTAATCCCTTTGTCCATTGGACACAGGGATGCATCTTTACATTACAGGAGAGGTCATAGGTTGATTTGAAAAGGTGGGCGATGTCTTTCTCAACTGCTCTTGTGGGTGGTCTCCTCTGGATTCCCGCCGTATACATAATATACAGTAAATACAGTTTATATCTATATTCTACTTCTGCACATAACTATACGCAGGAACATGCGATCTTCCTCTAACCAACACCGGAATGTTACCCTTAAAATACCCTATAGCTAGATACTAGACATCACCTTATAACCTTAGTCTGTCCCTTCTTATCATGCAAAGGCGAATCCCTTAGTCCTGGAATCATTTAAACTGTTGATACTCGCTGACGTGGTGCAGGGGGGGCTATGTGTATAATGTGCACTATTTGGGTTAAATATGTAATGTTCTGATAACCCTCCATGCGCTCACAAACTCCGCTGTAAATACCCATACCACGCGCAGGACCGCAGGAGCGACCATACGCAAATTGCGGATATGTGCGCGCACGGCGGAACAAGTGCACGTGCAGCGGGCATGTGTGTGTGGTTAGTACATGATGTGTGTATTACAATATTTTTCGACTTTGACAAAAGAGATAAATCCACTTTTTGTAAAAAAATTACAAACAGAATCAGAATCACAACTAAAGTAAATTCTGTGCGTAGCATCAATTGGATTCTCAACTTGTGAAGGCTGAATGTCTTTACAACACTCATCCATCAATGATTGCCACCGGCCGGGTCTCACCAACCATGGTGGATGCTTGGAGCTTTTTTAGAAGCTCCCCTGAACCATTTTTTAAACATACTCATGTTAAATGCAGTCTTAATTTAACCCCTTGTATCCTGCCGACTACGCCAAATGTTGTCGGTTGATAAACTCACTTTACCAATTTAGCTCTCTGCGCTATTTATTATGGTATGGCTGATAATCAAATGATCAAACTACAATTTTTACTATATTTCATATGTTTTTAATACACATAAAAATTAGACCGGTCTAAAATATCATAAGCAATATAAAACAGTAATAATCAGTATTATCAAAAAATATTATAAATTTAACACAAGGAGGTGGAGCCAAGCTACTATATGCCCAGTTCTCGTAATGGACAAATAGTTTTAACTATACTTTAGTCCGCATATTAAACTTATTGAAATGCACATTCATTTATTTCTGTAGCCCATGTAGGGATATAAGTTCCTTAAGTGCTTTTTAAAGATGAACAATGTTCCATATTCAACTGTTCATCAGCACAGACAGAAATAAGGCATGAAAATGCGCTCCTAAACGGAGCCTTACGTGTAGTAACCGTCCGTGCTGTGTATCGCAAATGGAAGCCCTCAAAGGTCTGTGTCGCGGTCCCGGTTTCAGGGGATCCAGCGTCTGCAATGACGCCCGCTGATAACGAGGGTATCCAGCCACAGGGATCAACGAGACCGCCCCGTTTTGGTGCTGCTTGCAAGCACCCAGGTCCCGGTCTCTCTCCTCTCAATTGCTTACGGGCTATTATTGGTAGCGATGAACAGCAATATTGGTAAGTTCAAGAAGAATATAAGGGTCCAAAATCCACACTTCTGACGCGTTTCGCTCCTTTTACAGAAGCTTTATCCAAGAATAATCTCCAGAGAATCCAGGACCCTTTTTAAAGAACAACTCTCCAACTCCATTGGTGCAGATAATAATGAATGATTATCACCTGTTGTCACACCTGCTCAACTACACCTCCTGCTCCAACCTCCTTATAATTACTTATGTTAGATAGAGACTGTTTAGATTTCTTTTATTCCTAAATGAATTCTAATATATAATCATAAACATATTATTATCAAATTCATCCATGTTTAAAAAACAAATAAAAAACAGAAAAAGACATGTATATATAAATAAATAAATAAGAAAACCCTATTGTCCGCTTGTCCATGAACTTCTCCTCTTTCAACTCTAATATATCCACAACTGTTAACCAGATTATATTCATAATCTTTATCCCTAAGAGTAAAACCATACCCAATATACTAACAACATTATGAAACCTAAATTTAAAACATTTTGGTTTGCTTAAATATACCACTATAATATCACCCCTTCATGTGATTCGAACACCTAGTTTCACCCATCCTAATCCTTTTCTCTACCGTTCCTCCACCACTGGGTTCATATCAACCATAGAAACATATTCTTTACTAATTTATCCATTTAACGAAATATATGTATATGTGTACTGAACTTAGTAATCAAACCGACACTTATCCAGATTGTCCTATTTGCCCTCTACCATTGTGTTTACACATATGAACTAAACTAATATTATGAATAATAAATATAAAAATGTTATTACAAAAATATTTTATCATATTATCAAAGTATAGTTAAAACTATTTGTCCATTACGAGAACTGGGCATATAGTAGCTTGGCTCCACCTCCTTGTGTTAAATTTATAATATTTTTTGATAATACTGATTATTACTGTTTTATATTGTTTATGATATTTTAGACCGGTCTAATTTTTATGTGTATTAAAAACATATTAAATATAGTAAACATTGTAGTTTGATCATTTGATTATCAGCCATACCATAATAAATAGCGCAGAGAGCTAAATTGGTAAAGCAGCTTTTGGGAATTAGCACAGGGATCACCTGTGCTAATTATTCTGACTTGAAGACCCCAAGTCAGTAGCTCTGTATTGCAGCTTGAGAATAATTAATTGATGATATATTAATTAAATTCTATTAAGCGCCTGGTTGCAGTTTGTGGGTTGTGGTTGATAAACTCAAGCAACCAGGTTCTGGGATACAATGTGTTAAATATGGATACTGACACAGGACATATAAAAGTGATAAGCATTTATTTATCTAAGTTACAATAATGAAAACATGCAAATAAGTAATAAGTTATAATCAGTTACAATAATAAAAGAAAACAAGTTAAATACTCTGCTGTTTCTCTCAGATGTTATAAGATCTGTCCCAGATGATGGTCATCCATTAAGTAGTTCAAACAATATAGTTCAGTCGCCCTCAGGGTCCCTCTTTAATAACTCTGTCTGAATGTATTGAACTGTGGTGGGTTTATAGAAGTCTATATCCGCTGCAGACAGCCCTAGCTTCACTCGGAACTAACCTGCTATGTGTAAGTCTCTAGGCTTTATACCCTGCATGGGTACGCTGACATTGTCTTACCAGCAGTGTCGTAACTAGGCATTTTAGCGCTGTGTGCAAGAAACGACATTGGCACCCCCCCCAAGTAAGATAGGGGCAGTGCAAAGTGAAAAATATATAGGGCATGGCTTCATGGGGATGACCATGGCCACAAAATAATGGCAATTCATACTACAGTGCACAGTAGTCTTCATTATTCAAATTATGCGGCACAGTAGCACCACTACACCAGGTAGAGCCCCTTTTATACATTACAGCAGACAGCGTTCCCCTTTTTACACATTGCGGCAGCCAGTCCCCCTTTTTACACATTGCGGCAGACAGCGTCCCCTTTTTTACACATTACAGCAGACAGCGTCCCCTTTTTACACATTGCGGCAGCCAGGCCCCCTTTTATACATTACAGCAGACAGCGTCCCCCTTTTTACACATTGCGGCAGCCAGTCCCCCTTTTTACACATTGCAGCAGCCAGGCCCCCTTTTTACACATTGCGACAGCCAGGCCCCCTTTTTACACATTGCGGCAGCCAGGCCCCCTTTTTACACATTATGGCAGACGGTGACCCACTGAGAGAGAGAGAGAGAGAGAGAGACATACTTACCATCTCCCCGCTGACAGGCTCCTCGTGCAGCTCCCTCGGTGCAGGCAGGTGAGGAGGAGGAGGGAGGGGGACTGGAGCCGCAGCAGCGCTATTTCATTGGTAGTAAGCGCCGCTGCAGCAGCCCCCTCTCCTTCCGTATTGACTGCCCAGCGCTGCTGTGGACGCTGAGATGGAGGAACCGCATCCCAGCATCCACAGCAGCGCCGGGCAGCCAATACGAAAGGAGAGGGGGCTGCGGCTCCAGTCCCCATCCCGCCTCCTCCTCCGCTGCCTGGCGCTGTAGCTCTCCTCCACAGCGCGGTGGCGCACGGCGCAGACTTCAGAGGCATGTAATGAGTCAATTTGACTCATTACATGCCGCTGGCCGTGCGCCCTCAGGGCAACTGCGCTGTGTGCCAAGCACACTTGGCACACACGTAGTTACGGCCCTGCTTACCAGATATTACATTCAGGGTCTGTGATGCTGGGTACTGTAGTCATTCAGTGTAACATCATTTATCTTATCCTGGACAACTGTCCCCTTTCACCTACTTATGAATACAATACCCCAAACATCTTACTAGACAGTTTCCATCTGAGATGCTGATAATAGGAAGATATATTTATTATAATCAGCCAACCTAAAAGCTTTATACACTCCCCACTCCCTATGTCCTTCACAACAGGTCAAAGGTGAAAGATAACTTGCAACTTAACGTGAGACTATATGTCTTAATGGTGCCTATATGTCTGCAAACCACTAATCCTAATAAAAAGAACATACCGTATATACTCGAGTATAAGTCAACCCGAATATAAGCCGAGGCACCTAATTTTACCACAAAAAAACTGGGAAAACTGGAAACTAATAATAATAATAAGCTGATAATTACAAGTGTTTTGAACCTAAACATGATATGTTTCTGCAGATGATAACACAAATACAGCAAAATATTTTAAAATGCCGAAGTGGTAACTGATTTGTGTTTATATTAGTGATGTGCACCGGAAATTTTTCGGGTTTTGTGTTTTGGTTTTGGATTCGGCTCCGCAGCGGTGTTTTGGATTCGTACACCTTTTGGCAAAACCTCCCTGAACATTTTTTGTCGGATTCGGGTGTGTTTTGGATTAGGGTGTTTTTTTTTACAAAAAACCCTCAAAAACAGCTTAAATCATAGAATTTGGGGATCATTTTGAACCCATAGTATTATTATCCTCAATAACCATAATTTCCACTCATTTTCAGTCTATTCTGAACATCTCACAACTCACAATATTATTTTTAGTCCTAAAATTTGCACCGAGGTCGCTGGATGGCTAAGCTAAGCGACACAAGTGGCCGACACAAACACCTGGCCCTTTTAGGAGTGGCACTGCAGTGTCAGACAGGATGGCCAATTTAAAAAATACTCCCCAAACAGCACATGATGCAAAGAAAAAAAGAGGTGCACCAAGGTCGCTGGATGGTTAAGCTAAGCAACCCAAGTGGCCGACACAAACACCTGGCCCATCTAGGAGTGGCACTGCAGTGTCAGACAGGATGGCCAATTTAAAAAATACTCCCCAAACAGCACATGATGCAAAGAAAAAAAGAGGTGCACCAAGGTCGCTGGATGGTTAAGCTAAGCAACCCAAGTGGCCGACACAAACACCTGGCCCATCTAGGAGTGGCACTGCAGTGTCAGACAGGATGGCACCTTTAAAAACAAATAGTCCCCAAACAGCACATGGATGCAAAGAAAAAATGAGCCGCACCAAGGTCGCTGTGTGACTAAGCTAAGCGACACAAGTGGCCGACACAAACACCTGGCCCATCTAGGAGTGGCACTGCAGTGTCAGGATGGCACTTAAAAAAATAGTCCCCAAACAGCACATGATGCAAAGAAAAAAGAGGCGCACCAAGGTCACTCTGTGACTAAGCTAAGTGACACAAGTGGCCGACACAAACACCTGGCCCATCTAGGAGTGGCACAGTTCTTTGCTGTGCTTTTGACATCTTAACTCTTTTAAGTTTTCTAGCAGGAGGATGAGTGCTTCCATCCTCAGGTGAAGCTGAACCACTAGCCTTGAACATAGGCCAGGGCCTCAGCCGTTCCTTGCCACTCCCTGTTGTAAATGGCACATTGGCAAGTTTACGATTCTCCTCCGATGATTTAGATTTAGATTTTTGGGTAATTTTACTGAGCTTTATTTTTTGGGATTTTACATGCTCTCTACTATGACATTTGGCATCGGCCTTGGCAGACGACGTTGATGGCATTTCATCGTCTCGGCCATGACTAGTGGCAGCAGCTTCAGCACGAGGTGGAAGTGGATCTTGATCTTTCCCTATTTTACCCTCCACATTTTTGTTCTCCATTTTTTAATGTGTGGAATTATATGCCAGTAATATATCAATAGCAATAGACTACTACTATATATATTGCGCACAACTGAAATGCACCACAGGTATGGATGGATAGTATACTTGACGACACAGAGGTAGGTAGAGCAGTGGCCTTCTGTACCGTACTGCTATATATATTATATACTGGTGGTCAGAAAACTGTGCAAAACTGAAATGCACCATAGGTATGGATGGGATAGTATACTTGACGACACAGAGGTAGAGCAGTGGACTACTGTACCGTACTGCTATATATATAGTTATACTGGTGGTCAGCAAAATTCTGCACTGTCCTCCTACTATATACTACAATGCAGCACAGATATGGAGCGTTTTTCAGGCAGGGAACGTATAATACTGGTGGTCACTGATCAGCAAAACTCTGCACTGTACTCTTCCTATATAATACAGCTGCTCCACAGTCCCCACAATAAAGCAGTGTGAGCACAGATATATGCAGCACACTGAGCACAGATATGGAGCATTTTTGAGGCAGAGAACGTATAAGATATCACCAGGTGAGAGTGACTGCTGTACAGGACTCTTATAGAGACACAATAGGTGACTGTATTATAGTAATTACCTGATAGTGATGTATATTGCCTAGGTAGTGTGAGCCAGGATCACTGAGTGTATAGAGAGATATCAGCAGGTGAGAGTGACTGCTGTACAGGACTCTTATAGAGACACAATAGGTGGCTGTATTATAGTAATTACCTGATAGTCCTGTATATAGCCTAATAGTGTGAGCCAGGGTCACTGAGTGTATAGAGAAATCACCAGGTTAGAGTGACTGCTGTACAGGACTCTTATAGAGACACAATAGGTGACTGTATTATAGTAATTACCTGATAGTGATTTATATTGCCTAGGTAGTGTGAGCCAGGATCACTGAGTGTACAGAGGAGAGATATCACCAGGTGAGGGTGACTGCTGTACAGGACTCTTATAGAGACACAATAGGCGGCTGTATTATAGTAATTACCTGATAGTGATGTATATAGCCTAGGTAGTGTGAGCCAGGATCACTGAATGTATAGAGAGACATCAGCAGGTGAGAGTGACTGCTGTACAGGACTCTTATAGAGACACAATAGGTGACTGTATTATAGTAATTACCTGATAGTGATTTATATTGCCTAGGTAGTGTGAGCCAGGATCACTGAGTGTACAGAGGAGAGATATCACCAGGTGAGGGTGACTGCTGTACAGGACTCTTATAGAGACACAATAGGCGGCTGTATTATAGTAATTACCTGATAGTGATGTATATAGCCTAGGTAGTGTGAGCCAGGATCACTGAATGTATAGAGAGACATCAGCAGGTGAGAGTGACTGCTGTACAGGACTCTTATAGAGACACAATAGGTGGCTGTATTATAGTAATTAGTACCTGATAGTGATGTATATAGCCTAGGTAGTGTGAGCCAGGATCACTGAGTGTATAGAGATATCACCAGGTGAGGGTGACTGCTGTACAGGACTCTTATAGATACACAATAGGCGGCTGTATTATAGTAATTACCTGATAGTGATGTATATAGCCTAGGTAGTGTGAGCCAGGATCACTGAGTGTATACTGAATTACCTGATAGTGATGTATATAGCCTAGGTAGTGTGAGCCAGGATCACTGAGTATATACTGGTGGTCACTGATCAGCAAAACTCTGCACTGTACTCCTCTTATATAATATTATACTGCTGCTCCCCAGTCCCCACAATTAAGCAGTGTGAGCACAGATATATGCAGCACACTGAGCACAGATATGGAGTGTTTTTCAGGCAGACAACATATACTGGCGGTCACTGTCAGCAAAATTCTGCACTGTACTCCTCCTATATAATACAGCTGCTCCCCAGTCCCCACAATTAAGCAATAAGCACAAATATTTGCAGCCACATTAATAAACTGAGAGGACGCCAGCCATGTCCTCTCCCTAACATTTCCAATGCACAAGTGAAAATGGCGGCGACGCGTGGCTCCTTATATAGAATCCGAATCTCGCGAGAATACGACAGCAGGATGATGACGTTCCGGCGCGCTCGGGTTAACCGAGCCATACGGGAGAATCTGAGTATGCCTCGGACCCGTGTAAAATGGGTGAAGTTCGGGGGGGTTCGGTTTCCGAGGAACCGAACCCGCTCATCACTAGTTTATAAATAACAATAAACATCTGAGATAGGACTCTGTTCAAGATGTGGCTTAGAATAGATGATAGTCAATATAAGTTTATACTTTACCATATGATTCATGCATATACAAGCCCGGAAGTGTAATATATATAATAAGATTTTACTTACCGATAAATCTATTTCTCGTAGTCCGTAGTGGATGCTGGGACTCCGTCAGGACCATGGGGATTAGCGGCTCCGCAGGAGACAGGGCACAAAAATAAAGCTTTAGGATCAGGTGGTGTGCACTCCTCCAAGCCTCAGTTAGGATACTGTGCCCGGACGAGCGTACACAATAAGGAAGGATTTTGAATCCCGGGTAAGACTCATACCAGCCACACCAATCACACCGTACAACTTGTGATCTGAACCCAGTTAACAGTATGACAAACGTAGGAGCCTCTGAACAGACGGCTCACAACAATAACAACCCGTTTTTTTTTTTTTTTATGGTAACAATAACTATGTACAAGTATTGCAGACAATCCGCACTTGGGATGGGCGCCCAGCATCCACTACGGACTACGAGAAATAGATTTATCGGTAAGTAAAATCTTATTTTCTCTGACGTCCTAGTGGATGCTGGGACTCCGTCAGGACCATGGGGATTATACCAAAGCTCCCAAACGGGCGGGAGAGTGCGGATGACTCTGCAGCACCGAATGAGAGAACTCCAGGTCCTCTTTAGCCAGGGTATCAAATTTGTAGAATTTTACAAACGTGTTCTCCCCCGACCACGTAGCTGCTCGGCAGAGTTGTAATGCCGAGACCCCTCGGGCAGCCGCCCAGGATGAGCCCACCTTCCTTGTGGAATGGGCCTTGACAGATTTAGGCTGTGGCAGGCCTGCCACAGAATGCGCAAGTTGAATTGTGCTACAAATCCAACGAGCAATTGTCTGCGTAGAAGCAGGAGCACCCAGCTTGTTGGGTGCATACAGTATAAACAGCGAGTCAGATTTTCTGACTCCAGCCGTCCTTGAAATATATATTTTCAATGCCCTGACAACGTCCAGCAACTTGGAATCCTCCAAATCGCTAGTAGCCGCAGGCACCACAATAGGCTGGTTCAGGTGAAACGCTGACACCACCTTAGGCAGAAACTGAGGACGCGTCCGCAGTTCTGCCCTATCCGAATGGAAAATCAGATATGGGCTTTTATACGATAAAGCCGCCAATTCTGATACTCTCCTGGCTGAAGCCAGGGCCAGTAGCATGGTTACTTTCCATGTAAGATATTTCAAATCCACCGATTTGAGTGGCTCAAACCAATGGGATTTGAGAAAATCCAAAACTACATTAAGGTCCCACGGAGCCACTGGGGGCACAACCGGGGGCTGTATATGTAGTACTCCTTTTACAAAAGTCTGGACTTCAGGAACTGAAGCCAATTCTTTCTGGAAGAAAATCGACAGGGCCGAAATTTGAACCTTAATGGACCCCAATTTGAGTCCCATAGACAATCCTGTTTGCAGGAAATGTAGGAATCGACCCAGTTGAAATTCCTCCGTGGGGGCCTTCCTGGTCTCACACCACGCAACATATTTTCTCCAAATGCGGTGATAATGTTGTGCAGTCACCTCCTTCCTGGCTTTTACCAGTGTAGGGATGACCTCTTCCGGAATGCCTTTTTCCCTTAGAATTCGGCGTTCAACCGCCATGCCGTCAAACGCAGCCGCGGTAAGTCTTGGAATAGACACGGTCCCTGCTGAAGCAGGTCCCGTCTTAGAGGTAGAGGCCACGGATCTTCCGTGAGCATCTCCTGAAGTTCCGGGTACCAAGTTCTTCTTGGCCAATCCGGAGCCACGAGTATCGTTCTTACTCCCCTTTGCCGTATAATTCTCAGTACTTTTGGTATGAGAGGCAGAGGAGGAAACACATACACTGACTGGAACACCCACGGTGTTACCAGAGCGTCCACAGCTATTGCCTGAGGGTCTCTTGACCTGGCGCAATACCTGTCCAGTTTTTTGTTGAGGCGAGACGCCATCATATCCACCTTTGGTTTTTCCCAACGGTTCACAATCATGTGGAAGACTTCTGGATGAAGTCCCCACTCTCCCGGGTGTAGATCGTGTCTGCTGAGGAAGTCCGCTTCCCAGTTGTCCACTCCCGGAATGAACACTGCTGACAGTGCTATCACATGATTTTCCGCCCAGCGAAGAATCCTTGCAGCTTCTGCCATTGCCCTCCTGCTTCTTGTGCCGCCCTGTCTGTTTACGTGGGCGACTGCCGTGATGTTGTCCGACTGGATCAACACCGGCTGACCCTGAAGCAGGGGTTTTGCCAGGCTTAGAGCATTGTAAATCGCTCTTAGCTCCAGTATATTTATATGAAGAGACATCTCCAGGCTTGACCATACTCCCTGGAAGTTTCTTCCTTGTGTGACCGCTCCCCAGCCTCTCAGACTGGCATCCGTGGTCACCAGGACCCAGTCCTGTATGCCGAATCTGCGGCCCTCTAACAGATGAACACTCTGCAACCACCACAGAAGAGACACCCTTGTCCGTGGCGATAAAGTTATCCGCTGATGCATCTGCAGATGCGATCCGGACCATTTGTCCAGCAGATCCCACTGAAAAGTTTGTGCGTGGAATCTGCCGAATGGAATCGCTTCGTAAGAAGCCACCATCTTTCCCAGGACTCTTGTGCATTGATGCACAGACACTTTTCCTGGTTTTAGGAGGTTCCTGACAAGTTCGGACAACTCCCTGGCTTTCTCCTCCGGAAGAAACACCTTTTTCTGAACCGTGTCCAGAATCATTCCCAGGAACAGCAGACATGTCGTCGGGGTCAATTGAGATTTTGGAAAATTCAGAATCCACCCGTGCTGTTGCAGCACTACTTGGGTTAGTGCTACTACGTCCTCCAGCTGTTCTCTGGACCTTGCCCTTATCAGGAGATCGTCCAAGTAAGGGATAATTAATATGCCTTTTCTTCGCAGAAGAAACATCATCTCGGCCATTACCTTGGTAAAGACCCGAGGTGCCGTGGACAATCCAAACGGCAGCGTCTGAAACTGATAATGACAGTTTTGCACCACGAACCTGAGGTACCCTTGATGTGAAGGGCAAATTGGGACATGCAGGTAAGCATCCTTGATGTCCAGGGACACCATAAAGTCCCCTTCTTCCAGATTCGCTATCACTGCTCTGAGTGACTCCATCTTGAACTTGAATTTTTGTATGTACAGGTTCAAAGATTTCAGATTTAGAATAGGTCTTACCGAGCCGTCCGGCTTTGGTACCACAAATAGTGTGGAATAATACCCCTTTCCCTGTTGTAGGAGGGGTACCTTGACTATCACCTGCTGAGAATACAGCTTGTGAATGGCTTCCAATACCGTCGCCCTGTCTGAGGGAGACGTTGGCAGAGCAGACTTTAGGAACCGGCGAGGGGGAGACTTCTCGAATTCCAACCTGTAACCCTGAGATACTACCTGCAGGATCCAGGGGTCCACCTGTGAGTGAGCCCACTGTGCGATGAAATTCTTGAGTCAACCCCCCACCGCCCCTGAGTCCGCTTGTAAAGCCCCAACGTCATGCTGAGGGCTTTGCAGAAGCCGGGGAGGGCTTCTGCTCCTGGGAAGAAGCTGCTTGGTGCACTCTCTTACCCTTTCCTTTGCCTCGGGGCAGATATGACTGTCCTTTCGCCCGCTTGTTCCTATAGGAACGAAAGGACTGCGGCTGAAAAGACGGTGTCTTTTTCTGTTGGGAGGGGACCTGAGGTAAAAAGGTGGATTTCCCGGCTGTTGCCGTGGCCACCAAATCCGATAGACCGACCCCAAATAATTCCTCCCCTTTATACGGCAATACTTCCATATGCCGTTTGGAATCCGCATCACCTGACCATTGCCGCGTCCATAAACTTCTTCTGGCAGATATGGACATCGCACTTACTCTCGATGCCAGAGTGCAAATATCCCTCTGAGCATCTCGCATATAAAGAAAAGCATCCTTTAATTGCTCTAAAGTCAATAAAATACTGTCCCTATCCAGGGTATCAATATTTTCAGTCAGGGAATCCGACCAAACCACCCCAGCACTGCACATCCAGGCTGAGGCGATGGCTGGTCGCAGTATAACACCAGTATGAGTGTATATACTTTTCAGGGTAGTTTCCAGCCTCCTATCCGCTGGATCCTTGAGGGCGGCCGTTTCGGGAGACGGTAACGCCACTTGTTTTGATAAGCGTGTGAGTGCCTTATCCACCCTAGGGGGTGTTTCCAAGCGCGCCCTAACCTCTGGCGGGAAAGGATATAATGCCAATAACTTCTTTGAAATTAGCAGTTTTCTATCGGGGTTAACCCACGCTTCATCACACACTTCCTTCAATTCCTCTGATTCAGGAAAAACTACAGGTAGTTTTTTCAGACCCCACATAATACCCCTTTTTGTGGTACTTGCAGTATCAGAGATCTGCAAAGCCTCCTTCATTGCCGTGATCATATAACGTGTGGCCCTACTGGAAAATACGTTTGTTTCTTCACCGTCGACACTAGATTCGGTGTCCGTGTCTGGGTCTGTGTCGACCGACTGAGGTAAAGGGCGTTTTACAGCCCCTGACGGTGTCTGAGACGCCTGTACAGGTACTAACTGGTTTGCCGGCCGTCTCATGTCGTCAACTGATTTTTGTAACGTGCTGACATTATCACGTAATTCCATAAACAAAGCCATCCATTCTGGTGTCGACTCCCTAGGGGGTGACATCACCATTACAGGCAATTGCTCCGCCTCCACACCAACATCGTCCTCATACATGTCGACACACACGTACCGACACACAGCAGACACACAGGGAATGCTCTTATCGAAGACAGGACCCCACTAGCCCTTTGGGGAGACAGAGGGAGAGTTTGCCAGCACACACCCAAGCGCTATAAATATATAGGAACAACCCTACAGAAGTGTTGTTTCCTTTATAGCAGCTTAATATATCAAAAGACGCCAAAAAAGTGCCCCCCCCCCCTCTCTGTTTTACCCTGTTTCTGTAGTGCAGTGCAGGGGAGAGTCCTGGGAGCCTTCCTCGCAGCGGAGCTGTGCAGGAAAATGGCGCTGTGTGCTGAGGAGATAGGCCCCGCCCCCTATTTCGGCGGGCTCTTCTCCCGGTGTTTGTGAGACCTGGCATGGGTTAAATACATCCATATAGCCCCAGGGGCTATATGTGATGTATTTTTTAGCCAGAACAAGGTATTATCATTGCTGCCCAGGGCGCCCCCCCCCAGCGCCCTGCACCCTCCGTGACCGCTGGTATGAAGTGTGTGACAACAATGGCGCACAGCTGCAGTGCTGTGCGCTACCTCATGAAGACTGAAAAGTCTTCTGCCGCCGGTTTCTGGACCTCTTCACTTTTCGGCATCTGCAAGGGGGTCGGCGGCGAGGCTCCGAGACCGGACTCCATGGCTGGGCCTGTGTTCGATCCCTCTGGAGCTAATGGTGTCCAGTAGCCTAAGAAGCCAATCCATCCTGCACGCTGGTGAGTTCACTTCTTCTCCCCTAAGTCCCTCGTTGCAGTGAGCCTGTTGCCAGCAGGACTCACTGAAAATAAAAAACCTAATAACTTTTTCTAAGCAGCTCTTTAGGAGAGCCACCTAGATTGCACCCTGCTCGGACGGGCACAAAAACCTAACTGAGGCTTGGAGGAGGGTCATAGGGGGAGGAACCAGTGCACACCACCTGATCCTAAAGCTTTATTTTTGTGCCCTGTCTCCTGCGGAGCCGCTAATCCCCATGGTCCTGACGGAGTCCCAGCATCCACTAGGACGTCAGAGAAATATATATATATATATATATAAAAATAGATGCCGGGGCGCCCAGGTGACACTAAGAGCTGCACTACCAAAGCACGTGATCAATAAACATTATTTGTTGAATGTAATTAATTTAATTGACACTCCTCTAAAGTTGAGTGGCAGCAACCTTAAGCAGTATAGTACAGTGGCGGAACTAGCGAGCGGTGGGCCCAGGTGCGACAAAATGCTTTGCCCCCCCCCCTCCCTCCATATCACATCCAAGTCCACCCCCTCACCCCTGGAGAGGATCTGGTGAGGGGGACCTGCTCAGGGCCAGAGAAATGGATACCTAGCACAGTGCCGTAACTAGACATTTTAGCACTGTGTGCAAGAAACAGCATCGGAGCCCCACCCCTGCATGCAAAACAGGGGCAGTGCGTGACGTAGGTGCGCACAAAAATACATAGTGGCGTGGCTTCGTGGGGAAGGGGTGTGGCCACAAAATAATACCAATTCATAAAACGGTGCACAGTAGTCTCCATTATTCAAATTACGCAGCACAGTAGCACCACTACACCAGGTAGAGACCCTTTTACACCTTACAGCGGACAGATTCCTCTTTTTACACATTACGGCAGACAGCGTCCCCTTTTTACACATTACGGCAGACAGCGCCCCCCTTTTTACACATTACGGCAGACAGCGTGCCCTTGTTACACATAACGGCAGACAGCGTGCCCTTGTTAAAGATAGAGGCAGACAGCGCACACTTTTTACACATAACGGCAGACAGCGTGCCCTTGTTACACATAACGGCAGACAGCGTCCCCTTTTTACACATTGCGGCAGACAGCTTGCCCTTGTTACACATTACGGCAGGCAGATTCACCCTTTTTACGCATTACGGCAGGCAGATTCACCCTTTTTACACATTACGGCAGGCAGATTCCCCATTTTTACACATAGCGGAAGGCAGATTCCCCATTTTTACACATAGCGGAAGGCAGATTCCCCATTTTTACACAAAGCGGCAGGCAGTCCCGCATTTTTACACATTGCGGCAGGCAGATTCCCCCTTTTTACACATAGCGGCAGTCAGTCCCCCATTTTTACACATTGCGGCAGGCAGATTCCCCCTTTTTACACATTGCGGCAGGCGAAAGAAAGAAAGAAAAAAAGAAAGAAAGAAAGAAAGAAAGAAAGAAAGAAAGAAAGAAAGAAAGAAAGAAAGAAAGAAAGAAGAATTATACTTACCCTCTCCGCTGGCTCAGGCTCCTCGGTTCAGCGTCAGATGATTCCCAGGCAGGAGAGAAGGAGAAGGAGGGAGGTGGAGGAGGGAGCCGCAGCAGCGCTGTGTTATTGGTGGAGGCGCTGCTGCTGCTGCCCCTCTGTTTCACTATAGGCTGTTCTCGGAAGACAGCCTATAGTGAAGCAGAGGGGCAGTAACAAAGCGCTGCTGCGGCTCCCTCCTCCACCTCCCTCCTTCTACTTCTTCCCCGTACCGCTGCTCCTCTCCTCTCCGGGCGGCTGTGTGCTGCGGGCAGCGGTTGCCCGCTGTGCAGAGCGACATGTAATGAGTCAGTTTGACTCATTACATGCTTTGGGCCCCTGGACAGAGGCGGGCCCCAGTGCAACGCACTGGTTGCACTGGCGGTAGTTCCGCCTCTGGTATAGTATGTGCTTGGGGATCATTCCGACCCATTAGCACGCAGCAGTTTATCGCTGCGGTGCAAACGGGTGCAGAATGCGCATGCGCGGCAGCTGCAGTTACACCGCGCCTTGAGAAGAAAGAGGTCGCAGAGCGGACCGCAAAAAAGATGAACAGGAAGAAGATGGACCTAGGCGTCTCCACAGCGTTTGCAGCTGTTTTGGGGGAGTGGATTGGAAAACGCAGGCATGTCCAGAACAACGGAGGGCTGATGTCTGACGTTAGAGGCAGCTTCAGCATTGCAGGGATCATTGCACAGGGTAAGTAGGTACAGGACTGGTCAAGTTTTGCTGGAATTTTTTTTAGCTTAGCAGGGCTGCACAAGCGATCGCACCCCTGCTAAGCTAAAATACACTCCCCCATAGGCGTGAACTAGTTGATCGCAGCAGCAGCAAAAAGTTGCTGGCTTCGATCAACTCTGAATGACCACCCATGGATAGACTACTTCATACTGTATGAAAGGGTTCACTACGGCTGGCCGGCAGTCGGGCTCGCGGCGACCAGCATACCGGAGCCGACGCTACGGGCACGGTGTCGGTATGCCGGCTGTAGGGCTCCTGGTGCCGGTATACTGAGCGCCGGGAGCCCGACCGCCGGCATGCAGAAGACCACCCGTATGAAAAGATATACAGAAAGTGTGCTACACTGTACTGTATTAAGCTCATTTATAACACATTTACATACCATAATAATAATTGTAAATACAGTAAGGGGTTAGGTGCGCCAAGGGGACAAGTTGGTATGTATTTGAAAAGGGGATGATGTGTGAAATGATGGTCAAAAGACTTGTAAATATCACAAAAAGATTCTTTTATTAAATCAGAGAAAAAAGGGGGGATAGGGGGAGGGGATGATATGGGTATAGATGAAAAAAAGGGGGGGGGGGGAGTGAATGTCTCGATGGGTTAAAGTATTGTCTAAAAAATCCGTAATTGGACAAGGTTGGTGGATTAGTCTGGTGTATGAAGGCACTCTGGTCAGTGGCGTCCCACCTTCAGTAGTGCCTATAGTCTTATGATGCTGTCCAGAGCCTGTATATGGTAACTTTGGTTGAGTCAGGGAAAAAATGAAAAAAGTTCTTTGCAGAAAAAAGATGTGTGGAAAAAAAGATAAAAGATGGGGGTCCCCCCGGAGGGTCGGTGCGGCAAGCGGTTCTGGTGTATGCTAGGATTAGGTAATGAGGGCTCCGGACATACCGTCCGCCCCTAGACTCCGTAAGTGCACAGTGTCGCTCCTTTGAGAACACTGTGACTGGCTGTGTCAGAAGGGGAAGCGGTCACCGTCTCGGAGAGGGAGAAGGACGACTGCTTCTAGCCCTGCTGGGCTATCTGCCGTGTCCTTTCCTCTCCTACAGAGTCCCTTACCTCGTTCACGTAGCCCCGTCTTGTTCCCTCTTGCCGGCGGCCTTCTCCGTTCCTCTCCAGCGGCGTTCTCCTCTACCTTCCGGGTTGTTCCGATCACGTGATCAGGGTACGAGGTCACGATGTCATCAGCCGTGCAGTAGCGATTCTCTTTCTTCCGTCTTAGTTTGCGGTTGGCTCTGTATATCTGGAGATAGTGTTGGTTTAATGGCTTATAGGTCGTGGATAAAAAGCAGGGTGCTGTGGTTCCAACGCGTATCGGCCCTTTCTGGCCTTCGTCAGGGAATCATAATCGGCCATGTTTGTTGTGGGCTATTTAGCCCATCTTGGAAAACGTGTCACTTTTTCATTGGTCCTGATTTGGGGGCGGTCTGGGGAGCGGGTTTAGTTATTATGAAGATAGGTTTAAACAGGGTGAGCTTGCAGGGGTGAAGTGCTAATGGGAGCTGGTGTGCACCAAAAATATTTTGGTTTTTTTGGTGTAAGGGCACATGAAACAATGATGCCACTTATCTAATTGAATATGAGTAAATGGAACTATATAAGATTAAGGGAAAAAGAAAAATGAATAATGAAAATAACAATAAATAAATTGCATAGAATAAATAAATAAAATGAAAAGTCAAATAAGTGAAACCATTGGGAAATGATGGATGAATAATGCATATAATATTGATGAAAAAATGTGATAAAGCTAAAATGGTGGAAATAAAATAAAATAAAAATAGAATGGTAAAAATAAATAAATAAATAAAAAATAAATAAAATTAAAAATAAAATATAATATAATGAAAAATAACAGTAAAAATAAAAATAAATATAAATATGAAAATAAAATAAATTAACATAAAAATTCATGAAAAGTGAGATTATAATATACAATATACCTATTTTATAAATCAGTCCGCATATTAATGGTCTTATGTGCTGTGGATTGATGCAAGCAGATCGCTTTGGTCTGTAATACAAAGGGGTTGAGTGCCTAGTACACTCTCTTATTGATTGAATTGTTTATAATTCTGATAACCTCTAGTGATGGTGTGTTTGAGGTATAAGGGGGGGTTTTAAAGGGTTAAATGGTGGTGGTGTGTTTCCTGGTCAGACCCCCATGATCACGGATCTAACTTCATTATCTATGTTAAGCCCGTGTGGTTTCAATGTTCTAAGTGTAAATATCCATTTCAGTTCTTCTTTGTTTATTTTCTTAATGAAATCTCCTCCCCGCCAGTTCTTTGTTATTGTTTTGATTCCTACTATTCTCATTCCAGTGGGATCTTGTTTGTGTCTCTCCCGAAAATGATCCGAGAGACTGTGTGTCTCTACACCCTTTTTTATGTTTCTTATGTGTTCGGATATTCTGGTTTTTAGGGGTCTTATTGTTCTCCCTACGTACTGTAAACGGCAGGGGCATTCTATCAGATAGATTACACCCTTGGTATGACATGTGATGTGGTCCTGAATTGTGAATGATTCCTGTGTGTTATTCGACTGGAATTCATGTGTACCTTTTGTCGTGGTGTGTATGGACTTGCAGTATTTGCAGCAGTTACAATGAAAAAAACCTTTGTTTAGTTTGTTTCCTGTTAAGGTGGTTTGTGTCATATGTTTTCTCTCTAGATGGCTGTGGGTTACCTTAGATTTTATGTCTGGTGCCTTCCTGTATATCATTCTGGGTTGTCTGGGTAGTAGGGTCCCTAATATGTCATCTTCTAGGAGAATGTGCCAGTGGTTGCTTATGATCCTCTCTATTTTTCGGTTGTTGCAACTGTATTGGGTTTGAAATGTAATCTTCCAGTCTTTTGGGTCTTTTGTCTGTTCTTTCTTGTTTTTATATGTCAGAAGTGTTTTCCTTTCTGTCTCGGCGATCCCTAGTATATCTTTATCTAGGCTCTCTTCTTTATATCCCCTATCTATGAATAATGTCTTCATTGCATTTGCTTGTGAGTGATAGTCTTCTATTTTTGTGCAGTTTCTTCTGACTCTTTTGAATTGTCCTGTTGGTATGTTTTTCAACCAGTTAGGGTGGTGTCCACTATTCGATAGGATATAACTATTGACATCCACACTTTTCTGGTAGATTTTTGTGCAGATTTTTGTCTCCTCTGTAAAAATGGTAATGTCCAAAAAGTTCACTGTGGTTCTGCTGTAATTTGTGGTGAACACTAGATTATTTTTGTTCAAATTGATGTGTTCGAGGAAACTGAGGAGCTGATCCTCAGTTCCTTTCCATATAAAAATTACGTCATCTATGTAACGCCGCCAGAGGACTAGGTTCTCCCCAAATTCATGTCCGTTCCAAATATGGGTGTCCTCCCATCTGCTCATGAATAAATTAGCGTAACTAGGGGCGAACCTAGTCCCCATGGCGGTGCCAGTGGTTTGTCTGTAGTAAGTGTCCTGAAACCAGAAGTAATTGTGCTGTAAGATAAAGTTGACACAGTCTAAGATGAAGTCAGTTTGTATGTTTGTCATTGTCAAGTCCTGTTCCAGAAAATATCTTAGCGAGTCTAACCCCTGGGATTGGTCTATGATTGTGTATAATGAGGTAACATCACTAGTGCCTATCCAGTATTCGTCTAGCCACGTGATGTCGTCCAGTGTTTTTATGATGTCAGTTGTGTCCTTAATGTAAGATTTCTGTACCTGTACATAGGGTTGTAGGAAGCTGTCGATGTACTGTGATAGGTTTGCTGTAAGTGATCCTATCCCAGATATTATAGGGCGTCCTGGTGGGTTGGTTTGGTTTTTGTGTATCTTAGGCAGATAATAGAAAACTGGTGTAATGGGATGGGTATTGTCTAAGTAGGAGTGCTCTTTTTTGGTTAGGATTCCTTGTCCTAAACCTTGTTTGAGTAGGTTTTCTAACTTCTTTTTGTAGTTTGTAGTGGGGTCTTCTTTTAGTATTTCGTATGTGTTGGTGTCTCCTAGTATTCTCAGTGATTCTTTTATGTAGTCATTTTTGTCTAAAAGAACTATCCCCCCTCCCTTGTCTGCTGGTTTTATCACTAGGTTCTTGTTTTCTGTTAAGTCCTTGAGTGCCTCTTTTTCTCTAAGGGTCAGATTGAATTTGGTGGTTTTGTTGTCTAATTTTTCGAGGTCTCTTGTCACTAGTTGTTCAAAAGTGCCTATTAGTGGTCCTCTCATATGTTGGGGATAGAATGTAGACATGGGTCTTAGGTCTGAATGTTTGAAGTGGTCTCCTGTCTGGTTTTGTGTTATTTCCCTCCCGGTGTTGCTGTAGTATTTGGCGAGTGTGAGTTTGCGAGTGAATTTGTGTAGATCCAGATATGTTTCGAATTTGTTTAGTTTTTTTGTGGGGGCGAATTTCATACCCTTGTTCAGTAATGTTTCATGTTCTGGTTTTAGAACTGTTTGGCTAAGGTTGAAAATCCCTGTCTGCCTTACTTCTGTGGATGGTGCCGTTTTTGTCTGCCTGCCTCCTCTTCCTCTTCCTCCTCGTCTAATTCGTCTATTTTTCGTTTGTTGGGTGTTTTTGAGGGCTGGTTGCAGGTTCTCAGTCCTGCTCCCTCTTCTAAAAAAACCCCTGCACATGGTGTAATTGTATTTATATAGCTAATGAAGTACAAAACAGCTTTTCATAAACTACAGAAGCATGGAGATACCAAAGGGACATTATGGAAATGCTGAGTAAACAGGAAAGTCTTGAGTCTACTTTTGAAGGATTCTATAGTTGGGGCCTCTCGCACTGTGTGGGGAAGTGAGTTCCATAGAGTGAGAGCCGCATGACTAAAAGCTCGACCCCCAGATGAATTACGGGAGATTCTAGGTACTGCTAACAGTCCTTCATCTACAGATCGCAGTGATCGAGTGGGGCAGTATGGAATCAGAAGCTGCTTCAGGTACCTTGGGCCTTGGTCATGTAATGCTTTGAAGCTCAGTAAGCCAAACTACTACATCCTCTTTATCCTGTGGTCCTACCTGGTGAGCGCTGGCCGGGGTCCAGGTGACCTGGGAGTGTCATGGAGGGAAAGATCATGACACCATGGATGGACTCTGTGACATGGTGGATCTCTACAGGTGCTGGGAGCTCTGTGGGGAGAGAGGACTCTCTTACAATGTCTGGGTCTGCCTGGCAGCATGAGAAGGGAAGGTTCTCTATGAGGAAGGGTCATGTCTCCATCCCCCCCCCCCCGCGCAAGTCTGCATGCCCCCCTTCTGCTGGTCTGGTTCACAGTGTGCGCTGGACCAGATCGCTGCTACCACAATCGGTGCTCTGATCGGGTAGTGGTCACTGGTCCTTCTTGAGTCTCAGGCTTCAGTAAAATGGCTGCTGGAGAGCTGCTGTGCACGCTCCCACGGATCCCCAGCAGCAACAGCCAGTAACAGGAAGCCGGGTAGGGGACTCACATACAGGTGCCCACTAGTCTCTCCCCATACGTTATATATTGTAACCAGGGGTTGTGAGGCCAATTGCAGTCCCTCCCCTATGCCGTGGGACACTGAGTTTCTGGTCTGTCTCTGGGGCTCCTCCCCTCCCACTGTGCAGCAGCGTTACAGCACCTTCCCCCGTGGTGACCATAGAGAAGTACCTTTCTAACAAACTTATACCTAAAGGGTTGAAAATTGACAAAAAAGCATCCTTCTCAGATTCCAGCGAGGAATTTAAGAACGAATGGGATCTAATAACTAAAGACTGTTCATTCAAATTAATGGAATTGATCATTAGGGAGAGGAAAAAGGATCTTAGTAAACTTGAGGAGGAAATTAATATCCAGAAATCATTGGTGGCACTTTATTCGAGCTCTAGGGAGTTCAAAGATTTGGAGAGCAAAATAGAGTTTAGGATTAAACGAGCAGAAAAAACTCTTATTGAAAAAAAGTTAAGGAAATTTAATAGAGATAAACTTATCATTAATAATGAGGAGAAGAAAAAAGAGGAGGAAGACACCAGGGAGTTTGAAAGAATTAGTCCCACTAAAAATAGAGAGAGGCCACGTTACTACAGGAAAAACAAGAACACACATCAGTATCAATATCAAGAAAAAAGAGGGAGAGCTATGGACCAGGATTTCACATATAGAAGGAATACCCGTTTTTATGAGAGGAATAAATCACAGACACCTAGAAGGGATCAATTAGAATGGAGAGTGCAAGATCCTAACACACATTCTAATCAAAGATATAGAGGACGTGAGAGGGATAACCTGGGCCAGTTTGTACAAAGGAACCATTACTCTCCCTTAAAGGATTTGAGGGAACAGTCATCGTCTTTTTTAGAACAGGGGGTCCGTCCCCGAAGGTACAGATAACATCTAGGATTCGAGGGAAAAGGGGAGGACGGACTAAAACTTTGGAAAAGAATAAAATCCGGAATAGAGCTAAAAGGAAAGGTATTAAAAGAATTAATAAACATAAAATAGGGAATTCCGTTGATCTTACGGAATCCAGTTCATTAACGGTCAAAATTTTTAACCTAAGTGATCATGTTCTCAGCAAAGAACAGACTACCCTGCTAGGAAAAGGTCTAAAATATGCCCCCACTAATCATGTCAAACCCTTTGACTTATTCCTGGATGTACAAAAATTCATACGTACATTGACGATAAAAAAATTATTTCTTGGTCAGGGCACTAACAATGTGGTGGAAGTTGAACCATCGAGTAGTACACCCTTTCATCCTAAATCCATCTTCTTTCCTCAGCATGTGAAGGGTCGATTCCTCGAGACTTTCTCAGCCTTAATTTTGGAAGACTTTAATAAAATGGAAAAAAATGACAGGAAGAAAAAATTTGCCCCCAATCTGAGCCTAAAAGAGAGAAAGGCATTGAAAGATTTAAGAACAAACGATAACCTTATCATCAAACCAGCAGATAAGGGGGGGGGGGAATTGTGATCATGAACACTGCTGATTATGAAAAAGAAATGTACAGACAATTAGGTGATCAAAATACCTATTGGAAAATGAGAGGAGACCCGATGAGACAAGTCGAGACAAAACTTAAAGCCATGGTTGAAAAATACCATAATAAGGGGGTTATTTCGGATAAGGAAATGGCCTTCATTATAAATGACGATCCTAAGGTCTCTGTTATTTATTTGCTACCAAAAGTCCATAAGAGTCTGGTTGACCCTCTGGGGAGACCTATTATCTCCGGTGTCGACTCCGCCTCTGCAAATTTATCGGAGTTTATAGACTACTTCTTACAGCCATTAGTCAAAGGTAACAGGTCACATCTGGTAGACACTAGGGATTTTTTGGTAAATTTGGAATCCATTGTCTGGACAGAGGGACTCACGTTGCTTACCGCCGACGTGAGTTCCCTGTACACTATCATAGATCATGAGCAGGGAATGGATGCGTCCAAATATTTTTTAAGCCAATAAGAAATATCAAAGGACCTCCAGAGTTTCCTTCTTGAGGGGATTCGATTTATCCTCACTAACAATGTGTTCATGTTTAAGGATGAGTTTTTTATTCAAAAAGTAGGGACCGCTATGGGCACTAGGTTCGCTCCAAGTTACGCAAACCTGTTTATGGGTCTGTGGGAACTTGAGAATGTATGGAGTAATAATCCATTTGGAGCGAACCTAGTGTCCTATATGCGATATATCGATGATATTTTCTTTGTGTGGAAAGGAGGGAGGGATTTGTTAGATCAATTTTGCACCCTTCTAAATTCTAACAGTAGAAACATCAAATTAACGTTTGAGACAAGTGAGAGCAGGATTAATTTCCTTGACATCACTGTATACATTAAGGAGGGTAGAATCCACACGATGAATTATACCAAACCCACGGATTCGTGTGCGTACATCCCCACTGATAGTTGCCATCATGAGAGCTGGATTAATTCTATTCCGGACAGTCAGATAAAGCGTCTTAAACGCAATTGCACAGAACAGAAAGTCTTTATAGAACAGGCACAGGTAATGGGGAATAACTTTAAAAAGTGTGGATATGAAAAAAATCACGTAGAGGGGGTCATTACCACGGTAAAGGACTCCGATAGAAGGGAATTACTTACATCTAAAAGGAAAGAAAAGAATGGAGACAGTAGGTTCCAATGGGCCTTCGTGACGGAGTACACACATAATCACAAAAAAAATAGAGGGAGTTATAAGGAAACATTGGAGCGTATTGAAAAGGGATCCTGTAATTGGGTCTTTACTTCCTGAGAGACCCATACACATTTATAGGAGGGCACCGAATCTTAGAACAAAATTGGTGTCAAGTACTTTCCATTTAAAACCCAAAGAAGGAGGAATAAAGACATATGGTTTCCATAGGTGTAGAAGCTGTCAGGCGTGCAAGAATATCACTTATAAGGGAGTAAGCAAGTTTGAGAAAATTGATATAAATGGAAAAGAGGTGTCCATTAAGGACTTCATTACATGTAATTCCAAGAGCATAATTTATGCTATTCAGTGCTCCTGTCAGAAATTTTATATTGGCAGGATTGAGGCCTTTAAGAATTTGTTTAGGCGAACACTTGAGAAATATTAAAAAAGGCCTCGAAACACATGCTCTATCATTACATTTTAAGGAGGTACATGGGAGCTCACTAAAACATTTGGAAAGTTTTGTTGGCCTCCGACAGATTAAAAGTAACATAAGAGGAGGAAAAGTGGCTGCAATGTTAGCAAAAACTGAAATGAATTATATATATCAATATCAAACTCTCCACCCCCACGGTCTTAATAAAGACTTTGAACTTAAGTGGTTCCTTTAGAAATATATGAGAACTATTGGATAATATAGTCAATAACATTGCTGCATATGCATTAAGATGTTTGGTGTCCTGATGTATATTTTTCAGTTCTTTTAGGTATGGAATTTTGGGAAAAACTATCGGGACTCTTCAGCAATAAATATCGTGGAGATTAATCCCTAAAGGACTTCAGAAAATGACGAGGAGTGTTTGAATTTTCCTGCCATTTATGTTGTGTCCATTGTATTATTTGTAGATTACATTATTGTTTGATAATGGATATATAATTTTGATATATTTTATATGATTGTATGGTTTGAGTTCTGGTCCCTGCCTCCCTGGGTTGATGTCAGATGGAATTTTGTGACAACATCTTGGGAGAATCAGTACTACATTATGTATGAATTTTTGTGTATAGACATACCTGAGGGATTGGATTTAATGTTTTATGAGCAATATATACTTGTTTGATTCAAATTATAATTATTGTCCACTGAGGAATGATGTCAGAATGACACTTCCTGGGGTTGGAACGCGTTTTTTCTAGACCCCCATGGAATGCATGGAATTGGTTCCTGCTCCATCGCAATGTAATCTATGTGCGCATGTATGGTTCCTTTTATCACGGACCTATACTTCCGGCGGGGCCGGAAGTGACGACGGCAAGGCGGAAGGAGCATGTGACACGCATCCTCACAGCGGTGGAACGCATAAGCCGTTCCACTCTGTTTAAAAGTATATTTGTAAATCCAGCCTCTGAGATATGTCTCTTTTTATTAATACAGGCCTTCAGTATATGAGTATGGAGATCTCTATATTAAAATCTATGTATAAATGGGAGATTGATACCGGAAGAATGGACGTATATTCACTTAGGGTCCTATGTGCCGTTATCATTAAGTTGTTTTGTTTATGACATCAATTTGAGAATTTAAGAATAAGAATTTACTGTGTATACTATACCTTTGGATCATGTTTTTGTTATGTATGGATTTAAAAATGTTAAGGGGTTTAACCCTAATTCATGAGGTCACTTCCTGGTGGGATGGGATTGGCCATTCACCAGTTAAATACCAGCTGGGTTCACAGCACCAGTATGTCCTGTAAAAGGCTCCAATAAGAGCCGAAACGCGTCGACAGATACTGGTATTGTGACTTGGAACATCTTTTAAGACTTCGGGAACCAAAAGGTATTGTTTCCACTATTCACGTTTTTGGGGGTCCGGACTTCCCCTCTTGCGGTGTTTGGTGGTTAATCTTTCCCTTTTGTGGAACCCGAATTTTTAAAAAAAAACATTTTCTTTCATGTTTGTACTCAATACATGTGTTTTTACTCCAACTATGGGGTGTATGTAACTCAATTTTAAGGAGAATATAAAAAGACTTGTTTTTAATCCTTGTGGACTGGTCTTCTTGGGAAAGGAATTTTATTATCGTTTTTTTCATTGGATACTGCATTCTTTGGGAATTATTCCTTAAAGACATCGCGGATGAAAGAAACCCAGATAGGAGGGTGATTTCCATCTGTTTGTGTGAGTAGGGTACGCACCGTTTATAAACAAGATAAAAGAAACCTTTATTGGGTGGGACCTTTCCTTTTTTAGAAGTGAGTTGGGTACGCATCCCCCCTATGTATTTCGGTGGAGGTTACACTGGGTCTTGTTGTAAAGAAACCATTATACATGTTTAGTGGAATTCTACGCTGTGAGTTGGGGTATGCCCTATAAATCATTGCTATCTTTCCTTGGGATTTATGGGCTATCTGGTAAATAGCCATAAGACATTCCTACACATTGTATATCATTCTTTCTCCATATAACTTACGGGAACTGAGAAACTCCAGGAGGAATAAAAAAGATTGAGAAGATTAGGAGATGTCTATGAAGCTACTATTTGACTAAATCAAAGAAACCTTTTGAGGCTTGTCATCCTCCCTCTCTCAAGTGAGTTGGGTACGCATCTCCTCTACACAATTTCTGGTGGAGTTTTCCCACGTGGTTTGATATTGCTACTTATATATCTTGGGCCACAACCCTGTGAGATAGGAGTTTCCGGTAGAGGTTACATAAGGTCTTGGGATAAAGAAACTGCTACGTGCACAGATTAAATACTCTATTGTGAGTTGGGGTACGAGTCGCAGATTTTTTTTAACTCTCCTCCGGGGGTCCAGTGGGCTATATTTTATGAAATAGATTTAAAGACATTTCTGCACATTTGTTCTTCTTTTCTCTTTCCATACATTGGACTGGAGTCGACTAAAACTCTCAATTATAACAAGATATTGAAGACGAAGATTAAAGAACTACTACTGCGGATACATAAGGAACGTATAACCTATTTTCTAATTAGTGAGCGCTCATACGAGTATTTAATTCCGTTAAATTGTTGCCAGTTCTGCACATCGTTCTCTTTACATGTGGGAGGAGCCCGGTGACTTTTGGTAGAACGGGGAAAGTCTCTGGTGAAAATTGACTAAGCTCCCGATTTCATTCTAGTTTGTTGTGTTTTTCAAAGTGTCATCTCGGGAATTTACTAAACAGGAATCTCGGCAGTGTTGGGGCTATTCGTATTAAGATACACTGCTGACCACACAAATACAAATCAATAGACCATCGCTCAAACACGGCTGTTATTTTCTACAACTCGGGAATTTACTAAGAATTTGTATTCTCAATCACTGCCGACAATAGCCAAACACGGCCGGGAAAGCATAGAATTTGGTTAAAAATGAAGCTTTTACTGTGGAACTACAAGTCCCAGCAAGCCTCCCCGTATTCTGGTACTTGGAGAACCACAAGTACCAGCATGCAGGGAAACAGGCCTGCTGGAACCTGTAGTTTCACTACAAAAGAAATACCCCCCCCCCCCCAAAAAACACAACTCACACACTGTGAAAGTAAAAGCCACTGGCCCTCATTCCGAGTTGTTCGCTCGCTAGCTGCTTTTAGCAGCCTTGCACACGCTAGGCCGCCGCCCTCTGGGAGTGCATCTTAGCTTAGCAGAATTGCGAACGAAAGATTAGCAGAATTGCGAATAGAAATTTCTTAGCAGTTTCCGAGTAGCTCGAGACCTACTCCTACACTGCGATCAGTTCAGTAAGTTTCGTTCCTGGTTTGACGTCACAAACACACCCAGCGTTCGCCCAGCCACTCCCCCGTTTCTCCAGCCACTCCCGCGTTTTTCCCTGAAACGCCTGCGTTTTTCTGCACACTCCCATAAAACAGCCAGTTTCCGTCCAGAAACACCCACTTCCTGTCAATCACACTCCGATCACCAGAACGATGAAAAATCTTTGTTAGGCCGTGAGTAAAATACCAAACTTTTGTGTTAATTTACTTGGCGCAGGTGCACTGCGAATATTGCGCATGCGCAGATTGCGACAAATCGCTCCGTTCTAAAAAAACTAACGAGCGAACAACTCGGAATGAGGGCCACTGTCTTTTAAGTCCTACAAAGTAAAAATTAACTGACCATTTTAAAACGACTGCAGCATACTGTAGTGTTCTGAAAATGCCACCTGCTGTCTGAAAAGCAGTACTGCACTGTATTTCAGCCCCTTCACACACGGCTGGACACGGCAGAGATAATCTCGTGCCATGAATGGCAGAATTTTCTGTAAGGTGTATGTGGGCACATCTGTAATAGGGCTCCAAAATCCTCTTGTTCCAAGACTTTTCTTATAATGTTGCCATGAAACGCCGAGACTTTTAGTCAGTTTGCAAAGAACAATTTGAAGGTGGCCTTCGTTTTCCCTCATATCCAGCAAAACTGCGAGTTTTCCACAACGTCAAGGCCCACTTTTTTTTATACCCCCAAAGCAGCTTCTAATTTCCTGAAATCTACTCAACCTTCGTCTTCACACAATTCCTCCTCTGGCGAATGTTATTCTTCAATGCCTTTTGGGTGTGAACTTGTTACATGTCTTCTCTCTTCACACAGGTCGTATGAACGTAATAATATTACTATATAGTCTTAGTCTTGTATTTCTCGTCTTGAACAGATCGATGTTACATGCCTTTTTCATTTTATATTGTGATGCTCAGGAATATTGTCATTCTCCAAATGTCACCTTTCGTCCTCTCTCTAGGAACTTCCTTCCTTTAGTTGGCTCTGTTGGTCACATTCATTTTAAAGTAAAAAATTGATTCTATACACTTTATATCATTATGCATGTGCACAGTCGTAGGATATGTATTAGATGGAACGTTCCTTCATTTAAGTCTTTTTGAGTATTTTATGCACTTCTCTTGCTCGCTGGGACAAGAGTGTGCACATATATATATATATTTACTGCCGTTTATTTACCAAAACAAGGCATAGGTTAATGACTTATGACACGCCCTTTGACTTAGATACAACACGTATAACAGACTCATTAAAATTGTATCTTGGAACATAGAAAGTCTAAACACCCCCGTTAAGAGAGAAAAAATACTGCAACAATTGAAAAAATACCACCCCGATGTGGTTCTCCTCCAGGAACCCATTGGAAAATCTCTGATAGAAATATCCTGACAGGGAATTGGGTCGGGGACTTCAGGACCGCTTCTTACCATAATAAAGACCAGAGGGGCACTCATTCTTTTTAGACAATCTCTTAATTACGCAATATTAGATTCTCTTTTAGATCCACTAGGCCGCTCTCTTGCTCGCTGGGACAAGAGTGTACACATATATATATATTTACTGCCGTTTATTTACCAAAACAAGGCATAGGTTAATGACACATGACACGCCCTTTGACTTAGATACAACACGTATAACAGACTCATTAAAATTGTATCTTGGAACGTAGAAAGTCTAAACACCCCCGTTAAGAGAAAAAAAATACTGCAACAATTGAAAAAATACCACCCGTTGTGGTTCTCCTCCAGGAACCCATTGGAAAATCTCTGATAGAAATATCCTGACAGGGAATTGGGTCGGGGACTTCAGGACCGCTTCTTACCATAATAAAGACCAGAGGGGCACTCATTCTTTTTAGACAATCTCTTAATTACGCAATATTAGATTCTCTTTTAGATCCACTAGGCCGTTACATTTTCTCAAAGTAACAATTAATGAGGAGACTTTTACAATGGTCGATATATATGTCCCGAATTGTCCAAACACTTCCTTTTTTCTGAATTATATGCAAAATTACAAGGTTGGATTGAAGGTCACTTAATACTAGGAGGTGATTTTAATTCAGTATTATCCCCTTCTATTGATAGGTTGCGAGGTTCTGGTAGGTCTGGTGGTAGTGCGCCGTCATGTTTTTCTTTTGATTGACTCATTACAGCTTATTGATACTTGGAGATACCAGTTCCCCACCGACAGAAAGGATTCATTCTATTCTCACCCACATGATACATTTGCTAGAATAGATTGTTAGTCAGCGGCACCTCAGATCCTACACAGAATATGGGATCCGGTATCTATAATATTGCAGTATCAGACCATGCTCCCATATGGTTCACACTTCAGTTACAATTCCCAGTCGTACTTCATATAACTGGTGATTTCCCTCTTATCTCAATGGCTCAGATGATTTTACTAACTATAGCAATGATAACTCTCAGCATATTCAGGATATTACCCTCTTTTGGGCAGCCTCCAGACCTGTTACGAGAGGTCATATTATTGCACATGTAACGCATAAACAATTGTTATCTAGGTTTACAGAGCTGAGTTTGGCCCTTTTTAACACATACTCCGCCTATTTAATAACCCCTTCAGAAGAGACGAGAACCAGATATAAAGATGCAAAAAATTGTATGATGCCCTGTGCTCTGAACAGGCCTTATTAGATACCACTGTCAAAGTCAAATTGCATATTTCGATATTTAGAATACGCTATGGCATTTAATGATGGATTCATCTACGATGCATGTCAATACAGTAAAGCCAAGTTACTGTGCGCATTACAGTAGAAGATGCATTTGTTAATAATTATCATACTGTCACAAAATAGCAAATCTCTCTTACACACACTCAAATGTGGCATCTCCAGGAATACAAATACTCATAGGATATTTTTGTTGGGAAAGTAAATACCTTATGTGTGCCTGATTGTAACCACAAACAATTGAGAGTTGTGTATTGAGTCAATAGATACTGGACTGTCATTGTCACACTAGAGGTCAGAACAAACAAGAACACAATATAACATACACAAACACAATCCAGAACCTTGTTTGACTAAAATCTTTAATGAGCTAAACAAGACCACAAAAAGGTGACAATCAACATAGTACAAACTAGACATTGATGTATGATATATCAAATGTATAATATTTATATTTTCCTACACATAGTTTTAAACACATCTAACCCATTGTTTATCTATACATTTCATAACGTCATTGTAATAGCAAGAAACTATATATACATATATAGAAACGGATTCTCGTGGGAGCCAATATGCCTGTTGTATGACAATAATTAAAAGTTTTTATTGTACAGAAACAAACGATATTTATCCTAAGCGTTCGTTATTGACACAACCTTCTAAAAATTCATATAAAACAATATTACAATCTTATACATAAATTACAGTTGGATGTGAGGATTTTACAGCCAGGTGATCACAGTCAGAACTCAAAATGGATGTATCTCCAACCAGATGCTTGTGATAAGGACTTTGTTAACCAGACGTTGCAAAACCCAACGCGTTTCGTCCGTTAGGACTTCATCAGGGGTTTGGAATCAGTTCTTATAGTAGGAGTGATTACCATTGATTAGAAAGGTTTAGAATATCCAATGATTACATCCAATCACATATTCAATTCGATAAATATAATATCTAGATAGACTTCAAAAAAATATATATAAATTTGGTTGAAATTAGATGATGTTACGTTCCCTATTTTCAATCAAGAATGGTGGAACCTTATAGTCTACCTCTGTTTATACATGTCACCAAACAGAGAACTTAGGAAAATTTCAAATCCTGAACGAAACTATTCCCTATTTTCAATCAAGAATGGTGGAACCTTATAGTCTACCTCTGTTTATACATGTCACCAAACAGAGGACTTAGGAAAAATGTCAAATCCTGAATGATACTATTCCTTTTTACAGGAACAAGTGCAACCTCACTGAATACCAACTACATATATATATATATATATATACAGTACACAGTGGGGCAAAAAAGTATTTGGACAGCCACTAATTGTTCAAGTTGATCCACTTAAAAAGATGAGAGAGGTCTGTAACTTCCATCATAGGTACACTTCAACTGTGAGAGACAGGAAATCACATTGTTTGATTTTTAAACAATTCATTTGTATATTCTTGTGGAAAATAAATATTTGGACACCTACCAAGCTGCAAGATTTCTGACTCTCACAGACCTGTTACTTCTTCTTTAAGAAGCTCTTCTATCCTCCACTCGTTACCTGTATTAATGGCACCTGTTTGAACTGGTTATCTGTATAAAATACACCTGTCCACACCCTCAAACAGTCAGACTTCTACCTCTCCACCATGGCCAAGATCAGAGAGCTGTCTAAAGGCATCGAGGACAAAATGGTAGAGCAGCACAAGGCTGGGATGAGATACTCGACAATAGGCAAGCAGCTTGGTAAGAAGAGATCAGCTGTTGGCGCAATTATAAAAAAATGGAAGAAATACAAGATCACTGACAATCTCCGTCGACCTGGGGCTCCATGCAAGATCTCACCTCGTGGGGTATCAATGATCTTGAGAACGGTGAGGAATCAGCCCAGAACTACATGGGGGACCTGTTCAATGGCCTCAAGAGAGCTGGGACCACTGTCACAAAGGTTACCATTAGTAACACACTATCTCATCATGGATTGAAATCATGCAGCGCCCGAAAGGTCCCCCTGTTTAAGCCAGCACATGTCCAGGCCCGTCTAAAGTTTGCCAGTTACCATCTGGATGATCCAGAGGAGGACTGGGAGAAGGTAATGTGGTCAGATGAGAGCAAAATCAAACTTTTTTGGTATAAACTCTACTCGCTGTGTTTGGAGGGAGAAGAATGATGAATGGTATCCCAAGAACACTGTGAAGCATGAGGGTGGAATCATCATGCTTTGGGGCTGCTTTTCTGCAAAGGGGACAGGATGACTGATCCGTATTAAGGAGAGGATGAGTGGGGCCATGTATCGTGAGATTTTGGGCAAAAAAACTCCTTCCCTCAGTAAGAACATTGAAGATGGAACGTGGCTGGGTCTTCCAGCATGACAGTGACCCCAAACACACCGTCCGGGCAACTAAGGAGTGGATCCGTAAGAAGCATTTCAAGGTCCTGGAGTGGCCTAGCCAGTCTGCAGACCTCAACCCAATAGAAAATCTGTGGAGGGAGTTTAAAGTCTGTGTTGCCCAGTGACAGCCCCAAAACATGACAGATCTAGAGAAGATCTGCATGGAAGAATGGGCCAAAATACCTGCTACAGTGTGTGCAAACCTGGTCAAGAACTACAGGAGACGTTTGACCTCTGTAATTGCCAAACGAGGTTATACTACAAAGTATTGAGTTCAACTTTCTGATTGTCCAAATATTTATTTACTACAAGATTATACAAGTAAATTGTTTAAAAATCATACAATGTGATTTCCAGATTCTGTCTCTCACATGTGAAGTCTATGATGGAAATTACAGACCTCTCTCATCTTTTTAAGTGGGTCAACTTGCACAATCGGTGGCTGTCCAAATACTTTTTTGCCCCACTGTGTGTACTGTGTATGTGTATATATATATATATATATAGAATAGGAGATTCTTTTTGCGCTCTAAAATTGGACCTATACCTTTGATTGTACTCAATCATTTTATTAAGGGGCAAGCTTCTACACAGAGATGGTCCCCTGTTGAACAAGACCAAAAATAGAAATCAAGAAATAGTATATCTCTGTGGAGCGCACTTAATGACTGAAATAAATATATTTATGTATAATACAATATAATATGGTTATATTGGTTTCTGACAAAGAGAGGATGACATCAAACAAACACCCTTTAAACTTTAAAACATCTGTTGCTTTTTATTGCTAAAATAATTAAATTTCAATACTGATAAAAAATGATGTACACTTTTACAATGTGTTATTGTTCATTACAGCCAAAAAATTGAATAACAACTTTTCCAAACAATAAAAGATTTTTTCACTCAACGCGTTTCGTCGTATGTCGACTTCTTCAGGAGTGTTTTTTATGAAAAGGTAATTAATTAGTTTGAAACAGCTGTATTTTCACAAAATTATAATCCATATTTTACTAAGAATTATTATGTATAATTAACTTCCATAGTTTTGTAGTATTTAATGAATCTTCCTATTTGCGACCATCTGATGGTTAATATTAATCTTCCAAAGGCTTGTAATTAATTTGTCCAAATTTTTATTTAATTTACCTACAATACTTTCATATGTCCAAAAAATATATATGAGGATCCGGCAATGGGATAAATAATATTAAGCTTCTTTTATTTCCCAGCAGCTCTCCTTGTGTGTCCTCATACACAGAGTGATTCCACTTTTGGATTATAATTTTGTGAAAATACAGCTGTTTCAAACTAATTAATTACCTTTTCATAAAAAACACTCCTGAAGAAGTCGACATACGACGAAACGCGTTGAGTGAAAAAATCTTTTATTGTTTGGAAAAGTTGTTATTCAATTTTTTGGCTGTAATGAACAATAACACATTGTAAAAGTGTACATCATTTTTTATCAGTATTGAAATTTAATTATTTTAGCAATAAAAAGCAACAGATGTTTTAAAGTTTAAAGGGTGTTTGTGTGATGTCATCCTCTCTTTGTCAGAAACCAATATAACCATATTATATTGTATTATTCATAAATATTTTTATTTCAGTCATTAAGTGCGCTCCACAGAGATATACTATTTCTTGATATATATATATATACACACACACACACACACACACACACACACACACACATATATATATATATATAAAATTATGCCCCAGGCTGATTACTGCATCTACAACGGATATAGGGGCTTATGTGACAGCCTGTGAGATACAGACGTGGGGCGACACTGGCACAGCTGCCCATATGTAAAGTGACACTCATTATTAGGCAGAGCGGAGGTGTGTACCAGGAACGCGACAGTCAGACCGTATCCCTATCATTAGGTAATAGGCACTTACCCCTGTCACCTCCAGGCTGGTACTCCCACACTCCATCACCTCCAGGCTGGTACTCCCACACTCCATCACCTCCAGGCTGGTACTCCCACACTCCTCTGGGTGATCCAGTTCTAGAAACTACTACTCATGCTAGAAAGTGTCCCCCCCCCCCATCCACACAATGAGAGCAGGTGATCTTACAGAACAGGTAACAGGGAAACAACAGAAACATAAAACTACAGGTATAAGATGTAATGTGACACAAGTAATAGATGTGAGAGATCACATAGAGCCGGGATCAGGATACGTTGTGTAATGAGAGGTCAGACAGAAAGCTTCCCCCATGTTGGTTGGTAACGCTGTAGCCTTGCCCTTTGTAGATGAGACTCTATCATAAGGACGTTTCACCACAACTGGGTCACAGCCAACTAGTATCACCCACACCTGGAGCTCAGCTAGACAGCCACTTAGGATTGGTATTGGGCTCCGAGTACACAGAGAAAAATAGGAATTTAATACCCACTGGCAATCGCTTTTCTCCTAGTCCGTAGTTGATACTGGGGTGGTATTAGTACCATGGGGTATAGATCGGGTCCATAGGAGCCTGGCACTTTAAGAAATCATGAGTGTGTGCTGGCTCCTTCCCTCTATGTCCCTCCTAGCAGACTCAGTCTTGGAAAACTGTGCCCGAGGAGACGGACATACTTTGGGAGAAGTATATAAACACAAATAGCGGCGAGGTAACGAACCAACAAATAACAACAACAAAGATAGCAGAGCTAACCAGAACAGAGGAAAGCAACGCTAACTATAACAAAGGATAGCAAAGCTAACCAAACATGGAACAGGAACAGCAACAGCAGAACACAACCAAGAACACTTACACCTAGGAAAGCAGGAACACGAAGCACAGAGGCGGGCGCACAGTATCCACTACGGACTACGAGAAAAGTAATTACCAGTGTGGCCGGAGAGGCTCCAGCCACGTGGAAAGTGGCCGCCGCGGCACTGAAGGGGTTAACACCTAGTGCCCGGCGCCATTACAAGGACAATGGGCGCTTGGCGCCACTTTTAAACTGTGCACTGGTGCTAAGCGCCATCTATAAATGTAGTGTGGGTGCTAGGCACCGGGAATTTAAAAATATATTTAATACTGTGTTTTCACCAATGTTATATTTAATGCAATAGGCACAGTTGTAGGATTGCACATTTACATTGCAGCAAATGCCAGCACTTAGAAGGAATGTGTAAGCTGTGTTGGTTTTAAAATGCATTTACGTTTGTGGACAAATGGCTTGGAAGCTTCTCACCTAGGAATTGAGATGCTGATGACCCTGGCACCTGGAAAGGGGTGTATGGACAAGCCATTTCTTTGAGATTGAGATGTGTGTCTGTGTAACTTTATAGACACATGCAGGTGAGAGGATTTGTTGCTGTCTTCTCTGAATATTGTGTGAACTGGGTTTGCATGGAGATGTTAGAGAAGACAGGAACATGTTAATCAGATTGTGTTTTATGAATGCAAACTAGTGGGTTTCATTCAACAATTTGATGTAACATTTCTTAGGCTGTATTATGTGTGATGCAGATTATGTTTAATTTACAGTATAAGAACGTTGTCTATGTGTGAGAGGGTGAATCCAATTGAAATGCAAGTTACACTTACATTTGTAAAAGAGACAGGAACATGATAATCAGATTGTGTTTGGGAAAGCCACTGGTTTGGTTATATATGAGAAGGAGCAGGAATGTGCTTTATCTAATTCTTAACTTTTGAAATGTAACTCGTATTTCTTTATATTTTCTGCGATAACCTGATTGGTTGGAGAAGACAGGGAGGGCTTACCCCCCTGTGGTACTGTGTGTAGAACCGAGATAAAAAGAGGATGCCTGTGAGCCTCCAGGTTGTAATTGTACCATCTTATTCTGCTGGAACATCTTGCTGTATGCTGTTGCCCCTAGCAATAGGGAGGAGCCTTTTTAAAGGTTATTATTGAGCAAATAAACATCATTGCCTCAAGAAGATTGCTTCATCTTGTGATCTACAGGGTTATGCCAAACATAGCCCAGTCCTCTGGCTGTCCAGGGAAGCACCTAGCATCTCCAAGTTCCGCCTTCCGCCAGCTACCGGTAGAGACCTAGCAAGTGGCTAGTGGGGATTCCTCAACACCACACAGGTGTGGTAAGGCAGTGCGTCGGCACATACAGAGCAGAACCGTGGTTCCAAACGCCACGGCAGGTTAGGAGTTTGGTGGTGGCAGCATAAACCCGCCCACAATGCGGTGGGTGGAGTCAGTAACAGGAGGTTACTGACGGTAAGCGGGAATCCCCTATGTGGTCAGGCTTCATGTGACTTGACCTTCCATTCTGTGCGCAGCCGACGGGACGCGAAAGCGACGAGTGCTTTCGTAGGGGACCGTCCTGTCACAACCAGTAAATATTACATTTATATTTTCTCGAACGTCCTAGTGGATACTAAAATGACATTAGTACCATGGGGTAGTCCCAAAGCTCCCAGAATGGTTGGGAGAGTTCTGAGACCCCTGTAAAACTGCCTGACCAAACTGAAGGTCATCTCTGGCCAAGGTGTCGAACTTGTAAAACATTACAAACGTATTTGAACCAGACCAAGTAGCTGCATGGCACAACTGTAAGGCCAAGACACCCCGGGAAGCCGACCAGGAAAAACAGACTGATCTTGTGGAATGGGCCTGGATAGAACTCGGCAGCAGCAGTGCTCCCGAAGTATAGGCTTGTTGAATGGTCAACCTGAGCCAACGAGCAATGGATTGCTTAGAAGCAGGACAACCAATTTTGGTGGCATCATAAAGGACAAAAAGTGAGTCAAATTTTCGATGAACAGTCCTCTTGACGTAAATCCTCAAAGCCCTCACCACATCCAAGGATTTTGGAGCAATGAAAGTGTTGGACAATACTGGAACCACAATTGCTTGATTTACGTGAAAAGCCGACACTACTTTCGGCAAAAACTGCAGGCGAGCCCTGAGCTCCGCCCTATCCCCGTGAAATATCAAGTACGGGCTTTTAAAGGATAACATGACAGTCGTCCAAGTCAGATATTTCAAGTCCACCCTATGTAAGGGTTCAAACCAGTCTGACCAGAGGAAGGCCAAGACTAAATTGAGCCCCATGGAGCTGTGGGAGGGACAAAGGGTGGTTGAATGCGCATAATACCCTTTAAGAAGGTCTGTACCTCTGGAAGTACAGCAAATTGTTTCTGTAAGAATATAGAGGGCCAAAATCTGAACTTTGAGTGAGCTTAGCCGTAGGCCCTTATCCACACCTGCTTGCAAGAAAAGCAGAAAATGGGCGAGTCAAAATTCTGCAGGAGGATATTTTCTACCCTCGCACCACGAGAAATATTTCTTCCAGATACGGTGGTAGTGTTTAGACGTGACCACCTTACGAGCCTGGACCATAGTGGAAAACAACTTTGATGGATCTACCTCTCAACTTCCAAGTCGTTAAATGTAGCCACAGTAAGTCTGGATAGACAAACTGTCCTTGTTGAAGAAGGTCCTTGTGTAGCGGCAGAGGCCAGGGATCCTCCATACACATGGTCTGGAGATCGGCGTACCAGACTCGTTGGGGGCCAATCCGGGGCAATTGGAATTGCCTGAACTCTTTCCCTTTTGAGTCTTTTTAGAACTCTGGGAATGAGAGGGATTGGAGGAAACAGGTATACAAACTGGTAGTTCCATGGTGCCATCAGAGCATCCGCTGCTTCAGCCTGCAGATCCCTCATTCTGGAACAGTACAGATGAAGCTTCTTGTTGAAATGAGAAGCCACTAGGTATATCTGCGGACAGCCCCACCTGTGAATCAGTTGTTGAAACACCTGAGGATGAAGGCCCCATTCCCCTGGATGGAGGTCGTGCCTGCTGAGGAAGTCCACTTCCCAGTTGTCCACTCCTGGAATGAAGATGGCTGAGATGGCCCTTGCGTTGGCTTCTGCCCAGAGGAGTATCCTTGACACCTCTCTCACTGCACCCCTGCTTCTTGTTCCACCCTGTCGGTTGATGTATGCCACCGCCAAGGCATTGTCCGACTGCACCTGCATGGCCTGATTCCGAAGGAGATAGGAGGCTTGTAGAAGAACATTGTAAATTGCCCTGAGTTCCAGGACATTGATGGAACGCACAGATTCCTGACTCAACCACTTCCCCTGAAACTGGAACCCTTGGGTCACAGCACCCCAACCCCAGAGGCTGGCATCCATTGTCAACAGGGTCCAAGACTGGGTGCTAAAAGTCCTACCCTCCACGAGGTGAGAGAACTGCAGCCACCATAACAGGGAGATCTGTGCTTTTGGTGAGAGAGTTATACCCTGGTGCATGTGCAGGTGAGAACCTGACCACTTGTCCAGCAGATCCAACTGGAACAGACGTGCATGAAAACTACCGTATTGTATTGCCTCGTAGGGGGTTACCAGCTTGCCCTGCAATTGAATGCAAAGATGAATGGAAACCTTGCGGGGCTGGATCACTGAGCGGATCATAGCCTGGAAAGTCAAGACCTAGTCCATCGGAAGGAATACCTTCTGAGATACTGGGGCAAATTTACTAACATTCGTAATTTTCCGAAAAAGGTCAAAGTTCAATCACGAATGACATCGAAAGTGTAAAACTGCAACTTTTTGAATTTATTACGACTAATTTACTAAGCTGTCGTATTCGGGTTTTTCTTTTCTTCCGATGTCGATGTCATTCGTGTTTTTTTTTATATTTTTACGGCAGTGATTAGCAAAACACTGCCGACTTTTTTTACAATCAATCTCGGCCGGATCTGTGTGATCCGTGCTGGGGTTCTTTTTTTTTTTTTTTTTAATTAAACACTGTAAAATAAAATAAAAAAATGCGTGGGGTCCCCCCTCCTAAGCATAACCAGCCTCGGGCTCTTTGAGCCGATCCTGGTTGCAAAAATATGGGGGGAAAAATGACAGGGGTTCCCCCATATTTAAGCAACCAGCATCGGGCTCTGCGCCTGGTCCTGGTTCCAAAAATACGGGGGACAAAAAGAGTAGGGGTCCCCCGTATTTTTAAAACCAGCACCGGGCTCCACTAGCTGGACAGATAATGCCACAGCCGGGGGTCACTTTTATATAGTGCCCTGCGGCCGTGGCATCAAAAATCCAACTAGTCACCCCTGGCCGGGGTACCCTGGGGGAGTGGGGACCCCGTCAATCAAGGGGTCCCCCCCCCAGCCACCCAAGGGCCAGGGGTGAAGCCCGAGGCTGTCCCCCCCCATCCAATGGGCTGCGAATGGGGGGGCTGATAGCCTTTGTTGTAAAAGAAAAGATATTGTTTTTAGTAGCAGTACTACAAGTCCCAGCAAGCCTCCCCGCATGCTGGTACTTGGAGAACCACAAGTACCAGCATGCGGCGGAAAAACTGGCCCGCTAGTACCTGTAGTACTATTACTAAAAAAATACCCAAAAAAAGACAAGACACACACACCGTGAAAGTATAATTTTATTACATACATACACACACACATACATACATACTTACCTTAAGTTCCCACGCAGGTCGGTCCTCTTCTCCAGTAGAATCCAAGGGGTACCTGTTGAAGAAATTATACTCACGAGATCCAGGGGTCCAGGCTCCTCGGGAAATCCAGGGGTAATCCACGTACTTGAAAAAAATAACAAAACGGTGTCCCGACCACGAACTGAAAGGGGGACCCATGTTTGCACATGGGTCACCTTTCCACGAATGCCAGAAACCCACTTTGACTTCTGTCTAAGTGGGTTTCTTCAGCCAATCAGGGAGCGCCACGTTGTAGCACTCTCCTGATCAGCTGTGTGCTCCTGTCCTCACTGACAGGCAGCACACGGCAGTGTTACAATGTAGCGCCTATGCGCTACATTGTAACCAATGGTGGGAACTTTCTGCTCAGCGGTGACGTCACTTTAGGTCAACCGCAGGGCAGAAAGTTCCCAGCATTGGTTACAATGTAGCGCATAGGCGCTACATTGTAACACTGCCGTGTGCTGCCTGTCAGTGAGGACAGGAGCACACAGCTGATCAGGAGAGTGCTACAACGTGGCGCTCCCTGATTGGCTGAAGAAACCCACTTAGACAGAAGTCAAAGTGGGTTTCTGGCATTCGTGGAAAGGTGACCCATGTGCAAACATGGGTCCCCTTTCAGTTCGTGGTCGGGACACTGTTTTGTTATTTTTTTCAAGTACGTGGATTACCCCTGGATTTCCCGAGGAGCCTGGACCCCTGGATCTCGTGAGTATAATTTCTTCAACAGGTACCCCTTGGATTCTACTGGAGAAGAGGACCGACCTGCGTGGGAACTTAAGGTAAGTATGTATGTATGTATGTGTGTATGTATGTATGTAATAAAATTATACTTTCACGGTGTGTGTGTCTTGTCTTTTTTTGGGTATTTTTTTAGTAATAGTACTACAGGTACCAGCGGGCCAGTTTTTCCGCCGCATGCTGGTACTTGTGGTTCTCCAAGTACCAGCATGCGGGGGAGGCTTGCTGGGACTTGTAGTACTGCTACTAAAAACAATATCTTTTCTTTTACAACAAAGGCTATCAGCCCCCCCATCCGCAGCCCATTGGATGGGGGGGGACAGCCTCGGGCTTCACCCCTGGCCCTTGGGTGGCTGGGGGGGGGGACCCCTTGATTGAAGGGGTCCCCACTCCCCCAGGGTACCCCGGCCAGGGGTGACTAGTTGGATTTTTGATGCCACGGCCGCAGGGCACTATATAAAAGTGACCCCCGGCTGTGGCATTATCTGTCCAGCTAGTGGAGCCCGGTGCTGGTTTTAAAAATACGGGGAACCCCTACTCTTTTTGTCCCCCGTATTTTTGGAACCAGGACCAGGCGCAGAGCCCGATGCTGGTTGCTTAAATATGGGGGAACCCCTGTCATTTTTCCCCCCATATTTTTGCAACCAGGATCGGCTCAAAGAGCCCGAGGCTGGTTATGCTTAGGAGGGGGGACCCCACGCAATTTTTTTTAAAAAAATAAGCACTTTCCCACCCCTTCCCATTGATATACATGCACGGATCTCATGGATCCGTGCATGCCTATCTAATCACGGGGGGAAAAAAAAGGTCTGTTTTTTTTTAGCACTTTTTTACGAGTCGTAATTTTTCACGGCAGTGTTTGTTTGTTTTTTGCTTTGCACTTCTTAGTAAATGACCGAGATTCATACTTAAACAGCCGCGTTTTGACCGATGGTGTATTCATTCGTAATTTTTTACTTGGACTTGCAAAAAATTACGAATGCCCTCATCTCTGCCGTGATTAGTGTTTAGTAAATTACCGAGATGACACTTTGATAAAAAAACGGCATCTCGGTCAAAATCGGGAGCTTAGTAAATTTACCCCACTGTGTGCAGGATCATTCCCAGTAACTAAAGTCTCTGAGACGGTTCCAGGTGAAACATTTAGAAATTTAGGATCCATCCATGGTCCGTAAGCAAGCGAGTTGTCAAGTCGATGCTGTGTAGCAGTTGTTCCCTTGACACCGCCTTTATCAGGAGATCATCCAAGTATGGGACAATGTTGACTCCCATCTTGCACAATTGCAGCATCTTCTCCGCCATGACCTTTGTGAATACGCTTGGAGCTGTTGAGACATCAAAGGGTAAGGTCTGGAACTGGAAATGTTGATCCAGAATAGCAAACTGAAGGTAAGCCTGATGGGCCGGCCATATTGGGATATGAAGGTAGGCATCTTTGATAACCAGAGAAACGAGGAACTGCCTCTCCTCCAGACTGGCAATCACTGTCCTTAGTGACTCTATCTTGAATTTGAACACACGAAGATACGGGTTCAGGGATTTGAGATTCAAGATCGGCAGGGCCGAGCCATCCGGCTTTGGAACCACAAAGAGACTTGAGTAAAAGCCCTGTGTTTGCAGCGGAGGAGGTACTGAAACAATAACTCCTGTGAAAAGCAGTATTTGAATCACATCTTGCAAGGTAACTCTTGCTACAGGTGAAGCTGTTAAGGCCGACTTGAAGAATCTGAGGAGGTAGTTCCTGAAATTCCAGCCGGTATCCTTGTGATATGAGTTCCCTCACCCAAGCATCCCGGCACGACTCTGCCCATATATGGGCGAAGTGCTGAAGGCGATCACCTACCTGTAAGTCGCATTGATGCTGGGGTCAACCGTCACGCGGAGGGCTTCGTGGATGAGGATCCGGAGGCCCGGTCCAGAGTTCCAGCAGCTGCTGGTTTACAGGACTTACCGTGAGTTCCTCTTGCAGTATTAGATGCACCTCTGGCTTCGCCTCTAAATCTTGCCACACGAAAGGACTGCAGAGAGGGCCCAGCATAGGGGTGTCTAGCAGGAGGTGCATCACTCAACTCTCAAACCTCACATAGGCACCCTAGTTCCAGTACACATTCACTCTTCTCCTCTCACAAATACTTTTTCCAACTAACAACCCCAACCCCACCCCCCCAACAAACCCCCCCTCTCATTCCAAACTCCCCCTCCCCTTCCTGTTACCTATTCATCACTCTTTTTCGCACCCCTATCTTTGCCACACATCACCCAATCCCACTAGTCAATATCATTACCACCAGTCCACCTTTTCAATCATGCAATTAATTTACATTTTATTTTCATATTTATATTTATTTTTTATATTTTTATTTTTTATATTTTTTTTTTTTTTTATCTTTCATTTTTCATATTTATTTTCATTATATTCTATTTTTTATTTTTCATATTTTATATTTTTATTTATTAATTATTAATTATAATTTTTATTAATCACTTTTTCTTTTCATTTCATTTTATTTTAATTTATTTTTATTTTCATTTATTTCATTTTAATATTAATTTTATCTTAATACCTATTTCTGTCAATACATTTTCACACAATTACATATATGGATATATATCGTTTCCATATATTCGTTCACACACAAATTCTTCATGCATAAGTATATGCAAACTTTCTTTTCTTTTCTCACATTATTCAATAGCCATTTAACACTTTACATTCTCACAATTCTAATGTTCAATCAATTTTTGCAAAATATTTTGACATCCTAGCTCAGATCCTTGCTTATGTGCCAAATACTTTGACATCATAGCTCAGATCCCTGCCTATGTGTTAAATTGCACATTTTAAAACTATCAATATGTCTCCAGGACAACAAAATCATCTAAGTTGTCTGCTTGGACTAATCAGTCCACCACACTTCAGCTCCAGTATGCTATTTAATATATTGATTACTCCTTCCAGAGTACTAATTCTCCTTCACCCCAATCAAACCTATTTACGATCCCAATAAACTCAGCTGCATCACATCCAATTACTATCAACTCCTCCGTGCATCCTATTTATATGGAGAGCAGGCGGACAGAGAGCACGGGGCTTCCGTGAACAAGCCGCTCACAGGTGAAACGTACGTCGGATTCTGACGTCCATTCAGTGACGTCATTGCGGCTTCGCCCTCTCCGGAACGGGCGGCCGCACGGTCACAGAATACGGGGCACGGACACAATCTTCAATCTAACTACAGCCACCGTTCTCCAACGATATCTACATCACTGGAAGTGGTAACATTTAACATTTAACTTTGTGTCCGTTTTTCAAACAGCGCTTCAGACCCTTAAATTGGGTCTTGTAACGTTATTATCTGCTCCGTACTTTTTATTCAGGATTGAATCCAGCAATTAGTTGATAAAGGACATGTACTATAAGCTTCTAAAATCTTCATATATGGACTAAAAGACTGTTATCTCTGTTGTGCCAATTTAAACAATTTTCTGTAGGTTCATCTGATCACTGGCTATTTACAGCAGACAAATTTAACAAGTAGTGACTACTACAAATACTGTGCCGGCATCTTAAACAGCACATCAGATCCCTCCACTGGGACCAACAATCCAAGTGCCTGCTTTGTGATTATCTTTAGGATTTAACCTATTTGCAGATAATCAGCAACTGCTTTGTCAGCCATTACAATCTTGTTTAACACAGAATACATGGTTTTTCTCAGCTGTCACATTTAACATATCTGATCAATAATATTTGCTATTTATAGCAAGAAAAACCTTTAGATAGTTACTTTCAGTACAACAGCAAACCCCCCCTGTTTTTCTTGCTGCAGGATCATTTAATTAACACCCTGCTGATCACAAGCAGCACCCCTTACCCTTCAGTGGGACTAATAATTTTGGATTTTGTTTCCAAATCATAAATTCCCAGGACCAATCCCAGGGAATTTTGGTTAATTTCTATTTACACATACTTTAAAACCTGACAATTGTCAACTCAATCCCAGGGAATTTTGGTTAATTACCATTTACACATACTCTAAAACCTGGCAATTGTTTACTTATCTCTTGAAATAAACGGCCCACGGCCATACTATCCTGAATACGCCCGATCACGTCCGATCTTGGAAGCTAAGCAGGTATGGCCTGGTTAGTACATGGATGGGAGACCGCCAGGGAATACTAGGTGCTGTGGGCCTCTTTTTCCAGGAGATCACATTTAAGAACATCTCCCCCACAATTTCACAGCCTCTCAGCTGAATACCCAGGCCATTTTTCTAATCAGCACAAAAAATCACCAGTGATTCTTGATACAAACGGCCCACAGCCATACTATCCTGAATGCGCCCGAACACGTCCGATCTTGGAAGCTAAGCAGGTATGGCCTGGTCAGTACGTGGATGGGAGACCTCCAGGGAATACTAGGTGCTGTGGGCCGTTTTTCCTTCAGGCAATCCAATATCATTTTTCTAAGCTTATCTTACAATCCGATCCTCTCTGTGACCTGTATATATTGTTTATTTTCAACAATTATACAACAACCACATAACATTTTCACCTGCTATATCTAGAACCTTATTTGGTACAATGGCAATCTAGATTTTATGATTACTTTTTTTGTTCACCTCCAGTGAAATTTTTATAGAACATCATTAAAAGTTAAGTTTTATCCAATACCATAGAGGAAGGACAACAAAAGAGTCCTTTCCTCTACCATACACATTTCTTTCATCTTTTTCATATTTAATCCAAAGAGTGCTTCCACACAAGGGTATTTTGTCTTTCTCTTGTTTTTTCAGGTGTAGCAGACTTACCTGCTGTGGCCTGAGATATCCACTTGTTTAGTTCTTCTCCAAACAAGGCATCCCCTGCAAAAGAAAGATTTTCAACACCCCTTTTGGAATTAGCATCAGCTGACCATTGATGCAGCCACAGGGCTCTATGAGCCGAGACCGTCATAGCCGTGGAACGGTCATGTATGATACACAATTCTTTAACCGCCTCACTCATAAAGTTCGCTGCATCCTGGATATGCTGTAACAGAGTAATGATCTCATCCTGAGGTAAAGCCTCAAACCTCTGTATTATATTATTATCGGTCCATTTAACATTGGGGGTAATTCCGAGTTGATCACACGCTGCAGTTTTTAGCAGCGCAGTGATCAGGTAACTACTGTGCATGCGTATGCACCGCAAGACGCAGTCGCGTTGTACGCGTACAAAGCGGATCATTGCTGAGCGATGGATTTAACGAACAATCCATTCGCACAGCCGATCGTAAGGAGATTGACAGGAAGAAGGCGTTTGTGGGTGGCAACTGACCATTTTCTGGGAATGCTTGGAAAAACGCAGGCGTGTCCAAGCGTTTGCAGGGCGGGTGTCTGACGTCAATTCCGGGACCAAAAAGACTGGAGTGATCGCAAGGGCAGAGTAAGTCCAGACCTACTCATAAACTGCACAAAATGTTTTTGCAGAGCTCAGCTGTAAAGGCATTCGCACACTTGCAAAGCGAAAATACACTCCCCTGTGGGCGGCGACTATGCAGATGCACGGCTGCAAAATGTAGCTAGCGAGCGATCAACTTGGAATGACCCCCAATGGATATCCTGCTGCAACAATAGTGTGGTGTTGAGTTACACCCACTGCAGTATACATTGATTTGAGTGTATTCTCAATTCTGCAATCAGCTGGGTCTTTGAGGGAGATAGCCCCAGGTACAGGCAGAACTATTTTATGTGAAAGCCCGGATACTGAAGTATCCACGTATGGTGGGGTTTCCCAAACTTTCCTATCCTCAGCCGGGAAGGGAAAGGAATTTAGTTACCTCTTGTGAGTAATAAATTATTTATAAGGATTTACCCACGCCTCCTTTGAAAGAGTATTTAACTTCTTTGATATAGGTAAGGTGACTGAGGATTTTGATTTAACATTAAAATATAATACCTCTTCTGGTTCTGTATCCTTATCTTGTAAGTTGAGGACATCCTTAATAGCATAAATTAAGGCCTCAACCTCCGGGGACAGTGTGTTGCCATCTTCCCCCTCCAGCTCTACATCCTCTGGTAGTTCAGTGTCAGTGTCAGACTGGAGCACCTGTGGGAGTGTACGTTTATGAAAGACCACCAGAGGGGGCTGAGTTGGCTGTCTGTGATCAGACGTCTTAATAATGTACTCTTCTACAGACTGTCTCAGGGTTTGTCTCTCCTGCTTTGCAGCAGGTGACTTTATATATGTAATCATTGTTTTGAATGAGTCCAACCATGCAGGTTCCTGCAAAGCACTACCCTGTGAAGGTAGAGAACACTGGGTACAGAGCAGGGACCCCTGGGAAGAGGGTGTAAACTTGGTGTTGCAAGAAGGACACAAAGATGTTTTCTCAGACAAGCTTACAGCAAAAAACACAGATATTTATATCACAGTGCAGTGACACACAATAGGGAACAGCACAGTAACCCAGACAACCCTGATTGGAGGAACACAGAGAGGAATGGGACCAGCACACAATACCTCAGCTCAGGGCAGGGCTCCGCTGGGTATATTTTACACATGTTATGTGTCCAGCGGTGTAACCGCTATATATGCGCTCCCCCAACTTTCTATCAGACCCCCTGGTACCAGAAAAAAACGTGGTGCAGTGGCCTCTGTGGAGGAGCAGATTGAGCGTGCAGTCTGTAACCAGCAGCAGGAAATGGCGCCTTTCCAGCCTCTGGACCCGCTCTCTGGAAAGCCCCGCCCCTTACATGACACACGGTCCCTAGCAGATTATACTGACATAAATAGTAAAACCATCTTGTAATACATGTGTATATAAAGAGAGTAACCCTATGTTCAGTGTGGCAGTGTGGGGTCCACAGTAGGCACCGCAGCTCGAGGCCTGTGACTGCCGCACCCTTTTGCCACCATTTGCACCAGGGACCTGCTAACCGGGACCCCTGCGTATTACTCAATGCATCTACTTCGGCATGTTAGGGGTGGCGGCATGCTACTGGCATAAGCTCACACGCGAGTGTCCTGTCAGCGGGGATACAAACCATTAACTATTAAGTTGGTTCGGTTCCCCCCTAAGTCCCACGACGCAGGCAGACTGGTGCCAATCAGCGCTGTCTGAAAATAATAAACTAACATAAATTTTAAGAAAACTCTCTGGAGCTCCAGAGAATGCACCCGGTTTCTTGGGCACATTTTTCTAAACGGAGTCTGCTAGAAGGGGCATAGAGGGGAGGAGCCAGCACACACTAATGGACCCGATCTATACCCCATGGTACTAATACCACCCCAGTATCCACTAGGACGTTAGAGAAAGACAGGTTATCTGCATAGCAGTGGTAGACCAGGTTATGACATCTGATTGTTTCACCCAGTAGAAGCATGCATATTGCAAAAAGCAAAGGAGATAGGACAGGAACTTGAGAAACAATGCATAGCAATGGTGATGATGAGATTAAAAAGGTTCCTCACCTGTTTGATGTCTATTGTGTGAAACAAAGCTGATTTACTTCTCACACACAGAACATGTAAATGGTTTCTCACATGTGTGATTTCTTTGATGTCTAACAAGAGCTGATTTCCCTGTGAAACATTTTCCACACTCGGAACATGGAAATGGTTTCTCACCTGTATGACTTCGATGGTGTATAACAAGTTGTGATTTTCGGGTAAAACATTTCCCACACTCAGAGCATGGAAATGGTTTCTCACCTGTGTGAGTTCTCTGATGTGTAAAAAGATTTGATTTCTGTATAAAACATTTCCCACACTCAGAGCATGGAAATGTCTTCTCACCTGTGTGACTTCTTTGATGTGCAACAAGATCTGTTTTCTGGGCAAAACATTTCCGACACTCAGAACATGGAAATGGACTCTCAACTGTGTGAGTTCTTTGATGTTCAACAGGATATGATTGCTGTAGAAAACATTTCCCACACTCAGACCATGGAAATGGTTTCTCACCTGTGTGAGTTCTTTGATGTCTAACAAGAGCTGATTTCCCTGTGAAACATTTACCACACTCAGAACATGGAAATGGTTTCTCACCTGTGTGACTTCGATGATGTGTAACAAGTTGTGATTTTCGGGTAAAACATTTCCCACACTCAGAGCATGGAAATAGTTTATCACCTGTGTGAGTTCTCTGATGTGTAAAAAGATTTGATTTCTGTATAAAACATTTCCCACACTCAGAGCATGGAAATGGCTTCTCACCTGTGTGACTTCTTTGATGTGCAACAAGATCTGATTTCTGTGCAAAACATTTCCGACACTCAGAACATGGAAATGGCCTCTCACCTGTGTGAGTTCTTTGATGTCTAACAAGAGCTGATTTATGTGTAAAACATTTCACACACTCAGAACATGAAAATGGCTTCTCACCTGTGTGAGTTTCCTGATGTGAAACTAGATGTGCTTTACTTAAAAAACATTTTCCACACTCAGGACATGGAAATGGTTTCTCACCTGTGTGCCTTCTCTGATGTGTAACAAGAACTGATTTGTATGTAAAACATTTCCCACACTCAGAACATGGAAATGGCCTCTCACCTGTGTGCCTTCTCTGATGTGTAACAAGAACTGATTTGTATGTAAAACATTTCCCACACTCAGAACATGGAAATGGCCTCTCACCTGCCTTACCTGTCTGATGGGTAATAAGCTTTGTTTTCTGTGTAAAACATTTGGCATCTATAGAACAGGGAAACCATGTGTCTACTGTCAGAGCTGTAACAGATGCACCAACATCAGAGTGATCAGGAGAACATTTCCCTGGATCAAAGGGACCAGCTGATAGAGCTGGATGTATAATTGGGGTAATGGGGTTAGTTCCTGGAGAATCCTGTCTACTGTCATTATCTTTTATGTCACAATCCAGGGATAACATTAGATGTCCTTCTGAGATATTCCTGCTTGTGTGTCCACCCGCTGGAAATAAAATACATTATGCACATGAATTTTCATGAAACAAAATAAATATTGTAGGTTATGTTCAAAAATGGCAAATTACTATAAATGAGTAGAAAACACCCAGGATGTTACATTGCACATTATATAATTCTGTAACTGAAATTAACCAGTACTATAGTTCTGGCAATGCTTTTATGTTTAATTAAAAATACTAGGAAGCTTGGACTGGAGTATAACATGCACTCAAAGAGTGTGAGGAGACTGGTCAGATCTCTGGGCTGGTAACACACAGTGACATGATGTGAGGGGGAGAGCAGGAGTATAATAGGTGCTGATGGCTACTGATGTATGAGAAACACCAGAGAGTGTGGGGAGGAGACTGGTCAGATCTCTGGGCTAGTAACACAGTGAGGAAGAGAGCAGGAGTATAATAGGGGCTGATGTCTCCTGATGTATGAGATACACCAGAGAGTGTGGGGAGGAGACTGGTCAGATCTCTGGGCTGGTAACACACAGTGACATGATGTGAGGGGGAGAGCAGGATTATTATAGGGGCCGATGGCCCCTGAAGTATGAGATACACAAGAGAGTGTGGGGAGGAGACTGGTCAGATCTCTGGGCTGGTAAAACACAGTGACATGATGTGAGGGAAAGAGCAGGAGTATAATAGGGTCCGATGGCCCCTGAAGTATGAGATACACCAGAGAGTGTGGGGAGGATCTCTGGGCTGGTAACACACAGTTATGTGTGAGTACACAGTTATGTGTGAGTTATGTGTGAGTACATGATGTGAGGGGGAGAGCAGGAGTATAATAGGGACTGATTGCTCCTGATGTATGAGATACACCAGAGAGTGTGGGGAGGAGACTGTTCAGATCTCTGGGCTGGTAACACACAGTGACATGATGTGAGGGAGAGAGCAGGAGTATAATAGGGGCTGATGTCTCCTGATGTATGAGACACACCAAAAAGTGTGGGGAGGAGAGTGGTGAGATTTCTGGACTGGTAACACACAGTGACATGATGTGAGGGGGAGAGCAGGAGTATAATAGTGGCCGATGCCCCTGAAGTATGAGATACACCAGAGAGTGTGGGAAAGAGACTGGTCAGATCTCAGGGCTGGTAAAACACAGTGACATTATGTGAGGGGTGGAGCAGGAGTATAATAGGGGTCAAAGGCCCTTGAAGTACGAGATACACCAGAGAGTGTGGGGAGGAGACTGGTCAGATCTCTGGGCTGGTAACACACAGTGACATGATGTGAGGAGGAGAGCAGCAGTATAATAGGGGCCAAAGGCCCTTGAAGTATGAGATACACCAGAGAGTGTGGGGAGGAGACTGGTCAGATCTCTGGGCTGGTAAAACACAGTGACATGATGTGAGGAGAAGAGCAGGACTATAATAGGGGCTGATGGCTCCTAATGTATGAGATACACCAGAGAGTGTGGAGAGGAGACTGGACAGATCTCGGGGCTGGTAACACATAGTGACATGATGTGAGGAGGAGAGCAGGTGTATTTTAGGGGCTGATGGCTCCTGATGTATGAGATGCACCAGAGAGTGTGGGGAGGAGACTGGTCAGATCTCTGGGCTGGCCACAGACAGTGACATGATGTGAGAGGGAGAGCAGGACTATAATAGGGGCTGATGGCTCCTGATGTATGAGATACACCAGAGAATGTGGGGAGGAGACTGGTCAGATCTCGGGGCTGGTAACACATAGTGACATGATGTGAGGAGGAGAGCAGGTGTATTTTAGGGGCTGATGGCTCCTGATGTATGAGATGCACCAGAGAGTGTGGGGAGGAGACTGGTCAGATATCCAGGCTGGTAACATACAGTGACATGATGAGAGGGGGAGAGCAGGTGTATAATAGTGGCTGATGGCTCCAAATGTATGAGATACACCAGAGAGTGTGGGGAGGAGACTGGTCAGATCTCTGGGCTGGTAACACACAGCGACAAGATGTGAGGAGGAGAGCAGGAGTATAATAGGGGATGATGGCTCCTGACTCCACGCTGGGAAAATGCATATTCCTCATTAGTTTGTACTGACAGAGGAGGGTGTACAATTAGAGATTGCAAGAATATGTGATTCTTATCTGTAATAAGTGTTTATTACTCACCTATGCTGATATCTGTAGGGATTTCCTCCTCCTCACACTGCTGATCACCCCTCACATATGTCTCTTCTTCTCCCTCTATATCTTCTGCCTTCATATCAGTCACATAAGTCTCTTTTTCTCCCTCTATATCTTCTGCCTTTATATCAGTCACATACGTCTCTTCTTCTCCCTCTATATCTTCTGCCTTCATATCAGTCACATACGTCTCTTCTTCTCCCTCTATATCTTCTGCCTTTATATCAGGCACATACGTCTCTTCTTCTCCCTTTATATCAGTCACATAAGTCTCATCTTCTCCCTCTATATCTTCTGCCTTTATATCAGTCACATACGTCTGTTCTTCTCCCTCTATATCTTCTGTTTTAATATCAGACAAATGTTCTACCTAAAAGACAAATAAACACTATAATGACATTTGCATACAGTCAGATTAAACTGAGGTGAAACAGTATAATATCATCTTATAAGACACACAGCTCCTCTACAGATCATATAGTGACAGTCACTTTGGTATATTAGGGAGACCCTAAATCCCACCTACCTGATCCTCCTGTGGGGTCCTGTGATACAGAGGACGGGGACATCTCTCTGGGGTATCTCTGTTACTGGGCCCATCTGTAGGAGACACACAGTGACTGAGTACAGTGTATATATGTGATTATCAGATGATGTGTGTATTTAGGGGCCCCCATACCTGCTCTCCACTGTACAATACATGCAAGTCTCCTCTTACCCAGTGATGTGAGGGGCCGGTGATTCTCCATCATCACGTCCTTGTACAGACCCCTGTGTTCCTCTATATACTCCTCCTCCTGCATGGAGACATAGACAGTGACATCCTGACACCTTATAGGAACCTGACACACACAGTGATACAGTCATCCCCCAGACACCTCTCCTGGTGTTACTGTATAATGCCCCATTCCCAGCAGTCACCTCTCCAGTCATCACCCAGACACATCCCCTGGTGTTACTGTATAATGCTCCATTCCCAGCAGTCACCTCTCCAGTCATCACCCAGACACATCCCCTAGTGTTACTGTATAATGCCCCATTCCCAGCAGTCACCTCTCCAGTCATCACCCAGACACATCCCGTGGTGTTACTGTACAATGTCCCATTCCCAGCAGTCACCTCTCCAGTCAGCAGCTGAATGATCTTGTTGGTGAGTTCCAGGATCTTCTGATCATTGTGTCACTCATGTATCAGTGAGTGAGGTGGAGGCACCGTGATGAGCCTCTGGGTCCTGCTCAGTCCACCTGATACATGGGGACGGCTGTTGGCTGTGTCTCACAATCACTGGATGTCTTCCCCACTACTGTGTAACCCTGCGAAAAGAAGGAGACAACAATAGCACTGTAAATACTCCCAGATACCCTCACCTCACCAGTCATGTCCCTGTATTATTACTACAGATATAAGTGACGTCACTGTGACACTCCCAGATCCCCTCACCTCCCCAGTCATGTCCCTGTATTATTACTATAGATGTAAGTGATGTCACAGTGACACTACCAGATCCCCTCCTCTCACCTCACCAGTCATGTCCCAGTATTATTACTATAGATATATGACATCATTGTGTCACTCCTAGATCCCCTCACCTCCCCAGTCATGTCCCTGTATTATTACTATAGATATGTGACATCACTGTGTCACTCCAAGATCCCCTCACCTCCCCAGTCATGTCCCAGTATTATTACTATAGATATGTGACATCACTGTCACTCCCAGATCCCCTCACCTCACCAGTCATGTCCCTGTATTATTACTATAGATATAAGTGATGTCACTGTGACACTCCCAGATCCCCTCACTAGTCATGTCCATGTATTATTACTAGAGATATGTGACATCACTGTGTCACTCCCATTCCCCTTACCTCCTCAGTCATGTCCCTGTATTATTACTATAGATAACGAGGTTGCAAAGAAAAAGAGAGACTCTTTGTTGGGGCACGCTTGAAAAACTAAAACTTAACTTTTAATACAAATTACATTATAATATAGTACACAAGATCTACACACATATAAACATTTTTATAACACTATAAGTTTGATATAGCCTTTCTCACTTGTGTTTTTTTTAAATTGTTAAAAGAAATGATTCTCAATCATGGAATAATTAAGAGTAATCAATCTACAATTAATGTAGCTGATAAGGATGACAGTGACACCTGAGGTGAAAATATTAGAAATTGAATTTGAATGTCACAGGATAATGGATAATCTTTAGCATAAAGTGCATAGGCATTACATATGTTGCAAATATGCTGCGGTTATGATCCTTACATAATTACCTGTGGAAAAGATATAACCTGGTAAGGGTTTGATCTGCTACTTAGAAGTTTATGTCAATGAAGTACAATAAATAAGAGAACAAATACTTATCGCAGATAAGTAGAAAATTAGAGAAGCTACATGGATAAGAGGAGGGAAATAAGGTGTGAAAATGGTAATGGTCAAAGGTTGCTCCAACACCTCCGTTTTTCACAAACACAGAGATATTTATTACTACACCTGATATTCCCTAGCAGTCTCCCAAATAGGTACTAATCAGGCTATTCACTGCTTAGCTTCCAAGATCAGGCGAGGTTGGGCGTACCCAGTCAAATATGGTAGTAATGACACCTAGATTGTGAATACAATGGTATATGGTTATTGGCATATACCAAAAGAAGTACTTCTATTGTTCATTATTGTGCACAGTCCTTCTGTTGCTTTTGAATTGCCGAATGGACGTATGACTGGCATCAAAAAATAGGGTTGAGTAGTAACCTCTTCCCTGCTGGTGCAGGGGAACCTTGATTATCACTTGCTGTATACACAGCGTTTGAATTGCATCTAACACTATATCCCGTTCCGATGTGGAAGCTGGTAGGGCCGATTTGAAAAATCGGCGAGGGGGCACCTCCTCGAATTCCAATTTGTAACCCTGGGAAACTATTTCCAACACCCAGGGATTCAGGTCTGAACTGACCCAGGCCTGACTGAAAAGTCGAAGACGTGCCCCCACCTATGCGGACTCCCTCAGGGGAGCCCCAGCGTCATGCTGTGGGTTTTGGAGCAGCCGGGGAGGACTTTTGTTTCTGGGCACCTGCCGAAGCAGGTGCTTTTTTGCCTCTGCCCTTACCTCTGGCGAGGAAAGAGGATCCCCGACCTCTTCTGGACTTGTGCGACCGAAAGGAGTGCATCTGATAGGGTGGTACTTTCTTTTGCTGTTGGGGAATATATGGTAAAAATTTTGATTTACCTGCTGTAGCTGTGGAAACCAGGTCCGTCAGCCCATCCCCAAACAATACATCACCCTTCTAAGGTAGTACTTCCATATGTTTTTTTGGAATCCGCATCACCCGTCCATTGGCGAGTCCATAAGGATCTTCTCGCTGAGATAGACATGGCATTGGCCCTAGAAGCTAGCAATCCAATATCCCTTTGAGCATCCCTCATAAATAAGACTGCGTCTTTTATATGGGCTATAGTTAAGAACAGAGGTTCTCAAACTCGGTCCTCGGGGGCCCACACAGTGCATGTTTTGCAGGTCTCCTCACAGAATCACAAGTGAAATAATTAGCTCCACCTGTGGACCTTTTAAAATGTGTCAGTGAGTAATTAATACACCTGTGCACCTGCTGGGTTACCTGCAAAACATGCACTGTGTGGGCCCACGAGGACCAAGTTTGAGAACCTCTGGTTAAGAATATAGTATCCTTATCCATATTATCAAATTGATCTGTCAGCTCATCTGTCCAAGCTGCAATTGCGCTACACACCCATGCCGACGCAATTGTCGTTCTTAGCACAGTACCCGTATGAGAATAAATACACTTTAAGGTAGTTTCTTGCCTGCGATCTGCAGGGTCCTTAAGGGCCGCTGTGTCAGGAGACGGTAGCGCCACTTTCTTGGACAAGCGCGTCAGTGCCTTGTCCACAGTGGGGGGTGATTCCCAAATCTCCCTGTCCTGTTTAGGGAAGGGGTATGCCATATAAATTCTTTTGGGGATCTGCGGTCTCTTTTCCGGAGTCTCCCAAGCTTTTCCAAATAAATCATTTAATTCATGAGATGTGGGAAAATTAATAATCTGTTTCTTTCCCTTAAACATGTGTACCCTTGTGTCGGGGACCGAGGGTTCATCCTCAATATGCAACACATCCCTTATTGCCACAATCATACACTGAATGGTTTTAGTCACCCTAGGGTGCAATTTTACTTCATCGTAGTCGACACTGGAATCAGAATCCTTGTCGGTAGTAGTGTCTTGTGTTAAGGGACGCTTTTGAGACCCCGACGGGCCCTGCGAGTCGGTCCAATCCGAGGATTGACCCCCTGATGTCCCCCCTAATTCAGCCTTATCAAGCCTTTTATGTAAAGATGCCACACTTGCATTCAACATATGCCACATGTCCATCCATGTCGGCACAACCGACGGGGACACACCACTCATTTGCTCCACCTCCTCCTTGAAGAAGCCTTCCGCCTCAGACATGTCGACACACACGTACCGACACCCCCCACACACAGGGATTAACCTATAAGGGGATAAAACCCCAACTAGGCCCTTAGGAGAGACAGAGATAGAGTATGCCAGCACACACCAGCGCTTAAAACACTGGAAAAAATATGACCAGATAGCGCTTTTTATATATAATATACCAATTCCCACTCACTGCGTCGCTAATGTGCCCCCCTCCTCTTTTTTCCAGCCTGTGAAGTTCAGCAGGGAAGAGACCAGGGAGCCAGCATTCATGCATGCAGCTTCTGTGGAGAAAATGGCGCTGGTTAGTGCTGAGGATCAAGCCCCGCCCACCCGACGGCGGGCTTCAATCCCAGTGACTTTTCTATTAAAATGGCGGGGGATCTTAGATTTACTGCCTCTGCAGCCTAATCTATCTGAATTTGGCCAAAAGTGAGGAATATTGCTGCCCAGGGCGCCCCCCCCCCGCGCCCTGCACCCTTCAGTGCTGCTCTGTGTGTGTGACTGTGTGTGCGACTGGGGACAAACCCCAGGTGAGACCTGTGTTCCGACTCCCTCTGGAGCTAATGGTGTCCAGTAGCCTTAGAAGCAGTGCCCAACTCGACAAGCCAGCTCTGCTTCTCTCTCCTCGGTCCCACGATGCAGGGAGCCTGTTGCCAACAGGACTCCCTGAAAATAAAAAACCTAACAAAATTATTTTTCAACAGAAAACTCTGGAGAGCTCTCTGCAGTGCACCCATTCTCCTCTGGGCACAAGATCTAACTGAGGTCTGGAGGAGGGGCATAGAGGGAGGAGCCAGTGCACACCCATAGTAAAAGTTCTTTTTAGGTGCCCTATCTCCTGCGGAGCCCGTCTGTACCCCCATCATCCTTACGGAGTCCCCAGCATCCTCTAGGACGTAAGAGAAATAAGTGATGTCATTGTGACACTTCCAGATCCCCTCACCTCCTCAGTCATATCCCTGTATTATTACTATAGATGTAAGTGATGTCACAGTGATGCTCCCAGATCCCCTCACCTCACCACTCATGTCCCTGTATTATTACTATAGATATAAGTGATGTCACTGTGACACTCCCAGATCCCCTCACCTCACCAGTCATGTCCATGTATTATCACTATAGATATGTGACATCACTGTGTCACTCCCAGAACACCTTACCTCCTCAGTTATGTCGCTGTATTATTACTGTAGATATAAGTGATGTCACTGTGACACTCCCAGATCCCCTCACCTCACCACTCATGTCCCTGTATTATTACTATAGATATGTGACATCACTGTGTCACTACCAGATCCCCTCACCTCCCCAGTCATGTCCCTGTATTATTACTATGTATATAAGTGATGTCACTGTGACACTCCCAGACCCCCTAACCTCCTCAGTCATGTCCCTGTATTATTACTATAGATATAAGGGATGTCACAGTGATGCTCCCAGACCACCTAACCTCCCCAGTCATGTCCCTGTATTATTACTATAGATATAAGTGATGTCACAGTGACACTTCCAGGAGTGTGATATACATTTGCTTCATACTGCTCCAATTATCATCTGTTACACATGCCAGGAATATTATGGTCTCTGCTTTAATATATTGTAGAATTTGAGCAATATTTTTAATCCCCACAATTACATATAATAAAATTAATAAAAATAATTTTAAACAACAACAACAACAACCCTAAAGGCTGCACCCCAGTATAAATATAATAACAAAAGGACACCACAGGCTACTTCCATGTACAATAAAAATAATAACAACAACAGGACACCACAGGCCGCTTCCCCTGTATAAAAATTATATCAGAACACCACAGGCTGATCCTCCTGTATAATAATAACAACAGGACACAACTAGCTACTCCTTTTGTATTATTATTATAATAATAATACTAACAACAACAACAACAACAACAGGACACCACAGGCTGCGTCTCCTATATAATAATACCTGGACACCACAGGCTGCTCCCCCAGTATAATAATAACAACAACAGGACACCACAGGCCCCTCCTCCTCTATAATACTAACAGGATACCACATGCTGCTCCTTCTGTATAATAATAATAATAATAACAACAAGACATCACAGGCTGCTCCCCCTGTATAATACTAACAGGATACCACAGGCTACTCCTTCTGTATAATAATAATAATAATAATAATAATAATAATAACAGGACACTACAGGCTGCTCCTCCTGTATAATAATAATAACAGGACACCACAGGCTGATCCCCCTGTATAATAATAATAATAATAATAATAACAACAACAACACCACCACCACCACAGGCTGCTCCCCTTTATAGTATTAATAACAGGAAACCATAGGCTGCTCCACCTGTATAATAATAATAATAATAATAATGATAATAAGACACAGCAAGCTGCTCCCCGAGTATACAAATAATAACAGGACACCACAGGTTGCTCCACCTGTATAAAAAGAATAATAATAACAGGACACCACAAGCTGCTCCTCCTGTATAAAAATAATAACAACAACAGGACACACAGGCTCCTCCCCCTGTATAATTATAATAATAACAACAGGACACCAGAGGCTGCTCCTCCGATATAATAATAATAATAATAATAATAATAATAATAATAGGACAAAACAGGCTGCTCCCCCTGTATAATAATAACAGGACACCAGAGGCTGCTCCTCCGCTATTATAATAATAATAGGACACCACAGGCTGCTCCCCCTGTATAATAATAACAGGACACCACTGGCTGCTCTCCCTGTATAATAATAATAATAACAACTGGTCACCACAGGCTTCTCCCCTTGTATAATAATAATAATAATAACAACAACAACAACAACAGGACACCACAATCTGCTCCTCCTGTTTAATAACAGGACACCACAGGCTGCTCCCACTGTATAATAATATGACACCACAGGCTGCTCCCCCTGTATAATATTAATATCAGGACACCACAGGCTGCTCCACCTGTATAATAATAAAAACAACAGGACATCACAGGCTGATCCTCCTGCATAATAATAACAACAGGACACCACAGGCTGCTCCCCCTGTATAATATTAATATCAGGACACCACAGGCTGCTCTCCCTGTATAATTATAATAATAACAGGACACTACAGGCTGCTCCCCCTGTATAATAATAATAATAATAATAATAATAATAACAACAACAACACCACAGGCTGATCCCCTTTATAGTATTAATAACAGGAAACCATAGGCTGCTTCTCCTGTATTATAGTAATAATAATAATAATAATAATAATAAGACACAGCAGGCTGCTACCCCAGTATAATAATAATAATAATAACAGGACATCACAGGCTGATCCTCCTGCATAATAATAATAACAACAACAGGACACAAGAGGCTGTTCCTCCGGTATTATAATAATAATAATAATAATAGGACACCACAGGCTGCTCCCCCTGTATAATAATAATAGGACACCAGAGACTGCTCCTCCGGTATTATAATAATAATAAGAAGAAGAATTTACGTACCGATAATTCTATTTCTCGTAGTCCGTAGTGGATGCTGGGGACTCCGTAAGGACCATGGGGAATAGCGGCTCCGCAGGAGACTGGGCACAAAGTAAAAGCTTTAGGACTACCTGGTGTGCACTGGCTCCTCCCCCTATGACCCTCCTCCAAGCCTCAGTTAGGATACTGTGCCCGGACGAGCGTACACAATAAGGAAGGATTTTGAATCCCGGGTAAGACTCATACCAGCCACACCAATCACACCGTATAACTTGTGATCTAAACCCAGTTAACAGCATGCTAACAGAGGAGCCTCTAGAAAAGATGGCTCACTACAGCAATAACCCGATTTTTGGTAACAATAACTATGTACCAGTATTGCAGACAATCCGCACTTGGGATGGGCGCCCAGCATCCACTACGGACTACGAGAAATAGAATTATCGGTAAGTAAATTCTTATTTTCTCTGACGTCCTAGTGGATGCTGGGGACTCCGTAAGGACCATGGGGATTATACCAAAGCTCCCAAACGGGCGGGAGAGTGCGGATGACTCTGCAGCACCAAATGAGAGAACTCCAGGTCCTCCTCAGCCAGGGTATCAAATTTGTAGAATTTTACAACGTATTTGCTCCTGACCAAGTAGCTGCTCGGCAAAGTTGTAAAGCCGAGACCCCTCTGGCAGCCGCCCAAGATGAGCCCACCTTCCTTGTGGAGTGGGCATTTACAGATTTTTGACTGTGGCAGGCCTGCCACAGAATGTGCAAGCTGAATTGTACTACAAATCCAACGAGCAATAGTCTGCTTAGAAGCAGGAGCACTCAGCTTGTTGGGTGCATACAGGATAAACAGCGAGTCAGATTTTCTGACTCCAGCCGTCCTGGAAACATATATTTTCAGGGCCCTGACCACGTCTAGCAACTTGGAGTCCTCCAAGTCCCTAGTAGCCGCAGGCACCACAATAGGTTGGTTCAGGTGAAAAGCTGAAACCACCTTAGGGAGAAACTGAGGACGAGTCCTCAATTCCGCCCTGTCCGAATGGAAAATCAGATAAGGGCTTTTACAGGATAAAGCCGCCCATTCTGACACGCGCCTGGCCCAGACCAGGCCAACCTCATGACCACTTTCCATGTGAGATATTTTAACTCCACAGATTTAAGTGGTTCAAACTAATGTGACTTTTGGAACCCAAAACTACATTGAGATCCCAAGGTGAAATGTAGGAATCGACCCAGTTGAAATTCCTCCGTCGGGCCTTACTGGCCTCGCACCACGCAACATATTTTCGCCAAAAGCGGTGATAATGTTTTGCGGTTACATCCTTCCTGGCTTTGATCAGGATAGGGATGACTTCATCCGGAATGCCTATTTCCTTCAGGATCCGGCGTTCAGCAGCCATGCCGTCAAACGCAGCCGTGGTAAGTCTTGGAAACAGACAGGGTCCTTGCTGGAGCAGGTCCCTTCTTAGAGGTAGAGGCCACGGATCCTCCGTGAGCATCTCTTGAAGTTCCGGTTACCAAGTCCTTCTTGGCCAATCCGGAGCCACGAATATAGTGCTTACTCCTCTCCATCTTATAATTCTCAGTACCTTGGGTATGAGAGGCAGAGGAGGGAACACATACACTGACTGGTACACCCACGGTGTTACCAGAGCGTCTACAGCTATTGCCTGAGGGTCCCTTGACCTGGGGCAATACCTGTCGAATTTTTCCCAATGGTTTATAATCATGTGGAAAACTTCTGGGTGAAGTCCCCACTCTCCCGGGTGGAGGTCGTGTCTGCTGAGGAAGTCTGCTTCCCAGTTGTCCCCTCCCGGAATGAATACTGCTGACAGTGCTATCACATGATTTTCCCAGCGAAGAATCCTTGCAGCTTCTGCCATTGCCATCCTGCTTCTTGTGCCACCCTGTCTATTTACGTGGGTGACTGCCGTGATGTTGTCCGAATGGATCAACACCGGCTGACCTTGAAGCAGAGGTCTTGCTAAGCTTAGAGCCTTGTAAATGGCCCTTAGCTTCAGGATATTTATGTGAAGTGATGTCTCCAGGCTTGACCATAAGCCCTGGAAATTCCTTCCCTGTGTGACTGCTCCCCAGCCTCGCAGGCTGGCATCCGTGGTCACCAGGACCCAGTCCTGAATGCCGAATCTGCGGCCCTCTAGAAGATGAGCACTCTGCAACCACCACAGGAGAGACACCCTTGTCCTTGGTGACAGGGTTATCCGCTGATGCATCTGAAGATGCGATCCGGACCATTTGTCCAGCAGGTCCCACTGGAATGTTCTTGCGTGGAATCTGCCGAATGGGATTGCTTCGTAGGAAGCCACCATTTTTCCCAGAACCCTTGTGCATTGATGCACTGAGACTTGGCTCGGTTATAGGAGGTTCCCGACTAGCTCGGATAACTCCCTGGCTTTCTCCTCCGGGAGAAACACCTTTTTCTGGACTGTGTCCAGGATCATCCCTAGGAACAGAAGACGAGTCGTCGGAATCAGCTGCGATTTTGGAATTTTGAGAATCCAATCGTGCTGCCGCAACACTACCTGAGATAGTGCTACACCGACCTCCAACTGTTCCCTGGATCTTACCCTTATCAGGAGATCGTCCCAGTAAGGGATAACTAAAATTCCCTTCCTTCGAAGGAGTATCATCATTTCGGCCATTACCTTGGTAAAGACCCGGGGTGCCGTGGACCATCCAAACGGCAGCGTCTGAAACTGATAGTGACAGTTCTGTACCACAAACCTGAGGTACCCTTGGTGAGAAGGGTAAATTGGGACATGAAGGTAAGCATCCTTGATGTCCAGAGACATCATGTAGTCCCCTTCATCCAGGTTCGCAATCACTGCTCTGAGTGACTCCATCTTGAATTTGAACCTCTGTAAGTGTTCAAAGATTTTAGATTTAAAATCGGTCTCACCGAGCCGTCCGGCTTCGGTACCACAACAGTGTGGAATAATACCCCGTTCCCTGTTGCAGGAGGGGTACCTTGATTATCACTTGCTGGGAATACAGCTTGTGAATGGCTTCCAAAACTGCCTCCCTGTCGGAGGGAGACATTGGTAAAGCCGACTTTAGGAAACGGCGAGGGGGAGACGTCTCGAATTCCAATTTGTACCCCTGAGATACCACCTGAAGGATCCAGGGTTCTACTTGCGAGTGAGCCCACCGCGCGCTGAAATTCTTGAGACGGGCCCCCACCGTGCCTGAGTCTGCTTGTAAAGCCCCAGCGTCTTGCTGAGGGCTTGGCAGAGGCGGGAGAGGGCTTCTGTTCCTGGGAACTGGCTGATTTCTGCAGCCTTTTTCCTCTGCCTCTGTCACGGGGCAGAATGAGGAACCTTTTGCCCGCTTGCCCTTATGGGAACGAAAGGACTGCGCCTGATAATACGGCGTCCTCTTATGTTGAGAGGCGACCTGGGGTAAAAATGTGGATTTCCCAGCTGTTGCCGTGGCCACCAGGTCTGAAAGACCAACCCCAAATAACTCCTCCCCTTTATAAGGCAATACTTCCATATGCCGTTTGGAATCCGCATCACCTGACCACTGTCATGTCCATACCCCCTTCTGGCAGAAATGGACAACGCACTTACTCTTGATGCCAGTCGGCAAATATTCCGCTGTGCATCACGCATATATAGAAATGCATCTTTCAAATGCTCTATAGGCAATAGTATACTGTCCCTATCTAGGGTATCAATATTTTCAGTCAGGGAATCCGACCACGCCAACCCAGCACTGCACATCCAGGCTGAGGCGTTTTCTGGTCGCAGTATAACACCAGTATGTGTGTAAATACATTTTAGGATACTCTCCTGCTTTCTATCAGCAGGATCCTTAAGGGCGGCCATCTCAGGAGAGGGTAGAGACCTTGTTTTGACAAGCGTGTGAGCGCTTTATCCACCCTAGGGGGTGTTTCCCAACGCACCCTAACCTCTGGCGGGAAAGGATATAATGCCAATAACTTTTCAGTTGTTATCGGGGGAAACCCACGCATCATCACACACCTCATTTAATTTCTCAGATTCAGGAAAACTACAGGTAGTTTTTCCTCACCGAACATAATACCCCTTTTTTGGTGGTACTTGCAGTATCAGAAATGTGTAAAACATTTTTCATTGCCTCAATCATGTAACGTGTGGCCCTACTGGAAGTCACATTTGTCTCTTCACCGTCGACACTGGAGTCAGTATCCGTGTCGGCGTCTGTATCTGCCATCTGAGGTAATGGGCGCTTTAGAGCCCCTGACGGCCTATGAGACGTCTGGACAGGCACAAGCTGAGTAGCCGGCTGTCTCATGTCATCAACTGTCTTTTGTACAGAGCTGACACCCTTCCAACAGTTCATCCACTGAGGTGTCGACCCCCTAGGGGGTGACAGCACTATTACAGGCAATTTTGCTCCCCTCCACATCATTTTCCTCCTCATACATGTCGACACAAACGTACCGACACACAGCACACACACAGGGAATGCTCTGATAGAGGACAGGACCCCACTAGCCCTTTGGAGAGACAGAGGGAGAGTTTGCCAGCACACACCAGAGCGCTATATATATATATATACAGGGATAACCTTATATAAGTGTTTTTCCCCTTATAGCTGCTGTATTTTTAATACTGCGCCTAATTAGTGCCCCCCTCTCTTTTTTAACCCTTTCTGTAGTGTAGTGACTGCAGGGGAGAGCCAGGGAGCTTCCCTCCAACGGAGCTGTGAGGAAAAATGGCGCCAGTGTGCTGATGAGATAGGCTCCGCCCCCTTCTCGGCGGCCTTATCTCCCGTTTTTCTGTGTATTCTGGCAGGGGTTAAAATTTATCCATATAGCCCTGGGGGCTATATGTGATGTATTTTCGCCAGCCAAGGTGTTTTTATTGCTGCTCAGGGCGCCCCCCCCTAGCGCCCTGCACCCTCAGTGACCGAAGTGTGAAGTGTGCTGAGGAGCAATGGCCCACAGCTGCAGTGCTGTGCGCTACCTTGGTGAAGACAGGATGTCTTCTGCCGCAGATTTTCCGGACCTCTTCTTGCTCTGTAAGGGGGCCGGCGGCGCGGCTCTGGGACCGGACTCCATGGCTGGGCCTGTGTTTGATCCCTCTGGAGCTAATGGTGTCCAGTAGCCTAAGAAGCCCAATCCACTCTGCACGCAGGTGAGTTCGCTTCTTCTCCCCTTAGTCCCTCGATGCAGTGAGCCTGTTGCCAGCAGATCTCACTGAAAATAACAAACCTAAAACTAAACTTTTCACTAAGCAGCTCAGGAGAGCCCCTAGTGTGCACCCTTCTCGTTCGGGCACACAAATCTAACTGAGGCTTGGAGGAGGGTCATAGGGGGAGGAGCCAGTGCACACCAGGTAGTCCTAAAGCTTTACTTTTGTGCCCAGTCTCCTGCGGAGCCGCTATTCCCCATGGTCCTTATGGAGTCCCCAGCATCCAATAGGACGTCAGAGAAAATAATAATAATAATAGGACACCACAGGCTGCTCCCCCTGTATAATAATAACAGGACACCACTGGCTGCTCTCCCTGTATAATAAGACACCACATGCTGCTCCCCCTGTATAATATTAATATCAGGACACCACAGGCTGCTCCACCTGTATAATAATAAAAACAACAGGACATCACAGGCTGATCCTCATGCATAATAATAATAACAAAAGGACACCACTGGCTGCTCTCCCTGTCTAATAATAATAATAATAATAATAATAACAACAGGACACCCCAGGCTGCTCCCCCTGTATAATAATAATAATAATAATAATAATAATAATAACAGGACACCACAGGCTGCTCCCCGTTTAATAATAATAACAGGACACCCCAGGCTGCTCCCCTGTTTAGTAATAATAACAGAACACCACAGGCTGCTCCCCCTGTATAATAATAATAATAATCATAATAATAATAACAGGACAACAAAGGCTGCTCCCCCTGTATAATAATAATAAAAGGACACCACAGGCTGCTGCCCTTGTATAATAATAACAACAGGACACCACAGGCTGCTCTCCCTGTATAGTAAGACGCCATTACCTGATCTCTACGGACACTGAGGCTTCCTGTGTATTTGTGTGTGTGGAATTGAATGCAGTGACCGGAAGTACGGTGGACCGCAAAAGCCGGAAGTAAGGTGGAACGCAAAGATAGGAAGTAGGTAAAGATTAGCAAAGCCCTATTCCTGGTGACTGTCCCCGCCCCTCCTACACCCCGCCCACAGCCCTGCCTCTGTAATGACTATTACATACATGTCCTCAGTGCAGGAGGCCGGCGGCCATTTTCTTGTAGACCAGTCCGGCAGCAGGAATAGCTTCCCTGGCCGTGTAGTGACGTCAGGAGCGGCGGCCATTTTCCCCTGGTCTGAGCTCCGCCTTCCTTCTATCATTCCCACAAGGCAGCAGGAGCAGAGAGCAGCCATTGCTGTGTCTGGCAGCAGGTAATGATATTATTATTATTATTCTATAGGCTGAGCAGCTCTGGTGTCAGGTTCTGTACTACAGGGGGAGCAGCCTCTGGTGCCTTGTTATAGTGCAGCTGGAGCAGCCTCTGGTGCTGCATTATCCCTGTACAGGTGGCTGACACTCTAGTGTCCTATTACTGTAATACAGGTGGCGCAGGCCCCGCTGTTACCGTAATACAGGTGGCGCAGACCCCGCCGTTACCTTAATACAGGTGGCGCAGACCCCGCCGTTACCGTAATACAGAGGGCGCAGACCCCGCCGTTACCGTAATACAGGTGGCGCAGACCCCGCCGTTACCGTAATACAGAGGGCGCAGACCCCGCCGTTACCGTAATACAGTTTGTGTAGACCCCGCCGTTACCGTAATACAGGTGGCGCAGACCCCGCCGTTACCGTAATACAGGTGGAGCAGACCCCGCCTTTACCGTAATACAGGTGGCGCAGACCCCACCAATACTGTAATACAGGTGGAGCAGAACCCGCCGTTACCGTAATACAGGTGGCGCAGACCCCGCCGTTACCGTAATTCTGTACAGAGATAGGGGCCTGTGTTGTATTAATATACAGGGGAGCGGCATGTGTTGTCCTACTCTACAGCGGGAGCGGCCTGTGTTGCCCTTTTATACAGGGGGAGGGGTCTGTTGTGTCTTGTTACTATTATATAGGGTGAGCGGCATGTATTGTCTTTCTATACAGAAGGAGTGGTGTCGAAGTTGAAATATTGCAGTACACACATCACGTACAAACTACACACAGATGGCCTCCGTACGCGTACTTGTTCTGCCGTGCGTGGACATATTTGCAAGTTGCGTATGACCGCTCATGCGGTCCTGCGTATTAGCACGTGGTATGAGTAATAACGGTAGTATTTGCGATCGCATGGAAAAGCCATAAAGACACATTACATATTTAATACACATAGCGCACTATTTACACATAGTCAGCATGCACCAAACCAGCGAGTTACACTTGCTTAAGGGGTATAATAACAAAGGGATTCACCTTTACAGGATATGAGGGGACAGAATTAGGTTTAAGAGGTGGTGTTTGGTATCCAGCTGTAGGGTATTTTAAGAGCAATATTCCGGTGTTGGTTTGTGGAAGATAGCACGCTCCTGCGAATAGATATGCGCAGGAGCAGAATATTAATATCAACTGTATTTACTGTACTCCTGATATTCAGCGGGAACCCAGGGGAGACCAACTGCAAGTGCACCTGGACCAGACATCGCCCACCTATTCAAACCAACCTCTCCTGTACTGTAAATGACCATCCCAGTGACCAATAGATGAAGAGATTACAGTTTCCATTGTGTTAGGTTTTGGACAAATGTATAAAAGGCCACCTGCAGGCCCGGTCACACACAATCTCTGAAGGTCATCTACCTTGATTGACTGAGGACCGGACCGGGTAGCACAGGTGAACAAACGTATGTACCATTGACTGTAGCCTTTTTCTCTTATTGTATTGTATTATTGTTGTCACCCCCTGCTAGTAAATAACCGTTGGTGGGTTGGACCGCAACATAGTTTTGAAATACAATTGGTGTCGTGTCCCATTTCCTGCTAAGGTTTAAGGTGTATTTCTATCACACGTGTAGCTGCATTGTGCTCTCAGCGTGTTGGTGTGTGTGTGTATGCACTGCATGTACTTTGTACGTCTGTCGCGGCGTGGGTACGCAAAGTGTGTACACGGTACAGGCTTTTGTACGCTAACTGTGTAAAAAGTACGTAGGGTGAGGATTACATACAGTGGCTGCAGCGGCTCGAATTTAAGTGTATTAAGGTATTGCTGTTTGTCCTGTAAAATAATCAGCATTCACAGTGGCCTGTGTTGTCATAATATACAGGGGTAGCATCCCGTGCTGTCATAATATACAGGAGGAGCGGCCTGTGTTGTCATAATATACAGTAGTAACGGCCTGTGGCATCCTACTCTACAAGTCGAGCAGCCTGTTTTATAATATTTACTTTCTTTCCTCACACTCACTGCTTGACCCATTCCAGTCTGGCTTCCGTCCTCTCCACTCCACTGAAACTGCCCTTACAAAAGTCTGCAATGACCATGCTGCTAAATCCTACTCTCTACTTATTCTTCTTGACCTCTCTGCTGCTTTTGACACTGTGGACCACCCTCTCCTGCAAATCCTTCACTCCATTGGTCTGTGTGATACTGCCCTCTCCTGGCTGTCCTACCTTTCTGACCAATCCTACTCTGTCTCCTCTCATGACTCCACCACCCCCCACTTCCACTAACTGTAGGTGTCCCCCAAGGTTCTCTTCTTGGTCCTCTTCTTTTCCCTCTCTATACGTCCTCACTAGGTAAGTTCATTAGTTCTTTTAATTTCCAATATCATCTCTATGCTGATGACACTCATCTATCTTTCCTCTCTCCGGACCTCTCTCCTGCTCACCTCACTCGTATATCCAACTGTCTCTCTGCTGTCTCTGTTTGGATGTCCCAGCGCTTTATTACACCTAACATGTCTAAGACCGAGCTGATCATCTTCCCTCCCTCCCGCATAACCTCACCTCCCACAATGTCATTGATGGCACTACTATCTCCTCTAGCCCCCAAGTTCGCTGTCTTGGAGTAATCCTTCCATCCTCCCTCTCCTTCACACCACACATTCAGCACTTCTCACAGTGCTGCCATTTTCATCTAAAAAATATTTCCAGGATCAGACTCTTTCTCACCCAGAATTCCACCAAGACCTTGATCCACTCACTGGTCATCTCCAGACTTGACTACTGTAATCTCCTCCTGACGGGCACCCCTAACACATACATAACTCCACTCCAATCTACCCTCAATGCTGCGGCCTGGCCCATCTTCCTCACCAAATGTACTAAGTCCACCTCCCCTCTCCTACAGGCCCTTCACTGGCTCTCCTTCCCCTTCAGAATCCAATTTAAATTTCTCACACTCACTTACAAAGCCCTCACCCACTCCTCTCCCATTTACATCTCTGACCTTATCTCCCTTTACACCACCACCTGTCCTCTTCACTCTACTAATGCACGTCGCCTCTCCTGCCAACTGATTACTTCCTCCCACTCCTACCTCCAAGATTCTCACTTGCTGCTCCCTGTCTCTGGAATTCTCTACCTTTCCCCATCCAACTCTCCACCTCTCTACAAAACTTAAATTGGGCTCTCAAGACTCACTTCTTCACCACCCCAGCCAACTATCCTCCTAACCCTCTTGTCCATGCTCACAGTCTACCCCTTCTATGTCATCCTGGTGTGTTAGCCCTTCACCTTTTAGATTGTAAGCTCGCAAGAGCAGGGCCTTCTCCATCATGTGCCTTGCCTTCTCTTACTTACACTATCTTATACTCCATACTCCCTGTGATGGCACCTAACCCTTGGTATCCTTGGGCACTTTAAGAGTTTAATGGTATAGGCTGGCTCCTCCCTCTATGCCCCTCCTACCAGACTCAGTTTAGAAAATGTGCCCGGAGGAGCCGGTCACAGCTAGGGGAGCTCCTAGGAGTTCTTTTAGTTTTATTATTTTTTTAAAGAGAAAGGTACAGGGTGACTGTTGGCAACAGCCTTCCTGCTCCGTTGGACTTGGAGGGAGTAGGATCCAACCCTAGAGGTTAATGGCCCCTATCTCCACTGACAGGACACTGAGTTCCTGAGTGTGATGATCGCAAGCCCAAGAGGTGACCACTCACTCCCGCAGCACGGCCGCCACCTCCTAACAGAGGCCAGAAGATCGAGGTGGTGAGTATGATGCCGGCGCCCCGATAACCGGGTCACCGTTGAGAATGGCGGCACAAGGGTTGGAGCGCAGCGCTGTAAGGCTGCGCTCTGGAGGGCTCAGAGGTACAGTTGTGCGGCGCTGTGAGGGACGCCCTGGGCCAGCGCAATACCCTAAACACTGGTCACTATGGTTATTAGGGACTCTGTACTGCTGCTAGCAACGCTTACCTCAGGCCAGTATAAAATCAGAAATGCGGAAAGTCGCACCATTACAGGGGGCGGAGCTTCTCCTCAGAGCGGATCCAGCACTTACCAGCGCCATTTTCTCCCTGCAGATCACAGACAAGAGATGCTGACGGAGCGCTGCCCTCCTCATAAATCCAGCTATCCTGTGCGGTACCAGGGTGTTATAGAAGGGGGGAAAGTGTTATTCACTATTATTATTGCTGTTTAATCTATTAAGGTTACTCAGTCAGCACCAGGCATTTATTATATAACTGCCTACAGGGGCGCTGTGTGGCTGGCTCCTTATACTCTGTGTCTCTCTGAAGGTACTCTGGGGGAAACTGTGTCTGACATTTTCCTGTGTGTGTGTGTGTGTGTGTGTATATATCTCACATTACCATGTGTTTCTTGTGCTGCAGAGTGTGTATCTTCTCCAGAGGAGTCTATTCCATGTACTCAGAAATGCAATGTACTGTGTCAGACCTCTGAATCCGAACCCCAATGGGTGGCTTCTATTAAGGGAATGATATCCCAGATTTCCTCTAGGACAGCTCATAATGAGACTGAAACACAGGGTTTGAAAAGATCTGTAGAGGTTTTGTCGTATTCAACTCCCACTACCTCATCCAGGACCCCTGATATATATCATAAAAAGCATGCTCTTGCAAAAATAATGCACGTCGACACGGATACCGATTCTGATTCAGAGGACAGTGATGGGGATATACGGAGGGAGAGGCATCCCTTGCTAAGGGAGTGCAACTCATGATTGAGGCTATTAAGGATGTTTTACACATTACTGATAAGGTTCCTGAGCAGATGGAGGAGGCTTACTTTATAGACAATAAGAAAGCCTCCTTTACCCTCCCTGCATCTAAGGAATTGAACGCATTGTTTTAAAAATCCTGGGAAAACACAGAGAAAAAAATTCAGATCCCTAAAAGGTAAGTCAACTTTTCTTCCCTCTGCTACACCACCGACTAAGAAATCATATCCTACGTCTGCAACGCAGTCCTTTCGTACCGCTAAAGCAAAAAAGTCCAAATTCCCCTCCACTGTCTTTAGAGGTGGCTGGGGGTGGGGGAAATCCCGAAAACCTGCACCCACAGGTTCCCAGGATCAGAAACCTGGTTCTACTCCCTTAGAATCCTCGGCATGACGGTGGACCTCCCAGCCTGGAGATCGGGCAGGTGGGAGCAAGACTAAGAAATTTCAGTCATTTCTGGGTGTGCTCATGCCTGGATCCCTGGGTAATGCACATTGTTACCCATGGGTATAGACTGGAGTTTCAGGAACTCCCACTTCACAGATTCTTCAAATCATTTTTGCCAGCTTCGCTGACAGAAAGTGCTATCCTACAGGAAGCCATTCAAAAGTTGCTAAGGTCAAATGTCATTGTTCCAGTTCCACCTCACCTACAGCGCAAGGGTTATTATTGAAACCTGTTTGTGGTACCGAAACCGGATGGTTCGGTAAGACCGATATTAAACCTAAAGTAATTGAACCCCTACTTGAGGGATTTCAAATTCAAGATGGAGTCTCTGAGAGCAGTGATCTCAGATCTGGAGGAAGGGGAATTCCTGGTATCCCTGGATATCAAGGATGCGTACCTTCACATCCCGATCTGGCTGCCTCACCAGGCTTATCTCAGATTTGCGCTACTGGACTGTCACTATCAGTTCCAGGTGCTGCCATTTGGCCTCTCCACGGCACCAAGAGTGTTCACCAAGGTGATGGCGGAGCTGATTCTACGCCTCCGCAAGCAGGGTGTGAACATAGGCCCTCATTCCTAGTTGTTCACTCGCAAGCTGCTTTTTGCAGCATTGCACACGCTAAGCCGCCGCCTACTGGGAGTGAATCTTAGCTTATCAAAATTGCGAACGAAAGATTAGCAAAATTGCGATTAGACATTTCTTAGCAGTTTCTGAGTAGCTCCACACTTACTCGGCATCTGCGATCAGTTCAGTGCTTGTCGTTCCTGGTTTGACGTCACAAACACACCCAGTGTTCGCCCAGATACTCCCCCGTTTCTCCAGCCACTCCCGCGTTTTTCCCAGAAACGGTAGTGTTTTTTCACACACTCCGATAAAACGGCCAGTTTCCGCCCAGAAACACCCACTTCCTGTCAATCACATTACGATCCCCAGAACGAAGAAAAAACCTCGTAATGCCGTGAGTAAAATACCTAACTGCATAGCAAATTTACTTGGAGCAGTCGCACTGCGGACATTGCGCATGCGCATTAGCGACTAATCGCTCCGTTGCGAAAGAAAAATAACGAGCGAACAACTCAGAATTACCCCCATAATTCCTTATCTGGACGACCTGCTGATAAAAGCGTCTTCCAGCGAGAAGCTGTTACAGAGTATTGCTCTCATGACTCAACTACAGGATCGTGGGTGGATCCTGAATCTTCAAAGTTGCATCTGGAGCTGACAAGGAGACTGTCTTTCCTGGGGATGATCCTCGACACGAAAGTACAGAGGGGTTTCTGCTGGAGGAGAAAGCGTTGGTGATACAAACAATGGCCCGGGATGTCCTGAAGCCAGCTCGTGTATCGGTTCATCAGTGCATTTGCCTTCTAGGGAAGATGGTTGCCTCCTAGTAGGCTCTACAGTACGGAAGATTTTATGCACGGTCTTTCCAACTGGATCTCCTGGACAAATGGTCGGGATCTCATCTTCACATGCACCAGAGGATACGTCTGTCACTGAATGCTAGAATATCACTCCTCTGGTGGCTGCAAATTTCTCAACTACTAGAGGTTCGCAGGTTCGGGATTCAGAATTGGATCCTCCTAACCACAGATGCCAGTCTCAGAGGTTGGGGAGCAGTCACCCAGGGGGAATACTTCCAAGGAAGGTGGTCAAGTCTGAAATCCATCCTTCCGATAAACATTCTGGAACTAAGGGCCGTGTACAAGCGGCACATCTTCTAAAAGATCAGGCCATTCGGGTTCAGTCGGACAATGTAACGACAGTGGCCTACATAAACCGACAAGGCGGAACGAAAAGCAGAGCTGCAATGTCAGAGCTAACAACAATCATCCTCTGGTCGGAAAAGCAAGCAGTGGCACTGTCGGCAATTTTCATTCCGGGAGTGGACAACTGAGAAGCGGACTTCCTCAGCATCTGGAAGAGTGGGGCCTCCACCCAGAGATGTACGCAGAGGTGACAAGTCTTTGGGGCATACCTCCAATAGACATGATGGCCTCATGCCTCAACAAGAAGCTTTGGAGGTATTGTTCCAGGTCGAGGGATCCACAGGCAGTGGCGGTGGACGCCCTGGTAACTCCGTGGGTGTTTAAGTCGGTGTATGTGTTCCCTCCTCTTCCGCTCATCACAAGGATTCTCAAAATAATCAAAGAACAAGAGTTCAGGCAATCCTCATTGCTCCGGACTGGCTAAGAAAGGCTTGGTACGCGGATCTTGTGGAATTACTGTTGGAAAATCCAAGGCCTCTTCGAGAGGACCCTCTGCAACAGGGGCCGTTCGCTTATCAAGACTTACCACAGTTACGTTTGACGGCATTGGGTTGAACGCCAGATCTTAGCTCGGAAGAGCATTCAGAACAAGGTTATTCCTACCCTGATACAGGCTAGGAAAGGAGTAACGTCAAAACATTATCAGATTTCGAAAAAGTACGTGTCTTGGTGTGATTCCAAAAAGTTTCCTACGTTGGAGTTTCAGCTTGGACGGTTTTTCCTTTTCCTGCAAGCAGTGGTGGATGTGGGCCTGTGCCTGGACTCCAGAAAAGTCCAGATTTCGGCCTTGTTCATTTTCTTCCAGAAACAACTGGCTGCCCTCTCTGAGGTTCAGACTTTCTTGAAAGAGGTTCTGCACATCCAGCCTCCCTTTGTGCCTCCTACGGCACCTTGGGACCTTAACGTGGTACTGCAGTTCCTGCAATCAGATTGGTTCAAGCCTTTACAGGAGGTTGAGGTCAAGTTTCTTACTTGGAAGGTGGTCACACTGTTGGCATTGGCATCTGCTAGACGTGTGTCGGAATTGCGGGCATTGTCCTACAAGAGCCCCTACTTGATTCTTCATGAAGATAGAGCTGAGCTAAGGATCAGGACGCATCAGCAATTTCTTCCGAAAGTTGTGTCGGCTTTTCATATCAATCAACCTATTGTGGTGCCAGTGGCTACTGACTCCTCAATTACTTCAAGGTCCTTGGATGTTGTAAGGGCTTTGAAGATTTATGTGAAGAGAACTTCCCTTCACAGAAAGTCAGACGCTCTGTTTGTCCTTTATGATCCCAACAAGGTTGGGTGGGCTGCTTCTAAGACAATTTCTCGCTGGATCAGGTTTACTATGCAGCATGCTTATTCTACGGCAGGATTGCCATGTACTACATCTGTTAAGGCCCACTCTACCCGTAAAGTGGGTTCTTCCTGGGCGGCTGCCCGGGGTGTCTCGGCTTTACAACTTTGCCGAGCAGCTACTTGGTCTGGGTCAAACACGTTTACTAAGTTTTACAAGTTCGATACTTTGGCCTCTGTGGACCTAAAGTTTGGTCAAGCAAGTTCTGCAGGAGCCTCTGCGCTCTCCCTTCCGTACTGTGAGCTTTGGTACATCCCCATGGTACTAATGTGGACCCCAGTATCCTCTAGGACAGGCATTCCCAACCACGGTCCTCAAGGCACACCAACAGTGCAGGTTTTAGTGATATCCAGGCTGCAGCACAGATGGTTAAATCAAAATGACTGAGCTACTAATTAAGTCACCTGTGCTGAAGCCTGGATATCACCAAAACCTGCGTGCCTTGAGGACCGTGCTTGGGAATGCCTGCTCTAGGACATAAGAGAATATAGGATTTTAATTACCTACCGGTAAATCCTTTTCTCATAGTCCGTAGAGGCGCTTCGTTTTCCTGCAGTTGTTACTTGGATCAGTACTGCCTTGTTCCTTGGTTAAGTACTGTTGTTCAGTCGTTACTGAATCGCTTCAAGCTGGTTAGCTTGGGTTTCTGTTGTTATGTGTGAGCTGGTGTGAATCTCACCACAATCTGTGTATTTCCTTCTCTCGAAGTATGTTGTCTCCTCGGGCACAGTTTCTAGACTGAGTCTGGTAGGAGGGGCATAGAGAAAGGAGACAGCCCACACTATTAAACTCTTAAAGTGCCAATGGCTCCTGGTGGACCCGTCAATACACCCCCAGGGCACAACAGCCAGCAGCTTGTAATGAGTCAAATTGACTCATTACAAGCCGCCTGTTCTGTGCTGTGTGCGCCGCGCTGGAGTAGCCGGAGGCAGGGGAGGAGGAGAAGGGACGGGGACTGGAGCCACAGCAGCGCTATGTAATTGGTAGTGGCGCCGCTGCATCAGTCCCCTCTCCTACCATATTGGCTGCCCAGCGCTGCTGTGAATGCTGGGATGCGCTTCCCTCGAGGCATTCACAGCGGCAGCCAGCCAATACGGAAGGAGAGAGGACTGCTACATGAGCGCCTCTACCAATTACATAGTGCTGCTGCGGCTCCAGTTCCCGTCCCTCCTCCTTTCCTGCCCGGGATCTGCCAGCACTGAGGAGCCTGACTGCCAACGGGGAGAGACGGTAAGTATCTATCTCTCTATCTCTATCTCTCTATCCTGTCTGCCACAATGTGTAAAAAGGGGGACTGGCTGCCGTAATGTGTAAAAAGGGGGACGCTGTCTGCCGTAATGTGTAAAAAGAGGGACGCTGTCTGCCGTAATGTGTAAAAAGAGGGACGCTGTCTGCCGTAATGTGTAAAAAGGGGGACACTGTCTGCCATAATGTGTAAAAAGGGGGGCGCTGTCTGCCATAATGTGTAAAAAGGGGGGCGCTGTCTACCGTAATGTGTAAAAAGGGGACGCTGTTTGCCGTAATGTGTAAAAAGGGGACGCTGTCTGCCGTAATGTGTAAAAAGGGGATGCTGTCTGCCGTAATGTGTAAAAAGGGGACTCTGTCTGCCGTAATGTGTAAAAAGGTGACTCTGTCTGCCGTAATGTGTAAAAAAGGAAACGCTGTCTGCCGAATGTGTAGAAATGGGGACTGGCTGCCGTAATGTGTAAAAAGGGGGACTGTCTGCCGTAATGTGTAAAAGGGGCTCTACCTGGTGTGGTGCTACTGTTCAGCGTAATTTGAGTAATGGAGACTACTGTGCACCGTAGTATGAATTGGTATTATTTTGTGGCTACGCCCCTTCCCCATTAAGCCACGCTCTATACATTTTGCGCGCGCCTACGGCGCGCAATACCCTTGTCTTAAGTAGAGGGGGCGCTGATACCGTTTCTTGCACACAGCACTAAAATGCCTAGTTATAGCACTGCCTTATGGCACCATATAAATAAATTATAATACTAAATTGTTTTCTTTAACTGATACAATTCACCATAATTGTTTCTTCTAAATGCTTTGCATCCATTTATTGTTGAAACATTAGTATGCAAGATTTACAGTATGATCGTATCATTACAGTGACATGACTGGGGAGGTGAAGTTATCTGGGAGCATCACAGTGATGTCACTTATATTTATAGTAATAAAACAAGGACATGACTGGGGAGGTGAGAGGATCTGGGAGCATCACAGTGATGTCACTTATATTTATAGTAATGATACAAGGACATGACTGGAGAGGTGAGGGGCTCAGGGAGCATCACTGTGACATAATTTCTTATATCTATAGAAGTAGTACAGGGACATGACTGGGGAGGTGAGGGGATCTGGTAATGTCACAGTGACATCACTTATATCTATAGTAATAATACAGGGACACTACTGAGGAGGTGAGGGGATCTGGGAGTGTCACAGTGACATCACCTATATCTATAGTAATAAAACAAGGACATGACTGGGGAGGTGAGGGGGTCTGGAGGCATCATAGTGACATCACTTATATCTATAATAATAATAATACAAGTACGTGACTGGGGAGGTGAGGGGTCTGGGCGCATCACAGTGACATCACTTATATCTCTAGTAATAATACAGGGACATGACGGGAGGTGAGAGGGTCTGGGAGTGTCACAGTGACATTAGTTATATCTATAGTAATAATACAGGGACATGACTGAGGAGGTGAGGGGATCTGGGAGTATTTACAATTATATTGATGTTTCCCTCATTTCGCAGGATTACACAGTAGTGAAGAAGACATCTGCTAAGTGTGAGACACCTAGAAGCCATCCCTGTGTGTCAGGAGGACTGTGCAGGACCCAGATCCCCATCACGGTGCCTCCACCTCACTTACTGATACATGAGCGACACAATGACCATAAGATCCTGAAACTCACCAACAAGATAATTCAGCTGCTGACTGGACAGGTGACTGCTGGGAATGGGGCATTATACAGTAACACCGGGGGATGTGTCTGGGTGATGACTGGAGAGGTGACTGCCGGGAATGGGACCTTATACAGTAACACCGGTGGATGTGTCTGGGTGATAACTGGAGAGGTGACTGCCGGGAATGGGACATTATACAGTAACACCAGGGAATGTGTTTGGTTGATGACTAGAGAGGTGACTGCTGGGAATGGGGCATTATACAGTAACACCGGGGGATGTGTCTGGGTGATGACTGGAGTGGTGACTGCTGGGAATGTGACATTATACAGTAACACCGGGGGACGTGTCTGGGTGATGACTGGAGAGGTGACTGCTGGGAATGGGACATTATACAGTAACTCCGGGGGATGTGTTTGGGTGATAACTGGAGAGGTCACTGCCGGGAATGGGACATTATACAGTAACACCGGGGTATGTGTCTGGGTGATGACTGGAGAGGTGACTGCTGGGAATGGGACATTATACAGTAACACCGGGGGATGTGTCTGGGTGATGACTGGAGAGGTGACTGCTGGGAATGGGACATTATACAGTAACACCGGGGGACGTGTCTGGGTGATGACTGGAGAGGTGACTGCTGGGAATTGGACATTATACAGTAACACCAAGGGAAGTGGCTGGGTGATGACTGGAGAGGTGACTGCTGGGAATGGGGCATTATAAAGTAACACCAGGGGATGTGTCCAGGTGGTCACTGGAGAGGCGACTGCTGGGAATGGGGAATTATACAGTAACACCGGGGGATGTGTCTGGGTGATGACTGGAGAGGTGACTGCTGTGAATGGGACATTATACAGTAACACCGGGGGATGTGTCTGGGTGATGACTGGAGAGGTGACTGCAGGGAATGGGGCATTATACAGTAACACCAGGAGATGTGTCTGGGTGATGACTGGAGAGGTGACTGCTGGGAATGGGGCATTATACAGTAACACCAGGGGATGTGTCTGGGTGATGACTGGTGAGGTGACTGCCTGGAATGGGGCATTATACAGTAACACCGGGGGAGTGTCTGGGTGATGACTGGAGAGGTGACTGCCGGGAATGGGGCATTATACAGTAACACCAGGGGATGTGTCTGGGTGATGACTGTGTGTGTCAGGTGTCTAAGGTGTCAGGATGTCACTGTCTATGTCTCCATGCAGGAGGAGGAGTATATAGAGGAACACAGGGGTCTGTACAAGGACGTGATGATGGAGAATCACCGGCCCCTCACATCACTGGGTAAGAGGAGACTGTCATGTATTGTACAGGGGAGAGCAGGTATGGGGCCCCCTATATACACACATCATCTGATAATCACATATATACACTGTACTCAGTCACTGTGTGTCTCCTACAGATGGGCCCAGTAACAGAGATACCCCAGAGAGATGTCCCCGTCCTCTGTATTCCCAGGATTGTACAGAGGAGAATCACAGGATCCCACAGGAGGATCAGGTACGTGGGATTTAGGGTCTCTCTAATATACCAAAGTGACTGTCACTATATGATCTGTAGAGGAGCTGTGTGTCTTATACACTGATATTATACTGTTTCACCTCAGTTTAATCTGACTGCAAATGTCATTATAGCGTTTTTTGTTTTTTTTAGGTAGAACGTCTGTCTGATATTAAAACAGAAGATATAGAGGGAGAAGAAGAGACGTATGTGACTGATATAGAGGCAGAAGATACAGAGGGAGAAGAAGAGACCTATGTGATTGATATAAAGGCAGAAGATATAGAGGGAGAAGAAGAGACGTATGTGACTGATATAAAGGCAGAAGATACAGAGGGAGAAGAAGAGACGTATGTGACTGATATGAAGGCAGAAGATATAGAGGGAGAAGAAGAGACGTATGTGACTGATATAAAGGCAGAAGATATAGAGGGAGAAGAAGAGACGTATGTGACTGATATAAAGGCAGAAGATATAGAGGGAGAAGAAGAGATGTATGTGACTGATATAAAGGCAGAAGATACAGAGGGAGAAGAAGAGACGTATGTGACTGATATAAAGGCAGAAGATACAATGGGAGAAGAAGAGACGTATATGACTGATATAAAGGCAGAAGATATAGAGGGAGAAGAAGAGACGTATGTGACGGATATAAAGGCAGAAGATACAGAGGGAGAAGAAGAGACGTATGTGACTGATATAAAGGCAGAAGATATAGAGGGAGAAGAAGAGACGTATGTGACGGATATAAAGGCAGAAGATATAGAGGGAGAAGAAGAGACGTATGTGACTGATATGAAGGGAGAAGAAGAGACGTATGTGACTGATATAAAGGCAGAAGATATAGAGGGAGAAGAAGAGACATATGTGAATGATATAAAGGCAGAAGATATAGAGGGAGAAAAAGAGACATGTGAATGATATAAAGGCAGAAGATATAGAGGGAGAAGAGACGTATGTGACTGATATGAAGGCAGAATATATAGAAGGAGAAGAAGAGACGTATGTGACTGATATGAAGGTAGAAGATATAGAGGGAGAAGAAGAGACGTATGTGACTGATATGAAGGCAGAAGATATAGAGGGAGAAAAAGAGACATATGTGAATGATATAAAGGCAGAAGATATAGAGGGAGAAGAAGAGACGTATGTGAGGGGTGATCAGCCATGTAAGGAGGAGGAGATCCCTACAGATATCAGCACAGGTGAGTAATAAACACTTATTACAGAAAAGAGTCACATATTCTCCTTGCTCAGTCACTACAACAATCTCTTATCCTACACCCTCCTCTGTCAGTACAAACTAATGAGGAATATGTATTACTCATACGTCCTAGAGGATGCTGGGGATGCTTCAAGAACCATGGGGTATAGACAGGATGCGCAGGAGACATGGGCACACTATAAGACTTTGAATGAGTGTGAACTGGCTCCTCCCTCTTTTCCCCTCCTCCAGTCTCCAGTTAGATTCTGTGCTCAGCGAGACTGGTCACACACAGGGGAGCTCTACTGAGTTTCTCAGGGAAAAGACTTTATGCTAGGTTTTTTATTTTCAGGGAGACCTGCTGGCTACAGGCTCCGGGCATCGTGGGAGTGAGGGGAGAGAAGCAGAGCTACTTCTTAAGAGTTCAAGGGCTCTGCTTCTTAGGCTACTGGACACCATTAGCTCCAGGGGGTTCGATCACTTGGTACGCCTAGCTGCTTGTTCCTGGAAGCCGCGCCGTCACCCCCCCTCACAGAAGCCAGAAGATTGAAGCCAGGTGAGTTTGAGTATGAGAAGATCAGAAGACTTCAGTGACGGCAGAAGACGGCGTTTGAGGAACCGGGCAGTGGCCGCGCTGCGTGCCACGCGCCCACACTGATCACGACAGTGCAGGGCGCAGGGGGGGGGTGCCCTGGGCAGCATGGGGGCCCTCAACCAGCACTGTCACAGGATATAACAGTGCCCAGGCACTTGTTAAGGGACCCCCGCCAGTATAAAGATTTTTTGAGTGGGACTGAAGCGCGCCATGTAGTGGGCGGGGCTTAGCCCACACAGCTCTGACCAGCGCCATTTTTCTCTTCACAGAGACGCTGGCCCTGTCCTCCACACTGCTGTGCAAGTAACAGGGTGCAAAACAGGGGGGGCACTAGTAAATATATTGGCCCTCATTCCGAGTTGATCGGTCGCAAGGCGAATTTAGCAGAGTTACACACGCTAAGCCACCGCCTACTGGGAGTGTATCTTAGCATCTTAAATTTGCGACCGAAGTATACGCAATATTGCGATCACAAACTACTTAGCAGTTTCTGAGTAACTTCAACCTTACTCTGCCAGTGCGATCAGTTCAGTGCTTGTCGTTCCTGGTTTGACGTCACAAACACACCCAGCGTTCGCTCAGACACTCCCCCGTTTCTCCGGCCACTCCTGCGTTTTTTTCCGGAAACGGTAGCGTTTTCATCCACACGCCCATAAAACGCTGTGTTTCCGCCCAGTAACACCCATTTCCTGTCAATCACACTACGATCGCCGGAGCGAAGAAAAAGCTGTGAGTAAAAATCCTATCTTCATAGCAAAGTTACTTGGCGCAGTCGCAGTGCGAACATTGCGCATGCGTACTAAGCGGATTTTCACTGCGATGCGATGAAAAAGAACGAGCGAACGACTCGGAATGAGGGCCATTGTTTGATAAAAGCGGTAGCAGGTCTGGACAGTCTTGTTACTGACTTCAGTACCGGGATAGGCGCTGGGTGTGAGCTGGAAGAACTCACTCTGTGTCTCTCTGGCAGGCTTTATTGTGGGTCTGTCTCCTATAGCCCCATTGTGGTTGTGGCTGTCAATAAGTGTGTGTGTCGACATGTCTGAGGCTGAATGCTCTTCCCAGTAGGCTGGTGTGGGGACAGACAGTTCTGTGAGAGTGACAGTGTCGGCACCGCCGACGGATGATTGGGTCAATATGTTAAGTGTTTTAAACGCAAATGTGACTAAGTTGTCTAAGAACCAGACATGGTGGAAATCCATGGAAGATGCTTTGTCACAGGCCCAGCCCCCTTCGGGGTCACAGAAACGTGCATTTACCCAGATAGCAGAGACAGATACCGACACGGACTCTGATTACAGTGTCGACTATAGTGATTCCAGATTGAATCCTAAACTGGCTAAGAGCATTCAGTACATGATTGTGGCGGTAAAAGACGTGCTACATATCACTGAGGACCCTGCTGTTCCTGATACTAGGGTCTGTATGTATAAAGGAAAGAAACCTGAGGTAACGTTTCCTCCCTCTCATGAACTGAACGCTCTTATTGAAAAAGCTTGGGAAAATCCTGACAAAAAGATACATGTTCCCAAAAGAATTCCAGTGACATATCCGTTCCCCTCTGGGGACAGGGACAGCTGGGAGTCAATCCCCACGGTAGACAAAGCTTTATCGCGTCTATCCAAAAAGGTGGCGCTTCTGTCCCCTGACACGGCAGCCCTAAAGGATCCTGCGGATCGTAAGCATGAAAATACCCTGAAATCCATTTATGTCAGTACAGGGTCACTGCTCAGGCCTGCCGTTGCTGCGGCATGGTTGAGTAGTGCTATTGAAAGGTGGGCAGATAACTTGTTATCTGAGGTAGATTCCCTAGACAGGGATAGCGTGCTTTTGACTTTGGGTCACATCAAGGACGCTGCAGCATATTTAAAAGAAGCAGTAAGGGATATTGGCCTTTTGGGATCAAGGGCCAATGCCATGGCAGTCTCAGCTAGGAGAGCATTGTGGATTCATCAATGGAATGCTGATGTTAACTCTAAGAAGGCGATGGAGTCTCTACCGTTTAACGGTAAGCTCTTGTTTGGTGACGGCCTCACTGACCTGGTGTCTACGGCTACCACGGGTAAGTCATCTTTTTTACCTTATGTTCCTGCACAGCAGAAGAAATCACCTCTCTATCAGATGCAGTCCTTTCGGCCCAACAAATTCACAAAAGGACGTGGGTCCTCCTTCCTTGCTGCGAGGGGGAGAGGAAGGGGAAAAAGGTCACAGGTTGTGGCAAGTTCCCAGGAGCAGAAGTCCTCTCAGGCTTCTACCAAATCCACCGCATGACGCTGGGGCTCCTCTGCGGGAGTCCGCACCAGTGGGGGCATGTCTCAAACTCTTCAGTCAGGCCTGGGTGCACTCGGACCTGGATCCTTTGATAGTAGACATAGTAACCCAGGGATACAATTTAGAGTTTCAAGACGTGCCCCCTCACCAATTTTTCAAATCGGTCTTGCCAGCTTCTCTTCCAGAAAGTGAGATAGTAAGCGCTGCGATACTAAAGTTGTGTCAAACTCAAGTGATTGTCACGGTACCCCCGTCTCAACAGTGTGAAGGTTTTTATTCGGGCCTGTTCGTGGGCCCGAAGCCGGATGGCTCAGTCAGACCGATTCTAAACCTAAAATCCCTCAATTTCTTTCTAAAAAAATTCAAGTACAAGATGGAGTCTCTACGAGCAGTGATCTCCAGTCTGGAGGAGTGGGATTTTATGGTGTCGGTCGACATAAAGAATGCCTACTTACATGTCCCCATATATCCTCCACATCAGGCTTACCTGAGATTTGCTTTGTCATTACCAATTTCAGACATTGCCGTTTGGTCTGTCCACGGCTCAGAGGATTTTCACCAAAGTATCGGCAGAAATTATGGTTATCCTGCGCAAGCAGGGAATCACAATTATCCCGTACTTGGACGATCTCCTCATCAAGGGGAGGTCCAAGGAGCAGTTGTTGAAGAATGTTGCCCTTCCACTAATGATTCTGCAACAACACGGTTGGCTCCTAAATTTGCCAAAATCACAGTTAGATCCAACGACACGGCTGTTGTTCCTGGGTATGATTCTGGATACAGAACTGCAGAGAGTTTTTCTTCCAGTGGAAAAAGCTTTGGAAATACAGAACATGGTAAAACAGATTCTGAAACCGGCAAAGGTGTCAGTTCTTCACTGCACTCGGTTGCTGGGGAAGATGGTGGCGGCCTACAAGGCCATTCCATATGGCAGGTTCCATGCCAGGGTGTTTCAATGGAACCTGCTGGACCAGTGGTCCGGGTCTCACCTGGACATGAACCGGAAAATAAATCTATCTCCCAGGACCAGAATTTCCCTTCTGTGGTGGCTGCACAGTTCTCACCTTCTGGAGGGACACAGGTTCAGGATTCAGGATTGGATCCTCGTGACCACAGATGCAAGCCTCCGAGGCTGTGGAGCAGTCACACAGGGAAGAAACTTTCAGGGAAAGTGGTCAGGCCAGGAAGCTTGTCTACACATAAACATTCTGGAATTAAGAGCCATCTACAACGGCATACTGCAAGCAGAACATCTTCGAGGTCTGCCGTTCTTGATTCAGTCAGACAACGTGACAGCAGTGGCGTACATAAACCGCCAAGGCGGAACAAAGAGCAGAGCGACAATGGCCGAGGCCACAAAGATTCTTCGCTGGGCTGAAAGACATGCCAGCGCTCTGTCAGCGGTTTTCATTCCAGGAGTGGACAACTGGGAAGCAGACTTCCTCAGCTGACACGATCTCCATCCAGGAGAGTGTGGTCTTCATCAAGAGGTCTTTGCAGAAATGACAAGTCGTTGGGGAGTTCCTGAAGTGGACATGATGGCATCCCGCCTCAATAAGAAACTTCAGAGATATTGTTCCAGGTCAAGGGACCCTCAAGCGATAGTGGTGGACGCCCTAGTGACACCGTGGGTGTTTCCCTCCACTTCCACTCATTCCAAAGGTGATAAAAATTATAAGAAGAACAAGGGTTCAGGCGATCCTCATTGTTCCAGATTGGCCAAAAAGGGCCTGGTATCCAGATCTTCAGGAGTTGCTCATAGAAGATTCCTGGCCTCTTCCTTTTCGGTAGGACCTGTTACAACAGGGACCGTGCGTCCTACCTATGTCTGTCTGTCTTTGCCCAGTAACTGTTGTTCTAATTGTAAAGCGCAACGGAATATGCTGCGCTATATAAGAAACTGCTAATAAATAATAAATCAGGACTTACCGCGGCTGCGTTTGACGGCATGGCGGTTGAACGCCAAATCCTAGCCCGAAAGGGTATTCCCAGTGAAGTGATTCCTACACTTCTTCAGGCTAGAAAAGAAGTAATGGCAAAGCATTACCATCGTATTTGGAGAAAATATGTGTCTTGGTGGGAATCCAAGAAGGCTACTATGGAAGAATTTCACCTGGGGCGTTTGTTCCCTTTCCTACAAACAGGTGTGGATGCGGGCCTAAAGTTAGGCTCTATTAAAGTACAGATTTCGGCCTTGTCGATCTTTTTTCAAAAAGAATTGGCCTCCCTTCCAGAAGTTCAGACCTTCGTAAAAGGCGTGATGCACATCTAACCTCCCTTTGTGCCCACAGTGGCACCATGGGACCTTAATGTGGTGTCGCAATTCTTGCAATCACATTGGTTTGGACCTTTGCGCAAGGTTGAGTTAAAATTCCTTACTTGGAAAGTGGTAATGTTGACCTTGGCATCTGCAAGGCGAGTGTCTGAGTTGGCGGCTTTGTCTCACAAAAGCCCATATTTGATTTTCCATGCTGATAGAGCAGAGTTGAGAACTCGTCAGCAATTTCTGCCAAAGTGGTTTCATCATTTCATGTGAACCAGCCTATTGTGGTGCCAGTGGCTACTGACGCCTCAGCGGAGTCAAAGTCTCTCGATGTGGTCAGAGCTTTGAAGATCTATGTCGCCAGAACGGTGCAGATTAGGAAAACAGAAGCTCTGTTTGTCCTGTGGGCTCCCAACAAGATTGGGGCTCCTGCTTCCAAGCAGACTAGTGCACGCTGGATCTGTAATAAGATTCAGCAGGCTCATTCTACAGCAGGATTGCCGTTACCGAAATCGGTGAAAGCCCATTCTACCAGAAAGGATGCCCAGCGAGTCTCGGCATTACAACTTTGCCGAGCTGCTACTTGGTTGGCTTCAAACACCTTTTGCGAAATTTTACAGTTTGATACCCTGGCTGAGGAGGACCTCTTGTTTGGTCAATCGGTGCTGCAGAGTCATCCACACTTTCCCGCCCATTCTAGAGCTTTGGTATAAACCCCATGGTTCTTGAAGCATCCCCAGCATCCTTTAGGACAGGCATGTCCAAACTGCGGCCCTCCAGCTGTGGTGAAACTACATATCCCAGCATGCCCTAACACAGTTTTGCTGTCAGAGAATGCTAAAGCTGTGTCAGGGCATGCTGGGATGTGTAGTTTCTCAACAGCTGGAGGGCCACAGTTTGGACATGCCTGCTCTAGGATGTATGAGAAAATAGGATTTTAATACCTACCGGTAAATCTTTTTCTCTTAGTCCGTAGAGGATGCTGGGCGCCCGTCCCAGTGCGGGCTGTATCTGCAGCTTGCTTATAGTTACGCTCATGTTGCATTGAGTTCAGTCAATCTGTGACTGTTGTTGGTCATGCCGTTGCATGTGTTGTTGTTGAATGCCATGTTGTACGGCGTGTTAGCGGTGTGAGCTGGTATGTATCTCACCTTAGTTTAAAATAATTTAATAAATCCTTTTCCTCGATATGTCCGTCTCACTGGGCACAGTACCTATAACTGGAATCTGGAGGAGGGGCATAGAGGGAGGAGCCAATTCACACCCATTCAAAGTCTTATAGTGTGCCCATGTCTCCTGCAGATCCCGTCTATACCTCATGGTTCTTGAAGCATCCCCAGCATCCTCTACGGACTAAGAGAAAAGGATTTACCGGTTGGTATTAAAATCCTATTTTTCCTAGTGTGGAGTCAGGAGCCATCACCTCTATTATACTCCTGCTCTCCCCCTCTCATCATGTCACTGTGTGTTACCAGCCCAGAGATCTGACCAGTCTCCTCCCCACACTCTGGTGTATCTCATACATCAGGAGCCATCAGCCTCTATTATACTCCTACTCTCCTCCTCACATCATGTCACTGTGTGTAACCAGCCTAGAGATCTGACCAGTCTCCTCCCCACACTCTCTGGTGTATCTCATACATCAGGAGTCATCAGCCTCTATTATACTCCTGCTCCCCCTCACATCATGTCACTGTGTGTTACCAGCCCAGAGATCTGACCAGTCTCCTCCCCACACTCTGGTGTATCTCATACATCAGGAGCCATCAGCCCCTATTATACTCCTGCTCTCCCCCTCACATCATGTCACTGTGTGTTACCAGCCCAGAGATCTGACCAGTCTCCTCCCCACATTCTCTGGTGTATCTCGTACATCAGGAGCCATCAGCCCCTATTATACTCCTGCTCTCCCCCACACATCATGTCACTGTGTGTAACCAGCCCAGAGATCTGACCAGTCTCCTCCCCACACTCTCTGGTGTATCTCATACATCAGGAGTCATCAGCCTCTATTATACTCCTGCTCTCCCCCTCACATCATGTCACTGTGTGTTACCAGCCCAAAGATCTGACCAGTCTCCTCCCCACACTCTCTGGTGTATCTCATACATCAGGAGCCATCAGCCCCTATTATACTCCTGCTCTCCCCCTCACATCATGTCACTGTGTTACCAGCCCAAAGATCTGACCAGTCTCCTCCCCACACTCTCTGGTGTATTTCATACATCAGGAGCCATCAGCCCCTATTATACTCCTGCTCTCCCCTCACATCATGTCACTGTGTTACCAGCCCAGAGATCTGACCAGCCTCCTCCCCACACTCTCTGGTGTATCTCATACATCAGGAGCCATCAGCCCCTATTATACTCCTGCTCTCCCCCTCACATCATTTCTCTGACGTCCTAGTGGATGCTGGGAACTCCGAAAGGACCATGGGGAATAGCGGCTCCGCAGGAGACTGGGCACAACTAAAGAAAGCTTTTAGGTCACCTGGTGTACACTGGCTCCTCCCACTATGACCCTTCTCCAAGCCTCAGTTAGATTTTGTGCCCGGCCGAGGTTGGATGCACACTAGGGGCTCTCCTGAGCTTCTAAAAAGAAAGTATATAATTAGGTTTTTTATTTTACAGTGAGACCTGCTGGCAACAGGCTCACTGCAGCGAGGGACTAAGGGGAGAAGAAGCGAACCTACCTGCTTGCAGCTAGCTTGGGCTTCTTAGGCTACTGGACACCATTAGCTCCAGAGGGATCGACCGCATGGAACTGGCCTTGGTGTTCGGTCCCGGAGCCGGGCCGCCGTCCCCCTTACAGAGCCAGAAGCAAGAAGAGGTCCGGAAAATCGGCGGCAGAAGACATCAGTCTTCACCAAGGTAGCGCACAGCACTGCAGCTGTGCGCCATTGCTCCTCATACACACTTCACACTCCGGTCACTGAGGGTGCAGTGCGCTAGGGGGGGGGCGCCCTGAGCAGCAATAAAAACACCTTGGCTGGCAAAAATATCACAATATATAGCCCCAGAGGCTATATATGTGATAATTACCCCTGCCAGAATCCATAAAAAAGCTGGAGAAAAGTCAGCGAAAAAGGGGTGGAGCTATCTCTCTCAGCACACTGGCGCCATTTTCTCTTCACAGCTCCGCTGGACGGAAGCTCCCTGGCTCTCCCCTGCAGTCTACACTACAGAAAAGGGTAAAAAAGAGAGGGGGGGGCACTAAATTTAGGCGCAGTATATGTAACAGCAGCTATTGGGGACATAATTCAGTTAGTCCCTGCATTATATAGCGCTCTGGTGTATGCTGGCATACTCTCACTCTGTCTCCCCAAAGGGCTTTTGTGGGTCCTCTGTTAGAGCATTCCCTGTGTGTGTGCAGTGTGTCGGTACGGCTGTGTCGACATGTTTGATGAGGATAATGATGTGGAGGCGGAGCAGATGCCTATAGAAGTGATGTCACCCCCTGCAGGGCAGACACCTGAGTGGATGGACTTATGGAAGGAATTGCGTGCACGTGTCGACTCCTTACACAAAAATTTTTACGACATGCCAAATGCGGGACAGCCGGCTTCTCAGCTCGTGCCTGTCCAGGCATCTCAAAGGCCATCGGGGGCTCTAAAACGCCCGCTACCTCAGATGGCAGACGTGGATGTCGACACGGATACTGACACCAGTGTCGACGGCGATGAGTCTAGTCTAATGTCCACTAAGGCCATTCGTTGCATGATTGAGGCAATGAAAGAGGTGTAACAAATTTCTGATATAAACCCAGGTACCACTAAAAAGGGTATTATGTTTGGGGAGAAAAGACTACCCGTAGTTTTTCCCCCTTCAGAAGAATTAAATGAAGTGTGTGAAGAAGCGTGGGCTTTCCCTGATAAAAGATTGGTAATCTCTAAGAAGTTACTAATGGCGTTCCCTTTCCCGCCAGAGGATAGGTCACGTTGGGAGACACCCCCTAGGGTGGATAAAGCGCTCACACGTTTGTCTAAAAAGGTGGCACTACCGTCTCCAGATACGGCCGCCCTCAAGAACCTGCTGATAGAAAGCAGGAGGTGATCCTGAAGTCTGTATATACACACTCAGGCATTATACTTAGACCAGCTATTGCGTCAGCATGGATGTGCAGTGCTGCCGCTGCGTGGTCAGATTCCCTGTCAGAAAATATTGACACCCTAGACATGGACACTATTCTGCTAACCATAGAGCATATAAAAGACTCAGTCTTATACATGAGAGATGCACAGAGGGAGATCTGCCGGCTGGCATCTAAAATAAGTGCATTGTCCATTTCTGCTAGGAGAGGCTTATGGACTCGCCAGTGGACAGGGGATGCAGATTCGAAAAGGCACATGGAAGTTTTGCCTTATAAGGGTGAGGAGTTATTTGGGGATGATCTCTCGGACCTAGTTTCCACAGCAACTGCTGGGAAGTCAGCATTTTTACCCCATGTTCCCTCACAGCCTAAAAAGGCGCCATTTTATCAGGTACAGTCCTTTCGGACTCAGAAAAACAGGCGTGGAAAAGGCTGGTCCTTTCTGTCCAGAGGCAGAGGTAGGGGAAAAAGGCTGCAATAAACAGCAGGTTCCCAGGAGCAAAAGTCCTCCCCCGTTTCTTCCAGGTCCGCCGCATGACGGTGGGGCTCCACAGGCGGAGCCAGGTACGGTGGGGGGCCGCCTCAAAAATTTCAGCGATCAGTGGGCTTGCTCATAGGTGCATCCCTGGATCCTGCAAATAGTATCTCAAGGGTACAAACTGGAATTCGAGGCGTCTCCACCCCACCGGTTCCTAAAATCTGCCTTGCCGATTACTCCTTCAGACAGGGAGGCTGTGCTAGCGGCAATTCACAAGCTGTATTCCCAGCAGGTGATAATCAAGGTGCCCCTACTTCAACAAGGACGGGGTTACTATTCCACACTGTTTGTGGTACCGAAACCGGACGGTTCGGTGAGACCCATTTTAAATTTGAAATCCTTGAACACATACATAAAATAATTCAAGTTCAAGATGGAATCGCTCAGGGCGGTTATTGCAAGCCTGGACGAGGGGGATTACATGGTATCCCTGGACATCAAGGATGCTTACCTGCATGTCCCCATTCACTATCCTCACCAGGAGTACCTCAGATTTGTGGTACAGGATTGCCATTACCAATTCCAGACGCTGCCGTTTGGACTGTCCACGGCACCGAGGGTGTTTACCAAGGTAATGGCGGAAATGATGATAGTCCTTCGAAAAAAGGGAGTTTTAATTATCCTGTACTTGGACGATCTCCTAATAAAGGCGAGGTTCAAGGAGCAGTTGTTTGTGGGAGTAGCACTATCTCAGGAGGTACTACACCAGCACGGTTGGATTCTTAATATTCCAAAATCACAGCTGGTTCCGACGACACGTCTACTGTTCCTGGGTATGATTCTGGATACAGTCCAGAAAAAGTGTTTCTCCCGGAGGAGAAAGCCAAGGAGCTGTCATCTCTAGTCAGAGACCTCCTGAAACCAAAACAGGTATCGGTGCATCACTTCACGCGGGTCCTGGGAATGATGGTGGCTTCTTACGAAGCAATTCCTTTCAGCAGGTTCCATGCCAGAATCTTTCAGTTGGACCTGTTGGACAAATGGTCCGGATCGCATCTTCAGATGCATTGCCTAATAACCCTCTCTCCAAGAACCAGGGTGTCTCTGTTGTGGTGGCTGCAGAGTGCTCATCTTCTAGAGGGCCGCAGATTCGGCATACAGGACTGGGTCCTGGTGACCACGGATGCCAGCCTTCGAGGCTGGAGGGCAGTCACACAGGGAAGAAACTTCCAAGGACTATGGTCGAGTCAGGAGACTTCCCTACACATAAATATTCTGGAACTAAGGGCCATTTACAATGCCCTAAGTCAGGCAAAATCCCTGCTTCTACACCAGCCGGTACTGATCCAGTCAGACAACATCACGGCAGTCGCCCATGTAAATCGACAGGGCGGCACAAGAAGCAGGATGGCAATGGCAGAAGCCACAAGGATTCTCCGATGGGCGGAAAATCACGTACTAGCACTGTCAGCAGTGTTCATTCCGGGAGTGGACAACTGGGAAGCAGACTTTCTCAGCAGGCACGACCTCCAACCGGGAGAGTGGGGACTTCATCCAGAAGTCTTCACGCTGATTGTAAATCGATGGGAACGGCCACAGGTGGACATGATGGCATCCCGCCTAAGCAAAAAACTAGAGAGATATTGCGCCAGGTCAAGGGACCCTCAGGCGATAGCTGTGGACGCTCTAGTGACACCGTAGGTGTACCAGTCAGTTTATGTGTTCCCTCCTCTGCCTCTCATACCAAGGGTACTGAGAATAATAAGAAAACGAGGAGTAAGAACAATCCTCGTGGTTCCGGACTGGCCAAGACAAGCGTGGTACCTGGAACTTCAAGAGATGATCTCAGAGGACCCATGGCCTCTGCCGCTCAGACAGGACCTGCTGCAGCAGGGGCCCTGTCTGTTCCAAGACTTACCGCGGCTGCGTTTGACGGCATGGCGGTTGAACGCCGGATCCTGAAGGAAAAAGGCATTCCGGAGGAAGTCATTCCTACGCTGATTAAAGCCAGGAAAGATGTAACTGCAAAGCATTATCACCGCATATGGCGGAAATATGTTGCTTGGTGTGAGGCCAAAAAGGCCCCAACAGAGGAATTTCAACTAGGTCGATTTCTGCATTTCCTACAAGCAGGAGTGACTATGGGCCTGAAATTAGGCTCCATTAAGGTACAGATCTCGGCTCTGTCGATTTTCTTCTAGAAAGAACTAGCTTCACTACCTGAAGTTCAGACGTTTGTTAAGGAAGTGCTGCATATTCAGCCCCCGTTTGTGCCTCCAGTGGCACCTTGGGATCTCAACGTGGTGTTGAGTTTCTTAAAATCACATTGGTTTGAACCACTTAAAACCGTGGATCTAAAATATCTCACGTGGAAAGTGGTCATGTTATTGGCCTTGGCTTCGGCCAGGCGTGTGTCAGAATTGGCGGCTTTGTCATGTAAAAGCCCTTATCTGATCTTCCATATGGATAGGGCGGCATTGAGGACTCGTCCCCAGTTTCTCCCTAAGGTGGTATCAGCTTTTCACTTGAACCAACCTATTGTGGTGCCTGCGGCTACTAGGGACTTGGAGGATTCCAAGTTACTGGACGTAGTCAGGGCCTTGAAAATGTATGTTTCCAGGACGGCTAGAGTCAGGAAAACTGACTCGCTATTTATCCTGTATGCACCCAACAAACTGGGTGCTCCTGCTTCTAAGCAGACTATTGCTCGCTGGATTTGTAGCGCAATTCAGCTGGCACATTCTGCGGCTGGACTGCCGCATCCTAAATCAGTAAAAGCCCGTTCCACAAGGAAGGTGGGCTCATCTTGGGCGGCTGCCCGAGGGGTCTCGGCTTTTCAACTTTGCCGAGCTGCTACTTGGTCAGGGGCAAACACGTTTGCAAAATTCTACAAATTTGATACCCTGGCTGAGGAGGACCTTGAGTTCTCTCATTCGGTGCTGCAGAGTCATCCGCACTCTCCCGCCCATTTGGGAGCTTTGGTATAATCCCCATGGTCCTTTCGGAGTTCCCAGCATCCACTAGGACGTCAGAGAAAATAAGATTTTACTTACCGGTAAATCTAATTCTCGTAGTCCGTAGTGGATGCTGGGCGCCCATCCCAAGTGCGGATTGTCTGCAATACTTGTACATAGTTATTGTTAACTAAAGGGTTATTGTTGAGCCATCTGTTGAGAGACTCAGTTGTTTTCATACTGTTAAACTGGGTATAGTATCACGAGTTATACGGTGTGATTGGTGTGGCTGGTATGAGTCTTACCCGGGATTCAAAATCCTTCCTTATTATGTCAGCTCGTTCGGGCACAGTGTCCTAACTGAGGCTTGGAGGAGGGTCATAGTGGGAGGAGCCAGTGCACACCAGGTGACCTAAAAGCTTTCTTTAGTTGTGCCCAGTCTACTGCGGAGCCGCTATTCCCCATGGTCCTTTCGGAGTTCCCAGCATCCACTACGGACTACGAGAAATAGATTTGCCGGTAAGTAAAATCTTATTATCACTGTGTGTTACCAGCCCAGAGATCTGACCAGTCTCCTCCCCACACTCTCTGGTGTATCTCATACATCAGGAGCCATCAGCCCCTATTATACTCCTGCTCTCCCCCTCACATCATGTCACTGTGTGTTACCAGCCCAGAGATCTGACCAGTCTCCTCCCCACACTCTCTGGTGTATCTCATACATCAGGAGACATCATCCCCTATTATACTCCTGCTCTCCCCCTCACATCATGTCACTGTGTGTTACCAGCCCAGAGATCTGACCAGTCTCCTCCCCACACTCTCTGGTGTATCTCATACATCGGGAGACATCAGCCCCTATTATACTGCTGCTCTCCCCTCACATCATGTCACTGTGTTACCAGCCCAGAGATCTGACCAGTCTCCTCCCCACACTATCTGGTGTGTCTCATACATCAGGAGCCATAGTCCCTATTATACTCCTGCTCTCCCCCTCACATCATGTCGCTGTGTGTTACCAGCCCAGAGATCTGACCAGTCTCCTCCCCATACTCTCTAGTGTATCTCATACATCAGGAGACATCAGCCTCTATTATACTCCTGCTCTCCCCCTCACATCATGTCACTGTGTTACCATCCCAGAGATCTGACCAGTCTCCTCCCCACACTCTCTGGTGTATCATACATCAGGAGCCATCAGCCCCTATTATACTCCTGCTCTCCCCCTCACATCATGTACTGTGTGTTACCAGCCCAGAGATCTGACCAGTCTCCTCCCCACACTCTCTAGTGTATCTCATATATCAGGAGACATCAGCCTCTATTATACTCCTGCTCTCCCCCTCACATCATGTCACTGTGTGTTACCATCCCAGAGATCTGACCAGTCTCCTCCCCACACTCTCTGGTGTATCTCGTACATCAGGAGCCATCAGCCCCTAATATACTCCTGCTCTTCCCCTCACATCATGTCACTGTGTGTTTCCAGCCCAGAGATCTGACGTCTCCTCCCCACACTCTCTGGTGTATCTCATACATCAGGAGCCATCAGCTCCTATTATACTCCTGCTCTCCCACTCACATCATGTCACTGTGTGTTACCAGCCCAGAGAGCTGACCAGTCTCCTCCCCACACACTCTGGTGTATCTCATACATCAGGAGCCATCAGCCCCTATTATACTCCTGCTCTCCCCCTCACATCATGTCACTGTGTGTTACCAGCCCAGAGATCTGACCAGTCTCCTCCCCACACACTCTGGTGTATCTCATACATCAGGAGCCATCAGCCCCTATTATACTCCTGCTCCTCCCTCACATCATGTCACTGTGTGTTACCAGCCCAGAGATCTGACAAGTCTCCTCCCCACACTCTCTGGTGTATCTCATACATCAGGAGCCATCAGCTCCTATTATACTCCTGCTCTCCCACTCACATCATGTCACTGTGTGTTACCAGCCCAGAGAGCTGACCAGTCTCCTCCCCACACACTCTGGTGTATCTCATACATCAGGAGCCATCAGCCCCTATTATACTCCTGCTCTCCCCTCACATCATGTCACTGTGTGTTACCAGCCCAGAGATCTGACCAGTCTCCTCCCCTCACTCTCTGGTGTATCTCATACATCAGGAGCCATCAGCCCCTATTATACTCCTGCTCTCCCCCTCACATCATGTCACTGTGTGTTACCAGCCCAGAGATCTGACCAGTCTCCTCCCCACACACTCTGGTGTATCTCATACATCAGGAGCCATCAGCCCCTATTATACTCCTGCTCCTCCCTCACATCATGTCACTGTGTGTTACCAGCCCAGAGAGCTGACCAGTCTCCTCCCCACACACTCTGGTGTATCTCATACATCAGGAGCCATCAGCCCCTATTATACTCCTGCTCCCCCCCTCACATCATGTCACTGTGTGTTACCAGCCCAGAGATCTGACCAGTCTCCTCCCCACACACTCTGGTGTATCTCATACATCAGGAGCCATCAGCCCCTATTATACTCCTGCTCCTCCCTCACATCATGTCACTGTGTGTTACCAGCCCAGAGAGCTGACCAGTCTCCTCCCCACACACTCTGGTGTATCTCATACATCAGGAGCCATCAGCCCCTATTATACTCCTGCTCCTCCCTCACATCATGTCACTGTGTGTTACCAGCCCAGAGATCTGACCAGTCTCCTCCCCACACTCTCTGGTGTATCTCATACATAGCTCAGGAAATAAAGATAAAAAGATAAGTTTTAAACTTATAACAAGAACGAATAAATCTGTCCCAAACATAGATCCCAAAAAAAACCCAGTAACTTAGGGGGTAATGTATTAAAAATGTCCTAACGGACGTTATGTGTCCAGGTGCATTATCGTGGTGATACGCCCGCTGCCGCCGCCACAATGTATGAAGATGGCCCCCGCCGATGTGTGAGTGCGTTATCCTATCTGTCCTGCGGTAGCGCACCTTCCACATCGGCTCGGCGCCGCAATCTGTGCGCATGCGCCCTTCTCCCTTCTTCCTGTGTGCTCCGCCGGAGGCCCCCGACGCATACGCAGTAGAGCTGTGTGGACCAGCAGAAGAATGTCCACGTTAAATGAAGTTTATTTAAAAAAAACAAAAAAAAACAAAGCCACTGCACATTCTGACCACATCGCCTGCCTGGGGGAGGCGTTCCGGACAGTCGGCTTCAGGAGACGAAAAGGGGCAGCAGAGGCAATCATACATTGCCTCTGCTCTTCGTCTCCTGTTCACTACAGCGGGGTAGCGGTAAGTGGCGGGGGCGCGCGGCGACCAGGCTATACGGCGTTATCACGCCGTTCATACATTAGGAGGATGCGCTAATTGCAGGCTTAAGGTGCGCTGTGGTCAGCGGAAACCACAGCGCACTTTCATACATCTGGCCCTTAGTCCCAGTTGGCACATGTTACAGTAGGAAACAAACTGAGTGTCTCTAACAGTCTTACTCCTTTAGCATATTACTTCGAGATGGAAGACAACTCCTCCGGGATTGGTTTAGGTAAAGTGTCATGAAGAATTGTCAACAGGAGTGTCCCACTTTCTCTAACATCCTAGGGGATACTAGTATGGTCTTAGTACTATGGGGTATAGATCGGATCTATTGGAGCCTGGCACTTTACGAAATCATTAGTGTGTGCTTGCTCCTCCTCCTCGCTAAACCGTTTTATTAGAGCCCGCAGTACCTGGTGGCTTTGCCAGCAGGGGGATAGAGCTTGGACCTGAAGCCCTTCCCCCAGCCCCAGGGTGCCATTTTCAGCAAATGTTCCCGCCCTGGAGCTGCATATCTGTCTCTCCCTCACTCCCTGGCAGTGTCTGGGAGCCATTACTCCTCAGCTCACTTTTCCTGGGACTGCTTGGACAAATCCTCCTCTGTAAAGCCACCTGGTTGTCAGTGCTGTGACTTTACATGACACTTAAGTATTCTACCTGCCTTTTTTTAGTCAGTGTTATTAAGAAAGAGTGCATTTAGTCAGGGTTTTATAGTACAATTACCCTGTGATATACATCCAGTTCTTACTGTGTAGTGTTATATCTATTGTTATATAGCTGTGTAAGCTAGTCCAGTGCAGTATTATTGTCAGTAATAACCTCTGCATTGTACAGACTGTGACTATCTGTGTGTGCATTTGATAGCTGAGTGGTGTCCATTTCGTGTCTTTCACTCCTCCTGCTATCCCTATATTCTATAACCTGAAGGGGCTTGGTGCGTCAGGTGTTATTTAATATAGGATTTTCACAGATATACTGTATTACGTATTTTTCTCTGTGATTTAGTCACCATATCTCTCCTTTATCTCTGCTGGTGCTACCAGGGGCTACACTGTGCAGGGGTTTGGGCTAGATGTATTGTGCTGCTGCCAATTGTACTGTGTTACCTGATACTGCAAGTTATATCATGTCTGCTTCTGAGGGTAACGGTTCTGGGGCTGAACACACTGCCAGTGTTGCTGAAGCCGTAGATACCTATGAGGAGAATATAGCAGCTTTGGGCTCTGGTTCTGGGGCTCCTTGCCCCCCAGTGGGACGGTGGCAACGGGGGCAAATAATGACCCGCCGTGGGCCGCTTTTTCCACGCTTCTGCATACGCTAGTTCATAAACTAACACCCCCTATGGGACCGCCAATGCCGGTGCAACCGTTTGTGGTCCCTGCAGCTAACCCGCCGTGGGCTGACGATTTATCTGCTCAAATAAAGAAGTTGAACCAGTCCCTGACTACTAAAAAGTCTGACCGGCGCTCGCCTACGCCCAAGGGGTCCTCTAAGCGAGCGCTTGTCTCCTCACAATCGACTGCTGTCACTGACACCTCGTTGGATGAAGACGGCCCTTACACTGACCCCACAGGTTCTGACTCAGATACGGCTGATGGGGAGGGTGGTCACATGTGGATGTTCCTGATCTTTTGGAGGCTATTAAGTTAATTTTACAGATTACGGATGATCCGGAGCCATCCGTTCCTCCTAAGAAACCAGATAGGTTCAAGCGTCAGAAGGTGATTAAACAAGTTTTACCTCACTCTGACCACCTAATTGATATACGTCAGGAACCCTGGGAAAACCCGGGTACGAAGTTTGTGCCTCAAAAGAAGATGCTGACTCGCTATCCCCTCGCGCCGGAGCTGTTTAAGAATTGGGAAACGCCTCCTCTAGTGGACTCACATGTGGCTAGCATGGTGGTTTCCTCAGCTCTACTGGTCACCACCGTCACGTCTCTAAAAGAGCCTACGGATAAATGTGTGGAGGGTTGTCTGAAAGCGATTTACACCCTCACGGGTGCTGCACAAAGGCCCACTATTGCAGCTACTTGGGCTGCAGAGGCCATTGAAGCATGGGCCTTGGAGTTAGATGCTGAATGCTAGACAATGCCCATGCTAGACAATGCTTGTCTAATATTGTCACAGCTTCTCGTTATATTAAAGAGGCGGCTTCTGATGCCGGTATCCTGGCAGCCAAGGCCTCTACTACGTCAGTCCTGGCTCGCCGGATATTGTGGCTGAGATCCTGGTCTGTGGATCTGGACTCTAGAAAAACCCTGGAGGTACTCCCTTTTAAGGGAGATATTCTGTTTGGGGAGGATTTAAATAAGATTGTGGCTGACTTGGCTACTGCCAAAACTGCCTATCTGCCAAGTACTGCTCCTCCTGTGTCGAAGGCTAAAGGTACTTCCTTTCGCCCCTTTCGTCCTTCAGGTAAAGCAAAAGGTCAGGCATACAACAAGCAGGCCCGCACTTCCAAACCTGGTAAGCCTAAGCCTAAAAGAGCCTGGGCGGCCCGTCAGACAGCTTCCAAGACAGATATGCCTGCCGCATGACGGGGCGGGCCTCCCTCTGGGGGATCCCAGGTTGGGGGGCCGGCTTCTAGGGTATACCCAGGAATGGTTGAAGACCACTTCGGATGCCTGGGTCAGGGAAGTTGTCACGCAAGGTTACGCCATACCCCCTCATCGATTTTGCCAGACAGATGTCCCATTGAACAAGACAAAGGCAAACACTCTTCATTCGGTGGTACAGACCCTCCTGTATACAGGAGTCGTAGTACAGGTGCCTCTTGCGCAGAGGGAACGGGAGTACTATTCTCCGCTGTTTCTAGTCCCGAAACCAAATGGGTCCTCCCGGCCCATTCTCAACCTCAAGGCATTGAACAGGTTTGTGACGGGTTTCCAGGTTCCAAAGGATGGAAACCCTTCGCTCTATAGTTCTGGCCTTGGAACCTGGGGACTTCATGGTCTTCCTGGATATACAGGATGCTTACCTGCATATTCCTATAGCAGTGTCTCATTAGCAATACCTCAGATTTACGATTGGCAACTGCCATTATCAGTTTCAGGCATTACCTTTTGGTTTAACAACGGCTCCGCAAGTCTTTACAAAAGTCATGGCGGTGATGGCGGTGGTACTCCGCCGTCAAGGGGTTAGGATACTGCCGTATTTGGATGACTTGTTAATCCTGGTAAATTCCCCAGAACTTCTCCTGCGTCATCTACATGTGACGGTCCGGTTTCTGCAAGCCCACGGGTGGCTCATCAACTGGAAGAAGTCATCCCTGATCCCTGCTCAGAGCATGGTGCATCTGGGAGCGCTATTGGACACTCACAACCAGCGGTTGTTCCTGTCTCAGGAGAAAGTCCTGAAACTTCAGGACAGGATTCGTTGCTTCCTATCTCGTCCGCAAGTGTCGATACATTCGACGATGCAGGTGCTGGGCCTCATTGTGTCAGCATTCGACATGGTGGAGTACGCTCAATTTCACTCTCGCCCTCTCCAGAGGCTGATTCTAGCCAAATGGGACGGCCTGCCTCACCGGATCAGGTCTCAAATGATCTCATTGACTCCGGAGGTCCGTCTGTTGCTGCTCTGGTGGCTCCAGGACCAACAATTGGGCAGGGGACGTCCGTTCTGGATATCCGACTGGGTCCTGTTGACGACAGATGCCAGTCTAAGAGTTTGGGGCGCGGTGCTGGAGCAACACTCCCTTCAGGGGCGGTGGACCAAGGAGTAGTCCCTCCTCTCGATCAATATTCTGGAGTTGCGGGCAGTCTTCAATGCCTTGAACCTAGCCCAGCATTTAAGTCAGAACCGTCCTGTTCAACGGACAACGCCACCACAGCGGCTTACATAAATCATCAAGGCGGCACTCGAAGCCACCTAGCAATGAAGGAAGTCTCACGGATTCTACAGTGGGCAGAATGCCATCTACCGGCCATATCGGCAATATTCATTCCGGGAGTCCTGAATTAGGAAGCAGACTTTCTCAGTCGTCAGGACGTGCATGCCGGCGAGTGGGGCCTCCATTCAGAAGTGTTTCAACTCCTAGTAGAAAGGTGGGGCCTTCCAGACGTAGATCTGATGGCGTCTCGACACAATCACAAGATTCCGGTCTTCGGTGCAAGGACAAGGAATCCTCAAGCAGCATTCGTGGATGCGCTGGCGGTACCGTGGAGGTTTCGGCTGCCGTACGTGTTCCCTCCGGTGTCACTCCTGCCCAGGGTAATTCGGAAGTTCAAGCAAGAAAAAGGAATTCTGCTTCTCATAGCTCCAGACGGCACTGGTTCTCAGACCTGCAAGGCCTATCGTCAGAGCGTTCAATTCTACTTCCACAACGCCCAGACCTCCTCGTTCAGGGCCCCTGTGTCTACCAGGACCTAGCCCGGCTGTCTTTGATGGCGTGGCTCTTGAAGCTTCCATTTTAAGTGCTAAAGGGTTTTCTGAGGCGGTCATTTAAACTATGTTGCGGGCCCGGAAACCGGCTGCGGCTCGGATTTATTATAGGGTCTGGCATTCTTACTTTGTTTAGTGCGCATCTAACAATTATGACGCTTCCAAGTTTAGTATAGCCAAGTTGTTGGCTTTTCTTCAGCAGGGCCTGGACTTAGGCTTGCGTATGGCCTCCCTCAAGGTCCAAATATCTGCCTTGTCGGTGTGGTTTCAGAGAAAAATTGCGACCTTACCTGATGTGCATACCTTTACTCAGGGTGTGTTGCATATCCAACCTCCCTATGACCCGCCTGTGGCTCCTTTGGACTTGTAGGTGGTTTTGGAGGCGTTACAAGAGTCTCCGTTTGAAACTCTTGGTTCAGCTGATCTTAAGTGGCTTTCCCTTAAGGTGGTGTTTCTGCTGGCTATTGCTTCAGCTAGAAGAGTGTCGGTTTGGGTGCCTTGTCTTGTAGTTCCCCATATCTGATATTTCACCGTGACCGGGCGGTTCTTAGGACTCGTCCCGGCTATCTACCTAAGGTGGTTTCTTCGTTCCACCTTACCCAGAAGATTGTGGTTCCGGCACTTGTTTCTCCTGATCTGTCTCCCAAAGAACGGTCTTTGGATGTGGTACGGGCTCTCCGTATCTATGTGAAGAGAACTGCTTCTGTTAGGAAATCTGATTCTCTCTTTATTCTTTTGGATTTCACAAATGGGGCTGGCCTGCTCACAAGCAGACTTTGGCCAGATGGATTAGAATGGTGATTGCACATGCTTATGTGAGGGCTGGTCTGTCAGCTGCTGCTCACATTACGGCCAATTCTACTTGGTCTGTTGGACCTTCTTGGGCGGCCCGCCGTGGTGCGACCCTTGAACAATTGTGTATGCGGCTACGTGGTCCTCAGTGAACACGTTCATTAGGTTCTATGCCTTTGATACCGCCGCTTCCCAGGATGCTTCCTTTGGACGCCGGGTTCTTGTGCCCACTACAGTGCATCCCCTCCCATAAGGAACTGCTTTAGGACATCCCCAATGTCTATCCTTGTGGAGACCAGTGTACCTCGCAACAGAAAACGAGATTTATGGTAAGAACTTACCTTTGTTAAATCTCTTTCTGCAAGGTACACTGGGCTTCACAAGGCGCCCACCCTGATGCACTTGGCTTCTTTTGGTTGGTATGGCATTAGCCGCTGGCACTTCTCCTGTCGGGAGAGTGTGGTGTTTGTGGCAACTGGCAGTTGTCTCTTTTACTTGCTACTGCATGGGGCTGGTTAACAAAACTGAGCTCCTGTGCACAGAGGCGGGGTGATATAGGAGGCGGCGCTATGCATCTTGGGAAGAAGGTCAAAGCTTTTGAGCCTGTTGGTGCTTCGGATCAAGATCCTTCTCTACACCTCAGTGTCTATCCTTGTGGAGCCCAGTGTACCTCGCAGAAAGAGTTTTAACAAAGGTAAGTTCTTACCTTAAAACTCGTTTTCTTTGCAAATATTACCCTGCCAGTATAAACCATTCTGGGAACACTGCTCGCCATTAAGGGGGCGGGGCATTTCCGGAGAGTGGGACCAGTGGCTCAGTGCACCATTTCCTACCTCCTAGGGACCCTCAGAAGCACCTTGTTTGGTACAAGGGGGTTTGTGGTAGGGTGGAGCGATATACTGTATGTGTATATAATACTCTAGGTCCCTTATCTGAGGTTACTAGTTACTGCCCGGCAAAGCACTGCTTTGGCTGTAGAGGCAAGGTGTGCTGGTTTCTCCCTCTCTCTCCTTCCTAGCAGGGTCTCTGGGTTACTGTGTTATGTAACCTGTTCCTGTGTGTGTATTATGCTGTACAGTATGTCAGGTAATAAGGTCATATGCCAGTCCTGCAGCACAAGGTTTTCCCCTCCCCCTAGGGGATCTCTGTTGTGTGCACAGTGCAGCCCTCCTTCACAAGGAAGCAGCACTCAGGAGCCAGCATGGCTGGACTCAATAAAAGGAATGATTACAGACATCTCATCTGAACTGGCTACTGCCAGGCAGGAGAGGCAGGATTTTAAAAGAAGTGTATGGCTGATTTTATGATTAAGAATTCAGACCGCAGACCGTCCTCTCAGCCTCCTATATTTATTTCCCAATAAGGTACATTACTCCAAGTTCTCCAGTCTGTCTGTCTGTCTGTCTGTGATGTCGAGATGCCAGATCTGGAAGAGGGGAAGGTGAATGTAAATATGGGGGACGCTAATGTCTCAGGGAGTAGAAGCTCTTATCTACTCTATTTGAGATGTCCTGAATATCCCTGATAAGGAGACAGACACAGTATTATTATTACATTTTATTTATAGGGTGCCACAAGTGTTTCGCCTACACTGTGTGTTGCTGAGCCTTCCTGGAGCACAGCCTGTCAGAGCTGCACTCCCACCCTTGTGCCGCCATACACACCGGCAACCCGATAACTGGGACGCCGGCGCTGTACTCCCCACTTTTCTTTCTTCTGGCTCTGTTAGGGGGTGGCGGCCATGCTGCGGGAGTGAGAAGTCGCCTCGTGGGCTTGCGATCAGCACCCTCAGGAGCTCAGTGTCTTACCAGCGGAGTAGAGAACCATTAACTCTTCAGGAAGTTGGTTCCTATTCCCGCCCCCCGCCCCTAAGTCCCATGAAGCAGCCTTCCTATAACCTAACTAACTCTAGAAAATAAAAACCTAAGAAAACTAGGAGCTTCCCTAGTTGTGACCGGCTCCTACGGGCATATTTTCTAAACTGAGTTTGGTAGGAGGGGCATAGAGGGAGGGGCAGCCCACACTATTAAACTCTTAAAGTGCCAGTGGCTCCTAGTGGATCCTAGGACGTAAGAGAAAGTAGAGTATAACCTAGCAGATGATGATTACAGGGTATCATATGGTGTATTGCATGTAAAGTATCTTGTTCCACACCTACTCTGCTGTAGCAATATACCTTATATAAGGGTGAGTAACACATGTACAGGCTTACCAGCGTATGAGCACACACATAAAGGAATGCTACCTTACCAATGCTTCCAGGAGTAACGTTAGGAGACATTTCTCTGATCCATCAGCTCATATGACTGATGTTATTGTTCATCTAGAATCTCCAATTCATACGATATGTTCCCCATCCATTGTTTTACATCGGTGCTGACATAGGACTTGGCGAGTGACTACATCTCCATTTATACTTCATGGTTAGTTACCAGTACAAGAGAGAGAGATATCTAAGTCTTATTATAATATTACATTTGTTATTGTGAGTGTTCTCAGGAGGGTGGACACAATGATAGTCTGAGACAATATTATAAAGCCTTCATTATAAGTTATGTTTTATTATACACACACATTTACAATTAAGTGTCCCAGAGAGTCGTCTTCTCATATTGTTTACAAGATTAATATTGTTACAGAAAATGTCACATTTCCATAATGTATTTTATTTCCAACAGATGGACACACAAGCAGGAATATCTCAGAAGGACATCTAATGTTATCCCCGGATTGTGACATAAAAGATAATGACAGTAGACAGGATTCTCCAGGAGCTAACCCCATTACCCCAATTATACATCCAGGTCTATCAGCTGATCCCTCTGATCCTGGGAAATGTTCTCCTGATCACTCTGATATTGGTGCATCTGTTACAGCTCTGAGAGTAGATACAGTGTTTCCGTGTTCTATAGATGCCAAATGTTTTACACAGAACACAAAGCGTATTAACCCACACACACGTAAGGCAGGTGAGAGGCCATTTCTATGTTCTGAGTGTGTGAAATGTTTTACATACAAATCAGATCTTGTTATACATCAGAGAAGTCACACAGGTAAGAAGGCATTTCCATGTTCTGAGTGTGGGAAATGTTTTGCACAGAAATCACATCTTGTTAGACATCAGATAAGTCACACAGGTGAGAAGCCATTTCCATGTTCTGAGTGTGGGAAATGTTTTGCACGGAAATCACGTCTTGTTAGACATCAGAGAAGTCACACAGGTGAGAAGCCGTTTCCATGTTCTGAGTGTGGGAAATGTTTTACACAGAAAGCAGATCTTGTTAAACATCAGAGAAGTCACACAGGTGAGAAGCCATTTCCATGTTCTCAGTGTGGGAAATGTTTTACACGGAAATCACATCTTGTTATACATCACAGAACTCACACAGGTGAGAGGCCATTTCCATGTTCTGAGTGTGGGAAATGTTTTACACAGAAATCATATCTTGTTATACATCAGCGAACTCACACAGGTGAGAAGCCATTTCCATGTTCTGAGTGTGGGATATGTTTTGCAAACATATCAAATCTTGTTATACATGAGAGAAGTCACACACGTGAGAAGCCATTTTCTTGCTCTGAGTGCGGGAGAAGTTTTACCTGGAAATCCCTACTTGTTATACATCAGAGAAGTCACACAGGTGAGAAGCCTTTTCCATGTTCTGAGTGTGGGAAATGTTTTGCAAACAAATCAGATCTTGTTAAACATCAGAGAAGTCACACAGGTGAGAAGCCATTTCCATGTTCTGAGTGTGGGAAATGTTTTGCACTCAAATCAGATCTTGTTAAACATAACAGAAGTCACACAGGTGAGAAGCCATTTCCATGTTCTGAGTGTGGGAAATGTTTTACACAGAAATCACATCTTGTTACACATCAGCAAAGTCACACAGGTGAAAAGGCATTTCTATGTTCTGAGTGTGGGAAATGTTTTGCACACAAATCAGTTCTTGTTAGACATAACAGAAGTCACACAGGTGAGAAGACATTTCCATGTTCTGAGTGTGGGAAATATTTTACACGAAAATCACATCTTGTTAGACATCAGCGAAGTCACACAGGTGAGAGGCCATTTCTATACTCTGAGAAATAAATCAGCTCTTTTTGCACACAATAGACATCACTCAGGTGAGGAACCATTTTAATCTTCTGGAGTATACTCATCATTGTCATGCGTTGTTCTTCAATGTTCTTATCCTATCTCCTATGCTTTTTGCAATACACAATGTTACCACTGGGTGAAATAATCAGATGTCATGCCCTCTACCACTGCTATACAGATGACCTGTCTCTTGCTCCAGGTACTGAGAACCCAGTATCAATCCTAAATGGTTGTCTAGCTGAGCTTCAGGTGTAGGTGATGCCAGTTGGCTGGGACTCAGTCCTGGTGAAACAGGTCTATATGGTAGAAGCTCACCAACAAAGGGCAGGGCTACAGCTCAGCTTTGCAAACCAACCAGACTTACGCTTGGGGGTTCAGAGTTACAAAATGCTGATCATGTGCGGAATCTTGGTGTCCTGGATGGTGGAGTGACACTTAGACATCAGGTATCAGCCACAATCAGATCCTCATCTGAGGAACATAGCCAGACTCCAGCACTTATTTCCCTCAGAAGATCTACCTACAGTCATATATGTACTTGTAGCATCACGCATAGACTACTGCAATGTCCTCTACCTGGGTCTCCCAGCAAAATAATTGCACTGCTTGTAGCTTGTACAGAATGCAGAAGCCAGGCTGTTACTTAACCAGCCCGTTCCTGCCACATAACACCCATTCTCTGCTCCCTTTACCAGCTGCCTGTAAAATGGTGACTATTACATAATCTTACTGACTCTCCCAGCCCTACATGACCAGGGTCAATGGTACCAGAAGCAGCTACTGCCTCCTTACTGCCCTGCTTGCTTACTTCCATCTGCAGATGAAGGACTTACCAGCAGAACCAAGAATCCAAAAGAAGTTCTGAGATGTCAGGGGTGAGACAGGGTGGTGGCACTAGTGCTGTAGCGGGGGCTGCCGGAGGCACTGTCTGTGGGTAATATTGTCCTCAAGCAGCGCTAAGGTGTCAGAGGGGAGACAGGGTGGGTGGCAGTTGTGGGGGGAGACAGGGTGGGTGGCAGTTGTGGGGGGAGATGGGGCGGTGGCAGTAGTGGGGGAGACGGTGGTGGCAGTAGTGGGGGGAGACAGGGTGGTGTCAGTACTGGGAGGAGACAGGGCGGGTGGCAGTAGTGGAAAGAGACAGGGCGGGTAGCAGTAGTGGAGGGAGACAGGGTGGATGGCCGCAGTGTAGTACCAGGGGCTGCTGGAGGCAGTAAAGAGGTGTATGGGTCCCACACAGAACCAGTTGATAATTAGACTTAATGATTATTATGCTTCCTTATTTCTAATTAATCCCTTGTATGTGTTACTGTTATTTGCTGTGTCAGCTTTTATGTGAGTTCTGTGTAATAATCCTGAAAGTAGTGCTGCTACCGATCTCATATCATTTGTAGTAACTTGGAAAAGATGAGATATGAGGTGCACTCTGGAAGCTTATAGGGGGGTATTCAGAGATGAACGCAGGTGTGACATCACGCAGCTCCTGGAAAATGATCCTGCCCCGCCCGCATTCACCCCTCAGGGATGCAACCGCAATGTGTGTGTCTGCGCGGCCGCTGCGCATGTGCATTTTGCCACCACCGGGTAAACTGCTGCGAGACGCTATTGCAGCTGGGTCTGAATGACCCCCATAGGCTGTTGTGCAGAGTAAAGTATTTTTTAAGTTTAAAATACAGACAAAAATATGTGTATTAAAGATATGAAATAAAGTCATTTAAAAGCAGAAGATTTCCGGTGCAATTTTGGCTATGTCCGATTTTGACAGCTCGTTTGAATAGTGGGATGATATTACGGGGGGAAGGGGGGGTCTCTGTGTAATTAAGTTTATCATTTGTTGTTTTTTTTTTAAACATAATTTTTATTCATGGGATCACAGACAGTAAACAGAGACCAACAGGTGGCAATTATAGCGTAATACAGTACGAACATAGCTTAACAGTTGGTACATATATATGGTGTCAAGTGAAAATGATCCATTTTTGACCCTGAGAGCGGGTATAATAAGAGAGAGAGAATAGCCGTTGGTTGGAAGTCCAACCGGCTAATGAGTAATAGTATAGGATAAGATATGAGAAGGGGGAGAGAAGAAGGAAGATACAGAAGGATAGAATATAGTAGATTGGAGTTGGAATCGGAATCCCCAGGAGGGTTCCATCAGGTATAACATAGAATATTAGTTGAAAGGTGAAGGGGCATGTTGTGTAGTCAGCCAAGGTCCCCATATTTTATCAAATGACTTGGAGGAGCAATTAATGATACTGGTCATATAGTCCATACGGTAAACGTACCATATGCGGGCGATTATAGACTGCATAGAAGGTGGAATGGGGTTTTTCCAGTCCGCGGCCAATTGACATGTCATTGACGAAATTATATGCCGCATTAGTTTATTTTGATGGTATGTCAGCATTGGCAGGTTTACGGGGAGAAGAATGTATTTAGGATCATAGGGAATGGGAATCCGTAACAAATTAGTAATAAGATTAATCACATCTCTCCACACACTTACAATTTTAGGGCATGACCACCATATATGCAGGAAAGAGCCCTCTGCGCCACATCCTCTCCAACATCTATCCGATGTATCTGGGTACATTTCTGCTTAAGCGAGATGGTACATAGTACCATCTATATAATAGTTTGTAGACATTCTCTTTGATGCGAAAGCATATGGAGCTAGATGCAGCGTTACCCCAAGCCTCAGACCATTCCTCATCATCTAAGGCCGAGCCCAGATCCAGTTCCCATGCCCTCTCATGTGGATCATGTTGAGAGGGTGGTTCTCCATCGAGAGCGGTATATAAGAGGGAAATTAAACCTTTGGTTGAATGACGTCTGAAACACGTTGCCTCGAACGTGGTCAGGGGTCTGCTAGAGAGGATGTGGTTTATTGCGGAATGAAAGTGCCTGAGTTGTAAATATTGATAAAAATATTTGGACGGGATGTCATTATCTTCCTGAATCCGGGAGAACTGATATAGAATACCTTTATCTTGCCAGGGGGCAAATAGTGACTTATGTGTACCAGGGGGAAATGCTGGGTTGTGTAAGATAGGGATGATGGGGGAGGGGGCCGGGGCTAACCTGTATTTCTTATTGGCAAAGTCCCAAATCATCAGTGAGCGGGACACCAGGGGGTGAGAGGCCACATTTCTAGGGCGGCAGGGTTTCGGGAGCCAAAGAAAAGAAGAAAGAGTGGAGAGACCCAGTTCAGCAGCTTCTATAGCTATCCAGACACTCTGGGTTACACCATTGCACACATTGTGAGAGCTGTGCAGCTAAGTAATATCTTCTAAAATCTGGGATGCCCAGACCGCCACTACATGAGGGGCGCTGTAATAGTTTCAGTCGGACTCGGGGACGCCTATTTGCCCATATAAATTGTGATGTGTGAAACTGTAAGAATTAAAAGGCAGATGGAGGGATAAACATCGGGAGAGTTTGGAATAGGTATAGTATCCGAGGGAGCACGTTCATTTTCACTGAATTCACTCTACCTATCCAAGAGATAAAAAGGCTGGACCAAGAAGACAAATCTGATTTAATGCGGTCTAAAAGTCTAGGGAAATTAGCCTGGTATAGTTGGTGGTGGCTATGTGTTAGGAAAATGCCTAGATATTTAATCTTTTTTTTGTGCCACTGAAATGGGAAGGATTTTTCTAAAGAGAGTTTAACCGGGCCAGGGATGTAAAAATTCAATACTTCGGTTTTACTCGTGTTGATTTTATAACCTGAATGCTTAGAGTAGAGGTCAATTTCAGAGAGGAGCGGCTGCAGTGACTGAGTCGGGGATCCAAGGGACAAGAGGACGTCGTCTGCGTATAATGCAATTTTATGCTCAGAGTGGCCTACCCGTACTCCAGCTATATCTGTATTATCTCGGATCCTTGCCGCCAGTGGTTCCATAACCAGGGCAAATAGGGAGGAGAGCGGGCATCCCTGTCTGGTGCCATTAGTGATTCCGAAAACAGCGGAAGTGAGGCGATTGACAGAAACCGTGGCAGTAGGGGATCTATAAAGCGCTGAGACACCTAGAAATTTGCCAGAGAAGCCCATCTTTCGGAGTACCGAGAAGGTGAAGGACCAAGATATCCTGTCAAAAGCCTTCTCGGCATCCAGTGCTAGTAACAATGAGGGTAGTTTTTGTTTATGAATAGAACATATCAGATCTATAGCTCTCCTGGTATTAACGGAGGCTTGACGGACAGAAATAAAGCCCACCTGGTCTGGGTGTATCAATTGCGTAAGCAGGGGTGCTAGTCGATTGGCCAAAATTTTGGCGTAAATCTTAAGATCAACATTTAGTAATGATATCGGGCGATAATTGGAACATTGTGTGGGGTCTCTCTCCGGTTTCGGGATCACAATAATGTCAGCGTGCACAGTTGCCGGTGCAAACGATGCCCCCTCTAAAACTTTATTAAAAAGCGAGGTAAGATAAGGGGCCAATTCTGCATGGAAAGTTTTGTAATATTGGGCGGTGAAGCCATCTGGGCCAAGTGCGGCTGACGATCGCATAGATTTGATAGCGGCAACCGTCTCTTCCAACGAGATAGACTCATTAAGAAGAGAGATCTGTCTCTCTGTCAGACATGGCAGGGGGGTGTTTAATAGGTACGAGCATATACCCTCTGGACCATCAGAGGAGAGAGGAGGGGCAGGAAGATTATATAAGGAGCTATAAAACTCCCAAAATTCCTCTACCATCTGCTTTGGGTCATAAGTAGGCATATTTAATGTATTGGAGTGAAGTTTTTCTATCATTCCCATAGCGCGTTTGCTCCTCAATTTGTTAGCTAGGAGACTATCAATGTTATCCGCCTTATCGTAGAATTTCTGACGGAGCTTCTGTAGTATAGCAGCTGCGCGTCTCGATAAAAGAGCATTTAACTGACCTCTGAGGTTATCAATCTGGGAACGTAGGGAGTCACTCTGGGCATTTTTATGTTGGGTTAGGAGCGCAGAAATTTTTGATTCTAAGGAGGAAATTTCCTGTGCTGCTTTCTTACGTATAGCAGAGGCCTTGGACATGAAATGACCACGGATAGTAGCTTTGTGCGCTTCCCAAACCAGACTAGGAGAGACTTCTGGGGAGGCATTTTCTTTGAAGAAAAATTCCAAAGTTGATTTGGTGTCTAAAAGAGTGGAGGGATGCGAAAGAAGGGTGTCATCTAGACGCCATTTACGTGCTTTATTAGGGGTTCTATAGATTTCTATGAGGATATAGACCCCGCATGGTCTGTCCATGAGCAAGGGGTGATATCTGCATCAGAAATCAGTGTCGTGAGTGATTGTGACACTTGGATCATGTCGATCCGAGAATAATGTTGGTGAGGTGCAGAAAAGTGAGTATAATCCCTAGCCGTGGAGTGTTTAAGACGCCAGGTATCTCTCAGATTAAGCTGTGCAAGGGAGGAAATTAACGTGAGAGAGGCCTCAGTCGGGGATGCTTCCTTCTTATTCTTAGGAGGGTTAGATTTATCTAAGAGGGGATCGATCACAGTATTAAAATCCCCACCTAAAATAATGTGGCCCTTCGCTACTCTGTTAAGATGCTGAAAGAGTGTGCGGAAAAAAATTGATTGGTCTTTATTCGGGGCATACACAGACACAAGTGTTAGGGTTTCTGTGCGAAGTGTACCAATTACCACAATGTACCTGCCTGCGGGGTCAGCTATTGTTGCAATATGTACAAATGGGATACTACGATGAATCAGTATAGCCACCCCCCTTTTCTTACAATCAGCAGAGGCAAAAAAGGTTTGTGCAAACTGCTTACCTTGAAGTTGAGAGTGAGTACCAGTGAAATGGGTCTCCTGAAGGAAGACCATGTCAGCTTTTTCCCTCCTACAGGCGGACAACATCACTGTACGTTTCTTGGGAGAATTAAGCCCGTTAGCATTTACAGAGAACAGTTTAAGAGCCATGTGATACCAGAGAATGGAAAAGAATCAACGGAGACCCATCCCGGGGAGGAAGAGAGAAAGAGGAAGAAAAGGGAAAGCAAGAAACAAGGAGCAGAGATATAAATTAGAGAGAGATTGATAGAGAACCCATACGGGAAAAAACCCTGAAACATAGGGTCCTAATCAAGGACCGCTACAGAAATAATAGACATTATAAACTTAATCACAGATAAAAGGGAGCACGGGGGTAGTGGCAGCAGAAAAAAAAACAACCAGGTCCTTCTGGACCGCAACAGTTATGTCGGCAGCAGCCGAAAATGCAGCAATATAACCCAGAACACACACTACAGAAAAAAGAAAAACGTACTGTGTCGTAGAGGAAAAGAGGATGGGGGGGGGACAAGGGAAAAGAGGGAGGGGTACAATGGCAAAAGGGGGGGGGAATGGGGGAAGGAGAAGGAGACAAGGGAAAATCGGGATAAACAAAGCCATCCCAGCACAATAGCATAGAGCTAGGCTCAACATATAACCAATATCAAAGCTCTATGAGCCAAATCAAAACCAATAACAGTTGAATGGAAGAAGTAAGACGAGGGCAGTGGCCCCCACCCACCAACAAAGAACAATTAAGGAGGAGACATATCTAGAAAAGTGAGAACTATCGTATTGTAATCAAGAGTGTCCACTAGGATCAGGGAGGGCCAGTAGTGCCATTGCGATGACGGGTCAGCCTTGTCCATTCAGGCGGTGGGATCCGAGGGTGTTGTTGACCGGAGGAAGAGGCGGTCTCGCTATCAGATGACGGTACAGGGAGGAGGTCCAGCTTAGCCAACAAATCCTGACCCTGTGCTAAAGTTTTAACAGAGTGGGTGGAATTGTTCACTGTAATCTGCAGCATGAAAGGGAATCCCCATTTGTACTGTATTTGATGCTGCCGTAGTATCCTAGTAACGGGCTGGAGATCTCGTAGTTTTTGGATAGTAGACGGGGCTAGATCCTGGAAGACCTGCAGTTGCATATCCCAGAAGTCAATCACTGGGGAGTCTCGTACAGACATTAGGATCCGTTCCTTTGAGCGAAAATAATGAAGACGCACTATGACATCCCTGTGTGGTTGTGAAGAAGCTGGTTTCGCTCAGAGCGCTCTGTGGGCCCTATCGCAAAGACAATCGCTATCGGAGAGGTCAGGCATACATGTTGAAAGAAGTCTTTTAAAAAGGATGGTAGGGCCGAGGTAAGAATCGACTCCGCTACATTGCGAATACGCAAATTGTTGCGACGGGAGCGATTCTCTTGATCTTCTTGTCTTTCCTTGAGATCCGCCATCTCATCCTGGAGTCTAGAGAGTTCCGAGTCTAGACGTTGCTGAGAGCGGCAGAGGTCGTCCGTCTTAGATTCGAGTTCGTCCGTACGATTGCCAAGGGCCGTGAGGTCAGATTTGAAGTCGGCAATAGCTGTGGAGAGTTCTTGCTTAAAGGCAGACTGGACCCCCTCAAGTAAACTTGTCATAACTGCTTGGATTTGTGGGTATATACCCGTCTCCGATGAGCAGGGGGAGGAAGGAGGGTCCGTGAGCAATGCAGGAGGAGAAGGGCCTTTGGCTTTTGGCCCAAAAAAGTTTGTGGGGGCCTGTGAATTTTTTTAATTTTTTTGCGCCATTGTGGACTAATAGGATAAGCGGGACATCACTGACGTAAAAAGGAGACACAGACGCTGCTTGGCAGATGAATGTTAAACAGAAAACAGGTGCAGTGGGTATTAAGAGAGTTGTCGCGGTCCAGGTAGGACAAATTGCGGTATCAGGTCATCATCTCGGGTGATGTGCAAAGGACAGGAGCTGCCCTGAAATATTGCTATCCAGAAGCTTGACTCCCTGCAGGCTGAGGCAAGTGTGGATTATGCTTTATCAGGGGGGGAGAGACAGGAGCTGGTGGCTCTATGATTGTAATAATAGTGCAGCTGACCCCCAATGTGCGGCACCGAGGTCAGCGGCGACCAGATGGCTCCGGAGCTCGTTCTTGTGCAGGTCAGGCAGGATGTTGTTCAGGCAGCAGCAAGAAGAAGCCCCTCTGACACCAGACCAGCAGAGACACACAGTACTTTATTAACAGGCAGTGCAGGGTCAAACTTCCACCCTCCAGCCAGGTCCAGCCGCCCAGGCAGCAGGAGGGGTGTGGGCAGAAGCGGAGCAGTCCCTGCCGCCAATCCCAAGATGGCGCCCGGCAGATCACAAAGGCTTATACAGCCCCAGCCAGTGGTCTTATACGAAGGGAGGGCAGCGGTTTGGGCGCATGCAACAGTGGGGGCGCTCCGAGTAATGTACAGGTAGCCTCCAGAGTGCGCCCAGGCCAGTCAGGAGCGGGCGGCAGAGCTCCGTCCGCACGTGCCCGCCAGTCACAAGATGGCGCCAGGCAGCACCTCGTATCCAGCCCGGCCGCCTCGAGCGCACCAGCGGGAGAGGGGCCAGAGCGCAGAGGGGATGAAGCGGTGGGGTCCACGAGCCGGCCTTGCGCCAGCCACTGGGTGAATCAGGCCGGTCAGGCAGCAGGAGAAGGGCACAGGTCCCGGACAGCTCTCACTAAAATGGTGCCGGCCGCGTGCAAGCCGAGATCAGCACAGCGCTTTCTGAGCCCGCAGCAGGATCACAGGACACCGGATCTCTGCAGAGCAGAGACCAGAACAGGCAGCAGTAACTCGGAGAGCCATACAGGGCCAAGTAAGCAATATTAGAAGGGCAGCAGGAGACAGTCAGGATAATACAGTCTGGGGAGCAAGGAGATCACGTCCTACTCCATCTCCAGCCAGGCCAAGCCCCCACATTTGTTGGTTTTAAATATATTATGTCTGTTCATATGTTCTGTTTTTTTCTTTTACTTTGTGATAAACTGTTTCTAAAGTAAACCGATGGACAATAAGTCAGTTGCGCAATTTCCTCAATGTTACGCTTACACTTTATTCCTAGCTACGGGCGTACCTACGTGTAGCGCCACCTAGCGTACCTTTTGAGCGGTGTGATGCTCTCGTAACACCTTGGTGAATATATATGGCTACAGCAATATAACACACTTAAACCTTAGTATAGTGTCGTCCATGACACCAGATGAACAAAATAATTTAGTCGAGACAATGGGGTAAATTAGGATTAAAGGTCCAACCCAATAACCATATATATTAGTCCCTAGCGGACACAAAGGGATAACAATGCTACACTGTAGCAACACAATACAATTCAAAGATACAGTAATACGTGCAATAATATACAACAGACGGGAAATAAATGCAAGTACAATTAGCAATACTGAAAAAGGGAATAGGGAAACTACTGCACTAGTATAAAGGTTTATATGAGATACCCCTTCATATATTGTACTGCCTTGTGTCTGGTCAGATTAAGGGGGTGCTGCCACGCAATGTATTGTTGCCAATATAGGAAACTGGTTTCAAGAGGAAAGGAAAGAATTGGACTAGAAGTGGCGCACTCGAATTAAGTAAATACATTTAAAATATAACTTTTATTGTCATCTTCATAAAAGAGCCAGGGACTGTGAAGTTATTAAAATCAATAAAGACAAATGTGAGACATGGTGCAACATATAGTGTTAAAAACACACACTCTTCAAATCCACTGTGCTGTGCAATGTCTTGTATATATAGTAAATGTATTCTAGGTTCTATGACCTTGTTAATAGTTGATTGGTGCTGTCAGGATGTGATCTCAATGTCAGGTTAGGTGCAGGCTTACTTCAAATATACAATAATGTGATGTTATTAATCGATTTGTATCAAATAAATTCCATATCTCTATTCAACTTGAGTCATCTATGTCGACCACTTACACCACACTTTGACCTATGTATTTGGCATGCACTTCTAGGGAATATGTCCTGTGTAGCAGTATGTATAACAAAGTGTATCCTGGAATAAATCCTTCATACGGTGATTCGTGTGGAACAGAAATACGCGCTCTCAGTCTCAGCTGTCAGCGCACTTATGGTATGCCTCTATCAGCAGCAATTACATTGGTGTATCATGCACTGACTGATGAATATCCGCAGTCAGTACCTATGACTATTCCTTAGCACGGAATAAGTTTGTAGTCATAGGGTATATGATTCAGTGATGAGCAGGATACCTCTATTTATTTGTGATGTTAGTCAGTGCTCTCAGTCTCTGCTGTCAGCACTTAATGAGGGTATTCTACATCTATAAATCTATAGGCAAAGCTTCCACATCCACGGCAGCTAATCATGTTTAGACAAACAACCTTTAGGTAGCTGCCTTAATGCAACAATGTCTAACAGTGTCCAGTAATTGTATCCAGTTACAAACAACATAGGGCTTATATATGCTTGATATGGCCCAGGTAGTGAATAACGAATAAGGAATGTTACACACAGTGTTGGGAATTAGCAGGTAATCAGAAACCTAAAAGGGTGACAGAGTCACTCGTCCCTCGGCTGTCCGGAGCCGCCAGAATAGTTCCCGCTGCCCCCCGCACCTGTACACCTTACAAGTACGGCCGGAACGGTAGTGCACCAACACCTGACTTCAACACACAGAGGTACGGGACGCCGTCCTCTGTAACTATATGAATCTATTCACCAAAGATATTTCCTAAAAAAAGCTCACTCAGTCCGGTCAGGACGAGAGACAACTTCTCTGGAAAAAATCTCCACTAGACTTTTAAAGAAATACCGCTAGACTGCATCACCATTTATTATTTCTTTTCCAGCCCATTGGCCTCTGTGTAAGAACACACACGCTAAGCACTTTAAAGAATATAATCACCAATTTGAGTGACTATAGGACTAAACTATTTAGACGCTCCCTGTGGAACGCTTAGTGTGGTTATTATCAATTTTACAATATACCATCTGCATTGTTACATTATATTGAATATAATTTCTGCTGCATGTATAGTAAAAACATATCTTTAGACAATTATCCATCTGCATTTGGGAATCATTTCACGAGTACTCAAACTGTAGGGGATGAGCGCAGTCAGGTGAAAACCAGATATCCATATTGAACCAAAGGGAAGGACACCCTTTTGACTAGCAGCACATCCCATACAGAAAAACCACCCCAGTGCGCTGATTACTTCCCTTCTTTACATATATTTGAAGTAAGCCTGCACCTAACCTGACATTGAGATCACATCCTGACAGCACCAATCAACTATAAAGAAGGTCATAGAACCTAGAATACATTTACTATATACTCAAGACATTGCACAGCACAGTGGATTTGAAGAGTGTGTGTTTTTATCACTATATGTTGCACCATGTCTCACATTTGTCTTTATTGATTTTAATAACTTCACGGCTTTTATGAAGATGACAATTAGCAATACAACTATACCAATACAATAGGATCAGTTACCTTCATACATACGCTGCGCCACCGGATTCCAGGCCTCAGTCGTCTTACAAGATGACCTCTGAGAAAGGTGACTGAAACCTGGGCCAGGTGCGTTCTTTTATACAATGTTCCAATAACAGTACAATGGGGAATGTAAGGTCTTCCATTGGTCCAGGGGCGGGACATATTCAGTACACTGTGCGTCATTAGTCAGCTGGAACACTGAGTGACACCTAATCTTGTGATGTGATTACAGGTTACTTCTGGGCTCCCACCTAAAGACCAGTTCACACCGACCACAGTATCATACAGTAATATACATGAATCCGGTATCGCTAATAACTTGTTGCCGTAATATGTGACAATATCCTCACAACCACCGAATTATTACTTATGTGACCCTGAACAATTTGATCCCACACACAGTATCCTTACACGGTGTCCTTGATATTCAATGGAACAATACCTATATACATATATATATACATACATACATACACACACACACACACACACACACACACACACACACACACACACTCACACACACACAGTTAACCAGTTGTGTAAAGGCTATGTATAACTTATTGTGTAGGGGACAGGTCAGGGCTGTGTAAACTATAAAGCCAGAATACATATGACATACATAGTAACATAGTATCTAAGGTTGAAAAAAGACAATTGTCCATCGAGTTCAACCTATTTGTGGTCTCCTATGCACGATTATTTTGTAGAAAATGTTGACTGAAGTTGATGACTGCCATTACGTTTTACCCCTCTTTTTTATAATAATCATATGCCCCGTAACCGTATGCCCCGTAACCCTGGATATCCTTATCCATTAGGAATTTAACCCATTCTTAAAGGTGTTGACTGAGTCTGCCATTACAACTCCCTCAGGCAGGGATTTCCAAACACGAATCTCCTCTCCTCTAACCTGAGCGAGTGTCCACGAGTTCTCTGTGTTGATCTAACCAAAAAACAGGTCCTGCGCAAGATCTGTGTAATGTCCCCTTATATATTTGTAAATGTTGATCATGTCCCCTCTTAATCTCCTCTTTCCCAGTGTAAACCTTTCCTCGTATTCCAGCGTCTCCATACCCTTAATTAGTTTGGTCGTCCGTCTTTGAACCTTTTCTAGCTCCAGGATATCCTTTTTGTAGTAAGGTGCCCAGAATTGTACACAGTATTCAAGGTGTGGCCTCACAAGTGATTTATATAATGGGAGTATAATACTCTCGTCCCTAGCATCAATTCCCCGTTTTATGCATGCTAATATCTTATTAGCCTTATTTGCTGCAGTCCTACTTTGGGTACTACTGCTTAGTTTGCTATCTATGAGGACACCTAAGTCCTTTTCCAGTACAGAATCCCCTAATTTTACCCCATTTAGTAGGTAAGTGTTATTTTTGTTCTTGTTACCACAGTGCATTATCTTACACTTGTCTGTATTGAAGCGCATTCTCCATTTCGCTGCCCAAGCTTCTAATTTAACTAAGTTATTCTGAAGCGACTCAGCATCCCCCTCCGCATTTATAACTTTACACAATTTGGTATCATCTGCAAAAATTGACACCATACTCTCTAGACCTTCTGTTAGGTCGTTAATGAAAATATTGAACAACAGCGGTCCTAATACTGAGCCTTGCGGCACACCACTTAGCACTTCAGTCCAAGTTGAAAAAGATCCATTAACCACAACGCGCTGCTCCCTATTATCTAACCAGTTTTTGACCCAAGTGCATATTGTGCTTCGTAGCCCTGATTCTTGTAGCTTGTAGATAAGTCTCATGTGTGGTACAGTGTCGAATGTTTTGGCAAAATCTAAAAAGATTACATCCACCTCTTTACCCTGATCTAGGTTTGCGCTTACTGTTTCATAAAAGCCAAGTAAATTGGTTTGACAGGATCTGTCCTTTATAAACCCATGTTGATTCCTTTTAATGACCTTATTGACTTCAAGGAACTTCTGAATACTCTCTATTAGAATACCTTCCAATACTTTCCCCACTATAGATGTAAGACTAACTGGTCTATAATTACCTGGTTCAGCTTTACTTCCCTTTTTGAATATAGGCACTACTTCCACTATACACCAGTCTTTGGGAACCATACCTGATATTACTGAATCCGTCAAGATCAAAAATAGCGGTTTTGCAAGTTCAGAGTGAAGCTCCATTAGAACCCTTGGATGAATACCATCGGGCCCTGGTGACTTATTAATCTTTAAATGTTTTAATCGGTCACAAACTACTTCCTTGCATAAATAAGGAACTATCAGTGGGATATTCTCATTATTGTGATTATGTGTTAGTCCCTGAATTGGGTCCTCTCTAGTAAATACTGTTGAAAAAAACTAATTTAATGTGTCCGCTATGTCATTATCATTTTTGCTTAAGACTCCCAACTTGTCTTTTAAAGGGCCTGTACACTCCTTCTTTAATCTCTTGCTATTAATGTATTTAAATAATTTTTTGGGATTCGCTTTGCTTTCCTTTGCTACTAGTTTTTCCGTTTCTACTTTAGCTGCTCTTATTTCCTTTTTGCATATTTTGTTACATTCCTTATAGTGCTGAAATGACTCTGCTTCTAATGTCACTCATAATTCAAGTATCAATATCTGGTCTGTATTTTATTGAATATAAATACACAGGATTCTGGTGTGCATGAATGTGTGTTAAGCACACAATCAAGAATCTGCGTATCTTTAGCTATTGTTTCGTATCTGGCTTCTTGTTTGTTATAGCAACACGGGATCAAGACGCAATTGTTTGTGTTAACAATTGGGACAAACAACATTATTTACACATTCACTCAGTCCAAGGTCTATCTTCCATGGAAACAATGGCTGTTTGGACAGAGCAATCTGATACTGTATGTTACACACTATAGGAATTTGTATTTCTGGCTGTAATACATTTGAGTGTATGTAAGAAATATTTGCTATTTTGTTATAGTATTTTTATTAACAAATGCATCTTCTACCATAATGTGAACAGTAACTTGCTGTTACTGTCATTCGCGCCCCCTACCGTATTAGCCATTAGCATTGCGTATTTGACGCAGGCATTGTAGACGCATCCACTGGTAAATTCCATAGTGCAGTGGTTCCCAAACTTTTTTTAATCACGGCACCCTAGAGTATCAGAATTTTTTTCACGGCACCCCTAAGCCAATACTTTTTTATTGAAAAATGTATAAAGAAATATTAAATTAAGTAAATTGTCTTTATATGTCATCCTTAGGGCAACTTATGTGGTGAGGGACAAGATTTGCTTCTGATTGTCAATATATTTTATGAATGGCAGCCATTAACACTGGTTTTGCTTTTTCCATTGACCATGCAGAATTTAAATTGGTTCTGGACCACCAACCCAAGGCACCCCTGCAAGTGACCCGAGGCACCTCAGGGTGCCACAGCACACAGTTTGGGAACCACTGCCATAGTGTATTCTAAATATTGAAATATGCAATTTGACTTTGACAACTTGTAGGTGAATTAGGGTTGTTGGATTTTTTTATAAAAAAAACTTACCTGACCCTTGCCTGGAAATGTCCATGTATGAAGGTATGGGAGATACCTGCTGCAGTCCCTTCTACTTACATTTGGGAGGTACGGTTGTTTTGGGGGAAATAGCAGCAAATATTAAGTGATACATTGGCTCCATAACGTCTCTCTGACCCTCTGATTTTTTACAAAAATATGTTACACAAAATGACATTTGTATTAACAACCATTAATTAAACAAGAAAAACATAACACAATTTTAAAAAACCCAAAACTTTATATATAAAAAATAGAAGAAAATTGCCAATCCTGGTCTTCATTCATTGACTCTATCAGGAGAACAAGAGCCTTTTTAGCAAGGACTCTGACAACAGTAAGCAGTAGAGGAATCAGGCGTATCCCACAGAATATCAGTGCTGCCACCATACATTGGGGAGAGAAGATAAAGTGCAGATTTCTGACCAGTGGTTTTAGAAGGAACACAAGAAGTGCATAGATCACAATGATCAGAAGTCCGGGACAATGAGGTCAAGAAACCAACGCTGTGGTTCTAATGACCTCAATACAGATCACTTGGAGCAAGAGACTAGGATATAAGCAACAAAAAAATGTCAAACAACTATAAAAGTTTGAAAAAAAAATGAATTATACATTTTAAAAAACAAGGATCATCCAGTACAGAGGACTGTGTACTCAGCATGTCTAAGTATGTACCACTGGATGAAGCACTGGAATGGGAGGAGGGGGTGGGCTGTACGGGTCACAGCGGAAAACAGCTCATCTGTTGAGGGTTTCCTGGCACATAATGCATGGGTTGGTGATGTGGGTGGGGGCACATTTGGGAGACAGCACCTGGCAGGTGGTATCTCACACTCCTCATCAAGAGATTCTTTATTTGCACATGATGTAGCATCAAGAACCAGATGCTTTTAGATCTTTTGATCCTCATTCATCAGTCGCATCTCCGCAGCGATGTAATTGCCAAAAGTTTGCTCCAAGTCCAGGGGCCTATTAAGAACCTCCTCGGTGTGAGTAAAAAACTGTTGTGAGCTGGGCGGGGCAGAAGTGGGTTTCCGGATGACCTCCGCTGTTTCGGGGGTCATGGCTCTGGGGTTGGGTCATCCACTTCAGTTGCCTCGCACATGGAAGGCTCTACTTCCAGCTCCGGTGTAATATACTGCAATATAAAACAAAAATGAACTCCATGTAAAAATGTGTGGGTACAATACAATAGAAATGTGTGTGTACTTACCAGATCCAGACTCTCCGATGCCTCTTCCACAAGAGTGGGAGAATCCGGATGGATTACACTGTGACCTTATCCTTGGCTCTTGCTCCAAAGTGAATTTTATAAGGTCATAATACCACAGCGAAATACACAGAAATAGTGGACACAGATAAGTCACAAGCGCTCTGAATGAATAATACTTCCCTCTTGTAAGACGGAAGCAATGTAGGTGAGATGAAGATGTTCCTTCTTTGTGCTAGATTTCAATCTTGGATAAGATCATCAACACTCAAAGGAAACATAACATAGAACAAAAACACATCATGGTGTAAAACGTCCACAATAGAGATTGATGTGACTCCAAAAAACGTGTTGAATGAAGTGAATCAGGAGGTTCTAGATGGCGTACCGTACTCACTCAGTGGAAATGGTAAATAGACATAATGGTGTCTTTATGTGGAACCCACTCTTGAATGGATATATCCTTGTTTAGATGTGAAAAATCCCAAATTATGTAGTTGTGGGTATATACATGTGCATACCCAAACTCACACTATGGGGTAAATTTACTAAGATTCGTATTTTTTGGAAAAAGGTCAAAGTTCAATCACGAATGACATCGAAAGTGTGAAACTGCAACTTTTTGAATTTATTACGACTAATTTACTAAGCTGTCGTATTTGGGTTTTTCTTTTGTTCCGATGTCGATGTCATTCGTGTTTTTATTTTTATTTTTACGGCAGTGATTAGCAAAACACTGCCGACTTTTTTTACAATGAATCTCGGCCGGATCTGTGTGATCCGTGCTGGGGTTCATTTTTTTTTTTTTTAAATTAAACAATGTAAAATCATTAAAAAAAATGCGTGGGGTCCCCCCTCCTGAGCATAACCAGCCTCGTGCTCTTTGAGCCGATCCTGGTTGCAAAAATATGGGGAAATAAATGACAGGGGTTCCCCCATATTTAAGCAACCAGCATCGGGCTCTGCGCCTGGTCCTGGTTCCAAAAATACGGGGGACAAAAAGAGTAGGGGTCCCCCGTATTTTTAAAACCAGCACCGGGCTCCACCAGCTGGACAGATAATGCCACAGCCGGGGGTCACTTTTATATAGTGCCCTGCGGCCGTGGCATCAAAAATCCAACTAGTCACCCCTGGGGTCCCCCCCCCCAGCCACCCAAGGGCCAGGGGTGAAGCCCGAGGCTGTCCCCCCCCATCCAATGGGCTGCGGATGGGGGGGCTGATAGCCTTTGTTGTAAATGAAAAGATATTGTTTTTAGTAGCAGTACTACAAGTCCCAGCAAGCCTCCCCCGCATGCTGGTACTTGGAGAACCACAAGTACCAGCATGTGGCAGAAAAACGGGCCCGCTGGTACCTGTAGTACTATTACTAAAAAAATACCCAAATAAACACAAGACACACACACCTTGAAAGTAAAGATTTATTACATACATGCACACAAACATACATACATACTTACCTTATGTTCACACGCAGGTCGGTCCTCTTGTCCAGTAGAATCCAAGGGGTACCTGTTGAAGAAATTATACTCACGAGATCCAGGGTCCCAGGCTCCTCGTCGCATCCATGTGTAATCCACGTACTTGAATAAAATAACAAACCGCACACCCGAGCCACGAACTGAAAGGGGACCCATGTTTGCACGTGGGTCACCTTTCCCCGAATGCCAGAAACCCACTCTGACTTCTGTCTAAGTGGGTTTCTTCAGCCAATCAGGGAGCGCCACGTTGTAGCACTCTCCTGATCGGCTGTGTGCTCCTGTCCTGAATGACAGGCAGCACACGGCAGTGTTACAATGTAGCGCCTATGCGCTACATTGTAACCAATGCTGGGAACTTTCTGCTCAGCGGTGACGTCACTTTAGGTCAACCGCAGGGCAGAAAGTTCCCACCATTGGTTACAATGTAGCGCATAGGCGCTACATTGTAACACTGCCGTGTGCCGCCTGTCAGTCAGTACAGGAGCACACAGCCGATCAGGAGAGTGCTACAACGTGGCGCTCCCTGATTGGCTGAGGAAACCCACTTAGACAGAAGTCAGAGTGGGTTTCTGGCATTCGGGGAAAGGAGTCCCATGTGAAAACATGGGGCCCCTTTCAGTTCGTGGTCGGGACTCCGTTTTTTTATTTTCTCAAGTACGTGGATTACAAATGGATTTGAAGAGGACCGATCTACACTGGATTTTGTGAGTATAATTTTTTCTACAGGTACCCCATGGATTCTACTGGACAAGAGGACCGACCTGCGTGTGAACATAAGGTAAGTATGTATGTATGTTTGTGTGCATGTATGTAATAAATCTTTACTTTCAAGGTGTGTGTGTCTTGTGTTTATTTGGGTATTTTTTTAGTAATAGTACTACAGGTACCAGCGGGCCAGTATTTCCGCCGCATGCTGGTACTTGTGGTTCTCCAAGTACCAGCATGCGGGGGAGGCTTGCTGGGACTTGTAGTACTGCTAATAAAAACAATATCTTTTCATTTACAACAAAGGCTATCAGCCCCCCCATCCGCAGCCCATTGGATGGGGGGGGGCAGCCTCGGGCTTCACCCCTGGCCCTTGGGTGGCTGGGGGGGGGACCCCTTGATTGAAGGGGTCCCCACTCCCCCAGGGTACCCCGGCCAGGGGTGACTAGTTGGATTTTTGATGCCACGGCCGCAGGGCACTATATAAAAGTGACCCCCGGCTGTGGCATTATCTGTCCAGCTAGTGGAGCCCGGTGCTGGTTTTAAAAATACGGGGGACCCCTACTCTTTTTGTCCCCCATATTTTTGGAACCAGGACCAGGCGCAGAGCCGGATGCTGGTTGCTTAAATATGGGGGAACCCCTGTCATTTTTCCCCCCATATTTCTGCAACCAGGATCGGCTCAAAGAGCCCGAGGCTGGTTATGCTTAGGAGGGGGGACCCCACGCATTTTTTTGTGTGAAAATAAGCACTTTCCCACCCCTTCCCACTGATAGACATGCACGGATCTCATGGATCCCTGCATGCCTATGCAATCACGGCTCAAAAAAGCAGGTCTGCTTTTTTTTAGCACTTTTTTGCGATTTGTAATTTTTCACGGCAGTGTTTTCCTCTTTGGAGATTTGCACTTTTTAGTAAATGACCGAGTTCTACTAATTTGCTGGTGTATTTTGACCGATGGTGTATTCATTCGTATTTTTTTACAACTACTTCCAAAAAAATACGAATGCCCTCATCTCTGCCGTGATTTGAGTTTAGTAAATTACCGAGATGACACTTTGAAGAAAAAACGGCATCTCGGTCAAAATCGGGACCTTAGTAAATTTACCCCTATCAGTGTAGATGAAAACACATAAAGGGATCTTTCAACTGAAATCAGCTAGGGATGGTTTTTCAATAAGGATGTGCGTACCCCACTCACAATGATTTAAGCTGTTACACTCACATCAAGGTTTCTTTATACCAGAGACAGGAAAAAGAACCAAATACCAGATTCCAAGTCCATAGAAATGGGGGTTACAGTTTAATAAAAATTTGCAAAAAGTAAAAAAAAATCCATAGAAAAGTTAAAAAAACATAGAGTACATGTACTCGGCTAGGTGGTTGGTGAGTGGGCAGTCCGGAACGCCTGACACCCCCTTTTTCCATCTTTTTACACCTGTGGTAATTTTTTGTGCTGAGTACATGTTCTCTATGTTTTTTAACTTTTCTATGGAGACATTTTCTTCAGTTTTGTTTTAAACTTTGTTATTTTAAGTATACTGTCTGGGCAACAGTATACCTGCACCGTGGGAGTTAGGGGGGCGGTTACCGGCCTATGTAAGGTGTCAGAGCCACTTCCCCTCTGCACAGCCACCGAGGTTGTTGTTCCATGGGGCACTGCACCTTGGCTGTCACAACCGCAGCACGCCGCACACCCCTAATGCTGCCTGGAGGCAAGAAGAGTGGTGAGTAAAAAACCAGGGGCCCCGGTTCTTGGTGCAGTGCAACACGGTGGTGGACAGGACTCTCCACGGGAATACCCGCTTCAGCCCCCCTGCGCAGAACTGGCAGCGATTGTAGCAACTAGCTAATCTGTGAGGTTTGCGCACTGTGGGAGACTTGGCCAGTATAAACATTGTCAGCAGCTCCGGCACCATTATAGGGGGGCGGAGCTTGTTCAGAGCGGTACCAGTGATATTTTGGTGCCTTTCTCTACATAAGCAACAGCTTCAAGGACACACAGCTCCTTCAGAGATCCGGGAGACACTGGAAACTGGTGTACTAGCAGAGTGAGAGATGCTATTGCACACAATATAGTGTCTTTAAAAAGACACACAATCTGGATTACTGGTATATAGATATATTTCAGCTTGCAGTTGTTACTACAAGCGGAGGTGTGCGGTTCTCCTCTCACTCTGAGTCTCCATCGCACACGCAGTGAGGCAGACTGGTTATACTTGTCTGTGAGTTTGTGAGTGTTGTTCTCTGTCAATATGGTTAAACATGCTGTATGCAAAGCATGTAATAAAAGATTCTGCCCTTCTACCACTGGGTCCCTATTGTGTGAACACTGCAGTCAGTGTTCTCAGGTCAGTGTGGAGACTAGGGGGAGGGTCAGGAGCCTTCTTGGCTCGTGCCATTAAGACTATGATGGCTGACATGTCATCCCAGCTTGAGGCTAATAAGCAAACAACACTACAACTGCAACAGGCTGTTGCAGAGCTTGCAGCAAAGGCTGATGACAGATATCCTTCCCTCCATAGTTCAGGGCCACTTAAGCGTGGGCTGCCTGCTTTTCTAGCAGATGAGGATTTTCTAGAAGAGGGGGAGGAATTGGAACCAGATATAGAAGATTCCACTCCTGCAAAGGGTATTGAACCCCTCATTCTTGCTATCTTGGATGTACTAAAATTCCCTTTAGAAGAGGCTGCTTCAACGCATCACCTTCCCAGATTCTCCAGAGTTAGATGAGGTTTTTACACAAGCCTGGAAAAATCCGGATAAAAGAGTTCAGGTTACTAGAAAGATTTTACGTTCTTTCCCATTCACACCAGAGGGTAGAAAATATTGGGAAGAACCCTCAGCTGTTGATGTTTCTGTCTCCTCTCTAAGAAGGCGGTGTTACCGGCCCCATGGTCTTTTCAGCTCAAGGACCCTGGGGATAGGAAAATAGAAACTACGCTACAATCTATTTATACAGCGGCTGGCGTATCACAAAGACCGGTGATAGCGGGTTGCTGGATGTCACATGCCATTCACACCTGGGCTACTCAGATTCAAGAGGGCCTTGCGGGGGACATGCCCCTGGTCACTATGGTGACCCTAATACAACACAATCAGGATACTGCACGTATACTGTGTGACTCGCTCAAGGAAATAGGTTCTATTAATGCCAGAACTGCTACTAGTGCTCATGCTAGGCTGTTTTAACAGGGCGCCATGCCCTGCCCGATTTTTTAAAGGCAAAATCCGCTCTGCCCCTTTTGCGGTGCCCTGCTAGAACAGCCGCCTGCTTCCTGCTCTCCCAGTGTGTAAAGATGCACATGGCATCCATTCACGCTATGGGAGAGAGCTTGGGGAAGCCCAGCACATCTGTCGGTGCTGGCACGCCCCCAACAGTGACATTGTCGGCAACAGACGCCCCCCTATAGTAATGTCTGTGGGCCGCACCGCCCACTAAAAAGGATGTTTGCATGGCCACGCCCCCTAATTTACATGGCCACATGCAGATATGAACCCGGAGTCCGTCACTCTGCCCTATTTCATTTCTAGTAGGAACATTATACTACCATGGCAGTGTCAGCACGCAGAGCCTTGTGGTTGCATCAGTAGATTGCCAATGCAGATTCCAAGCTCAGTGTGGAGAGTCTCCCCTTTTCAGGGGAATGTCTTTTTGGGGTTGAGTTAGATACATGGATTTCTAAGGTCACTGCAGGCAAATCGACGTTTCTCTCCTCTGAGGCCCCTCCGGCTAGGTGCACCTACCAGGGGCCGTCTACTCATTCCTTTCAGGTCAAGAGCCAGAGGTGCCTCCAATGCGGCACGAGACACCAGTGGTAAGACTAGAAAAACAGCTGCTACAGCTATTTCCTAGGACCCAAACACCAGTGCAGCTTACACAAAACCTTCAGCACCCTCCACCCTGGGGGGATCTCGAGGTGGGAGCTCATGTACGTCACTTCAGCCACATCTGGGCAGACTCTTGCCAGGATACCTGGGTAAAGGAACTCATTTCCCAGGGTTACAAGCTGGAGTTTGAGAGCGCTCCTCCCCAACAATTTTTCAAATCAGGCTTACCAGTTTTGGAGCATCTACGAACAAAGGTGTGACTCCGCACCAGTCCTAAAAATTCAGGTGATAATTTATGGAACCAGAATTATATTGATATATAGGTGTACTTCCTATTATTTATACCTGGTGGTGCACACAGAGTCAGGGAGAAACTAGAGAAAAAACAACTTTGCAGAAGACTCTTGTGTGGGTGCACTCTTGTTTTTGTTATATGACTAATAATTAAAACATAACTTTTATTAAATCACTTTAAAATGAATCCTCACTCTCGTACTCCACCATATAGAATTATACTTATACCAACAAATGTACTTGTATAATTAGAAATGAATAAGAAGCCCAAATTGGGTTATTATCCCCCCAAAAAATTGGAAATGTTCTGGTTAGTCTATCACTAAAAGACTTGTAGGGTGATGTAGACACTATGGCTCTACATCCAATTCCTAACCAACCAGCACAAGTGAAGCTTGTTTTAATGAGACCTCAATGGGTCATGATTGACCGAACCATTTTTATCAGGAGTATGTATCCTAACAAACATATATGCACATGAGGGGGTGCCTACTAGATTCCCCCGTAGTTTGGAGATAATAGGTTTAACTGATTTTTAATTTAGGTATCTAGAAGGAGAAAGAAGACAGAGGAGAAAATGGAAAAAAGGAAAAAGAAAAGTGGTGATCCTGCTGTTGGCATCTGGTCGGAATGGATCATTAATTACAACACCGGGTATTCTCTGGGGGTCCCCCTCACAGATACTGACCCAGCCCACCACCGTTTTGCTTCCAAGATCGGACGAGATCGGGCTCTGTCGGTGGGGTATGGTAGTAACTATTAGACGCAGTTGGTCGACTCGCCAATGAGAGTGCACCTATTTAAAGAATTAGGAAGAGAGGCAAACTGTGGATCTGCTGTCTACGTTAGACGCAGGATTTAACCTGTGAATCATAGATGAGAGTCCGCTGATATAAGAAAAATTAAAAGTAAAGGCAAAAGATAAGCATTTGCTGTAGAAAATATATTGTAATGACAATACGGACCAGACCAACATGTGCTGACTGTACCTATGCCAGATTTACCCGAAATATCCCTACCTATGAGCAGAGTCTATTGTATCCCTGGGCAGGTAAAGGAATACAGAAAAAATGGTATGATGAAATCAAGTCTGGCATCGTTCTAAATTGTTGAGTAGGTACTGTCAATTCATTTGATAATTTAGACACACATTATAAAGAGTCCCTACTGTGAACGGCTATGACATGTGCCACATTTGCACCAATTATTCCCATTTGAAAAGTATCATCAGAATTACAATCGCAAGCGTAGGGATGTCATACTAGGGAAGCCAGCCAATCGGAAGGGGTGTGCCTAAACAAACAAAGTTGTTACCTGCTCCCAGTTGTCTATAGGACAATAGGAAATGTAAAGAGAAATGCAGATATGCAAAGAAAGATACAACTTTTATATCAGGTCTGTAACAAGCAAAAGTAACACTGTGTCAATCGGATAAATCAGAATGGGTTTTAGTGCTACTAATTGATTCCAGAAAGTTTGAAAAAAATGTGCGCAAGGAAAAAAAAATTGTTTAGAAATTATATAAAGAGATACAAAAAAATACCAGTCCCTGCCCAGGTCCCTGGGTCAGTCTAGAGTTAGGAGGCTCTGCATCATACTCCTGATGTCCTTAGTCAAGAGAGGAAATCCTCAGAAGGTGAAAGCTCTACAGGGGGAAACCGTGGTAGGATGTTTAGATGTGATTTTTTAGGGAGAGGCCAAAAACATTTACGAATACACACAGACGCAGATGGGGAAAAACAAGGCGGAGCTCGGGGAGGAAGAAGGAAGAGGGAATCTTTGGATTGGCGAGAAGAACCGAGAGAAAGGAGGAGGTACAAATAATCAGTTCCAGAGTATCTGGAAGTGAGAAAATAGATAACCTAAAAATTATAAACTTAACAGATAAAGAATTAACGAATGACCAATTATCTGTTCTAAGTAAAGGATTATCTTTCTCACCGACACAAACCATGGACAGATTTGAATGTGAAAAAGACTTGCAACTATTCATTAGAAAAATTATACTCAAAAAATTCTTCATAAACCAAGAACATAAAAAGGATAATGACTTGAGGAATATTGAAGAAATGGAGGATACTATGGCCTTACAAATCCTAGAAGAACTATCTAATGAATCGTCTGCAGTTGAAACACTCACTGATAACACTAAAAGTAAATCAATGTTAAGAGCCAAATCCAAATTCTTCCCTGATATCAGCTTATGCCCCCAAGCAGAGGTGTTCCAAAAACTAGTCCCCAAAGACTTAGACCATTTATTTCGCTATAAGAGATGCCATACTGATAATTTGACTACATCAGAACGAATAGCCTTAGATGAGTGATAAAGCTAAATATTTATCTTACTTAAAACCCTTTAAGAGGTCAAAGAACACAGTACGCTATTGGCGTATGGAATACCGTAAGGGTACGCACGTTGCGTAACAATTGCTTAGCCGTAGTCGAGACGCTCAAGCGTCTCGTTCGCTCACGGCCAAGAGATCAAAGGCAGACACGTTATTGGCTGCCGACTAATGTAGTGATTCGCTATTAGCGTAGCGGACGCTCGGGACCACGAGGAGATCACCAGCGGCGCAGACGCTCACAATGTTAAACCTTTATAACTATACCATAAAACAATGTGTTATGCAGTAAACCTTGGTGTAGTGATAGGGTGTAAATGTAACACAGTGTAACCTTATTAACTTAAAAGCTGTTCGAGCGTCTCCGACGCTCTGAGAATACTTATAAATATAAGAAATACACAGATACCGGTCTTAGGTTCTAACACCTTATATGAACGTTCTATTTGTAAAAGAATAATACAATATAAGTCATACACTACCAATATAACATGCCCCACACACAATACAATACAATGGTCCCTACAATCTCATTGTTCATTGGACACAGGAATTCGTCTTCGCATTATAACAAAAGGTCATAGGTTGATTCATACAGGTGGGCTGTGACTATTTCCAACTGCTCAGGTGGGTGGGAAACTAGGTTTCCCGCCGCATGGATAAGTGAGTGCAAATAATAGTAAAAGTACATAAACTTCTTATGTCCATAACTATTCGCACGAGCGATTAATCCGCTTCAAACCAACACCGGAATATTGCTAATTAAATACTCTTCCGATGGATACTAAACACCACTGTATAACCCTTGTCTGACCCTTCGTATCAAACAAAGAGGGATCTCTTTGTCTATGAACATGCTATATTAACTAAACTTTCAGATTCTATCAAAGGGACCATAATCTACAAAATACATTATATGGTGAAAATATGTAACGATTGAGTCGCACGCTAGGCGCACATAAACTCTACCGTAAATGCGCATACCGTGTGCCTGCGGGTGCACGTAACAGCGGGTATGCGTACGCACGGGAGAGCGCATGCATGCGCAGCGCGGACATGTATGAGGTGCAAAGATGGCAGTGTGCATCATGATATTTTTCTGACTTTGACAGTCCACCTTTTGGCAGTCACCAATAACTGCCACTTCCTAAAACATTTCAAAAAGAGAAAAATATATGTCATGTGTAAATACATTTCCATGGTCGGGTAGGGGAGGAGAGAAGAAGGTGTGAAAAGGGTATGACCTAGTGAGATAACAGAAGCATGTGTGTATGAATCCATGTTTGGGGGGTCATGTATCATCGTGCCGTACGTGTTTTAAATCAAGCTTCGAGGTATTGCGAAGTATACATTTGAATTCCTTCTTATCCCGTATTAAGGGCCTGTGGATGGGCTGTCAAACTTTACCGAGCTCTTTTCGGCTTTTAGTTGCAACAAAATGGGGGAGCACATTTTAGTTGATGATACATGAATGGGGGGGATATGTGATTGCTGATATCTGTGCCTATATTCCCTATCGACTATGTGTGTCATTACCTGAAGGTTGTAGAGGTGAAGATAAGAAACAATTATGGTAAATGCAGTGGTATTCTATGTCAGGTTAATGAACATTTGTCGGTTGAAGTCTTGTCTGGTGTCTGTTGAATGCAGTCTTCTTTGGGCTTTTGCCAAAAAGTGCAAGCAAAAAGCTTTGTCAATGTCCATAGACTTACAAAAGTGTTGGGCTAGCTTAAATTTCTAGGGAAACTGGGGGTCTATGGCATAGTTCATCAATTATCTGTGTACAAGGTTGTCAAAACTTCTTCTTTAATCCATCTGTTGTCTGTATACAGGATCGTCAAATTCCTCGTCCAAGTGGGTCTTTTTACCTTGGAGAAAAACAAAGGAGAGACGGGTGAAAGAAACGGACCGTAGAATCACATTTTCATCACATCATTGTCTCTATCGTTGGGTCATAAATCAAATCCATTGGAATTACAATTTCCTCACTCCTTAGACTCATTACCCTGGTACTACGTTTGCACTTCATTAAAGCCTGACCGCATCTAAATATCAAGCCAATCGATATGACAACACCTAAGATACATCGAAGAAACTTCCCTACATCCATTATGACTCCTTGAGCCCATGGGAGGGATCTGCATAAGGATGACAGCTGGATTTGGCACTACGGGGAACTGACTCTCAACTATTTTGTTAATCCCCCTTAGATCCTGCACTAGCCTGTAACCCCTCCCCCCACTCTTTTTCACAGGGAAGATGGGACTATTGGCAGTGCTGGATGTTCTTACCAGAATGCCCTGCTCTATTACGGGATACACTCCTAACTCCACCTCTGGCTTCAGAGGGTATTGTGGGATTTTTGGAGCTATCCTACCATCTTTTACTTGCACAACTACCGGAGCTACGTTTGCCATTAATCCAGTGTCTTGTCCATCTTTAGTCCAAAGTGACTCTGGTATTTGGGATGTCATTTCTTCTACCTGGGATGGAGTCCTATTTGTCATAACGGTATGTGTCATTAATTTTGATGGGGAGTCTAGCATGTCTCGTACTTCCTGAGCGTTATTCTCAGGTATGTCTAAGAATACCCCTTCAGGAGTACAATAAATGACGCACCCCATTTTACACAATAAATCTCTTCCCAGGAGATTAGTCGGTGCCGATGCAGCCAGCAGAAAGGAATGCTTGGTATGCAAAGGCCCTACTGTAACCTCGGCTGGTTTGCTAACAGGGTAGTGCTGGACTACTCCCGTTACTCCCATGGCTGGTATTGTCTTACCAGTGGTTCTCATGCCCACTGTCGAATTTATCACTGATTTGGCCGCCCCCGTATCTACAAGAAAGTTTAATGATTTACCAGCTACATCAATTGTAATTTCGGGTTCACTTCCAAGACTTGCAATCAATTTTACTGGCTGCAGATTACAGGTGTGGCCACACCCCTATTGGGTATGGTGACCTCCCTGAATCCCGCTGGCAGCAACTACTTGAGAAGGGGTTATATGGGAACTGCCTGAAGCTTGCCAGTCTCCTTTTGGGGGATATCTTTTTGTTTCCCCTGTATGTGGCTCATAACTCCGTCTCTGCGGACCCTGATCCCAATTTCGTGTGTCATGTCGTGGTCTAGGGGGTTGGTATGATTTTTGTGAATTTTTCACTCTACAGTCTCGTGCCATGTGTCCCTGTCTATGACAAAAATAACAAGTTACCACATTTGACTTACCCACAAGGGTCAGAGGTTTATACAAAGGTTGCCTTGTGGTCAAAGCCTGTATACTTACGGCCATTAACTTATCACTTTGTGACTCCCTGTGTCTGGTGATATTTCGATCGTGATCAATAGCAGCCTCTCTCAAAGTAGCCACCGACAGACCTCGCCAACATGGTTGCGTGGTCTGTACCCTTGCTTTCAACACCTCTTTTAAACCATCCATTAACACAGATACTGCTACTTCTCTATGATTTGCATTGGTCTTAATGTCCTCTATGCCAGTGTATTTAGCCATTTCTAGTAGTGCCCGATGAAAATATTCAGCAGCTGTTTCTGACTCTTTTTGTTTAATGGAGAAAATTCTATTCCATTTGACTACAGCTGGAAAATACTCCTTTAACTGTAAATTTATCCTCTTTACATTGTCTGAGTTGTACACATCCGTAAGGGGTACATCTCTATCTAATTTACAGTCAGGTAAAAACCTTTCTGGGTCGACATTGGAGGGTAAACATGCCCTCAGCAATATCTGCCAGTCTTTGTTATTGGGCTCTACAGTGTTCCCTTGGTCTCTGATGTATTTCTGGCTAGCAACTAGATCTTTCCTAGGATCAGGGAATTCAGACACTATTGCTCTTAATTCCATTCGGGTAAACGGGCAGTGCATGGCAATGTTTCTGATAGGAGTGACTCCTGTAGTGTCCGTTTTCCCATTTGGCACTGCTATTACCCTAACAGGAGCAAGTTTAATACTGTCATTCTGAGTAGATTCTACAGCCTGTGGTGCAATGGTTTCAGCATAGTGTAAGGTGCCGTACTTACCCGTTGATACAACCTCACCTGTCCCTCCGCTAGGGGCCTTTGATACTAATCTTAGGGGTTGGGCCGTGCCTACTGTTGTTTCTGATATGGTGGCTGCTAGAGAGAGCGCCGATATTGTTGTCGATTCGTCCTCTTGATCACACTCCTGGGGAAAGTTTAAAACAGGGTACAACTTGCACGGGTTAATATTTGCATTAGTTAACTTATTAACATTATACTTAACATTTATACAGTTGCTAAGTGCCTGTTTATTGCACCCTAGTGCGTCATTCTCCGCAACCAATTTCTCTCCTGATATATATGGTGGCGGTGGTGCCGTGGCTATCAGTTTCCTGATAGGGTTAGATCCCGCCGCCTGAGCCAATCCTCTCTGTATTTCACCCTCCTGTTGCCATAACTGCAAATAATCATAATGTTTGATCCGTCTCTTTGCTGACTTAATGAGACATATCCTCCTCCTTAGATTTAGTACACATCTGGGCTAAAGCTGCCTACTCTTGGGAACTTCTCCCCGTCATGTACAGTCATTCTTTCCCATTCATCACATAAAACTTCTGTGTGTGAACCGTATTTTTCACACATTACATACCTTGCCGACCCGATTGGTCGGTTTACTAAATCAACCCGAACCGAGGTTGATCGCCCCCTACCTGAACAACTGGCCCCCATAACTTGCAGGTGTTGCTTGCACTACCTCTGACCTTTATATCAGGGTCTTCAGCGAACCCTTACAAAAACCAAAATGTTCAAGATAGGCTGACGGTGAAGTTTACCGAGTACCCCACTCACTCGCCCACGCCGACCAATACGCCCACACACTGCCTTAGCGCTGGTGTACTCGACCCAGGGCCCCTATGAACCTTTGTTTACTGGAACATGTGAGTGTGATCCGCAGAGCATTAACCCTTTCCAGTAACTGTTGGTTGTTGGATAATTCCTGAGTGACCTGCGAACTTCCCTTAAAAAATAAAAAATTACACAAATCACGTTAGAATGTACAAATAGCGTTTATGACCCCTTCCGTACGCAAATGGTACTAGGTCAGATTACTAACTAATGCACACAATTACGTGCGGTACAATCGTTCAGCACATAAGCAACTAATCTTATGTGCAGAGCGACCAACGGAATCGACATTCAGCAGCTGCGAATTCCTTCAGCCTGAGCTTTATGGCCTATATGGGTTCCGCACCAACCCTTCCTGGTGTTGGGCTACTTGTCTCTATAGCGGACTTCTTTGTCTGCTGTACCTAGACCTCCTGGTCTGTTATAAGACCTCCTGGTCTGCTACAGTATGACCTCCTGGTCTGCTACACTCTAATGCTCTTTATATGTTTAACAAGGGATGCCTCCCTAGCCACCATGCATGTCACTTACACGTATGTAATACACGAGAACTCGATGATTTCCTTTGGTTCAATCCCAAAAATTGTAGAAACTTATATATGCAAACACTCACTCACCACATGTACACTTTTACTTTTGTTTCTATTTCTTTCTATTTCTGCGCAGAAATTTCTTTCCTTTAGACCAGATGAGTCGTAAATTGGAGAAGGATCTATTAGCTTAAATTTCGGACACTAAAATCGACTTGCGCTATTTATCGCGTTGCCACCTTTTCGCCTGTTAAAATAACACTATCGTGTGATTTGAGTTACGTGGGCGTACCCAGACGCTCCGTTGCATAATATACGCTGCGTGCGTCGGCCTTTGGGTTGCGTACGCGAGTCTCATCCTTTTGTTAGAGACACGTGTACGCAAAGCAGATATCCACCGTAACACAATTAACACGTTTTATCAATGTAGGTGATCCTCGATCATCTACCGAGCACCACACAGATCTCTCCTTGTATCCTTAGGCCGAGCTGTGTGCGTGCTTCACAATTTACCCCTTAAATGTATTACGTTTACTCTTTAACTATTAAATAGCGGCAAATCTCTCTTAGCACGTTTATCAATTATAAAATGGCAAACAGGAGAGTGATATATGAAAATACACGGAAAAAAAAGAAATGCAGATATATGCGTGTGTGCGTACGCAAAACAGAAATAAAACAGTTTTTAAAAGACACTAGCGTGTTGTTCTTACCTCCGGTTCCGGATTCCTTCAGCACCCTTTACTAAGCGAAGCAGACGCTTATCCGGTCAGCACGATGAGGAATATGATCTCCCGCCCTTTGCTGATGGATAATGTCTGCTGAAATTAGCTAGTACAGATATGTGAAGGACGGACGAGCCGCCAATTGATAAAGCTAAATATTTATCTTACTTAAAACCCTTTAAGAGGTCAAAAAACACAGTACGCTATTGGCGTATGGAATACCGTAAGGGTATGCACGTTGCGTAACAATCGCTTAGCCGTAGTCGAGACGCTCAAGCATCACGTTCGCTCACGGCCAAGAGATCACAGGCAGACACGTTATTGGCTGACGACTAATGTAGTGATTCGCTATTAGCGTAGCGGACGCTCGGGACCACGAGGAGATCACCAGCGGTGCAGACGCTCACAATGTTAAACCTTTATAACTATACCATAAAACAATGTGTTATGCAGTAAACCTTTGTGTAGTGATAGGGTGTAAATGTAACACAGTGTAACCTTATTAACTTAAAAGCTGTTCGAGCGTCTCCGACGCTCTGAAAATACTTATAAATATAAGAAATACACAGATACCGGTCTTAGGTTCTAACACCTTATATGAACGTTCTATTTGTAAAAGAATAATACAATACAAGTCATACACTACCAATATAACATAGACTAACTAACCAGATAACTACACATGAAATACAAATAACAGTACAATAACACTTTTAAGAGGAAAAGAGAGAGAAAAGGGGAGAAGAGAGAGAGAGAGAGAGAGAGAGAGATATGGCTCACAATAACAATAAAGACAATATGATTGCAGAGAAAACTTACGCACAAGGGGAACAATCGCATGCGCCTTTCTGAATATCCAGCTCCCGATTATCAGTGATGAGAACCGTTGAAGAGAGTAGAGCTGGATCAGATCGGCTTGTCTATTTATGCCCCACACACAATACAATACAATGGTCCCTACAATCTCATTGTTCATTGGACACAGGAATTCGTCTTCGCATTATAACAAAAGGTCATAGGTTGATTCATACAGGTGGGCTGTGACTATTTCCAACTGCTCAGGTGGGTGGGAAACTAGGTTTCCCGCCGCATGGATAAGTGAGTGCAAATAATAGTAAAAGTACATAAACTTCTTATGTCCATAACTATTCGCACGAGCGATTAATCCGCTTCAAACCAACACCGGAATATTGCTAATTAAATACTCTTCTGATGGATACTAAACACCACTGTATAACCCTTGTCTGACCCTTCGTATCAAACAAAGAGGGATCTCTTTGTCTATGAACATGCTACATTAACTAAACTTTCAAATTCTATCAAAGGGACCATAATCTACAAAATACATTATATAGTGAAAATATGTAACGATTGAGTCGCACGCTAGGCGCACATAAACTCTACCGTAAATGCGCATACCGTGCACCTGCGGGTGCACGTAACAGCGGGTATGCGTACGCACGGGAGAGCGCACGAATGCGCAGCGCGGACATGTATGAGGCGCAAATATGGCAGTGTGCATAGAGATATTTTTCTGACTTTGACATGAGATATCTAAATGGCAAGACACGATAATCAAACCCTCTGACAAGGGTGGGAATGTAGTCTTGTGGCCTAGGAATATGTATTTGGAGGAATTGACAAGGCAGCTGAATGATGTCAATTGTTATAAAAGACTGAGTTTCAATCCGACCATTAAATTCCTGGGACAATATAACATCATGATCCAATCTGCTCTTGACAATGGAGTCATTAACAAGAAGGACTTTGACTTCCTGACAGTAACTAAACCTAAGACTCCTACTATGTACCTATTGCCCAAAGTGCACAAAAATGAGACCAGACCTCCTGGTAGACCGATTCTATCAGGAGTTGGAAGTCTAACTGAGAAAGCTAGCTCATTTGTCGACTACCATCTTCGCAAACACGTAACAGCACTACCCTCCCATATACGCGACACTATGGATGTATTAAACAGACTAAACAATCTAAGTGTCAATCCAAGAGTTTGGTTAGTCACGTGTGACGTAGAGTCTCTATACTAGTATCATTCATAACAACAGGGTTGAAGCCATAAGATACTTCTTAGCATGGAAACCCATTATGAATTGAATGACTTAATTGTCAAATTATTGGAATTTATCCTATTAAAGAACTACTTCACCTGTAATGAGTACCACTACCTCCAGGTGAGGGGTACAGCAATGGGGACGGCTTGTGCCCCCACCTATGCTAACCTCTACCTGGGGTGGGAAAGGGAGGTAGTGTTCCAGGAAACCCTTGAGAGATATACGGACAATATATTGATATATCTCAGATACATTGATGACATACTAATGTTATGGGAAGGTCCATTAAAAGAACTGAAAGAATTTATAGGAATCTTAAATACCAATGAATTGAATTTAAAATTGACCTTAGAAGCTAGCAAAACCTCCATTAACTTCCTTGATATTTCTATTTCCATCAATAATGAAGGAAATATATCAACCGACTTATACAGGAAACCCACAGCGACGAATAGTATCCTACATTGATAGTTCTCATCTTCCAGCTACTATTCGGGCAATACCAAAGGGTGAGCTGCTCAGGATTAAAAGGAACTGTTCTAATGAAGAGATCTTTCATGTAAGACAGAATGAACTTTGTGAGCGACTACAGACAAGAGGTTATAGTAAAAACTTCTGAATCGATCAATTAGAGAAGTTAGCACTTGTGAACGAGACACCTTGCTAAAACCCAAACAAAAATCCCTCTGGGAAGAACCAATACGATTCGTGGACACATTCAATTCTCAATGGAAGGAGATTCTCAACAGTTTGCAAAAACACTGGCCCATTCTTCAAACTGATACCAACCTGGCTGCAATTCTGCCCAACAAACCTCAAGCGAGCTGGAGAAGATCTAGAAGCATAAAAGATCGGCTTGTACATAGTCATCTGGCCAAACCTTCATGACAAATTTGTCAAAAAGTGCCTAATATCTCCCAAAATTGCATGTACAACAGTTGTAACTGTCTATCATTTGGAGTGTCCGTGCCACAAAAAGTATATCGGCAAAACCATTAGACCCTTAAAGGTACGGATCTTAGAGCATATTGGGAGCATAAGTAATGCCAAAAAGGATGCATCCGATTTCAAAACTCTACAACCTGTCGCCAGACATTTTCTCAATCACCATAACAGTGACCCAACTGGCCTCAAAGCTTTTGTTCTGACGCATATTCAGCTGGGAATACGATGAGGAGATCTAGATCAAGAACTACTTCAATTTGAGACCAAAATGATTTTCCTGTTAGACACCCTATACCCCAATGGATTAAATGAATCCAACAGTTATATATCCTTCTTGGGGACTTAATCAGGTAAATTATGATGAGTCTAACCTAGTTCAAATTTTGTGAAGAGCACTAATTCCTTAACTATTTCCTGAGGTCTGCTTCATTTCATCAATTCATAACACTCAATATCAGGCATAAGATCAAGCAATTTATATACTATACACATATTATGTTATTATTGATATTTTAGTGATCAATTATCATATTATTAAAATTTTTTGTCTCTTTTATCAGCACCTTTTTCACTTGTATTATGTGTTTTTGTGTATAATTTTTTATATATAGGGGAACTTAAGGTATTCTCTTCCCCCTTCATCTGACAAGTTTTTCCCCTTTCACGTTTTTTGAGTACAGTCACAATTAGCTCAGTATTATATATACTGATATATTCATTCATTTCACCTTTAAGGAATAAACTATACTACTATGTAGCTCTAGTATGTCGACACATTTATTTATTTCACTTTTGGGGGATAAATCATACCCTTGCACGATCCTGACTGTAGTTCTCGTATTTGGTGACTTACCCCTGCCATCTGTCCTGGATCCTGTGCCGTTTTTGCTCACTGGGATAAACAGCTTGTCAGCACCATGAGTTTCCTGAGTTCTCTGCCTGGAAGGAGCTCCACCTGTGGTGATCTTCTGTGTGAGTCTGAATTCAGCAATCTGAAGTTTAGGCCTAAAAGCCAGAATCCTATGTTTGCAGAAGTTCAGGCTTCAGTGTTTTCTCGTCCTACTAGGCCTCGCTCCACTTCACAGCCTAGTCTAGAGTACTCACATGACAGTGACTGTTCACCTGACCCAGAGCTGTCCAATCCTGTGCCAGCTCTGAATCACCTGACACTGCTCACCAATCACCAAGGACCAGGAAGTATAAGTCTGAAGGCTGGAGTTGGAAACTCTGCCAGTTCCTCGTGTCACACACAGCTCTGTGTGAGCCTTGAAGCTGAGCTCCCTAAAGGTAACCTTTGTACTTTAAAATTGGGGTACAGAAAAATTCCCAAACCTGCGCCTGTATGTGTAAGCTGCTTTGATTTTGGTTATAAATTAAACAATAATAAGTTATATCAAAGCGCTAAAAATGAAAAGGGAGGTGGGGGGGGGGGGGGGAGAGGAGGGGGAGATACCAGTATGTTTACAGCTCTTTTTTGAGTTGATAAGATGAGTGTCCGGAATTTTATTTTTAGTGAGTGAGTTTGGATTCCATATATTTGCCTTGTGGGATATTCTCAGCAGGTAGTAGTGGGCTAGCTGTCCCTATCTGTACCTTGCTGTGTTGATGTTTGTTAACTCCCGTGGCTGGTTTCCAAGCTTCTGCCTCACGATCTCCACGGCCGAGTTGCGGGTTCTGCAGCACTTCCGGTCGCGGCAATGACGTACTTCCGGTCACACGGTCCAACGCGTTTCATGCCTCAGCACTTAGTCATTACTTAATAGAAAAAATGCTTGCACTGCACTCATTACTGGAAATCAACTCTGCATTGGCACTGTATTTCTGTTCACCCTGACTCCTATTTCCAATGGAAAAAAATATCTTATTTCCTGAAGTCCACCGTGGACTTCAGGAAATAAGATATTTTTTTCCATTGGAAATAGGAGTCAGGGTGAACAGAAATACAGTGCCAATGCAGAGTTGATTTCCAGTAATGAGTGCAGTGCAAGCATTTTTTTTATTAAGTAATGACTAAGTGCTGAGGCATGAAACGCGTTGGACCGTGTGACCGGAAGTACGTCATTGCCGCGACCGGAAGTGCTGCAGAACCCGCAACTCGGCCGTGGAGATCGTGAGGCAGAAGCTTGGAAACCAGCCACGGGAGTTAACAAACATCAACACAGCAAGGTACAGATAGGGACAGCTAGCCCACTACTACCTGCTGAGGATATCCCACAAGGCAAATATATGGAATCCAAACTCACTCACTAAAAATAAAATTCCGGACACTCATCTTATCAACTCAAAAAAGAGCTGTAAACATACTGGAACCTTTGTACTTTAGTTCCTGTGAAAACTCTGTTCCCTTGTTACCCCGTTTGGTTTACTTTTGTGTTGCCACTGATATTCACTATTTCTACGAGTATCAATGTAAAGGCACAGCTGCAGTGGTTCATCTTAAAGGCACAGTACTGTATTCAATAGTCTCAACTGAAAACCACAGCTGCCGTGTTTCATCTTTACTGCTGTTGTAGTTGTGATCTCCAGAGCTCCCGTATCCCTGGGGCTTCCGTGCCTCCAAGAACCTCTGTGCCTCAGCATCTCCGTGCCTCAGGCACCTCCGTGCCTCAGCACCACCGTGACTCAGCACCTCTGTGCCTCAGCATCTCCGTTGCTCCAGCACCTCCGTGCCTCAGCACCTCAGTGCCTCCAAGCCCCTCAGCGCCTCCAAGCCCCTCAGCGCCTCCAAGCCCCTCAGCGCCTCCAAGCACCTCAGTGCCTCCTAGCACCTCAGTGCCTCCAAACACTCAGTGCTCACAAGCGTAGTTGGTGTCTCCAGCATCCGATACTCCTTCATTCATTCCTCAGCACCTTTTCAAGTTCTGTCTTTCAGGAGACCTCCAGCATCCATACGTGCCTTCTGTCTGCCGACCAAATCATGCATGAGGAAAACCAAGACTCGGCCATCTCTGCTGCGGTTCCTCTTCCCGGTCACCGGAAGAAACTCCGAGCCCACAACACTCCCAAACCAGGTCAGTGAAAGTATTCACATAGTCCTCCAGTCGCCCGCACAGACTTCACTAACACCGGGGTCACAAAACCACAGTCATGACAGTAGGAACTGGCCACATGAACCCGGCCGAAAGTGTTTGTCTGACGCAGGACCTCCTAAGCAATATTGCAGGATGCTTGGAAGGTCTGGAGTCGACTCAGCATCAATTGGCACAGTGTCTGCAGCGGAATTCGTTCTCCAGAGATTCTCTGACCTTCTGCACTAAGACTCCTGACCAACTGCAGATTTTCTACCAGATGTTATTACAGTTACAAGAACTTTTGTCTAGTATTCTTTCTGTGATGCCTGATCTCTTCAGGAATACTACCAACGTTGTTGATCCTGTTTTGTCCCATCCAGTTAATAGAGTCTCTTCCTCTGTGCAAGGAAAAGTTATTCATCAGAGCTATCCATGGCCCAAGCTCTCTGAAGCTGAACGTCAGCGGCGTAGGGAGCTACACCTCTGTCTTTACTGTGGAAATTCCGGTCATTTTGTTAAAGACTGCATTCTTCGCAAGCCAGGGAATGGTGACAAATCTCAGTATCATAGTGCTCATGTCTACAAGTCATCCACAATAGCCGATCCTGCTACTGCTGACGGGGGTATCAAGAAGGCTACTCTGAAAGAGACTCAAATTTATGAATGGGGTCCGGTGATTAAAATACCTTATCCCAAGTTGGGTGTCCAGAGAAGAATGTTTAAGCCATTTAGAGTCACAGAGGAGTCCGTGTCTACAGCCCAAGGAGGGGCATCCGTGTCTTCAGCCCAAGGAGGGGTGTCCGTGTCTACAGCCCAAGGAGGGGCGTCCGTGTCTACAGCCCAAGGAGGGGCATCTGTGTCTACAGCCCCAGAAGGGGGTTCTTCAGAGTGTCCAGCCCCATGAGGGGGTACTTTAGAGTGTCCAGCCCCAGGAGGGGGTTCTTCAGGAGGGGGTTCTTCAGAGCGTCCAGTCCCAGTGAGGGGTTCAGAGCATCCAGCCCCAGTGAGGGGTTCAGAGGGTCAAGCCCCAGGGAATCTTCAGAGTGCTGCCCAGCCAGAGAGTCTACAGAGTGCTGCCCAGCCAGAGAGTCTACGGAGTGCTGCCCAGCACAAGAGAGTCTACAGAGTGCTGCCCAGCCAGAGAGTCTACAGAGTGCTGCCCAGCCCCGTGAAGTGGGGGCTCTTGCCTCAGCCCAACCCCGTGAACAGGGGGCTCTTGCCTCAGCCCAGCCCCGTGAAGAGGGGGCTCCTGCCTCAGCCCAGCCCCGTGAAGAGGGGGCTCCTGCCTCAGCCCAGCCCCGTGAAGAGGGGGCTCCTGCCTCAGCCCAGCCCCGTGAAGAGGGGGCTCCTGCCTCAGCCCAGCCCCGTGAAGAGGAGGCTCCTGCCTCAGCCCAGCCCAGTGAAGTGGGGGCTCTTGCCTCATTCCAGCCCCGTGAAGTGGGGGCTCTTGCCTCAGCCCAGCTCCGTGAAGAGGGGGCTCCTGCCTCAGCCCAGCCCCGTGAAGAGGGGGCTCCTGCCTCAGCTCAGCCCGTGAAGAGGGGGCTCCTGCCGGTCCAGCAATAATCCAGGCTCCACCTGGTCAGTCCGTCCCGGTTCCAGCCAGTCCAGAAATACTGCAGGCCCTGCCTGGTCAGTCCATGCTGGTTCCAGCCAGTCCAGCAATACTCCAGGCCCTGCCTGGTCAGTCCATCCCGGTTCCAGCCGGTCCAGCAATACTCCAGGCCCTGCCTGGTCAGTCCATCCCAGTTCAAGCCGGTCCAGTGATACTCCAAGCCCTGCCTGGTCAGTCCATCCCGGTTCCAGCCGGTCCAGGGATACTCCAGGCCCAGCCTGGTCAGCCCGTCCCGGTTCCAGCCGGTACAGTGATACTCCAGGCCCAGCCTGGTCAGTCCGTCCTGGTTCCATCCAGTCCAGTAATACTCCAGGACCAGCCTGGTCAGTCTCCTTTGGCTCCAGTCAATTCAATTATCCTCGGATCCAATCCAGTCCTTCTCGTCCAGCCAAAGATTTCTCCAGTTTCAGTCTGTTCAAGCTCATCTGGACTCAAACCGATTCCAAGCATTGGTCTGAGTAAAGAACTTTTGTCAGTTGGTCCCAGTAAAGGACTTCCACCATCTAGTTCTAAAATTAGACTTCAGTCTGTCTCTGATTCTGTTTCCTTGTCTTCCAGCACTGAGTCCACAGCCTGCGCGGGGAATTCTAATACCTCATCTCCTCGATGTCTGGATAAATCTGCTATAGCATCTAAAGTCAAGAAAAATACCAAGGCTATTGACCTAATGTCTGAATGGGAACCTCAGTCTAATGTTGTTTCAGTGGAATCGGTTTCCTTGAGTCCAATTTCATCCTCCACTCAGTCTTCAGAACATTCAGCCGATGCTCCGTTTTCTGACCCATCGCTTTCTGAGCAAGATAATGCCTTGGTGAACCAATACATTAGGAATTTCAGGAATGCCAAGAATTGGAAAACAGTACAAAGACAACAGCCTGTTGATTTAAGAGTTGGTTATGTTTCCATTGATTCCACTCCAAGTTCCTTGTGTTGTTCTGAACTTGTTAATGCAGCTTACAAAACGCATGTAGTTACTCCCAAAGAAGACTGGTATCTTCCAATAGACTTGGACTCAGACTCTGAATTTGATCCAGTTTATGATGCTACTTCTTTCAGGGGAGGTCCCATGTTTTCTAAGGAAGTTTTTTCTTTACAGGAGATTCCGCTCTCCCTGGTCAAAACCACATTTTCCCGTAAGAAGAAGATGCATTAACGAAGGTCCTAAGTTCTTCTATATGAATTTCTCTAGTTCCTCTAAGACCAAAGATGGGAGTCCGGAGTCCACCCTTGAAGAGGGAGGTACTGTCATGATCCTGACTGTAGTTCTCGTATTTGGTGACTTACCCCTGCCATCTGTCCTGGATCCTGTGCCGTTTTTGCTCACTGAGATAAACAGCTTGTCAGCACCATGAGTTTCCTGAGTTCTCTGCCTGGAAGGTAATAGTTAATGAGCTCCACCTGTGGTGATCTGAAGTTTAGGCCTAAAAGCCAGCATCCTCTGTTTACAGAAGTTCAGACTTCAGTGTTTTCTCGTCCTACTAGGCCTCGCTCCACTTCACAGCCTAGTCTAGAGTACTCACATGACAGTGACTGTTCACCTGACCCAGAGCTGTCCAATCCTGTGCCAGCTCTGAATCACCTGACACTGCTCACCAATCACCAAGTACCAGGAAGTATAAGTCTGAAGGCTGGAGTTGGAAACTCTGCCAGTTCCTCGTGTCACACACAGCTCTGTGTGAGCCTTGAAGCTGAGCTCCCTAAAGGTAACCTTTGTACTTTAGTTCCTGTGAAAACTCTGTTCCCTTGTTACCCCGTTTGGTTTACTTTTGTGTTGCCACTGATAATCACTATTTCTACGAGTATCAATGTAAAGGCACAGCTGCAGTGGTTCATCTTAAAGGCACAGTACTGTATTCCATAGTCTCAACTGAAAACCACAGCTGCCGTGTTTAATCTTTACTGCTGTTGTAGTTGTGATCTCCAGAGCTCCAGTATCCCTGTGGCTTCCGTGCCTCCAAGAACCTCTGTGCCTCTGCCTCAGCACCTCCGTGCTTTAGCATCCCCATGCCTCCAGCACCTCCATGCCTCCAGCACCTCCGTGCCTCCAGCACCTCAGTGCCTCCTAGCACCTCAGTGCCTCCGAACACCCAGTGCTCACAAGCGTAGTTGGTGTCTCCAGCATCCGATACTCCTTCATTCATTCCTCAGCACCTTTTCAAGTTCTGTCTTTCAGGAGACCTCCAGCATCCATACGTGCCTCCTGTCTGCCGACCAAATACATAATTTTGAATCATCATTGTAATATTAATAAGACCTATTGTCACACGCCATAGGCGGCGTTCCCCGCGCTTATCCCTGCGTGCCTGCTGGTCTGTGTTGCGGCCTTCGGTGGTCCACGGGTTCCGGCGCCTGGCTGGCGCGGCTCCCAGTGGTTCCACAGGGCAGGAGCGCCGCCATGACACCCGGCATCACGTGGACGGGGAGCAGGTGATGTCATCAGACTGTTCCTCCAATCCAGCGGAGGCGGGAGATTCAAAGGCAGACGCCGGGCAGCGCCTCGGCGCCTGAGTATCGTCTTTTCCCCTCAAATGGATGCCAGTGCTTCTGTCCTCGGCGGATCTCTCTGCAGCATACCCCAGTGTCTCCGGCACTTCTTGGTGTCAGTGGTTGTACAGCTTCCATCGTTCCCAGCCGCTGCTGGGTTCCTATGCGCTTTAGTCACCAGTGCTTCTTGGAGTCAGCGTGGGCTGCAGGTTTAACCCTCGCTCTAAAGTTATACAAGTCTTCAGTATCTTTAACCCTCGCTCTCAAGTTATACAAGTCCTCAGCGCCATTAACCACCGCTCTCAAGTTATACAAGTCTTCAGTATCTTTAACCCTCGCTCTCAAGTTATACAAGTCTTCAGTATCTTTAACAACCACTCTCAAGTTCTTCAAATCATCAGTGTCTTTAACTACCGCTCTCAAGGTCTTCAAATCATCAGTGTCTTTAACCACCGCTCTCAAGTTCTTCAAATCATCAGTGTCCTTAACCACCGCTCTCAAGTTCTTCAAATTATCAGTGTCTTTAACCACCGCTCTCAAGTTCTCCAAATCATCAGTGTCTTTAACCATCGCTCACAAGTTCTTCAAATTATCAGAGTCTTAACCACCATTCTCAAGTTCTTCAAATCATCAGTGTCTTCTAACCACCGCTCTCAAGTTCTTTAGTCACCAGTATCTTTTACCATCATTCACAAGTACTTCCTGGACATTTATCCATATGCTCCTTCTCTGTTATGTTACATTGTGTAGCTAACTTCCTGCAATAAAGTCCTTTAATATTTTCACCAAGCTTTACTGTCAGAGTCCTGTATGAGGAAGACCTATATTAAGCCGTCCCTGTTCCGACCCAACTGTGGTTCCTCTCCCCTACCATCGGGAGAACCCCTGAGTTCACAACACCCCCAACCTAGGTCAGTGACACCTATACTCCCCAACAAACCACCTATACCATAGGAATTCAAGACTCATACATACTAATTGTCAATGTCCCACCAATATATCCTATGAGAATGTACAGGAATATAGTTCCTATAAAAGTATTGTTTATCATTAAAGAGTGAGACTAACATTGGCAGATATAGCGTGGATGAATTAGAAGTAAAAAAATGAATTAGTATCAACGTAGGATACATACCATATTGTTAGGACAATAGAATAAAACACGCTGACACACATTTTTAATCTTTATTCACATTTATTACTTTCATTGCACCTTTGTATGTTTTGTCTATGTCAATAATTTTAACCTCTATTTTTCGCCTCAACTTGCAGTCCAAATAAAGATATTTCACATCATTCTTATGATAACAATAATAAAAGTAAAGTTTTAAAGGAGAAGTGATAATTAAATCACTCCTCAGTGTGTGCACCAATAGTACAGTTTTTTCCCTTCTCTTTTCCTGTCTACATATATCATAGCTGTAGTTGGTAGCACCCCCACAAGGAATGGTAATTACCAATAAATTATAAGGGTTTCTTGTGGAACTTATGTTCCAAATTCTTATTTAATTAATTGTGTGTGTGCAGATACATCTCTACTTCATGCTACATAAGGTGAAAGATGTCCCTAACGCAAAGGGAAAATACTTATCTTAGTTGTATGTATGTTAACGCTAGAAGCCTTACGGGTAAAAAGGGTGAACTAGAAATTCTTGCAGCAAGCAAACAGTATGATATTATAGGTATTACTGAAACTTGGGATGAATCTCATGATTGGACAGTCAATCTAGAGGGCTATATGCTGTTTAGGAGAGACAGACTAAATAAAAGGGGTGGGGGTGTGTCTTTACATAAAGCCGTTTTTTAAAAACTGATATATGGGAGGATTTGCAGGAGGGGACTGTAGATACAGTCGAGACGCAATGGGTAGAAATTGTATGTGTCAAAAAGGGAATAAAAAAGATAGTATTGTGGGTATGCTACAGGCCGCCTGGTATTAATGTGTCTGATGAGGAATTGTTACTGAAGCAAATTGAAAAAGCAGCAGGAGTAGGAGACATAGTAGTGATGGGAGATTTTAACTATCCAGAGATTTACTGTAAAAACGATTCATGTGATACTGCTAGGGGCAATAAGTTTTCAAACACACTTAATGATAACTACTTAGTCCAACTAATTAAGGAACCCACCAGGTACAATGCAATCTTAGACCTTGTATTAACAAACAATGGGGAATTGGTATCAGATATTAAAGTGGAGGAGCCCATAGGAAACAGCGACCACAATAAGGTCACATTCAATATAATTTTTCATAAACAGCCCTATACTGGCTCAACTAGGACTCTAAACTTTAGCAAAGCCAACTTTGAAATGATAAGAGAAACTTTAAGGGATATTGATTGGGAAGGTTTGTTTCTAGGAAAAAATACTACAGAGAAATGGGATGTATTAAAATCATTACTAGCTAAAAATACTCTCAAATTTATTCCTACGAGCAGCAAAAAAAGGATTAAAAATAATAAACCGATGTAGCTTAATAAAAAAAAATAAAGGAACTTATGGGCAAGAAAAGGCGGGCATTTAAAAAATACAAATCTGATGGAAATGCAGAATAATTTCAGCACTATAAGGACTGTAACAAAATAAGCAAAAAATAAATAAGAGCGGCTAAAGTAGGAACAGAAAAACTAGTAGCAAAGGAAAGCAAATCAAATCCCTAAAAAATCTTTAATTACATTAATAGGAGAGTTTAGGCCCTGTAAAAGATAAGTCGGGAGTCTTAATCAAAAATGATAATGACATAGTGGACATACTTAATTAATTTTTTTCAGCAGTATTTACTAGAGAGGACCCAATTCAGGGACTAACCCAGAGAATATCCCACTGATAGGTACTTATTTAAGTGAGGAGGCAGTCTGTGACCGATTAAAACATTTAAAGATTAATAAGTCACCGGGGCCCGATGGAATTAACCCAGGGGTTCTAATGGAGCTTCACTCTGAACTGGCAAAACCGCTATTTTTGATCTTTAAGGATTCAGTTATATCAGGTATGGTTCCCAAAGACTGTCGTATAGCGGAAGTAGTGCCTATATTCAAAAAGGGAAGTAAAGCTAAACTGGGTAATTATAGACCAGTTAGTCTTACATCTATAGTGAGGAAAGTACTGGAAGGTATTCTAAGGGATAGTATTCAGAAGTTCCTTGAAGCCAATAAAATCTTTAAAAGGAATCAACATGGGTTTGTGAAGGACAGATCCTGTGAAACAAACTTACTTGGTTTTTATGAAACAGTAAGTGCAAACCTCGATCAGGGTAAAGAGGTGGATGTAATCTTTTAGACTTTGCCAAAGCTTTCGACACAGTACCACACATGCGACTTATCTACAAGCTACAAGAAATAGGGCTAGGAAGCACAATATGCAAGAATTGGTTAGATAATAGAGTACAGCTTGCTGTGGTTAATGTATCTCTTTCAAATTGGACTGAAGTGCTAAGTGGTGTGCCGCAAGGCTCAGTATTAGGACCGCTATTGTTCAATATTTTCATTAATGACCTAACAGAAGGTCTAGAGAGCATAGTGTCAATTTTTGCAGATGATACCAAATTGTGTAAGGTTATAAATGCGGAGGGGGATGCTGAGTCTCTTCAGAACGACTTAGTTAAATTAGAAGCTTGGGCACCAATTGGAGAATGCGCTTCAACAGAGACAAGTGTAAGGTAATGCACTGTGGTAGCAATAACAAAAATAACACCTACATACTGAATAGGGTAAAATTAGGGAATACTGTACTGGAAAAAGGCTTAGGTGTCCTCATAGATAGCAAACTAAGCAGCAGCACCCAAAGCAGGATGGCAGCAAAGAAGGCTAATAAGATACTAGCATGCATAAAATGGGGAATTGATGCAAGGGACGAGGATGTTATACTCCCATTCTATAAATCAGTCATGAGGCCACACCTTGAATACTGTGTACAATTCTGGGCACCGTACTGCAAAAAGGATATCCTGGAGCTAGAAAAGGTTTAGAGGTGGGCGACCAAACTAATCAAGAGCATGGAGATGATGGAATACAAGGAAAGGCTTGAAAGACTAGGCATGTTTACATTGGAAAAGAGGCGACTAAGAGGAGATATGATCAACATTTACAAATATATAAGGGGACAATACACAGCTTGCGCTGTACCTGTTTTTGGCCAGATCAACACATAGGACTCGTGGACACTCGCTCAGGTTAGAGGAGAGGAGATTCCGCACAATACGTCGTAAAGGCTTTTTCACGGTAAGGGCAATACGTGTTTGGAATTCCCTGCCTGAGGGAGTTGTAATGGCCGACTCAGTCAACACCTTTAAGAATGGGTTAGATAAATTCCTAATGAATAAGGATATCCAGGGTTATGGTGCATAGTCACGCACTATAGTTACTATAAAAAAGGATAAATTGCAACGGTTGACATCAGCATCAGTAAAAATTTTAGACAAATCATGAGGCATAGGAGACCACAAATAGGTTGAACTCGATGGACAATTGTCTTTTTTCAAACTCAGATACTATGTTACCTTAAGAGACTAAGCAAAATAAAGATTAATAAATCACCAGGCCCAAATGGTTTTCCTCCAAAGGGTTGTTACGGTGCTTAGGTCATAGCTAGCAAAACCCCTATATTTGATTTTCCACAGTTAAATTAGATCAGGCAAGGTACCTAAGGATTGGCGCATAGTGGAGTTAGTGCCTTTATTTATAAAGGGAACTTAAAATAACCCTGTAACTATAGACCATTTAGCATAGAGGATTATCTGCAGGTTAATAAGATTATTAGCAAAAGTCAGCATAGGTTTGTAAGGAACAGATCATGTCAAACTAACTTAATTAGCTTCTACGAGGAAGTGAGTGAGAATCTTGATCAGGGAAAAGCAGTGGATGTGGTGTATTTAGATTTTGCAAAAGCCTTCGATACAGTGCCTCACAGGAGACTGATCATCAAATTAAGGGAACTTGGTCTAGGATATACTATTTGTACATGGCTAGGTAATTGGCTGGATAACAGAGTACAACGAGTAATGGTCAACGGGATGTTCTCCAGCTGGGCACCAGTAGTTAGTGGAATACCACAAGGGTCCATACTTGGCCCGCTACTGTTCAATATATTTATCAACAATCTAGGAATAGGCCTGGAAAGCACAGTGTCAATCTTTGTGGATGATACTAAACTGTGTAAGGTAATTAATTCAGATAGCGATGTGGAGTCTCTACAAAATGACTCATTTAAACTGCTGTTGGCATCTGGTCGGAATGGATCATTAATTACAACACCGGGTATTCTCTGGGGGTCCCCCTCACAGATACTGACCCAGCCCACCACCGTTTTGCTTCCAAGATCGGACGAGATCGGGCTCTGTCTGTGGGGAATGGTAGTAACTATTAGACGCAGTTGGTCGACGCGCCAATGTAAAGAATTAGGAAGAGAGGCAAACTGCAGATCTGCTGTCTACGTTAGACGCAGGATTTAACCTGTGAAACATAGATGAGAGTCCGCTGATATAAGAAAAATTAAAAGTAAAGGCAAAAGATAAGCATTTGCTGTAGAAAATATATTGTAATGACAATACGGACCAGACCAACATGTGCTGACTGTACCTATGCCAGATTTACCCCAAATATCCCTACCTATGAGCACAGTCTATTGTATCCCTGGGTAGGTAAAGGAATACAGAAAAAATGGTATGATGAAATCAAGTCTGGCATCGTTCTAAATTGTTGAGTAGGTACTGTCAATTCATTTGATAATTTAGACACACATTATAAAGAGTCCCTACTGTGAACGGCTATGACATGTGCCACATTTGCACCAATTGTTCCCATTTGAAAAGTATCTTCAGAATTACAATCGCAAGCGTAGGGCTGTTTTACTAGGGAAGCCAGCCAATTGGAAGGAGTTTGCCTAAACAAACAAAGTTGTTACCTGCTCCCAGTTGTCTATAGGACAATAGGAAATGTAAAGAGAAATGCAGATATGCAAAGAAAGATACAACTTTTATATCAGGTCTGTAACAAGCAAAAGTAACACTGTGTCAATCGGATAAATCAGAATGGGTTTTAGTGCTACTAATTGATTCCAGAAAGTTTGAAAAAAATGTGCACAAGGAAAAAAAATTTGTTTAGAAATTATATAAAGAGATACAAAAAAATACCAGTCCCTGCCCAGGTCCCTGGGTCAGTCTAGAGTTAGGAGGCTCTGCATCATACTCCTGATGTCCTTAGTCAAGAGAGGAAATACTCAGAAGGTGAAAGCTCTACAGGGGGAAACCGTGGTAGGATGTTTAGATGTGATTTTTTTAAGGAGAGGCCAAAAACATTCACGAATACACACAGACGCAGATGGGGAAAAACCAGGCAGAGCTCGGGGAGGAAGAAGGAAGAGGGAATCTTTGGATTGGCGAGAAGAACCGAGAGAAAGGAGGAGGTACAAATAATCAGTTCCAGAGTATCTGGAAGTGAGAAAACAGATAACCTAAAAATTATAAACTTAACATAAAGAATTAACGAATGACCAATTATCTGTTCTAAGTAAAGGATTATCTTTCTCACCGACACAAACCATGGACAGATTTGAATGTGAAAAAGACTTGCAACTATTCATTAAAAAAATTCTACTCAAAAAATTCTTCATAAACCAAGAACATAAAAAGGATAATGACTTGAGGAATATTGAAGAAATGGAGGATACTATGGCCTTACAAATCCTAGAAGAACTAACTAATGAATCGTCTGCAGTTAAAACACTCACTGATAACACTAAAAGTAAATCAATGTTAAGAGCCAAATCCAAATTCTTCCCTGATATCAGCTTATGTCCCCAAGCAGAAGTGTTCCAAAAACTAGTCTCCAAAGACTTAGACCATTTATTTAGCTATAAGAGATGCCATACTGATAATTTGACTACATCAGAACGAATTGCCTTAGATGAGATATCTAAATGGCAAGACACGATAATCAAACCCTCTGACAAGGGTGGGAATGTAGTCTTGTGGCCTAGGAATATGTATTTGGAGGAATTGACAAGGCAGCTGAATGATGTCAATTGTTATAAAAGACTGAGTTTCAATCCGACCATTAAATTCTTGGGACAATATAACATCATGATCCAATCTGCTCTTGACAATGGAGTAATTAACAAGAAGGACTTTGACTTCCTGACAGTAACTAAACCTAAGACTCCTACTATGTACCTATTGCCCAAAGTGCACAAAAATGAGACCAGACCTCCTGGTAGACCGATTCTATCAGGAGTTGGAAGTCTAACTGAGAAAGCTAGCTCATTTGTCGACTACCATCTTCGCAAACACGTAACAGCACTACCCTCCCATATACGCGACACTATGGATGTATTAAACAGACTAAACAATCTAAGTGTCAATCCAGGAGTTTGGTTAGTCACGTGTGACGTAGAGTCTCTATACTAGTATCATTCATAACAACAGGGTTGAAGCCATAAGATACTTCTTAAGCATGGAAACCCATAATGAATTGAATGACTCAATTGTCAAATTATTGGAATTTATCCTATTAAAGAACTACTTCATCTGTAATGAGTACCACTACCTCCAGGTGAGGGGTACAGCAATGGGGACGGCTTGTGCCCCCACCTATGCTAACCTCTACCTGGGGTGGTGGGAAAGGGAGGTAGTGTTCCAGGAAACCCTTGAGAGATATACGGACAATATATTGATATATCTCAGATACATTGATGACATACTAATGTTATGGGAAGGTCCATTAAAGAACTGAAAGAATTTATAGGAATCTTAAATACCAATGAATTGAATTTAAAATTTACCTTAGAAGCTAGCCAAACCTCCATTAACTTCCTTGATATTTCTATTTCCATCAATGATGAAGGAAATATATCAACTGACTTATACAGGAAACCCACAGCGACGAATAGTATCCTACATTCAGATAGTTCTCATCTTCCAGCTATTATTCGGGCAATACCAAAGGGTGAGCTGCTCAGAATTAAAAGGAACTGTTCTAATGAAGAGATCTTTCATGTAAGACAGAATGAACTTTGTGAGTGACTACAGACAAGAGGTTATAGTAAAAAACTTCTGAATCGATCAATTAAAGAAGTTAGCACTTGTGAACGAGACACCTTGCTAAAACCCAAACAAAAATCCCTCCGGGAAGAACCAATATGATTCGTGGACACATTCAATTCCCAATGGAAGGAGATTCTCAACAGTTTGCAAAAACACTGGCCTATTCTTCAAACTGATACCGACCTGGCTGCAATTCTGCCCAACAAACCTCAAGCGAGCTGGAGAAGATCTAGAAGCATAAAAGATCGGCTTGTACATAGTCATCTGGCCAAACCTTCATCAAATAAGATCAAATCAATAGGGTCATCACCTTGCAGTAACTGCAAGGCTTGTACACACATGGTCTACACTGACCACTTTTTTGACAAATTTGGCAAAAAGTGCCTAATATCTCCCAAAATTACATGTACAACAGTTGTAACTGTCTATCATTTGGAGTGTCCGTGCCACAAAAAGTATATCGGCAAAACCATTAAACCCTTAAAGGTAAGGATCTTAGAGCATATTGGGAGCATACGTAATGCCAAAAAGGATGCATCCAATTTCAAAACTCTACAACCTGTCGCCAGACATTTTCTCAATCACCATAACAGTGACCCAACTGGCCTCAAAGCTTTTGTTCTGACGCATATTCAGCTGGGAATACGATGAGGAGATCTGGATCAAGAACTACTTCAATTTGAGACCAAAATTATTTTCCTGTTAGACAGCCTATACCCCCAATGGATTAAATGAATCCAACAGTTATATATCCTTCTTGGGGACTTAATCAGGTAAATTATGATGAGACTAACCTAGTTCAAATTTTGTGAAGAGCACTAATTCCTTAACTATTTCCTGAGGGCTGCTTCATTTCATCAATTCATAACACTCAATATCAGGCATAAGATTAAGCAATTTACATACTATACACATATTATGTTATTATTGATATTTTAATGATCAATTATCATATTATTACATTTTTTTGTCTCTTTTATCAGCACCTTTTTCACTTGTATTATGTGTTTTTGTGTATTATTTTTTATATATAGGGGGACTTAAGGTATTCTCTTCCCCCTTCATCTGTCAACTTTCACGTTTATTGAGTACAGTCACAATTAGCTCAGTATTATATATACTGATATATTCATTCATTTCACCTTTAAGAAATAAACTATACTACTGTGTGGCTCTAGTATGTCGACAGATTTATTTATTTCACTTTTGGGGGATAAATCATACCCTGTCATGATCCTGACTGTAGTTCTCATATTTGGTGACTTACCCCTGCTATCTGTCCTGGATCCTGTGCCATTTTTGCTCACTGAGATAAACAGCTTGTCAGCACCATGAGTTTCCTGAGTTCTCTGCCTGGAAGGTAAAAGTTAACTAGCTCCACCTGTGGTGATCTCCTGTGTGAGTCTGAATTCAGCAATCTGAAGTTTAGGCCTAAAAGCCAGCATCCTCTGTTTGCAGAAGTTCAGGCTTCAGTGTTTTCTTGGCCTACTAGGCCTCGCTCCACTTCACAGCCTAGTCTAGAGTACTCACATGACAGTGACTGTTCACCTGACCCAGAGCTGTCCAATCCTGTGCCAGCTCTGAATCACCTGACACTGCTCACGAATCATCAAGTACCAGGAAGTATAAGTCTGAAGGCTGGAGTTGGAAATGCTGCCAGGTCCTCGTGTCACACACAGCTCTGTGTGAGCCTTGAAGCTGAGCTCCCTAAAGGTAACCTTTGTACTTTAGTTCCTGTGAAAACTCTGTTCCTTGTTACCCTGTTTGGTTTACTTTTGTGTTGCCACTGATATTCACTATTTCCACAAGTCTCAATGTAAAGGCACAGCTGCAGTGGTTCATCTTAAAGGCACAGTACTGTTTTCCATAGTCTCAACTGAAAACCACAGCTGCCGTGTTTCATCTTTACTGCTGTTGTAGTTGTGATCTCCAGAGCTCCCGTATCCCTGTGGCTTCCGTGCCTCCAAGAACCTCCATGCCTCTGCCTCAGCACCTCCGTGCCTCAGCACCTCCGTGCCTCAGCATCTCCCTGCCTCAGCATCTCCGTGCCTCCAGCACCTCCGTGCCTCAGAACCTCCAAGGACCTCAGTGCCTCCAAACACCCAGTGCTCACAAGCGTAGTTGGTGTCTCCAGCATCCGGTACTCCTTCATTCATTCCTCAGCACCTTTTCAAGTTCTGTCTTTCAGGAGACCTCCAGCATCCATACGTGCCTCCTGTCTGCCGACCAAATCCTGCATGAGGAAAACCTAGATTCGGCCATCTCTGCTGCGGTTCCTCTTCCCGGTCACAGGAAGAAACCCCGAGCCCACAACACTCCCAAACCAGGTCAGTGAAAGTATTTACATAGTCCTCCAGTCGCCCGCACAGACTTCACTAACACCGGGTTCACAAAACCACAGTCATGATATACCCTCTCTATATGACTTCACGATATTTGGTTACTGGACATTCACAACCATCTTCATATATTTTTTTCACACTGTCACGATACACTTTTTCACTAATCTCTGTTGGCTATAATTGTCAGTAATAACGATTTCAATAATGTGATTGATACATGTACATTGAGTGTAGTAATAAACATACATCTCTTTCTCTGCCCCTTCTCTCTATTTTTGTCTGCTCTCTATATTCACAAATGAAGATGTGATTAAAATAATTAAATAAAGGGTCGAGAAGATAAACAAGACCTCACCTATATACACAAATTCTGATAATCGATGTTTGGATTATCTGCACTTGGGTAATTGATGCACAAATAAAATGTCTACAAAAAACGATACAATATATATTTATTCTTAATCTTTCTAATCAATAAACCATACATGATTAGCTATCAACTTGTCAGGAAATAATTGTGCTACCATGGATATAATGATAACAACCATATCATAATGGTACCAAACGTTGAGGATTAGCCCTATATTCAATAATTATATTAATATTTATATCTGTATTTCTGTAGTTGTTATTATTCTTGGGAATTAGTCCTCTATTCCCCCATTAATATTGGCACACTTATCTATTATAACTGATCCATTGATCCATATAGCCAGATACTTTTATTTTGCTTCACATGACAGACTACAATTGTGAAGCTTGAGAAAAATATCTGTCATACCTCTTTCAGACAGAAAAGTCTGAAAGTCCCAGCAATTACCCGGCATTTCAGTGCCGCGTCGTTTTGCCGGGACCTGCCTGACTCCCCCTTCACACAGACATGCAAATTACCGGGTCGGAAATTTCGACCCGGTAATTTGCAGATCAACACGGGTATTTTGTCTGTGTGAAAGGGTCAACCCGTGTCCTAATTCCCATGTCTCCGACCCTGGTAAATTCCTGGGTCGAAGTCCTGGGAATTACAACACGGGTTGACCCTTTCACACAGAAAAAGGACCCGTGTGTTACATGAAATTACCGGGTGGAACTGCTTCACCCGGTAATTTCATCTTCTGTCTGAAAGGGGTATCATTCATTTTTTTAACACTGATACATCTAATTGTTGAAGAACTTTACCTCATACAGGCTACAGGGTTTAGACTAGTGTGGGATATGTATACTCCTAATGACATGAAGGAAAAAGACATCTGTCAGGTAGTGAGATTATACCGCATCTATCTTAATTTATTTGTCTGTCTTCATGAGACTACTGACATCATTGGGAGGACCTTGGAGACACTGTAATATAGTGAATATATGAATATGATTTCACCTATCCAGCTGACGGGGCGCTGACAAGCGGCAGCGCCCGGGATTTTGACGGAGACAGTGATCGTTGCCATGACAATGATAAAGCCTTACTACTGGCTTCAGAAGTCATGTGACCGCTAGAACGGGACTGAGATTGGCTGACAGCCGCACGTGACCGGCTGGTCCCCGTGGATTGGATAGCAGGGAAAGCTTAAATTATATGCCAGGAGAGGCATTTGGGTTCAAGCCCTGACGAAGCTGTCAGAGTAACGACGGAACACGCGTGTGGGCAGAGTGTGTTCAGCGTGCCTCTATGTCCATATCCAAGCACTAAATCAATGTCCAGCCAGTTACCACGTTATTATGTATAGTTGAATTTAGATAGTGGTGTGGAGTAATAGGCAGGGAATTAGACCAACAATCATATAAAGCTGCAGCCTACAGAAATGTGAATAATACACAGGATTGTGAAGCATCTGGGGTATAGCTGATTTTAGAAGGATATAATAGATGTTTCAGCCTCAACCTTGAATATTACCCAAATGAATGCATAGACGCTACAACTGTTAATGTTTCTTGATTATATCCAAGAAATAGACAGAAATAGACAGCAACAATGTTAGCCTAATATCGAAACATTGTATACATATACGAGAAATGTATGCAGGCTGTGTGATGTTCAGGATGGAACTCAGCAGATAATTGCAACAAATGTTGCAACATTAACATCTACAACTATTTAATGAATAGACAGCTGAGACGTACTAACAGTGAAATAATGTGTACACACAGGAGAAATTCATGCAGGATTCCATACAAACACCTGCAGGCTGTCCGGAACCCCTCTATGCCAGAGGACACCTTGGAGGAATCACCTGTAATCAGCTTTTAAAGTGTGCACCCTCCCCCCGTGGACGCTGCTGTTACCGCTGCTCCCGCCTGAGAACTTCTGTACTAACCGTTCAAGATCTAGCCGCACTGAGGCTTCAACATACGGCTGTGGTGAGCAATAATCATTGGCGGTGGGGAGAGAAGGGGACACTAGCTGCTGTGCGGCAGGCACATTGTGAACGCTTGTAGTTCCTACAAAGCTTATTCCTCTGGCTTATGGATATAAAGTAACAGCATATTTTACTACAAAGTAACCAGTTCTTCACCGGGGTGTTACATAAATAGCACCATGTGTGCTTAAAGAATATCCTTATTGGAGCTCCAGCGGTATACGGTTACTTGGACGGTAATACTAATAACGTCACAGTTTTCTGGACTTTTGTACTGCAGTATTTGGTGTGTTTTAAAGTTTTATATATTATGCTGTGCATTATTAAGAAGATTGATAATTAGATAAAAAACATACATTTTTAATCAAACAGATTATATATATGCGCTTACTTGTAATATATTTTTATATGTTATATGCTTTTAGTGTTTATTATTGAGTACGGTAGTGTAACACTGTAGGGGTGCAAGGCGCCTCTTCCTGGGGAATATGGCAGCACGCAGCAGTTGAGGAATAACACAAGTCCAGTTTCTGGTACAACTGACCCCGGACAGTTTTATTGAAACAGAAAAATAAAACAAAACACCAAAAGAAAATACCTTGCCTGTCCGGCACTAACTAAACACAGGATATTCCTAACTGTCACTAAACAAAACACAGAGTTCTTCAGTACATACTGTATAGCTCACTTGTATCAGAAAGCGTGTCTCTCACACACAGATCCTGCAGCCTTCCCAGGCAGTCTGCCCATACTAATCAGGCTAGCAGCCCTATAACACTCTTACACAGCTGAAACCCTGATTAGTCCTCTGTGAGGCCAAAGACCCGAACTGGGCCCAATGTCTAGAACTCTCCTTATCTCTCTCTTAGAGCCTACACCCAGCTTTTACAGCAAACTGAAAAGGTTCTGACAAAACAAAAGCATTTTTCCTAGAAGTTAACACTTTCTAAAACATGTAAGACAAGAACCTGGGACAAACATACCTGCCCTCAAACACTATCCCAGTGTTCTTGTCACAGGTAGAATACTCTATTGGGAGCTGCAAATATATTATATAAAATTGGTACCCATCTGAAGAAAGCTGGTTCTATTGCGCTTGATTTCTACACAGGTTTGACAGTTGAAACCATTAGTGGTTGGACAGTCAAAACTGTGTGGTTCTGGTTTTGTGTGATGTTTAGGATGGAACTCAGCAGATAATTTTCCACAAAGCTATGAGTATATAGCTGAGAAGTGTTAATAGTGAACTATAAGAACGAAATAAATACTTAAACTTATATTATCTATGAAATATGCAGATTAAATAAAAACCATTCCTATATTAATAGACTCTGGATATATAAGGGTGGTGCATAATTTATTGATCCAGTGATACACCCCATAATGAGGTTTTACCATATGTAAACTGAAGTGTATTAACTACTTTTACATGTACGGATCTGAATGTGATTAGCTGAGAAGGTGCCACGAGTCCTAAATAATGAGGGTGCTTCCCCTCTAAGGACAATTATTTTGTGAACACCAAATTATCCTATCACATATCAAACTTGTACTAACATCGAATATCAAGAGAGATATATATCCTCTATGGTGTATTATACAACTGAACCTGATCTAGTGCATAACCTGTATTGGAGATATATATATATATATATATATATATTTTGGACGGTGTATTATGCTCACTATATTCACTACAACAACATCCCGCAGTGCAATAATATGATTACCGAATATTGCAAATTACCTGCATGACAAATTAACAGCGGTTAAAGCGTCCTCTATTCAAATCAGATGCAGCAATAATTGATTTATATGTTTTGGTCTGAATTCAATATATAATTTTGAATCATCATTGTAATATTAAGAAGACCTATACTCCCCAACACACCACCTATACCATAGGAATTCAAGACTCATACATACTAATTGTCAGTGTCCCACCAATATATCTTATGAGAATGTACAGGAATATAGTTCCTATAAAAGTATTGTTTATCATTAAAGAGTGAGATTAACATTGGCAAATATAGCGTGGATGAATTAGAAGTAAAAATGTAATTACTGGCTCAACGTAGGATACAAACCATATTGTTAGGACAATAGAATAAAACACGCTGACACACATTTTTAATTTTTATTCACATTTATTACTTTCATTGCACCTTTGTATGTTTTGTCTATGTCAATAATTTTAACCTCTATGTTTCGCCTCAACTTGCAGTCCAAATAAAGATATTTCACATCATTCTTATGATAACAATAATAAAAGTTACGTTTTAAAGGAGAAGTGATAATTAAATCACTCCTCAGTGTGTGCACCAATAGTACAGTTTTTTCCCTTCTCTTTTCCTGTCTACATATATCATAGCTGTAGTTGGTAGCACCCCCACAAGGAATGGTAATTACCAATAAATTATAGGGGTTTCTTGCAGAACTTATGTTCCAAATTCTTATTTAATTAATTGTGTGTGTGCAGATACATCTCTACTTCTTGCTACATAAGGTGAAAGATGTCCCTAACGCAAAGGGAAAATACTTATCTTAGTTGTATGTATGTTAACGCTAGCAGCCTTACAGGTAAAAAGGGTGAACTAGAAATTCTTGCAGCAAGCAAACAGTATGATATTATAGGTATTACTGAAACTTGGGATGAATCTCATGATTGGACAGTCAATCTAGAGGGCTATATGCTGTTTAGGAGAGACAGACTAAATAAAAGGGGTGGGGGGGTGTCTTTACGTAAAGCCATTTTTAAAAACCTGATATATGGGAGGATTTGCAGGAGGGGACTGTAGATACAGTCGAGACGCTATGGGTAGAAATTGTATGTGGCAAAAAAGGGAATAAAAAAGATAGTATTGGGGGTATGCTACAGGCCGCCTGGTATTAATGTGTCTGATGAGGAATAGTTACTGAAGCAAATTGAAAGAGCGGCAGGAGTAGGAGACATAGTAGTAATGGGAGATTTTAACTATCCAGAGATAAACTGGAAAAATGATTCATGTGATACTGCTAGGGGCAATAAGTTTTCAAACACACTTAATGATAACTACTTAGTTCAACTAATTGAGGAACCCACCAGGTACAATGCAATCTTAGACCTGGTATTAACAAACAATGGGGAATTGGTATCAGATATTAAAGTGGAGGAGCCCATAGGAAACAGCGACCACAATATGGTCTTATTCAATATCAGTTTTCATAAACAGCCCTATACTGGTTCAACTAGGACTCTAAACTTTAGCAAAGCCAACTTTGAAATGATAAGAGAAACTTTAAGGGATATTGAATGGGAAGGTTTGTTTCTAGGAAAAAATACTACAGAGAAATGGGATGTATTAAAATCATTACTAGCTAAAAATACTCTCAAATTTATTCCTACGAGCAGCAAAAAAAGGATTAAAAATAATAAACCGATGTAGCTTAATAAAAAAAAATAAAGGAACTTATGGGCAAGAAAAGGCGGGCATTTAAGAAATACAAATCTGATGGAAATGCGAAATAATTTCAGCACTATAAGGACTGTAACAAAATATGCAAAAAAGAAATAAGAGCGGCTAAAGTAGGAACAGAAAAACTAGTAGCAAAGGAAAGCAAAGCAAATCGCTAAAAAATCTTTAAATACATTAATAGGAGAGTTTAGGCCCTGTAAAAGATAAGTCGGGAGTCTTAATCAAAAATGATAATGACATAGCGGACATACTTCATGAATTTTTTTCAGCAGTATTTACTAGAGAGGACCCAATTCAGGGACTAACCCAGAGAATATCCCACTGATAGGTACTTATTTAAGTGAGGAGGTAGTCTGTGACCGATTAAAACATTTAAAGATTAATAAGTCACCGGGCCCGATGGAATTCACCCAAGGGTTCTAATGGTGCTTCACTCTGAACTGGCAAAACCGCTATTTTTGATCTTTAAGGATTCAGTTATATCAGGTATGGTTCCCAAAGACTGGCGTATAGCGGAAGTAGTGCCTATATTCAAAAAGGGAAGAAAAGCTGAACCAGGTAATTATAGACCAGTTAGTCTTACATCTATAGTGGGGAAAGTATTGGAAGGTATTCTAAGAGATAGTATTCAGAAGTTCCTTGAAGTCAATAAGGTCATTAAAAGGAATCAACATGGGCTCTCCGCCCGATCACATCTCCAAGGAATCTAAAAACCTAGTCCTCTTCATATCTTGCGCAGCAAAATACCAAATTGCAAGTAATTGGAAGAATCCTGAAACCCCCAGCAGCCAGGCTCTCAAGAATAGAATCTGGTTTGTGGCAAACATGGAATATATCACTAGCCTTTGCCACAACACAGTTAAAAAGTTCCACTCCACCTGGCTCCCATGGTACAGGCTCCACGACCGCCCCCTCCCAGGACTTAACTAATTAAAGACCCAGCCTCGCAACCACAACCCCTCCTTCTATATCCCCCCCCCTATAAATGTTTTTTTTTTTTATATATATTTTTTTTTAATTTTCTTCCCCTCTATTTATTTACTTTTCATCTTTCTTTTCCCTCTCCTCTCTTTTCTATTTTTTCCTTCTATCCTCTGAACTCACGTCCCATTACTGACACTGCTCTACTCCCCCGCTTTCTCCCTCACCTCATGGCTCTGGATTCTTCGACTTCAAGTTCTTCTCTCTACCAATCATACCACACCTCCTCACCATTCTCTCAAAGAAGTTTACTAGCATAATTTGTTTCTATAACGACCACTCTGCTTTTACAAACTCTTGTTTACCGTTTGTATTTCGACAAATGACTTATATGTTTCTAACATAAAATAAAAATCATATGATGAAAAAAAAAATGGAATCAACATGGGTTTATGAAGGACAGATCCTGTCAAACCAACTTACTTGGCTTTTATGAAACAGTAAGTGCAAACCTTGATCAGGGTAAAGAGGTGGATGTAATCTTTTAGACTTTGCCAAAGCTTTCGACACAGTACCAAACATGCGCCTTATCTACAAGCTACAAAAAATAGGGCTAGGAAGCACAATATGCAAGAATTTGTTAGATAATAGAGAACAGCTCGTTGTGGTTAATGGATCTCTTTCAAATTGGACTGAAGCGTTAAGTGGTGTGCCACAAGGCTCGGTATTAGGACCACTATTGTTCAACGTTTTCATTAACGATCTAACAGAAGGTCTAGAGATCATAGTGTCAATTTTTGCAGATGATACCAAATTGTGTAAGGCTGTAAATACAGAGGAGGATGCCGAGTCTCTTCAGAATGACTTAGTTAAATTAGAAGCTTGGGCACCAAATTGAGAATGCGCTTCAACAGAGACAAGTGTAAGGTAATGCACTGTGGTAGCAATAACAAAAATAACACCTACATACTGAATGGGGTAAAATTAGGGAATACTGTACTGGAAAAAGACTTAGGGGTTCACATAGATAGCAAACTAAGCAGCAGTACCCAAAGCAGGATGGCAGCAAAGAAGGCTAATAAGATACTAGCATGCATAAAATGGGGAATTGATGCAAGGAACGAGGGTGTTATACTCCCGTTATATAAATCACTCGTGAGGCCACACCTTGAATACTGTGTACAATTCTGGGCACCGTACTACAAAAAGGATATCCTGGAGCTTGAAAAGGTACAGAGGAGGACGACCAATCTAATTAAGGGCATGCAGACGATGGAATAAAAGGAAAGGCTTGAAAGACTAGGCATGTTTACATTGGAAAAGCGGAGACTAAGAGGAGATATGATCAACATTTACAAATATATAAGGGGACAATACACAGCTTGCGCTGGACCTGTTTTTGGCCAGATCAACACATAGGACTCATGGACACTCGCTCAGGTTAGAGGAGAGGAGATTCCGCACAATACGGCGTAAAGGCTTTTTCACGGTAAGGACAATATGTGTTTTGAATTCCCTGCCTGAGGGAGTTGTAATGGCCGACTCAGTCAACATTTTTAAGAATGGGTTAGATAAATTCCTAATGAATAAGGATATCCAGGGTTATGGTGCATAGTCACGCACTATGGTTATTATAAAAAGGGATCAATTGCAACGGCTGACATCAGCATCAGTCAAAATTTTAGACAAATCATCAGGCATAGGAGACCACAAATAGGTTGAACTCGATGGACAATTGTCTTTTTTCAAACTCAGATACTATGTTACCTTAAGAGACTAAGCAAAATAAAGATTAATAAATCACCAGGCCCAAATGGTTTTCCTCTGAGGGTTATTATGGTGCTTAGGTCATAGCTAGCAAAACCCCTATATTTGATTTTCCACAGTTAAATTAGATCAGGCAAGGTACCTATGGATTGGCGCATAGCGGAGGTAGTGCCTTTATTTATAAAGGGAACTTAAAATAACCCTGGTAACTATAGACCATTTAGCTTAACCTCTATAGTGGGCAAAATATTGGAAGGTATCTTTAGGGATAGCATAGAGGATTATCTGCAGGTTAATAAGATTATTAGCAAAAGTCAGCATGGATTTGTAAGGGACAGATCATGTCAAACTAACTTAATTAGCTTCTACGAGGAAGTGAGCGAGAATCTTGATCAGGGAAAAGCAGTGGATGTGGTGTATTTAGATTTAACAAAAGCCTTCGTTACGGTGCCTCACAGGAGACTGATCATCAAATTAAGGGAACTTGGTCTAGGATATACTATTTGTACATGGATAGGTAATTGGCTGGATAACAGAGTACAACGAGTAATGGTAAATGGGATGTTCTCCAGGTAGTCAGTGGAATACCACAAGGGTCCGTACTTGCCCCGCTACTGTTCAATATATTTACCAACGATCTAGGAATAGGCCTGGAAAGCACAGTGTCAATCTTTGTGGATGATACTAAGCTGTGTAAGGTAATTAATTCAGAAAGCGATGTGGAGTCTCTATTTAAACTTGAAGCCTGGGTGTCTAAATGGGGAATGAGGTTCAATATAGAAAAATGCAAAATTATGTATTTTGGGACAAAAAACATACAAACATTGTACACTACTATAGTAGTAACTGGAAAAAGATTTGGGGGTGCTAATGGATAATAGGCTTACAGTACACAATGTCAAAATGCTGCAAAAAAGGCAAGTAAAGTGCTCGCAAGCATAAAACGGGGCATTGAGACCAAGGAGGAGGATGTAATCCTGCCACTGTACAAATCATTGGTACGTCTGTACCTGGCATAGTGTGTTCAATTTTGGACACAATATTATAAAAAATATATGAGAACTAGAAAGGGTTCAAAGGCGGGCTACTAATTGATTAAATGGTTAGTCTCTGGAGTACGAGGAAAGGCTTGCTAAGTTATATATGTATACACTAGAAAAGAGGAGACTAAGAGGAGACATTATTAATATCTTCAAATATGTAAAGGGTCAGCACAAGGAGCTAGCAGCGGATTTATTAAAAGAACTCTGTATAGTACACTTGGGCTCTCACTGAAGCTAGAGGAGAGAAAATTCTGTATACAACATAGGAAAGGGTTCTTCACGGTAAGGACAATAAAAATTTGGAACTTCCTGCCGGAGAAGATAGTAATGGCAGACTCTGTAAATGCATTTAAAAGCCAATTAGACAAATTTCTAACTGGAAAGGGTATCCAGGGTTATAGCATTTACCACAGTGACATTAAACTGGGAGTGGTAAGAATCATTGGGGGTAATTCCGAGTTGATCGCAGCAGGAAATTTTTTAGCTGTTGGGCAAAACCATGTGCACTGCAGGGAGGGCAGATATAACAAGTGCAGAGAGAGTTAGATTTGGGAGAGTTATTTTGTTTCTGTGTAAGGTAAATACTGGCTGCTTTATTTTTACACTGCAGATTGAACACACCACACCCAAATCTAACTCTCTCTGCACATGTTATATCTGCCTCCCCTGCAGTGCACATGGTTTTGCCCAACTGCTAACTAAAATCCTGCTGCGATCAACTTGGAATTACCCCCATTGTTGTAAATTGGTACTAAGCATTACATCAGCAGGTACATTATAATATGATCAGCTGATCACAGATTACAGGTTGAACCCGATGAGCATTTTGCCTCTTTTCAACCTCACTAATTATGTAACTATGTAACTATTACCTTATATAGGAGTTTAACCGTATTTAGACGCATAGCAATGTTAGGGTCTCCTGCCCTGTGCTGCCACGTCGTCATGGCAACCAGGAGACAAGTGCTAGCGGAGTAACCTGAGCGCAGCTGATACTCCGGTTCGGGTCTTTTGCTGTGCAGTGGTTATAGGCTCTGTGCACGGCAGGGGATCCGGTGCTGGTTTTTGTGCTCACAGTCTGTGAGGTCTGAGTGGGGCGTGGACAGCACCTGCTTTATAAGGCCTCTTCTCAGGGTAAGCAGATGCTGCTGAATCTTTGTTGGTTAGTCAGTTCCTGAAAATTAGCCAGTACTGTGTAGCTTTGTATTTGTTTGTTGCTTACTGCAAATAGGCCTGGGGATTTGGTATTACACTCTGCCAATCCAGACCTAGCAGTAAGACTGGAGTCAGTCGTTTAGCTTGCTGGGGTTCTGTTACTACTCTGTGAACTTAGCAAGTTTGCGGCTGTATTCTAAGACTTGCCTGTCTAATCCTGTCTCACTGTGCTAGGTGTCAGGGGTCAGTTTAGTGGCAGTAAACTGAACCTGTGCACTGCAAGTGAGAATTAGGATTGTGGAGACTCGCCTTGTGTCTATCATTCCATCTCTGACCAAGGAGTTTACTGCCACACCCGTTGGTAACCCTTTAGGGTTTTGCTGTTGCCCTTAGCAACAGCATTTCGGGTTCTCTACGTATTAAAACACAACATCTTGCTTTTCCCATCTGAGCAGTTCTAATACAAGGGAGATACCCAGTTCCTTAGCCTCTGGGCTTCTCTGTTCACTTTGTGTGTATTTTGTTACCCTATCACCTTCTGTGTACGTTATGTCATATTCCCCAGTCTGTCTGTGAGTCCATTTGTTTTGCATAACAGTTCAAACACCAGTACATTCCTGCAGGCACTGGAGTGCATAACAGTTCTGACACCAGTACTTAACTGCAGGCACTGGTGTGCATAACATATTCAGCAGCCTAATACTCCTGTTGAAATTTTGTGGGAATATGGAGCATACCCCTCAAAATACGTTGCAACAGGTGGTCGATCAGGTGCAGGTCCTGACTCGACAATTTAATGATTTGTCCATTAAAATGCACACCTCCCAGGCTGCTGGCGGAGCTCCCACAGCAGCAGCACCTGCAGGGGTTAAAGAGCCGAAAGTAAATCTCCCGGATCGTTTTTCTGGAGATCGCTCGCAGTTCTTTTGTTTCAAGGAGAGCTGCAAGCTATACTTCCGGCTTAGGCCTCAGTCTTCTGGGTCGGAGATTCAGCGGGTGGGCATAGTGATTTCTTTGCTACAAGGAGACCCACAGGTCTGGGCATATGGGTTGCAGCCTGACTGTCCGTCGCTTAAAAGTGTTGATGCTTTTTTTACGGCACTGGGCATGTTGTATGATGACCCTGACAAGACGGCCTCAGCCGAGGCTCAGATTTCGATCCTTAAGCAAGGGCGAAGGCCAGTTGAGGTTTACTGTACGGAGTTTCGGAGGTTGGCCCATGATACCCAGTGGAATGACCCAGCCCTGAGACACCAGTACCGAAGAGGTCTTTCTAACCAGATAAAGGACCAACTGGTACAATATCCCTTGCCTGATAGCTTGGATCAGCTCATGCAGTTATCCATCCGGGTGGATAGACGGCTGAGAGAGCGTAGGCTTGAAAGGGAGACTGAGATTTTCTTCCTTCCCAAGGGAACCTCAGGCTCTGAGGAATTTTCTGAGGAGCCTATGCAGATTGGGGCTACCCGCCTCTCCTCGCGTGAGAAGACGCGAAGGAGACAGCAGGGGTTGTGTTTGTACTGTGGGAATAAAGGTCATGTGGTAGTATCATGCCCAGAAAAGCCGGAAAACTTCAGGGCCTGAGGGTGATGGGAAATATCCTGTCAGGCAAGAAGTCAGAATTTCCCAAGAAGACTTTTATCATTCCGGTGACCTTGAAGATCCTCGGTCAAACTGTCAAGACTGAGGCCTTTGTGGACAGTGGGGCCGACGGGGTTTTTATGGACCGCCAATTCGCCCTGAAACACTCTGTTCCCTTAGTACCCTTGGCATCGGAAATTGAGATTTGTGGGTTAAACGGGGAACCATTATCCCAAGGTAAAATTACCTCTTGCACTAGCCAGATTTCTTTGTTTATTGGAGCCACACACTCTGAAAAATTGTCCTTTTATGTGACTGTCTGTACTTTTGCCCCATTGGTGTTGGGGTTACCCTGGTTAAGGGCCCACAATCCTCAATTTGACTGGGTCTCTGGGGAGATTCTTAGGGGTAAATTTACTAAAGTGGGAGATTTTTAGAACTGGTGATGTTGCCCATAGCAACCAATCAGATTATATCTATTATCTGCTAGAAGCAGCTAGATAAATGGTAAGTAGAATCTGATTGGTTGCCATGGGCAACATCACCAGTTCTAAAAATCTCCCACCTTAGTAAATTTACCCCTTAGTTGGGGTACTGATTGTTTCAGGAGTTGCTTGAGCCTTCCAGTCAGGCTCTCGCAGCTAAGTTTGCCAGGATTGCCAGGGTGTTATGCAGTTTTTGCGGACGTGTTCTCCAAAAAAGTTGCAGAGGTACTACCTCCCCATCGCCCCTATGACTGTGCCATTAATTTGTTGCCAAATGCTAAGCTTCCCAAGAGCAGGTTGTACTCCCTGTCACGTCCTGAGACTCAGGCTATGGCAGAGTACATTCAGGAGAACTTGGCTAAGGGATTTATCAGACCTTCACAGTCTCCAGTTGGGTCGGGGTTCTTCTTTGTGGGTAAAAAGGACGGTTCGTTGCGACCCTGCATCGACTTCAGGGAATTGAACCGTATCACGATTAAAAACTCATACCCACTGCCTCTCATTTCGGTCTTGTTTGACCAGCTTCGTACTGCCACCATTTTTTCTAAGATTGACCTACGCGGTGCGTACAATCTAATCCGAATAAGAGAGGGGGATGAATGGAAGACTGCCTTTAATACCCACTCAGGGCATTATGAATATTTGGTGATGCCTTTTGGGCTCGCCCCGGCAGTCTTCCAGGATTTCATTAATGATGTGCTCAGGGAATATTTGGATAGATTCTTAGTTGTATACTTAGATGACATCCTAATCTTCTCCCATTCCCTGGAGGAACATCGGAAGCATGTACGCTTAGTCCTCCAGAAACTCAGAGACCACCGGCTTGGGGCGAAGCTGGAGAAGTGCGAATTTGAAGTTCAGCAAATCGCATTTCTAGGATATATTATCTCCCGAGAAGGTTTCCAAATGGAGGGTTCCAAGGTACAGGCAGTCCTGGATTGGGTGCAGCCCACTAGTTTGAAGGCGCTTCAGCGTTTCCTGGGCTTTGCAAATTTTTATAGACGATTTATCGCTGGATTTTCGTCTATAGTGGCGCCCTTGGTGGCACTCACTAAGAAAGGGGCGGATGTTGCTCACTGGTCTTGTGAGGCTAAAGCGGCTTTTGCCCGTCTCAAAAGGGCATTTGTTTCGGCCAAGGTGCTGCGACACCCAGATCCAGAGCGTCCTTTTGTGGTGGAGGTGGATGCCTCTGAGATGGGTATTGGGGCAGTGCTTTCTCAGATGGGAGTGTCTAATAATCGCCTTCATCCCTGTGCTTACTTTTCCCGTAAATTTTCGCCTGCCGAGATGAATTATGACGTGGGTAACCGGGAATTGTTTGCTATTAAGGATGCACTCGAGGAGTGGAGACACTGGCTTGAGGGGGCTAAGTTTGTGGTCTCAATTCTCACTGACCATAAGAATCTGGCATATTTAGAGTCAGCGAAGCGTCTCAATGCCAGGCAGGCACGATGGGCTTTGTTTTTTGCTCGCTTTAATTTTTTGATAACATATCGCCCTGGGTCAAAAAACATCAAGGCTGATGCGCTCTCGCGGAGTTTTGCTCCAATCCAGGAGACCACCGAGGAGCCGTTGCCCATTGTTTCCCCATCATGTATTAAAGTGGGCATTACCCAGGACCTCTTATCATTAGTCCTTAGAGCACAGGAGCAGGCTCCTCCAGACCTTCCGGTAGGTCTTTTGTTTGTGCCTCCTAGGTTAAGACAGCGAGTGTTCCTGGAATTCCATGCCAAGAAATCAGCAGGTCACCCGGGTATTGCCAGAACTCGGGAGTTGCTATCTAGGGCGGTGTGGTGGCCCTCGGTGGCTAAGGATGTGGATCAGTGGGTTCGGGCATGTGACATCTGTGCCCGAAATAAGACTACTAGAGGGGTTCCTGTTGGCCCATTACATCCACTCTCTATCCCATCTAAGCCATGGACCCACATTTCAATGGATTTTGTGGTGGACTTGCCCAAATCCTCGGGGATGACAGCCATCTGGGTTGTCGTTGACAGGTTTTCGAAGATGGCGCACTTCGTTCCACTGGTTGGGCTGCCATCGGCCAGACGCCTGTCTGAATTATTTATGCTGCATGTTGTGCGTCTCCACGGGTTGCCACTTGATGTGGTCTCTGACTGCGGATCCCAGTTTGTGGCCAAATTCTGGAGGGCATTTTGTTCCGATCTCCAGATTTCTGTCAGCTTGTCGTCAGGCTACCATCCGCAGTCTAATGGGCAGACTGAAAGGGTGAACCAGTCCTTGGAGCAGTTCCTCAGGTGTTATGTCTCCAAGTGTCAGACTGACTGGGTTGCTCATCTGTCCATGGCGGAGTTTGCCTATAACTGTTAGGCGCCGGGGTCCGCTCGTCGGTGCGGCCCGGCGCCTAGCAACCAGGGACGCCGTGCGCGTACAGCCGCCGGCTCCCTGGCAACGCTAGACGCCGGGCGCACGGAGCCGCTCTGACCTTAGCAACGGGGACGCCACGTTCAGCCGCGTTCCCCGTTGCTGGGTCTGTCCTAATCATGTTATGGTGTGCTGGCCGTGCAGCATGCAAGCTGCACGGCATTTCCTTGATTACCCTGTCTGGATCTTGATTGGAGGGTTCCTGAATAAAGGAACCCTCAGGACTTCTCACAGACGCCGGTGATAGCTTCCTGTTTGCCTGTGTCTGCTACAGAGAGTTTCCAGTCCTACTCAATCCGGTTGTTCCTGTCCTCAGAGATCCTGTACTTGGAAGTTTGCCATCTATTCCTGGAGTCTGACCGAGCACCTTTAACATCCTGTGGTGTTCGTGAGTTGCGGCTCAGCCGTGTGTTGCGGCTTGTCCGCTTTCTGCTTATTATTTAGTTAATTTGTGTTCTGGAGCTTTTGCGGAGGATTCCGCTCCCACAGATCCACTCTGGTATCCAGCGGTGCTGGATAGGAGTAACGGATCAGTGGATTTTTGGTTGTCCTTTTCCCTGGCGGCTAGTCCGCACATACCTTTGGTTTAAGTTAGTTAGCTTGTAACCCCTGGCCTGGTTGCTTAGTCAGAGGGCCCCTTGTTATCACCCTGTCTCGGATTTCCCTTTGTCTCCCATTAAGACCTGCGGGGGCATCGGGGTTGGGCAGACATAATCCGCCCTTCGAACGCGGCTGCCATGGGCTCAAGCAACCATAGTCTCGCAAGGGATTTCTGATAACACGGGCGAGACAACGGAGTTAGGGCGCCAGGGGTTACTAGGCTCTCCTGCTCCCACAACCAGCATATCTTCCCAGTACTCAGACCTCTGCCATAAGATCTCCTCTGGTCTGGAGTACGGGAATCATAACATTATCACCGGCCAGACAAAAGAAAAAATTTAAATTAACAGGAGTTAATTTTTTCACTTATTCAGTTGGGAGATTTTGTCGGCCTCATGAATCCCGCCGGTGTTGGGCCAAATCCTGGCCAGTTTCTAGTTAGTCAGATTCAAGAACTTACTCAGATGGTTCAGGATCTGTCCCTCCGGGTGAGCTCACAGGAAGATCTGTTACGGACTTCCCCGAGGGTCATCCCTGAACCAAAAATGCATCTGCCTGACCGTTTTTCTGGGGATAGAAAACAGTTTTTTAATTTTAAAGAGTCTTGTAAACTTTATTTTCGTTTAAGACCAGTCTCCTCAGGTACAGAGGCTCAGCGGGTTGGAATTGTTGTTTCTCTGCTTCAGGGGGATCCTCAGACCTGGGCTTTTGGTTTAAAGACAGACGATCCGGCCTTATCGTCTGTAGACGCCTTTTTAAGATCTTTAGGGCTGTTGTATGACGACCCTGATAGAGAGGCGTCTGCTGAGAGTCAGTTGCGTGCTCTTAGACAGGGTAGGAATCCCGCAGAGAATTATTGTACGGAGTTTCGCCGTTGGTCGAACGACTGTGGATGGAATGACCCAGCCCTGCGCAGTCAGTTTCGCCTCGGCTTATCTGAATCTATAAAAGACAGTCTCCTTCAGTATCCCGCTCCTGAGACTCTCGATAAACTCATGGAGCTCTCTATTAAGATAGATCGTCGGCTCAGAGAGCGGAGGGCTGAAAAAGGGGCATCTGTCGGGTCTACTCCTTGTGTGCTTTCCATTCCTGTAGACATGGAGGAGCCTATGCAGATAGGTCTCTCCAAATTGTCTCCTGAAGAAAGAACCAGGAGGCAAAATTCTGGTCTTTGTTTATACTGTGGAGGTAAGGGACATTTTGCCCGTAGTTGTCCGAACAAATCGGGAAACTTCCTGACCAAGTGAGTTGTGAGGGGGTTCACTTTGGTCTGCAGCTCATCTCCTCAAATAATTCACTGCTAGTTCCTGCTAAAGTTTCCTTTGGCAGCCTCTGTTCCTCGGTCTCTGCTTTTGTGGACAGTGGAGCTGCAGGGAACTTTATGGATTTAACATGGGCCAAGGCCTTAGGTATTCCTCAGTTAACCTTGGGTAGGTGTGTCACCATGCATGGTTTAGATGGGAGTCCCTTGTCCAATGGGGTTATTTCTCTATGTACACCTCCTGTTTTACTCTCGGTGGGAGCCCTGCATTCTGAAAAGATTGAGTTTTTCCTTACTCATTGTCCAGCAGTTCCAGTGGTTCTGGGTCACCCTTGGCTGGCCTTTCATAATCCCATCATTGATTGGCAGTCGGGGGAGATCTTACAATGGGGTACCATCTGTAATAAAGAATGTATTACGCTTCCTATCCGAGTAGCTGCCGCCGTTCCTGCACCCATTCCTGAGGAATATCAGGATTTTGTTGACGTGTTTTCCAAGGGCAATGCGGATATTCTGCCTCCCCATAGGCCTTACGATTGTGCCATTGAGCTAATTCCTGGTGCCACGTTGCCTAAAGGAAGGTTATGTGCATTGTCTGGTCCTGAAACTGTGGCCATGAATGAGTATGTGAAAGAAAGCCTTGGGAAAGGTTTTATCAGGCCATCTAAATCCCCTTTAAGTGCAGGTTTCTTCTTCGTAGAGCAGAAGGATGGTTCACTCAGACCCTGCATTGACTTTAGAGCTTTGAATAAAATCTCAGTAAAGAATACTTACCCTCTGCCGCTGATCTCTGTCCTCTTTGATCAGCTACGTTCGGCTGTGATTTTTTCTAAGATTGACCTTAGAGGAGCATATAACCTCATCAGAATCAAGTCAGGGGATGAGTGGAAAACGGCATTCAGTACTCAATCAGGCCACTATGAGTATCTGGTTATGCCATTCGGCCTGTCAAACGCTCCGGCAGTTTTCCAGGATCTCATTAATGATGTGCTCCGTGAATTTCTTGGAAGATTCGTTGTAGTCTACTTAGACGATATTTTGATATATTCTGACTCTGTAGAACAACATGTTACCCAGGTGCGTCAGGTGCTAAAGAAATTACGTGAAAATCACCTATATGCCAAGCTGGAGAAGTGTGAATTTCATGTCACGGAGGTATCCTTTTTAGGGTACATTATTTCCCCTCGGGGATTCCGTATGGAACCAAAAAAGCTCCAAGCCATCCTTAGTTGGGCGCAACCCACCAACTTAAAAGCAATTCAGCGCTTTTTAGGGTTTGCGAACTACTATAGAAGATTTATTCACTCTTTCTCTGACCTAGTTGCTCCCATTGTGGCACTTACTAAGAAGGGAGCAGATCCTACCAATTGGTCATGTGAAGCTGAGTTATCTTTTCAGGCCTTGAAACAAGCCTTTGTCTCAGCCCCTGTCCTTAGACATCCCAACCCAGAATTGCCTTTCATTGTTGAGGTTGATGCCTCGGAGGTTGGAGTAGGGGCTATCCTTTCTCAGAAGGATCCAGATTCCCTTGAATTACATCCTTGTGCCTTTATGTCCAGGAAATTCTCATCTGCAGAATCCAACTACGATGTTGGTAACCGGGAATTGCTGGCTATTAAATGGGCTTTCGAGGAGTGGAGGCATTGGCTTGAAGGAGCGACCCATACCATTTCAGTTTTGACTGATCACAAAAATCTTCAATACATTGAATCAGCTAAACGACTGAATGCCCGGCAGGCTCGTTGGGCTTTATTTTTTACTCGTTTCAAATTCATTATCACCTTCAGGCCAGGTTCCAAGAATACTAAGGCAGATGCCCTGTCACGCAGTTTTCTTCCAGTTCAAGACAACAGTCCTGTTACTCCCATACTTCCGTCTTCAGTCATTCGGGCAGGCCTCACACAGGATGTATTTACCCAGTTAAAGCTGCTTCAACATCAAGCTCCTGGAAATACTCCTGCTGGTCATCTTTTTGTCCCTGAGTTTTTGAGAGCTACTGTTTTGGCGGAGTTTCATAATAGCAAGGTTGCCGGGCATCCGGGAATCGCTAAGACTTTGGAATTGGTCTCCCGCTCAGTATGGTGGCCTGGTCTTTCCAAAGACATTAAAGAGTTTGTTTTTTCGTGTCAGGTCTGTGCACAGCATAAAGTTCCCCGTTCTTTGCCTATAGGTCAACTTTTGCCCTTGAATGTTCCCCTTAGGCCATGGTCGCATATCTCCATGGATTTTGTGGTGGACCTCCCTCTGTCAGCCGGATGCCGAGTCATATGGGTGGTAGTGGACCGTTTTAGCAAAATGGCCCATTTCATTGCTCTTCCCAGATTGCCATCTGCCCAGGGATTGGCAGTCTTGTTTCTCCGCCATGTTTTCAGACTCCATGGCTTACCCACTGATATTGTTTCTGATAGGGGTCCACAATTCATTGCACGATTTTGGAAGTCTTTTTGTGCTTCGTTAAAGATGAAGTTATCTTTAACGTCCGGCTATCATCCCCAATCCAATGGGCAGACGGAGCGAGTTAACCAATCTCTAAAACAATATTTGCGTTTGTACTCGGCCAAACTCCAAAATGACTGGTCTGAGTTTCTTCCATTGGCGGAGTTTGCTTATAATAATGCCTGTCATTCCTCCACCAATGTGTCTCCATTTTTTGCAGTTTTTGGTTTTCACCCCAGAGCTAATTCATTTTTTCAACATTCCTCTGTCTCCTCTCTGGCCCTGACCTCTCATCTTAAACTTATTTGGAAAAAAGTGCACCTGGCTCTCAGAAAAGCAGCATTCCGGGAAAAAAGATTTTCTGACAGGCTTCGGCGGCCGTGCACTTTTAAAGTAGGAGACAGGGTGTGGTTGTCGACTCGCAACATTAAACTTCGACAAACCTCAGCCAGATTGGGTCCTAGATTTATTGGACCATTTCTCATTATCAAAAAAGTCAATCCAGTTGCTTTCCGGTTACGTTTACCAAAAACTTTACGGATCGGAAATACCTTCCATTGCTCATTACTGAAACCATATGTTTCGTCCAGTAGATTTCCTCGTAAAATATCTCAGGGGAGATCACCAATAAATGTACAGGGTCAGCAGGAGTTCTTGGTGGAGAAGGTTCTCGATTCCAAGTTGTCCCGGGGTCGGCTTTATTTTTTGGTACATTGGAGAGGTTATGGGCCAGAGGAAAGGTCTTGGGTCCTGGATGAGGATCTTCATGCCCCGAGGCTCAAAAGGGCATTTTTTCGAGAATTTCCTCAGAAACCCGGCTTTAGGGGTTCCTTGACCCCTCCTCAAGGGGGGGGTACTGTTAGGCGCCGGGGTCCGCTCGTCGGTGCGGCCCGGCGCCTAGCAACCAGGGACGCCGTGCGCGTACAGCCGCCGGCTCCCTGGCAACGCTAGACGCCGGGCGCACGGAGCCGCTCTGACGTTAGCAACGGGGACGCCACGTTCAGCCGCGTTCCCCGTTGCTGGGTCTGTCCTAATCATGTTATGGTGTGCTGGCCGTGCAGCATGCAAGCTGCACGGCATTTCCTTGATTACCCTGTCTGGATCTTGATTGGAGGGTTCCTGAATAAAGGAACCCTCAGGACTTCTCACAGACGCCGGTGATAGCTTCCTGTTTGCCTGTGTCTGCTACAGAGAGTTTCCAGTCCTACTCAATCCGGTTGTTCCTGTCCTCAGAGATCCTGTACTTGGAAGTTTGCCATCTATTCCTGGAGTCTGACCGAGCACCTTTAACATCCTGTGGTGTTCGTGAGTTGCGGCTCAGCCGTGTGTTGCGGCTTGTCCGCTTTCTGCTTATTATTTAGTTAATTTGTGTTCTGGAGCTTTTGCGGAGGATTCCGCTCCCACAGATCCACTCTGGTATCCAGCGGTGCTGGATAGGAGTAACGGATCAGTGGATTTTTGGTTGTCCTTTTCCCTGGCGGCTAGTCCGCACATACCTTTGGTTTAAGTTAGTTAGCTTGTAACCCCTGGCCTGGTTGCTTAGTCAGAGGGCCCCTTGTTATCACCCTGTCTCGGATTTCCCTTTGTCTCCCATTAAGACCTGCGGGGGCATCGGGGTTGGGCAGACATAATCCGCCCTTCGAACGCGGCTGCCATGGGCTCAAGCAACCATAGTCTCGCAAGGGATTTCTGATAACACGGGCGAGACAACGGAGTTAGGGCGCCAGGGGTTACTAGGCTCTCCTGCTCCCACAACCAGCATATCTTCCCAGTACTCAGACCTCTGCCATAAGATCTCCTCTGGTCTGGAGAACGGGAATCATAACAATAACAACGCGGCTCACTCTGCTACAGGGATCTCTCCCTTCCTTTGTGTGTATGGGCATCATCCTAAGGCCAATTCTTTTGACCCCCTGGACTCCACGCCTGGTGGTTCCTCTGTGGTTTCGGTCCTTAGAGGTATTTGGCGGAAAGTGAAGAAAGCCCTTGTGTCTGTGTCATTAGTGACCAAAAGGGTTTTTGATAAGCGGAAAAGACCCTGCAGCTTCAAATTAGGAGACTTCGTCTGGTTGTCTACCAGGAATTTGAAGTTGAGACAGCCATCTCATAAGTTAGGCCCCCGGTTCATCGGCCCTTATAAGATCACCAGGGTTATCAATCCGGTGGCATTTCAGTTAGATCTGCCCCGTTCTTTGGGTATCAATAAAACATTTAATTGTTCCCTTTTAAAACGGGCGATTAGTAATCCTTCTTCCAGTGGAAGACCTTCCCCTCTTCTGATACGTGGCCAGAGGGAGTTTGTTGTTGAAAGGATTCTTGACTCCAAGGTGGTTCGGGGTCGGCTGTCATTTTTGGTGCACTGGAAGGGGTATGGCCCGGAGGAGCGGTCGTGGGTGCGCAGTTGTGATCTTCATGCCCCCAGACTGATACGCTTTCTTCTCGCAGTTCCCCGATAAACCCGGTGGTAGGGGTTCTTTGACCCCTCGTCAGAGGGTCTCCTGCCCTGTGCTGCCACGTCATCATGGCAACCGGGAGACAAGTGCTAGCGGAGTAACCTGAGCGCAGCTGATACTCCGGTTCGGGTCTTTTGCTGTGCAGTGGTTATAGGCTCTGTGCACGGCAGGGGATCCGGTGCTGGTTTTTGTGCTCACAGTCTGTGAGGTCTGAGTGGGGCGTGGACAGCACCTGCTTTATAAGGCCTCTTCTCAGGGTAAGCAGATGCTGCTGAATCTTTGTTGGTTAGTCAGTTCCTGAAAATTAGCCAGTACTGCGTAGCTTTGTATTTGTTTGTTGCTTACTGCAAATAGGCCTGGGGATTTGGTATTACACTCTGCCAATCCAGACCTAGCAGTAAGACTGGAGTCAGTCGTTTAGCTTGCTGGGGTTCTGTTACTACTCTGTGAACTTAGCAAGTTTGCGGCTGTATTCTAAGACTTGCCTGTCTAATCCTGTCTCACTGTGCTAGGTGTCAGGGGTCAGTTTAGTGGCAGTAAGCTGAACCTGTGCACTGCAAGTGAGAATTAGGATTGTGGAGACTCTCCTTGTGTCTATCATTCCATCTCTGACCATGGAGTTTACTGCCACACCCGTTGGTAACCCTTTAGGGTTTTGCTGTTGCCCTTAGCAACAGCATTTCGGGTTCTCTACGTATTAAAACACAACATCTTGCTTTTCCCATCTGAGCAGTTCTAATACAAGGGAGATACCCAGTTCCTTAGCCTCTGGGCTTCTCTGTTCACTTTGTGTGTATTGTTAGGCGCCGGGGTCCGCTCGTCGGTGCGGCCCGGCGCCTAGCAACCAGGGACGCCGTACGCGTACAGCCGCCGGCTCCCTGGCAACGCTAGACGCCGGGCGCACGGAGCCGCTCTGACCTTAGCAACGGGGACGCCACGTTCAGCCGCGTTCCCCGTTGCTGGGTCTGTCCTAATCATGTTATGGTGTGCTGGCCGTGCAGCATGCAAGCTGCACGGCATTTCCTTGATTACCCTGTCTGGATCTTGATTGGAGGGTTCCTGAATAAAGGAACCCTCAGGACTTCTCACAGACGCCGGTGATAGCTTCCTGTTTGCCTGTGTCTGCTACAGAGAGTTTCCAGTCCTACTCAATCCGGTTGTTCCTGTCCTCAGAGATCCTGTACTTGGAAGTTTGCCATCTATTCCTGGAGTCTGACCGAGCACCTTTAACATCCTGTGGTGTTCGTGAGTTGCGGCTCAGCCGTGTGTTGCGGCTTGTCCGCTTTCTGCTTATTATTTAGTTAATTTGTGTTCTGGAGCTTTTGCGGAGGATTCCGCTCCCACAGATCCACTCTGGTATCCAGCGGTGCTGGATAGGAGTAACGGATCAGTGGATCTTTGGTTGTCCTTTTCCCTGGCGGCTAGTCCGCACATACCTTTGGTTTAAGTTAGTTAGCTTGTAACCCCTGGCCTGGTTGCTTAGTCAGAGGGCCCCTTGTTATCACCCTGTCTCGGATTTCCCTTTGTCTCCCATTAAGACCTGCGGGGGCATCGGGGTTGGGCAGACATAATCCGCCCTTCGAACGCGGCTGCCATGGGCTCAAGCAACCATAGTCTCGCAAGGGATTTCTGATAACACGGGCGAGACAACGGAGTTAGGGCGCCAGGGGTTACTAGGCTCTCCTGCTCCCACAACCAGCATATCTTCCCAGTACTCAGACCTCTGCCATAAGATCTCCTCTGGTCTGGAGTACGGGAATCATAACATTATCACCGGCCAGACAAAAGAAAAAATTTAAATTAACAGGAGTTAATTTTTTCACTTATTCAGTTGGGAGATTTTGTCGGCCTCATGAATCCCGCCGGTGTTGGGCCAAATCCTGGCCAGTTTCTAGTTAGTCAGATTCAAGAACTTACTCAGATGGTTCAGGATCTGTCCCTCCGGGTGAGCTCACAGGAAGATCTGTTACGGACTTCCCCGAGGGTCATCCCTGAACCAAAAATGCATCTGCCTGACCGTTTTTCTGGGGATAGAAAACAGTTTTTTAATTTTAAAGAGTCTTGTAAACTTTATTTTCGTTTAAGACCAGTCTCCTCAGGTACAGAGGCTCAGCGGGTTGGAATTGTTGTTTCTCTGCTTCAGGGGGATCCTCAGACCTGGGCTTTTGGTTTAAAGACAGACGATCCGGCCTTATCGTCTGTAGACGCCTTTTTAAGATCTTTAGGGCTGTTGTATGACGACCCTGATAGAGAGGCGTCTGCTGAGAGTCAGTTGCGTGCTCTTAGACAGGGTAGGAATCCCGCAGAGAATTATTGTACGGAGTTTCGCCGTTGGTCGAACGACTGTGGATGGAATGACCCAGCCCTGCGCAGTCAGTTTCGCCTCGGCTTATCTGAATCTATAAAAGACAGTCTCCTTCAGTATCCCGCTCCTGAGACTCTCGATAAACTCATGGAGCTCTCTATTAAGATAGATCGTCGGCTCAGAGAGCGGAGGGCTGAAAAAGGGGCATCTGTCGGGTCTACTCCTTGTGTGCTTTCCATTCCTGTAGACATGGAGGAGCCTATGCAGATAGGTCTCTCCAAATTGTCTCCTGAAGAAAGAACCAGGAGGCAAAATTCTGGTCTTTGTTTATACTGTGGAGGTAAGGGACATTTTGCCCGTAGTTGTCCGAACAAATCGGGAAACTTCCTGACCAAGTGAGTTGTGAGGGGGTTCACTTTGGTCTGCAGCTCATCTCCTCAAATAATTCACTGCTAGTTCCTGCTAAAGTTTCCTTTGGCAGCCTCTGTTCCTCGGTCTCTGCTTTTGTGGACAGTGGAGCTGCAGGGAACTTTATGGATTTAACATGGGCCAAGGCCTTAGGTATTCCTCAGTTAACCTTGGGTAGGTGTGTCACCATGCATGGTTTAGATGGGAGTCCCTTGTCCAATGGGGTTATTTCTCTATGTACACCTCCTGTTTTACTCTCGGTGGGAGCCCTGCATTCTGAAAAGATTGAGTTTTTCCTTACTCATTGTCCAGCAGTTCCAGTGGTTCTGGGTCACCCTTGGCTGGCCTTTCATAATCCCATCATTGATTGGCAGTCGGGGGAGATCTTACAATGGGGTACCATCTGTAATAAAGAATGTATTACGCTTCCTATCCGAGTAGCTGCCGCCGTTCCTGCACCCATTCCTGAGGAATATCAGGATTTTGTTGACGTGTTTTCCAAGGGCAATGCGGATATTCTGCCTCCCCATAGGCCTTACGATTGTGCCATTGAGCTAATTCCTGGTGCCACGTTGCCTAAAGGAAGGTTATGTGCATTGTCTGGTCCTGAAACTGTGGCCATGAATGAGTATGTGAAAGAAAGCCTTGGGAAAGGTTTTATCAGGCCATCTAAATCCCCTTTAAGTGCAGGTTTCTTCTTCGTAGAGCAGAAGGATGGTTCACTCAGACCCTGCATTGACTTTAGAGCTTTGAATAAAATCTCAGTAAAGAATACTTACCCTCTGCCGCTGATCTCTGTCCTCTTTGATCAGCTACGTTCGGCTGTGATTTTTTCTAAGATTGACCTTAGAGGAGCATATAACCTCATCAGAATCAAGTCAGGGGATGAGTGGAAAACGGCATTCAGTACTCAATCAGGCCACTATGAGTATCTGGTTATGCCATTCGGCCTGTCAAACGCTCCGGCAGTTTTCCAGGATCTCATTAATGATGTGCTCCGTGAATTTCTTGGAAGATTCGTTGTAGTCTACTTAGACGATATTTTGATATATTCTGACTCTGTAGAACAACATGTTACCCAGGTGCGTCAGGTGCTAAAGAAATTACGTGAAAATCACCTATATGCCAAGCTGGAGAAGTGTGAATTTCATGTCACGGAGGTATCCTTTTTAGGGTACATTATTTCCCCTCGGGGATTCCGTATGGAACCAAAAAAGCTCCAAGCCATCCTTAGTTGGGCGCAACCCACCAACTTAAAAGCAATTCAGCGCTTTTTAGGGTTTGCGAACTACTATAGAAGATTTATTCACTCTTTCTCTGACCTAGTTGCTCCCATTGTGGCACTTACTAAGAAGGGAGCAGATCCTACCAATTGGTCATGTGAAGCTGAGTTATCTTTTCAGGCCTTGAAACAAGCCTTTGTCTCAGCCCCTGTCCTTAGACATCCCAACCCAGAATTGCCTTTCATTGTTGAGGTTGATGCCTCGGAGGTTGGAGTAGGGGCTATCCTTTCTCAGAAGGATCCAGATTCCCTTGAATTACATCCTTGTGCCTTTATGTCCAGGAAATTCTCATCTGCAGAATCCAACTACGATGTTGGTAACCGGGAATTGCTGGCTATTAAATGGGCTTTCGAGGAGTGGAGGCATTGGCTTGAAGGAGCGACCCATACCATTTCAGTTTTGACTGATCACAAAAATCTTCAATACATTGAATCAGCTAAACGACTGAATGCCCGGCAGGCTCGTTGGGCTTTATTTTTTACTCGTTTCAAATTCATTATCACCTTCAGGCCAGGTTCCAAGAATACTAAGGCAGATGCCCTGTCACGCAGTTTTCTTCCAGTTCAAGACAACAGTCCTGTTACTCCCATACTTCCGTCTTCAGTCATTCGGGCAGGCCTCACACAGGATGTATTTACCCAGTTAAAGCTGCTTCAACATCAAGCTCCTGGAAATACTCCTGCTGGTCATCTTTTTGTCCCTGAGTTTTTGAGAGCTACTGTTTTGGCGGAGTTTCATAATAGCAAGGTTGCCGGGCATCCGGGAATCGCTAAGACTTTGGAATTGGTCTCCCGCTCAGTATGGTGGCCTGGTCTTTCCAAAGACATTAAAGAGTTTGTTTTTTCGTGTCAGGTCTGTGCACAGCATAAAGTTCCCCGTTCTTTGCCTATAGGTCAACTTTTGCCCTTGAATGTTCCCCTTAGGCCATGGTCGCATATCTCCATGGATTTTGTGGTGGACCTCCCTCTGTCAGCCGGATGCCGAGTCATATGGGTGGTAGTGGACCGTTTTAGCAAAATGGCCCATTTCATTGCTCTTCCCAGATTGCCATCTGCCCAGGGATTGGCAGTCTTGTTTCTCCGCCATGTTTTCAGACTCCATGGCTTACCCACTGATATTGTTTCTGATAGGGGTCCACAATTCATTGCACGATTTTGGAAGTCTTTTTGTGCTTCGTTAAAGATGAAGTTATCTTTAACGTCCGGCTATCATCCCCAATCCAATGGGCAGACGGAGCGAGTTAACCAATCTCTAAAACAATATTTGCGTTTGTACTCGGCCAAACTCCAAAATGACTGGTCTGAGTTTCTTCCATTGGCGGAGTTTGCTTATAATAATGCCTGTCATTCCTCCACCAATGTGTCTCCATTTTTTGCAGTTTTTGGTTTTCACCCCAGAGCTAATTCATTTTTTCAACATTCCTCTGTCTCCTCTCTGGCCCTGACCTCTCATCTTAAACTTATTTGGAAAAAAGTGCACCTGGCTCTCAGAAAAGCAGCATTCCGGGAAAAAAGATTTTCTGACAGGCTTCGGCGGCCGTGCACTTTTAAAGTAGGAGACAGGGTGTGGTTGTCGACTCGCAACATTAAACTTCGACAAACCTCAGCCAGATTGGGTCCTAGATTTATTGGACCATTTCTCATTATCAAAAAAGTCAATCCAGTTGCTTTCCGGTTACGTTTACCAAAAACTTTACGGATCGGAAATACCTTCCATTGCTCATTACTGAAACCATATGTTTCGTCCAGTAGATTTCCTCGTAAAATATCTCAGGGGAGATCACCAATAAATGTACAGGGTCAGCAGGAGTTCTTGGTGGAGAAGGTTCTCGATTCCAAGTTGTCCCGGGGTCGGCTTTATTTTTTGGTACATTGGAGAGGTTATGGGCCAGAGGAAAGGTCTTGGGTCCTGGATCAGGATCTTCATGCTCCGAGGCTCAAAAGGGCATTTTTTCGAGAATTTCCTCAGAAACCCGGCTTTAGGGGTTCCTTGACCCCTCCTCAAGGGGGGGGTACTGTTAGGCGCCGGGGTCCGCTCGTCGGTGCGGCCCGGCGCCTAGCAACCAGGGACGCCGTGCGCGTACAGCCGCCGGCTCCCTGGCAACGCTAGACGCCGGGCGCACGGAGCCGCTCTGACGTTAGCAACGGGGACGCCACGTTCAGCCGCGTTCCCCGTTGCTGGGTCTGTCCTAATCATGTTATGGTGTGCTGGCCGTGCAGCATGCAAGCTGCACGGCATTTCCTTGATTACCCTGTCTGGATCTTGATTGGAGGGTTCCTGAATAAAGGAACCCTCAGGACTTCTCACAGACGCCGGTGATAGCTTCCTGTTTGCCTGTGTCTGCTACAGAGAGTTTCCAGTCCTACTCAATCCGGTTGTTCCTGTCCTCAGAGATCCTGTACTTGGAAGTTTGCCATCTATTCCTGGAGTCTGACCGAGCACCTTTAACATCCTGTGGTGTTCGTGAGTTGCGGCTCAGCCGTGTGTTGCGGCTTGTCCGCTTTCTGCTTATTATTTAGTTAATTTGTGTTCTGGAGCTTTTGCGGAGGATTCCGCTCCCACAGATCCACTCTGGTATCCAGCGGTGCTGGATAGGAGTAACGGATCAGTGGATTTTTGGTTGTCCTTTTCCCTGGCGGCTAGTCCGCACATACCTTTGGTTTAAGTTAGTTAGCTTGTAACCCCTGGCCTGGTTGCTTAGTCAGAGGGCCCCTTGTTATCACCCTGTCTCGGATTTCCCTTTGTCTCCCATTAAGACCTGCGGGGGCATCGGGGTTGGGCAGACATAATCCGCCCTTCGAACGCGGCTGCCATGGGCTCAAGCAACCATAGTCTCGCAAGGGATTTCTGATAACACGGGCGAGACAACGGAGTTAGGGCGCCAGGGGTTACTAGGCTCTCCTGCTCCCACAACCAGCATATCTTCCCAGTACTCAGACCTCTGCCATAAGATCTCCTCTGGTCTGGAGAACGGGAATCATAACAATAACAACGCGGCTCACTCTGCTACAGGGATCTCTCCCTTCCTTTGTGTGTATGGGCATCATCCTAAGGCCAATTCTTTTGACCCCCTGGACTCCACGCCTGGTGGTTCCTCTGTGGTTTCGGTCCTTAGAGGTATTTGGCGGAAAGTGAAGAAAGCCCTTGTGTCTGTGTCATTAGTGACCAAAAGGGTTTTTGATAAGCGGAAAAGACCCTGCAGCTTCAAATTAGGAGACTTCGTCTGGTTGTCTACCAGGAATTTGAAGTTGAGACAGCCATCTCATAAGTTAGGCCCCCGGTTCATCGGCCCTTATAAGATCACCAGGGTTATCAATCCGGTGGCATTTCAGTTAGATCTGCCCCGTTCTTTGGGTATCAATAAAACATTTAATTGTTCCCTTTTAAAACGGGCGATTAGTAATCCTTCTTCCAGTGGAAGACCTTCCCCTCTTCTGATACGTGGCCAGAGGGAGTTTGTTGTTGAAAGGATTCTTGACTCCAAGGTGGTTCGGGGTCGGCTGTCATTTTTGGTGCACTGGAAGGGGTATGGCCCGGAGGAGCGGTCGTGGGTGCGCAGTTGTGATCTTCATGCCCCCAGACTGATACGCTCTTTCTTCTCGCAGTTCCCCGATAAACCCGGTGGTAGGGGTTCTTTGACCCCTCGTCAGAGGGTCTCCTGCCCTGTGCTGCCACGTCATCATGGCAACCGGGAGACAAGTGCTAGCGGAGTAACCTGAGCGCAGCTGATACTCCGGTTCGGGTCTTTTGCTGTGCAGTGGTTATAGGCTCTGTGCACGGCAGGGGATCCGGTGCTGGTTTTTGTGCTCACAGTCTGTGAGGTCTGAGTGGGGCGTGGACAGCACCTGCTTTATAAGGCCTCTTCTCAGGGTAAGCAGATGCTGCTGAATCTTTGTTGGTTAGTCAGTTCCTGAAAATTAGCCAGTACTGCGTAGCTTTGTATTTGTTTGTTGCTTACTGCAAATAGGCCTGGGGATTTGGTATTACACTCTGCCAATCCAGACCTAGCAGTAAGACTGGAGTCAGTCGTTTAGCTTGCTGGGGTTCTGTTACTACTCTGTGAACTTAGCAAGTTTGCGGCTGTATTCTAAGACTTGCCTGTCTAATCCTGTCTCACTGTGCTAGGTGTCAGGGGTCAGTTTAGTGGCAGTAAGCTGAACCTGTGCACTGCAAGTGAGAATTAGGATTGTGGAGACTCTCCTTGTGTCTATCATTCCATCTCTGACCAAGGAGTTTACTGCCACACCCGTTGGTAACCCTTTAGGGTTTTGCTGTTGCCCTTAGCAACAGCATTTCGGGTTCTCTACGTATTAAAACACAACATCTTGCTTTTCCCATCTGAGCAGTTCTAATACAAGGGAGATACCCAGTTCCTTAGCCTCTGGGCTTCTCTGTTCACTTTGTGTGTATTGTTAGGCGCCGGGGTCCGCTCGTCGGTGCGGCCCGGCGCCTAGCAACCAGGGACGCCGTACGCGTACAGCCGCCGGCTCCCTGGCAACGCTAGACGCCGGGCGCACGGAGCCGCTCTGACCTTAGCAACGGGGACGCCACGTTCAGCCGCGTTCCCCGTTGCTGGGTCTGTCCTAATCATGTTATGGTGTGCTGGCCGTGCAGCATGCAAGCTGCACGGCATTTCCTTGATTACCCTGTCTGGATCTTGATTGGAGGGTTCCTGAATAAAGGAACCCTCAGGACTTCTCACAGACGCCGGTGATAGCTTCCTGTTTGCCTGTGTCTGCTACAGAGAGTTTCCAGTCCTACTCTATCCGGTTGTTCCTGTCCTCAGAGATCCTGTACTTGGAAGTTTGCCATCTATTCCTGGAGTCTGACCGAGCACCTTTAACATCCTGTGGTGTTCGTGAGTCGCGGCTCAGCCGTGTGTTGCGGCTTGTCCGCTTTCTGCTTATTATTTAGTTAATTTGTGTTCTGGAGCTTTTGCGGAGGATTCCGCTCCCACAGATCCACTCTGGTATCCAGCGGTGCTGGATAGGAGTAACGGATCAGTGGATCTTTGGTTGTCCTTTTCCCTGGCGGCTAGTCCGCACATACCTTTGGTTTAAGTTAGTTAGCTTGTAACCCCTGGCCTGGTTGCTTAGTCAGAGGGCCCCTTGTTATCACCCTGTCTCGGATTTCCCTTTGTCTCCCATTAAGACCTGCGGGGGCATCGGGGTTGGGCAGACATAATCCGCCCTTCGAACGCGGCTGCCATGGGCTCAAGCAACCATAGTCTCGCAAGGGATTTCTGATAACACGGGCGAGACAACGGAGTTAGGGCGCCAGGGGTTACTAGGCTCTCCTGCTCCCACAACCAGCATATCTTCCCAGTACTCAGACCTCTGCCATAAGATCTCCTCTGGTCTGGAGTACGGGAATCATAACATTATCACCGGCCAGACAAAAGAAAAAATTTAAATTAACAGGAGTTAATTTTTTCACTTATTCAGTTGGGAGATTTTGTCGGCCTCATGAATCCCGCCGGTGTTGGGCCAAATCCTGGCCAGTTTCTAGTTAGTCAGATTCAAGAACTTACTCAGATGGTTCAGGATCTGTCCCTCCGGGTGAGCTCACAGGAAGATCTGTTACGGACTTCCCCGAGGGTCATCCCTGAACCAAAAATGCATCTGCCTGACCGTTTTTCTGGGGATAGAAAACAGTTTTTTAATTTTAAAGAGTCTTGTAAACTTTATTTTCGTTTAAGACCAGTCTCCTCAGGTACAGAGGCTCAGCGGGTTGGAATTGTTGTTTCTCTGCTTCAGGGGGATCCTCAGACCTGGGCTTTTGGTTTAAAGACAGACGATCCGGCCTTATCGTCTGTAGACGCCTTTTTAAGATCTTTAGGGCTGTTGTATGACGACCCTGATAGAGAGGCGTCTGCTGAGAGTCAGTTGCGTGCTCTTAGACAGGGTAGGAATCCCGCAGAGAATTATTGTACGGAGTTTCGCCGTTGGTCGAACGACTGTGGATGGAATGACCCAGCCCTGCGCAGTCAGTTTCGCCTCGGCTTATCTGAATCTATAAAAGACAGTCTCCTTCAGTATCCCGCTCCTGAGACTCTCGATAAACTCATGGAGCTCTCTATTAAGATAGATCGTCGGCTCAGAGAGCGGAGGGCTGAAAAAGGGGCATCTGTCGGGTCTACTCCTTGTGTGCTTTCCATTCCTGTAGACATGGAGGAGCCTATGCAGATAGGTCTCTCCAAATTGTCTCCTGAAGAAAGAACCAGGAGGCAAAATTCTGGTCTTTGTTTATACTGTGGAGGTAAGGGACATTTTGCCCGTAGTTGTCCGAACAAATCGGGAAACTTCCTGACCAAGTGAGTTGTGAGGGGGTTCACTTTGGTCTGCAGCTCATCTCCTCAAATAATTCACTGCTAGTTCCTGCTAAAGTTTCCTTTGGCAGCCTCTGTTCCTCGGTCTCTGCTTTTGTGGACAGTGGAGCTGCAGGGAACTTTATGGATTTAACATGGGCCAAGGCCTTAGGTATTCCTCAGTTAACCTTGGGTAGGTGTGTCACCATACATGGTTTAGATGGGAGTCCCTTGTCCAATGGGGTTATTTCTCTATGTACACCTCCTGTTTTACTCTCGGTGGGAGCCCTGCATTCTGAAAAGATTGAGTTTTTCCTTACTCATTGTCCAGCAGTTCCAGTGGTTCTGGGTCACCCTTGGCTGGCCTTTCATAATCCCATCATTGATTGGCAGTCGGGGGAGATCTTACAATGGGGTACCATCTGTAATAAAGAATGTATTACGCTTCCTATCCGAGTAGCTGCCGCCGTTCCTGCACCCATTCCTGAGGAATATCAGGATTTTGTTGACGTGTTTTCCAAGGGCAATGCGGATATTCTGCCTCCCCATAGGCCTTACGATTGTGCCATTGAGCTAATTCCTGGTGCCACGTTGCCTAAAGGAAGGTTATGTGCATTGTCTGGTCCTGAAACTGTGGCCATGAATGAGTATGTGAAAGAAAGCCTTGGGAAAGGTTTTATCAGGCCATCTAAATCCCCTTTAAGTGCAGGTTTCTTCTTCGTAGAGCAGAAGGATGGTTCACTCAGACCCTGCATTGACTTTAGAGCTTTGAATAAAATCTCAGTAAAGAATACTTACCCTCTGCCGCTGATCTCTGTCCTCTTTGATCAGCTACGTTCGGCTGTGATTTTTTCTAAGATTGACCTTAGAGGAGCATATAACCTCATCAGAATCAAGTCAGGGGATGAGTGGAAAACGGCATTCAGTACTCAATCAGGCCACTATGAGTATCTGGTTATGCCATTCGGCCTGTCAAACGCTCCGGCAGTTTTCCAGGATCTCATTAATGATGTGCTCCGTGAATTTCTTGGAAGATTCGTTGTAGTCTACTTAGACGATATTTTGATATATTCTGACTCTGTAGAACAACATGTTACCCAGGTGCGTCAGGTGCTAAAGAAATTACGTGAAAATCACCTATATGCCAAGCTGGAGAAGTGTGAATTTCATGTCACGGAGGTATCCTTTTTAGGGTACATTATTTCCCCTCGGGGATTCCGTATGGAACCAAAAAAGCTCCAAGCCATCCTTAGTTGGGCGCAACCCACCAACTTAAAAGCAATTCAGCGCTTTTTAGGGTTTGCGAACTACTATAGAAGATTTATTCACTCTTTCTCTGACCTAGTTGCTCCCATTGTGGCACTTACTAAGAAGGGAGCAGATCCTACCAATTGGTCATGTGAAGCTGAGTTATCTTTTCAGGCCTTGAAACAAGCCTTTGTCTCAGCCCCTGTCCTTAGACATCCCAACCCAGAATTGCCTTTCATTGTTGAGGTTGATGCCTCGGAGGTTGGAGTAGGGGCTATCCTTTCTCAGAAGGATCCAGATTCCCTTGAATTACATCCTTGTGCCTTTATGTCCAGGAAATTCTCATCTGCAGAATCCAACTACGATGTTGGTAACCGGGAATTGCTGGCTATTAAATGGGCTTTCGAGGAGTGGAGGCATTGGCTTGAAGGAGCGACCCATACCATTTCAGTTTTGACTGATCACAAAAATCTTCAATACATTGAATCAGCTAAACGACTGAATGCCCGGCAGGCTCGTTGGGCTTTATTTTTTACTCGTTTCAAATTCATTATCACCTTCAGGCCAGGTTCCAAGAATACTAAGGCAGATGCCCTGTCACGCAGTTTTCTTCCAGTTCAAGACAACAGTCCTGTTACTCCCATACTTCCGTCTTCAGTCATTCGGGCAGGCCTCACACAGGATGTATTTACCCAGTTAAAGCTGCTTCAACATCAAGCTCCTGGAAATACTCCTGCTGGTCATCTTTTTGTCCCTGAGTTTTTGAGAGCTACTGTTTTGGCGGAGTTTCATAATAGCAAGGTTGCCGGGCATCCGGGAATCGCTAAGACTTTGGAATTGGTCTCCCGCTCAGTATGGTGGCCTGGTCTTTCCAAAGACATTAAAGAGTTTGTTTTTTCGTGTCAGGTCTGTGCACAGCATAAAGTTCCCCGTTCTTTGCCTATAGGTCAACTTTTGCCCTTGAATGTTCCCCTTAGGCCATGGTCGCATATCTCCATGGATTTTGTGGTGGACCTCCCTCTGTCAGCCGGATGCCGAGTCATATGGGTGGTAGTGGACCGTTTTAGCAAAATGGCCCATTTCATTGCTCTTCCCAGATTGCCATCTGCCCAGGGATTGGCAGTCTTGTTTCTCCGCCATGTTTTCAGACTCCATGGCTTACCCACTGATATTGTTTCTGATAGGGGTCCACAATTCATTGCACGATTTTGGAAGTCTTTTTGTGCTTCGTTAAAGATGAAGTTATCTTTAACGTCCGGCTATCATCCCCAATCCAATGGGCAGACGGAGCGAGTTAACCAATCTCTAAAACAATATTTGCGTTTGTACTCGGCCAAACTCCAAAATGACTGGTCTGAGTTTCTTCCATTGGCGGAGTTTGCTTATAATAATGCCTGTCATTCCTCCACCAATGTGTCTCCATTTTTTGCAGTTTTTGGTTTTCACCCCAGAGCTAATTCATTTTTTCAACATTCCTCTGTCTCCTCTCTGGCCCTGACCTCTCATCTTAAACTTATTTGGAAAAAAGTGCACCTGGCTCTCAGAAAAGCAGCATTCCGGGAAAAAAGATTTTCTGACAGGCTTCGGCGGCCGTGCACTTTTAAAGTAGGAGACAGGGTGTGGTTGTCGACTCGCAACATTAAACTTCGACAAACCTCAGCCAGATTGGGTCCTAGATTTATTGGACCATTTCTCATTATCAAAAAAGTCAATCCAGTTGCTTTCCGGTTACGTTTACCAAAAACTTTACGGATCGGAAATACCTTCCATTGCTCATTACTGAAACCATATGTTTCGTCCAGTAGATTTCCTCGTAAAATATCTCAGGGGAGATCACCAATAAATGTACAGGGTCAGCAGGAGTTCTTGGTGGAGAAGGTTCTCGATTCCAAGTTGTCCCGGGGTCGGCTTTATTTTTTGGTACATTGGAGAGGTTATGGGCCAGAGGAAAGGTCTTGGGTCCTGGATGAGGATCTTCATGCCCCGAGGCTCAAAAGGGCATTTTTTCGAGAATTTCCTCAGAAACCCGGCTTTAGGGGTTCCTTGACCCCTCCTCAAGGGGGGGGTACTGTTAGGCGCCGGGGTCCGCTCGTCGGTGCGGCCCGGCGCCTAGCAACCAGGGACGCCGTGCGCGTACAGCCGCCGGCTCCCTGGCAACGCTAGACGCCGGGCGCACGGAGCCGCTCTGACGTTAGCAACGGGGACGCCACGTTCAGCCGCGTTCCCCGTTGCTGGGTCTGTCCTAATCATGTTATGGTGTGCTGGCCGTGCAGCATGCAAGCTGCACGGCATTTCCTTGATTACCCTGTCTGGATCTTGATTGGAGGGTTCCTGAATAAAGGAACCCTCAGGACTTCTCACAGACGCCGGTGATAGCTTCCTGTTTGCCTGTGTCTGCTACAGAGAGTTTCCAGTCCTACTCAATCCGGTTGTTCCTGTCCTCAGAGATCCTGTACTTGGAAGTTTGCCATCTATTCCTGGAGTCTGACCGAGCACCTTTAACATCCTGTGGTGTTCGTGAGTTGCGGCTCAGCCGTGTGTTGCGGCTTGTCCGCTTTCTGCTTATTATTTAGTTAATTTGTGTTCTGGAGCTTTTGCGGAGGATTCCGCTCCCACAGATCCACTCTGGTATCCAGCGGTGCTGGATAGGAGTAACGGATCAGTGGATTTTTGGTTGTCCTTTTCCCTGGCGGCTAGTCCGCACATACCTTTGGTTTAAGTTAGTTAGCTTGTAACCCCTGGCCTGGTTGCTTAGTCAGAGGGCCCCTTGTTATCACCCTGTCTCGGATTTCCCTTTGTCTCCCATTAAGACCTGCGGGGGCATCGGGGTTGGGCAGACATAATCCGCCCTTCGAACGCGGCTGCCATGGGCTCAAGCAACCATAGTCTCGCAAGGGATTTCTGATAACACGGGCGAGACAACGGAGTTAGGGCGCCAGGGGTTACTAGGCTCTCCTGCTCCCACAACCAGCATATCTTCCCAGTACTCAGACCTCTGCCATAAGATCTCCTCTGGTCTGGAGAACGGGAATCATAACAATAACAACGCGGCTCACTCTGCTACAGGGATCTCTCCCTTCCTTTGTGTGTATGGGCATCATCCTAAGGCCAATTCTTTTGACCCCCTGGACTCCACGCCTGGTGGTTCCTCTGTGGTTTCGGTCCTTAGAGGTATTTGGCGGAAAGTGAAGAAAGCCCTTGTGTCTGTGTCATTAGTGACCAAAAGGGTTTTTGATAAGCGGAAAAGACCCTGCAGCTTCAAATTAGGAGACTTCGTCTGGTTGTCTACCAGGAATTTGAAGTTGAGACAGCCATCTCATAAGTTAGGCCCCCGGTTCATCGGCCCTTATAAGATCACCAGGGTTATCAATCCGGTGGCATTTCAGTTAGATCTGCCCCGTTCTTTGGGTATCAATAAAACATTTAATTGTTCCCTTTTAAAACGGGCGATTAGTAATCCTTCTTCCAGTGGAAGACCTTCCCCTCTTCTGATACGTGGCCAGAGGGAGTTTGTTGTTGAAAGGATTCTTGACTCCAAGGTGGTTCGGGGTCGGCTGTCATTTTTGGTGCACTGGAAGGGGTATGGCCCGGAGGAGCGGTCGTGGGTGCGCAGTTGTGATCTTCATGCCCCCAGACTGATACGCTCTTTCTTCTCGCAGTTCCCCGATAAACCCGGTGGTAGGGGTTCTTTGACCCCTCGTCAGAGGGTCTCCTGCCCTGTGCTGCCACGTCATCATGGCAACCGGGAGACAAGTGCTAGCGGAGTAACCTGAGCGCAGCTGATACTCCGGTTCGGGTCTTTTGCTGTGCAGTGGTTATAGGCTCTGTGCACGGCAGGGGATCCGGTGCTGGTTTTTGTGCTCACAGTCTGTGAGGTCTGAGTGGGGCGTGGACAGCACCTGCTTTATAAGGCCTCTTCTCAGGGTAAGCAGATGCTGCTGAATCTTTGTTGGTTAGTCAGTTCCTGAAAATTAGCCAGTACTGCGTAGCTTTGTATTTGTTTGTTGCTTACTGCAAATAGGCCTGGGGATTTGGTATTACACTCTGCCAATCCAGACCTAGCAGTAAGACTGGAGTCAGTCGTTTAGCTTGCTGGGGTTCTGTTACTACTCTGTGAACTTAGCAAGTTTGCGGCTGTATTCTAAGACTTGCCTGTCTAATCCTGTCTCACTGTGCTAGGTGTCAGGGGTCAGTTTAGTGGCAGTAAGCTGAACCTGTGCACTGCAAGTGAGAATTAGGATTGTGGAGACTCTCCTTGTGTCTATCATTCCATCTCTGACCAAGGAGTTTACTGCCACACCCGTTGGTAACCCTTTAGGGTTTTGCTGTTGCCCTTAGCAACAGCATTTCGGGTTCTCTACGTATTAAAACACAACATCTTGCTTTTCCCATCTGAGCAGTTCTAATACAAGGGAGATACCCAGTTCCTTAGCCTCTGGGCTTCTCTGTTCACTTTGTGTGTATTGTTAGGCGCCGGGGTCCGCTCGTCGGTGCGGCCCGGTGCCTAGCAACCAGGGACGCCGTACGCGTACAGCCGCCGGCTCCCTGGCAACGCTAGACGCCGGGCGCACGGAGCCGCTCTGACCTTAGCAACGGGGACGCCACGTTCAGCCGCGTTCCCCGTTGCTGGGTCTGTCCTAATCATGTTATGGTGTGCTGGCCGTGCAGCATGCAAGCTGCACGGCATTTCCTTGATTACCCTGTCTGGATCTTGATTGGAGGGTTCCTGAATAAAGGAACCCTCAGGACTTCTCACAGACGCCGGTGATAGCTTCCTGTTTGCCTGTGTCTGCTACAGAGAGTTTCCAGTCCTACTCTATCCGGTTGTTCCTGTCCTCAGAGATCCTGTACTTGGAAGTTTGCCATCTATTCCTGGAGTCTGACCGAGCACCTTTAACATCCTGTGGTGTTCGTGAGTCGCGGCTCAGCCGTGTGTTGCGGCTTGTCCGCTTTCTGCTTATTATTTAGTTAATTTGTGTTCTGGAGCTTTTGCGGAGGATTCCGCTCCCACAGATCCACTCTGGTATCCAGCGGTGCTGGATAGGAGTAACGGATCAGTGGATCTTTGGTTGTCCTTTTCCCTGGCGGCTAGTCCGCACATACCTTTGGTTTAAGTTAGTTAGCTTGTAACCCCTGGCCTGGTTGCTTAGTCAGAGGGCCCCTTGTTATCACCCTGTCTCGGATTTCCCTTTGTCTCCCATTAAGACCTGCGGGGGCATCGGGGTTGGGCAGACATAATCCGCCCTTCGAACGCGGCTGCCATGGGCTCAAGCAACCATAGTCTCGCAAGGGATTTCTGATAACACGGGCGAGACAACGGAGTTAGGGCGCCAGGGGTTACTAGGCTCTCCTGCTCCCACAACCAGCATATCTTCCCAGTACTCAGACCTCTGCCATAAGATCTCCTCTGGTCTGGAGTACGGGAATCATAACATTATCACCGGCCAGACAAAAGAAAAAATTTAAATTAACAGGAGTTAATTTTTTCACTTATTCAGTTGGGAGATTTTGTCGGCCTCATGAATCCCGCCGGTGTTGGGCCAAATCCTGGCCAGTTTCTAGTTAGTCAGATTCAAGAACTTACTCAGATGGTTCAGGATCTGTCCCTCCGGGTGAGCTCACAGGAAGATCTGTTACGGACTTCCCCGAGGGTCATCCCTGAACCAAAAATGCATCTGCCTGACCGTTTTTCTGGGGATAGAAAACAGTTTTTTAATTTTAAAGAGTCTTGTAAACTTTATTTTCGTTTAAGACCAGTCTCCTCAGGTACAGAGGCTCAGCGGGTTGGAATTGTTGTTTCTCTGCTTCAGGGGGATCCTCAGACCTGGGCTTTTGGTTTAAAGACAGACGATCCGGCCTTATCGTCTGTAGACGCCTTTTTAAGATCTTTAGGGCTGTTGTATGACGACCCTGATAGAGAGGCGTCTGCTGAGAGTCAGTTGCGTGCTCTTAGACAGGGTAGGAATCCCGCAGAGAATTATTGTACGGAGTTTCGCCGTTGGTCGAACGACTGTGGATGGAATGACCCAGCCCTGCGCAGTCAGTTTCGCCTCGGCTTATCTGAATCTATAAAAGACAGTCTCCTTCAGTATCCCGCTCCTGAGACTCTCGATAAACTCATGGAGCTCTCTATTAAGATAGATCGTCGGCTCAGAGAGCGGAGGGCTGAAAAAGGGGCATCTGTCGGGTCTACTCCTTGTGTGCTTTCCATTCCTGTAGACATGGAGGAGCCTATGCAGATAGGTCTCTCCAAATTGTCTCCTGAAGAAAGAACCAGGAGGCAAAATTCTGGTCTTTGTTTATACTGTGGAGGTAAGGGACATTTTGCCCGTAGTTGTCCGAACAAATCGGGAAACTTCCTGACCAAGTGAGTTGTGAGGGGGTTCACTTTGGTCTGCAGCTCATCTCCTCAAATAATTCACTGCTAGTTCCTGCTAAAGTTTCCTTTGGCAGCCTCTGTTCCTCGGTCTCTGCTTTTGTGGACAGTGGAGCTGCAGGGAACTTTATGGATTTAACATGGGCCAAGGCCTTAGGTATTCCTCAGTTAACCTTGGGTAGGTGTGTCACCATACATGGTTTAGATGGGAGTCCCTTGTCCAATGGGGTTATTTCTCTATGTACACCTCCTGTTTTACTCTCGGTGGGAGCCCTGCATTCTGAAAAGATTGAGTTTTTCCTTACTCATTGTCCAGCAGTTCCAGTGGTTCTGGGTCACCCTTGGCTGGCCTTTCATAATCCCATCATTGATTGGCAGTCGGGGGAGATCTTACAATGGGGTACCATCTGTAATAAAGAATGTATTACGCTTCCTATCCGAGTAGCTGCCGCCGTTCCTGCACCCATTCCTGAGGAATATCAGGATTTTGTTGACGTGTTTTCCAAGGGCAATGCGGATATTCTGCCTCCCCATAGGCCTTACGATTGTGCCATTGAGCTAATTCCTGGTGCCACGTTGCCTAAAGGAAGGTTATGTGCATTGTCTGGTCCTGAAACTGTGGCCATGAATGAGTATGTGAAAGAAAGCCTTGGGAAAGGTTTTATCAGGCCATCTAAATCCCCTTTAAGTGCAGGTTTCTTCTTCGTAGAGCAGAAGGATGGTTCACTCAGACCCTGCATTGACTTTAGAGCTTTGAATAAAATCTCAGTAAAGAATACTTACCCTCTGCCGCTGATCTCTGTCCTCTTTGATCAGCTACGTTCGGCTGTGATTTTTTCTAAGATTGACCTTAGAGGAGCATATAACCTCATCAGAATCAAGTCAGGGGATGAGTGGAAAACGGCATTCAGTACTCAATCAGGCCACTATGAGTATCTGGTTATGCCATTCGGCCTGTCAAACGCTCCGGCAGTTTTCCAGGATCTCATTAATGATGTGCTCCGTGAATTTCTTGGAAGATTCGTTGTAGTCTACTTAGACGATATTTTGATATATTCTGACTCTGTAGAACAACATGTTACCCAGGTGCGTCAGGTGCTAAAGAAATTACGTGAAAATCACCTATATGCCAAGCTGGAGAAGTGTGAATTTCATGTCACGGAGGTATCCTTTTTAGGGTACATTATTTCCCCTCGGGGATTCCGTATGGAACCAAAAAAGCTCCAAGCCATCCTTAGTTGGGCGCAACCCACCAACTTAAAAGCAATTCAGCGCTTTTTAGGGTTTGCGAACTACTATAGAAGATTTATTCACTCTTTCTCTGACCTAGTTGCTCCCATTGTGGCACTTACTAAGAAGGGAGCAGATCCTACCAATTGGTCATGTGAAGCTGAGTTATCTTTTCAGGCCTTGAAACAAGCCTTTGTCTCAGCCCCTGTCCTTAGACATCCCAACCCAGAATTGCCTTTCATTGTTGAGGTTGATGCCTCGGAGGTTGGAGTAGGGGCTATCCTTTCTCAGAAGGATCCAGATTCCCTTGAATTACATCCTTGTGCCTTTATGTCCAGGAAATTCTCATCTGCAGAATCCAACTACGATGTTGGTAACCGGGAATTGCTGGCTATTAAATGGGCTTTCGAGGAGTGGAGGCATTGGCTTGAAGGAGCGACCCATACCATTTCAGTTTTGACTGATCACAAAAATCTTCAATACATTGAATCAGCTAAACGACTGAATGCCCGGCAGGCTCGTTGGGCTTTATTTTTTACTCGTTTCAAATTCATTATCACCTTCAGGCCAGGTTCCAAGAATACTAAGGCAGATGCCCTGTCACGCAGTTTTCTTCCAGTTCAAGACAACAGTCCTGTTACTCCCATACTTCCGTCTTCAGTCATTCGGGCAGGCCTCACACAGGATGTATTTACCCAGTTAAAGCTGCTTCAACATCAAGCTCCTGGAAATACTCCTGCTGGTCGTCTTTTTGTCCCTGAGTTTTTGAGAGCTACTGTTTTGGCGGAGTTTCATGATAGCAAGGTTGCCGGGCATCCGGGAATCGCTAAGACTTTGGAATTGGTCTCCCGCTCAGTATGGTGGCCTGGTCTTTCCAAAGACATTAAAGAGTTTGTTTTTTCGTGTCAGGTCTGTGCACAGCATAAAGTTCCCCTTTCTTTGCCTATAGGTCAACTTTTGCCCTTGAATGTTCCCCTTAGGCCATGGTCGCATATCTCCATGGATTTTGTGGTGGACCTCCCTCTGTCAGCCGGATGCCGAGTCATATGGGTGGTAGTGGACCGTTTTAGCAAAATGGCCCATTTCATTGCTCTTCCCAGATTGCCATCTGCCCAGGGATTGGCAGTCTTGTTTCTCCGCCATGTTTTCAGACTCCATGGCTTACCCACTGATATTGTTTCTGATAGGGGTCCACAATTCATTGCACGATTTTGGAAGTCTTTTTGTGCTTCGTTAAAGATGAAGTTATCTTTAACGTCCGGCTATCATCCCCAATCCAATGGGCAGACGGAGCGAGTTAACCAATCTCTAAAACAATATTTGCGTTTGTACTCGGCCAAACTCCAAAATGACTGGTCTGAGTTTCTTCCATTGGCGGAGTTTGCTTATAATAATGCCTGTCATTCCTCCACCAATGTGTCTCCATTTTTTGCAGTTTTTGGTTTTCACCCCAGAGCTAATTCATTTTTTCAACATTCCTCTGTCTCCTCTCTGGCCCTGACCTCTCATCTTAAACTTATTTGGAAAAAAGTGCACCTGGCTCTCAGAAAAGCAGCATTCCGAGAAAAAAAGATTTTCTGACAGGCTTCGGCGGCCGTGCACTTTTAAAGTAGGAGACAGGGTGTGGTTGTCGACTCGCAACATTAAACTTCGACAAACCTCAGCCAGATTGGGTCCTAGATTTATTGGACCATTTCTCATTATCAAAAAAGTCAATCCAGTTGCTTTCCGGTTACGTTTACCAAAAACTTTACGGATCGGAAATACCTTCCATTGCTCATTACTGAAACCATATGTTTCGTCCAGTAGATTTCCTCGTAAAATATCTCAGGGGAGATCACCAATAAATGTACAGGGTCAGCAGGAGTTCTTGGTGGAGAAGGTTCTCGATTCCAAGTTGTCCCGGGGTCGGCTTTATTTTTTGGTACATTGGAGAGGTTATGGGCCAGAGGAAAGGTCTTGGGTCCTGGATGAGGATCTTCATGCCCCGAGGCTCAAAAGGGCATTTTTTCGAGAATTTCCTCAGAAACCCGGCTTTAGGGGTTCCTTGACCCCTCCTCAAGGGGGGGGTACTGTTAGGCGCCGGGGTCCGCTCGTCGGTGCGGCCCGGCGCCTAGCAACCAGGGACGCCGTGCGCGTACAGCCGCCGGCTCCCTGGCAACGCTAGACGCCGGGCGCACGGAGCCGCTCTGACGTTAGCAACGGGGACGCCACGTTCAGCTGCGTTCCCCGTTGCTGGGTCTGTCCTAATCATGTTATGGTGTGCTGGCCGTGCAGCATGCAAGCTGCACGGCATTTCCTTGATTACCCTGTCTGGATCTTGATTGGAGGGTTCCTGAATAAAGGAACCCTCAGGACTTCTCACAGACGCCGGTGATAGCTTCCTGTTTGCCTGTGTCTGCTACAGAGAGTTTCCAGTCCTACTCAATCCGGTTGTTCCTGTCCTCAGAGATCCTGTACTTGGAAGTTTGCCATCTATTCCTGGAGTCTGACCGAGCACCTTTAACATCCTGTGGTGTTCGTGAGTTGCGGCTCAGCCGTGTGTTGCGGCTTGTCCGCTTTCTGCTTATTATTTAGTTAATTTGTGTTCTGGAGCTTTTGCGGAGGATTCCGCTCCCACAGATCCACTCTGGTATCCAGCGGTGCTGGATAGGAGTAACGGATCAGTGGATTTTTGGTTGTCCTTTTCCCTGGCGGCTAGTCCGCACATACCTTTGGTTTAAGTTAGTTAGCTTGTAACCCCTGGCCTGGTTGCTTAGTCAGAGGGCCCCTTGTTATCACCCTGTCTCGGATTTCCCTTTGTCTCCCATTAAGACCTGCGGGGGCATCGGGGTTGGGCAGACATAATCCGCCCTTCGAACGCGGCTGCCATGGGCTCAAGCAACCATAGTCTCGCAAGGGATTTCTGATAACACGGGCGAGACAACGGAGTTAGGGCGCCAGGGGTTACTAGGCTCTCCTGCTCCCACAACCAGCATATCTTCCCAGTACTCAGACCTCTGCCATAAGATCTCCTCTGGTCTGGAGAACGGGAATCATAACAATAACAACGCGGCTCACTCTGCTACAGGGATCTCTCCCTTCCTTTGTGTGTATGGGCATCATCCTAAGGCCAATTCTTTTGACCCCCTGGACTCCACGCCTGGTGGTTCCTCTGTGGTTTCGGTCCTTAGAGGTATTTGGCGGAAAGTGAAGAAAGCCCTTGTGTCTGTGTCATTAGTGACCAAAAGGGTTTTTGATAAGCGGAAAAGACCCTGCAGCTTCAAATTAGGAGACTTCGTCTGGTTGTCTACCAGGAATTTGAAGTTGAGACAGCCATCTCATAAGTTAGGCCCCCGGTTCATCGGCCCTTATAAGATCACCAGGGTTATCAATCCGGTGGCATTTCAGTTAGATCTGCCCCGTTCTTTGGGTATCAATAAAACATTTAATTGTTCCCTTTTAAAACGGGCGATTAGTAATCCTTCTTCCAGTGGAAGACCTTCCCCTCTTCTGATACGTGGCCAGAGGGAGTTTGTTGTTGAAAGGATTCTTGACTCCAAGGTGGTTCGGGGTCGGCTGTCATTTTTGGTGCACTGGAAGGGGTATGGCCCGGAGGAGCGGTCGTGGGTGCGCAGTTGTGATCTTCATGCCCCCAGACTGATACGCTCTTTCTTCTCGCAGTTCCCCGATAAACCCGGTGGTAGGGGTTCTTTGACCCCTCGTCAGAGGGTCTCCTGCCCTGTGCTGCCACGTCATCATGGCAACCGGGAGACAAGTGCTAGCGGAGTAACCTGAGCGCAGCTGATACTCCGGTTCGGGTCTTTTGCTGTGCAGTGGTTATAGGCTCTGTGCACGGCAGGGGATCCGGTGCTGGTTTTTGTGCTCACAGTCTGTGAGGTCTGAGTGGGGCGTGGACAGCACCTGCTTTATAAGGCCTCTTCTCAGGGTAAGCAGATGCTGCTGAATCTTTGTTGGTTAGTCAGTTCCTGAAAATTAGCCAGTACTGCGTAGCTTTGTATTTGTTTGTTGCTTACTGCAAATAGGCCTGGGGATTTGGTATTACACTCTGCCAATCCAGACCTAGCAGTAAGACTGGAGTCAGTCGTTTAGCTTGCTGGGGTTCTGTTACTACTCTGTGAACTTAGCAAGTTTGCGGCTGTATTCTAAGACTTGCCTGTCTAATCCTGTCTCACTGTGCTAGGTGTCAGGGGTCAGTTTAGTGGCAGTAAGCTGAACCTGTGCACTGCAAGTGAGAATTAGGATTGTGGAGACTCTCCTTGTGTCTATCATTCCATCTCTGACCAAGGAGTTTACTGCCACACCCGTTGGTAACCCTTTAGGGTTTTGCTGTTGCCCTTAGCAACAGCATTTCGGGTTCTCTACGTATTAAAACACAACATCTTGCTTTTCCCATCTGAGCAGTTCTAATACAAGGGAGATACCCAGTTCCTTAGCCTCTGGGCTTCTCTGTTCACTTTGTGTGTATTGTTAGGCGCCGGGGTCCGCTCGTCGGTGCGGCCCGGCGCCTAGCAACCAGGGACGCCGTACGCGTACAGCCGCCGGCTCCCTGGCAACGCTAGACGCCGGGCGCACGGAGCCGCTCTGACCTTAGCAACGGGGACGCCACGTTCAGCCGCGTTCCCCGTTGCTGGGTCTGTCCTAATCATGTTATGGTGTGCTGGCCGTGCAGCATGCAAGCTGCACGGCATTTCCTTGATTACCCTGTCTGGATCTTGATTGGAGGGTTCCTGAATAAAGGAACCCTCAGGACTTCTCACAGACGCCGGTGATAGCTTCCTGTTTGCCTGTGTCTGCTACAGAGAGTTTCCAGTCCTACTCTATCCGGTTGTTCCTGTCCTCAGAGATCCTGTACTTGGAAGTTTGCCATCTATTCCTGGAGTCTGACCGAGCACCTTTAACATCCTGTGGTGTTCGTGAGTCGCGGCTCAGCCGTGTGTTGCGGCTTGTCCGCTTTCTGCTTATTATTTAGTTAATTTGTGTTCTGGAGCTTTTGCGGAGGATTCCGCTCCCACAGATCCACTCTGGTATCCAGCGGTGCTGGATAGGAGTAACGGATCAGTGGATCTTTGGTTGTCCTTTTCCCTGGCGGCTAGTCCGCACATACCTTTGGTTTAAGTTAGTTAGCTTGTAACCCCTGGCCTGGTTGCTTAGTCAGAGGGCCCCTTGTTATCACCCTGTCTCGGATTTCCCTTTGTCTCCCATTAAGACCTGCGGGGGCATCGGGGTTGGGCAGACATAATCCGCCCTTCGAACGCGGCTGCCATGGGCTCAAGCAACCATAGTCTCGCAAGGGATTTCTGATAACACGGGCGAGACAACGGAGTTAGGGCGCCAGGGGTTACTAGGCTCTCCTGCTCCCACAACCAGCATATCTTCCCAGTACTCAGACCTCTGCCATAAGATCTCCTCTGGTCTGGAGTACGGGAATCATAACATTATCACCGGCCAGACAAAAGAAAAAATTTAAATTAACAGGAGTTAATTTTTTCACTTATTCAGTTGGGAGATTTTGTCGGCCTCATGAATCCCGCCGGTGTTGGGCCAAATCCTGGCCAGTTTCTAGTTAGTCAGATTCAAGAACTTACTCAGATGGTTCAGGATCTGTCCCTCCGGGTGAGCTCACAGGAAGATCTGTTACGGACTTCCCCGAGGGTCATCCCTGAACCAAAAATGCATCTGCCTGACCGTTTTTCTGGGGATAGAAAACAGTTTTTTAATTTTAAAGAGTCTTGTAAACTTTATTTTCGTTTAAGACCAGTCTCCTCAGGTACAGAGGCTCAGCGGGTTGGAATTGTTGTTTCTCTGCTTCAGGGGGATCCTCAGACCTGGGCTTTTGGTTTAAAGACAGACGATCCGGCCTTATCGTCTGTAGACGCCTTTTTAAGATCTTTAGGGCTGTTGTATGACGACCCTGATAGAGAGGCGTCTGCTGAGAGTCAGTTGCGTGCTCTTAGACAGGGTAGGAATCCCGCAGAGAATTATTGTACGGAGTTTCGCCGTTGGTCGAACGACTGTGGATGGAATGACCCAGCCCTGCGCAGTCAGTTTCGCCTCGGCTTATCTGAATCTATAAAAGACAGTCTCCTTCAGTATCCCGCTCCTGAGACTCTCGATAAACTCATGGAGCTCTCTATTAAGATAGATCGTCGGCTCAGAGAGCGGAGGGCTGAAAAAGGGGCATCTGTCGGGTCTACTCCTTGTGTGCTTTCCATTCCTGTAGACATGGAGGAGCCTATGCAGATAGGTCTCTCCAAATTGTCTCCTGAAGAAAGAACCAGGAGGCAAAATTCTGGTCTTTGTTTATACTGTGGAGGTAAGGGACATTTTGCCCGTAGTTGTCCGAACAAATCGGGAAACTTCCTGACCAAGTGAGTTGTGAGGGGGTTCACTTTGGTCTGCAGCTCATCTCCTCAAATAATTCACTGCTAGTTCCTGCTAAAGTTTCCTTTGGCAGCCTCTGTTCCTCGGTCTCTGCTTTTGTGGACAGTGGAGCTGCAGGGAACTTTATGGATTTAACATGGGCCAAGGCCTTAGGTATTCCTCAGTTAACCTTGGGTAGGTGTGTCACCATACATGGTTTAGATGGGAGTCCCTTGTCCAATGGGGTTATTTCTCTATGTACACCTCCTGTTTTACTCTCGGTGGGAGCCCTGCATTCTGAAAAGATTGAGTTTTTCCTTACTCATTGTCCAGCAGTTCCAGTGGTTCTGGGTCACCCTTGGCTGGCCTTTCATAATCCCATCATTGATTGGCAGTCGGGGGAGATCTTACAATGGGGTACCATCTGTAATAAAGAATGTATTACGCTTCCTATCCGAGTAGCTGCCGCCGTTCCTGCACCCATTCCTGAGGAATATCAGGATTTTGTTGACGTGTTTTCCAAGGGCAATGCGGATATTCTGCCTCCCCATAGGCCTTACGATTGTGCCATTGAGCTAATTCCTGGTGCCACGTTGCCTAAAGGAAGGTTATGTGCATTGTCTGGTCCTGAAACTGTGGCCATGAATGAGTATGTGAAAGAAAGCCTTGGGAAAGGTTTTATCAGGCCATCTAAATCCCCTTTAAGTGCAGGTTTCTTCTTCGTAGAGCAGAAGGATGGTTCACTCAGACCCTGCATTGACTTTAGAGCTTTGAATAAAATCTCAGTAAAGAATACTTACCCTCTGCCGCTGATCTCTGTCCTCTTTGATCAGCTACGTTCGGCTGTGATTTTTTCTAAGATTGACCTTAGAGGAGCATATAACCTCATCAGAATCAAGTCAGGGGATGAGTGGAAAACGGCATTCAGTACTCAATCAGGCCACTATGAGTATCTGGTTATGCCATTCGGCCTGTCAAACGCTCCGGCAGTTTTCCAGGATCTCATTAATGATGTGCTCCGTGAATTTCTTGGAAGATTCGTTGTAGTCTACTTAGACGATATTTTGATATATTCTGACTCTGTAGAACAACATGTTACCCAGGTGCGTCAGGTGCTAAAGAAATTACGTGAAAATCACCTATATGCCAAGCTGGAGAAGTGTGAATTTCATGTCACGGAGGTATCCTTTTTAGGGTACATTATTTCCCCTCGGGGATTCCGTATGGAACCAAAAAAGCTCCAAGCCATCCTTAGTTGGGCGCAACCCACCAACTTAAAAGCAATTCAGCGCTTTTTAGGGTTTGCGAACTACTATAGAAGATTTATTCACTCTTTCTCTGACCTAGTTGCTCCCATTGTGGCACTTACTAAGAAGGGAGCAGATCCTACCAATTGGTCATGTGAAGCTGAGTTATCTTTTCAGGCCTTGAAACAAGCCTTTGTCTCAGCCCCTGTCCTTAGACATCCCAACCCAGAATTGCCTTTCATTGTTGAGGTTGATGCCTCGGAGGTTGGAGTAGGGGCTATCCTTTCTCAGAAGGATCCAGATTCCCTTGAATTACATCCTTGTGCCTTTATGTCCAGGAAATTCTCATCTGCAGAATCCAACTACGATGTTGGTAACCGGGAATTGCTGGCTATTAAATGGGCTTTCGAGGAGTGGAGGCATTGGCTTGAAGGAGCGACCCATACCATTTCAGTTTTGACTGATCACAAAAATCTTCAATACATTGAATCAGCTAAACGACTGAATGCCCGGCAGGCTCGTTGGGCTTTATTTTTTACTCGTTTCAAATTCATTATCACCTTCAGGCCAGGTTCCAAGAATACTAAGGCAGATGCCCTGTCACGCAGTTTTCTTCCAGTTCAAGACAACAGTCCTGTTACTCCCATACTTCCGTCTTCAGTCATTCGGGCAGGCCTCACACAGGATGTATTTACCCAGTTAAAGCTGCTTCAACATCAAGCTCCTGGAAATACTCCTGCTGGTCGTCTTTTTGTCCCTGAGTTTTTGAGAGCTACTGTTTTGGCGGAGTTTCATGATAGCAAGGTTGCCGGGCATCCGGGAATCGCTAAGACTTTGGAATTGGTCTCCCGCTCAGTATGGTGGCCTGGTCTTTCCAAAGACATTAAAGAGTTTGTTTTTTCGTGTCAGGTCTGTGCACAGCATAAAGTTCCCCTTTCTTTGCCTATAGGTCAACTTTTGCCCTTGAATGTTCCCCTTAGGCCATGGTCGCATATCTCCATGGATTTTGTGGTGGACCTCCCTCTGTCAGCCGGATGCCGAGTCATATGGGTGGTAGTGGACCGTTTTAGCAAAATGGCCCATTTCATTGCTCTTCCCAGATTGCCATCTGCCCAGGGATTGGCAGTCTTGTTTCTCCGCCATGTTTTCAGACTCCATGGCTTACCCACTGATATTGTTTCTGATAGGGGTCCACAATTCATTGCACGATTTTGGAAGTCTTTTTGTGCTTCGTTAAAGATGAAGTTATCTTTAACGTCCGGCTATCATCCCCAATCCAATGGGCAGACGGAGCGAGTTAACCAATCTCTAAAACAATATTTGCGTTTGTACTCGGCCAAACTCCAAAATGACTGGTCTGAGTTTCTTCCATTGGCGGAGTTTGCTTATAATAATGCCTGTCATTCCTCCACCAATGTGTCTCCATTTTTTGCAGTTTTTGGTTTTCACCCCAGAGCTAATTCATTTTTTCAACATTCCTCTGTCTCCTCTCTGGCCCTGACCTCTCATCTTAAACTTATTTGGAAAAAAGTGCACCTGGCTCTCAGAAAAGCAGCATTCCGAGAAAAAAAGATTTTCTGACAGGCTTCGGCGGCCGTGCACTTTTAAAGTAGGAGACAGGGTGTGGTTGTCGACTCGCAACATTAAACTTCGACAAACCTCAGCCAGATTGGGTCCTAGATTTATTGGACCATTTCTCATTATCAAAAAAGTCAATCCAGTTGCTTTCCGGTTACGTTTACCAAAAACTTTACGGATCGGAAATACCTTCCATTGCTCATTACTGAAACCATATGTTTCGTCCAGTAGATTTCCTCGTAAAATATCTCAGGGGAGATCACCAATAAATGTACAGGGTCAGCAGGAGTTCTTGGTGGAGAAGGTTCTCGATTCCAAGTTGTCCCGGGGTCGGCTTTATTTTTTGGTACATTGGAGAGGTTATGGGCCAGAGGAAAGGTCTTGGGTCCTGGATGAGGATCTTCATGCCCCGAGGCTCAAAAGGGCATTTTTTCGAGAATTTCCTCAGAAACCCGGCTTTAGGGGTTCCTTGACCCCTCCTCAAGGGGGGGGTACTGTTAGGCGCCGGGGTCCGCTCGTCGGTGCGGCCCGGCGCCTAGCAACCAGGGACGCCGTGCGCGTACAGCCGCCGGCTCCCTGGCAACGCTAGACGCCGGGCGCACGGAGCCGCTCTGACGTTAGCAACGGGGACGCCACGTTCAGCTGCGTTCCCCGTTGCTGGGTCTGTCCTAATCATGTTATGGTGTGCTGGCCGTGCAGCATGCAAGCTGCACGGCATTTCCTTGATTACCCTGTCTGGATCTTGATTGGAGGGTTCCTGAATAAAGGAACCCTCAGGACTTCTCACAGACGCCGGTGATAGCTTCCTGTTTGCCTGTGTCTGCTACAGAGAGTTTCCAGTCCTACTCAATCCGGTTGTTCCTGTCCTCAGAGATCCTGTACTTGGAAGTTTGCCATCTATTCCTGGAGTCTGACCGAGCACCTTTAACATCCTGTGGTGTTCGTGAGTTGCGGCTCAGCCGTGTGTTGCGGCTTGTCCGCTTTCTGCTTATTATTTAGTTAATTTGTGTTCTGGAGCTTTTGCGGAGGATTCCGCTCCCACAGATCCACTCTGGTATCCAGCGGTGCTGGATAGGAGTAACGGATCAGTGGATTTTTGGTTGTCCTTTTCCCTGGCGGCTAGTCCGCACATACCTTTGGTTTAAGTTAGTTAGCTTGTAACCCCTGGCCTGGTTGCTTAGTCAGAGGGCCCCTTGTTATCACCCTGTCTCGGATTTCCCTTTGTCTCCCATTAAGACCTGCAGGGGCATCGGGGTTGGGCAGACATAATCCGCCCTTCGAACGCGGCTGCCATGGGCTCAAGCAACCATAGTCTCGCAAGGGATTTCTGATAACACGGGCGAGACAACGGAGTTAGGGCGCCAGGGGTTACTAGGCTCTCCTGCTCCCACAACCAGCATATCTTCCCAGTACTCAGACCTCTGCCATAAGATCTCCGCTGGTCTGGAGAATGGGAATCATAACAATAACAACGCGGCTCACTCTGCTACAGGGATCTCTCCCTTCCTTTGTGTGTATGGGCATCATCCTAAGGCCAATTCTTTTGACCCCCTGGACTCCACGCCTGGTGGTTCCTCTGTGGTTTCGGTCCTTAGAGGTATTTGGCGGAAAGTGAAGAAAGCCCTTGTGTCTGTGTCATTAGTGACCAAAAGGGTTTTTGATAAGCGGAAAAGACCCTGCAGCTTCAAATTAGGAGACTTCGTCTGGTTGTCTACCAGGAATTTGAAGTTGAGACAGCCATCTCATAAGTTAGGCCCCCGGTTCATCGGCCCTTATAAGATCACCAGGGTTATCAATCCGGTGGCATTTCAGTTAGATCTGCCCCGTTCTTTGGGTATCAATAAAACATTTAATTGTTCCCTTTTAAAACGGGCGATTAGTAATCCTTCTTCCAGTGGAAGACCTTCCCCTCTTCTGATACGTGGCCAGAGGGAGTTTGTTGTTGAAAGGATTCTTGACTCCAAGGTGGTTCGGGGTCGGCTGTCATTTTTGGTGCACTGGAAGGGGTATGGCCCGGAGGAGCGGTCGTGGGTGCGCAGTTGTGATCTTCATGCCCCCAGACTGATACGCTCTTTCTTCTCGCAGTTCCCCGATAAACCCGGTGGTAGGGGTTCTTTGACCCCTCGTCAGAGGGTCTCCTGCCCTGTGCTGCCACGTCGTCATGGCAACCGGGAGACAAGTGCTAGCGGAGTAACCTGAGCGCAGCTGATACTCCGGTTCGGGTCTTTTGCTGTGCAGTGGTTATAGGCTCTGTGCACGGCAGGGGATCCGGTGCTGGTTTTTGTGCTCACAGTCTGTGAGGTCTGAGTGGGGCGTGGACAGCACCTGCTTTATAAGGCCTCTTCTCAGGGTAAGCAGATGCTGCTGAATCTTTGTTGGTTAGTCAGTTCCTGAAAATTAGCCAGTACTGCGTAGCTTTGTATTTGTTTGTTGCTTACTGCAAATAGGCCTGGGGATTTGGTATTACACTCTGCCAATCCAGACCTAGCAGTAAGACTGGAGTCAGTCGTTTAGCTTGCTGGGGTTCTGTTACTACTCTGTGAACTTAGCAAGTTTGCGGCTGTATTCTAAGACTTGCCTGTCTAATCCTGTCTCACTGTGCTAGGTGTCAGGGGTCAGTTTAGTGGCAGTAAGCTGAACCTGTGCACTGCAAGTGAGAATTAGGATTGTGGAGACTCTCCTTGTGTCTATCATTCCATCTCTGACCAAGGAGTTTACTGCCACACCCGTTGGTAACCCTTTAGGGTTTTGCTGTTGCCCTTAGCAACAGCATTTCGGGTTCTCTACGTATTAAAACACAACATCTTGCTTTTCCCATCTGAGCAGTTCTAATACAAGGGAGATACCCAGTTCCTTAGCCTCTGGGCTTCTCTGTTCACTTTGTGTGTATTGTTAGGCGCCGGGGTCCGCTCGTCGGTGCGGCCCGGCGCCTAGCAACCAGGGACGCCGTGCGCGTACAGCCGCCGGCTCCCTGGCAACGCTAGACGCCGGGCGCACGGAGCCGCTCTGACCTTAGCAACGGGGACGCCACGTTCAGCCGCGTTCCCCGTTGCTGGGTCTGTCCTAATCATGTTATGGTGTGCTGGCCGTGCAGCATGCATGCTGCACGGCATTTCCTTGATTACCCTGTCTGGATCTTGATTGGAGGGTTCCTGAATAAAGGAACCCTCAGGACTTCTCACAGACGCCGGTGATAGCTTCCTGTTTGCCTGTGTCTGCTACAGAGAGTTTCCAGTCCTACTCTATCCGGTTGTTCCTGTCCTCAGAGATCCTGTACTTGGAAGTTTGCCATCTATTCCTGGAGTCTGACCGAGCACCTTTAACATCCTGTGGTGTTCGTGAGTCGCGGCTCAGCCGTGTGTTGCGGCTTGTCCGCTTTCTGCTTATTATTTAGTTAATTTGTGTTCTGGAGCTTTTGCGGAGGATTCCGCTCCCACAGATCCACTCTGGTATCCAGCGGTGCTGGATAGGAGTAACGGATCAGTGGATCTTTGGTTGTCCTTTTCCCTGGCGGCTAGTCCGCACATACCTTTGGTTTAAGTTAGTTAGCTTGTAACCCCTGGCCTGGTTGCTTAGTCAGAGGGCCCCTTGTTATCACCCTGTCTCGGATTTCCCTTTGTCTCCCATTAAGACCTGCGGGGGCATCGGGGTTGGGCAGACATAATCCGCCCTTCGAACGCGGCTGCCATGGGCTCAAGCAACCATAGTCTCGCAAGGGATTTCTGATAACACGGGCGAGACAACGGAGTTAGGGCGCCAGGGGTTACTAGGCTCTCCTGCTCCCACAACCAGCATATCTTCCCAGTACTCAGACCTCTGCCATAAGATCTCCTCTGGTCTGGAGTACGGGAATCATAACATTATCACCGGCCAGACAAAAGAAAAAATTTAAATTAACAGGAGTTAATTTTTTCACTTATTCAGTTGGGAGATTTTGTCGGCCTCATGAATCCCGCCGGTGTTGGGCCAAATCCTGGCCAGTTTCTAGTTAGTCAGATTCAAGAACTTACTCAGATGGTTCAGGATCTGTCCCTCCGGGTGAGCTCACAGGAAGATCTGTTACGGACTTCCCCGAGGGTCATCCCTGAACCAAAAATGCATCTGCCTGACCGTTTTTCTGGGGATAGAAAACAGTTTTTTAATTTTAAAGAGTCTTGTAAACTTTATTTTCGTTTAAGACCAGTCACCTCAGGTACGGAGGCTCAACGGGTTGGAATTATTATTTCTCTGCTTCAGGGGGATCCTCAGACCTGGGCTTTTGGTTTAAAGACAGACGATCCGGCCTTATCGTCTGTAGACGCATTTTTAAGATCTTTAGGGCTATTGTATGACGACCCTGATAGAGAGGCGTCTGCTGAGAGTCAGTTGCGTGCTCTTAGACAGGGTAGGAATCCCGCAGAGAATTATTGTACGGAGTTTCGCCGTTGGTCGAACGACTGTGGATGGAATGACCCAGCCCTGCGCAGTCAGTTTCGCCTCGGCTTATCTGAATCTATAAAAGACAGTCTCCTTCAGTATCCCGCTCCTGAGACTCTCGATAAACTCATGGAGCTCTCTATTAAGATAGATCGTCGGCTCAGAGAGCGGAGGGCTGAAAAAGGGGCATCTGTCGGATCTACTCCTTGTGTGCTTTCCATTCCTGTAGACATGGAGGAGCCTATGCAGATAGGTCTCTCCAAATTGTCTCCTGAAGAAAGAACCAGGAGGCAAAATTCTGGTCTTTGTTTATACTGTGGAGGTAAGGGACATTTTGCCCGTAGTTGTCCGAACAAATCGGGAAACTTCCTGACCAAGTGAGTTGTGAGGGGGTTCACTTTGGTCTGCAGCTCATCTCCTCAAATAATTCACTGCTAGGAACTTTATGGATTTAACATGGGCCAAGGCCTTAGGTATTCCTCAGTTAACCTTGGGTAGGTGTGTCACCATGCATGGTTTAGATGGGAGTCCCTTGTCCAATGGGGTTATTTCTCTATGTACACCTCCTGTTTTACTCTTGGTGGGAGCCCTGCATTCTGAAAAGATTGAGTTTTTCCTTACTCATTGTCCAGCAGTTCCAGTGGTTCTAAGTCACCCTTGGCTGGCCTTTCATAATCCCATCATTGATTGGCAGTCGGGGGAGATCTTACAATGGGGTACCATCTGTAATAAAGAATGTATTACGCTTCCTATCCGAGTAGCTGCCGCCGTTCCTGCACCCATTCCTGAGGAATATCAGGATTTTGTTGACGTGTTTTCCAAGGGCAATGCGGATATTCTGCCTCCCCATAGGCCTTACGATTGTGCCATTGAGCTAATTCCTGGTGCCACGTTGCCTAAAGGAAGGTTATATGCATTGTCTGGTCCTGAAACTGTGGCCATGAATGAGTATGTGAAAGAAAGCCTTGGGAAAGGTTTTATCAGGCCATCTAAATCCCCTTTAAGTGCAGGTTTCTTCTTCGTAGAGAAGAAGGATGGTTCACTCAGACCCTGCATTGACTTTAGAGCTTTGAATAAAATCTCAGTAAAGAATACTTACCCTCTGCCGCTGATCTCTGTCCTCTTTGATCAGCTATGTTCGGCTGTGATTTTTTCTAAGATTGACCTAAGAGGAGCATATAACCTCATCAGAATCAAGTCAGGGGATGAGTGGAAAACGGCATTCAGTACTCAATCAGGCCACTATGAGTATCTGGTTATGCCATTCGGCCTGTCAAACGCTCCGGCAGTTTTCCAGGATCTCATTAATGATGTGCTCCGTGAATTTCTTGGAAGATTCGTTGTAGTCTACTTAGACGATATTTTGATATATTCTGACTCTGTAGAACAACATGTTACCCAGGTGCGTCAGGTGCTAAAGAAATTACGTGAAAATCACCTATATGCCAAGCTGGAGAAGTGTGAATTTCATGTCACGGAGGTATCCTTTTTAGGGTACATTATTTCCCCTCGGGGATTCCGTATGGAACCAAAGAAGCTCCAAGCCATCCTTAGTTGGGCGCAACCCACCAACTTAAAAGCAATTCAGCGCTTTTTAGGGTTTGCGAACTACTATAGAAGATTTATTCACTCTTTCTCTGACCTAGTTGCTCCCATTGTGGCACTTACTAAGAAGGGAGCAGATCCTACCAATTGGTCATGTGAAGCTGAGTTATCTTTTCAGGCCTTGAAACAAGCCTTTGTCTCAGCCCCTGTCCTTAGACATCCCAACCCAGAATTGCCTTTCATTGTTGAGGTTGATGCCTCGGAGGTTGGAGTAGGGGCTATCCTTTCTCAGAAGGATCCAGATTCCCTTGAATTACATCCTTGTGCCTTTATGTCCAGGAAATTCTCATCTGCAGAATCCAACTACGATGTTGGTAACCGGGAATTGCTGGCTATTAAATGGGCTTTCGAGGAGTGGAGGCATTGGCTTGAAGGAGCGACCCATACCATTTCAGTTTTGACTGATCACAAAAATCTTCAATACATTGAATCAGCTAAACGACTGAATGCCCGGCAGGCTCGTTGGGCTTTATTTTTTACTCGTTTCAAATTCATTATCACCTTCAGGCCAGGTTCCAAGAATACTAAGGCAGATGCCCTGTCACGCAGTTTTCTTCCAGTTCAAGACAACAGTCCTGTTACTCCCATACTTCCGTCTTCAGTCATTCGGGCAGGCCTCACACAGGATGTATTTACCCAGTTAAAGCTGCTTCAACATCAAGCTCCTGGAAATACTCCTGCTGGTCGTCTTTTTGTCCCTGAGTTTTTGAGAGCTACTGTTTTGGCGGAGTTTCATGATAGCAAGGTTGCCGGGCATCCGGGAATCGCTAAGACTTTGGAATTGGTCTCCCGCTCAGTATGGTGGCCTGGTCTTTCCAAAGACATTAAAGAGTTTGTTTTTTCGTGTCAGGTCTGTGCACAGCATAAAGTTCCCCGTTCTTTGCCTATAGGTCAACTTTTGCCCTTGAATGTTCCCCTTAGGCCATGGTCGCATATCTCCATGGATTTTGTGGTGGACCTCCCTCTGTCAGCCGGATGCCGAGTCATATGGGTGGTAGTGGACCGTTTTAGCAAAATGGCCCATTTCATTGCTCTTCCCCGATTGCCATCTGCCCAGGGATTGGCAGTCTTGTTCCTCCGCCATGTTTTCAGACTCCATGGCTTACCCACTGATATTGTTTCTGATAGGGGTCCACAATTCATTGCACGATTTTGGAAGTCTTTTTGTGCTTCGTTAAAGATGAAGTTATCTTTAACGTCCGGCTATCATCCCCAATCCAATGGGCAGACGGAGCGAGTTAACCAATCTCTAAAACAATATTTGCGTTTGTACTCGGCCAAACTCCAAAATGACTGGTCTGAGTTTCTTCCATTGGCGGAGTTTGCTTATAATAATGCCTGTCATTCCTCCACCAATGTGTCTCCATTTTTTGCAGTTTTTGGTTTTCACCCCAGAGCTAATTCATTTTTTCAACATTCCTCTGTCTCCTCTCTGGCCCTGACCTCTCATCTTAAACTTATTTGGAAAAAAGTGCACCTGGCTCTCAGAAAAGCAGCACTCCGGGAAAAAAGATTTTCTGACAGGCTCCGGCGGCCGTGCACTTTTAAAGTAGGAGACAGGGTGTGGTTGTCGACTCGCAACATTAAACTTCGACAAACCTCAGCCAGATTGGGTCCTAGATTTATTGGACCATTTCTCATTATCAAAAAAGTCAATCCAGTTGCTTTCCGGTTACGTTTACCAAAAACTTTACGGATCGGAAATACCTTCCATTGCTCATTACTGAAACCATATGTTTCGTCCAGTAGATTTCCTCGTAAAATATCTCAGGGGAGATCACCAATAAATGTACAGGGTCAGCAGGAGTTCTTGGTGGAGAAGGTTCTCGATTCCAAGTTGTCCCGGGGTCGGCTTTATTTTTTGGTACATTGGAGAGGTTATGGGCCAGAGGAAAGGTCTTGGGTCCTGGATGAGGATCTTCATGCCCCGAGGCTCAAAAGGGCATTTTTTCGAGAATTTCCTCAGAAACCCGGCTTTAGGGGTTCCTTGACCCCTCCTCAAGGGGGGGGTACTGTTAGGCGCCGGGGTCCGCTCGTCGGTGCGGCCCGGCGCCTAGCAACCAGGGACGCCGTGCGCGTACAGCCGCCGGCTCCCTGGCAACGCTAGACGCCGGGCGCACGGAGCCGCTCTGACCTTAGCAACGGGGACGCCACGTTCAGCCGCGTTCCCCGTTGCTGGGTCTGTCCTAATCATGTTATGGTGTGCTGGCCGTGCAGCATGCAAGCTGCACGGCATTTCCTTGATTACCCTGTCTGGATCTTGATTGGAGGGTTCCTGAATAAAGGAACCCTCAGGACTTCTCACAGACGCCGGTGATAGCTTCCTGTTTGCCTGTGTCTGCTACAGAGAGTTTCCAGTCTTACTCTATCCGGTTGTTCCTGTCCTCAGAGATCCTGTACTTGGAAGTTTGCCATCTATTCCTGGAGTCTGACCGAGCACCTTTAACATCCTGTGGTGTTCGTGAGTCGCGGCTCAGCCGTGTGTTGCGGCTTGTCCGCTTTCTGCTTATTATTTAGTTAATTTGTGTTCTGGAGCTTTTGCGGAGGATTCCGCTCCCACAGATCCACTCTGGTATCCAGCGGTGCTGGATAGGAGTAACGGATCAGTGGACCTTTGGTTGTCCTTTTCCCTGGCGGCTAGTCCGCACATACCTTTGGTTTAAGTTAGTTAGCTTGTAACCCCTGGCCTGGTTGCTTAGTCAGAGGGCCCCTTGTTATCACCCTGTCTCGGATTTCCCTTTGTCTCCCATTAAGACCTGCGGGGGCATCGGGGTTGGGCAGACATAATCCGCCTGTTAGGCGCCGGGGTCCGCTCGGCGGTGCGACCCGGCGCCTAGCAACCAGGGACGCCGTGCGCGTTCAGCCGCCGGCTCCCTGGCAACGCTAGACGCCGGGCGCACTGAGCCGCTCTGACCTTAGCAACGGGGACGCCACGTTCAGCCGCGTTCCCCGTTGCTGGGTCTGTTTTGATTACCTGATTATGTGCTGGCCGTGCAGCATACAAGCTGCACGGCATGTCAATAGATTACCCTGTCTGGATCTTGATTGGAGGGTCCCTGAATAAAGGCACCCTCAGGACTTCCTACAGACGCCGGTGATAGCTTCCTGTTTGCCTGTGTCTGCTACAGAGAGTTTCCAGTCCTGCTCATCCGGTTGTTCCTGTCCTCAAAGATCCTGTACTCGGAAGTTTGCCATCTATTCCTGGAGTCTGACCGAGCACCTTTAACATCCTGTGGTGTTCGTGAGTCGCGGCTTAGCCGTGTGTTGCGGCGTGTCCGCTTACTGTTTATTATTTAGTTTATTTGTGTTCTGGAGCTTTTGCGGAGGATTCCGCTCCCACAGATCCACTCTGGTATCCAGCGGTGCTGGATAGGAGTAACGGATCAGTGGATGTTTGGTTGTCCTTTTCCCTGGCGGCTAGTCCGCACATACCTTTGGTTTAAGTTAGTTAGTTTGTAACCCCTGGCCTGGTTGCTTAGTCAGAAGGCCCCTTGTTATCACCCTGTCTCGGATTTCCCTTTGTCTCCCATTAAGACCTGCGGGGGCACCGGGGTTGGGCAGACATAATCCGCCCTTCGAACGCGGCTGCCATGGGCTCAAGCAACCATAGTCTCGCAAGGGATCTCTGATAACACGGGCGAGACAACGGAGTTAGGGCGCCAGGGGTTACTAGGCTCTCCTGCTCCCACAACCAGCATATATTCCCAGTACTCAGACCTCTGTCATAAGATCTCTCCTGGTCTGGAGTACGGGAATCATAACATTATCACCGGCCAGACAAAAGAAAAAATTTTAACAAGAGTTAATTTTTTCACTTATTCAGTTGGGAGATTTTGTCGGCCTCATGAATCCCGCCGGTGTTGGGCCAAATCCTGGCCAGTTTTTAGTCAGTCAGATTCAAGAACTTACTCAGATGGTTCAGGATCTGTCCCTCCGGGTGAGCTCACAGGAAGATCTGTTACGGACTTCCCCGAGGGTCATCCCTGAACCAAAAATGCATCTGCCTGACCGTTTTTCTGGGGATAGAAAACAGTTTTTTAATTTTAAAGAGTCTTGTAAACTTTATTTTCGTTTAAGACCAGTCTCCTCAGGTACGGAGGCTCAGCGGGTTGGAATTATTATTTCTCTGCTTCAGGGGGATCCTCAGACCTGGGCTTTTGGTTTAAAGACAGACGATCCGGCCTTATCGTCTGTAGACGCATTTTTAAAATCTTTAGGGCTATTGTATGACGACCCTGATAGAGAGGCGTCCGCTGAGAGTCAGTTGCGTGCTCTTAGACAGGGTAGGAATCCCGCAGAGAATTATTGTACGGAGTTTCGCCGTTGGTCGAACGACTGTGGATGGAATGACCCAGCCCTGCGCAGTCAGTTTCGCCTCGGCTTATCTGAATCTATAAAAGACAGTCTCCTTCAGTATCCCGCTCCTGAGACTCTCGATAAACTCATGGAGCTCTCTATTAAGATAGATCGTCGGCTCAGAGAGCGGAGGGTTGAAAAGGGGGCATCTGTCGGGTCTACTCCTTGTGTGCTTTCCATTCCTGTAGACATGGAGGAGCCTATGCAGATAGGTCTCTCCAAATTGTCTCCTGAAGAAAGAACCAGGAGGCAAAATTCTGGTCTTTGTTTATACTGTGGAGGTAAGGGACATTTTGCCCGTAGTTGTCCGAACAAATCGGGAAACTTCCTGACCAAGTGAGTTGTGAGGGGGTTCACTTTGGTCTGCAGCTTATCTCCTCAAATAATTCACTGTTAGTTCCTGCTAAAGTTTCCTTTGGCAGCCTCTGTTCCTCGGTCTCTGCTTTTGTGGACAGTGGAGCTGCAGGGAACTTTATGGATTTAACATGGGCCAAGGCCTTAGGTATTCCTCAGTTAACCTTGGGTAGGGTTGTCACCATGCATGGTTTAGATGGGAGTCCCTTGTCCAATGGGGTTATTTCTCTAGGTACACCTCCTGTTTTACTCTCGGTGGGTGCCCTGCATTCTGAAAAGATTGAGTTTTTTCTTACTCATTGCCCAGCAGTTCCTGTGGTTCTGGGTCACCCTTGGCTGGCCTTTCATAATCCCATCATTGATTGGCAGTCGGGGGAGATCTTACAATGGGGTACCATCTGTAATAAAGAATGTATTACGCTTCCTATCCGAGTAGCTGCCGCCGTTCCTGCACCCATACCTGAGGAATATCAGGATTTTGTCGACGTGTTTTCCAAGGGCAATGCGGATATTCTGCCTCCCCATAGGCCTTACGATTGTGCCATTGAGCTAATTCCTGGTGCCACGTTGCCTAAAGGAAGGTTATATGCATTGTCTGGTCCTGAAACTGTGGCCATGAATGAGTATGTGAAAGAAAGCCTTGGGAAAGGGTTTATCAGGCCATCTAAATCCCCATTAAGTGCAGGTTTCTTCTTCGTAGAGAAGAAGGATGGTTCACTCAGACCCTGCATTGACTTTAGAGCTTTGAATAAGATCTCAGTAAAGAATACTTACCCTCTGCCGCTGATCTCTGTCCTCTTTGATCAGCTACGTTCAGCTGTGATTTTTTCAAAAATTGACCTTAGAGGAGCATATAACCTCATCAGAATCAAGTCAGGGGATGAGTGGAAAACGGCATTCAGTACTCAATCAGGCCACTATGAGTATCTGGTTATGCCATTCGGCCTGTCAAACGCTCCGGCAGTTTTCCAGGATCTCATTAATGATGTGCTCCGGGAATTTCTTGGAAGATTCGTTGTAGTCTACTTAGACGATATTTTGATTTATTCTGACTCTGTAGAACAACATGTTACCCAGGTGCGTCAGGTGCTAAAGAAATTACGTGAAAATCACCTATATGCCAAACTGGAGAAGTGTGAATTTCATGTCACGGAGGTATCCTTTTTAGGGTACATTATTTCCCCTCGGGGATTCCGTATGGAACCTAAGAAGCTCCAAGCCATCCTTAGTTGGGCGCAACCCACCAATTTAAAAGCAATTCAGCACTTTTTAGGGTTTGCGAACTACTACAGAAGATTTATTCACTCTTTCTCTGACCTAGTTGCTCCCATCGTGGCACTTACTAAGAAGGGAGCAGATCCTACCAATTGGTCATGTGAAGCTGAGTTATCTTTTCAGGCCTTGAAACAAGCCTTTGTCTCTGCCCCTGTCCTTAGACATCCCAACCCAGAATTGCCTTTCATTGTTGAGGTTGATGCCTCGGAGGTTGGAGTAGGGGCTATCCTTTCTCAGAAGGATCCAGATTCCCTTGAATTACATCCTTGTGCCTTTATGTCCAGGAAATTCTCATCTGCAGAATCCAACTACGATGTTGGTAACCGGGAATTGCTGGCTATTAAATGGGCTTTCGAGGAGTGGAGGCATTGGCTTGAAGGAGCGACCCATACCATTTCAGTTTTGACTGATCACAAAAATCTTCAATACATTGAATCTGCTAAACGACTGAATGCCCGGCAGGCTCGTTGGGCTTTGTTTTTTACTCGTTTCAAATTCATTATCACCTTCAGGCCAGGTTCCAAGAATACTAAGGCAGATGCCCTGTCACGCAGTTTTCTTCCAGTGCAAGACAACTGTCCTGTTACTCCCATACTTCCGTCTTCAGTCATTCGGGCAGGCCTCACACAGGATGTATTTACCCAGTTAAAGCTGCTTCAACATCAAGCTCCTGGAAATACTCCTGCTGGTCGTCTTTTTGTCCCTGAGTTTTTGAGAGCTACTGTTTTGGCGGAGTTTCATGATAGCAAGGTTGCCGGGCATCCGGGAATCGCTAAGACTTTGGAATTGGTCTCCCGCTCAGTATGGTGGCCTGGTCTTTCCAAGGACATTAAAGAGTTTGTTTTTTCTTGTCAGGTCTGTGCACAGCATAAAGTTCCCCGTTCTTTGCCTATTGGTCAACTTATGCCCTTGAATGTTCCCCTTAGGCCATGGTCGCATATCTCCATGGATTTTGTGGTGGACCTCCCTCTGTCAGCCGGATGCCGAGTCATATGGGTGGTAGTGGACCTTTTTAGCAAAATGGCCCATTTCATTGCTCTTCCCCGATTGCCATCTGCCCAGGGATTGGCAGTCTTGTTCCTCCGCCATGTTTTCAGACTCCATGGCTTACCCACTGATATTGTCTGTGACAGGGGTCCACAATTCATTGCACAATTTTGGAAGTCCTTTTGTGCTTCGTTGAAGATGAAATTATCATTAACCTCCGGCTATCATCCCCAATCCAATGGACAGACTGAGCGAGTTAACCAATCTCTTAAACAATATTTGCGTTTGTACTCGGCCAAACTCCAAAATGACTGGTCTGAGTTTCTTCCATTGGCGGAGTTTGCTTATAATAATGCCTGTCATTCCTCCACCAATGTGTCTCCATTTTTTGCAGTTTTTGGTTTTCACCCCAGAGCTAATTCATTTTTTCAACATTCCTCTGTCTCCTCTCTGACCCTGACCTCTCATCTTAAACTTATTTGGAAAAAAGTGCACCTGGCTCTCAGAAAAGCAGCATTCCGGGAAAAAAGATTTTCTGACAGGCTCCGGCGGCCGTGCACTTTTAAAGTAGGAGACAGGGTGTGGTTGTCGACTCGCAACATTAAACTCCGACAAACCTCAGCCAGATTGGGTCCTAGATTTATTGGACCATTTTTCATTATCAAAAAAGTCAATCCAGTTGCTTTCCGGTTACGCTTACCAAAAACTTTACGGATCGGAAATACCTTCCATTGCTCATTGCTTAAACCTTATGTTTCGTCCAGTAGATTTCCTCGTAAAATATCTCAGGGGAGATCTCCAGTAAATGTACAGGGTCAGCAGGAGTTCTTGGTGGAGAAGGTTCTCGATTCCAAGTTGTCCCGGGGTCGGCTTTATTTTTTGGTACATTGGAGAGGTTATGGGCCAGAGGAAAGGTCTTGGGTCCTGGATGAGGACCTTCATGCCCCAAGGCTCAAAAGGGCATTTTTTCGAGAATTTCCTCGGAAACCTGGCTTTAGGGGTTCCTTGACCCCTCCTCAAGGGGGGGGTACTGTTAGGCGCCGGGGTCCGCTCGGCGGTGCGGCCCGGCGCCTAGCAACCAGGGACGCCGTGCGCGTTCAGCCGCCGGCTCCCTGGCAACGCTAGACGCCGGGCGCACTGAGCCGCTCTGACCTTAGCAACGGGGACGCCACGTTCAGCCGCGTTCCCCGTTGCTGGGTCTGTTTTGATTACCTGATTATGTGCTGGCCGTGCAGCATACAAGCTGCACGGCATGTCAATAGATTACCCTGTCTGGATCTTGATTGGAGGGTCCCTGAATAAAGGCACCCTCAGGACTTCCTACAGACGCCGGTGATAGCTTCCTGTTTGCCTGTGTCTGCTACAGAGAGTTTCCAGTCCTGCTCATCCGGTTGTTCCTGTCCTCAGAGATCCTGTACTCGGAAGTTTGCCATCTATTCCTGGAGTCTGACCGAGCACCTTTAACATCCTGTGGTGTTCGTGAGTCGCGGCTTAGCCGTGTGTTGCGGCGTGTCCGCTTACTGTTTATTATTTAGTTTATTTGTGTTCTGGAGCTTTTGCGGAGGATTCCGCTCCCACAGATCCACTCTGGTATCCAGCGGTGCTGGATAGGAGTAACGGATCAGTGGATCTTTGGTTGTCCTTTTCCCTGGCGGCTAGTCCGCACATACCTTTGGTTTAAGTTAGTTAGTTTGTAACCCCTGGCCTGGTTGCTTAGTCAGAAGGCCCCTTGTTATCACCCTGTCTCGGATTTCCCTTTGTCTCCCATTAAGACCTGCGGGGGCATCGGGGTTGGGCAGACATAATCCGCCCTTCGAACGCGGCTGCCATGGGCTCAAGCAACCATAGTCTCGCAAGGGATCTCTGATAACACGGGCGAGACAACGGAGTTAGGGCGCCAGGGGTTACTAGGCTCTCCTGCTCCCACAACCAGCATATATTCCCAGTACTCAGACCTCTGTCATAAGATCTCTCCTGGTCTGGAGTACGGGAATCATAACACCGCCCTTCGAACGTGGCTGCCATGGGCTCAAGCAACCATAGTCTCGCAAGGGATTTCTGATAACACGGGCGAGACAACGGAGTTAGGGCGCCAGGGGTTACTAGGCTCTCCTGCTCCCACAACCAGCATATCTTCCCAGTACTCAGACCTCTGCCATAAGACCTCCTCTGGTCTGGAGTACGGGAATCATAACAGTATTTTGTTACCCTATCACCTTCTGTGTACGTTATGTCATATTCCCCAGTCTGTCTGTGAGTCCATTTGTTTTGCATAACAGTTCAAACACCAGTACATTCCTGCAGGCACTGGAGTGCATAACAGTTCTGACACCAGTACTTAACTGCAGGCACTGGTGTGCATAACAAGCAAAAGAAACAACAGTAATAATTATTAGACTCATATGCATTAGGCCAGAGCGTCTGACTCCCAACTGCTGACATCAATCCCAGGGATCGTGGCCTCATACTACCTCTGGAGCCTATTATCCCAAAGGCCTAGCACTGGTGCACCTTAGGTGGCAGCCACGTCAATGACTGTTTGGTAGTCTCCATCAAAACAGTGAAGCTATGTCCGTGTTCCCCCTCTAAGCAGAACCGATGCCTTAACTTCTCCCCATGCTGCGGCCACAGTCGGGTAACTTCTGCTGGACTAGCTAGTATATCCGACACAGACTCCCATCAAAACAGCTCTGTACAAATGGGTAAGCATTGTCACTACTCAGTGGGGAATTGTTGGAGCGACTCTTTCTAAGGTACTTATAAGACGCTTTTTAGAAAGATCACTCAAGAAAAATAGACTATAAAAATAAAATAAGAAAGCTTATAGCTGCTAAACACCAGCAGCCCTCTTGACCACGATCTGGCTCCTGCCACACCAAACTAAAAACTTATTTGCCTGAACCAGGAGGTGGGGATATATGGATGGGCCCACTGCATGCTGGGAGGCCAAAAGGTGTGACCGTTTGGTGCAAATATGCTGTCACGTCATCATATCCCAATGTTATCCTGTGGATAACCTGTGGACCCTGCAGGAGAAAAAAACTGTTGCAGCAGCTGGGAGAGAGTTACATGAAATGAGGAGCTGGTGCAGCTGGTTAATGAACTGGAGGAAATTACAGGAACTATACAGCAGCTGCAGCAAATAAAGAGTCAAAAGTTATCATAATGCTGATTCCATGGACCAGTGTGAGGCTGGCCAGGATGCTGATGCAAAGGAGATCCAAGCTGGTGGTGAAGGAAACCTGCAGAGTTCCAGCTTAGATGTAGAGAGATGGCTCTCTAGGAGAAGGTAGGTCTGATGGCGGGTGACAAAGTGCCAGATGTGGCAGCTTCAAGGTACATATTGTGGATGTGGTGGTGGCTGTGGTCTCTCAGGGTCTGGTCTAGGATTGGCCATCAACCCCTGATGATCAGGAATCATTGATGGCCTATACCTGATGATAACTAGTTTTACCATCAAAGGCAGAGAGCCAGGTAGTTACCCGCCATCGATAGTAGCTGTGAAGATACTGGGTTCCAAATCACTCAGGCACAGTGGTAGATGAAAAACCAACAGTGGTTATTGAACAGAATGGGTTATAAACAGCTCAGCACACCTCTGTAATCCAATTCCACATGACAATTCCCACCACAAATTCCTGGCAGAACATCACTTCTTAGTCAAGGAGCATAGAATCTCTTTCAGCTCTCTGGTTAGCTCTAGTTATACCCCCAGAAGCTTCATATTACATGGAGTGTGTGTGACTTCTTTGTCTAAGGATCTTACAGCATTGGAATACAATACATATTCTAATCAAGGTGATTACATCAGCCAGAGAGCAACCATGTCTGGTCAGCTCACTGTCGGACAATAGGGAGTAAACAAAAAGGGGCAATGGTACCTTATATGACTCACCCTTTGAGTGTCCACTGTGGTGGTAGTAAACAATAGAAAACTAGGTCTAACTTGAATACATTATCTAAAGGGTAACAGATAACGTAACACAATTGGATATATTAACAATATTAAGGTTGATTTAAACACAATATTGGGTGAGCAGTAATGGACATGTTATGGAGAATGAGGAAACAGATGAATATATAGGGATATGGGGATAAAAAGTACATATCTGACATGAGAAATGAGACATAGCTATATTGTCACAGACCTCTCATTTCCTCACAGTAGCCATGGGCCAGATGTTATTTCCCATCCTTTACAGACTTCTGCTGCTGCACCGAGATGCTAGGCTGTCAGCCAGTAGCCCTGCACCGCTCCGGCTCTTACAAAAAGTGTGCTGTTCCAGCTGGGAATGGGATTCCCCATCCACCTCACTGACGTGACAGGCTCAGCTGTCAGTCATGCAGCCCCACTGCTCCCACTCTCTCCATACTCATACATACATGCCTTTCTGGGAGTGTCTCGTCCTGGTTGTCAGTGAGACAGTGTCTCTGGCACAGCTGTGTATTTATGATGTGAGTGTGTGTGCTGAGTAGTGAGTACTACTAGCAGCAAGCCTCACAGCTTAACTGCAGTGTAGCAGTATGGTGGGGGTGGTGAGAAGAGGGTTGCTACACCAATGAGGCTAGGAATGGAGTAGTTGGATGGGACTCACACAGCAGGTGGTGAAAAGCTTAAAAAGGAGGAGTGGTTGGAAGGAGAAGGAACTGGTAGGTTCAGAAGGGATTAGTGAGGGTAAGGATTCTCAAGGAAAATTGGAGTGGGATCACACAGGTACCAAACTGGGTCAAGAGCAGCTTTTAGGAAGGAAATATGTGAGCCAGTCCCTGTAGTTGACCCTTCTTTACACATGCAGGATGGCTCTTTGGACTCTCCAGGTCCTGTGGATTCTTCTTGCCCACTACCTGGTGGTTCTGTGGGTATCTCAGGCCACAAACCTCCCATGGAGATGGTCCTGGGCTCTGTGAAGGAGGAGGTGGAACAAGCAAAGGAAAGTTGTGTCCCTTCTGAAGGGGCAATGGTGGACATTGTGAATGGTGAAGGGAAGGTTTTTGTGGTCAAAGAGGGAGTTATGCCATATATACCAGAAGCATGGGTCCTCAGCCTATATGATGTGCCACCCTTAATGTGGCTTCTGTCTTGTCCGACCAAGCTTGATTTATGGGCTTTGTAATTTTTTTTAAGCAGGATAAAGGCTGATTTTTTCTATTTCTGCAGTAGACTAGAATAAGCCCAGACAGTCCACTTCCATTATACCACCGGAATGTGACGGACAGTGACCACCGTGCCATCACTTACCTGTATGCTTACACGAAACAGAATGATGGAACACTTACAAGGTTTCTTTTACTCTTCTGGTGTCCAATCCGAGATTAGACATTATGGCGTAATTACTCAGACGGGAATATAAAAAAGAATAAAAAATAAAAGCTTTAATGCAATAATTAGATGCAAACAAAAGCTTTTATTATGAAATCATACAGGGGAGTATCCGCACCATATAGATGTAACATACAACAAACCACTGCAGATGGAACCCAGGTGACTCTAATGCACATGATAATGTACAGGGTATATATGGACAGGATCTTGTATTAGAAAACACTCTACACTCCTGATCAAGATGAGTGTCTGCAACAAGTCAGGCAAACTAGAAGAAGTGAAAACACGTTCCAATGGCCGCCATATTGTCGTGCAGCACTACAGATTGTGCAAACTGGTATTAGACATTCACATTTACACAAATCCCAAGATACAAAATAAACAGCAGAAAAAAGACCTAAGCATTTGGGATGTATTATTTAGGAAGTAAATAGAGGTACATTAATGAAAAGCGTGAGTAACAGTCATCAGTCTGTTTGTGAAGGTCTCTAGAGTGGTGGTCTCTTGGACTGTGCAAGGCAGTGAGTTCCATGGTCAGGGCTGCAAAACTAAACGTTCAACCCATAAATGAATTACATAGATTCTTGGTACTGCTGGTAACAGTCCTTTATCTGTAGAAGCAAGCAAGCAGGGCATTAAGGAGTCAGAAGCTGCTTCTAGTACCTTGGACCATGTAATGTTGGGCTGGGAAGGTCAGTAAGCCGATTATGAAATAGATTTTCCATCTTACAGGCAGCCGGTGGAGGGAATAGAGAATGGGTGTTATGTGACAGGAACGGGCTCAGGGCCGTCTTAACAGCAGTGTGGGCCCCTGGGCACAGCAATGCACTGGGCCCCCTACCCATCCTCCAGCGGTAGGGGTGGGGTGTGCTATCAGTGGCAGCTTTGATGTCCCACGGGCGGTAGGGGGTGTTTTATCTTCCGCTCAGCATGTAGGACCTGGAGCAGTAATTTCTGCTAATTACTCCTTTACTGCACAGATGGGACTAAACTGTAGAGGGGCCATTGGGCTGAATAAAGAAGCCCTGGTACATGACTTCCGGGGTGGTAGGGGATGTTTAATACGTAGGGGAGGGGTGGATAATGGAGTGGGCTTAATATTCATCATTTTCTCGTGGGAGGGCAGCTTGCTTGACTGCAGATATCTCAAGTTCCTGAAAATATACTTCTTAGCTTTGAATTGGATAAAAAACTAGAGAGTCCCACCTTTCAGAAGGTTCTGGGCACTTGGGGATCAGAGGTCAGGAGCCAGAGCAATCCTCCAATGAATATATAAAACTGTATACCAGGCGTGTGGAGCTGGAGCAGGGACCAGCTGCTGGAAGGCTGATATCTCTGGTTCTGGGCACAGTAGAGACAGTGTCCAGCAAAAGGGGAGAGTCTCAGATTTTGGATTATACCCTCAGAAAAACTCTAAGTTAGACAGAACCTGAGATATCTGGCTGGGAAGAGCAATTAACAGGCTCGGATGGGGACCTCTGCTTTCACGTTGAATATCTCTGGTTCCCCAAGGCCGATTTTCAAAAATCTGGTACCCCTGGAAAGAGGGGACCCTCAGCTATCAGCCTAGGGCCCTTATACTCCTGGGGCCCTTGGGCAAGAGCCCATTGAGCCCATACGTAAAGACGGCCCTGAACGGGCTGGTTAGGTAACAGCTTGGCTGCTGCATTCTGTACTAGCTGCAAGCTCTGTAATTCTTTTGCTGGGAGACCCAGGTAGAGGACATTGCAGTAGTCTACGTCAGATAACACAAATACATGTATGACTTCAGGTAGATCTTCTGAGGGAATCAAGTGCTTGATTCTATGTTCCTCAGATAGAAGAATGAGGATTTGTATGTGGCTGATACCTGATGTCTGTGTCAGCCACAAACCAGGAAAACACAAAGATTCAGCACATGTTCAGCATTTTGTAACTGAATACCAAAGCATAAATCCAGATGGTTTGTAAAGCTGTAGTCTTGTCCTTTATTGGGGAGCTTCTATTATGTTTCACTAAGACTGAGTCACAGCCAACTGGCATCCACACCCGGAGCTCGGCTAGACAACCATATAGGATTGGTATTAGGTTCTCAGTACATGGAGCATAACAGTGGTAGACCAGGGCAAGACATATGATTATTTCACCCTTGGTAGCATGAATATTGCATAAAGCATAGGAGATAGGCTAGACCCTTGAGAAACAATGCATGACAGTGATAATTATACTCCAGAAGATTTAAATGGTTCCACACTTGGGTAATGTCTATTGTATTCAACAATAGCTGATTTATTTCTCTCACAGCATGAAAATGGCTTCTCACCTGTGACATAGCTGATGTGTAACAAGAACTGATTTCCGTGCAAAACATTTGCCACACTTAGAACAGGAAAATGGTTTCTCACCTGTGTGACTTCTCTGATGTGTAACAAGAACTGATTTCCGTGCAAAACATTTCCCACACTCAGAACAGGAAAATGGCTTCTCACCTGTGTGACTTCTCTGATGTATTACAAGATGTGATTTGTATGCAAAACATTTCCCACACTCAGAACATGGAAATGGCTTCTCACCCGTGTGACTTCTCTGATGTGTAACAAGATGTGATTTGTATGCAAAACATTTCCCACATTCAGAACAGGAATGCGGCTTCTCACCTGTGTGACTTCTCTGATGTGTAACAAGCTCTGATTTTCTTAAACAACATTTCCCACACTCAGAACAGAAATATGGTTTCTCACCTGTGTGACTTCTCCGATGTGTAACAAGATGTGATTTCCCTGGAAAACATTTCCCACACTCAGAACAGGAAAATGGTTTCTCACCTGTGTGTCTTCTCTGGTGTGTAATAAGATGTGATTTACTTAAAAAACATTTTCCACACTCAGAACAGGTAAATGGTTTATCACCTGTGTGACTTCTCTGATGTGTAACAAGATGTGATTTACTCAAACAACATTTTCCACATTCAGAACATGGAAATGGGTTCTCACCTGTGTGACTTCTTTGATGTGTAACAAGATGTGATTTACTCAAACAACATTTTCCACACTCAGAACATGGAAATGGGGTTTCACCTGTGTGAAGTCTCTTATGTGTAACAAGAGTTGATTTATGTGCAAAACATTTTCCACACTCAGAACAGGAAAATGGCTTCTCACCTGTGTGACTTCTATGATGTGTAACAAGATGTGATTTCCCTGCAAAACATTTCCCACACTCAGAACAGGAAAATGGCTTCTCACATGTGTGACTTCTCTGATGTGTAACAAGTACTGATTTATTTAAAAAACATTTCCCACACTCAGAACAGGAAAATGGATTCTCATCTGTGTGACTTCTCTGATATGTAACAAGATCTGATTTCCGTGGAAAAAAAATTCTACACTCAGAACAGGAATATGGCTTCTCACCTGTGTGACTTCTCTGATGTGTAACAAGAGCTGATTTCTGTGCAAAACATGTCCTACACTCAGAACATGGAAATTGCCTCTCACCTGTGTGAGTTTTCTGATGTATAACAAGATGTGATTTGTATGTAAAACATTTCCCACACTCAGAACATGGAAATTGCCTCTCACCTGTGTGACTTCTATAATGTATAACAAGATTTGTTTTCCGTGTAAAACATTTCCCACACTCAGAACATGGAAATGGCCTCTCACCTGCCTTAGCTGGCTGATGGATAATAAGCTTTGAGTTCTGTGTAAAACATTTGGCATTTACCGAACAGGGAAACTCTGTATCTATTCTCAGAGCTGTAACAGATGCACCAATATCAGAGTGATCAGGAGAACATTTCCCAGGATCAGAGGGATCAGCTGATAGAGCTGGATGTATAATTGGGGTAATGGGATTATCTCCTGGAGAATCCTGTCTTCTGTCATTATCTTTTATGTCACAATCCGGGGATAACATTAGATGTCCTTCTGAGATATTCCTGCTTGTGTGTCCATCTGCTGGAAATAAAATACATTAATATATAAAATGAGTAGACAAGACCCAGGGTGTTACAGGATACAATATATAATTCTATAATTTGACATTTTTTACCTGTAATCATTGCTTTTATGCTTATTAAAAAACAAAAAGATTTACTAGAGGTGACACTTTATTTATTTTTTAAAAACTAGGATACTTGGACTGGAGCTTGATTAATACTGAATGCTCATGTGGGATTACTAGAGGTGACATGGACGCTCATGTGGGATTACTAGAGGTGACATGGGCGCTCATGTGGGATTACTAGAGGTGACATGGACGCTCATGTGGGATTACTAGAGGTGACATGGGCGCTCATGGGGGATTACTAGAGGTGACATGGACGCTCATGTGGGATTACTAGGAGGTGACATGGACGCTCATGTGGGATTACTAGAGGTGACATGGGCGCTCATGTGGGATTACTAGAGGCGACATGGGCGCTCATGTGGGATTACTAGGAGGTGACATGGACGCTCAGGTGGGATTGCTAGAGGCGACATGGATGCTCATGTGGGATTACTAGAGGTGACATGGACGCTCATGTGGGATTACTAGAGGTGACATGGGCGCTCATGTGGGATTACTAGAGGTGACATGGGTGCTCATGTGGGATTACTAGAGGTGACATGGGCGCTCAGGTGGGATTGCTAGAGGCGACATGGACACTCATGTGGGATTACTAGAGGAGACATGGACGCTCATGTGGGATTACTAGAGGTGACATGGACGCTCATGTGGGATTACTAGAGGTGACATGGACGCTCATGTGAGATTACTAGAGGTGACATGGGTGCTCATGTGAGATTACTAGAGGAGACATGGACGCTCATGTGGGATTACTAGAGGTGACATGGACGCTCAGGTGGGATTGCTAGAGGCAACATGGACGCTCATGTGGGATTACTAGAGGTGACATGGGCGCTCATGTGGGATTACTAGAGGTGACATGGGCGCTCATGTGGGATTACTAGAGGTGACATGGGTGCTCATGTGAGATTACTAGAGGAGACATGGACGCTCATGTGGGATTGCTAGAGGTGACATGGACGCTCATGTGAGATTGCTAGAGGTGACACGGATGCTCATGTGGGATTACTAGAGGTGACACGGATGCTCATGTGGGATTACTAGAGGTTACATGGATGCTCATGAGGGATCAATAGAGGTGACATGGTCGCTCATGTGGGATCAATAGAGGTGACATGGACGCTCATGTGGGATTACTAAAGGTGACATGAACGCTCATGTGGGATTACTAGAGGTGACATGGATGCTCATGTGGGATTACTAGAGGTGACATGGGCGCTCATGTGGGATTACTAGAGGTGACATGGACATTGCTATAATAAAACACCAAAGAGAAAGTGCTGTCCTGTTTGCGCACTAATAAATAATATATAACCTTTATTAAGTACAGTAAAGTATGTAAACTAAATCTGGGATATATTAAAAGCAAAGGTAAGTGTATAAAGAGGCGAATAAAGTAATAAAGAAAACAAGCATATTTGTTGTTAAACATCGGATTGTATATAATATTGGGTGTTAATTGATTCAGCGCTGGTAACCCAGTTCAGTAAGAATATATTAATATATTACACCCATATGAGGACGGGCTAAATGACACATCAAATTCTATTGTGGCAGAGTTTCCTCCAGCGGTAATCTCAATGTAGTGTCATATGTATTGCAGACCAGGCCGATGCACTATTCCCACGCACAGGTTTGCCATCATCCTTCATCAGATGCTTAGACTTAGTCATCTTAGATCTAATTTTCGCCAAAATAAATTAAAAAGAAAAAAAAACAGATATGGGAACAGAGACTGCGTTCACAGTATATAATTTCTAACTATTGTCTTTTGTAAGGGCTAGTTCTGACTCTGGTGAAGTGAAATTACTCCCATTCACTCAAGTTCTTGTAAAAAATTATTTATCTATCTCACCGCTTGCCACCACTTGTCACGGACCCCGGCCACACCACTCTCCGAATACACTAATCCGAGAGTTGCGCCAGTGCCATGTGAACCAACGCTGCCACCAGCAAAGACTTTTCACCGTATTACGCATGTTGCAGGCGCCTTTAGCTTTACCTGTAACCACAAATCTCAATATCTCATGAAAAAATAGGTAACATAGAGTTCACTTGACTTGGGTTCAAGAACACAGCAGTCGGAATTACCTGTAATTAAATTTTTATTTTAATTAAGAAATATTTTCGGGTTTACAAGGGTAAAAAGATTACAAAGAATATAAGGAGTTTTAGAAAAGATATACAGGTTACTAGCAGTCTCAATAAACAAAAAGGGACTAAAGAAAATCAGAACCTAATTACTCTTACGTAGTGCATTAAGTTCTGTGGGAGGAAGCTTCACAAGAAAATAGACATCCATCCAGGAATTGGTTGCTACTTCCATCAGAATGAACAAAGATCTATCAGTGATTCACGTAGTTACAGGCCCCCAGGCCCCTCAGCCCACACCTCTTGGAAAGGTTAACCCTTACTCTGCTGGAATCATTCATATCCAGCAGTAGGTCACTTCCCTTGTAATATCAATAGAAGGCCTGTGATCTGTGTGTCACATCTTCCTACTGATGGAGTTGAAGCTCCAGAGGTTTATGATGCTAGTCATAAAATAGAATTTATGATCATTCCTTTCAGGCAGGGGGCATTTGTCACCATTCTCTGGCCTGTGTACAGAGCCCTCCTGTTGACATAACAAACTAATTGGGCATATCAGACCTCAATGTCCAGAGCTTGGCAATATCTGCTTTAAACACATGCTTTTGATGTAGAAATACAATCCCGTTTTACAACGTCATGTCAGGGTCCCCAGCCACATATAATTTATACTTTTGACAATACACAACACTGAGGTCAGCTCACAGGAGAAATTATATTTCCTTACATGTATAAACACTTTATGGGGGGTTATTCAGTATATCACAAAAACTCCCTATCCAATTAGCCACAAAAAGGTATTGGTGATAATTCTCCATAGGTTTTACTGCAAGTTTTTGGTTTTGCGTGCAAATGTCTGTGTTGCGCGGTGTTAGGAGGAAATCATTTGAAAGAGCTTTTTAGATCGTTTCCTACTGTATTGTCTTACTGACCTATAGTTTCTTACTGTATTGTCTTACTGACCTAGTATACTTCTGTATCGTCTTACTGATCTATAGTTTCTTTCTGTATTGTGTTACTGAGCTAGTTTCCTTCTGTAATGTCTTACATTGGTGAAACTTGGTGGGATGAATCTCATGATTGGACAGTCAATCTAGAGGGCTATACACTGTTTAGGAGAGACAGACTAAATAAAAAGGGTGGAGGGGTGTGTCTGTACGTAAAGCCGTTTTTAAAACCTAATATATGGGAAGATATTCAGGAGGGTACTGTAGACACTGTTGAGATACTATGGGTAGAAATTGCATGCGGGGAAAAAGGAACAAAAAAGTTAGTATTGGGTGTATGCTATAGGCCGCCTGGTATCAACGCATCTGATGATGAATTGTTACTAAAGCAAATTGAAAAAGCAGCAGGAGTAGGAGACATAGTAGTGATGGGAGATTTTAACTATCCAGAGATAAACTGGAAAAACGATTCATGTGATACTGCTAGGGGCAGTATGTTTTTAAACACACTAAATGATAACTACCTAGTCCAACTAATTGAGGAACCAACTAGGTACAATGCAATCTTAGACCTGGTATTAACAAACAATCAGGATTTGGTATCGGGTATTATAGTAGGGGAACCCATAGGAAACAGCGACCATAATATGGTCACATTCAATATCAGTTTCTACAAACAGCCCTATACTGGCTCAACTAGGACTTTAAACTTTAGCAAAGCAAATTTTGAAATGATGAGGGTATTTTTCAGGGATATTGAATGGGAAGGTTTGTTTTTAGGAAAAAATACTACGGAGAAATGGGAGGTACTAAAATTCCTGCTAGCTAAAAATACACTCAAATATATTCCTATGAGTAGCAAAAAAGGGAATAAAAATCATAAACCGATGTGGCTTAACAAAAAGATTAAGGAACTTATGGGCAAGAAAAGGCGAGCATTTAAAAAATACAAATCTGACGGGGAAGCAGAGTCATTTCAGCACTATAAGGAATGTAACAAAAATTGCAAAAAGGAAATAAGAGCGGCTAAAGTAGAAACTGAAAAACTAGTAGCAAAGGAAAGCAAAGCAAATCCCAAAAAATTATTTAAATACATCAATAGCAAGAGATTAAAAAAGGAGAGTATAGGCCCTTTGAAGGACACGTTGGGAGTCTTAAGCAAAAATGATAATGACATACTGTAGCGAACACACTAAATGAGTTTTTTTCAACAGTATTCACTAGAGAGGACCCATTTCAGGGACTGACACACAATCTCAATAAGGACAATATCACACTGATAGGTACTTATTTAAGCGAGGAAGTAGTCTGTCACCGATTAAAACATTTAAAGATTAATAAATCACCAGGGCCCGATGGTATTCATCCAAGGGTTCTAATGGAGCTTCACTCTGAACTGGCAAAACCGCTATCTCTGATCTTTGAGGATTCAGTTATATCAGGTATGGTTCCCAAAGACTGGCGTATAGCGGAAGTAGTGCCTATATTCAAAAAGGGAAGTAAAGCTGAACCAGGTGATTATAGACCAGTAAGTCTTACATCTTTAGTGGGGAAAGAATTGGAAGGTATTCTAAGAGATAGTATTCAGAAGTTCCTTGAAACCAATAAGGTCATTAAAAGGAATCAACATGGGTTTATGAAGGACAGATCCTGTCAAACCAACTTACTTGGCTTTTATGAAACAGTAAGCGCAAACCTAGATCAGGGTAAAGACGTGGATGTAATCTTTTTAGACTTTGCCAAAGCGTTTGATACTGTACCACACATGAGACTTATATACAAGCTACAAGAATCAGGGATAGGAAGCACAATATGCACTTGGGTCAAAAACTGGTTAGATAATAGGAAGCAGCGCGTTGTGGTTAATGGATATTTTTCAACTTGGACTGAAGTGCTAAGTGGTGTGCCGCAAGGCTCAGTATTAGGACCGCTATTGTTCAATATTTTCATTAACGACCTAACAGAAGGTCTAGAGAGCATGGTGTCAATTTTTGCAGATGATACCAAATTGTGTAAGGTTATAAATACAGAGGAGGATGCCGAGTCTCTTCAGAACGACTTAGTTAAATTAGAAGCATGGGCAGCCAAATGGAGAATGCGCTTCAACACAGACAAGTGTAAGGTAATGCACTGTGGTAACAAGAACAAAAAGTACACCTACCTACTAAATGGGGTAAAACTAGGGGATTCTGTACTGGAAAAGGACTTAGGTGTCCTCATAGATAGCAAGCTAAGCAGTAGTACCCAAAGTAGGACTGCAGCAAAGAAGGCTAATAAGATATTAGCATGCATAAAACGGGGTATTGATGCTAGGGACGAGAGTATTATACTCCCATTAAATAAATCACTAGTGAGGCCACACCTTGAATACTGTGTACAGTTCTGGGCACCGTACTACAAAAAGGATATCCTGGAGCTTGAAAAGGTACAAAGGAGGGCGACCAAACTAATTAAGGGCATGGAGACGATGGAATACAAGGAAAGGCTTGAAAGACTAGGCATGTTTACATTGGAAAAGCGGAGACTAAGAGGGGATATGATCAACATCTACAAATATATAAGGGGACAATACTCAGAGCTTGCGCGGGACCTGTTTTTGGTTAGATCAACACAGAGGACTCGTGGACACTCGCTCAGGTTAGAGGAGAGGAGATTCCGCACAATACGGCGTAAAGGCTTTTTCACGGTAAGGACAATACGTGTTTGGAATTCCCTGCCCGAGGGAGTTGTAATGGCGGAATCTGTCAACACCTTTAAGAATGGGTTAGATAAATTCCTATTGGATAAGGATATCCAGGGGTATGGTGCATAGTCATGCATTATAGTTACTATTTAGTCAAATCATCATGCAGAGGACACCACAAATAGGTTGAACTCGATGGACAATTGTCTTTTTTCAACCTCAGATACTATGTTACTATGTTACCTATAGTTTCTTCTGTATTGCCTTACTGACCTATAGTTTCTTAAACCTCCATCCCATCAGCAAGATGGGATGGAGAATGAGAATAATTACACACATCACTTTCACCAGAGAATTTTAGTATTATCTCATTTGTCTACAGAAACTATTGCCCCTAAAAATGGGATATTATCTAGGCTTTTTATTTGACTGAGCCATCTGCTGCGCAAGGGCCTAACCAGACCATTCCTCTAGCCCAGAGGCATAACCAGACCATTCCCCTAGCCCAGAGGCATAACCAGACCATTCCTCTAGCCACTCAATCTGTTGTCGTAGACCTTTCAATACAAGGTGTCCGAAGAAACCGCTTACAGGAATTCTATCCCTCCTTACATGATTCCCACTCTAAACAGGGATTGTCTAGACAGCTTCTTCAGGACATCCATACAGAATCCCCATAATCATTCTGTTTCCTCATGAATGATTAAGCAACTCTCATCCCTTGTCTCTATTCCCCATTTTATGCATGCCAACACCTTATTAGCCTTCATTCCTGCACTTTGACACTGTGTACTGCTACTAAGTCTTTTATCAATGAGCACCCCAAATCTCTTTCAGTTACTGTTTCCCCTACATTTTCCCCATTTAATTTATAGGCTTCCGATTGTTCTTAGTCCCAAACTGCATAACTTTACACTTTTCTACATTGGAACACATTCTCCATTTGTCTGCCCAAACCTCCAGTCTAGGTAAGTCATTCCGCATAGACTCAACGGCCTTGTCTGAATGAATTACTCTACAGAGTTTTGTATCATCTGCGAAAATTGACCCTGTGCTTTCCAGGACTACTCCTAGGTCTTAATAAATATGTTCAACAGTAGTGGCCAAAGTACGGACCATTGCGGTATACCACTGAGCACTGTGGCCCAGTCAGAGAAAATCCCATTAACCACCACTCGCTGTTCCTTGTTATCCAGCCAATTACTTACCCAAGTACAAATAGTGTTTCCTAAACCAAGCTCTCTTAATTTGAAGATCAGTCTCATGTGAGGCACGGTGTGGAGGGTTTTCAGCAAAATCTAAATAGACCACATCCACTGGTCTTCCCTGATCAATAGTATAGCTCACTTTCTCATAGAAGCTAATTAAGTTAGTTTGACATGACCTGTCCCTCACAAAACCATGTGGTTCCTATTAATAGCCTTGGAGGTTTCCAAGTACTCCTGTATGCTATCCCTTAATATTCCTTCCAGTATTTTCCCCACTATAGATGTCCGGTATATAGTTACCGGGATATGTTTAATTCCCTTTATAAATATTGGGACTACTTCTTCTATATGCCTGTATCATGCCTGATGTTATTGAATCATAGAAAATCAAATATAAGGGCCTTGCTCGTTCTGAGTTAAGCTCCATAAGAACCCTTGGGTGATTTATTTATCTTAATTTTACTTCTCACCCAGACTACTTCCTTATTTAACCAAGTAGTTAGCAGCAGGACGTTATCACAGCTTATGTTGTGCACTATTCCCACCAACTGGTTCTCTCTAGTAAACACTGATGAAAAAATGGTGTTAAAAAAAAATCTGCTTTATCTTTGACATCAGTAATCAAGACACCCAACTCGCCCTTTAATGGACCTATATTCTTTTTTAACCTTTTACCGTTTATATACTAAAAAAACTTTTTAGGATTTAGTTTCACTCTCCTTAGCAATTTGCTTTTCGTTTTCTATTTTAACTGCTCTAATTTCATTGTTGCATTTTTTGTTACATTCCTTGTAGTACTGGAATAACCCCGCCTTCCTGTCAGATTTAAATGCTTTGAACGCACGCCTCTTTATATCCATTTTTTCCATAACCTTCTTATTAAACCATATCGGGTTATATTTATATTGTTGCCCATGGGAATGAATTTAGGAGTATATTTATTGAGCAATGTGCTCTTACCAATGTCCTTTAGTGCTTATTTCAGCATGTCGATATTAGCTTTTCTAAAGTTAAAAGTCTTAGTTGCTTTTAGAAACTAATATTGAATGTGACCACATAGAACATAGAATGTGACGGCAGATAAGAACCACTTGGCCCATCTAGTCTGCCCCCTTTGTTTTAACATAGTTTTATCTCAAACCTTATTTCATCCCTATTTCTTTGTAAGGATATCCTTATGCCTATCCCATGCATGTTTAAATTGCTCTACTGTCTTAGCCTTTACCACCTCTGATGGGATGCTATTCCACTTGTCAACTACTCTTTCTGTGAAGTAATTTTTCCTCAAATTTCCCCTGAACCTCCCCCCTCCAGTCTCAGTGCATGTCCTCGTGTCCTATTGCGTCTCTTCATTTGGAGAAAGTTTCCCTCCTGGACTTTCTTAAAACCCTTGATATATTTGAAAGTCTCTATCATGTCCCCCACCTTACCCAACTCTGCCCCAAACTATACATAGTAAAGATCCTCTAGTCTCTCTGGGTAAGTTGTGTGATGTAGGCCATGCACCATTTTAGTTGCCCTTCTTTGTACAGCCTCTAATGTAATAATGTCCTTTTGAAGATTTGGCCTCCAGAATTGAACACAGTATTCTAGATGAGACTGTACCAATTATCTATACAGAGGCAGTTTAAGGAACGGATGGCTCAACATCGTTCAGCTATCCATCAGGCACTGATGCCCGGGCATAGTGACCAGCCCGACACGGTTTGATGAGACAACATAATGTGGTATTAGATCGACACTGATTGATCATGTGCCTCCATTAGTGATAGTTGGTAACTGCAACAAAATACTAATGCAAAAAGAAAGATGGATCTTTTATCGTCAATCTACTGTGGTTCCAAGGGGGCTTAATGATTCCAGGGGCTCGCAGTGTTTTTCTCATAGTATAATATCTTCATCTGTTACACATAGAGAGAACTGTCCTGTGATCTGCTTATAGTCTATATACTGTGGTTCCCGGGGGCTGAATGATTCCTGGGGCTCGCAGTGTTTCTCATAGTATAATATCATGTGTTACACATAGAGAGAACCGTCCTGTGATCTGCTTATTGTCTATATACTGTGGTTCCCAGGGCTGAATGATTCCTGGGGCTTGCAGTGTTTCTCATAGTATAATATCTTCATGTGTTACACATAGAGAGAACCGTCCTGTGATCTGCTTATTGTCTATATACTGTGGTTCCCGGGGGCTGAATGATTTCTGGGGCTCACAGTGTTTCTCATAGTATAATATCTTCATGTGTTACACATAGAGAGAACCGTCCTGTGATCTGCTTATTGTCTATATACTGTGGTTCCCGGGGGCTGAATGATTCCTGGGGCTCGCAGTCTTTCCCATAGTATAATATCATGTGTTACATATAGAGAGAACCGTCCTGTGATCTGCTTATTGTCTATATACTGTGGTTCCTGGGGCTCGCAGTGTTTCCTATAGTATAATATCATGTGTTACACATAGAGAGAACCGTCCTGTGATTTGCTTATTGTCTCTATACTGTGGTTCACGGGGGCTGAATGATTCCTGGGGCTCGCAGTGTTTCTCTTAGTATAATATCTTCATGTGTTACATATAGAGAGAACCGTCCTGTGATCTGCTTATTGTGTATATACTGTGGTTCCCGGGGACTGAATGATTCCTGGGGCTCGCAGTGTTTCTCATAGTATAATATCTTCATGTGTTACACATAGAGAGAACCGTCCTGTGATCTGCTTATTGTCTATATACTGTGGTTCCCGGGGGCTGAATGATTCCTGGGGCTCGCAGTGTTTCCCATAGTATAATATCATGTGTTACACATAGAGAGAACCGTCCTGTGATCTGCTTATTGTCTATATACTGTGGTTCCCGGGGGCTGAATGATTCCTGGGGCTCGCAGTGTTTCTCATAGTATAATATCTTCATGTGTTACACATAGAGAGAACCGTCCTGTGATCTGCTTATTGTCTATATACTGTGGTTCCCGGGGGCTGAATGGTTCCTGGGGCTCGCAGTGTTTCTCATAGTATAATATCATGTGTTACACATAGGGGTATATTTACTAAGCTCCCGATTTTGACCGAGATGGCGTTTTTTCTTCAAAGTGTCATCTCGGTAATTTGCTAAGCAGTAATCACGGCAGTGATGAGGGCATTCGTAATTTTTTCCAAGTTCAGGTAAAAAATTACGAATGAATACACCATCGGTCAAAACGCGGCTGTTTAAGTATGAATCTCGGTCATTTACTAAGAAGTGCAAAGCAAAAAAACACAAAACACTGCCGTGAAAAATTACAACTCGTAAAAAAGTGCTAAAAAAAAACAGACCTGCTTTTTTTCCCCGTGATTTGAAAGGCATGCAGGGATCCATGAGATCCGTGCATGTATATCAGTTGGAAGGGGTGGGAAAGTGCTTATTTTTCCCAAAAAAATTGCGTGGGGTCCCCCCTCCTAAGCATAACCAGCCTCGGGCTCTTTGAGCCGATCCTGGTTGCAGAAATATGGGGAAAAAATTGACAGGGGTTCCCCCATATTTAAGCAACCAGCATCGGGCTCTGCGCCTGGTCCTGGTCCCAAAAATACGGGGGACAAAAAGAGTAGGGGTCCCCCGTATTTTTAAAACCAGCACCGGGCTCCACTAGCTGGACAGATAATGCCACAGCCGGGGGTCACTTTTATATAGTGCCCTGCGGCCGTGGCATCAAAAATCCAACTAGTCACCACTGGCCGGGGTACCCTGGGGGAGTGGGGACCCCTTCAATCAAGGGGTCCCCCCCCCAGCCACCCAAGGGCCAGGGGTGAAGCCCGAGGCTGTCCCCCCCATCCAATGGGCTGCGGATGGGAGGGCTGATAGCCTTTGTTGTAAAATAAAAGATATTGTTTTTAGTAGCAGTACTACAAGTCCCAGCAAGCCTCCCCCGCATGCTGGTACTTGGAGAACCACAAGTACCAGCATGCGGCGGAAAAACGGGCCCGCTGGTACCTGTAGTACTACCACTAAAAAAATACCCAAAAAAACACAAGACACACACACCGTGAAAGTATAATTTTATTACATACATACACACGGGTGTGGTTCGTTTTATCGACAGTGCCTAGGTCGACAATGTTTAGGTCGACCACTATTGGTCGACAGTCACTAGGTCGACATGGATGGAAGGTCGACAGGGTTTCTATGTCGACATGTGCTAGGTCGACAGGTCTAAAGGTCGACATGAGTTTTTTTTTTTTTGGTGTCGTTTTCTTCGTAAAGTGACCGGGATCCCAAATTAGCGCACCGCGTCCCCTCGCATGGTTCGCTTCGCTCGCCATGCTTCGGGCATGGTGCCTTCGCTCCGCTACCGCTTCGCTCGGCACACTTTACCGTTCCAATCGTAGTCGACATGGATCGTTAAGTATGAAAAAATAAAAAAATGAAAACAAAATAAAAAAACTCATGTCGACCTTTAGACCTGTCGACCTAGCACATGTCGACCTAGAAACCCTGTCGACCTTCCATCCATGTCGACCTAGTGACTGTCGACCAATAGTGGTCGACCTAAACATTGTCGACCTAGGCACTGTCGATCTTCAGACCGGATCCCCATACACACATACATACATACTTACCTTATGTTCTCACGCAGGTCGGTCCTCTTCTCCAGTAGAATCCAAGAGGTACCTGTTGAAGAAATTATACTCACCAGATCCAGGGGTCCAGGCTCCTCGGCAAATCCAGGGGTAATCCACGTACTTGAAAAAAAAAATAAAACGGTGTCCCGACCACGAACTGAAAGGGGACCCATGTTTGCACATGGGTCACCTTTCCACGAATGCAAGAAACCCACTTTGACTTCTGTCTAAGTGGGTTTCTTCAGCCAATCAGGGAGTGCCACGTTGTAGCACTCTCCTGATCAGCTGTGTGCTGCTGTCCTCACTGACAGGCAGCACGCGGCAGTGTTACAATGTAGCGCCTATGCGCTACATTGTAACCAATGATGGGAACTTTCTGCTCAGCGGTGACGTCACTTTAGGTCAACCGCAGGGCAGAAAGTTCCCATCATTGGTTACAATGTAGCGCATAGGCGCTACATTGTAACACTGCCGCGTGCTGCCTGTCAGTGAGGACAGCAGCACACAGCTGATCAGGAGAGTGCTACAACGTGGCACTCCCTGATTGGCTGAAGAAACCCACTTAGACAGAAGTCAAAGTGGGTTTCTGGCATTCGTGGAAAGGTGACCCATGTGCAAACATGGGTCCCCTTTCAGTTCGTGGTCGGGACACCGTTTTTTAATTTTTTTCAAGTACGTGGATTAACCCTGGATTTGCCGAGGAGCCTGGACCCCTGGATCTGGTGAGTATAATTTCTTCAACAGGTACCCCTTGGATTCTACTGGAGAAGAGGACCGACCTGCGTGGGAACATAAGGTAAGTATGTATGTATGTGTGTATGTATGTAATAAAATTATACTTTCACGGTGTGTGTGTCTTGTGTTTTTTTGGGTATTTTTTTAGTGGTAGTACTACAGGTACCAGCGGGCCAGTTTTTCCGCCGCATGCTGGTACTTGTGGTTCTCCAAGTACCTGCATGCGGGGGAGGCTTGCTGGGACTTGTAGTACTGCTACTAAAAACAATATCTTTTATTTTACAACAAAGGCTATCAGCCCTCCCATCCGCAGCCCATTGGATGGGGGGGGACAGCCTCGGGCTTCACCCCTGGCCCTTGGGTGGCTGGGGGGGGGGACCCCTTGATTGAAGGGGTCCCCACTCCCCCAGGGTACCCCGGCCAGGGGTGACTAGTTGGATTTTTGATGCCACGGCCGCAGGGCACTATATAAAAGTGACCCCCGGCTGTGGCATTATCTGTCCAGCTAGTGGAGCCCGGTGCTGGTTTTAAAAATACGGGGGACCCCTACTCTTTTTGTCCCCCGTATTTTTGGGACCAGGACCAGGCGCAGAGCCCGATGCTGGTTGCTTAAATATGGGGGAACCCCTGTAATTTTTTTCCCCATATTTTTGCAACCAGGATCGGCTCTAAGAGCCCGAGGCTGGTTATGCTTAGGAGGGGGGACCCCACGCATTTTTTTTTAGGATTTTACATTGTTTAATTTAAAAAAAAAAAAAATACGAACCCCAGCACGGATCACACAGATCCAGCCGAGATTGATTGTAAAAAAAAACGGCAGTGTTTTGCTAATCACTGCCGTAAAATTAGGTAAAAAAACACGAATGACATCGACATCGGAAGAAAAGAAAAACTCGAATACGACAGCTTAGTAAATCCATCGTAATCAATTCAAAAAGTTGCAGTTTTACACTGTCGATGTCATTCGTGATTGAACTTTGACCTTTTTTCGGAAATTACGAATCTTAGTAAATATACCCCATAGAGAGAACCGTCCTGTGATCTGCTTATTGTCTATATACTGTGGTTCCCGGGGGATGAATGATTCCTGGGGATCGCAGTGTTTCTCATAGTATAATATCTTCATCTGTTCCACATAGAGAGAACCGTCCTGTGATCTGCTTATTGTCTATATACTGTGGTTCCCGGGGGCAAAATTATTCCTGGGGCTCGCAGTGTTTCTCATAGTATAATATCTTCATGTAGTACACATAGAGAGAACCGTCCTGTGATCTGCTTATTGTCTATATACTGTGGTTCCCGGGGGCTGAATGGTTCCTGGGGCTCGCAGTGTTTCCCATAGTATAATATCTTCATGTGTTACACATAGAGAGAACCATCCTGTGATCTGCTTATTGTCTATATACTGTGGTTCCAGGGGGCTGAATGATTCCTGGGGCTCGCAGTGTTTCTCATAGTATAATATCATGTGTTACACATAGAGAGAACCGTCCTGTGATCTGCTTATTGTCTATATACTGTGGTTCACGGGGGCTGAATGATTCCTGGGGCTCGCAGTGTTTCCCATAGTATAATATCTTCATGTGTTACACATAGAGAGAACCATCCTGTGATCTGCTTATTGTCTATATACTGTGGTTCCCGGGGGCTGAATGATTCCTGGGGCTCGCAGTGTTTCCCATAGTATAATATCTTCATGTGCTACACATAGAGAGAACCGTCCTGTGATCTGCTTATTGTCTATATACTGTGGTTCCTTGGGGCTGAATGGTTCCTGTGGATCGCAGTGTTTCCCATAATATAATATCATGTGTTACACATAGAGAGAACAGTCCTGTGATCTGCTTATTGCCTATATACTGTGGTTCCAGGGGATGAATGAGTCCTGGGGCTCGCAGTGTTTCCCATAGTATAATATCATGTGTTACACATAGAGAGAACCGTCCTGTGATCTGCTTATTGTCTATATACTGTGGTTCCCGGGGGCTGAATGATTCCTGGGGCTCGCAGTGTTTCTTATAGTATAATATCATGTGTTACACATAGAGAGAACCGTCCTGTGATCTGCTTATTGCCTATATACTGTGGTTCCAGGGGGCTGAATGGTTCCTGGGGCTCGCAGTGTTTCTCATAGTATAATATCATGTGTTACACATAGAGAGAACCGTCCTGTGATCTGCTTATTGTCTATATACTGTGGTTCCCGGGGGCTGAATGATTCCTGGGGCTCGCAGTGTTTCTCATAGTATAATATCATGTGTTACACATAGAGAGAACCGTCCTGTGATCTGCTTATTGTCTATATACTGTGGTTCCCGGGGGCTGAATGATTCCTGGGGCTCGCAGTGTTTCTCATAGTATAATATCTTCATGTGTTACACATAGAGAGAACCGTCCTGTGATCTGCTTATTGTCTATATACTGTGGTTCCCGGGGGCTGAATTATTCCTGGGGCTCGCAGTGTTTCCATAGTATAATATATTCAACATTAGTAATTCTCCCGATTTGGTGGGAGATTAATCACGAATGACATCGAAAGTGTTAAACTGCAACTTTTTGAATTTTTTACGACTAATTTACTTACTTTTTCAGTGTTTTACGGGAGTGATTAGCAAAACACTGCCGACTTTAACACAATGAATCACGGCTGGATCTGTGAGATCCATGCTGGGGTTCATTGTGCACCTTTTTTTATTTTATAAAATAGTTTAAAAAGGGAAAAAAAATTGCGTGGGGTCCCCCCTCCTAAGCATAACCAGGCTCGGGCTCTTTGAGCCGGTCCTGGTTGCAGAAATATGGGGAAAAAATTGACAGGGGTTCCCCCATATTTAAGCAACCAGCACCGGGCTCTACGCCTGGTCCTGGTTCCAAAAATACAAGGGACAAAAAGCGTAGGGGTCCCCCGTATTTTTGAAACCAGCACCGGGCTCCACTAGCTGGACAGATAATGCCACAGCCGGGGGTCACTTTTATACAGTGCCCTGCGGCCGTGGCATTAAATATCCAACTAGTCACCCCTGGCCGGGGTACCCTGGGGGAGTCGGGACCCCTTCAATCAAGGGGTCCCCCCCCAGCCACCCAAGGGCCAGGGGTGAAGCCCGAGGCTGTACCCCCCATCCAAGGGCTGCGGATGGGGGGGCTGATAGCCTTTGTTAAAAGTGTTTGATATTGTTTTAAGTAGCAGTACTACAAGGCCCAGCAAGCCTCCCCCGCAAGCTGGTACTTGGAGAACCACAAGTACCAGCATGCGGCGGAAAAACAGGCGGTTGACTGAGAGTAACCTCACCGCTGACCACAAAGTTCCCACCATTGGTTACAATGGAGCGCATAGGCGCTACATTGTAACACTGCCGTGTGCCGCCTGTCAGTCAGTACAGGAGCACACAGCCAATCAGGAGGGTGCCAACCGTGGCGCTCCCTGATTGGCTGATGGAACCTTCTTGGACTTATGTCAGAGGGGGGTCCAGGCATTCGGGGAAAGTGGTCCCATGTGAAAACATGGGGCTCCTTTCAGTGTGAGGTCGGGTATCCGTTTTTTTATTTTTACAAGTACGTGGATTACAAAAGGATTACAAGAAGAAGAGCCTTCTACACTGGATTTGGGGAGTATAATTTTTTCAACAGATACACCATGGATTCTACTGGACAAGAGGACCGACCTGCGTGTGAACATAAGGTAAGTATGTGTATATGGTGGTGTGCATGTATGTATTAAAGTTATACTTTCAAGGTGTGTGTGTGATGTCTTTATTGGGGTATTTTTTTAGTACTAGTACTACAGGCCTATCCAATCACGGTAAAAAAAAGCAGGTCTGGTTTTTTTTAGCACTTTATTACGAATTGTATTTTTTCACGGCAATGTTTTTTTTTTTTTTCCTTTGCACTTTTTAGTAAATGACCGAGTTCTACCAATTTGCTGGCGTATTTGACCGATGGTGTATTAATTCGTATTTTTTTTCTTGGACTTCAAAAAAAATACGAATGGCCTCATCACTGCCGTGATTTGAGTTTAGTAAATTCCCGACATGACACTTTGAAGAAAAAAACGGCATCTCGGTCAAAATCGGGAGCTTAGTAAATATACCCCATAGAGAGAACCGTCCTGTGATCTGCTTATTGTCTATATACTGTGGTGCCAGGGGGCTGAATGATTCCTGGGGCTCGCAGTGTTTCTCATAGTATAATATCATGTGTTACACATAGAGAGAACCGTCCTGTGATCTGCTTATTGTCTAAGGCCCTCATTCCGAGTTGTTCGCTCTCAAGGCGATTTTAGCAGAGTTGCTCACGCTAAGCCGCCGCCTACTGGGAGTGTATCTTAGCATCTTAAAATTGCGAACGATGTATTCGCAATATTGCGATTACAAACTTCTTAGCAGTTTCAGAGTAGCTTCAGACTTACTCGGCATCTGCGATCAGTTCAGTGCTTGTCGTTCCTGGTTTGACGTCACAAACACACCCAGCGTTCGCCCAGACACTCCCCCGTTTCTCCAGCCACTCCTGCGTTTTTTCCGGAAACGGTAGCGTTTTTTCCCACACGCCCATAAAACGGCCTGTTTCCGCCCAGTAACACCCATTTCCTGTCAATCACACTACGATCGCCGGAGCGAAGAAAAAGCCGTGAGTAAAAATACTATCTTCATTGTAAAATTACTTGGCGCAGTCGCAGTGCGGTCATTACGCATGCGCACTAAGCGGAAATTCACTGCGATGCGAAGAAATTTACCGAGCGAACGACTCGGAATGAGGGCCTATATACTGTGATTCCAGGGGGCTGAATGATTCCTGGGGCTCGCAGTGTTTCTCATAGTATAATATCTTCATGTGTTACACATAGAGAGTACCATCCTGTGATCTGCTTATTGTCTATATACTGTGGTTCCCGGGGGCTGAATGATTCCTGGGGCTCGCAGTGTTTCTCATAGTATAATATCTTCATGTGTTACACATAGAGAGAACCGTCCTGTGATCTGCTTATTGTCTATATACTGTGGTTCCCGGGGGCTGAATGATTCCTGGGGCTCGCAGTGTTTCTCATAGTATAATATCTCCATGTGTTACACATAGAGAGAACCGTCCTGTGATCTGCTTATTGTCTATATACTGTGGTTCCAGGGGGCTGAATGATTCCTGGGGCTCGCAGTGTTTCCCATAGTATAATATCTTCATGTGTTACACATAGAGAGTACCATCCTGTGATCTGCTCATTGTCTATATACTGTGGTTCCCGGGGGCTGAATGATTCCTGGGGCTCGCAGTGTTTCTCATAGTATAATATCTTCATGTGTTACACATAGAGAGAACCGTCCTGTGATCTGCTTATTGTCTATATACTGTGGTTCCCGGGGGCTGAATGATTCCTGGGGCTCGCAGTGTTTCTCATAGTATAATATCTTCATGTGTTACACATAGAGAGAACCGTCCTGTGATCTGCTTATTGTCTATATACTGTGGTTCCCGGGGGCTGAATTATTCCTGGGGCTCGCAGTGTTTCCATAGTATAATATATTCAACATTAGTAATTCTCCCGATTTGGTGGGAGATTAATCACGAATGACATCGAAAGTGTTAAACTGCAACTTTTTGAATTTTTTACGACTAATTTACTTACTTTTTCAGTGTTTTACGGGAGTGATTAGCAAAACACTGCCGACTTTAACACAATGAATCACGGCTGGATCTGTGAGATCCATGCTGGGGTTCATTGTGCACCTTTTTTTATTTTATAAAATAGTTTAAAAAGGGAAAAAAAATTGCGTGGGGTCCCCCCTCCTAAGCATAACCAGGCTCGGGCTCTTTGAGCCGGTCCTGGTTGCAGAAATATGGGGAAAAAATTGACAGGGGTTCCCCCATATTTAAGCAACCAGCACCGGGCTCTACGCCTGGTCCTGGTTCCAAAAATACAAGGGACAAAAAGCGTAGGGGTCCCCCGTATTTTTGAAACCAGCACCGGGCTCCACTAGCTGGACAGATAATGCCACAGCCGGGGGTCACTTTTATACAGTGCCCTGTGGCCGTGGCATTAAATATCCAACTAGTCACCCCTGGCCGGGGTACCCTGGGGGTGTCGGGACCCCTTCAATCAAGGGGTCCCCCCCCAGCCACCCAAGGGCCAGGGGTGAAGCCCGAGGCTGTACCCCCCATCCAAGGGCTGCGGATGGGGGGGCTGATAGCCTTTGTTAAAAGTGTTTGATATTGTTTTAAGTAGCAGTACTACAAGGCCCAGCAAGCCTCCCCCGCAAGCTGGTACTTGGAGAACCACAAGTACCAGCATGCGGCGGAAAAACGGGCGGTTGACTGAGAGTAACCTCACCGCTGACCACAAAGTTCCCACCATTGGTTACAATGGAGCGCATAGGCGCTACATTGTAACACTGCCGTGTGCCGCCTGTCAGTCAGTACAGGAGCACACAGCCAATCAGGAGGGTGCCAACCGTGGCGCTCCCTGATTGGCTGATGGAACCTTCTTGGACTTATGTCAGAGGGGGGTCCAGGCATTCGGGGAAAGTGGTCCCATGTGAAAACATGGGGCTCCTTTCAGTGCGAGGTCGGGTATCCGTTTTTTTATTTTTACAAGTACGTGGATTACAAAAGGATTACAAGAAGAAGAGCCTTCTACACTGGATTTGGTGAGTATAATTTTTTCAACAGATACACCATGGATTCTACTGGACAAGAGGACCGACCTGCGTGTGAACATAAGGTAAGTATGTGTATATGGTGGTGTGCATGTATGTATTAAAGTTATACTTTCAAGGTGTGTGTGTGATGTCTTTATTGGGGTATTTTTTTAGTACTAGTACTACAGGCCTATCCAATCACGGTAAAAAAAAGCAGGTCTGTTTTTTTTTAGCACTTTATTACGAATTGTATTTTTTCACGGCAATGTTTTTTTTTTTTTTCCTTTGCACTTTTTAGTAAATGACCGAGTTCTACCAATTTGCTGGCGTATTTGACCGATGGTGTATTAATTCGTATTTTTTTTCTTGGACTTCAAAAAAAATACGAATGGCCTCATCACTGCCGTGATTTGAGTTTAGTAAATTCCCGACATGACACTTTGAAGAAAAAAACGGCATCTCGGTCAAAATCGGGAGCTTAGTAAATATACCCCATAGAGAGAACCGTCCTGTGATCTGCTTATTGTCTATATACTGTGGTGCCAGGGGGCTGAATGATTCCTGGGGCTCGCAGTGTTTCTCATAGTATAATATCATGTGTTACACATAGAGAGAACCGTCCTGTGATCTGCTTATTGTCTAAGGCCCTCATTCCGAGTTGTTCGCTCTCAAGGCGATTTTAGCAGAGTTGCTCACGCTAAGCCGCCGCCTACTGGGAGTGTATCTTAGCATCTTAAAATTGCGAACGATGTATTCGCAATATTGCGATTACAAACTTCTTAGCAGTTTCAGAGTAGCTTCAGACTTACTCGGCATCTGCGATCAGTTCAGTGCTTGTCGTTCCTGGTTTGACGTCACAAACACACCCAGCGTTCGCCCAGACACTCCCCCGTTTCTCCAGCCACTCCTGCGTTTTTTCCGGAAACGGTAGCGTTTTTTCCCACACGCCCATAAAACGGCCTGTTTCCGCCCAGTAACACCCATTTCCTGTCAATCACACTACGATCGCCGGAGCGAAGAAAAAGCCGTGAGTAAAAATACTATCTTCATTGTAAAATTACTTGGCGCAGTCGCAGTGCGGTCATTACGCATGCGCACTAAGCGGAAATTCACTGCGATGCGAAGAAATTTACCGAGCGAACGACTCGGAATGAGGGCCTATATACTGTGGTTCCAGGGGGCTGAATGATTCCTGGGGCTCGCAGTGTTTCTCATAGTATAATATCTTCAAGTGTTACACATAGAGAGAACCGTCCTGTGATCTGCTTATTGCCTATATACTGTGGTTCCAGGGGGCTGAATGATTCCTGGGGCTCGCAGTGTTTCCCATAGTATAATATCATGTGTTACACATAGAGAGAACCGTCCTGTGATCTGCTTATTGCCTATATACTGTGGTTCCCGGGGGCTGAATGATTCCTGGGGCTCGCAGTGTTTCTCATAGTATAATATCATGTGTTACACATAGAGAGAACCGTCCTGTGATCTGCTTATTGCCTATATACTGTGGTTCCCGGGGGCTGAATGGTTCCTGGGGCTCGCAGTGTTTCTCATAGTATAATATCTTCAAGTGTTACACATAGAGAGAACCGTCCTGTGATCTGCTTATTGTCTATATACTGTGGTTCCCGGGGGCTGAATAATTCCTGGGGCTCACAGTGTTTCTCATAGTATAATATCTTCATGTGTTACACATAGAGAGAACCGTCCTGTGATCTGCTTATTGTCTATATACTGTGGTTCCCGGGAGCTGAATGGTTCCTGGGGCTCGCAGTGTTTCCCATAGTATAATATCTTCATGTGTTACACATAGAGAGAACGTCCTGTGATCTGCTTATTGTCTATATACTGTGGTTCCTGGGGGCTGAATGATTCCTGGGGCTCGCAGTGTTTCTCATAGTATAATATCTTCATGTGTTACACATAGAGAGAACCGTCCTGTGATCTGCTTATTGCCTATATACTGTGGTTCCCGGGGGCTGAATGATTCCTGGGGCTCGCAGTGTTTCTCATAGTATAATATCTCCATGTGTTACACATAGAGAGAACCGTCCTGTGATCTGCTTATTGTCTATATACTGTGGTTCCCGGGAGCTGAATGGTTCCTGGGGCTCGCAGTGTTTCTCATAGTATAATATCTTCATCTGTTACACATAGAGAGAACCGTCCTGTGATCTGCTTATTGTCTATATACTGTGGTTCCCGGGGGCTGAATGATTCCTGGGGCTCACAGTGTTTCTCATAGTATAATATCTTCATGTGTTACACATAGAGAGAACCGTCCTGTGATCTGCTTATTGTCTATATACTGTGGTTCCTGGGGGCTGAATGATTCCTGGGGCTCGCAGTGTTTCTCATAGTATAATATCTTCATGTGTTACACATAGAGAGAACCGTCCTGTGATCTGCCTATTGCCTATATACTGTGGTTCCCGGGGGCTGAATGATTCCTGGGGCTCGCAGTGTTTCTCATAGTATAATATCTTCATGTGTTACACATAGAGAGAACCGTCCTGTGATCTGCTTATTGTCTATATACTGTGGTTCCCGGGAGCTGAATGGTTCCTGGGGCTCGCAGTGTTTCCCATAGTATAATATCTTCATGTGCTACACATAGAGAGAACCGTCCTGTGATCTGCTTATTGTCTATATACTGTGGTTCCTGGGGGCTGAATGATTCCTGGGGCTCGCAGTGTTTCTGAGAACCGTCCTGTGATCTGCTTATTGCCTATATACTGTGGTTCCCGGGGGCTGAATGGTTCCTGGGGCTCGCAGTGTTTCTCATAGTATAATATCTTCATCTGTTACACATAGAGAGAACCGTCCTGTGATCTGCTTATTGTCTATATACTGTGGTTCCCGGGGACTGAATGATTCCTGGGGCTCACAGTGTTTCTCATAGTATAATATCTTCATGTGTTACACATAGAGAGAACCGTCCTGTGATCTGCTTATTGTCTATATACTGTGGTTCCTGGGGGCTGAATGATTCCTGGGGCTCGCAGTGTTTCTCATAGTATAATATCTTCATGTGTTACACATAGAGAGAACCGTCCTGTGATCTGCTTATTGTCTATATACTGTGGTTCCTGGGGGCTGAATGATTCCTGGGGCTCGCAGTGTTTCTCATAGTATAATATCTTCATGTGTTACACATAGAGAGAACCGTCCTGTGATCTGCTTATTGCCTATATACTGTGGTTCCCGGGGGCTGAATGATTCCTGGGGCTCGCAGTGTTTCTCATAGTATAATATCTTCATGTGTTACACATAGAGAGAACCGTCATGTGATCTGCTTATTGTCTATATACTGTGGTTCCCGGGGGCTGAATGATTCCTGGGGCTCGCAGTGTTTCTCATAGTATAATATCTTCATGTGTTACACATAGAGAGAACCGTCCTGTGATCTGCTTATTGTCTATATACTGTGGTTCCCGGGAGCTGAATGGTTCCTGGGGCTCGCAGTGTTTCCCATAGTATAATATCTTCATGTGTTACACATAGAGAGAACCGTCCTGTGATCTGCTTATTGTCTATATACTGTGGTTCCTGGGGGCTGAATGATTCCTGGGGCTCGCAGTGTTTCTCATAGTATAATATCTTCATGTGTTACACATAGAGAGAACCGTCCTGTGATCTGCTTATTGCCTATATACTGTGGTTCCCAGGGGCTGAATGATTCCTGGGGCTCGCAGTGTTTCTCATAGTATAATATCTTCATGTGTTACACATAGAGAGAACCGTCCTGTGATCTGCTTATTGTCTATATACTGTGGTTCCTGGGGGCTGAATGATTCCTGGGGCTCGCAGTGTTTCTCATAGTATAATATCTTCATGTGTTACACATAGAGAGAACCGTCCTGTGATCTGCTTATTGCCTATATACTGTGGTTCCCGGGGGCTGAATAATTCCTGGGGCTCGCAGTGTTTCTCATAGTATAATATCTCCATGTGTTACACATAGAGAGAACCGTCCTGTGATCTGCTTATTGTCTATATACTGTGGTTCCCGGGAGCTGAATGGTTCCTGGGGCTCGCAGTGTTTCTCATAGTATAATATCTTCATCTGTTACACATAGAGAGAACCGTCCTGTGATCTGCTTATTGCCTATATACTGTGGTTCCCGGGGGCTGAATGATTCCTGGGGCTCGCAGTGTTTCTCATAGTATAATATCTCCATGTGTTACACATAGAGAGAACCGTCCTGTGATCTGCTTATTGTCTATATACTGTGGTTCCCGGGAGCTGAATGGTTCCTGGGGCTCGCAGTGTTTCTCATAGTATAATATCTTCATCTGTTACACATAGAGAGAACCGTCCTGTGATCTGCTTATTGTCTATATACTGTGGTTCCCGGGGGCTGAATGATTCCTGGGGCTCGCAGTGTTTCTCATAGTATAATATCTTCATCTGTTACACATAGAGAGAACCGTCCTGTGATCTGCTTATTGCCTATATACTGTGGTTCCCGGAGGCTGAATGATTCCTGGGGCTCGCAGTGTTTCTCATAGTATAATATCTCCATGTGTTACACATAGAGAGAACCGTCCTGTGATCTGCTTATTGTCTATATACTGTGGTTCCCGGGAGCTGAATGGTTCCTGGGGCTCGCAGTGTTTCTCATAGTATAATATCTTCATCTGTTACACATAGAGAGAACCGTCCTGTGATCTGCTTATTGTCTATATACTGTGGTTCCCGGGGGCTGAATGATTCCTGGGGCTCACAGTGTTTCTCATAGTATAATATCTTCATGTGTTACACATAGAGAGAACCGTCCTGTGATCTGCTTATTGCCTATATACTGTGGTTCCCGGGGCTGAATGATTCCTGGGGCTCGCAGTGTTTCCCATAGTATAATATCTTCATGTGTTACACATAGAGAGAACCGTCCTGTGATCTGCTTATAGTCTATATACTGTGGTTCCCGGGGGCTGAATGATTCCTGGGGCTCGCAGTGTTTCCCATAGTATAATATCATGTGTTACACATAGAGAGAACCGTCCTGTGATCTGCTTATTGTCTATATACTGTGGTTCCCGGGGGCTGAATGATTCCTGGGGCTCACAGTGTTTCTCATAGTATAATATCTTCATGTGTTACACATAGAGAGAACCGTCCTGTGATCTGCTTATTGTCTATATACTGTGGTTCCCGGGGGCTGAATGATTCCTGGGGCTCGCAGTGTTTCTCATAGTATAATATCTTCATGTGTTACACAGAGAGAACCATCCTGTGATCTACTTACTGTCAATTCAGTAATAAATGCGATGTTTTTTAAAATATGGTCCCGGCGTGTCCACACATGAATGTTTATGTTAATTGTTAATATATCTTGCTATAATAAAAACAGAAAAGACGGATTATCTGTGTGGAGTTTACACGTATCCTTTGACATGTGACTGTTGATATATGTTTATAGAGTTATTAATGTTTGTTTTGCAGCTTGGTATCTGCACCATATGATCGTCTGTGGACTGTGTGTAATGGCGTCACCTGGCTGGTGCAGCTGGTTTTTGTGGTACAGCTGTGTGTGCGGTATCCATCAGTATTACATCTGATCACTGGTTTTTAATTGCTAATTTGATAATTGTGGGTCATTATGTGTATTGGTGGCGGTATTTATATGTGTAACTGCTTTGTATTCTGTGTACTGCCATCCCTGACGATGGGGCTGTGTCCCCGAAAACGTTTGGCTAATAAAGAACAATCTCACACTTCTCATCAAGTCTGCTGAGTGCCACTTTATACAATTTGCATATATATATATATATATATAAAAATAAAGTTCAACGACACGAGACGTGCACATGCGTGTAGATGGTGACACTAAAACTACTGGATGATCATTGTGAATGTCTGAGGTATTGATACAATGCAAATTTGTTGAGATATTGTTTCTTTTTCAGACGGAACCATGGGTCGTGTACGTGATGCGACTGGCAAAAGGGAGCTATTGGTTTTGGCAGAGACCGGCATTTGTTTGTTGGTGATCTCTTGTAGACAGTGAGTAGTATCCATCTACAGTGGAAGAAGCATGGACACCAAGAATCTCAGCGGCGGAACAGTGGGCGAAAGCAGATCATGACAAATCGGGACCACAGGCATTTAGGGCGCCTAGCAACCACCAATCGTACCAGAGACTTGGCTGTCAGCACTGCACCACTGGAGGGTCTACCACGTGTTCTAAATTGGTTAGACATTATACCCATTTGAATTGCCTTCACTCCTGAGTCTCCGAGTGTCAGGTTCAAGCTGCTGACCGACGAGGTTCCTTATGCTTGCGAATCAGTTAGATTCTATACACATATGAATCTTCCCCATATTCGAATATCTGAATGTCAGACTCAAGCTGATGATATATGAGGTATGGTCCTCGCTGTATCAATCAAGTCCCATTGAAATATTGAAACGTTGTTCATACATCTTTGAATGACCTTTTATGTGCTGACAATATGTTCTGAAATGAAGAGATTTTACCCCTGATGAAGTCTTGGAACAAGACGAAACGCGTTGGGTTATTTATCTATCTATTATCTGATGTTACCTCCGAATCTACAATAAGGAGAAGGAGGAAATCGTAGTGATATATCTACGCTTTTTCCTCATCACTACAAACTGATTGTTCAAATTGTGCGACAAATGTAAATGTATCAACTCTGTATACTTATGAACATTTGTGTCGGGTTTATATGTTGTTTTAATACATTTTTATGTTAGTATTTGTTATCTGATGTAATTTATCTGGAGAGTACTGTAAGGGTCCGTTTTTAGGTAGGGCGTTGATATAACTCCCTTGGCGCCATCTCCTCTATTTTGTTATATATATATATATATATATATATATAAAAATAAAGTTCAACGACACGAGACGTGCACATGCGTGTAGATGGTGACACTAAAACTACTGGATGATCATTGTGAATGTCTGAGGTATTGATACAATGCAAATTTGTTGAGATATTGTTTCTTTTTCAGACGGAACCATGGGTCGTGCACGTGATGCGACTGGCAAAAGGGAGCTATTGGTTTTGGCAGAGACCGGCATTTGTTTGTTGGTGATCTCTTGTAGACAGTGAGTAGTATCCATCTACAGTGGAAGAAGCATGGACACCAAGAATCTCAGTGGCGGAACAGTGGGCGAAAGCAGATCATGACAAATCGGGACCACAGGCATTTAGGGCGCCTAGCAACCACCAATCGTACCAAACGCATCAGGAACTGCACCAACAGTACAATGCCGGACCAGCCAAACAGTCCCACAGTCCCAGATCTGGTGAATTGGAGGGCCACGTGATATGTTGGAAATGGTGCTCTGCAACCTAATCCAAACCTATCGCCCACTGTTCCACCAGTGAGAATAAATACCTAAAGTATAAAACTAAGGTGATAGCGGTTTTTATGGTAATTATTTTGAGCAACAGAGTAAGACCTGCAGTAAAGTGGGGTCCCTTGTTGGGGGCTGCAGGCTTAAATGCACTGATCAATACATGTTTATTAGTTAGTTAATATCGTGAGTAGAGAGCCCCTGTGAGTTCTGTTTAAACAATTTGGTCACATACCGTATTACACCCCAAATCTAGTAATGGCGAGTGCTAATTATCTGACTCCAGAGCTGCACAGACCAGGACAGAGACATTTATGTAAGTAGTAAGGCTACTGGGAGGCCTTAGATTGAGCAATCTTGGATCTGGCCATTACATTCCCTAAAGTCATAACCTCAGAACTGCACAGAGCAGGAACTATTATTCACAAGTCCACAATTACTGTCTGAAGGTCACACAAATCTACACAATTGATATTTGAAGAGAAAACATGTACCGGAAAACACCCCTGAAGAAGTCACTATTGATGAAACGCGTTTGGTGACACGCAATTTGGATTTAGAGTGAATTGGAGTGGTTAAGAACAAGGCTGCCCATACAAAGGTGACAACAAGTGCAAAACGCTTGTCTTATGATTATACAGATATGTACTTGTGAAAAGCTTTTAATCTGTTTATTTGAAGTTTTAGATTCAATTTTTATTTTATTTCTGAATCCTATTCTAACTGTATTTGGTGAGCTCAGGTCTACTGTATAGGAGGATATATTTCATACCTGTATCATGTAACAAAATGCATAAAAAATAAGAATTTACTCACCGGTAATTCTATTTCTCATAGTCCGTAGTGGATGCTGGGAACTCCGTAAGGACCATGGGGAATAGCGGGCTCCGAAGGAGGCTGGGCACTCTAGAAAGATCTTAGACTACCTGGTGTGCACTGGCTCCTCCCACTATGACCCTCCTCCAAGCCTCAGTTAGGTACTGTGCCCGGACGAGCGTACACAATAAGGAAGGATTTTGAATCCAGGGTAAGACTCATACCAGTCACACCAATCACACCGTACAACTCGTGATAGTATACTCAGTTAACAGTATGAAACAACTGAGCCTCTCAACAGATGGCTCAACAATAACCCGATTTAGTTAACAATAACTATGTACAAGTATTGCAGATAAACCGCACTTGGGATGGGCGCCCAGCATCCACTACGGACTACGAGAAATAGAATTACCGGTGAGTAAATTCTTATTTTCTCTGACGTCCTAGTGGATGCTGGGAACTCCGTAAGGACCATGGGGATTATACCAAAGCTCCCAAACGGGCGGGAGAGTGCGGATGACTCTGCAGCACCGTATGAGAGAACTCCAGGTCCTCCTCAGCCAGGGTATCAAATTTATAGAATTTTGCAAACGTGTTTGCCCCTGACCAAGTAGCAGCTCGGCAAAGTTGTAAAGCCGAGACCCCTCGGGCAGCCGCCCAAGATGAGCCCACCTTCCTTGTGGAATGGGCATTGACAGATTTTGGCTGTGGCAGGCCTGCCACAGAATGCGCAAGTTGGATTGTACTGGAAATCCAACGAGCAATAGTCTGCTTAGAAGCAGGAGCACCCAACTTGTTGGGTGCATATAGGATAAACAGCGAGTCAGATTTTCTGACTCTAGCCATCCTGGAAACATATATTTTCAGGGCCCTGACCACGTCTAACAACTTGGAGTCCTCCAAGTCTCTAGTAGCCACAGGCACCACAATAGGTTGGTTTAGGTGAAACGCTGACACCACCTTAGGAAGAAACTGGGGACGAGTCCTCAATTCTGCCCTATCCATATACAAGACAAAGCCGCCAATTCTGATACACGCCTGGCAGAAGCCAAGGCCAATAACATGACCACCTTCCACGTGAGATATTTCAGATCCACGGTTTTTAGTGGTTCAAACCAATGTGATTTTAAGAAATTCAACACCACATTGAGATCCCAAGGTGCCACCGGGGGCACAAACGGGGGCTGAATATGCAGCACTCCTTTTACAAATGTCTGAACTTCAGGTACTGAAGCTAGTTCTTTTTGAAAGAAAATCGACAGAGCCGAGATCTGTACCTTAATGGAGCCTAGTTTTAGGCCCATATTCACTCCTGCTTGCAGGAAATGCAGAAATCGACCTAGTTGAAATTCCTCTGTTGGGGCCTTTTCGGCCTCACACCATGCAACATACTTCCGCCATATGCGGTGATAATGATTTGCTGTAACTTCTTTCCTGGCTTTAATAAGCGTAGGAATGACTGCCTCCGGAATGCCCTTTTCCTTCAGGATCCGGCGTTCAACCGCCATGCCGTCAAACGCAGCCGCGGTAAGTCTTGGAACAGACAGGGCCCCTGCTGGAGCAGGTCCTGTCTTAGTGGTAGAGGCCACGGGTCCTCTGAGATCATCTCTTGAAGTTCCGGGTACCATGTTCTTCTTGGCCAATCCGGAACCACGATAATTGTGTTTACCCTTCGCCTTCTTATTATTCTCAATACCTTTGGTATGAGAGGCAGCGGAGGAAACACATACACTGACTGGTACACCCACGGCGTTACCAGAGCGTCTACAGCTATTGCTTGAGGGTCCCTTGACCTGGCGCAATACCTGTCTAGCTTTTTGTTTAGACGGGACGCCATCATGTCCACCTGTGGACGACCCCACTGATGAACAATCATTTGGAAGACTTCTGGATGAAGTCCCCACTCTCCCGGGTGGAGGTCGTGTCTGCTGAGAAAGTCTGCTTCCCAGTTGTCCACTCCCGGAATGAACACTGCTGACAGTGCTGGTACATGATTTTCCGCCCATCGGAGAATCCTTGTGGCTTCCGCCATTGCCATCCTGCTTCTTGTGCCGCCCTGGCGATTCACATGGGCGACTGCCGTGATGTTGTCTGACTGGATCAGCACCGGCTGGTGTAGAAGCAGGGATTTTGCTTGACTGAGGGCATTGTAGATGGCCCTTAGTTCCAGAATATTTATGTGAAGGGAAGTCTCCTGACTTGACCATAGTTCTTGGAAATTTCTTCCCCGGGTGACTGCTCCCCAGCCTCGAAGGCTGGCATCCGTGGTCACCAGGACCCAGTCCTGTATGCCAAACCTGCGGCCCTCCAGGAGATGAGCACTCTGCAGCCACCACAGAAGAGACACCCTGGTTCTGGGAGACAGGGTTATCAAGCGATGCATCTGAAGATGCGATCCGGACCACTTGTCTAACAGGTCCCATTGAAAAATTCTGGCATGGAACCTGCCGAATGGAATTGCTTCGTAAGAAGCTACCATTTTTCCCAGGACTCGCGTACAGTGATGCACCGATACCTGTTTCGGTTTCAGGAGGTCCCTGACTAGAGAAGACAACTCCCTGGCTTTCTCCTCCGGGAGAAACACTTTTTTCTGGATCGTGTCCAGAATCATCCCCAGGAACATTAGACGTGTCGTCGGCATCAGCTGTGACTTTGGGATATTCAGAATCCAGCCGTGCTGGTGCAGCACTTCCTGAGATAGTGCCACTCCCACCAACAACTGTTCCTTAGACCGTGCCTTTATTAGGAGATCGTCCAAGTACGGGATAATTAAAACTCCCTTGTTTCGAAGGAGTATTATCATTTCCGCCATAACCTTGGTAAATATCCTTGGTGCCGTGGAGAGTCCAAACGTCAGCGTCTGGAATTGGTAATGACAATCTTGTACCACAAATCTGAGGTACTCCTGGTGAGGATGGTAAATAGGGACATGCAGGTAAGCATCCTTGATGTCCAGAGAAACCATGTAATCCCCCTCGTCCAGGCTTGCAATAACCGCCCTGAGCGATTCCATCTTGAACTTGAATTTTTTTATGTACATGTTCAAGGATTTCAAATTTAAAATGGGTCTCACCGAACCGTCCGGTTTCAGCACCACAGATAGTGTGGAATAGTAACCCCGGCCTTGTTGAAGTAGGGGTACCTTGATTATCACCTGCTGAGAATACAGCTTGTGAATTGCCGCTAGCACCGCCTCCCTGTCTGAGGGAGCAATCGGCAAGGCAGATTTTAGGAACCGGTGGGGTGGAACCGTCTCGAATTCCAGCATGTATCCCTGTGATACTACTTGAAGGATCCAGGGATCCACCTGTGAGCGAGCCCACTGATCGCTGAAATTTCTGAGGCGGGCCCCCACCGTCCCTGGCTCCACCTGGGGAGCCCCACCGTCATGCGGCGGACTTGGAAGAGGAAGCGGGGGAGGACTTTTGTTCCTGGGAACCTGCTGTCTGTTACAGCCTTTTTCCCCTACCTCTGCCCCTAGACAGAAAAGACCCTCCTTTTCCACGCTTGTTTTTCTGGGTCCGAAAGGACTGAACCTGATAAAATGGCGCCTTCTTAGGCTGCGAGGGGACATGGGGTAAAAATGCTGACTTCCCAGACGTTGCTGTGGAAACTAGGTCGGAGAGACCATCCCCAAATAATTCCTCCCCTTTATACGGCAAAACTTCCATGTGCCTCTTGGAATCTGCATCTCCCGTCCACTGACGAGTCCATAAGCCTCTCCTAGCAGAGATGGACAATGCACTTACTTTAGATGCCAGCCGGCAAATTTCCCTCTGTGCATCTCTCATATATAAGACTGAATCTTTTATATGACAGAAAAAGGATTTTTTGTGTACTCAGCGCTAATTGTGCACTGTAAAAATAATAAATAAAACTGAATAAAACTAAAGTGTGCAGTCTGTCATATAGAATGATTGACTCAGTAGAACTGTATGAATGAATATCAATAAATTCTTTATCATATAATTGTTAAAAATAACATTACAAACGACACAAGCAGCATATACTTAATAACAATCCATCTGTCCTGAGGAAGTCTCCGGTTACCAAGGAGACGAAACGCGTTGACGCCCACTTTTCACACTCCAGCTGTTCGGCATCACCCGCTGACTGATCCGGCTAACGGCCTTCCATAACCTTAATCCACTACGGTCTGCTAGACGCCGGGCGCTGCAGCCGGCGGCTTCTTAACAGGAGCACAGACATCGATCTCCGTGCTGTGCCGCTGATGTCCGGTACTCTGCTTACCCGCACCGAGTGAATGCTGCTGACCTCCGCAGAGGGGTCTAACACCCGTGACGAGGAAGCGAGCCTGTGGAGTTCTATGCAAAGAACATCAAGAGTCTCCAATTATCTGGAGCGCAGCCGTGCCTAACAAACGGTAAATTCCTAAACCAGCGTGAATTAGTTTCACTACTAATACCCGTATATGTGCATTGACTTTCAAACGGACCCTGTACATCCATACTTTCAGGAACCAGCACACGGGTAATTATATGTTCTTACACATTTAAGTCCATCTCCAATAAGGCTGTGATAAATCCTTGCGGGACTTTTTTTATCAAACACTGGGACGCCAGTGTAATTGTATTTTATACAGTATTATAACAAAGAAACCTCATTATATTGTTTGCTATATTAATTGGTAAGACAATTGATTAATTGTTATTAAGTATATGCTGCTTGTGTCGTTTGTAATGTTATTTTTAACAATTATATGATAAAGAATTTATTGATATTCATTCATACAGTTCTACTGAGTCAATCATTCTATATGACAGACTGCACACTTTAGTTTTATTCAGTTTTATTTATTATTTTTACAGTGCACAATTAGCTTAAATCCTTTTTCTGTTCTATAAAGCTGGCAACCTAGCTAGTTGCCGTACTCAGCTGCTGTTGATACACAATTAATTAATCCTTTTTATAATTAGCGCCGGATGAATATCAGATAGGGACAGGTGTCCTGATCTGGTTGTTCTTTGAAATCTTCTTTTTGAATATTTTATATGGTCAATTGTTAGGAGAATAGTGTCTCTGTCTAGTGTGTCAATATTTTCTGACAGTTTATCTGACCACGCAGCGGCAGCACTGCACATCCATGCTGACGCAATGGCTGGTCTAAGTATAATGCCTGAGTGTGTGTATACAGACTTCAGGACTGCCTCCTGCTTTCTATCAGCAGGCTCCTTAAGGGTGGCCGTATCCTGAGACGGTAGTGCCACCTTTTTTGACAAACGTGTGAGCGCTTTATCCACCCTAGGGGGTGTTTCCCAACGTGACCTATCCTCAGGCGGGAAAGGGAACGCCATTAGTACCTTCTTAGGAATTACCAATTTTTTATCAGGGAAAAGCCACGCTTCTTCACACACCTCATTTAATTCATCTGATGGGGGAAAAACTACGGGTAGTTTTTTCTCCCCAAACATAATACCCTTTTTAGTGGTATGTGGATGTAAATCAGAAATGTTTAACACCTCTTTCATTGCCTCAATCATGCAGTGAATGGCCTTGACAGGCATTAGATTTGACTCATCGTCGTCGACACTGGCGTCAGTATCCGTGTCGACATCTGGGTCTGCAACCTGAGGTAGCGGGCGTTTTAGAGCCCCTGACGACCCCTGAGACGCCTGGACAGGCACAAGCTGAGATCCCGTCTGTCCCACAGTTGGCATGTCGTCAAATTTCTTATGTAAGGAGTCTATACGTGCACTCATTTCTTTCCATAAGCTCATCCACTCGGGTGTCTGCCCCGCAGGGGGTGACATCCCTTCTAAAGGCATCTGCTCCGCCTCCACCTCATGATCCTCATCAAACATGTCGACACAGCCGTACCGACACACCCCACACACACAGGGAATGCTCAAACAGAGGACAGGACCCACAAAAAGCCCTTTGGGGGGACAGAGTAAGAGTATGCCAGCACACACCAGAGCGCTATATATGTACAGGGACTAACTGAGTTATGTCCCTAATAGCTGCTTTTCAATAATATATAGATATATCTAGCCAAATTTAATGCCCCCTCTCTTTTTTCCCTCTTACTGTGACTGTAAACTGCAGGGAAGAGCCAGGGAGCTTCCTTCCAGCGGAGCTGTGAGGGAAAAATGGCGCCAGTGTGCTGAGGAGATAGGCTCCGCCCCTTTTTTGCGGCCTATTCTCCCGCTTTTTTATGGAATCTGGCAGGGGTATTTACCTCATATATAGCCCCTGGGGCTATATATTGAGGTATTTTAGCCAGCCAAGGTGTTTTTATTGCTGCCTCAGGGCGCCCCCCCCCCCCCCCCCCAGCGCCCTGCACCCTCAGTGACTGCAGTGTGAAGTGTGTATGAGGAGCAATGGCGCACAGCTGCAGTGCTGTGCGCTACCTTGGTGAAGACTGAGTCTTCATGCCGCCGATTTTCCGGACCATCTTCTCGCTTCTGGCTCTGTAAGGGGGACGGCGGCGCGGCTCCGGGACCGAACACCAAGGACTGGGCCTGCGGTCGGTCCCTCTGGAGCTAATGGTGTCCAGTAGCCTAAGAAGCCCAATCCGGCTGCAAGCAGGCGAGTTCGCATCTTCTCCCCTTAGTCCCTCGCTGCAGTGAGCCTGTTGCCAGCAGGTCTCACTGAAAATAAAAAAATCTAAGACTATAACCTTCTAAGAGCTCAGGAGAGCCCCTAGTGTGCATCCAACCTCGGCCGGGCACGAAATCTAACTGAGGCTTGGAGGAGGGTCATAGTGGGAGGAGCCAGTGCACACCAGGTAGTCTAAGATCTTTCTAGAGTGCCCAGCCTCCTTCGGAGCCCGCTATTCCCCATGGTCCTTACGGAGTTCCCAGCATCCACTAGGACGTCAGAGAAATTGGGCAATCCACAAAAAAAAAAAAAAAATACAAAGTTTATTTTATATATATATATATATATATATATATATATATATATATATATATATATATATATATATATATATATATATATATATATACACACACACACACACACACACACACACACAGAGTAGTGGCCAAAATTGCGGACACTTTTTGAAATGTGAATGTTTTTCAACTTCGAATGCTTATAAAAACTGTTACACTTCACACATTGCAATGATTCATATATCTAATGAAAGGAAATTTAATGCTGAATTCAACACAAAGGTCAAATATTTGCATTACAATGGAAGTTATGCAGTGAAAACAACACTTTGGGTCTAAATCCCTGTGTACTTATGATGTCACTTTCCTATCAGTATTTAGGGGGGTCATTCCGAGTTGTTCGCTCGTTATTTTTCTTTCGCAACGGAGCGATTAGTCGCTAATGCCCATGCGCAATGTTCGCACTGCGACTGCGCCAAGTAAATTTGCTATGCAGTTAGGTATTTTACTCACGGCATTACAAGGTTTTTTCTTCGTCCTGGTGATCGTAATGTGATTGACAGGAAGTGGGTGTTTCTGGGCGGAAACTGGACGTTTTATGGGCGTGTGGGAAAAAACACTACCGTTTCTGGGAGAAACGCGGGAGTGGCTGGAGAAACGGGGGAGTGTCTGGGCGAACGCTGGGTGTGTTTGTGACGTCAAACCAGGAACGACAAGCACTGAACTGATCGCAGATGCCGAGTAAGTGTGGAGCTACTCAGAAACTGCTAAGAGAGGTCTATTCACAATTTTGAGAAGCTAAGATTCACTCCCAGAGGGCGGCGGCTTAGCGTGTGCAAAGTTGCTGATAGCAGCTTGCGAGCGAACAACTCGGAATGAGGGCCTTCGTTGGGTATCCTTTATTTTTCAAGACAGCAGCGCAGCGACGTGGCACTGAGCCAACCAATCTTTGGAGCTCTTCATTCTTTATTATGTGGTGCCATGAGACAATTATAGCTTCAATTTATTCTCTTTATTGGATGGACGCCTCAGACACACCAGTTTTTTCATACGGAACCACAAATGTTCTATGGGGTTCAGGTCTGGACTGTTTCCTGGCCATCCCAGCACCTGTATGTCATTCTCCGTGAACCACTGTTTGTATATCCATGCAGTGTGGCAGGGAGCTGAATCCTGCTGGGTAAAAAAATTATCCGGAAAAAGATCCCTGATAGAAGGTAGAAGTTTTCGTTGCTGGATGGTGTCAATGTACTTTCTGCTGTTCAGTGTGCGATCTATGACATGAAGGCGGCCTATAGCATCTGCTGTCATACATGCCCATATCGTACCACTTGTAGGATTCTTTGTTGTCGCTTGAATGCAATCTGGATGTACCTATTCCCTGATGCGACGTCTCACATATTTTCTCCCATCACTACCAAATATCGATATCTTAGTTTCGTCTCTCCATATCACTTGTTTCCACTGACCTTCTGTCCACGTAATGTGTTCTTTTCCCCACTGTATTCATTTCTGCCGCTGCTTTTTATTCAGGAATGGCTTTTTTTCGGGGAAATCCTACCTTTTAGGCCAACCTCCGTTAGTCTTCTCCGTACCGTTCTTGCAGTGACAAAAACACCAGTTGCCCTCAGTTTACTGCTAATGGCCGCAGATGACATCCATCTGTCCCTGACGCAAATTAGTTTTATTCTCCCATCATCATCAGCTGTTGTGCACTTTTTCCAGCCTTTTCCATCTTTGTTTTGTATAGTTTGTGTTTCCTGATAGCGTGAACAAAACTTTTGTACTCTTGATGTTATCACATTCCGACCAACGTCTCTCGCAATTGCTGCATACGAAATACCATTTTCACATAACACCACAATCCTGGATCTCTTCCTGGGAGACCAGTCACCACTTTGCCTGGACGACATTGTTGTATATTTTTTTTACACCGCCAATAGCATTAAACAATACACACAAACATCCAACCGTAACTGCACAACAGTAACCAACTTTAATCTGCAAAATGAAACGGCCAAACTGACCTTTCCCACCTTTGAACACGACCTTGCACCTACTCATAAACGACAGCTGACTGGTGCTCAGAACGACAAATCGGATTGGCTGGTAGTAGCGGTTACTATAATCGGCTTCTTTTTTATGCAATCAGTTTTTATTGAAATAATTTCGGCATGACAGAAAAAAAAAGTAACACATCAACATTACATACAGTACGTAATTAACAGTCCAGAACATGACGTGATAATCAGGGAAGAGATACATCAATTATTGCGTTAGGCAAAAAATGTCTAAAATATAGTGTTTCTCTGTCCCCTATCAAAATATCAACAATAACAAAAAGAAAATGTTAAAGTATAGAAAGAAGAAGAGAAGAAGATCTCGAGAGGAAGATAGGACATGGAGGGTAATTATCCACTCAGACTCAGTGTTTCCTGACGCGTTTGAGTCAACATATTTAATATATTCCTTAGCGTCTTTAAAGGATAACCAACTAAACCATATGGATATAAATTTCGGGTTCGGAAGTTTTAAAGAGTGGTTAAGTTCTTCCATATTCATATAATGGGCTACCCTCTGGAACCAACTGGAAATAGAAGGACAGTTACAGGACCTCCAGTAGCATGGTATGGTTGCCCTAGCAGCATTCATCAAGTGTCTGAGTAGTGAGTTCTTATAAAATTGAAAGAGGGACATCTATCAAATTAAACAGCTAAAACTCAGGCGTGAAGGGTGAGGAGATGCCAGTCAGTTCAAATGTTACTTCGTGAACTTTTTGCCAAAAGATTTGTAATATCGGAACTCCCACCAAATATGAAGAGGTAAGCCTCTCGCCCGTTCACAACGCCAACAGGTTTCAGGTATAGTTGGGAACATTTTATGAATTTGCAAAGGGCATCTATACCATCTAGCCATAATTTTGTATTGAGTTGCCAATACTTGCAGGGAGGAGGAACTGGCAAAAGTATATGTGCAAATATGAGCCCATTGATCGTCCTCCAGGTCTCTACCGAGGTCCCTTTGCCAGGCCGACACATATATGAGGGTGGTCGAGAACTGGCACTGTCAGAGCACAATTGGTATAATTGAGAAATCAAGTGTTGTGGAGTCGTGTCGGAGAGAGCGATTCAAATTTGGTAGGAGACTTGTGAGCGTCACCAGCTGTTAGAGAGATTGCTTGGAGATAAAACCAGAAGGAATGAGCAGAGAGATCATGGTCTCTTTGAAGTTCCAAGAAGGACCGCACCCCACTGTCAGAGAGCAAATGAGATATACGTGTGATTCCTGCTGAAGACCAACATGTTATTCCAGTTGCCGAACAATCTGGAAGGATATCTGGATTCTCAACTAAGGGCGTGGGCAACGAAGCGCCCGGACTAAATAGTGAGGGTCGTCTGAATTTTTTCCAAGTTCAGAGAGTTGGTTCTAGCGTAGGGTGTTTTAAGCGGGGTTATTTTTTAATCCAAGGAAGAACATGGGATGGGTTAGTAGTTGCGTGGTTCACTATCAACGGCCATTGCTTTACAGCGGGTAGTCTGGACATCTCGACTATCCTGGCTAAATGAGTGGCATGGTAGTATGTGAGAAAATTAGGTAAATGAAGGACCCCCCCTAGGTCGACTCACTATTAACACAGACTGTGGGATTCGAGGTCTATCAGGTCCCAATATAAACCGCAATGTTAAACATTGTAATTCTTTCAAAAATGACATAGGTATACTAATAGGTAATTGGTGATTTCTGATGAAGCCGCTGAATAGCCTCAGGGAGTCCACAAATCTGAAGGTGATTCTGCCGTCCTCTATTGTCCTATTGCGCATGTAGGGAAACGGATTCCTGGAGCTGTCTGTGGGTAGAGCCCATTTCCTCCAGATGCTTTTACACATCTGAAACCCGATGAGACATGTGTGAGAGTTCCACCTTATGCACTGAGCTTTCCACTTTGACGACAGCACTTATTTTTTTCTCCAAGTCCAAAACGTCCTGTTTCGTGGGGAGATCATTTTTGGGAGGAAGAGAACGTATGTGAGACAAGACATCCGCCATAGAAGGATTCCTCATTCGGACTACGAGAGGTCAGTGATTCCATCACTGCAGCGGCCGAGGCGAAGGGGGGGAGGTAGAAGTGTAGTTAGTGTCTTCACTGCCTGTGTCTGCCTCAGGAGTTAAATATTGGTATAAACTAGACTGGGTTGATGTGGAATTGAACTTCTCGGAGCCAGATAGCTTCTTCCCTTTTTTGGTCCTTTCCATTAAAGGAGCAGAAGACTAGAAAGAAGCCTCTTAAATGCCATTGGATGTATCAATGTGGAACGTGTCCGAAGTTAGCACCTGCATAGTCAAACAGAATTCGTTTCCTATTGTCGGCCAGCAGCAGCCAACACCATATTCTTAGGGTAGGTTAGGGCAGGGAGACATGGCCTTTTTCTAAACAAGCTGTCAGGCCATTCGTAAAAATAGAGTGTTCAACGAGGATATATTACAGTAGAGGGATTGGAGCAGTGTCCCTGCAGAGGACTCCTGAGATATTGCAGTGTTTCCAACCCGGGTGAGGCGCAAGCTATATCCAAAACACTGTTGTCGTGGTGTATATATAAAGAAGCACAAATTGAAGAGTCAGCGGTTCTGAGAGTTTGGAAATATACAAGTGTTTATGTCCTTCCCCTACAGGATTCCTTGGGACACAGTAACACAGCACAGGAATCCGGACCTCTACAAACATCAAGAGCTCCAGGGCTCCAGGGAGCAGCGTCCGGGCGGCTGATGAGGCAGCGGCGGCAGAGGAGGCTCAATCGCGGTCGGGGTGCTGGAGCGGGAGCTCCTGAGCGGCCGGCCTCCAAGAAGTCTGCGGCATCAGATCTCCCGAAAAGTTTGCGGCGGGCGCTGCCAATCGCTAGGTCCTGGCTTTGGAGGACAGACAGGCCGCAACCAGCAGGAAAGCCTGATGCGTTCCCCTGCTCCGCAGCGCTGACCAAGCAGGTGATTTTGGAGGGCACAGGAGGTGTGCAGGGGTATCTATGGGGTGCTTGCAGCCCCGGATATACTGTTAAGAAATAAAAAAGGGTGGTGAACGGTGCCAGAGCTAAGGGAGAACACGTATCCGCCCCACATATGCTAGACCACTACACCTCTACAATCCGCTTCTTGAATCTTACGCATCTGTGCTATTTGTCTGACTGAAAGTAGCATAACTTCCATTGTAATGCAAATATTTGACCTTTGTTTATCGTGTTGAATTCAGCATTAAATTTCCTTTCATTTGATATATGAATCATTGTACTGTGTGAAGTTTAAATAAGCACTCAAAGTTGAAAAACATTCAAATTTCAAAACAATGTACGCAATTTTGGCCACTACTGTGTGTATATATTTATATATAATCACTTATATATACGTTATGGTAAGAACTTACCGTTGATAACGTGATTTCTCTTATGTCCACAGGTATCCACAGGATAACATTGGGATATTGTTGAGCGACAGTGAAAATGGCACCAACACGGTCACAAGCTTTCTGGCCTCCCAGGATGCATTGGGGCCTCCACTAGATAGTCCCGCCCACTGACTCAGTCAGATCAGTTCTTTCCACAGCGAGTTTAGGCAGGAAACCCACGCAAAGACCTGTTTAGGTGATAAGAACACACATGCACACCCTTCCATACAAGAAGGAAGAGGTTTTAGTGATTGTCTAGATCCTCAAATCAGATGAATCAGGGTGGGATCCCTGTGGATACCTGTGGACATAAGATAAATCACATTATCAACGGTAAGTTCTTACCATAATGTATATTTCTCTGACTGGGTCCACAGGATTATCCACAGGATAACATTGGGATTCCCAAAGCCATTTTAGTGGTGGGAACGCTCCTGATTGCACAGGAGGACCTTTCGCCCGAAGTCTGCGTCATGAGAGGCAAAAGAATCCAAGGCATAATGTCTGATGAATGTGTTTATGGAAGACCATGTGGCTGCCTTACATATCTGTTCTGCTGAAGCACCCTGTTGTGCTGCCCATGAAGGACCTACCTTACGTGTAGAGTGAGCAGAGACATTAGCCGGAGTAGGGAGATCTGCATGAGAATGAGAATAAGCTTCTGATATTACCATTCGGAGCCATCTCGCCAGCGTCTGTTTACTAGCAGGCCATCCTCTTCTATGAAATCCGTAGAGGATGAAGAGAGAATCTGTTTTCCTGATGGCACTAGTACGATCTATGTAGATTCTTAAAGCCCGGACCACGTCCAGCGACGCTTCTCCCGCAGAAAGTCCAGATACCTGAAAAGCTGGGACTACAATCTCTTCATTCAGGTGAAACTTTGATACCACCTTTGGAAGATAACTAGATCTCGTTCTGAGAACTGCTCTGTCTGGGAAAAAAACTTAGGAAAGGAGACTTACATGATAATGCTCCCAAATCTGACACTCTTCTGGCTGACGCCACTGACAGTAAAAAAAGAACTTTAATCGTTAACCACTTAAGATCTGCTCTCTCAAGTGGTTCAAACCGAGGACCCTGGAGAAATGTAAGAACTAAATTAAAATCCCAGGGAGCTGCAGGAGGATCCAATCAAGGTTGAATATGTACTACTCCTTGAAAAAAACGTACGTACATCCTGTAAATCAGCAATCTTCTGCTGAAACCATACAGTTAACGCTGATACTTAAACCCTCAAGGAAGCAGCTTTCAACCCCTTATCCAATGCTGCCTGAAGGAAATACAAAATCCTAGCTACTTTAAAAGATCTCGGATTGAAATTTTTTCCAGTACACCAATGAATATAGGCTTGCCATATTCTATGATACACACGGGCCGAAGAAGGCTTTCTTGCTCTAAGCATAGTTTGGATTACTTTTTTCGAAAATCCTTTAGCCTTTAGGATAGAGGTTTCAACAGCCACGCCGTCAAGGATAGACGATCCAGATGGCTGTGACAACAAGGACCCTGCATTAGCAGATCTGGACGTTGAGGGAGCAGTATCGGTGCTTCCACGGACATTCTCAACAGATCTGTTTACCAATGCCTTCTTGGCCAAGCTGGTGTTATTAGAATGATTGCTCCTTTTGCCTGTTTTATCTTTCTCACTACTCTGGGTAACAGAGATATTGGAGGGAACAGATATGCCAGCTGAAACCTCCATTCTACTGACAGTGCGTCTACCAGGACCGCTCCTGGGTCCCTTGTTCTTGATCCGTACCTCGGAACTTTGTTGTTTAGACAAGATGCCATAAGGTCTATCTCCGGTACACCCCCATCTGTTCACCAGTGTCTGAAACACTTCTGGGTGTAGTGCCCATTCGGTTTCCTGAATGGTGTGCCGACTGAGAAAATCCGCTTCCCAATTTAGTACACCCGGGACAAATACTGCTGACAATGCCAGGAGATGGGGTTCTGCCCATCTTAGAATGGGAGTTACTTCCTCCATCAGACTCTTGCTGTGAGTTCCTCCTTGATGATTGAGGTATGCTACTGCCGTCGCATTGTCTGAGCGGATCTGGACTGGTCTTCCTTGTAGATTGTCCTTTGCCTGAACTAGAGCCAAGTAAACGGCCCTTATCTCCAACAGATTTATCGGCAGGCGACTTTCCCTTGCGGTCCATTTTCCCTGGAACCACAGGCTTCCGAGTACCGCCCCCCCAGCCCTGCAGGCTGGCATCTGCTGTCAGGACTTGCCACTCTTATCCAAAAGGGTCTCCCCTTGTTTAAATGGTCTGTCTGTAGCCACCACGCTAGAGACCTTTTTACGTTTACTGGAATCTTTATCATCTGCTTCTTTATCGTTTGATGATTTCCGTTCCATTTGGTCAAAATAAGGTGCTGCAACGGTCTGGAGTGGAATTGCGCATATTCCACCATGTCGAAGGTTGATACCATCAGACCCAACAGTCGCATTGCTGCATGGACTGACATTGTCTGGGCTTGCAATGCTTCCTGAGCCATGACCTGCACTTTGACTATCTTTTTCTCTGGTAAGAGAACTTTCTGTAGGTTTGAATCCAGTATGGCTCCCAAATGAACCATCCGCTGTGACGGATTCAGGGACAACTTCTCCCAATTTATGAGCCACCCGTGTCTCTGTAAACAAACTATTATCTGTTGGAGATGGCTCAACAGTAAATCTTGCGACTGTGCTAAGATTAACAGGTCGTCGAGGTATGGGAATATTCTTATCCCTTGTTTGCGCAGACAAGCTGCCATAACCACCATGATTTTGGTAAACACCCTGGGTGCTGTAGCTAGCCCGAAGGGCAGAGCTTGGAACTGGAAATGTTCCTGGAGGATGGCAAACCTGAGGTAGCACTGATGTGATAGTGCTATAGGTACATGTAGGTAAGCATCCCGTACATCCAGAGATACCATGTAATCTCCCGGTTCCATAGCCAACATTATGGAGCGTAACGTCTCCATGTGGAACTTCGGGATCCAAATGTATTTGTTCAACATTTTTAGATTTAGAATTGGTCGATATGACCCATTTGGTTTCTGGATTAGAAATAGATTGGAGTAAAACCCCTGTCCCTTTTGTGATGGAGGTACTGGGACAATCACACCTGACTGCAGTAATTTTTGGACTGCTTCTTGCAGGGCATTGGCTTTCGACTCTATACGAGACGGGCTGGTGCAAAAAAATCTTTGAGGAGGCTGCCTCCTGAATGGGAACCCATACCCCTGAGATACTACCTTCTGCACCCAAGCATCTGCTGTTGACTGTTGCCATATGTGTGCAAAAAGAAGGAGTTGGCCCCCAACCCTGGAATCCTCCAGGCGGAGGCCCGTCTCTTCAGGCTGACGGTTTCTGTTCAGGTTTGGAAGATGGCTTTTTGCTAGCCCACTGCTACCTACCCCTGGATTTAAACTGGGGTTGTTTAGGCTCCTCTTTAGCTTTCGCTTTGCTTTCCAACGAAATGAGCGAAATTTTAAACCCTTGGACTTAGGGTTATAAGCAGCCGGAAATCTGACCTTTTTCGATTCAGCCTCTGATTCTAGGATATCCGATAAAGATTTTCCAAATAATATATTACCAACAAAAGGCAATGCTTCCAATTCTTTCTTGGACTCCGCATCTGCCTTCCAGGTCCGTAGCCAAACTGCTCTGCGAGCGACTACTGTCAAGGCTGAAGCTTTAGAAGCAACTGTGCCTACATCAATTGCTGCTTCTTCCAAATACTGGGCAGACTGTCTTAAATGGCAAAAACGATCCTCTTGCTCCCTAGTAGGAGAAGGGATGTCATTCTCTAGTTCCTCTATCCATTCGCCCATTGCCTTTGCTACCCAGGCCGAAGCCATAGCAGGTCTTACCACTGCTCCTACTAGAGAAAACATATTTTTCAATAGGCTCTCTACCATTCTGTCTGTGACATCATTCAATGAGGTAGATGACAGTGGTAAAGCAGATTTATGCACGAGTCGCAGAACATGTGCATCTACTTTTGGAGGAACTTCTCTCTTCGAACAATCCACAGCAGGAAATGGATAATAAGACTCCCATCTCTTAGGAATCTTTTACTTTTTACTGGGCGCTGCCCAAGACTCATCCATCATTTCCGTCAGCTCATCTGACGCTGGAAATTCAGCTTTCACTGATTTTGTTCGTTTAAATACAGGTGCTTTTGCTTTTAACACTGTCTTGGCTGGCTCTTCCAATGAAAGAACAGCCTTCACAGCATTAATAAGTTCAGCTACATCTTCTGAACTAAAGCTCTGCGACTGATCATCATACGGAGTTGAATCTATTGTCTCATCATCATCATCATCATCCGATGTATCATCTTGTGTAGTCTGCCACACAGACGTATCTGTCTTAGTCTTACCTGCCCCTTGGTTGCTTGTAGAGGCTACTGGAACCAAACCATAGGAAGGGAGCTGCATGTATGGGTTCATAGTGTAACCTAACCCTTGAGGTGGTGCTACCGGAGCTAACCTGTACGCTAATGAATACAGAGTCTTCGCGAACATATTCCATGGTGGCTCTGTTGGTGGTTGAACCAACTCCTGTTTTTTACTTCGCTGAAAAGCTAAAGTTTCCACACAAACCCTCATAAGTGACCAATTGATTCATATCAATTACCCCTGACTTACAAGATAAGCATATTAGGGCTGTAGGAGTGCTTGATAAATTCTCCTCATCACTTTTGCCGCTCACAGACATGGTATTAACCTGTTATTGACTAAACAATTTGTGACTGAAAAACACCCTATGTGTCAGTATATAGAGGTGAGATCAATCTGACCACAGTGCACCTGATTTGAGGGTCAGAACAGGACTGACATTACACAGAAAAGTCAGCACACATACTAGCAGTCAGTCACATGTTAAAGCATTAGACATTGTCATATGAGAATACAACCCCCATAATAACTTATACATAAGTAGGAAAATTGTACTTCTGTTTTAACTGGTTCTTTTTACAACATAACATGCAAAAAACACAGTAATATACAGGTCTCATATGCAATAGGTACTAAAAATTAACAATGCATACTAAGAAGTAGAGAGAATTTTTAGTACTGTATACTCTGCCTCCGGAGAGCGGGATACAGGGAGACTCACCACACTTCCAAATCCAAGCAAATACGCTCGTAAGACGCTGAGTGGCTTCAGACGCTACTGGTGTACACTGCCGCTCTTGATAACGGATACGGACGCTCACCAACGGACACGGACGCTGAGCGAATTCCACGTGTATGCAGTGTCACGATCCTGACTGTAGTTCTCGTATTTGGTGACTTACCCCTGCCATCTGTCCTGGATCCTGTGCCTTTTTGCTCACTGGGATAAACAGCATGCCAATACCATGAGTTTCCTGAGTTCTCTGCCTGGAAGGTAACAGTTAACGAGCTCCACCTGTGGTGATCTTCTGTGTGAGTCTGAATTCAGCAATCTGAAGTTTAGGCCTAAAAGGCCAGCGTCCTGTGTTTGCAGAAGTTCAGGCTTCAGTGTTCCCTCGGCCTGCTAGGCCTCGCCCCCCTTCACAGCCTAGTCTAGAGTACTCACATGACAGTGACTGTTTCACCTGACCTCAGAGCTGTCCAATCCTGTGCCAGCCTGAGACTCTCTGAATCACCTGACACTGCTCACCAATCACCAAGGACCAGGAAGTATAAGTCTGAAGTCTGGAGTTGGAAACGCGGCCAGTTCCTCGTGTCACACACAGCTCTGTGTGAGCTTTGAAGCTGAGCTCCCTAAAGGTAACCCTTGTACTTTAGTTACTGTAAAAACTCTGTTTCTTTGTTACACAGTTTGGATTACATTTGTGCTGCCATTGATATCCAGTATTTCCACGAGTCTCCACTTAAAGGCACAGTACAGTATTCCACCGTCTCCACTTAAAGGCACAGTTGCAGTGTTTCATCTTAAAGGCACAGTACAGTATTCCACAGTCTCAACTGAAAACCACAGCTGCAGTATTCTACCGTCACAGCGGCAGGGTTCTTCAGCCTCGTACTAGAGTTATAGCCACAGTCATCGTTCTACTTTCAGTTGCGTTTCCAGTTATATCCGGTACCAGCACACATTACAGTTGCATCCCAGTCTCACCAGTAACCAGTCCGTCTCACCTATACATTCATCATCCTGCTATCAAAGTCCCTGGTGATCCAGTGGTCAGGATACGGCTTCCTCTGCCGAGGCCCGGGTTCGATCCCCGGTCAGGGATTGCTCCTTCTTCTCACTGATTCCTACAGACCAGCCTAATATTCACATAGTCCTCCAGTTGCCCGCACAGACATCACTAACACCGGGTTCACAAAACCACAGCCATGACATGCAGACGCTAAGGCCTGCGACTCGGTCTGGCGGGTTTATATCCAGTGTACACAACCGCAGCATCTAAGCTGCGACCGAGTACCCTTGTGGTAGCGTCTGAGCCGGAAGTGAGGTCATTTAGTTCATGAAACGAGAGACACGGGAACTGGCCATGAACTCGGAAGAGGGTCGTCCAGGAGAGCGTCTGAATCCCCTGTTGACTTAAACTCCCAGGATCGCGGCCTCTACCTAGTCCTGGTGCCTATGATCCCCGGAGCATAGCGCTGTCACACTCGAGATGTTCGGCGCATCAACACATTGTTTGTAGTCTCCACCAAATCAGTGTAGCTGTGTCCTGACCCCTCTAGTAAGAGGAAGTCCATATACTCACTGTCTCCCCATGCTCCGGCCACAGCCTGGTTAAGTCTGCTGGACCTGCTTAGAACATCCGACACAGACGCCCATCGAGACAGCACTGATACCCGAAGGTAAGCGTTGTTGCGAACCGGTGGGGAGTTGTTGGAGCGACTTTTTCTAGTATGCGTTTAAGACGCTGTTAAGAGAAGTCACTCTAAAAAAACAATATAATAAGTCTATAAAAATAATAAAAGCTTGAGGCTGCTCTCACAGCAGCCCTGTGACCATGCGGCTTCCTGCCGCACCAAGCAAAAAACTGATCTGACTGAGTAAGTGGGCGGGACTATATAGTGGAGGCCCCAATGCATCATGGGAGGCCAGAAAGCTGTGACCGTGTTGGTGCCATTTTCGCTGTTGCTCGACAATATCCCAATGTTTTCCTGTGGATAATCCTGTGGACCCAGCCAGAGAAAATAAACTTCTGCTCGTTACTTTTTATAACAATATAGTGATGTGTGTAATAACGCTCTTTTTCTGATATTTGTCATGGATAACCATGTGCTATAAACACCCAACTGAGAACAGGGATGATGGCGGAGGAGGGTGAAGAAAAAGAGATTGCTGTAGTGACTGAGCAATGAGAATATGTGACTTCTGTAATAAGTGTTTATTACTCACCTGTGCTGATATCTGTAGGGATCTCCTCCTCCTTACACTGCTGATCACCCCTCACATACGTCTCTTCTTCTCCCTCTATATCTTCTGCCTTCATATCAGTCACATACGTCTCTTCTTCTCCCTCTGTATCTTCTGCCTTTATAACAGTCACATACGTCTCTTCTTCATCCTCTATATCTTCTGCCTTTATATCAGTCACATACGTCTCTTCTTCTCCCTTTGTATCTTCTGATTTTATAACAGTCACATACGTCTCTTCTTCTCCCTCTATATCTTCTGCCTTCATATCAGTCACATATGTCTCTTCTTCTCTTTCTATATCTTCTGCCTTTATATCAGTCACATGCGTCTCTTCTTCTCCCTCTATATCTTCTGCCTTCATATCAGTCACATACGTCTCTTCTTCTCCCTCTATATCTTCTGCCTTTATATCAGTCACATACGTCTCTTCTTCTCCCTCTGTATCTTCTGCCTTTATATTTTCTGCCTTATTATCAGTCACATACGTCTCTTCTTCTCCATCTGTATCTTCTTCCTGTATATCAGAAAGACGTTCTACCTAAATAACCCCTCAAAAAAATAAGAATTTACTCACAGGTAATTCTATTTCTCCTAGTCCGTAGTGGATGCTGGGAACTCCGTAAGGACCATGGGGAAAAGACGGCTCCGCAGGAGACTGGGCACATCTAAAGAAAGATTTAGGACTATCTGGTGTGCACTGGCTCCTCCCCCTATGACCCTCCCCCAAGCCTCAGTTAGGACACTGTGCCCGGAAGAGCTGACACAATAAGGAAGGATTTTGAATCCCGGGTAAGACTCACACCAGCCACACCAATCACACCGTATAACTCGTGATAGGAACCCCGGTTAACAGTATGATAACAAAGGAGCCTCTGAACAGATGGCTCGCAATAACAACCCGATTTGTGTAACAATAACTATTTACAAGTATTGCAGACAATCCGCACTTGGGATGGGCGCCCAGCATCCACTACGGACTACGAGAAATAGAATTACCGGTGAGTAAATTCTTATTTTCTCTGACGTCCTAGTGGATGCTGGGAACTCCGTAAGGACCATGGGGATTATACCAAAGCTCCCAAACGGGCGGGAGAGTGAGGATGACTCTGCAGCACCGAATGAGAGAACTCCAGGTCCTCCTCAGCCAGGGTATCAAATTTATAGAATTTTGCAAACGTGTTTGCCCCTGACCAAGTAGCAGCTCAGCAAAGTTGTAAAGCCGAGACCCCTCGGGCAGCCGCCCAAGATGAGCCCACCTTCCTCGTGGAATGGGCTTTTACAGATTTAGGCTGCGGTAGTCCCACCGCAGAATGCGCCAGCTGAATAGTGCTACAAATCCAGCGCGCGATAGTCTGCTTAGAAGCAGGAGCACCAAGCTTGTTAGGTGCATACAGGATAAACAGCGAGTCAGTTTTCCCGACTCCAGCCGTCCTGGAAACATAAATTTTCAGGGCCCTGACTACGTCCAGCAACTTGGAATCCTCCAAGTCCCTAGTAGCCCCAGGCACCACAATTGGCTGGTTCAAGTGAAACGCTGATACCACCTTCGGGAGAAACTGAGGACGAGTCCTCAACTCTGCCCTATCCATATGGAAAATCAGATAAGGGCTTTTACAGGACAAAGCCGCCAACTCTGACACACGCCTGGCCGAAGCCAGGGCCAACAGCATGACCACTTTCCACGTGAGATATTTCAAATCCACAGTCTTAAGTGGTTCAAACCAATGTGATTTCAGGAATCCCAAAACCACATTGAGATCCCAAGGTGCCACTGGGGGCACAAAAGGAGGCTGAATATGCAGAACTCCTTTGACAAAAGTCTGAACTTCAGGCAGTGAAGCCAGTTCTTTCTGGAAGAAAATCGACAGGGCCGAAATCTGGACCTTAATGGACCCCAATTTGAGGCCCAACGTCACCACTGCTTGCAGGAAATGCAGGAATCGACCCAGTTGAAATTCCTCCGTTGGGGCCTTCCTGGCCTCACACCAAGCAACATATTTCCGCCAAATGCGGTGATAATGTTTTGCGGTGACATCCTTCCTGGCTTTGATCAGGGTAGGGATGACTTCCTCCGGAATGCCCTTTTCCTTCTGGATCCGGTGTTCAACCGCCATGCCGTCAAACTCAGCCGCGGTAAGTCTTGGAACAGACAGGGTCCCTGCTGCAGCAGGTCCTGTCTGAGCGGCAGAGGCCAAGGGTCCTCTGAAAGCATCTCTTGAAGTTCCAGGGACCAAGCTCTTCTTGGCCAATCCGGAACCACGAGTATAGTTTTTACTCCTCGCCTTCGTATTATTCTCAGTACCTTGGGAATGAGAGGCAGAGGAGGAAACACATAAACCGACTGGTACACCCACGGTGTTACTAGAGCGTCCACAGCGATCGCCTGAGGGTCCCTTGACCTGGCGCAATATCTTTTTAGTTTTCTGTTGAGGCGGGACGCCATCATGTCCACCTGTGGTCTTTCCCAACGGTTTACCAGCATTTGGAAGACTTCTGGATGAAGTCCCCATTCTCCTGGGTGGAGGTCGTGCATGCTGAGGAAGTCTGCTTCCCAGTTGTCCACTCCCGGAATGAACACTGCTGTCAGTGCTAACACATGATTTTCCGCCCATCGGAGAATCCTTGTGGCTTCTGCCACTGCCCTCCTGCTTCTTGTGCCGCCCTGTCTGTTTACATGGGCGACCGCCGTGATGTTGTCTGATTGGATCAGTACCGGCTGGTTCTGAAGCAGGGGCCTTGCGTGGCTTAGGGCATTGTAAATGGCCCTTAGCTCCAGAACATTTATGTGAAGCGAAATCCCCTGATTTGACCACAGTCCTTGGAAATTTCTTCCCTGTGTGACTGCACCCCAGCCCCGAAGGCTGGCATCCGTGGTCACCAGGACCCAGTCCTGTATTCCGAATCTGCGGCCCTCCAGTAGATGAGCCCTCTGCAGCCACCACAGCAGCGACACCCTGGTCCTTGCCGACAGGGTTATCCGCTGATGCATCTGGAGATGGGACCCGGACCATTTGTCCAACAGGTCCCACTGGAAAGTCCTTGCGTGAAACCTTCCGAATGGAATTGCTTCGTACGAAGCTACCATTTTTCCCAGGACTCGTGTGCATTGATGTACCAACACCTGTCCCGGTTTTAGGAGGTTTCTGACTAGAGATGACAACACCTCGGCTTTTTCCACTGGAAGAAACACTTTTTTCTGATCTGTGTCCAGAATCATTCCCAGGAACAGAATACGTGTCGTTGGGACCAGCTGTGACTTTGGAATATTGAGAATCCAGCCGTGCTGTTGCAGCACTTCCCGAGAAAGTGCTACCCCCACTACCAACTGTTCCTTGGACCTCGCCTTTATCAGGAGATCGTCCAAGTACGGGATAATTAAAACTCCCTTCTTGCGAAGGAGTATCATCATTTCGGCCATTACCTTGGTAAAGACCCTCGGTGCCGTGGATAACCCAAACGGCAGCGTCTGGAACTGATAGTGACAGTCCTGTACCACAAATCTGAGGTACTCCTGGTGAGGAGGGTAAATGGGGACATGCAGGTACGCATCCTTGATGTCCAGGGAGACTATGTAATCCCCCTCTTCCAGGCTCGCAATAACCGCCCTGAGCGATTCCATCTTGAACTTGAACCTTTTGATATAGGTGTCCAAGGATTTTAAATTTAAGATGGGTCTCACCGAACCGTCCGGTTTCGGTACCACAAACATTGTGGAATAGTAACCCTTTCCTTGCTGAAGGAGGGGTACCTTGACAATCACTTGCTGTGAATACAGTTTTTGAATAGCCACCAACACTGCCTCCCTGTCCGAGGGAGTTGCCGGTAAGGCAAATTTTAGGAAACGGCGGGGGGGAGACGTCTCGAATTCCAGCCTGTACCCCTGAGATACTACTTGAAGGACCCAGGGATCCACCTGTGAGAGAGCCCACTGTGCGCTGAAATTTCTGAGACGGGCCCCCACCGTACCCGGGTCCGCCTGAGCAGCCCCAGCGTCATGCTGTTGACTTACCGGACGCAGGGGAGGACTTCTGCTCTTGGGAACTAGCTGTGTGCTGCAGCTTTTTCCCTCTACCTTTGCCTCTCGGAAGAAAGGATGAGCCTCTAGCCCTCTTGCTTTTCTGGGGCCGAAAGGACTGTACCTGATAATACGGTGCTTTCTTTTGCTGTGGGGTAGCCTGTGGCAAAAATGTCGATTTCCCAGCAGTAGCTGTGGAAACGAGGTCTGAAAGACCATCCCCAAACAGTTCCACCCCCTTATAGGGTAAAACTTCCATGTGCCGTTTCGAGTCGGCATCGCCTGACCATTGCCGAGTCCATAACCCCCACCTGGCAACAATGGACATAGCGCTTATTTTTGATGCCAGCCGGCAAATATTCCTCTGTGCATCACGCATGTATAAGATGGCGTCTTTTATATGCTCTATCGTCAGCAAAATATTGTCCCTATCCATAGTATCAATATTATCCGAGAGGGAATCTGACCACGCAGCTGCAGCACTGCACATCCATGCCGATGCAATAGCTGGTCTCAATATAATGCCCGTGTGTGTGTATATAGCTTTAAGGGTAGTTTCCTGCTTTCTATTAGCAGGTTCCTTTAGGGCGGCCGTATCCTGAGACGGTAGTGCCACCTTTTCTGATAAGCGTGTCAGCGCCTTATCTACCCTAGGGGGTGTTTCCCAACGTGACCTATCCTCTGGCGGGAAAGGGTACGCTGCCAATAACCGTTTAGAAATGATCAATTTCTTATCGGGGGAAGTCCACGCTTCCTCACACACCTTATTTAATTCCTCAGATGCAGGAAAAACTACAGGTAGTTTTTTCTCACCAAACATAATACCCTTTTTTGTGGTACCTGGGGTATTATCAGAAATGTATAACACATTTTTCATTGCCTCAATCATGTAACGGGTGGACCTATTGGAGGGTACACTAGTCTCATCGTCGTCGACACTGGAGTCGGTATCCGTGTCGACATCTGTGTCTGTCACCTGAGGTAGCGGCCGTTTTAAAGCCCCTGATGACATTTGAGACGCTGGAAAAGGCACAAGCTGAGTAGCCGGCTGTCCTATGTCGTCAAACCTTTTGTGTAAGGAGTTGACACTGTCCCGTAATTCCTTCCATAAGTCCATCCACACAGGTGTCGACCCCGCAGGGGGTGACATCACGTTCACAGGCATTTGCTCCGCCTCCACATCATTTTCCTCATCATACATGTCGACACAGCAGTACCGACACACAGCACACACACAGGGAATGCTCTTTACAGAGGACAGGACCCCACAAAGCCCTTTGGGGAGACAGAGGGAGAGTATGCCAGCACACACCAAAGCGCTATATACCACAGGGATATCACCTATAAAGAGTGTTTTCCCTTATAGCTGCATATATATATATATATATATTATACTGCGCCTAAATTTGTGCCCCCCCTCTCTTTTTTTACCCTTTTCTGTAGTGCAGGACTGCAGGGGAGAGCCAGGGAGCGATCCTTCCAGCGGAGCTGTGAGGAAAAATGGCGCCAGTGTGCTGAGGGAGATGGCCCCGCCCCTTTTTCTGCGGGCTTTCTCCCGCTATTTTAATAATTCTGGCAGGGGTTAATATACACCTATATAGCCCCTGGCGCTATATATGGTGTTAGTTTGCCAGCCAAGGTGCTATTTATTGCTGCTCAGGGCGCCCCCCCCCCAGCGCCCTGCACCCATCAGTGACCGCAGTGTGTGGTGTGCATGAGGAGCAATGGCGCACAGCTGCAGTGCTGTGCGCTACCTTGGAGAAGACAGAAGTCTTCAGCCGCCGATTTTCCGGACCTTCTTGCTTCTGGCTCTATAAGGGGTACGGCGGCGCGGCTCCGGGAACGGACGACGAGGTCGGGTCCTGTGTGCGATCCCTCTGGAGCTAATGGTGTCCCGTAGCCTAAGAAGCCCAAGCTACCACCACTTAGGTAGGTTCGCTTCTTCTCCCCTTAGTCCCTCGGTGCAGTGAGCCTGTTGCCAGCAGGTCTCACTGTAAAATAAAAAACCTAAACTATACTTTCTTTCTAGGAGCTCAGGAGAGCCCCTAGTGTGCATCCAGCTCGGCCGGGCACAGAAATCTAACTGAGGCTTGGAGGAGGGTCATAGGGGGAGGAGCCAGTGCACACCAGATAGTCCTAAATCTTTCTTTAGATGTGCCCAGTCTCCTGCGGAGCCGTCTATTCCCCATGGTCCTTACGGAGTTCCCAGCATCCACTAGGACGTCAGAGAAATAGGATTTTAATTACCTACCAGAAAATCCTTTTCTCGTAGCCCATAGGGGATACTGGGAATCCATTTAGTACTATGGGGTATAGACGAGTCCACTATGAGCCATGGGCACTATAGAGGTTTGATAACATGTGCTGGCTCCTCCCGCTATGCCCCTACTACCAGACTCAGTCTAGTAAACTGTGCCCAAGGAGACAGACATACTTTTAGAGAAAGATATAGATAAGGAAAGTGGTGAGATTTCGAACCAGCACACACCAAACTTGAAACCAGGAACAGCAAAAGCTGAACCAAACAACATTACTTAACCAAGTAAAAGTGCAGGAAGAACGAAACACTGGGCGGGTGCCCAGTATCCCCTACGGCCTACAAGAAAAGGATTTATGGTTAGGTAATTAAAATCCTATTTTCTCTTACATCATAGAGTATGCTGGGGTCCACATTAGTACCATGGGGATGTTCCAAAACACCAAAACCGGGTGGGAGAGTGCTGAGGTTCCTGCAGAACTGACTGACCAAACTGAAGGTCCTCAAATGCTAAAGTATCGAACTTGTAAAACTTAGCAAACGTGTTCGAACCTGACTAAGTAGCTGCTCGGCAGAGATGTAAAACCGAAACACCCCGGGCAGCCGCCCAAGAAGAACCCACCGACTTAGAAGAGTGGGCCTGTACAGATTTTGGAATCGGCAAGCCTGCCATGGAATAAGCATGCTGGATAGTGAGCCTGATCCAGGGTGCAATTGACTGCTTCGAAGCAGGACACCCAATCTTATTGGGATCATAAAGAACAAAAGGAGAGTCCGATTTTCTCTGACGAGCTGTTCGTTTTACATACACCTTCAAAGCCCCCACAACAGCCAAAGACTTTGAAGTAGCAGAGGTGTCGGTAACAACAGGAACCACAATAGGTTGGTTGATGTGAAACGAAGACACCACTTTAGGAAGAAATTACCGACGAGTTTAGCTCTGTCCTCATGGAAAATTAGGTAGGGGCTCTTGTGAGATAACGCCCCCAGCTCCAACACACGTCTTGCTGTAGCCAGGGCCAACAGTGTGACGGTCTTCCATGTAAGATACTTTACGTCTACCTCCTGTAACAGTTCAAACCAGTCCGTCTGGAGGAACTGCAGCACCAAATTGAGATTCCAAGGTGCCGTGGGAGGCACAAAGGGAGGTTGGATGTGCAGAACAGAACACCTTTCAAGAACGTCTGGACCTCAGGGAGAGAAGCCAATTGTTTCTGAAAGAAAATAAACAAGGGCGAAATCTGGACTTTTATGGAGCCTAGACGTAGGCCCACATCCACCTCTGACTGCAGAAAAAGCAGGAAACGTTCCAGATGAAAATCCACCACAGAATAATTTCTGCTCTCAGACCAAGAGACGGATTTCTTCCAAATACAGTGGTAATGTTTAGACGTTACCCCCTTCCTGGCTTGGATCATAGTCAGGATGACCTTGTCAGGGCTAGAATCAGCTGGTTAGAATCAGCTGTTCAACTTCCATGCAGTTGAAACATAGCCGCGGTAAGTTGCAGAAGATCCTTGTGAAGAGGTAGAGGCCACGTATCTTCAAGGAGCATTTCCAGAAGATCCACGTAGCAGGCCCTTCTTGGCCAGTCCGGAGCAATGAGAATTGCTTGAACCTTTTCCCTTTTTATTCTTTTAGAATTCTTGGGATCAGAGGAAGTGGAGGAAACACGTATGCCATCTGATAGACCCATGGAGTCGTCAGAGCGTCTACCGCCACTGCCTGTGGGTCTCTCAACCTGGACCAATACCGCTTGAGCTTCTTGTTGAGACAAGAGGCCATCATGTCGATTTGTGGGTAATCCCCACTGACGTGTCAACCACCTGAACACCTCCAGTTGAAGGCCCCACTTCCCTGAGTGCAGGTCATGTTTGCCGAGGAAGTCTGCTTACCAGTTGTCTACTGCTGGAATGAAGACCGCCGACAATGCCACGGCGTGTTTTTCCACCCAGAGGAGAATTCTTGTCACCTCTGACATTGCTGCTCTGCTTTTTGTTCCTCCCTGTCGGTTTATGTACGCCACTGCTGTCACATTGTATGACTGGTCCTGAATGGCCCGATCTTGAAGAAGAGATGAGGCCTGCAGAAGGGCGTTGTATATAGCCCTGAGTTCCAGGATGTTGATTGGAAGGACAACTTCCTGACTTGACCATCTTCCCTGAAACTGCATCCCCTGGGTGACTGCTCCTCAACCTCTGAGGCTTGAGTCTGTGGTTAGCAGAATCCAATCCTGAACCGCCGACCCTCGATTAGGTGAGAAGTCTAAAGCCACCACAGAAGGGCGGTCCTAGCTTTTGGCGACAGACGGATCCTCTGGTGCATGTGAAGATGCGATCTGGACCACTTGTCTAACAGATCGAGCTGGAAGGGTTTTGCATGAAACCTTCTGTACTGAAGCACCTTGTAAGAGGCCACCATTTTCCCCAGTAGGCATATGCACAGATGCACTGAGATTCGGGGTGGCTTAAGGACAGCCCGAACCATCGACTGGATTACTAATGCCTTTTCCAAAGGAAGGAACACCTTCTGAGACTCTGTTCAGAATCCACCCATGATCCAGGAGTAGGCTGGTTGAGAGGCCAATGCTGTCCTACAACCGCTCCCTGGACGGTGCCTTGATCAGAAGATCATCCAGGTACGGAATTATGTTCACACCCTGTTTGCAGAGTAAATACATAATCTCTGCCATCACATTGGTGAACACCCTCGGCGCTGCGGAGAGACCAAATGGCAGGGCCTGGAACTGGTAGTGACAGTAATGTAGTGCTAACCGTAGATAAGCCTGATGAGGCGGCCAGATCGGAATGTGAAGGTACACATCCTTGATGTCCAGAGACATTAGGAATTCCCCCTCCTCCATACCCGAGATCACCGCTTTTAGAGACTCCATCTTGAATTTGAACACGTACGGGTTCAACGACTTCAGGTTCAGAATCGGTCTTACCAAACCGTTCGGTTTCGGTACTACAAACAAGTCGGAATAGTACCCCTTGTTTCGCAGGTGGGATGGAACTGAAACAATGACCTGAGTCTGTATCAGTCTGTGAATGGAGTCCTGTAAGGTTATACTTGCCTTTTGTGAAACTGGTAAGCCTGACTTGAAGTATCTGTGATGTGGAGGCTCCTGGAACTCCAGTCTGTAGCCCTGGGATATAAGATCTATGACCCATGGATCCTGGCACGATCCCGTCTAGACGTGACCGAAGAATTTTAGCCAGGCTCCCACCTGACAATCTTCCAGGCATCGCTGTCCATGGTCATGCAGAAGGCTTTGAGGAAGCAGATCCGGAGCTCTGTTCCTGTGAACCGGCAGATGCTGGTTTGCGTGGTTTTCCTCTAGCGCCTCTGATGGTGGTAGAAGAACCTCTAGCCTTGCCCCTAAAGGACTGCAAATTGGGACCTGAGTAGGCCTTCCTAGTTGGGGGACCTGCAGAAGGAAGATATGCAGACTTTCCCGCCGTAGCTTTGGAGATCCATTTGTCTACTTCATCTCCAAATAAGGCCTCCCCTGTGAAAGGTAGGCCCTACATGGCTTTCCTGGAGTCCGCATCTGCAGTCCACTGGCTTAGCCATAGAACCCTGCGTGCAGACACTGCCATAGCCATAGTACGTGAATTAAGCAAGCCTATTTCTTTTATGGCTTCCACCATAAAGTTTGCAGAGTCCTGTATATGTTGCAGGAACATGACAATCTCCTCTTGAGGTAAGGTGTTTAACCCCTCAATCAGATTACCCGACCATTTGGCAATGGTTTTTGTAATTCACCCACATGCTATAGTGGGTCTCTGGGCCACCCCAGCAGCTGTATACAAGGATTTGAGTGTGGTCTCAATTTTACGATCAGGCAATACAATTTGTCTTGAGAGCCTGTATACCGATGCATCCACTATTGGTGGATTTTCCCATTTCTTCCTATCGTCAAGGGGGAAAAGGGAAAGATGATAACAACCGTTTAGGGATTTGAATTTATAAGGATTAACCCACGGTCCTTCAAACAGGGTATTTAGTTACTTTGATGCAGGAAAAATGGCTGAGAATTTCTCCTTTTATATGAAAATAAGATTCCTCACTCTCCTCTGTCACTTTATCAGGGAGATGCAGAACCTCTCTGATAGAGGCTCTCATATAGGCTATTCCTTGTACCATTCCCCACCTTCGAGTCCACCTCCCCTTCCTCCATGTCTGACCCCTCATCATCCGAGTCAGACTGCAGGCTATAGGCCAAAGTACACTTTTGTGGCCAAATGGCGACGGACTGAGATGCTGGCTTGGGTACAGAGTCTTTTTTTCAACTCATCCATAGACTGCATTAAGTATTGCGTCTCTTTCTCATTTCGAGATAATTTTGTAGAAATGGAGGAAATCAATCCCCTAATGGAGTCCAGCCATGCTGGTTCTGCCCCACTAGCCTGGGAAGGGACACTACACTGAGTACACACTAGTGAACCCCCTGGGGAAGAGCAACACTGTGCCTTACATGAAACACACTCTTTGTCCGACATACTGTATAGTGACAGCACACACACAGGAAAAGGTTAAATGCACAATTAACCCACAAAGAGCCCTTCCAGGGAGACACAGAGAGAGTCTGGAACCAGCACACGGCGCCCTTATCGCTAATGCCAAGCTTAGCCGGGTCGCAGACTAAGTACCTAGATTAGGGACTTAGTAAACTAATAATCGCTACCCCCCTGCTATGACCCCCTGGTACCGCTGAGGTAATCTGGAGTCTCTCTGCAGGAGCTGCGCATCCCTGTCAGTCAGCATCTGTGTCAGATGCAGAGGGAAAATGGCGCCTGTGAGCTGCTGGATCCGCTCATAGTGAAGCCCCTTCAATGGCGAGCGGTCTTCCCGCTCTTTCTTATACTGGCTGTATGTGTCTGTGTGCATAAAATGGAAACAGACTCCTTTTATTGCTTTGTTACCAGTCTGGGTACTGTGACCGCTGTTCAGCGTCTGTGTCTGTACACAGTCGTGACACGCAGTCCGCCCCAGTTAGAAGCCGTGCATCTCTGTGCCCTCATGCTGCCATAATGGCCGGAGCCCAGCTAACCAGGACGCCGGCTCAGTACTCACTACTCTTCATTCTTCTGGCTCAGTTAGGGGTGGCGGCGTGCTGCGGGAATGTACGCTCGTCGTGGTGGGGATTGCGAATAGTTCCCTCAGTAGCTCGTGTCCTGTCAGTGGGGATCGGGACAATTAACCCTGAGAGAGGTTCGGCCGTTCCCCCCCTAAGTCCCACGAAGCAGGCAGGCTGGTGCCAGCCAGTCCTGCCTGAAAATAACAAACATATAAAATAAATGCAGAAAACTCTTCAGGAGCTTCCTTCAGCGTGATCAGCTCCACCGAGCACATTTTCTAAACTGAGTCTGGTAGGAAGAGCATAGAAGGAGGAGCCAGTGCACACTATCAATTTCTTGAAGTGCCCATGGCTCCTAGTGGACCCATCTATACCCCATGGTACTAAATGGATTCCCAGAATCCCCTAGGACAGTGGTTCCTAAACTGTGCACCTAGGCACCCTGGGGCACCTCGGGACACTTGCAGGGGTGCCTTGGAATGGTGTCAAGAACCAATTCAAATATTTATGGTCAATGTAATAGGCAAAACCAGTGCTGGTGTCTTCTAATCATAAATTATGTGAACAACCAGAAGCGAATCCTGTCCCTCACCACATAACTGAACATAAGGATGACATATAAGCACATTTTACTAAATTAAAAAAATGCTTTCTAAAAATTCTCAATAAGAAACTTTTGGTCTAGTGGTGCTGTGAAAAAAAACTCTGATACTCTAGGGCACCGTGATTCAAAAAAGTTTGGGAACCACTGCCCTAGGACATAACAAAAATAATACAATGGCATTTGCATAGTGTCATGTTAAAGTGAAGAGAAACAGTAGAACATCAGTGTATAAGAGACACAGCTTCTCTACAGATAACATACTTTGGTATATTGGCAAGATCCTAAATCGGGTGTGGTTCATCAAATCGACAGTGTCTAGGTCGACAATGTTTAGGTCGACAGTCACTAGGTCGACGTGGATGGAAGGTCGACAGGGTTTCTAGGTCTTTGTAGTAATGCTGTGTACCCTGCACCGAACCCAAATAATTTCAAAGAAATATGATGGAACCAGCTGCTCAATAATTTTTCCTTTTTAATAGGTAGAATTAATCAGCTGAAGGTGCTCCAACAATCATGTTTAACATGATAAACACACAGAAACCGACAGTGGCCGGAAAAAGACAGGGATTGCCTTTTTGGAGCACTCTTTTAAATTAGAAAATATGTTCAAATTGATATGATTATTTTATTAAAACGTAACCTTTAATATTGATTCTTTAAGATAATTATGATAAGAATTAGTTAATTAAATCAGTATATAATTTCCTAACTACTACTACCATTATGTAACTAACTTCAATTGAATCAGTACATATTTGTCTTGGCTAATTTTAGCTTGTAACTATCTTTGCAGTACATATATTTCTCTATCGTCCTAGTGGATGCTGGGGTTCCTGAAAGGACCATGGGGAATAGCGGCTCCGCAGGAGACAGGGCACAAAAGTAAAGCTTTACGATCAGGTGGTGTGCACTGGCTCCTCCCCCTATGACCCTCCTCCAAGCCTCAGTTAGATTTTTGTGCCCGGCCGAGAAGGGTGCAATCTAGGTGGCTCTCCTAAAGAGCTGCTTAGAAAAGTTTAGCTTAGGTTTTTTATTTTACAGTGAGTCCTGCTGGCAACAGGATCACTGCAACGAGGGACTTAGGGGAGAAGAAGTGAACTCACCTGCGTGCAGGATGGATTGGCTTCTTGGCTACTGGACATTAGCTCCAGAGGGACGATCACAGGTACAGCCTGGATGGTCACCGGAGCCTCGCCGCCGGCCCCCTTGCAGATGCTGAAACGAGAAGAGGTCCAGAATCGGCGGCAGAAGACTCCTCAGTCTTCTAAAGGTAGCGCACAGCACTGCAGCTGTGCGCCATTTTCCTCTCAGCACACTTCACACGGCAGTCACTGAGGGTGCAGGGCGCTGGGAGGGGGGCGCCCTGGGAGGCAAATGAAAACCTAATTTGGCTAAAAATACCTCACATATAGCCTCCGGGGGCTATATGGAGATATTTAACCCCTGCCAGAATCCACTAAAGAGCGGGAGACGAGGCCACCGAAAAAGGGGCGGGGCCTATCTCCTCAGCACACAGCGCCATTTTCCTTACACAGCTCCGCTGGTCAGGACGGCTCCCAGGCTCTCCCCTGCACTGCACTACAGAAACAGGGTAAAAAAGAGAGGGGGGGGCAAAATTGTGGCAAAAATATATTATTAAAGCAGCTATACAGGGAGCACTTATTATAAGGCTATCCCTGTCATATATAGCGCTTTTGGTGTGTGCTGGCAAACTCTCCCTCTGTCTCCCCAAAGGGCTAGTGGGGTCCTGTCTTCGTTAAGAGCATTCCCTGTGTGTCTGCTGTGTGTCGGTACGTGTGTGTCGACATGTATGAGGACGATATTGGTGTAGAGGCGGAGCAATTGCCAAATATGGGGATGTCCCCTCCTAGGGGGTCGACACCAGAATGGATGCCTTTATTTATGGAATTACGGGATAGTGTCAACACGCTAAAGCAGTCGTTTGACGACATGAGACGGCCGGACAATCAATTAGTGCCTGTCCAGGCGCCTCAAACACCGTCAGGAGCTGTAAAACACCCTTTGCCTCAGTCGGTCGACACAGACCCAGACACAGGCACTGATTCTAGTGGTGACGGTGACGAATCAACCGTATTTTCCAGTAGGGCCACACGTTATATGATTTTGGCAATGAAGGAGGCGTTACATATAGCTGATACTACAGGTACCACTAAACAGGGTATTATGTGGGGTGTGAAAAAACTACCTATAGTTTTTCCTGAATCAGAAGAATTAAATGAGGTGTGTGATGAAGCGTGGGTTGCCCCCGATAAAAAAATGCTAATTTCAAAGAAGTTATTGGCTTTATACCCTTTCCCGCCAGAGGTTAGGGCGCGCTGGGAAACACCTCCTAGGGTGGACAAGGCGCTCACACGCTTATCAAAACAAGTGGCGTTACCCTCTCCTGAGACGGCCGCACTTAAAGATCCAGCAGATAGGAGGATGGAAAATATCCAAAAAAGTATATACACACATACAGGTGTTATACTACGACCAGCTATAGCGACAGCCTGGATGTGCAGTGCTGGGGTAGCTTGGTCAGAGTCCCTGATTGAAAATATTGATACCCTGGATAGGGACAATGTTTTACTGTCTTTAGAGCAAATAAAGGATGCATTTCTTTATATGCGTGATGCACAGAGGGATATCTGCACACTGGCATCACGGGTAAGTGCTATGTCCATTTCGGCCAGAAGAAGTTTATGGACGCGACAGTGGTCAGGCGATGCGGACTCAAAACGGCATATGGAAGTTTTGCCGTATAAAGGGGAGGAGTTATTTGGAGTCGGTCTATCGGATTTGGTGGCCACGGCTACAGCCGGGAAATCCACCTTTTTACCTCAAGTCACTCCCCAACAGAAAAAGACACCGACTTTTCAACCGCAGCCCTTTCGTTCCTTTAAAAACAAGAGAGCAAAGGGATATTCATATCTGCCACGAGGCAGAGGAAGGGGGAAGAGACAGCAACAGGCAGCTCCTTCCCAGGAACAGAAGCCCTCCCCCGCTTCTACAAAAGCCTCAGCATGACGCTGGGGCTTCTCAAGCGGACTCGGGGGCGGTGGGGGGTCGTCTCAAGAATTTCAGCGCGCAGTGGGCTCACTCGCAGGTAGATCCCTGGATCCTGCAGATAATATCTCAGGGGTACAGGTTAGAACTAGAGACGAATCCACCTCGCCGTTTCCTGAAGTCTGCTTTACCAACGTCCCCCTCCGACAGGGTGACGGTCTTGGAAGCCATTCACAAGCTGTACTCTCAGCAGGTGATAGTCAAGGTACCTCTTTTACAACAAGGAAAGGGGTATTATTCCACTCTATTTGTGGTACCGAAGCCGGATGGCTCGGTAAGACCTATTCTAAATCTGAAGTCCTTGAACCTGTACATAAAGAAGTTCAAGTTCAAGATGGAGTCACTCAGAGCAGTGATAGCGAACCTAGAAGAAGGGGACTTTATGGTATCCTTGGACATCAAGGATGCGTATCTCCACGTTCCAATTTACCCCTCACACCAGGGGTACCTCAGGTTCGTCGTACAGAACTGTCACTATCAGTTTCAGACGCTGCCGTTCGGATTGTCCACGGCACCTCGGGTCTTTACCAAGGTAATGGCCGAGATGATGATTCTTCTTCGAAGAAAAGGCGTATTAATTATCCCATACTTGGACGATCTCCTAATAAGGGCAAGGTCCAGAGAACAGCTAGAGATGGGATTAGCACTGTCTCAAGAAGTGCTAAAACAGCACGGGTGGATTCTGAATATTCCAAAATCCCAGTTAATTCCGACAACACGTCTGTTGTTCCTAGGGATGATTCTGGACACGGTTCAGAAAAAGGTTTTTCTCCCGGAGGAAAAAGCCAAGGAGTTATCCGAGCTTGTCGGGAACCTCCTAAAACCAGGAAAGGTGTCTGTACATCAATGCACAAGAGTCCTGGGAAAAATGGTGGCTTCTTACGAAGCAATTCCATTCGGCAGATTCCACGCAAGAATTTTCCAGAGGGATCTGTTGGACAAATGGTCAGGGTCGCATCTTCAGATGCACCAGCGGATAACCCTGTCTCCAAGGACAAGGGTATCTCTTCTGTGGTGGTTACAGAGTGCTCATCTATTGGAGGGCCGCAGATTCGGCATACAGGATTGGATCCTGGTGACCACGGACGCCAGCCTGAGAGGCTGGGGAGCAGTCACACAAGGAAGAAACTTCCAGGGAGTGTGGACGAGCCTGGAAACGTCTCTTCACATAAACATTCTGGAACTAAGAGCAATCTACAATGCCCTAAGCCAGGCAGAACCTCTGCTTCAGGGAAAGCCGGTGTTGATCCAGTCGGACAACATCACGGCAGTCGCCCATGTGAACAGACAGGGCGGCACAAGAAGCAGGAGTGCAATGGCAGAAGCTGCAAGGATTCTTCGCTGGGCGGAAAATCATGTGATAGCACTGTCAGCAGTGTTCATCCCGGGAGTGGACAACTGGGAAGCAGACTTCCTCAGCAGACACGACCTTCACCCGGGAGAGTGGGGACTTCATCCAGAAGTTTTCCACATGCTGGTAACCCGTTGGGAAAGACCAATGGTGGACATGATGGCGTCTCGCCTCAACAAAAAACTGGACAGGTATTGCGCCAGGTCAAGAGATCCGCAGGCAATAGCTGTGGACGCGCTGGTAACGCCTTGGGTGTACCAGTCGGTATATGTGTTTCCTCCTCTGCCTCTCATACCAAAAGTATTGAGAATTATACGGCAAAGAGGCGTAAGAACGATACTAGTGGTTCCGGATTGGCCAAGAAGAACTTGGTACCCGGAACTTCAAGAGATGATCACGGAAGATCCGTGGCCTCTACCTCTGAGAAGGGACTTGCTTCAGCAGGGTCCCTGTCTGTTTCAAGACTTACCGCGGCTGCGTTTGACGGCATGGCGGTTGAACGCCGGATCCTAAAGGAAAAAGGCATGCCGGAAGAAGTCATTCCTACTTTGATTAAAGCACGGAAGGAAGTAACCGCGCAACATTATCACCGCATTTGGCGAAAATATGTTGCGTGGTGCGAGGATCGGAGTGCTCCGACGGAGGAATTTCAACTGGGTCGATTCCTACATTTCCTGCAATCAGGATTGTCTATGGGTCTCAAATTGGGATCTATTAAGGTTCAAATTTCGGCCCTGTCGATTTTCTTCCAGAAAGAATTGGCTTCAGTTCCTGAAGTCCAGACTTTTGTTAAGGGAGTGCTGCATATACAGCCTCCTGTGGTGCCCCCAGTGGCACCGTGGGATCTCAATGTTGTTTTGGACTTTCTCAAATCTCATTGGTTTGAACCACTAAATAATGTGGATTTGAAATATCTCACATGGAAAGTGACCATGCTACTAGCCCTGGCTTCGGCCAGGAGAGTGTCAGAACTGGCAGCTTTATCTTACAAAAGCCCATATCTGATTTTCCATTCGGACAGGGCAGAACTGCGGACTCGTCCGCATTTTCTCCCTAAGGTGGTGTCAGCATTTCATCTGAACCAGCCTATTGTAGTGCCTGCGGCTACAAGTGACTTGGAGGACTCCAAGTTACTGGATGTTGTCAGAGCATTGAAAATATATATTGCAAGGACAGCTGGAGTCAGAAAATCTGACTCGTTGTTTATATTGTATGCACCCAACAAGATGGGTGCTCCTGCGTCTAAGCAGACGATTGCTCGTTGGATCTGTAGCACAATCCAACTTGCACACTCTGTGGCAGGCCTGCCACAGCCTAAATCTGTAAAGGCCCACTCCACAAGGAAGGTGGGCTCATCTTGGGCGGCTGCCCGAGGGGTCTCGGCATTACAACTTTGCCGAGCAGCTACGTGGTCAGGGGAGAACACGTTTGTAAAATTTTACAAATTTGATACTCTGGCTAAGGAGGACCTGGAGTTCTCTCATTCGGTGCTGCAGAGTCATCCGCACTCTCCCGCCCGTTTGGGAGCTTTGGTATAATCCCCATGGTCCTTTCAGGAACCCCAGCATCCACTAGGACGATAGAGAAAATAAGAATTTACTTACCGATAATTCTATTTCTCGGAGTCCGTAGTGGATGCTGGGCGCCCATCCCAAGTGCGGATTATCTGCAATAATTGTACATAGTTATTGTTAACTAATTCGGGTTATTGTTGTAGGGAGCCATCTTTTAGAGGCTCTTCTGTTATCATACTGTTAACTGGGTTTATATCACAGGTTGTACGGTGTGATTGGTGTGGCTGGTATGAGTCTTACCCGGGATTCATAAATCCTTCCTTATTGTGTACGCTCGTCCGGGCACAGTACCTAACTGAGGCTTGGAGGAGGGTCATAGGGGGAGGAGCCAGTGCACACCACCTGATCGTAAAGCTTTACTTTTGTGCCCTGTCTCCTGCGGAGCCGCTATTCCCCATGGTCCTTTCAGGAACCCCAGCATCCACTACGGACTCCGAGAAATAGAATTATCGGTAAGTAAATTCTTATTTATTATAATATGGTGAAAAAATGATAATAAATAAGAGTGTGAAAAGAAATATCTATTCCGCAATTTAATAAAGCTAATCTAACAATTACCCTGTCTTAATTGTCTGAAACAACAATCAAGCACTTAATTTTCAATTATCAACTCTGCACCTTAATAAAACTAATCATGCAATAATCCTGTCCTATTTTTCTGAATCAACAATCTATCATGAAACTATAAATTCATACAGTGGTTATTTCATAACAGTGTCATGTCACATGCTTAACTTGATCACCAATCCGGAAACTTAAGGCCCATACACACTTGACGATGCACACATCGTTAACGACTTCCCTTGAACTGCTGAGCAAACGACATGAGCATACACACTACCAACGACCAAAGACGAAAGACCATAGACCATTCATCGTTGAAGCATCCAAGCTGAACAGTTTATTAAAATAATGAGCTGGGAACAGGGCTGGTAAACAGTGGCTTGGTCGTTGGTCTTTCACACCATACACATTCAACGACGTCTCTGGTCGGTAACGACCATAGTGGAAATTGAGCATACATGCTCCACAGATAAGCGAGGGTCGTTAACGCCCCGCGGGGCCGCGCATCGGTGGTCGTCGGATGCATACACACTTGACGATATAATGAGCGACGTCGTTGATGAGGGCTGAAATGAACGACGTCGTTCATTTTATCGTCAAGTGTGTATGGGCCTTTACACTGATTTTGTACAAAATTATCTCCTAAGAATGTCATATCACAATCACATTGGTAAGTATCCTAATAGGAGACAATAAATTATAATTTTGCACAGGCAGATGGTTAATCACTACAGTGTCAAACGTTCCCCTAGACTCTCTGGGTTTCTAGGTCGACATGTGCTAGGTCGACAGGTCTAAAGGTCGACATGAGGTTTTTTGTTTTTTTTGGTGTCGTTTTCTTCGTAGAGTGACCGGGATCCCAAATTAGTGCACCGCGTCCCCTCGCATGGCGAACGAAGCATGGTGCCTTCGCTTCGCTTGGCACACTTTACCGTTCCAATTGTATTCCACGTGGATCGTTAAGTATGAAAAAATAAAAAAAAATAAAAAAATGTGAAAAACACCTGTCGACCTAGAAACCCTGTCGACCTTCCATCCATGTCGACCTAGTGACTGTCGACCTATAGTGGTCGACCTAAACATTGTCAACCTAGACACTGTCGATCTTCAGACCGGATCCCCCTAAATCCCACCTACCTGATCCTCCTGTGGGATCCTGTGATTCTCCTCTGTACAATCCTGGGAATACAGAGGACGGGGACATCTCTCTGGGGTATCTCTGTTACTGGGCCAATCTGTAGGAGACACACAGTGACTGAGTACAGTGTATATATGTGATTATCAGGTGATGTGTGTATATAGGGGATCCCATACCTGCTCTCCCCTGTACAATACATGACAGCCTCCTCTTACCCAGTGATGTGAGGGGCCGGTGATTCTCCATCATCACATCCTTGTACAGACCCCTGTGTTCCTCTATATACTCCCCCTCCTGTATGGAGACATAGACAGTGACATACTGACACCTTATAGGAACCTGACACACACAGTGATACAGTCATCACCCAGATACATCCCCCGGTGTTACTGTATAATGTGCCATTCCCAGCCGTCACCTCTCCAGTCATCACCCAGACACATCCCCTGGTGTTACTGTATAATGTCCCATTCCCAGCCGTCACCTCTCCAGTCATCACCCAGACACGTCCCCTGGTGTTACTGTATAATGTCCCATTCCCAGCAGTCACCTCTCCAGTCATCACCCAGACACGTCCCCTGGTGTTACTGTATAATGCCCCATTCCCAGCAGTCACCTCTCCAGTCATCACCCAGACACGTCCCCTGGTGTTACTGTATAATGCCCCATTCCCAGCAGTCACCTCTCCAGTCATCACCCAGACACGTCCTCTGGTGTTACTGTATAATGTCCCATTCCCAGCAGTCACCTCTCCAGTCATCACCCAGACACGTCCCCTGGTGTTACTGTATAATGCCCCATTCCCAGCAGTCACTTCTCCAGTCATCACCCAGACACGTCCCCTGGTGTTACTGTATAATGCCCCATTCCCAGCAGTCACCTCTCCAGTCATCACCCAGACACGTCCTCTGGTGTTACTGTATAATGTCCCATTCCCAGCAGTCACCTCTCCAGTCATCACCCAGACACATCCCCCGGTGTTACTCTATAATGTCCCATTCCCAGCAGTCACCTCTCCTGTCATCACCCAGACACGTCCCCTGGTGTTACTGTATAATGTCCGTAGAGTAAGGGGAGGGGGAGGGCTGTGACTTGGAGTAAGTGGCTGGCAGGCAGCGGAGGGTGCAAGGGAGAGTGGGGGCAGGGGAGTGTAGGTGGCTGGGGAGGGGAGAAAAGGGTGTGTGGGAGAGTGGGGTCAGGGGAGTGTTGGGAGTGGGGGAGTGTAGCGGGCGGGGGAGGGGAGAGCAGGGTGCGTGGGAGAGTGGGGCAGGGGAGGGGAGAGCAGGGTGCGGGGGAGAGTGGGGGCAGGGGAGGGGAGAAAAGGGAGTGTGGGAGAGTGGGGGCCGGGGAGTGTTGGGGGTGGGGGCGGGGAGAGTAGGTTGGGGGCTGGGGAAGGCGGGTTGGGGGTGGGGAGAGTAGGTTGGGGGCGGGGGAAAGCGGGTTGAGGGCGGGGGAAAGCGGGTGGCGTTGGAGAGTAGGTTGGGGTCAGTGAGAGAAGATTGGGAGTGGGGGTGAGCGGGTTGGGGCGGGGAGAGCGGGTAGAGTGGGTGGCGTGGGAGAGTAGGTTGGGAGTGGGGGTGAGTGGGTTGGGGTGGGTAAAGTGGGTGGTGGGGGAGAGTAGGTCGGGAGTGGGGGTGAGCGGGATGGGGGCGGGGAGAGCGGGTAGAGTGGGTGACGGGTGAGAGTAGGTTGGGAGCGGGGGTGAGAGTAGGTTGGGAGTGGGGGTGAGCGGGTTGGGGGCGGGTAGAGTGGGTGGCGGGGGAGAGTAGGTTGGGAGTGGGGGTGAGAGTAGGTTGGGAGTGGGGGTGAGCGGGTTGGGGGCGGGTAGAGTGGCTGGCGGGGGAGAGTAGGTTGGGAGTGGGGGTGAGAGTAGGTTGGGAGTGGGGGTGAGCGGGTTGGGGGCGGGTAGAGTGGGTGGCGGGGGAGAGTAGGTTGGGAGTGGGGGTGAGAGTTGGTTGGGAGTGGGGGTGAGCGGGTTGGGGGCGGGTAGAGTGGGTGGCGGGGAGAGTAGGTTGGGAGTGGGGGTGAGCGGGTTGGGGGCGGGTAGAGTGGGTGGCGGGGGAGAGTAGGTTGGGAGTGGGGGTGAGCGGGTTGGGGGCGGGTAGAGTGGGTGGCGGGGGAGAGTAGGTTGGGAGTGGGGGTGAGAGTAGGTTGGGAGTGGGGGTGAGCGGGTTGGGGGTGGGGAGGGGAGGGTGCTGGGGAGTGTAGGGGGCGGGCTGAGATTTGGGGTAAGTGAGTGTGGCAGAGGGGGAATAGATGGTGATGTCCCTGTCCTGTAACAGCAGCCGCACCTCCAGGATCCCAGGGCCAGTCAGAGTTTCAGCGTTACTCAGTCCCAGCAGCACTGAAGATAGGGGGCAGCAGCGGAGGATGGAGGGGGCGGGGGGCATTACCTGGAGGAGGAGGTGGCAGCGGATGAGGCCGGGGGCGGAGCTCTGTGTACAGGAAATGGGCGGGACACTATTTCCGGGTCGGTCAGACAGTTTCCATCGCTTAGCAACCAGGAGTAGTCCCGTCCAATAGCCGCAGCGCTCCGTCACTCATTAACTAGCCCCGCCTACTCTCCCAGCCGTCGGTCGCAGTGTCCTGTCGCTCATCGTGACGTATGTGGGCGGGAGAGTGGGCGTGGTCCTGTTACTGACGGAGAAGGACATGGCGGCTGTCCCTACCCATAACCCCCTGCGCGGTATCCTCCCACCTACTTCTTCCTACCAAGCCTCGTTCCGCAGTGTGACCACGCCCACCCGCTGTACCTTCCGTGTACACAGTCGTCCGCTCCATCCCGGCTGTGCGCTACTGTCAGTGTCACCCTCCAGGTAATGCCCCGCCCCCTGCCTGTTACCTGCCCCGCCCCCTGTCTCTTATTTGCCACTCCGCCTGTACCTTGCCTCCATCTGCTTTTCCTACCACACTATTTGTTCACCTGCCACCCCCTGACCAACGCCTGCTGCCACCTGTGTCTTTTACCACCCCCTGTCCATTACCTGCCATCCCCTTACTCTCACAGCAGAATATATATATAATTCCCACATGTATATACGGCAGCACCTGTGTATAATGCCCACATGTATATACTGCTGCACATGTGTATAATGCCCACATGTATATACTGCTGCACCTGTGTATAATGCCCACATGTATATACCGCTGCACCTGTGTATAATGCCCACATGTATATACCGCTGCACCTGTGTATAATGCCCACATGTATATACCGCTGCACCTGTGTATAATGCCCACATGTATATACCGCTGCACCTGTGTATAATGCCCACATGTATATACTGCTGCACCTGTGTATAATGCCCACATGTATATACCGCTGCACCTGTGTATAATGCCTACATGTATATACCGCTGCACCTGTGTATAATGCCCACATGTATATACCGCTGCACCTGTGTATAATGCCCACATGTATATACCGCTGCACCTGTGTATAATGCCCACATGTATATACTGCTGCACATGTGTATAATGCCCACATGTATATACCGCTGCACCTGTGTATAATGCCCACATGTATATACCGCTGCACCTGTGTATAATGCCCACATGTATATACCGCTGCACCTGTGTATAATGCCTACATGTATATACTGCTGCACCTGTGTATAATGCCCACATGTATATACTGCTGCACCTGTGTATAATGCCCACATGTATATACTGCTGCACCTGTGTATAATGCCAACATGTATATACTGCTGCACATGTGTATAATGCCCACATGTATATACTGCTGCACCTGTGTATAATGCCCACATGTATATACTGCTGCACCTGTGTATAATGCCCACATGTTTATACTGCTGCACCTGTGTATAATGCCCACATTTATATACTGCTGCACCTGTGTATAATGCCCACATGTATATACCGCTGCACCTGTGTATAATGCCCACATGTATATACTGCTGCACCTGTGTATAATGCCCACATGTATATACTGCTGCACCTGTATATACTGCTGCACCTGTGTATAATGCCCACATGTATATACTGCTGCACCTGTGTATAATGCCCACATGTATATACTGCTGCACTTGTGTATAATGCCCACATGTATATACTGCTGCACCTGTGTATAATGCCCACATTTATATACTGCTGCACCTGTGTATAATGCCCACATGTATATACCGCTGCACCTGTGTATAATGCCCACATGTATATACCGCTGCACCTGTGTATAATGCCCACATGTACAATGCATCCATAAAGTATTCACAGCACTTCACTTTTTCCACATTTTGTTATGTTACAGCCGTTTTCCAAAATGTAATAAATTAATTTTTTTCCCATTAAAATTCTACACACATTACCCAATAATGACAACGTGAAAAAAGTTTTTTTTTATTTTATTTTTTTGCAAATTTATTAAAAATAAAAAACGAAGAGATCACATGTACATAAGTATTCACAGCCTTTGCTCAATACTTTGTTGATGCACCTTTGGCAGCAATTACAGCCTCAAGTCTTTTTGAATATGATGCCACAAGCTTGGCACACCTGTCTTTGGGCAGTTTCGCCTATTCCTCTTTGCAGCACCTGTCAAGCTCCATCAGGTTGGATGGGAAGCGTCGGTGCACAGCCATTTTCAGATCTCTCCAGAGACATTCAATCGGATTCAAGTGTGGGCTCTGGCTTGGCCACTCAAGGACATTCACAGAGTTGTCCTGAAGCCAATCCTTTGATATCTTGGCTGTGTGCTTAGGGTCGTTGTCCTGCTGAAAGATGAACCGTCGCCCCAGTCTGAGGTCAAGATCGCTCTGGAGCAGGTGTCACAACTGAGGGCCTGAGCTGACGGGAGGCAGCCTCAGTTGTAGGGGCTGAGATGTACCGGAACCTGGGAGGTTGTATCAGACCCCTGGACATGTAAGTAACATGAATAATAACTGCCCGAAGGCGTGACCACGACAACTTAGATAAAAGTCAATGATGTTTATTATGACAACTCCGCAACACAGCAGCAGTAAAAGAAAACGTAAAAGTCAGCAAATAATAAATACAGTTCCTGGGTACTACAGGATGGCAGGAGCCACAGGGCACTGGTAGTGTGAGATAGTTCTTATGATCTTCTAGATGGAAAGTCCTTACCAGGCCCGACTGTAGCCATGGAGATAACCCAGGATTGTGCCAGCTGGTGTTCCAGGAAAAGCTGGGTTGCTGAAGGTAAAACAGCTGCTGTGGATACTGGCTGGAACCAGACTGTTGTTAGCACGGAGTGGATACTGGCTGGAACCAGTTAAATAATAAATGAACTTGGGAGCGATGAAATATGAACTGAAATGTAGAACTTGAGAGCGGAGAAATAATAATACCGGTGGAGAGTGGTAAAGTGTAGAAAGGACACCGGCCCTTTAAGGGAAGCTGTACTCTGCTGGAAGCTGAGCTGGAAGCAGGTAATGTTGTAGCTGGAAACAGATGAATCCACAATGGATTGGAGAGTCAGGCTACACCGCAGGTGGAATGCTGGTGCGGGTCTCTATGGTGGAAGTCTTGAGACAGGAGCTGGAACCTGGAAGACAATCACAGGAGAGAGACAAACAGGAACTAGGTTTGACAACCAAAGCACTGACGCCTTCCTTGCTCAGGCACAGTGTATTTATACCTGCAGCAAGGAAGGGATTGGCTAGGCAATTATGCAGATTATCAATACTGAGAACAGATTGGTGGAAATGATCAGCTGACAGAATCCAAGATGGCTGCGCCCATGCAGACACTTGGAGGGAAGTTTGGTTTGTAATCCATGTGGTAATGAAAACAGTAATGGCGGCGCCGGCCACCGGAGACAGGAGGCGCAAGGCTGACAGAAGCACATCCAACCACGCGGACACAGCGGAGGCCGCGGCTGACGTAATCGCCACTCAGACACTCTGCATGCAGAAGTTCAGGGACGGCGGCGGAGGCCGCGGGAGACGCCATGCCAGGTGTAATATGGCGTTTACTGTGACAGCGTCCCAGAGTGACAGGAGAGGATACAGGAATGTACACATCAGGATAACAGATGGGATCCGGTCCTGGAGCACTGAGCCAGCCTTAGGAGGCATCTGATGGGTAAGAAATGGCGTCCAGATACCCGGATCGTGACAGCACCCCCCCCTTTAGGAGTGGCCCCAGGACACTTCTTTGGCTTTTGAGGAAACTTGGAATGGAATCTCCGGACCAAGGCAGGAGCATGGACATCAGAAGCATTGGTCCATGAACGTTCCTCAGGACCATAACCCTTCCAGTCAATAAGATATTGTAGTTGACCGTAACGGTGACGTGAGTCCAGGATCTTGGCCACTTCATACTCAACGCCTCGTTGAGTTTGGACTTTCGGAGTTGGAGGAAGTGAGGAATGAAACCGATTCAAGATCAGCGGTTTCAACAGGGAAACATGGAATGTCCTGGGTATTTTTAAGAAGGGAGGCAACTGGAGTCTGTAAGCAACAGGATTGATGACTTGTTCAATCTTGAAAGGACCGATATAGCGAGGTGCAAACTTCATACTGGGAACTCTTAACCTCAAATTCTTCGTGGATAACCATACCCGATCACCCACCTTGAGAGCAGGAACTGCTCGACGCTTCTTATCCGCAAACTTCTTGTACCTGAACGATGCCTTGAGCAGAGCTGATCGTACGCTCTTCCAGATATTGGCAAACTGATGCAAGGTGATATCCACTGCGGGAACAGAAGTTGCTGGAAGCGGTTGGAACTCAGGAACTTTAGGGTGGAATCCAAAGTTAGTGAAGAATGGTGTTGAAGCAGATGAAGAATGATACTGGTTGTTATGACAGAACTCGGCCCAGGGAAGTAATTGAACCCAGTCATCTTGAGAGGAGGACACATAGATGCGGAGGAAGGCCTCCAAGTCCTGATTCACCCTCTTGGTTTGACCATTGGTCTGAGGATGGTAAGCCGTGGAAAACTTTAGCTTGACTTGGAGGACTTGACATAAACTTCGCCAGAATTTGGCTGTGAATTGAACTCCTCGATCTGAGATAATTTCTTCAGGAAGACCGTGGAGTCGGAAGATCTCTTGTATGAATACTTGAGCCAACTTGGAAGCTGACGGAAGACCGGTGAGAGGAATGAAGTGTGCCATCTTGGTGAACCGGTCAACTACCACCCAGATGGTATTGAACTTGTTGCACATGGGTAAGTCTGTAATGAAATCCATCGACAAGTGGGTCCATGGTCGACGGGGAACGGATAGTGGAACCAGTTGCCCCGCAGGCGACTGGCGGGATACTTTATGTTGGGCACACTTTGGGCAAGATGCAATAAACTCCAAGACGTCCTTTTTCAGAGTTGGCCACCAATAGGACCTAGAGATAAACTCCAGGGTTTTTTGGATACCTGTATGTCCGGCAAAACGGGAAGCATGGGCCCAATGCATGAGCTTCTTCCTTAGCATCGGCTTCACAAAACTTTTCCCTGATGGGGGCGTAGAGTCCATCCCTACCGTGGAGAATGCCAACGGATTTATAATAGGATGCTTGTCTGAAGACTCTGACTCATTTTCTTGCTCCCATGAGCGGGAAAGGGCATCGGCCTTGCGATTCTGAGAGCCCGGACAGAACTGGAGTTTAAAGTCGAACCTGGAAAAGAAAAGTGCCCATCTGGCCTGACGAGGGTTGAGACATTGTGCGCCCTTCAGGTATAAAAGGTTCTTGTGGTCTGTAAGTATGGTGATTAAATGAGAAGATACCTCCACTCTTCTAGAGCGAGCTTGATGGCTAGCAACTCCTGGTCGCCAATGGCATAGTTGCGCTCAGCTGGGGAGAACTTCCGGGAGAAGAAACTGCAAGGATGTAAATGGCCATCTTTAGCCCTCTGAGATAACACCGCTCCTACTCCAACGGAGGAGGCATCCACCTCTAGGATGAAAGGAGAGTCGATGTCAGGCTGTTTCAGGACAGGCGCAGAGATGAACCTCTGTTTTAAAAGATGAAAAGCTTGCATGGCTTCTTCAGACCACTTGGACGGGTTAGCACCCTTCTTGGTGAAAGCAGTAATAGGCGCCACAATGGTGGAAAAGTCTCGTATAAACTTTCGGTAATAATTGGCGAACCCTAAGAACCTCTGGACCCCTTTGAGGGTTAAGGGTACCGGCCAATTCTGAATTGCTTGTAGTTTCTCAGGATCCATCTCTAGTCCGGAACCGGACACAATGTACCCTAGAAACGGAATGGACTTGACTTCAAAGACGCATTTTTCTAATTTGCAATAGAGATGATTGACACGGAGACGGGACAGAACCTCTTTAACCCAAAAACGATGTTCCTCTAAATCGTTGGCAAAAATGAGGATATCGTCTAGATAGACCACGACATGACGGTATAGAATGTCTCTGAAAATCTCATTGACAAAATGCTGGAAGACAGCTGGAGCATTGCTCAATCCGAAGGGCATGACGAGGTACTCATAATGTCCGTCACGGGTGTTAAAGGCGGTCTTCCACTCGTCACCCTCACGGATCCGGATGAGATTGTATGCACCTCGCAAGTCCAGCTTTGTAAAGATGGTAGCTCCGCTAACTCTGTCAAAGAGCTCAGTAATCAGGGGTAAAGGATAACGGTTCTTGATGGTAATGTCGTTCAAACCTCTGTAGTCGATGCACGGCCGCAGACCACCATCTTTCTTTTTTACAAAAAAGAAGCCTGCGCCGGCTGGGGAAGAAGAAGGTCGAATGAACCCCTTTGCTAGGTTCTCTTTAATGTATTCCTCCATAGAATGCGTCTCAGGCAGAGACAACGGATAAGTTCGGCCTCGAGGTGGAACCTTCCCTGGAACGAGATCAATCGGGCAGTCCCATTCTCTATGAGGAGGAAGGATATCAGCAGAAGCTTTACTGAACACATCCGTGAAATCTTGATATGGAGGAGGTGGAACATCAGACGACCTGGGGGAGGAAGAACAGACAGGCAATACTTTAAACAAACATGTCTCTGCACAGGAGGAACCCCATGCCAGGATTTGCGTAGTCGTCCAATCAATTGTAGGATTGTGAAGACGGAGCCATGGAAGGCCCAGGACCACAGGATGTGTGGCTCTTGGAATCACTAAAAGTGAAATAAGTTCGGAATGAAGAACTCCCACTCTCAGACGAACTGGTAGAGTCCTTAGAGCAATAACAGTATCAAAAATTTTACTGCCATCCACGGCAGTTAAGGAAAAGGAGGAAGGAAGTCTCTCGGTGGGTAGGGACCACCGTTTAACATAGGCTTCAGTAATAAAGTTCCCAGCTGCTCCGGAATCAAGGAGAGCAATGACGTTCCGATAACGTTGAGCAACTTGAAGCGAGACTGGGAGATTACAATCATGAGGAGATGGAGAGGAGATCATTACTCCTAGCCGGCCCTCTCCTGGGCGAGCTAGGGTTTGGAGTTTTCCCGGACGTTCGGGACAGGCATTGATGGTGTGAGACGGAGCTGCACAGTAAAGACAAAGAGACTCAGAGAGACGTCTTCGGCGCTCAGCAGGAGTTAAACGGGAACGGCCAATTTGCATGGGCTCATCTTTAGATGGTGACAGTTGACGAGGAGGAGGAGCAGAAGATTTTGGAGCAGATGATCTTCCACGCTCAGTTGCTCTCTCTCTGAAACGTAAATCAACTTTCGTGCAGAGTGAGATTAGCTCATCTAACTTAGAAGGTAAGTCTCTGGTAGCTAACTCATCTTTAATAAGCTCAGATAAGCCATGCCAGAATGCAGCATACAGGGCCTCGTCGTTCCATGCCAGTTCGGATGCCAGGATCTGGAACTGTATCAGATATTGTCCTACAGTACGTGGCCCCTGGCGTAAACGGAGAATCTCGGATGAAGCTGAGGTTACCCGGCCTGGCTCGTCGAAGATGCGCCTGAATGTTGACACGAATGCAGTGTAAGAAGATAGCAGGGTGTCGGACCTCTCCCATAACGGTGATGCCCAGTCAAGGACGGAGCCACTGAGAAGAGAGATGATGTAGGCAATTTTTGTACGGTCACTGGGAAAATTGCCAGGTTGTAGCTCAAACTGAATCTCACACTGGTTGAGAAATCCCCTGCAGAATCTTGGAGATCCGTCAAATTTTGCTGGCGTTGGAAGATGAAGACGTGGAGCAGAAATGGGTAAGGTGGGTGGGGTTATAGCTGGAGTCACTGTGGTTGACGCACCAGATGCGCCTGATCCACGGAGAGTTGTCTGAATCCCATCCAGCCGAGTAGAGAGATCCTGGAGACAGCGGATGATGTGGCCCTGTGCAGCCTCCTGATGTTCTAGTCGGGCTGCCAGTTCTTGCATCGGCCTGGCCGCTTGATCCTGGTCTCCGGCTGGATTCATTAGGTCAGTGCTTACTGTCACAACTGAGGGCCTGAGCTGACGGGAGGCAGCCTCAGTTGTAGGGGCTGAGATGTACCGGAACCTGGGAGGTTGTATCAGACCCCTGGACATGTAAGTAACATGAATAATAACTGCCCGAAGGCGTGACCACGACAACTTAGATAAAAGTCAATGATGTTTATTATGACAACTCCGCAACACAGCAGCAGTAAAAGAAAACGTAAAAGTCAGCAAATAATAAATACAGTTCCTGGGTACTACAGGATGGCAGGAGCCACAGGGCACTGGTAGTGTGAGATAGTTCTTATGATCTTCTAGATGGAAAGTCCTTACCAGGCCCGACTGTAGCCATGGAGATAACCCAGGATTGTGCCAGCTGGTGTTCCAGGAAAAGCTGGGTTGCTGAAGGTAAAACAGCTGCTGTGGATACTGGCTGGAACCAGACTGTTGTTAGCACGGAGTGGATACTGGCTGGAACCAGTTAAATAATAAATGAACTTGGGAGCGATGAAATATGAACTGAAATGTAGAACTTGAGAGCGGAGAAATAATAATACCGGTGGAGAGTGGTAAAGTGTAGAAAGGACACCGGCCCTTTAAGGGAAGCTGTACTCTGCTGGAAGCTGAGCTGGAAGCAGGTAATGTTGTAGCTGGAAACAGATGAATCCACAATGGATTGGAGAGTCAGGCTACACCGCAGGTGGAATGCTGGTGCGGGTCTCTATGGTGGAAGTCTTGAGACAGGAGCTGGAACCTGGAAGACAATCACAGGAGAGAGACAAACAGGAACTAGGTTTGACAACCAAAGCACTGACGCCTTCCTTGCTCAGGCACAGTGTATTTATACCTGCAGCAAGGAAGGGATTGGCTAGGCAATTATGCAGATTATCAATACTGAGAACAGATTGGTGGAAATGATCAGCTGACAGAATCCAAGATGGCTGCGCCCATGCAGACACTTGGAGGGAAGTTTGGTTTGTAATCCATGTGGTAATGAAACAGTAATGGCGGCGCCGGCCACCGGAGACAGGAGGCGCAAGGCTGACAGAAGCACATCCAACCACGCGGACACAGCGGAGGCCGCGGCTGACGTAATCGCCACTCAGACACTCTGCATGCAGAAGTTCAGGGACGGCGGCGGAGGCCGCGGGAGACGCCATGCCAGGTGTAATATGGCGTTTACTGTGACAGCGTCCCAGAGTGACAGGAGAGGATACAGGAATGTACACATCAGGATAACAGATGGGATCCGGTCCTGGAGCGCTGAGCCAGCCTTAGGAGGCATCTGATGGGTAAGAAATGGCGTCCAGATACCCGGATCGTGACAGCAGGTTTTCATCCAGGATCTTTCCCTCTATCCTGACACGTCTCCCATTTCCTGCCGCTGAGAAACTACCCCACAGCATGATGCTGCCACCACCACCATGCTTCACAGTAGGGATGGTATTGGCCTGGTGATGAGCGGTGCCTGGTTTCCTCCAAACATGACGCCTGGCATTCAGTTCAGTCTTTGGGCGGGATGTATTAACATACATTGCCGCCCCTCGGCGGTTACCGCAGCGATGTTGATCGCATATGTACTAACATATGCGATCAAGATCGCGATGCGGTGACGGAGGCCCCCCGCGATACCTGTTAGGTGGTCTGCGGGGGGTCTCCGTCACCTACCAGGGGTCCCCACACTGGCTAGACGCCGGGAAGCAGCAGCAGGCTACCCCCGCCGCCTCTTCCTTCCCCCTGCAGCCGGAAGGACATCTGGCTGCTTTGCTAGGGGGAGGAGGAGACTACCTTCCGGGTCCAGGGCAGCCTGGAGGAAGGTAAGCCGGGGGAAGAGGTGGGTCAGCGTCTGCAGCGGTCGGTGAAAAGAAGCCCATAGGCTTCTATAGGGGATACCCTGGACGCCGAAAACGCGGCGGTAGGGTGTTAGTGAATATGAAAATGCGGTAAAAGCCCCGTTTTCGGGTGTTTTACCGCATTTTTGCTTTAGTACATCCCGCCCTTTGTCTCATCAGACCAGAGAATTTTGTTTCTCATGGTCTGAGAGTCCTTCAGGTGCATTTTGGCAAACTCCAGGTGGACTGCTATGTGCTTTTTACTAAGGAGTGGGCACTCTACCATATAGGCCCAATTGGTGGATTGCTGCAGAGATGGTTGTCCTTCTGGAAGGTTATCCTCTCCCCACAGAGGAATGCTGTAGCTCTGACAGAGTGACCATCAGGTTCTTTGTCACCTCCCTGACTAGGGCTATTCTTCCCAGATCGCTCAGTTTAGACGGCCAGCCAGCTCTAAGAAGAGTCCTGGTGGTTCTGAACTTCTTTCATTCATGGATGATGGAGACAGGCCACTGTGCTCATTGGGACCTTCAAAGCAGCAGATATTTCTCTTACGTCCTAGAGGATACTGGGGTCCATATTAGTACCATGGAATATAGACGGGTCCACCAGGAGCCTTTGGCACTTTAAGAGTTTAACAGTGTGGGCTGGCTCCTCCCTCTATGCCCCTCCTACCAGACTCAGTTTAGAAAATGTGCCCGGAGGAGCCGGTCACAGCTAGGGGAGCTCTACAGATACCGGTGGAGAAAGCGTTGGTGATTCAAACAAAATCTGTTAAGGCCCACTCTACTCGTAAGGTGGGTTCTTCCTGGGCGGCTGCCCTGGGTGTCTTGACTATACAGCTTTGCCGAGCAGCTACTTGGTCTGGGTCGAACACGTTTGCTAAGTTTTAGACGTTCGATACTTTGGCCTCTGATGACCTCAAGTTTGGTCAAGCAGTTCTGTAGGAGCCTCCCCCTTCTGGGAGCTTTGGTACATCCCCATGGTACTAATATGGACCCCAGCATCCTCTAGGACATAAAAGAGAAAATAGGATTTTGGTTACCTACCGGTAAATCCTTTTTTCGTAGTCCGTAGAGGATGCTGGGAACCCGCCCAGTGCTTCGTATTCCTGTAGTTGGTATTCAGTTCAGTACTGCCTGGTTTCTAGGTAAGTTCTGCGTTTTTTACTGTTTTAGTACTTTTTCAGCTTTTGCTGAGTTTATTCGGCATGTTGGCCGGATTTGCCTTGTTGTGTGAGCTGGTATGAATCTCGCCACTATCTGTGTATAATCCTCTCGAATTATGTAGTCTTCACGGGCACAGTTTCTAGACTGAGTCTGGTAGGAGGGGCGTAGAAGGAGGAGCCAGCCCACACTGTTAAACTCTTAAAGTGCCAATGGCTCCTGGTGGACCCGTCTATACTCCATGGTACTAATATGGACCCCAGCAACCTCTACGGACTACGAAAAAAGGATATACCGGTAGGTAACCAAAATCCTATTTTTTTCTGTACCCTTCCCCAGATTTGTGCCTCGAGACAATCCTGTCTCTGAGGTCTACAGAGAATTCCTTTGACTTGGTTTGTGCTCAGACCTGCACTGTCAATTGTGGGAACTTATATAGACAGGAGTGTGCCTTTACAAATCATGTCTAATCAACTGAATTTACCACAGGTGGTCTCCAATTAAGCTGTAGGAACATCTTAAGGATGATCAGTGGAAACAGGATGCACCTGAGGTCAATTTTGAGCTTCATGGCAAAGGCAGTGAATACTTATGCATTTATTCCATTTTGGAATAAGGCTGTAACATAACAAAATGTGGAAAAAGTGAAGCGCTGTGAATACTTTCCGGATGCACTGTGTATACTGCTGCACCTGTGTATAATGCCCACATGTATCTAACTGCTGCACCTGTGTATAATGCCTATATGTATATACTGCTGCACCTGTGTATAATCCTTTGGCCCAACTATTGTATGTAAATCTGGCTCTGGTACTAGTCAGTGTCTCCTGAAACATTTACCTCACTGCACGTCCCTGGTGTGTATGGTATGTCTGGTAGGTACATTCAGTGGAAAGGAGGTAACCATAATGCAGTGGTAACTGTGCCAATTACAGGACAGGTGCACAGTGTGTTTGGGTTGGGATGAGTGAGTCTATTGGCACAATAGTAATAGTACAGGGACTGGGGAGGTGAGGGGATCTGGGAGTGTCACAGTGACATCACTTATATCTATAGTAATAATACATGGACATGACTGGGGAGGTGAGAGGATCTGGGAGTGTCACAGTGACATCACATATCTATAGTAATAATACAGGGACATGACTGGGGAGGTGAGGGGATCTGGGAGTGTCACAGTGACATTTCTTATATCTATAGTAATAATACATGGACATGACTGGGGAGGTGAGGGGATCTGGGAGCGACACAGGGACATGACATATATATTAATAACACAGGGACATGGCTGGGGAGGTGAGTGGATCTGGGAGTGTCACAGTGACATCACTAATATCTAGTTATAATACAGGGACATGACTGGGGAGGTGAGGGGATCTAGGAGTGTATGCAGTAATATTTGTTGTCTCCCCCATAACATAGGATTACACAGTAGTATAGAAGACATCCGGTGAGTGTGAGACACCCAGCAGCCATCCCCATGTGTCAGGAGGACTGAGCAAGACCCAGACCTCCTTCACGGTGCCTCCATCTAACTCACTGATACATGAGAGCACAATGCTCAGAAGATTCTGGAACTCACCAACAAGATTATTCAGCTGCTGACTGCTGGGAATGGGACATTATACAGTAACACCAGAGGATGTGTCTGGGTGATGACTGGAGAGGTGACTGCTGGGAATGGGGCATTATACAGTAACACCAGGGGACGTGTCTGGGTGATGACTGGAGAGGTGACTGCTGGGAATAGGACATTATACAGTAACACCAGGGGATGTGTCTGGGTGATGACTGGAGAGGTGACTGCTGGGAATGGGACATTATACAGTAACACCAGAGGACGTGTCTGGGTGATGACTGGAGAGGTGACTGCTGGGAATGGGGCATTATACAGTAACACCGGGGGATGTGTCTGGGTGATGACTGGAGAGGTGACTGCTGTGAATGGGACATTATACAGTAACACCAGGGGACGTGTCTGGGTGATGACTGGAGGGGTGACTGCTGGGAATGGGACATTATACAGTAACACCAGGGGACGTGTCTGGGTGATGACTGGAGAGGTGACTGCTGGGAATGGGACATTATACAGTAACACCAGGGGATGTGTCTGGGTGATGACTGGAGAGGTGACTGCTGGGAATGGGACATTATACAGTAACACAAGGGGACGTGTCTGGGTGATGACTGGAGAGGTGACTGCTGGGAATGGGACATTATACAGTAACACCGGGGGATGTGTCTAGGTGATGACTGGAGAGGTGACTGCTGGGAATGGGACATTATACAGTAACACCAGGGGATGTGTCTGGGTGATGACTGGAGAGGTGACTGCTGGGAATGGGGCATTATACAGTAACACCAGAGGATGTGTCTAGGTGATGACTGGAGAGGTGACTGCTGGGAATGGGACATTATACAGTAACACCAGGGGATGTGTCTGGGTGATGACTGGAGAGGTGACTGCTGGGAATGGGACATTATACAGTAACACCAGGGGACGTGTCTGGGTGATGACTGTATCACTGTGTGTGTCAGGTTCCTATAAGGTGTCAGGATGTCACTGTCTATGTCTCCATGCAGGAGGGGAAGTATATAGAGGAACACAGGTGTCTGTACAAGGACGTGATGATGGAGAATCACCGGCCCCTCACATCACTGGGTAAGAGGAGACTGTCATGTATTGTACAGGGGAGAACAGGTATGGGGATCCTATATACACACATCATCTGATAATCACATATATACACTGTACTCAGTCACTGTGTGTCTCCTACAGATGGACCCAGTAACAGAGATACCCCAGAGAGATGTCCCCGTCCTCTGTATTCCCAGGATTGTACAGAGGAGAATCACAGGATCCCACAGGAGGATCAGGTAGGTGGGATTTAGGGTCTCCCCAATATACCAATGTGACGTTTTATAATATTCTCTATAGAGAAGCTTGTGTGTTTTTATACTATGATATTTTTTGTTTAAACTGCAAATAAAGGCATCAGACATTATCAAAGAGTTATTTCTCCGGCAGGGTCCAAAGGTTATCCACAGTATAACATTGGGATATAATAACACGACTTTACATCTGCACCAATCGGTCAAAGCTTTCAGCCTCTCAGCTTGCAACATGCCCGTTCATATATCCCCGCCTCCTGCTCAGGCAAATCAGTTTTTTGTTTGGTGCGGCAGGAGCCGGACCATGGTCAGAGGGCTGCTGTTTTTTAGCAGCCATAAGTTTTTTTTATTTTATTTTTATAGTCTTACTATTTTTTCTTGAGTTTCGGCGGGTGTCTGTGTAGGATGTACTAGCAAATCCAGCAGATTTTACCAGCAGACGTTACCTGGCTGTGGTCAGAGCATAGGGAGAAGGTAAAGCATCGGTTCCGCTTAGAGGGGGAACATGGACACAACCGCTCGGTTTTGGGAGGAGACTGATGCGGCTGCCACCTCAGGTGCACCAGCGCTAGGCCTTAGGGATCATAGGCTCCAGGGGTAGTATGAGGCCGCGATCCCTGGGGTTGATGTCAGCAGTGGGGATTCAGACGCTTCCCTGGTCGCCCCTCCCCCCGGTTCATGACCAGTTTCCTCCGAGTCTCCTGCCATGAACTGTTTCCCACCATGAACTGATGATTTCCTGCTTCTGTCTGAGACGCTGTATATCTAAAAGGACCCTGTCACAGCATAGGCGGCTGTGTGACTTGGGCGTCTGTGTTCACTGTAAGTTCACGGGGCGAGTGTGTACACTAATCAGCGTTCACTAACGTATTGATCGATCCTGGAAGCGGGGTGAGTCTCCCTGTATTTCCACTCCTGAGATCGGTGATAAAGCACTAAGGGGGTCATTCTGAGTTGTTCGCTTGTTGCCGATTTTCGCAACGGAGCGATTAATGTGAAAATGCGCATGGTATGCAGCGCGCATGCGCTAAGTATTTTAGCTCAAAACTTAGTAGATTTACTCACCGCAGAACGAAGAATTTTCATTGAAGTGATCGAGGTGTGATTGACAGGAAGTGGGTGTTTCTGGGCTGAAACTGACCGTTTTCAGGGAGTGTGCGGAAAAACGCAGGCGTGCCAGGATAAAACGCGGGAGTGTCTGGAGAAACGGGGGAGTGGCTGTCCGAACGCAGGGCGTGTTTGTGACGTCAAACCAGGAACGAAACGGCCTGAACTGATCGCAGTGTAGGAGTAAGTCTCGAGCTACTCAGAAACTGCTAAGAATTTTCTATTCGCAATTCTGCTAATCTTTCGTTCGCAATTCTGCTAAGCGAAGATACACTCCCAGAGGGCGGCGGCCTAGCGTGTGCAATGCTGCTAAAATCAGCTAGCGAGCGAACAACTCGGAATCACCCCCCAAGTCTCTACCTTTGAGTACGAATAGTTGGATAAATGCCTGATGCATACGAGTCTGGAAACTATTGCTACTGTTTTCTTTTGCTGTGCGACTGAATACGGTTAAAACTTCTATATAAGTTAATGCAGTAATATGTTTTGCCTACATACTTGAAATGTATTTGTAGTAGATTATGTGCTCATATTGCTTATTATACTAATGTATAACCTGTGACCGGTTGCTAGTGTGATTGCTGACTTTACTATAATTCTGTAACTTTTTCTGTATTCTGATCCTCAATGCTGGTACTAAGCAGGGAGGGATCGGATTGTGTGTCACTTTAACAAATTGTAAAGTGATTGCAGTCACAAATTGTGTAGGTGTGTAATTTTTTTATCATGTCTAAGAGAGGCAAGGGTGAGGAGGATACACTCTCCATAGCAGCACCAACACTCATTTCATGTTTGTCTTGTGAAGCTGGGTTAACCTCTCAGGATCTGGAGGAAGGCCTCAGCTCAGTGGACATACCTGAGCTAAATAGTACTATGAAAGCCATTCTATCCTTAGAGGATTCAGCAGAGCCTGTGTTAAAAACCAAGGCACCTGAGTTTAAACGTCCCTAAACAGTTAGGACTGAGTATCCTGGGTCAGATCAGCTGATGGAAATTATATGCAAGAGGCTTGGGTTACGCCCAGTAAGAAGTTAGAATTCCATGGAAATGGAATTCCAATTATCCTCTTCCGGCTGGGGACTGCTTAAATAAGGGAGGTGGCCCCCAAAGTAGATACTAATGTAATTCGATTGGTGCAGAACTCTACATTACCTCTGCCTTCAACATCAATAAATGATATTACGGATAGGAGAGCCGATGGATTTCTACAAACTATTTTTTCCTTGTCTTGGGCAATCATAAGACCAGCCATGGCTTCTGCCTGGATGGCGTAAGCAGTGTCAGCCTGTGCTGATGCATTGGAGGAGGAACTTTCAATTACATCTATAGAGCAAAAATCCCATATTGCACATATTTGCCTCTCAGGCATCAGCTTCAGCGGTAGCAGCTCACAGCGAGTTGACTATGGCCCTCATTCCGAGTTGTTCGCTATATTGCGATTAGTCGCTTACTGCGCATGCGCAAGGTTCGCAGAGCGCATGCGCTTGGTGATTTTACTCAAAAGTTTGGTATTTTACTCACGGCATTACGAGGAATTTTCTTTGTTCTGGTGATCGGAGTGTGATTGACAGGAAGTGGGTGTTTCTGGCCGGAAACTGGCCGTTTTAGGGTGTGTGTGAAAAAACGCTGCCGTTTCTGGGGAAAAAGCGGGAGTGTCTGGAGAAACGGGGGAGTGGCTGGGCAAACGCTGGGTGTGTGTGTGACGTCAAACCAGGAACGAAACTGACTGAACTGATCGCAGTGGTAGAGTAAGTCTCGAGCTACTCAGAAACTGCAAAGAAATTTCTATTCGCAATTATGCGAATCTTTCGTTCGCAATTCTGCTATGCTAAGACTCACTCCCAGTAGGCGGCGGCTTAGCGTGTGCAATGCTGCTAAAAGCAGCTAGCGAGCGAACAACTCGGAATGAGGGCCTATGTACATAGAAAGCGGACTCAGAATCCAAGAAGGTTCTAGAGTCTTAGCCTTTTTTACTGGAGATGTTCTTTTCAGTAAAGAATTAAACAGTATTTTAGAGTCCGAAGCAGACTCCAAGAAAGTGAAGTTGCCTTCCACCCACAAATTCAAGCCTAGATTTCCAGCTTTTCGACCCTTTCAGAATCAAGGGCAAGCAAAGTGAAAGGGTGATGGCAAACAGTCCCAATCCAATAGGTCTGGCAAGACGAAAAAGTATTGGGCTACCAGAGAACAGGCTTCCAAATTAGAAGATAAGCCATCAGGCTGATGGTGCGGGCCTCCACCTCGGGGAACCCAGGGTGGGAGACCTACTTCTTTAGTTTGCACATATCTGGCAGCAGTCTACCACAGATGCCTGGGTGCAAGAAGCGTTATCTCATGGTTGTGCATTTGCTTTCAAGAAACACCCTCATCAAAGGTTTTATACCAGCCCGCTTTCAGTGGAAACAGGCCAGGGCTTTGCAAGAGGCAGTTCATAAGTTGCTTCAGTCAGGAGTGATAATTCCAGTTCCTCCTGCACAACAAGGACAGGGTTTTTTTTATTCCAACCTGTTTTTAGTTCAGAAGCCAAATGAGTCTTTCCAGCCCATACTCCATCTCAAAGCGCTGAACAAGTACATTTGGGTGCCTCGGATTCATATGGAGACTTTACGTTCCATTACTTTGGCCTTGGAGCTGGAGCATTTTATGGTATCCCTGGATATCCAGGATACTTTCCTACATGTTCCTATAGCACTGTCCCATCAGCGCTATCTTAGGTTTGCTATCCTCCAGCATCTGTTTCAGGCCCTACCATATGGACTGACCACAGCTCCCAGAGTATTCACCAAAATTAGGGTGGTGATGTTATCTTATCTCCGTTAGCAGGGGATAAGGATTTTTCCATACCTCGATGATTTATTAATCCGGACAAAGTCTCAGGTATTGCTTCAGTGTCATCTGCAACAGACAATAGCTTGTTTATAGAGTCAATGGATGACTCATTTGGGGGCTGTGTTGGAATTGGGTACTCAGAGAGTAATTTTACCTCTGAACAAAAATATCCAAAATTAATTTAGGGATTCAGGAGTTTCTACACAGTCAAACTGTATCCATTTACTTGGCAATGCGTATGATGGGTTTGGTGGTGTATACATTCGACATGATGAAGTATACTCCGTTCCACTCAATACATCTGCAACGTCTGATCTTTTCCAAGTGGAATGGTTTCATCAGACAATAAAAGCACAGATTATGGTCTTTCCTCTGGAAGTTGGGAGGTCAATAGCCTGGTGGCTACAGACATCCTATTTGGACAAAGGGAGGCTCCTTTGGATTTTAGATTGGGAAACTCTGACAATGGATGCCAGCCCTCAGGGCTGGGGAGAAGTGTCAGAAAGGAGTTGTTTCCAGGGGCAGTGGACCAATGAAGAAAGTTGCCTGCCAATAAATATATTGGAACTTCGAGCCATATATATGGCATTTATTCAGGCAAAGAACACCCTTCTGGGGAAACCAGTTCGAATCCGCTCGGACATTGCAATGGCAGTAGTGTACCTCAACCATCAGGGAGGTACTCGCAGCCAAAACACAGTGAAGAAGGTAAGTCACACGTTAAGGTGGGCAGAACTTCATTATCCAGCCTTGTCCACGAGTCCTAAACTGGGAAGCGGATTTTCTCAGTAAACATGCCATTTATGCATGAATAGGCTTTGCACCCCAAGGTCTTACAAACTCTGGTAGATGATGGGGGTTACCAGAGATAGATCTCATGGCATCCCATCAGAACAACAAAGTTTCCGCATACGGGTCAAGAACAAAGGATCCCAGAGCAACCTTTGTGGATGACCTGTCAATGTGATGGAACTATCGTCTGGCTCATGTGTTTCCACCAATCGCCCTGTGACCCAGGGTGATGCGAAAGGTAAGACAAGGGAGGATGTTGATGGATGTTCCATTCCTACACCCTCAAATTCCAGGTCTACTGGCTTGGGATCCTTTCTATTACAAGCACTTCGATTAACTGTCTTTGATGGCGTGGCTCTTGAGACTTCCATCCTGAAAGCAAGAGGTTCTCACAACTGGTAATTTAACAAAATGCTCAGCGTAAGGAAACCTTCCTTTACTCGCATTATCACAGAATATGGCAAGCCTATATTCAATGGGGCAGTGACTGGAAATTTGACCTTAGGTTTCAAAATTTTAGTCTTAGCATTCCTTTAGGCAGGAATGTACTAAGGTCTGCGGATGGCTCCGTGAGAGTACAAGTGTCAGCATTGACTGTATGGTTTTAATAGGAAAATTGCTAACCTACAGGATGTGCACACTTTTATCCAGGGAACTCTGCAAATTCAATTTCCTTTTGTTCCTCCTACAGTGCCTTGGGACTTAAGGTTAGTCCTAAAGGCCCTTCAGGTTGCCCCATTGAAAAGAGAGGATCTTAAATGGTTGACAGCTATAGTTCTCTTTCTACTGGCTATTGCTTCAGCTAGAAGAGTTTCAGATTTAGGGGCATTGTTCTGTCATCCTCCATTTCTGTTTTTTTTTTTTTTTTTATTCAGATAGAGCGGTTCTCAGAACCAAATCTGAGTATCTTTCTAAGGTGGTTTCTAAATTCCACCTTAACGAAGAAATTGTAGTTTGGCCTTCCAGGGGCCAGACCTATCTGCGGGAGATGCATCATTGGACGTAGTCCGTGCCTTAAGAATCTACGTGGATCATACCAGTGCCAACAGGAAGACAGATTCTCTCTTTGTTCTCTACGGATTTCACAAGAGAGGATGACCTGCTGATAAGCAGACACTGACGAAGTGTCTCTGGATGACCATTTCAGAAGCATACTCTCAAACTGATCTCCCTGTTCCGGGTAGTGTCTCTGCTCACTCTACTCATGAGGTAGGTCCATCATGGGCAGCACAACGTGGTGCTTCAGCAGAATAGATATGTAAGGTAGCCACATGGTCTCCCATAAACACATTCATTAGACATTATGCCTTTGATACCTTTTGCCTCTCAGGACACTGAATTTGGGCAAAGAATTCTCCTGTCCAATCAGGAGCGTCCCCACCACTAATTTGCTTTGGGACATCCCAATGTTATCCTGTGGATAACCTGTGGACCCTGTCGGATACATTTTTGTTATGGTAAAACTTACGGTTGATAACGTTATTTCTCCTATGTCCACAGTATCCACAGGGATCCCACCCTGACGCACCTAATTTGAGGATTTTTTCACTCACTAACCTCTTCCTTCTTGTACGGAAGGGTGTGCATGTGTGTTCTTCTCGCCTGATTAGGGCTCTACATGATGCTCCTGCCTTGAGCTTTGGAAAATCAAATGATTTGCCTGAGCCAGGAGGTGGGGATATATGGACGGTCCCGTTGCATGCTGGGAGGCCGAAAGCTTTCACCAATTGGTGCAAATCTGCTGTTGTGTCATCATATCCCAATGTTATCCTGTGGATACTGTGGACTTAGGAGAAATAATGTTATCAACGGTAAGTTTTACCATAACAAATATTTTATGGTTTCTTTAGGGTGAAGATTTGACTGTTCTTAAGGTAGAAGATTTTCAGGGAGAAGAAGAGATTTATATGACCGGTATTAAGTTGGAAGATACAGAGGGTGAAGAAGAGACGTATGTGACTGATATGAAGGCAGAAGATACAGAGGGAGAAGAAGAGACGTATGTAACTGATAATAAGGTAGAAGATATAGAGGGAGAAGAAGAGATTTATATGACAAGTATTAAGTTGGAAGATACAGAGGGAGAAGAAGAGACATATGTGAGGGGTGATCAGCAGTGTAAGGAGGAGGAAATCCCTACAGATATCAGCACAGGTGAGTAATAAACACTAAACTCTTTATGACCCATTGCATGTTTTTGATGTATCCCAGTGATGACACTTGTCAAGTAGACGAATGAGGCCCTTAGTAACACTAAAAAAAGTTTTCTTTTTTAATTGTTTCATTTTTATTAAATTATTATTAAATTAAAATATTAAATAATATTTTTATTGTAGTAATGTCCAGCAGTGGGTTAATACAGACAAGAATCAAATATTCTCTCTGCTCATTTATCTATGACAATATCTCCTACGCAGGGCAGCAGCTAGCAGATTTTATTGCCAATGATATAAAACTGAGCTTTAAAGTAATGGAACTGACAGTAGTAGTGTAGGATACTGTCTGAACTGGCATTACAGGCAGTCGTCACAGGTGTAACATCCAATATTAGGATTTGTTGCGTATTTTATAAAACATGCAATCTGGGGTCAGGGCTGGTATCATACAGGCTATATAAAACACATACTATATTGGGTTAGGGCTGGCAGCATACTAGCTATATAAAACACATACTATATTGGGTCAGGGCTGGTAGCATACAGGCTATATAAAACACATACTATATTGGGTTAGGGCTGGCAGCATACAGGCTATATAAAACACATACTATCTGAGGTTAGGGCTGGCAGCATAAGGCTATATAAAACATACTATATAGGGTTATGGCTGGCAGTATACAGACTATATAAAACATACTTTCTCTATCGTCCTAGTGGATGCTGGGGTTCCTGAAAGGACCATGGGGAATAGCGGCTCCGCAGGAGACAGGGCACAAAAAGTAAAGCTTTTCCAGATCAGGTGGTGTGCACTGGCTCCTCCCCCTATGACCCTCCTCCAGACTCCAGTTAGATTTTTGTGCCCGGCCGAGAAGGGTGCAATTCTAGGTGGCTCTCATAAAGAGCTGCTTAGAGAAAGTTTAGCTTAGGTTTTTTATTTTACAGTGATTCCTGCTGGCAACAGGATCACTGCAACGAGGGACAGAGGGGAGAAGAAGTGAACTCACCTGCGTGCAGGATGGATTGGCTTCTTGGCTACTGGACATCAGCTCCAGAGGGACGATCACAGGTACAGCCTGGATGGTCACCGGAGCCGCGCCGCCGGCCCCCTTGCAGATGCTGAAGTAAGAAGAGGTCCAGAATCGGCGGCTGAAGACTCCTGCAGTCTTCTAAAGGTAGCGCACAGCACTGCAGCTGTGCGCCATTTTCCTCTCAGCACACTTCACACGCAGTCACTGAGGGTGCAGGGCGCTGGGGGGGGGGCGCCCTGGGAGGCAAATGTAAAACTATATAAAGGCTAAAAATACCTCACATATAGCCCCCAGAGGCTATATGGAGATATTTAACCCCTGCCTGGATTCACAAAATAGCGAGAGACGAGCCCGCCGAAAAAGGGGCGGGGCCTATCTCCTCAGCACACGGCGCCATTTCCTCTCACAGCTCCGCTGGTCAGGACGGCTCCCAGGTCTCTCCCCTGCACTGCACTACAGAAACAGGGTAAAACAGAGAGGGGGGGCAAATTTAATGGCAATATTTTGATATATATAAAGCAGCTATAAGGGAGCACTTATTATAAGGCTATCCCTGTCATATATAGCGCTTTTGTGGTGTGTGCTGGCAGACTCTCCCTCTGTCTCCCCAAAGGGCTAGTGGGTCCTGTCTTCGTGTAGAGCATTCCCTGTGTGTCTGCTGTGTGTCGGTACGTGTGTGTCGACATGTATGAGGACGATATTGGTGTGGAGGCGGAGCAATTGCCAAATATGGGGATGTCACCTCCTAGGGGGTCGACACCAGAATGGATGCCTTTATTTGTGGAATTACGGGATAGCGTCAACTCGCTTAAGCAGTCGTTTGACGACATGAGGCGGCCGGACAATCAATTAGTGCCTGTCCAGGCGCCTCAAACACCGTCAGGGGCTGTGAAACGCCCTTTGCCTCAGTCGGTCGACACAGACCCAGACACAGGCACTGATTCCAGTGGTGACGGTGACGAATCAACCGTATTTTCCAGTAGGGCCACACGTTATATGATTTTGGCAATGAAGGAGGCGTTACATTTAGCTGATACTACAGGTACCACTAAACAGGGTATTATGTGGGGTGTGAAAAAACTACCTATAGTTTTTCCTGAATCAGAAGAATTAAATGACGTGTGTGATGAAGCGTGGGTTGCCCCTGATAAAAAGCTGATAATTTCAAAGAAATTATTGGCATTATACCCTTTCCCGCCAGAGGTTAGGGAGCGCTGGGAAACACCTCCTAGGGTGGACAAGGCGCTAACACGCTTATCTAAACAAGTGGCGTTACCCTCTCCTGAGACGGCCACACTTAAAGATCCATCAGATAGGAGGATGGAAAATATCCAAAAAAGTATATACACACATGCAGGTGTTATACTACGACCAGCTATAGCGACTGCCTGGATGTGCAGTGCTGGGGTAGTTTGGTCAGAGTCCCTGATTGAAAATATTGATACCCTGGACAGGGACAATATTTTACTGTCGTTAGAACAAATAAAGGATGCATTTCTTTATATGCGTGATGCACAGAGGGATATCTGCACACTGGCATCACGGGTAAGTGCTATGTCCATTTCGGCCAGAAGAGCTTTATGGACGCGACAGTGGACAGGCGATGCGGATTCAAAACGGCATATGGAAGTTTTGCCGTATAAAGGGGAGGAGTTATTTGGAGTCGGTCTATCAGATTTGGTGGCCACGGCTACAGCCGGGAAATCCACCTTTCTACCTCAAGTCACTCCCCAACAGAAAAAGGCACCGACTTTTCAACCGCAGCCCTTTCGTTCCTTTAAAAATAAGAGAGCAAAGGGCTATTCATATCTGCCACGAGGCAGAGGTCGAGGGAAGAGACAGCAACAGGCAGCTCCTTCCCAGGAACAGAAGCCCTCCCCGGCTTCTACAAAAGCCTCAGCATGACGCTGGGGCTTCTCAAGCGGACTCGGGGACGGTGGGCGGTCGTCTCAAAAATTACAGCGCACAGTGGGCTCACTCGCAGGTAGATCCCTGGATCCTGCAGATAATATCTCAGGGGTACAGGTTGGAATTAGAGACAGATCCACCTCGCCGTTTCCTGACGTCTGCTTTACCAACGTCCCCCTCCGAAAGGGAGACGGTTTTGGAAGCCATTCACAAGCTGTACTCTCAGCAGGTGATAGTCAAGGTACCTCTTCTACAACAAGGGAAGGGGTATTATTCCACTCTATTTGTGGTACCGAAGCCGGATGGCTCGGTAAGGCCTATTCTAAATCTGAAGTCCTTGAACCTGTACATAAAGAAGTTCAAGTTCAAGATGGAGTCACTCAGAGCAGTGATAGCGAACCTGGAAGAAGGGTACTTTATGGTATCCTTGGACATCAAGGATGCGTATCTCCACGTTCCAATTTACCCCTCACACCAGGGGTACCTCAGGTTCGTTGTACAAAACTGTCACTATCAGTTTCAGACGCTGCTGTTTGGTTTGTCCACGGCACCTCGGGTCTTTACAAAGGTAATGGCCGAGATGATGATTCTTCTTCGAAGAAAAGGCGTATTAATTATCCCATACTTGGATCTCCTAATAAGGGCAAGGTCCAGAGAACAGCTAGAGATGGGATTAGCACTATCTCAAGAGGTGCTAAAGCAGCACGGATGGATTCTGAATATTCCAAAATCCCAATTAATGCCGACAACTCGTCTGCTGTTCCTAGGGATGATTCTGGACACGGTTCAGAAAAAGGTTTGTCTTCCCGAGGAAAAAGCCAAGGAGTTATCCGACCTGGTCAGGAACCTCCTAAAACCAGGAAAGGTGTCTGTACATCAATGCAAGAGTCCTGGGAAAAATGGTGGCTTCTTACGAAGCAATTCCATTCGGCAGATTCCATGCAAGAATTTTCCAAAGGGATCTGTTGGACAAATGGTCAGGGTCGCATCTTCAGATGCACCTGCGGATAACCCTGTCTCCAAGGACAAGGGTATCTCTTCTGTGGTGGTTGCAGAGGGCTCATCTATTGGAGGGCCGCAGATTCGGCATACAGGATTGGATCCTGGTGACCACGGACGCCAGCCTGAGAGGCTGGGGAGCAGTCACACAAGGAAGAAACTTCCAGGGAGTGTGGTCGAGCCTGGAAAAGTCTCTTCACATAAACATTCTGGAACTAAGAGCAATCTACAATGCTCTAAGCCAGGCGGAACCTCTGCTTCAAGGAAGACCGGTGTTGATCCAGTCGGACAACATCACGGCAGTCGCCCATGTAAACAGACAGGGCGGCACAAGAAGCAGGAGTGCAATGGCAGAAGCTGCCAGGATCCTTCGCTGGGCGGAGAATCACGTGATAGCACTGTCAGCAGTGTTCATCCCGGGCGTGGACAACTGGGAAGCAGACTTCCTCAGCAGACACGATCTTCACCCGGGAGAGTGGGGACTTCATCCAGAAGTTTTCCACATGCTAATAAACCGTTGGGAAAGACCAATGGTGGACATGATGGCGTCTCGCCTCAACAAAAAACTGGACAGGTATTGCGCCAGGTCAAGAGATCCGCAGGCAATAGCTGTGGATGCGCTGGTAACACCTTGGGTGTACCAGTCGGTGTATGTGTTTCCTCCTCTGCCTCTCATACCAAAGGTATTGAGAATCATACGGCAAAGCGGAGTAAGAACGATACTAGTGGCTCCGGATTGGCCAAGAAGGTCTTGGTACCCGGAACTTCAAGAGATGGTCACGAACGATCCGTGGCCTCTACCTCTGAGAAGGGACTTGCTTCAACAGGGTCCCTGCCTCTTTCAAGACTTACCGCGGCTGCGTTTGACGGCATGGCGGTTGAACGCCAGATCCTAAAAGGAAAAGGCATTCCAGAAGAAGTCATTCCTACCTTGATTAAGGCAAGAAAGGAAGTCACCGCGAAGCATTATCACCGCATTTGGCGGAAATATGTTGCGTGGTGCGAGGATCGGAGTGCTCCGACGGAGGAATTTCAACTGGGTCGTTTCCTACATTTCCTGCAATCAGGATTGTCTATGGGTCTCAAATTGGGATCTATTAAAACCCACAAACTACCCACAAGGGTGTGACCCCCTGTGGAAAATCGGGAGCGCTGACCCTACTAATTATTGGAGACAAATAAATAATGATTACAATAATACTAATTAAAATATAAACAAATTATAATTTATTAACATATAATGCTGCAGCATAAGTGACATACATTAAACCATAATAAAATATGTATATGAGCTTCTAGTGCAAATATATGCTTGTAATGCAAATGCTCCACCTCTACTATTGAGGCAATAAAAAATTAAAAATTACAAATTAAAAATTAACTAAAAAACTGAGGCTTGGATTTCCACCATGGATTTTATAGAGTCCACTTGATGTATTAATGGACCCGCTGATTCAGCATTTTTAGACACTATTGTATTCACGTGTCAATGATTCATCACTGTCCCGGAAAAGTGTGTGCACACATATATTGATTTCAGAATGGGTAATTACCATATATGGTTGGATCCTAATATCACCTCAAAGATCAGCCTGTTAGGATGATTCCAATTAGAAGAGCTCCCTCTGCTGGTGCTTGTCCATTAGTTGCAGATTATCTGGAGACTATATTTCACAGAATTTCATCCACAGCTCTCCGGCTCCCTCTGCTGGCAACTGGCCGAAATTGCAGGTAAAAGGCTGATATCGTAGCCACGAGCCGGTGATTGCTTTGAACAATTAAGCGGTGATTACCACTGATGATGATGGTCCCTTCAAAAACGCGTTTCTCCGCCTTCCACACTCAGCGGCTTCCTCAGTTTGAATGACCATCCTCTGCAGAATCGCTATTTATAGTCACCTCCGTTTGTATTTCCCGCGGCCATTTGCGCATGCGCACTTAGACGTGCGTTCCAAGCCTCGTTTCTACTCCATACTTTAAATAGACTCCGGCGGCCATTTTAAATCTCGGGATCCAAGCCTCATTTTCACTCCCGGACATCATAACGGCCTCTATTATAATACCTTTCATAATGATACTTCCAAGCCTCGTTTTAGAGAACTACATAGCACATTTAGCTTTACTAAGCTCCAATATATCATTCATACAAGATTTTATTAAATGTGGTATTATGCGTTCCAAGCCTCGTTTTTACTCCATACAAAAATATAGACTCCGGCGGCCATTTTAAATTTCGGGATCCACGCCTCATTTTCAATCCCGGACATCATAACGGCCTCTATTGTAAAACCTTCCATAATAATACTTCCAAGCCTCGTTTTAGAAAATTACATAGTACAATTAGTATTACTAAGCTCCAATAAATTATTCATACATGAAGCTGATTTATTTATTGCTAGTTTGAATAGTAACAATTTTGGTTTAAAATTTACGGGGCACTGTCACCCCACACAGATAACTTTTCTGGATATAGCGCTAAAGGTTGAAGATGGGATTGTGATAACCAGCACTTTTATCAAGGAGGTAGACCAAAATCGATATTTACACTACAAGAGTAGCCATTTACAACGATGGAAGGACAATATACCGAAGGGCCAGTTCCTCCGGATAAAAAGGAATTGTTCCACCAAGGAGGGGGCGAATAGACAGATGACAAATCTTTATGGGGCATTTCTCACTCAAGGTTACCCCAAATCTGTACTGGATCAGGCTTTGAAAGAAGTCGATAGTCTAGAAAGAGATACTTTACTAGACACCACCAGAAAGAATTCCAGAAAGAAAATAAGTAATCAAACAACAGATAGGACAACGATGTTTGTAACCAAGTACAACACCAGTGCATATGAGATTAAAAAAATCATTAAGAAAAATTTCTCCATTCTAAAATTAGATGAAATGTTGAATTCCAACGTAATACTTAGTGAACAGGTAATATTTCGGAAGTCAGATAGCTTGAAATCGGCATTAGCTCCGAGCTTTTTCAGTAGATCAGGTGGGAAATCTATGGATCCGGTGGATAAAGGTGGACAAATAAGTACCTGGATACCCAAACCACCAATAGGGTTCCACAAATGTGGGAAAACAAATTGTGTAACATGCAGACATACAAAAAAGAAAACGACACAATTTATTTCATTTGTTTCGGGAGAAAAGTTTAATGTAAAAAGTTTTCTCAATTGCAGATCCATATATGTTATTTATGTTTTACAGTGTGGTTGTGGAGCACAATACGTGGGGCGCACCACTCGGGCACTCCACGTTAGATTCATGGAACATAGAAGACAGATTGATAGGAAAGTAGGAAATACCTACCTTTATCGTCATATCTTGGAATGTGATAAAGGGAAGTTAGAAAATATACTCATTACGGCCATTGAACAGGTGGCGATAACCAGCCGAGGAGGGGATAGGTTTAAAAGGCTGTGTAAAAAAGAGGCCTTTTGGATATTTAATCTTAAAACATTGATTCCGCATGGTCTCAATGACACGGTTGAGTTGAATAAATTTTAGGACCTGTAAAATAAAATTGAGATCTGATATTTATTCAGACTTAATATAAGCCAATATACATGAATGATATTCCTGACATGCACATAATTAATTTGGTTTTTGGTTATTACATGGTTCCTTATGATGCTGGAGGTTGGAGATGGAGACAAAATATTTCATATGGTGATATTAAGAGGTTGCAATTATATAGTTTAACCACAAGAGGGTAGTAGAACTGAAGTTGAAATTTACTTACCTTTTTTTAAAATATTTGTTTATAATTATGTCTATTTTAATTTAGTATATGTATGTACAAATGAATTAAATATACTTAATCCTATAGAGCTAATAGTTGCAATGATGCTTGAATTTGGAATCCTTTATAGGAAAAAATATTTTAAATGGAATATAGACTGTGTGAGAATTAATATTACACCTAATAAGATCATGTATGAATAATTTATTGGAGCTTAGTAATACTAATTGTACTATGTAATTTTCTAAAACGAGGCTTGGAAGTATTATTATGGAAGGTTTTACAATAGAGGCCGTTATGATGTCCGGGATTGAAAATGAGGCGTGGATCCCGAAATTTAAAATGGCCGCCGGAGTCTATATTTTTGTATGGAGTAAAAACGAGGCTTGGAACGCATAATACCACATTTAATAAAATCTTGTATGAATGATATATTGGAGCTTAGTAAAGCTAAATGTGCTATGTAGTTCTCTAAAACGAGGCTTGGAAGTATCATTATGAAAGGTATTATAATAGAGGCCGTTATGATGTCCGGGAGTGAAAATGAGGCTTGGATCCCGAGATTTAAAATGGCCGCCGGAGTCTATTTAAAGTATGGAGTAGAAACGAGGCTTGGAACGCACGTCTAAGTGCGCATGCGCAAATGGCCGCGGGAAATACAAACGGAGGTGACTATAAATAGCGATTCTGCAGAGGATGGTCATTCAAACTGAGGAAGCCGCTGAGTGTGGAAGGCGGAGAAACGCGTTTTTGAAGGGACCATCATCATCAGTGGTAATCACCGCTTAATTGTTCAAAGCAATCACCGGCTCGTGGCTACGATATCAGCCTTTTACCTGCAATTTCGGCCAGTTGCCAGCAGAGGGAGCCGGAGAGCTGTGGATGAAATTCTGTGAAATATAGTCTCCAGATAATCTGCAACTAATGGACAAGCACCAGCAGAGGGAGCTCTTCTAATTGGAATCATCCTAACAGGCTGATCTTTGAGGTGATATTAGGATCCAACCATATATGGTAATTACCCATTCTGAAATCAATATATGTGTGCACACACTTTTCCGGGACAGTGATGAATCATTGACACGTGAATACAATAGTGTCTAAAAATGCTGAATCAGCGGGTCCATTAATACATCAAGTGGACTCTATAAAATCCATGGTGGAAAACCAAGCCTCAGTTTTTTAGTTAATTTTTAATTTGTAATTTTTAATTTTTTATTGCCTCAATAGTAGAGGTGGAGCATTTGCATTACAAGCATATATTTGCACTAGAAGCTCATATACATATTTTATTATGGTTTAATGTATGTCACTTATGCTGCAGCATTATATGTTAATAAATTATAATTTGTTTATATTTTAATTAGTATTATTGTAATCATTATTTATTTGTCTCCAATAATTAGTAGGGTCAGCGCTCCCGATTTTCCACAGGGGGTCACACCCTTGTGGGTAGTTTGTGGGTTTTGGTAAATATAGGGATTGCAATTATCCCTATAATTAGGAGCAGCAGTCCTTGCTATTATTGAAATCTCCTTCAGTCCGGCAGTAACTGGCGCCTGAGAGTATACACACCTGTCCACACAACTTCAGTGTGGGGGCGGTTGTGTATACACCCAGTATGGGATCTATTAAGGTTCAAATTTCGGCCCTGTCAATATTCTTCCAAAAAGAATTGGCCTCAGTCCCTGAGGTCCAGACTTTTGTCAAAGGAGTACTGCATATACAGCCTCCTGTGGTGCCTCCGGTGGCACCGTGGGATCTAAATGTAGTTTTAGATTTCCTCAAATCCCATTGGTTTGAACCACTAAAAAATGTGGATTTGAAATATCTCACATGGAAAGTGACTATGTTACTGGCCCTGGCTTCCGCCAGGAGAGTATCTGAACTGGCGGCTTTATCTTATAAAAGCCCTTATTTAATTTTCCATTCGGATAGGGCAGAGCTGCGGACGCGTCCGCATTTTCTCCCTAAGGTGGTATCAGCGTTTCACCTGAACCAGCCTATTGTAGTGCCTGCGGCTACAAGCGACTTGGAGGACTCCAAGTTGTTGGACGTTGTCAGAGCTTTAAAAATATACATTTCAAGGACGGCTGGAGTCAGAAAATCTGACTCGCTGTTTATACTGTATGCACCCAACAAGTTGGGTGCGCCTGCTTCTAAGCAGTCGATTGCTCGTTGGATTTGTAACACAATTCAACTTGCACATTCTGTGGCAGGCCTGCCACAGCCTAAATCTGTTAAGGCCCATTCCACAAGGAAGGTGGGCTCATCTTGGGCGGCTGCCCGAGGGGTCTCGGCATTACAACTCTGCCGAGCAGCTACGTGGTCAGGGGAGAACACGTTTGTAAAATTCTACAAATTTGATACCCTGGCAAAAGAGGACCTGGAGTTCTCTCATTCGGTGCTGCAGAGTCATCCGCACTCTCCCGCCCGTTTGGGAGCTTTGGTATAATCCCCATGGTCCTTTCAGGAACCCCAGCATCCACTAGGACGATAGAGAAAATAAGAATTTACTTACCGATAATTCTATTTCTCGGAGTCCGTAGTGGATGCTGGGCGCCCATCCCAAGTGCGGATTATCTGCAATACTTGTACATAGTTATTGTTAACTAATTCGGGTTATTGTTTAGGGAGCCATCTTTCAGAGGCTCCTCTGTTATCATACTGTTAACTGGGTTTAGATCACAAGTTGTACGGTGTGATTGGTGTGGCTGGTATGAGTCTTACCCGGGATTCAAAATCCTCCCTTATTGTGTACGCTCGTCCGGGCACAGTACCTAACTGGAGTCTGGAGGAGGGTCATAGGGGGAGGAGCCAGTGCACACCACCTGATCTGGAAAAGCTTTACTTTTTGTGCCCTGTCTCCTGCGGAGCCGCTATTCCCCATGGTCCTTTCAGGAACCCCAGCATCCACTACGGACTCCGAGAAATAGAATTATCGGTAAGTAAATTCTTATTATCTGAGGTTATGGCTGGCAGCATACAGGCTATATAAAGCACATACTATATAGGGTTATGGCTGGCAGTATACAGACTATATAAAGCACATACTATATAGGGTTATGGCTGGCAGTATACAGACTATATAAAGCACATACTATATAGGGTTATGGCTGGTAGTATACAGGCTATACAAAGCACATACTATCTTGGGTTAGGGCTGGCAGCATACAGGCTATATAAAACATATAGGATTAGGGCTGGCAGCATACAAGCTATATAAAATACATACTATATAGGGTTATGGCTGGCAGTATACAGGCTATATAAAACACATACTATCTGGGGTAAGGGCTGGCAGCATACAGGCTATATAAACACATACTATATAGGGTTATGGCTGGCAGTATACAGGCTATATAAAACACACTCTCTGAGGTTATGGCTGTTAGCATACAGGCTATATTAAACGCATACTATATGGGGTTAGGGCTGGCAGCATACAGGCTATATAAAACATACTTTCTCTGACGTCCTAGTGGATGCTGGGAACTCCGTAAGGACCATGGGGAATAGCGGCTCCGCAGGAGACTGGGCACAAAAGTAAAGCTTTAGGACTACCTGGTGTGCACTGGCTCCTCCCCCTATGACCCTCCTCCAAGCCTCAGTTAGAATTTTGTGCCCGGCCGAGAAGGGTGCATTCTAGGAGGCTCTCCTGAGTTTCTTAGAAAAAGTTAAGTTTTAGGTTTTTTATTTTCAGTGAGACCTGCTGGCAACAGGCTCACTGCATCGAGGGACTAAGGGGAGAAGAAGCGAACCTGCCTGCTTGCAGCCAGCTTGGGCTTCTTGGCTACTGGACACCATTAGCTCCAGAGGGACCGAGTCCAGCCTCGGAGTCCGGTCCCAGAGCCGCGCCGCCGGCCCCCTTACAGAGCCAGAAGCAAGAAGAGGTCCGGAAAATCGGCGGCAGAAGACATCCGTCTTCAACAAGGTAGCGCACAGCACTGCAGCTGTGCGCCATTGCTCCTCAGGCACACTTCACACTCCGGTCACTGAGGGTGCAGGGTGCTAGGGGGGGCGCCCTGAGCAGCAATATAAACACCTTGGCTGGCGAAAATACACCACATATAACCCCCAGGGCTATATGGATGTATTTTAACCCCTGCCAGAATTCAGCAAAAAGCGGGAGAAAAGTCCGCCGAGAAGGGGGCGGAGCCTATCTCCTCAGCACACTGGCGCCATTTTCCATCACAGCTCCGCTGGAAGGACGTCTCCCTGACTCTCCCCTGCAGTCCTGCACTACAGAAAAGGGTAAAAAAGAGAGGGGGGGCACTAATTTGGCGCAGTTTGATAATATCAGCAGCTATAAGGGGAAAAACACATTATATAGTGGTATCCCTGTGTATATATAGCGCTCTGGTGTGTGCTGGCATACTCTCCCTCAGTCTCCCCAAAGGGCTAGTGGGGTCCTGTCCTCTATCAGAGCATTCCCTGTGTGTGTGCGGTGTGTCGGTACGATTGTGTCGACATGTTTGAGGAGGAAAATGATGTGGAGGCGGAGCAATTGCCTGTAATAGAGATGTCACCCCCTAGGGAGTCGACACCTGAGTGGATGGGCTTATGGAAGGAATTACGTGACAGTGTCAGCTCTTTACAAAAGACAGTTGACGACATGAGACAGCCGGCTACTCAGCTTGTGCCTGTCCAGGCGTCTCAAAGGCCATCAGGGGCTCTAAAACGCCCGTTACCTCAGATGGCAGACACAGACGCCGACACGGATACTGACTCCAGTGTCGACGATGAAGAGACGAATGTGACTTCCAGTAGGGCCACACGTTACATGATTGAGGCAATGAAAAATGTTTTACATATTTCTGATAATACAAGTACCACTAAAAAGGGTATTATGTTTGGTGAGAAAAAACTGCCTGTAGTTTTTCCTGCATCTGAGGAATTAAATGAAGTGTGTGATGAAGCGTGGGTTTCCCCCGATAAAAAACTGATAATTCCTAAAAGGTTATTGGCATCATACCCTTTCCCGCCAGAGGATAGGGCACGTTGGGAAACACCCCCTAGGGTGGATAAAGCGCTCACACGCTTGTCTAAACAGGTGGCACTGCCCTCTCCTGAGACGGCCGCCCTTAAGGAACCTGCTGACAGAAAGCAGGAAAATATCCTAAAATGTATATACACTCACACGGGAGTTATACTGCGACCAGCAATCGCCTCAGCCTGGATGTGCAGTGCTGGGGTGGCTTGGTCGGATTCCCTGACGGACAATATTGATACCCTAGACAGGGACAGTATATTACTGACTATAGAGCATTTAAAATATGCATTTCTATATATGCGTGATGCACAGAGGGATATCTGCCGACTGGCATCAAGAGTAAGTGCGCTGTCCATTTCTGCCAGAAGAGGTTATGGACACGACAGTGGTCAGGGGATGCGGATTCCAAAAGGCATATGGAAGTATTGCCTTATAAAGGGGAGGAGTTATTTGGGGTAGGTCTATCAGACCTGGTAGCCACGGCAACTGCTGGGAAATCCACATTTTTACCCCAGGTAGCCTCTCAACATAAGAAGACGCCGTATTATCAGGCGCAGTCCTTTCGGCCCCATAAGGGCAAGCGGGCAAAAGGTTCCTCTTTTCTGCCCCGTGGCAGAGGGAGAGGGAAAAGGCTGCAGCAAACAGCCAGTTCCCAGGAACAGAAGCCCTCTCCCGCCTCTGCCAAGTCCTCAGCATGACGCTGGGGCTTTACAAGCGGACTCAGGCACGGTGGGGGCCCGTCTCAAGAATTTCAGAGCGCAGTGGGCTCACTCGCAAGTGGAACCCTGGATCCTTCAGGTGGTATCTCAGGGGTACAAATTGGAATTCGAGACGTCTCCCCCTCGCCGTTTCCTAAAGTCTGCTTTACCGACGTCTCCCTCCGACAGGGAGGCCGTATTGGAAGCCATTCACAAGCTGTATTCCCAGCAGGTGATAATCAAGGTACCCCTCCTGCAACAGGGAAAGGGGTATTATTCCACGCTGTTTGTGGTACCGAAGCCGGACGGCTCGGTGAGACCGATTTTAAATCTAAAATCCTTGAACACTTACATACAGAGGTTCAAATTCAAGATGGAGTCACTCAGAGCAGTGATTGCGAACCTGGAAGAAGGGGATTATATGGTGTCTCTGGACATCAAGGATGCTTACCTCCATGTCCCAATTTACCCTTCTCACCAAGGGTACCTCAGGTTTGTGGTACAGAACTGTCACTATCAGTTTCAGACGCTGCCGTTTGGATTGTCCACGGCACCCCGGGTCTTTACCAAGGTAATGGCCGAAATGATGATACTCCTTCGAAGGAAGGGAGTTTTAGTTATCCCTTACTTGGACGATCTCCTGATAAGGGCAAGATCCAGGGAACAGTTGGAAGTCGGGGTAGCACTATCTCAGGTAGTGTTGCGGCAGCACGGTTGGATTCTCAATATTCCAAAATCGCAGCAGATCCCGACGACACGTCTTCTATTCCTAGGGATGATCCTGGACACAGTCCAGAAAAAGGTGTTTCTCCCGGAGGAGAAAGCCAGGGAGTTATCCGAACTAGTCAGAAACCTCCTAAAACCAGGCCAAGTGTCAGTGCATCAATGCACAAAGGTCCTGGGAAAAATGGTGGCTTCCTACGAAGCAATCCCATTCGGCAGATTCCACGCAAGAACTTTCCAGTGGGATCTGCTAGACAAATGGTCCGGGTCGCATCTTCAGATGCATCAGCGGATAACTTTGTCACCAAAGACAAGGGTGTCTCTCCTGTGGTGGTTGCAGAGTGCTCATCTTCTAGAGGGCCGCAGATTCGGCATTCAGGACTGGGTCCTGGTGACCACGGATGCCAGCCTGCGAGGCTGGGGAGCAGTCACACAGGGAAGGAATTTCCAGGGCTTGTGGTCAAGCCTGGAGACATCACTTCACATAAATATCCTGGAGCTAAGGGCCATTTACAATGCTCTAAGCCTAGCAGGACCTCTGCTTCAAGGTCAGCCGGTGTTGATCCAGTCGGACAACATCACGGCAGTCGCCCACGTAAACAGACAGGGCGACACAAGAAGCAGGAGGGCAATGGCAGAAGCTGCAAGGATTCTTCGCTGGGCGGAAAATCATGTGATAGCACTGTCAGCAGTGTTCATTCCAGGAGTGGACAACTGGGAAGCAGACTTCCTCAGCAGGCACGACCTCCACCCGGGAGAGTGGGGACTTCATCCAGAAGTCTTCCACATGATTGTAAACCGTTGGGAAAAACCAAAGGTGGACATGATGGCGTCCCGCCTCAACAAAAAACTGGACAGGTATTGCGCCAGGTCAAGGGACCCTCCGGCAATAGCTGTGGACGCTCTGGTAACACCGTGGGTGTACCAGTCAGTGTATGTGTTCCCTCCTCTGCCTCTCATACCCAAGGTTCTGAGAATTATAAGACGGAGAGGAGTAAGAACTATGGCCCTCATTCCGAGTTGTTCGCTCGGTATTTTTCATCGCATCGCAGTGAAAATCCGCTTAGTACGCATGCGCAATGTTCGCACTGCGACTGCGCCAAGTAACTTTACTATGATGAAAGTAATTTTACTCACGGCTTTTTCTTCGCTCCGGCGATCGTAATGTGATTGACAGGAAATGGGTGTTACTGGGCGGAAACACGGCGTTTCAGGGGCGTGTGGCTGAAAACGCTACCGTTTCCGGAAAAAACGCAGGAGTGGCCGGGGAAACGGTGGGAGTGCCTGGGCGAACGCTGGGTGTGTTTGTGACGTCAACCAGGAACGACAAGCACTGAAATGATCGCACAGGCAGAGTAAGTCTGGAGCTACTCTGAAACTGCTAAGTAGTTAGTAATCGCAATATTGCGAATACATCGGTCGCAATTTTAAGAAGCTAAGATTCACTCCCAGTAGGCGGCGGCTTAGCGTGTGTAACTCTGCTAAATTCGCCTTGCGACCGATCAACTCGGAATGAGGGCCTATACTCGTGGCTCCGGATTGGCCAAGAAGGACTTGGTACCCGGAACTTCAAGAGATGCTCACAGAGGACCCGTGGCCTCTGCCTCTAAGAAGGGACCTGCTCCAGCAAGGACCCTGTCTGTTCCAAGACTTACCGCGGCTGCGTTTGACGGCATGGCGGTTGAACGCCGGATCCTGAAGGAAAAAGGCATTCCGGAGGAAGTCATCCCTACCCTGATCAAAGCCAGGAAGGATGTAACCGCAAAGCATTATCACCGCATTTGGCGAAAATATGTTGCGTGGTGCGAGGCCAGGAAGGCCCCAACGGAGGAATTTCAACTGGGTCGATTCCTGCATTTCCTGCAAACAGGAGTGTCTATGGGCCTCAAATTGGGATCCATTAAGGTTCAGATTTCGGCCCTGTCGATTTTCTTCCAGAAAGAACTGGCTTCAGTTCCTGAAGTTCAGACGTTTGTCAAGGGGGTGCTGCATATACAGCCTCCTTTTGTGCCTCCAGTGGCACCTTGGGATCTCAATGTAGTTTTGGGGTTCCTCAAATCACATTGGTTTGAACCACTTAAATCTGTGGATTTAAAATATCTCACATGGAAAGTGGCCATGCTGTTGGCCCTGGCTTCGGCCAGGCGAGTGTCAAAATTGGCGGCTTTATCCTGCAAAAGCCCCTATCTGATTTTCCATTCGGACAGGGCGGAATTGAGGACTCGTCCCCAGTTTCTCCCTAAGGTGGTGTCAGCGTTTCACCTGAACCAACCTATTGTGGTGCCTGCGGCTACTAGGGACTTGAAGGACTCCAAGTTGCTAGACGTTGTTTGGGCCCTGAAAATATATGTTTCCAGGACGGCTGGAGTCAGAAAATCTGACTCGCTGTTTATCTTGTATGCACCCAACAAGCTGGGTGCTCCTGCTTCGAAGCAGACCATTGCTCGTTGGATTTGTAGTACAATTCAGCTTGCACATTCTGTGGCAGGCCTGCCACAGCCAAAATCTGTAAAGGCCCATTCTACAAGGAAGGTGGGCTCATCTTGGGCGGCTGCCCGAGGGGTCTCGGCTTTACAACTTTGCCGAGCAGCTACTTGGCCAGGGGCAAACACGTTTGCTAAATTCTACAAATTTGATACCCTGGCTGAGGAGGACCTGGAGTTCTCTCATTCGGTGCTGCAGAGTCATCTGCACTCTCCCGCCCGTTTGGGAGCTTTGGTATAATCCCCATGGTCCTTACGGAGTTCCCAACATCCACTAGGACGTCAGAGAAAATAAGAATTTACTTACCGATAATTCTATTTCTCGTAGTCCGTAGTGGATGCTGGGCGCCCATCCCAAGTGCGGATTGTCTGCAATACTTGTACATAGCTATTGTTAACTAAATCGGGTTATTGTTGTTGTGAGCCATCTTTCCAGAGGCTCCTCTGTTATCATGCTGTTAACTGGGTTCAGATCACAAGTTGTACGGTGTGATTGGTGTGGCTGGTATGAGTCTTACCCGGGATTCAAAAATCCTTCCTTATTGTGTACGCTCGTCCGGGCACAGTATCCTAACTGAGGCTTGGAGGAGGGTCATAGGGGGAGGAGCCAGTGCACACCAGGTAATCCTAAAGCTTTACTTTTGTGCCCAGTCTCCTGCGGAGCCGCTATTCCCCATGGTCCTTACGGAGTTCCCAGCATCCACTACGGACTACAAGAAATAGAATTATCGGTAAGTAAATTCTTATTATCTGGGGTTAGCGCTGGCAGCATACAGGCTATATAAAACACACTATCTGAGGTTATGGCTGGCAGTATACAGGCTATATTAAACATATACTATATAGGGTTTTGGCTGACAGTATACAGGCTATATAAAACACACACACTATCTGAGGTTATGGGTGGTAGCATACATGCTATATAAAACACATACTATATGGGGTTAGGGCTGGCAGCATACAGGCTATATAAAACATACTATCTGAGGTTATGGCTGGCAGCATACAGGCTATATAAAACACATACTATATAGGGTTATGGCTGGCAGTATACAGGCTTTATTAAACATATTTTATATAGGGTTATGGCTGGCAGCATACAGGCTATATAAAACACACACTATCTGAGGTTATGGTTGGCAGTATACATGCTATATGAAACACATACTATACAGTGATCGCGCTGAGCCCTTAAAAAAGTGGGTCCCAGGGACCCCTCATTTTTAAAAATTGGGGTCCTACCGGTCCTTTTCTAGGTCCCATCGGAATTAAGGTTCTTATTAATCTTGTTGCAAGGTGGGGCGATGGGGTGACAGTGCTGCTGGGCTGTGTAGCATGCAGGACACCTTGCACCAGAGCTGTAACTAGACATTTTGGTGCCCCTTGGCAGAAAGTGAATTGGTTCTCCACCTCCTACAACCGTAAGTATAGGCAGTGCGTGCCGAAGGCGCGCACAAAAAATTAGGGGCATGGCTTAATGGAGAAGGGGCGTGACCACATAATAGTACCAATTCACATTATACCACACAGTAGTGCCGCCTATACACATTGCACCAGGTAGAACCTCCTATACACACTGTGCCAGGTAGAGCATGTTATACATATTGCTCCAGGTAGAGCACGTTATTGGCGCCAGGCAGAGCACGTTATTAGCACCAGGCAGAGCACGTTATACACTTAGCGCCAGGCAGAGCATATTATATATATTTCTCTGACGTCCTAGTGGATGCTGGGGACTCCGTCAGGACCATGGGGATTAGCGGCTCCGCAGGAGACAGGGCACAAAAATAAAGCTTTAGGATCAGGTGGTGTGCACTGGCTCCTCCCCCTATGACCCTCCTCCAAGCCTCAGTTAGGTTTTTGTGCCCGTCCGAGCAGGGTGCAATCTAGGTGGCTCTCCTAAAGAGCTGCTTAGAAAAAGTTTTTAGGTTTTTTATTTTACAGTGAGTCCTGCTGGCAACAGGCTCACTGCAACGAGGGACTTAGGGGAGAAGAAGTGAACTCACCTGCGTGCAGGATGGATTGGCTTCTTAGGCTACTGGACACCATTAGCTCCAGAGGGATCGAACACAGGCCCAGCCATGGAGTCCGGTCCCGGAGCCGCGCCGCCGACCCCCTTGCAGATGCCGAAAAGTGAAGAGGTCCAGAAACCGGCGGCAGAAGACTTTTCAGTCTTCATGAGGTAGCGCACAGCACTGCAGCTGTGCGCCATTGTTGTCACACACTTCACACCAGCGGTCACTGAGGGTGCAGGGCGCTGTGGGGGGCGCCCTGGGCAGCAATGAAATACCTATACTGGCTAAAAGATACATCACATATAGCCCCTGGGGCTATATGGATGTATTTAACCCCTGCCAGGTCTCAGAAAAACGGGAGAAGAAGCCCGCCGAAAAGGGGGCGGGGCCTATTCTCCTCAGCACACAGCGCCATTTTCCCTCACAGAAATGCTGGTGGGAAGGCTCCCAGGCTCTCCCCTGCACTGCACTACAGAAACAGGGTTAAAACAGAGAGGGGGGGCACTTATTTGGCGATATGATTATATATATTAAGATGCTATAAGGGAAAAACACTTATATAAAGGTTGTCCCTGTATAATTATAGCGTTTTGGTGTGTGCTGGCAAACTCTCCCTCTGTCTCTCCAAAGGGCTAGTGGGGTCCTGTCCTCTATCAGAGCATTCCCTGTGTGTGTGCTGTGTCGGTACGTGTGTGTCGACATGTATGAGGACGATGTTGGTGAGGAGGCGGAGCAATTGCCTGTAATGGTGATGTCACTCTCTAGGGAGTCGACACCGGAATGGATGGCTTATTTAAGGAATTACGTGATAATGTCAACACGCTGCAAGGTCGGTTGACGACATGAGACGGCCGGCAAACCAATTAGTACCTGTCCAGGCGTCTCAAACACCGTCAGGGGCGTTAAAACGTCTTTTTACCTCAGTCGGTCGACACAGACACGGACACTGACTCCAGTGTCGACGGTGAAGAAACAAACGTATTTTTCTTTTAGGGCCACACGTTACTTGTTAAGGGCAATGAAGGAGGTGTTACATATTTCTGATACTACAAGTACCACAAAAAAGGGTATTTTGTGGAGTGTGAAAAAACTACCTGTAGTTTTTCCTGAATCAGATAAATTAAATGAAGTGTGTGATGATGCGTGGGTTTCCCCCGATAGAAAATTATTGGCGGTATACCCTTTCCCGCCAGAAGTTAGGGCGCGTTGGGAAACACTCCTTAGGGTGGATAAGGCGCTCACACGCTTATCAAAACAAGTGGCGGTACCGTCTCCAGATAGGGCCGCCCTCAAGGAGCCAGCTGATAGGAGGCTGGAAAATATCCTAAAAAGTATATACACACATACTGGTGTTATACTGCGACCAGCGATCGCCTCAGCCTGGATGTGCAGCGCTGGGGTGGCTTGGTCGGATTCCCTGACTGAAAATATTGATACCCTTGACAGGGACAGTATTTTATTGACTATAGAGCATTTAAAGGATGCATTTCTATATATGCGAGATGCACAGAGGGATATTTGCACTCTGGCATCAAGAGTAAGTGCGATGTCCATATCTGCCAGAAGTTGTTTATGGACACGACAGTGGTCAGGTGATGCAGATTCCAAACGGCACATGGAAGTATTGCCGTATAAAGGAGAAAAAGACAACGTCTTTTCAGCCTCAGTCCTTTCGTCCCCATAAGGGCAAGCGGTCAAAAGGCCAGTCATATCTGCCATGGGATAGAGGAAAGGGAAGAAGACTGCAGCAGGCAGCCCATTCCCAGGAACAGAAGCCCTCCACCGCTTCTGCCAAGTCCTCAGCATGACGCTGGGGCCGTACAAGCGGACTCAGGTGCGGTGGGGGGTCGTCTCAAGAGTTTCAGCACGCAGTGGGCTCACTCGCAAGTGGACCCCTGGATCCTACAAGTAGTATCCCAGGGGTACAGATTGGAAATTCGAGACGTCTCCCCCTCGCAGGTTCCTGAAGTCTGCTTTACCAACGTCTCCCTCCGACAGGGAGGCAGTAGTGGAAACAATTCACAAGCTGTATTCCCAGCAGGTGATAATCAAAGTACCCCTCCTACAACAAGGAAAGGGGTATTATTCCACACTATATGGTGGTACTGAAGCCAGACGGCTCGGTGAGACCTATTCTAAATCTGAAATATTTGAACACTTACATAAAAAGGTTCAAATCAAGATGGAGTCACTCAGAGCAGTGATAGCGAACCAGGAAAAAGGGGACTATATGGTGTCCCGGGACAGATGCTTACCTCCATGTCCCAATTTGCCCTTCTCACCAAGGGTACCTCAGGTTCGTGGTACAGAACTGTCACTATCAGTTTCAGACGCTGCCGGTTGGATTGTCCACGGCACCCCGGGTCCTTACCAAGGTAATGGCCGAAATGATGATTCTTCTTCAAAGAAAATGGACGATCTCCTGATAAGGGCAAGGTCCAGAGAACAGTTGGAGGTCGGAGTAGCACTATCTCAAGTAGTTCTACGACAGCACGGGTGGATTCTAAATATTCCAAAACCACAGCTGTTTCCGACGACACGTCTGCTGTTCCTAGGGATGATTCTGGACACTGTCCAGAAAAAGGTGTTTCTCCCGGAGAAGAAAGCCAGGGAGTTATCCGAGCTAGTCAGGAACCTCCTAAAACCAGGAAAAGTGTCAGTGCATCATTGCACAAGGGTCCTGGGAAAAATGGTGGCTTCTTACGAAGCGATTCCATTCGGCAGATTTCACGCAAGAACTTTTCAGTGGGATCTGCTGGACAAATGGTCCGGATCGCATCTGCAGATGCATCAGCGGATAACCTTATCGCCACGGACAAGGGTGTCTCTTCTGTGGTGGTTGCAGAGTGCTCATCTGTTAGAGGGCCGCAGATTCGGCATACAGGACTGGGTCCTGGTGACCACGGATGCCAGTCTGAGAGGCTGGGGAGCGGTCACACAGGGAAGAAACTTCCAGGGAGTATGGTCAAGCCTGGAGATGTCTCTTCACATAAATATACTGGAGCTAAGAGCGATTTACAATGCTCTAAGCCTGGCAAAACCCCTGCTTCAGGGTCAGCCGGTGTTGATCCAGTCGGACAACATCACGGCAGTCGCCCACGTAAACAGACAGGGCGGCACAAGAAGCAGGAGAGCAATGGCAGAAGCTGCAAGGATTCTTCGCTGGGCGGAAGATCATGTGATAGCACTGTCAGCAGTGTTCATTCCGGGAGTGGACAACTGGGAAGCAGACTTCCTCAGCAGACACGATCTACACCCGGGAGAGTGGGGACTTCATCCAGAAGTCTTCCACATGATTGTGAACCGTTGGGAAAAACCAAAGGTGGATATGATGGCGTCTCGCCTCAACAAAAAACTGGACAGGTATTGCGCCAGGTCAAGAGACCCTCAGGCAATAGCTGTGGACGCTATGGTAACACCGTGGGTGTTCCAGTCAGTGTATGTGTTTCCTCCTCTGCCTCTCATACCAAAAGTACTGAGAATTATACGGCAAAGGGGAGTAAGAACGATACTCGTGGCTCCGGATTGGCCAAGAAGAACTTGGTACCCGGAACTTCAGGAGATGCTCACGGAAGATCCGTGGCCTCTACCTCTAAGACGGGACCTGCTTCAGCAGGGACCGTGTCTATTCCAAGACTTACCGCGGCTGCGTTTGACGGCATGGCGGTTGAACGCCGAATTCTAAGGGAAAAAGGCATTCCGGAAGAGGTCATTCCTACACTGGTTAAAGCCAGGAAGGAGGTGACTGCACAACATTATCACCGCATTTGGAGAAAATATGTTGCGTGGTGTGAGGCCAGGAAGGCCCCCACGGAGGAATTTCAATTGGGTCGATTCCTACATTTCCTGCAAACAGGATTGTCTATGGGCCTCAAATTGGGGTCCATTAAGGTTCAAATTTCGGCCCTGTCGATTTTCTTCCAGAAAGAATTGGCTTCAGTTCCTGAAGTCCAGACTTTTGTAAAAGGAGTACTACATATACAGCCCCCGGTTGTGCCCCCAGTGGCTCCGTGGGACCTTAATGTAGTTTTGGATTTTCTCAAATCCCATTGGTTTGAGTCACTCAAATCGGTGGATTTGAAATATCTTACATGGAAAGTAACCATGCTACTGGCCCTGGCTTCAGCCAAGAGAGTGTCAGAATTGGCGGCTTTATCGTATAAAAGCCCATATCTGATTTTCCATTCGGACAGGGCAGAACTGCGGACGCGTCCTCAGTTTCTGCCTAAGGTGGTGTCAGCGTTTCACCTGAACCAGCCTATTGTGGTGCCTGCGGCTACTAGCGATTTGGAGGATTCCAAGTTGCTGGACGTTGTCAGGGCATTGAAAATATATATTTCAAGGACGGCTGGAGTCAGAAAATCTGACTCGCTGTTTATACTGTATGCACCCAACAAGCTGGGTGCTCCTGCTTCTAAGCAGACGATTGCTCGTTGGATTTGTAGCACAATTCAACTTGCACATTCTGTGGCAGGCCTGCCACAGCCTAAATCTGTCAAGGCCCATTCCACAAGGAAGGTGGGCTCATCCTGGGCGGCTGCCCGAGGGGTCTCGGCATTACAACTCTGCCGAGCAGCTACGTGGTCGGGGGAGAACACGTTTTGTAAAATTCTACAAATTTGATACCCTGGCTAAAGAGGACCTGGAGTTCTCTCATTCGGTGCTGCAGAGTCATCCGCACTCTCCCGCCCGTTTGGGAGCTTTGGTATAAACCCCATGGTCCTGACGGAGTCCCCAGCATCCACTTAGGACGTCAGAGAAAATAAGATTTTACTTACCGATAAATCTATTTCTCGTAGTCCGTAGTGGATGCTGGGCGCCCATCCCAAGTGCGGATTGTCTGCAATACTTGTACATAGTTATTGTTACAAAAAAATCGGGTTGTTATTGTTGTGAGCCGTCTGTTCAGAGGCTCCTACGTTTATCATACTGTTAACTGGGTTCAGATCACAAGTTGTACGGTGTGATTGGTGTGGCTGGTATGAGTCTTACCCGGGATTCAAAATCCTTCCTTATTGTGTACGCTCGTCCGGGCACAGTATCCTAACTGAGGCTTGGAGGAGGGTCATAGGGGGAGGAGCCAGTGCACACCACCTGATCCTAAAGCTTTATTTTTGTGCCCTGTCTCCTGCGGAGCCGCTAATCCCCATGGTCCTGACGGAGTCCCCAGCATCCACTACGGACTACGAGAAATAGATTTATCGGTAAGTAAAATCTTATTTGTACCAGGTAGATGACAATATGCACACTGCGCCAGGTAGAGCACGTTATACACACTGCACCAGGTAGCGCACGTTGCACACACTGCGCCAGGTAGAGCACGTTACACACCCTGCTCCAGGTAGAGCACGTTACACACATTGCGCCAGGTAGAGCACGTTACACACCCTGCTCCAGGTAGAGCACGTTACACACCCTGCTCCAGGTAGAGCACGTTACACACACTGCGCCAGGTAGAGCACGTTATACACATTGCAGCAGGTAGAGCACGTTACACACACTGCGCCAGGTAGAGAGCACGTTACACACATTGCGCCAGGTAGAGCACGTTATACACATTGCAGCAGGTAGAGCACGTTATACACATTGCAGCAGGTAGAGCACGTTATACACATTGCACCAGGTAGAGCACGTTATACACATTGCAGCAGGTAGAGCACGTTATACACATTGCACCAGGTAGAGCACGTTATACACATTGCACCAGGTAGAGCACGTTATACACATTGCAGCAGGTACAGCACGTTATACACATTGCAGCAGGTAGAGCACGTTATACACATTGCAGCAGGTAGAGCACGTTATACACATTGCACCAGGTAGAGCACGTTATACACATTGCAGCAGGTAGAGCACGTTATACACATTGCAGCAGGTAGAGCACGTTATACACATTGTGCCAGGTAGAGCACGTTATACACATTGCGCCAGGTAGAGCACGTTATACACATTGCAGCAGGTAGAGCACGTTACACACACTGCGCCAGGTAGAGCACGTTATACACATTGCAGCAGATAGAGCACGTTATACACATTGCAGCAGGTAGAGCACGTTATACACATTGCAGCAGGTAGAGCACATTATACACATTGCAGCAGGTAGAGCACGTTATACACATTGCAGCAGGTAGAGCACGTTATACACATTGCAGCAGGTAGAGCACGTTATACACATTGCAGCAGGTAGAGCACGTTACACACACTGCGCCAGGTAGAGCACGTTATACACATTGCACCAGGTATAGCACGTTATACACATTGCGGCAGGTAGAGCACGTTATACACATTGCAGCAGGTAGAGCACGTTATACACATTGCACCAGGTAGAGCATGTTATACACACTGCGCCAGGTAGAGCACGTTATACACATTGCACCAGGTAGAGCACGTTACACACACTGCGCCAGGTAGAGCACGTTATACACATTGCAGCAGGTAGAGCACGTTATACACATTGCAGCAGGTAGAGCACGTTATACACATTGCAGCAGGTAGTGCACGTTATACACATTGCAGCAGGTAGAGCACGTTATACACATTGCAGCAGGTAGAGCACGTTATACACATTGCAGCAGGTAGAGCACGTTATACACATTGCACCAGGTAGAGCACGTTATACACATTGCACCAGGTAGAGCACGTTATACACATTGCACCAGGTAGAGCACGTTATACACATTGCAGCAGGTAGAGCACGTTATACACATTGCACCAGGTAGAGCACGTTACACACACTGCGCCAGGTAGAGCACGTTATACACATTGCACCAGGTAGAGCACGTTACACACACTGCGCCAGGTAGAGCACGTTATACACATTGCACCAGGTAGAGCACGTTACACACACTGCGCCAGGTAGAGCACGTTATACACATTGCAGCAGGTAGAGCACGTTATACACATTGCAGCAGGTAGAGCACGTTATACACATTGCAGCAGGTAGAGCACGTTATACACATTGCAGCAGGTAGAGCACGTTATACACATTGCGCCAGGTAGAGCACGTTATACACATTGCAGCAGGTAGAGCACGTTATACACATTGCGCCAGGTAGAGCACGTTATACACATTGCAGCAGGTAGAGCACGTTATACACATTGCAGCAGGTAGAGCACGTTATACACATTGCAGCAGGTAGAGCACGTTATACACATTGCAGCAGGTAGAGCACGTTATACACATTGCGCCAGGTAGAGCACGTTATACACATTGCAGCAGGTAGAGCACGTTATACACATTGCAGCAGGTAGAGCACGTTATACACATTGCAGCAGGTAGAGCACGTTATACACATTGCAGCAGGTAGAACACGTTATACACATTGCAGCAGGTAGAGCACGTTATACACATTGCGCCAGGTAGAGCACGTTATACACATTGCGCCAGGTAGAGCACGTTATACACATTGCACCAGGTAGAGCACGTTACACACACTGCGCCAGGTAGAGCACGTTATACACATTGCAGCAGGTAGAGCACGTTATGCACATTGCAGCAGGTAGAACACGTTATACACATTGCAGCAGGTAGAGCACGTTATACACACTGCGCCAGGTAGAGCACGTTACACACACTGCGCCAGGTAGAGCACGTTACACACACTGCGCCAGGTAGAGCACGTTATACACATTGCACCAGGTAGAGCACGTTACACACACTGCGCCAGGTAGAGCACGTTATACACATTGCAGCAGGTAGAGCACGTTATACACATTGCAGCAGGTAGAGCACGTTATACACATTGCAGCAGGTAGTGCACGTTATACACATTGCAGCAGGTAGAGCACGTTATACACATTGCAGCAGGTAGAGCACGTTATACACATTGCAGCAGGTAGAGCACGTTATACACATTGCAGCAGGTAGAGCACGTTATACACATTGCAGCAGGTAGAACACGTTATACTCATTGCAGCAGGTAGAGCACGTTATACACATTGCGCCAGGTAGAGCACGTTATACACATTGCGCCAGGTAGAGCACGTTATACACATTGCAGCAGGTAGAACACGTTATACACATTGCAGCAGGTAGAGCACGTTATACACACTGCGCCAGGTAGAGCACGTTACACACACTGCGCCAGGTAGAGCACGTTACACACACTGCGCCAGGTAGAGCACGTTACACACACTGCGCCAGGTAGAGCACGTTATACACATTGCAGCAGGTAGAGCACGTTACACACACTGCGCCAGGTAGAGCACGTTATACACATTGCAGCAGGTAGAGCACGTTATACACATTGCAGCAGGTAGAGCACGTTATACACATTGCACCAGGTAGAGCACGTTACACACACTGCGCCAGGTAGAGCACGTTATACACATTGCAGCAGGTAGAGCACGTTATACACATTGCAGCAGGTAGAGCACGTTATACACATTGCAGCAGGTAGTGCACGTTATACACATTGCAGCAGGTAGAGCACGTTATACACATTGCAGCAGGTAGAGCACGTTATACACATTGCACCAGGTAGAGCACGTTATACACATTGCACCAGGTAGAGCACGTTATACACATTGCACCAGGTAGAGCACGTTATACACATTGCACCAGGTAGAGCACGTTATACACACTGCGCCAGGTAGAGCACGTTACACACACTGCGCCAGGTAGAGCACGTTATACACATTGCACCAGGTAGAGCACGTTATACACATTGCACCAGGTAGAGCACGTTATACACATTGCACCAGGTAGAGCACGTTATACACATTGCAGCAGGTAGAGCACGTTATACACATTGCACCAGGTAGAGCACGTTATACACATTGCACCAGGTAGAGCACGTTATACACATTGCAGCAGGTAGAGCACGTTACACACACTGCGCCAGGTAGAGCATGTTATACACATTACACCAGGTAGAGCACGTTATACACATTGCACCAGGTAGAGCATGTTATACACATTGCAGCAGGTAGAGCACGTTATACACATTGCAGCAGGTAGAGCACGTTATACACATTGCAGCAGGTAGAGCACGTTATACACATTGCACCAGGTAGAGCACGTTATACACATTGCAGCAGGTAGAGCACGTTATACACATTGCAGCAGGTAGAGCACGTTATACACATTGCAGCAGGTAGAGCACGTTATACACATTGCAGCAGGTAGAGCACGTTATACACATTGCGCCAGGTAGAGCACGTTATACACATTGCAGCAGGTAGAGCACGTTATACACATTGCAGCAGGTAGAGCACGTTATACACATTGCAGCAGGTAGAGCACGTTATACACATTGCAGCAGGTAGAGCACGTTATACACATTGCAGCAGGTAGAGCACGTTACACACACTGCGCCAGGTAGAGCACGTTATACACATTGCAGCAGGTAGAGCACGTTATACACATTGCAGCAGGTAGAGCACGTTATACACATTGCAGCAGGTAGAGCACGTTATACACATTGCACCAGGTAGAGCACGTTATACACATTGCACCAGGTAGAGCACGTTATACACACTGCGCCAGGTAGAGCACGTTACACACACTGCGCCAGGTAGAGCACGTTATACACATTGCACCAGGTAGAGCACGTTATACACATTGCACCAGGTAGAGCACGTTATACACATTGCACCAGGTAGAGCACGTTATACACATTGCAGCAGGTAGAGCACGTTATACACATTGCACCAGGTAGAGCACGTTATACACATTGCACCAGGTAGAGCACGTTACACACATTGCAGCAGGTAGAGCACGTTACACACACTGCGCCAGGTAGAGCACATTATACACATTGCACCAGGTAGAGCACGTTATACATATTGCAGCAGGTAGAGCACGTTATACACATTGCACCAGGTAGAGCACGTTATACACATTACACCAGGTAGAGCACGTTATACACATTGCACCAGGTAGAGCATGTTATACACATTACACCAGGTAGAGCACGTTATACACATTGCACCAGGTAGAGCATGTTATACACATTACACCAGGTAGAGCATGTTATACACATTACACCAGGTAGAGCACGTTATACACATTGCACCAGGTAGAGCACGTTATACACATTACACCAGGTAGAGCACGTTATACACATTGCAGCAGGTAGAGCACGTTATACACATTGCAGCAGGTAGAGCACGTTATACACATTGCAGCAGGTAGAGCACGTTATACACATTGCAGCAGGTAGAGCACGTTATACACATTGCAGCAGGTAGAGCACGTTATACACATTGCAGCAGGTAGAGCACGTTATACACATTGCAGCAGGTAGAGCACGTTATACACATTGCAGCAGGTAGAGCACGTTACACACACTGCGCCAGGTAGAGCACGTTACACACATTGCAGCAGGTAGAGCACGTTATACACATTGCAGCAGGTAGAGCACGTTATACACATTGCAGCAGGTAGAGCACGTTATACACATTGCACCAGGTAGAGCACGTTATACACATTGCAGCAGGTAGAGCACGTTATACACATTGCACCAGGTAGAGCACGTTATACACATTACACCAGGTAGAGCACGTTATACACATTGCAGCAGGTAGAGCACGTTATACACATTGCAGCAGGTAGAGCACGTTATACACATTGCAGCAGGTAGAGCACGTTATATACATTGCAGCAGGTAGAGCACGTTATACACATTGCAGCAGGTAGAGCACGTTATACACATTGCAGCAGGTACAGCACGTTATACACATTGCAGCAGGTAGAGCACGTTATACACATTGCAGCAGGTAGAGCACGTTATACACATTGCGCCAGGTAGAGCACGTTATACACATTGCAGCAGGTAGAGCACGTTATACACATTGCAGCAGGTAGAGCACGTTATACACATTGCACCAGGTAGAGCACGTTATACACATTGCACCAGGTAGAGCACGTTATACACATTGCAGCAGGTAGAACACGTTATACACATTGCAGCAGGTAGAGCACGTTATACACATTGCGCCAGGTAGAGCACATTATACACATTGCGCCAGGTAGAGCACGTTATACACATTGCAGCAGGTAGAACACGTTATACACATTGCAGCAGGTAGTGCACGTTATACACATTGCAGCAGGTAGAGCACGTTATACACATTGCAGCAGGTAGAGCGCGTTATACACATTGCAGCAGGTAGAGCGCGTTATACACATTGCAGCAGGTAGAGCGCGTTATACACATTGCAGCAGGCAGAGCACGTTATACACATTGCAGCAGGTAGAGCACGTTATACACATTGCACCAGGTAGAGCACGTTATACACATTGCAGCAGGTAGAGCACGTTATACACATTGCAGCAGGTAGAGCACGTTATACACATTGCAGCAGGTAGAGCACGTTATACACATTGCAGCAGGTAGAGCACGTTATACACATTGCAGCAGGTAGAGCACGTTATTATACACATTGCGGCAGGTAGAGCACGTTACACACATTGCACCAGGTAGAGCACGTTACACACACACTGCTCCAGGTAGAGGGGCAGAGATATAGGGGTGTGAGTTGGGGAGGGGAATCGATGTGTCTGGACTGACAGGGGGGGGTTCTAGATGGGAGGGCAGTGAGATAACACAGTGGGCTGGTTGGGGAGGGAAGGTGGAAACACTGGGCTGGCAGGGTCAGTAATGATGGGTGACACTGGGCTGGCAGACACTGTTAAGGCAGCATTAGCCTACTGCTGTTCAGTTTCTGCCTGGCCCCGCACACTGGCTCAGCTAAATTACCTCTGCACTACCAGGTCTGTGCAGGGATCTGTTCACAGGTGGTGGGTCCGGCTTGCTTCATCACTCTGCTGAGTGATGTCATCTGGCGGCGGCTCCGGCACCTCCCGTATCATCTGTAATCTAGCGGCTACCCCCCCCCCCCTACCGTGGACTAGTGCAGCCGGGGAGAGGGTGACAAGTGTGGATAAAGCCCCGGAGCGCCGCGCTGCAGCTTCCCATCAGTCCTCTCAGCATGTTGCTGTCTGACTCCCGGCACCACATCTTCCCGCCCAGCAGCAGCCGCCGCTGACTTCTGACCAATAAGGTCAGAAAAAAGTCAGCTAGTGGCCAATCAAGCGCCAGCGACCAATTTCAACGGAGGGCGTCCCCGGGGACCCGCCCATTCTTAAAAAGTGAGTCCCCAGTCCTCATTTTGGGGTAAAAAATGCGCTATAGCGCGTTTTTGTGAACACTGCTATATGGGGTTAGGTTTGGCAGCATACAGTACAGGCTATATAAAACACATACTATATAGGGTTATGGCTGGCAGCATACAGGCTATATAAAACATACTTTCTCTGACGTCCTAAGTGGATGCTGGGACTCCGTAAGGACCATGGGGAATAGCGGCTCCGCAGGAGACTGGGCACAACTAAAGAAAGCTTTAGGACTACCTGGTGTGCACTGGCTCCTCCCCCTATGACCCCGGCTGAGCTGGATGCACACTAGGGGCTCTCCTGAGCTTCTAGAAAAGAAAGTATAATTTAGGTTTTTTATTTTCAGTGAGATCTGCTGGCAACAGACTCACTGCTACGAGGGACTAAGGGGAGAAGAAGCGAACCTACCTGCTTGCAGCTAGCTTGGGCTTCTTAGGCTACTGGACACCATTAGCTCCAGAGGGATCGAACACAGGCCCAGCCTCGGTCGTCCGGTCCCGGAGCCGCGCCACCGTCCCCCTTACAGAGCCAGAAGCAAGAAGTGGTCCGGAAAATCGGCGGCAGAAGACTTCGGTCTTCAACAAGGTAGCGCACAGCACTGCAGCTGTGCGCCATTGCTCCTCATGCACACCTCACACTCCGGTCACTGATGGGTGCAGGGCGCTGGGGGGGGCGCCCTGAGCAGCAATAATAACACCTTGGCTGGCAAAAACTTCACAATATATAGTCCCTGAGGCTATATATGTGAAAAATACCCCTGCCAGAGTTCCAGAAAAAAGCGGGAGAAGCCCGCCGAAAAAGGGGCGGGGCTATCCCCCTCAGCACACTGGCGCCATTTTTCCCTCACAGCTCCGCTGGAAGGATCGCTCCCAGGCTCTCCCCTGCAGTGTCAAGCTACAAAAGGGTAAAAAAGAGAGGGGGGGCACTAAATTTATGCGCAGTAGATGTATATAAGCAGCTATAAGGGAAAATCACTCAGTTATAGTGCTCATCCCTGTGTTATATAGCGCTCTGGTGTGTGCTGGCATACTCTCCCTCTGTCTCCCCAAAGGGCTTTGTGGGGTCCTGTCCTCTGTCAGAGCATTCCCTGTGTGTATGCAGTGTGTCGGTACGGCTATGTCGACATGTTTGATGAAGAGGCTTATGTGGAGGCGGAGCAGGTGCCGATAAATGTGATGTCACCCCCTGCGGGGCCGACACCTGAGTGGATGGATTTATGGAAGGAATTACTTGAAAGTGTCAACTCATTACATAAAAGATTTGACGACATACCAAATATGGGACAGCCGGCTTCCCAGCCCGTGCCTGCCCAGGCGTCTCAAAAGCCATCAGGGGCCCTAAAACGCCCACTACCTCAGATGGCAAATACAGATGTCGACACGGATACAGACTCCAGTGACGACGACAATGAGACTAATGTAACTTCCAATAGGGCCACACGTTATATGATTGAGGCCATGAAAAATGTGTTACACATTTCTGATATTAACCCAGCTACCACAAAAAAGGGTATTATGTTTGGGGAGAAAAAGCTTCCAGTGGTTTTTCCCCCATCTGAGGAATTAAATGAAGTGTGTGAAGAAGCGTGTGCTTCCCCCGATAAAAAAATTTCTAGAAAGTTACTGATGGCGTACCCTTTCCCGCCAGAGGATAGGTCACGTTGGGAGACATCCCCTAGGGTGGATAAAGTGCTCACACGTTTGTCAAAGAAGGTGGCACTACCGTCTCCGGATACGGCCGCCCTAAAGGAGCCTGCTGATAGAAAGAAGGAGGCTATTCTGAAATCTATATATATATACACACACAGGTGTTATACTGGGACCAGCTATTGCTTCAGCATGGATGTGCAGTGCTGCAGCTGCGTGGTCAGATTCCCTGTCAGACAATATTGATACCTTAGACAGGGACACTATATTGCTAACCATAGAGCATATTAAAGACGCAGTCTTATACATGAGAGATGCACAGAGGGATATTTGCCGGCTGGCATCTAAAATAAGTGCAATGTCCATTTCTGCTAGGAGAGGTTTATGGACTCGGCAGTGGACAGGTGACGCTGATTCTAAAAGGCACATGGAAGTTTTGCCTTATAAAGGTGAGGAGTTGTTTGGGGATGGTCTCTCGGACCTCGTTTCCACAGCGACAGCTGGGAAGTCAGCATTCTTACCCCATGTTCCCTCACAAGAAAAGAAAGCACCGTATTATCAGGTACAGTCCCTTCGGCCCCATAAGGACAAGCGGGTTAAAGGCGCGTCCTTTATGCCCAGAGGCAGAGGTAGGGGAAAAAAGCTGCAGCAGACAGCCAGTTCCCAGGAGCAAAAGCCCTTTCCCGCTTCCTCTAAGTCCACCGCATGATGCTGGGGCTCCACATGCGGAGCCAGGTACGGTGGGAGCCCGTCTCAAAAATTTCAGCAATCAGTGGGCTCGCTCACAGGTGGATCCCTGGGTCCTTCAAGTAGTATCTCAGGGATACAAGCTGGAATTCGAGACATCTCCCCCCCCCCCGCCGTTTCCTCAAATCTGCCTTGCCAACAACTCCCTCAGGCAGGGAGGCTGTGTTAGAGGCAATACACAAGCTGTATTCCCAGCAGATGATAGTCAAGGTGCCCCTCCTTCAACAAGGACGGGGTTACTATTCCACAATGTTTGTGGTACCGAAACCGGACGGTTCGGTGAGACCCATTTTAAATTTGAAATCCTTGAACACATATATAAAAAAATTCAAGTTCAAGATGGAATCGCTCAGGGCGGTTATTGCAAGCCTGGACGAGGGGGATTACATGGTATCACTGGACATCAAGGATGCTTACCTGCATGTCCCCATTTACCATCCTCACCAGGAGTACCTCAGATTTGTGGTACATGATTGTCATTACCAATTCCAGACGTTGCCGTTCGGTCTGTCCACAGCACCGAGGGTATTTACCAAGGTAATGGCCGAAATGATGATACTCCTTCGAAGAAAGGGAGTTTTAATTATCCCGTACTTGGACGATCTCCCGATAAAGGCGAGGTCCAGAGAGCAGTTGTTGGTTGGGGTAGCACTATCTCAGGAGGTGCTACAACAGCACGGTTGGATTCTAAATATTCCAAAGTCACAGCTGGTCCCTACGACACGTCTACTGTTCCTGGGGATGATTCTGGACACAGACCAGAAAAAAGTGTTTCTCCCGGAGGAGAAAGCCAAGGAGCTGTCATCTCTAGTCAGAGGCCTCCTGAAACCAATACAGGTATCGGTGCATCACTGCACGCGAGTCCTGGGAAAGATGGTAGCTTCCTACGAAGCAATTCCATTCGGCAGGTTCCATGCAAGAACTTTTTCAGTGGGACCTGTTGGACAAGTGGTCCGGATCGCATCTTCAGATTCATCGGCGGATAACCCTGTCTCCAAGGACCAGAGTGTCTCTGCTGTGGTGGCTGCAGAGTGCTCATCTTCAAGAGGGCCGCAGATTCGGCATACAGGACTGGATCCTGGTGACCACGGATGCCAGCCTTCGAGGCTGGGGGGTAGTCACACAGGGAAGAAATTTCGAGGGACTATGGTCAAACCAGGAGATTTCACTACACATAAATATTCTGGAACTAAGGGCCATTTACAATGCCCTAAGTCAAGCAAGACCCCTGCTTCAAAACCAGCCGGTACTGATTCAGTCAGACAACATCACGGCGGTCGCCCATGTAAACCGACAGGGCGGCACAAGAAGCAGGATGGGGATGGCAGAAGCCACAAGGATTCTCCGATGGGCGGAAAATCACGTGTTAGCACTGGCGGCAGTGTTCATTCCGGGAGTGGACAACTGGGAAGCAGACTTCCTCAGCAGGCACGACCTCCACCCGGGAGAGTGGGGACTTCATCCAGAAGTCTTCCAGCTGATTGTAAACCGTTGGGAACGGCCACAGGTGGACATGATGGCGTCCCGCCTAAACAAAAAGCTAGAAAGATATTGCGCCAGGTCGAGAGACCCTCAGGCAATAGCTGTGGACGCTCTAGTGACACCGTGGGTGTACCAGTCGGTTTATGTGTTTCCTTCCTCTTCCTCTCATACCCAACGTACTGAGGATAATAAGAAAAAGAGGAGTAAGAACTATGGAGGTCATTCCGAGTTGTTCGCTCGCAAGGCGATTTTAGCGGAGTTGCTCACGCTAAGCCGCCGCCTACTGGGAGTGAATCTTAGCATCTTAAAATTGCGAACGATGTATTCGCAATATTGCGATTACAAACTTCTCAGCAGTTTCAGAGTAGCTTCAGACTTACTCGGCATCTGCGATCAGTTCAGTGCTTGTCGTTCCTGGTTTGACGTCACAAACACACCCAGCGTTCGCCCAGACACTCCCCCGTTTCTCCGGCGACTCCTGCGTTTTTTCCGGAAACGGTAGCGTTTTTTCCCACACGCCCATAAAACGGCCTGTTTCCGCCCAGAAACACCCATTTCCTGTCAATCACACTACGATCGCCTGAGCGATGAAAAAGCCGTGAGTAAAAATACTACCTTCATAGCAAATTTACTTGGCGCAGTCGCAGTGCGGACATTGCGCATGCGCACTAAGCGGAAAATCGCTGCGATGCGATGAAATTTACCGAGCGAACGACTCGGAATGAGGGCCTATACTCATTGTTCCGAATTGGCCAAGAAGAGCTTGGTACCCGGAACTTCAAGAAATGATCTCAGAGGACCCATGGCCTCTGCCGCTCAGACAGGACCTGCTGCAGCAGGGGCCCTGTCTGTTCCAAGACTTACCGCGGCTGCGTTTGACGGCATGGCGGTTGAACGCCGGATACTGAAGGAAAAGGGTATTCCAGAGGAAGTCATCCCTACGCTGATTAAAGCTAGGAAAGAAGTGACCGCAAACCATTATCACCGCATATGGCGAAAATATGTTGCGTCGTGTGAGGCCAGGAAGGCCCCAACGGAGGAATTTCAGCTGGGTCGATTTCTGCATTTCCTACAGTCAGGAGTGACTATGGGCCTAAAATTGGGTTCCATTAAGGTCCAGATTTCGGCTCTGTCGATTTTCTTCCAGAAAGAACTGGCTTCACTGCCTGAAGTTCAGACATTTGTTAAGGGAGTGCTGCATATTCAGCCCCCTTTTGTGCCTCCAGTGGCACCTTGGGATCTCAACGTGGTGTTGGTTTTCCTAAAGTCACATTGGTTTGAGCCACTTAAAACCGTGGATTTTAAATATCTCACGTGGAAAGGGGTCATGCTGTTGGCCTTGGCTTCGGCCAGGCGTGTGTCAGAATTGGCGGCTTTGTCATGTAAAAGCCCTTATCTGATTTTCCATATGGATAGGGCAGAATTGAGGACTCGTCCCCAGTTTATCCCTAAGGTGGTATCAGCTTTTCATTTGAACCAACCTATTGTGGTGCCTGCGGCTACTAGGGACTTGGAGGACTCCAAGTTACTGGACGTAGTCAGGGCCCTGAAAATATATGTTTCCAGGACGGCTGGAGTCAGGAAAACTGACTCGCTGTTTATCCTGTATGCACCCAACAAGTTGGGTGCTCCTGCTTCAAAGCAGACTATTGCTCGCTGGATATGTAGCACAATTCAGCTTGCGCATTCTGCGGCTGGACTGCCGCATCCTAAATCTGTAAAAGCCCATTCCACGAGGAAGGTGGGCTTTTCTTGGGCGGCTGCCCGAGGGGTCTCGGCTTTACAACTTTGCCGAGCTGCTACTTGGTCAGGGTCTAACACTTTTGCAAATTTCTACAAATTTGATACCCTGGCTGAGGAGGACCTTGAGTTTGCTCTTTCAGTGCTGCAGAGTCATCCGCACTCTCCCGCCCGTTTGGGAGCTTTGGTATAATCCCCATGGTCCTTATGGAGTCCCAGCATCCACTAGGACGTCAGAGAAAATAAGATTTTACTCACCGGTAAATCTATTTCTCGTAGTCCGTAGTGGATGCTGGGCCCCATCCCTAGTGCGGATTGTCTGCAATACTTGTATATAGTTATTGTTAACTAAAGGGTTATTGTTGAGCCATCTGTTGAGAGGCTCAGTTGTTATTCATACTGTTAACTGGGTATAGTATCACGAGTTATACGGTGTGATTGGTGTGGCTGGTATGAGTCTTACCCGGGATTCAAAATCCTTCCTTATTGTGTCAGCTCTTCCGGGCACAGTATCCTAACTGAGGTCTGGAGGAGGATCATAGGGGGAGGAGCCAGTGCACACCAGGTAGTCCTAAAGCTTTCTTTTAGTTGTGCCCAGTCTCCTGCGGAGCCGCTATTCCCCATGGTCCTTACGGAGTCCCAGCATCCACTACGGACTACGAGAAATAGATTTACCGCTGAGTAAAATCTTATTATCTGGGGTTATGGCTGGCAGCATACAGGCTATATAAAACACACACTATCTGAGGTTATGGCTAGCAGTATACAGGCTTTATAAAACATACTATATAGGGTTATGGCTGGCAGTATACAGGCTATATAAAACACATACTATATAGGGTTATGGCTGGCAGTATACAGGCTATATAAAACACATACTATATAGGGTTATGGCTGGCAGCATACAGGTTACATAAAACACATACTATATCGGGTTATGGCTGGCAGTATACAGGCTATATAAAACATACTATATAGGGTTATGGCTGGCAGTATACAGGCTATATAAAACACATACTATATAGGGTTATGGCTGGCAGCATACAGGCTATATTAAACATATACTATATAGGGTTTTGGCTGACAGTATACAGGCTATATAAAACACACTATCTGAGGTTATGGCTGGCAGTATACAGGCTATATAAAACATACTATATAGGGTTATGGTTGGCAGTTTACAGGCTATATAAAGCACATACTATCTGGGGTTAGGGCTGGTAGCATACAGGTTATATAAAGCACATACTATCTGGGGTTAGGGCTGGCAGCATACAGGCTATATAAAACATACTATATAGGGTTATGGTTGGCAGTATACAGGCTACATAAAACACATACTATATAGGGTTATGGCTGGCAGTATACAGGCTATATTAAACATATACTATATAGGGTTTTGGCTGACAGTATACAGGCTATATAAAACACACTATCTGAGGTTATGGCTGGCAGTTTACAGGCTATATAAAACATACTATATAGGGTTATGGTTGGCAGTTTACAGGCTATATAAAGCACATACTATCTGGGGTTAGGGCTGGTAGCATACAGGTTATATAAAGCACATACTATCTGGGGTTAGGGCTGGCAGCATACAGGCTATATAAAACATACTATATAGGGTTATGGTTGGCAGTATACAGGCTACATAAAACACATACTATATAGGGTTATGGCTGGCAGTATACAGGCTATATTAAACATATACTATATAGGGTTTTGGCTGACAGTATACAGGCTATATAAAACACACTATCTGAGGTTATGGCTGGCAGTATACAGGCTATATAAAACATACTATATAGGGTTATGGTTGGCAGTATACAGGCTATATAAAGCACATACTATCTGGGGTTAGGGCTGGTAGCATACAGGTTATATAAAGCACATACTATCTGGGGTTAGGGCTGGCAGCATACAGGCTATATAAAACATACTATATAGGGTTATGGTTGGCAGTATACAGGCTACATAAAACACATACTATATAGGGTTATGGCTGGCAGTATACAGGCTATATTAAACATATACTATATAGGGTTTTGGCTGACAGTATACAGGCTATATAAAACACACTATCTGAGGTTATGGCTGGCAGTATACAGGCTATATAAAACATACTATATAGGGTTATGGTTGGCAGTTCACAGGCTATATAAAGCACATACTATCTGGGGTTAGGGCTGGTAGCATACAGGTTATATAAAGCACATACTATCTGGGGTCAGGGCTGGCAGCATACAGGCTATATAAAACATACTATATAGGGTTATGGTTGGCAGTATACAGGCTACATAAAACACATACTATATAGGGTTATGGCTGGCAGTATACAGGCTATATTAAACATATACTATATAGGGTTTTGGCTGACAGTATACAGGCTATATAAAACACACTATCTGAGGTTATGGCTGGCAGTATACAGGCTATATAAAACATACTATATAGGGTTATGGTGGGCAGTTTACAGGCTATATAAAGCACATACTATCTGGGGTTAGGGCTGGTAGCATACAGGTTATATAAAGCACATACTATCTGGGGTTAGGGCTGGCAGCATACAGGCTATATAAAACATACTATATAGGGTTATGGCTGGCAGCATACAGGCTATATAAAACATATACTATATAGGGTTAGGGCTGGCAGCATACAGGCTATATAAAACAGTATTTGAGGTTATGGCTGGCAGCATACAGGCTATATAAAACACACACTATCTGAGGTTATGGCTGGCAGCATACAGGCTATATAAAACATACTATATAGGGTTATGGCTGGCAGCATACAGGCTATATAAAACATATACTATATAGGGTTATGGTTGGCAGTATACAGGCTATATAAAACACACACTATCTGAGGTTATGGCTGGCAGCATACAGGCTATATAAAACACATACTATATAGGGTTAGGGCTGGCAGCATACAGGCTATATAAAACACTATCTGAGGTTATGGCTGGCAGCATACAGGCTATATAAAACATACTATATAGGGTCAGGGCTGGCAGCATACAGGCTATATAAAACATACTATCTGAGGTTAGGGCTGGCAGCATACAGGCTATATAAAACACATACTTTATGGGGTCAGGGCTGGCAGCATACAGGCTATATAAAACATACTATCTGGGGTTAGGGCTGGTAGCATACAGGCTGTAACACATATAGAGGAGTGCTTGCCCATCTGTGCTGCCACATGCATACGACTTGCGGGTATGACTATTTGCACCTGCATGCTAAACAGCCACACAGATGTGCACACAATGCAATCCCATGACTCTTTGGTGCATACACCGTGCACATCAGTTGCGTTTGCTGTGGCTGACAACAAGGATGGGGGCTGTCACATCTGTACTATGTGGGGTTATTGCTGGCAGCGGTCAGACTTTAATAGTAAAATGCGATGTCAGGGCTGGAAGCATACAGGTTATAACACACATTCTATCTGGGGTTAAGAGTTAGACTTTATTAATAATGAAATGCATTGGTCCTAACATGCACCAGACAAAGTCAGGGACAACTAAGGTCAAGACAAGAGAGAGCAAGAAACACAACTGAGCAATAGGACAGAGGAATGGAGGTTCCATTTCTAGAAATATAGGAATGATCACCTGTCCTGGTAATACAACCCAGTTGGCAAAGACCTAAGTCCAGCCTGCTTTCACCTGATGAGCGCGACACCTGTGAGAGAGGCCGCCGAGGTGTGAAGCAGATGCTGCAAAGGTATGACTGTAATCTGGTCCAGGAACTGCTAGAACGCCAGCACCTATGGCAGAATGCTAATGGGAGAATTTGGCAAGAACAGACGCTGCTCCTGTCAGGGGATAGTAATATGTCCTAGGTGCTGAGAAGGAGGTGATTGCAGTTACCAATATTCAGCAGCTGTGAAAAGGTAGCCAGCCCAAAAAACTATTTATAATCGAATGTCACAGTGCTCAAATATGATGAAAGATCATAATAACTGTGGAGATGAGCGAGTTTCTCCTTTGGAGATAACTGCTGGATGGAAGAAACGCGTCAGAAGCCTTTACTTATTCTCTCAGCACCGCTGTTACTGCTACATGTAACTTTTTGTATGGACACATTGATGTAAAGCTTATTCTAAGGACTTCTCATCTTAATACAGAGGTGATTTTATCACATACAATACTGCTTACGGGCCTGTACTGAGGGCGACTTGTGGCTGACAGGCTCAGCAGAGCACTACACATACTGGCACTTGTGTCTATATGAGACTGACACAAGCTTTCCACACGGAGGATGGCCATACCGACACACATCATGTAAAGTACTCAGGACCTCTATATGTACAGTGGGCAGTATGTATTTACACAGACTGCATGTGATGGTTATCTCATCTTACTCAAGAGAAACTTCTTTGTGCCATCGGTAATAGTGAACATGGTCTTCTATTGTTGACCTGGACATTTGTGGAACTCCTGTGGATATTAACAGCGGTAAGAGTAGTTATTATAAGTATTAGTTACTATTTCTGAAGCCATTGTGGTCATAGTGTTTCATTAAAAGTATTTATTTGTAGCATGTGTGTGTGTGTGTGTGTGTGTGTGTGTGTGTGTGTGTATATATACACTGCACTGCACTGCACGCAGACACTTTACTCCTTTTGACACATGTCACTTTTGCTGGTTATTCCCCTGATGAAGGTTTGAAACCGAAAACGGCTGTTTGGGATGCCACCCATGCTTTGCCTCTGCTGCACCATGATGAGTATATGCTGGATTATTTGTCTAAGTTTCTTCAATTAAATTGTTCATTCAAATATATAACAGTGTGCTGGTTCTGTTCAAACCTACATGCGGATGCTGGGGGATGGACATGTGTTTATATATATATATATATATATATATATATATATATATATATATATATATAGTCAGTGAGCGGAGGATACGGCACTCCAAGACTATTATAACATACCCTCAGGCAGCAAAAGACCAAAGCTGACAGCGCAGCATAATGAAGTCAACGTTTCATTTAATAAAATAAATTTCGTCAGGACAGAATCAAAGAATAAAGTGAACAAAGCTTACCTTAAATAGCCACCACATACCACCACCACATACAGATTATTCCATACACGTGCGGGTCCTGGACGGGGACTGATGACGTCACGGTCAAGCGACGCGCGCCCTCCGGCGCCGTAGTCATAGCAACCCGTCGGGTAGCCGCACCAATGCTGAGAGTGAAAAAAATACACATTAAACAAAAAACGTATAACAATCCCCATGACAGGAATAATTGTAGCAATATGTACAAGGGCTAAGCATGAATGAAATACTGGATGATTAATAGAGCACAGTCCTGAAAATTGTATCCCTAGAAAAAATCTTGTATAGGGATAATTGGGGATATCCCAAAAACCTGGAACGGACCATAGGAATATTTGCAAAAAAATACAGAAAATCAATCTGAGGATTACCTCAGCCAGGAAGGGCCAATACTGGTATATCAAATTAAGACCTATAAATATAAAGAATAATAATGCACAGCACGATCATGAGATACACGTGTTCCAAAAGAATAAAATATAGCTACGAAAAAAAGAGCTTAAGTATAGCTGTGTGAAAAAAAACTACATGTATAAGACAAAAAATATACATATGCAGAATCTAAAAAAGAAAATTTGGAAAAACCAAAATCATAAAAAACAACCTAAATTGTTAGATTCATTGAGTCCATAGGGGGCCAGGGTACGTAGCTCAAAGATCCAACGAGCTTCCTTACGGAGTAGTGCTGTTCCACGGTCACCCCCTCGGATGTCGTTGGGGATGTGATCGATGATTTTGTGCCGCATGCTAGCCAGGGAATGTTTTGCTTCACGGAAATGCCGAGCTACGGGCTGTTCTTGATGAGTGCCTTCTAGAGCTGCACGGATGGCCTGACGGTGTAATGCCATTCTTTCTCTGAATTGGCGTATGGTTTTGCCAATATATAGCAATCCGCAAGGGCATTTAATGTAATAAATTACAAAGGTACTTTGACATGACAGAATGTGAGTGATGCGGATTTTCTTTCCGGAATGTGGGTGGTTGAAGGTAGAGCCGCATTCCATGGACCTACAAGTGGTGCAGCCCAAGCACTTATAGCACCCCGGCTGTCGGGACAAGAAAGTCTTTTGAACGGTGCTTTGTATATTTGAAATGTCATTTCTGACTAAAATGTCCCTGAGGTTTCGTTTGCGTTTATAGCTGGGCATAAGTTTGCAGTGTTTAATAGATTTGAGATCAGGATCAGCGGTTAATACAGGCCATAGAGTTTTACTCACCTCCATGTTTCTTTGATTGAAGGGATGATATTCTTGCACGAACGGAATTCTATTATCCTTCATTTGACCAGATGTTTTGATGGCCAAAGTGTGCTGTCTTGGAATGTCCAATACTTGTTTTTTGGTTATCTGTAATTGGGCTACATCATAACCACGGGCCACAAAATCTTGTATCATCATGTCAATTCGTTTTTCAGCCTTGACCGAGGTGTCGCAAGTGCGGACTGCACGTAAGAACTGGGATTTCGGTAGACTGCTTATGACGAACCCAGGATGTTGGCTGTCCGCCCTCAGGATTGTATTGCGGTCAGTAGGTTTTTTATAGAGATCAGTGGTCACAAGTCCATCTTGTATGGATACTTCCACATCCAGATACTGGACCACTGAATCACTAATCTGATAGGTAAAATGTATATCGGCATCCATCTCATTGATTTCTTGCATCGCTGATTGGAATTCCAAACTGGTACCCGACCAGATGATGAACAAGTCATCTATGTATCTGGTTAAGTATACTATTTTGGATTGCATGGTTGGGTTCAAAAGAAAAAGGTCACGGTCCAGCTCAAACATGAAAATATTAGCTAGCGACGGCCCCACACAGGATCCCATCGCGCAGCCTCTTTGCTGGATGTACCACTGCTGGTCAAATAAAAAATAGTTCCTTGTTAAGGATAGCATTAACAACTCACAGAAAAAATTGATGTCAGGACCTTTATAAGCCAAATTGCCCATGAGGAATCTGCGAACTGCCTGTACTCCTCGGTTGTGGGGAATGTTGGTGTATAATGATATAACATCCAGTGTGCATAAAAAACAGCCTACCGGTAAGGTGGGTAAATTGGTCAATTTCCTTAGGAAGGCTGATGAATCCTTGAGATAGGTAGGTTGATCTTGGATGAGTTCTTGTAAAAAACTGTCCAAATATTGTGAAACAATGTAATAAATGGAGTCTCGGGCACTGATGATGGGGCGTCCAGGTGGATGTGTAGAGTTTTTGTGAAGTTTAGGGATTGAATACAGGACTGGAGTTCTTGGATGATCTGTGATGAGAGCTTGGTAGACTTTATCCGTAATGACCCCACTTTGGCTGGCTTCCTGCAAAATGGCATCCAATTCTTTCTTGAATGTCGCAGTGGGGTCCGACCTTAAAAGTCTGTATACCTCGGTGTCATTCAGTTGTTGGAGGATATCTTGTCGGTAGTATTCCAAATCTAACACCACAACCCCCCCACCTTTGTCGGCGGGGCGAATGACTATGTCATTATAACTTTGTAAATTTTTTAGTGCTATGCGTTCACCTTTAGTTAAGTTGTTCCTGGGTGGCGGAGAATTGGTAACGTGTTCAGTGACACATTGATTAAGAGTTCTCGTGAATACTTTTAGAGAACTATTGGATGAAGACGGATCAAACAGTGATTTAGGTCTGAACCTTTGTGTCTGAGCAGATGGAAGTTGGACTGGTTGTTTGTCAAAAAATTCTTTCAGACGTATCTGTCGGGAGAACTTATGGAGGTCTACTGTCCAATTGAAGAGGTCAAATTTTGATGTGGGGATAAATGAAAGTCCCCTATCAAGTACACTCATCTCGTCATCAGTTAGAGTCCTATTGGACAAATTGAACACTATGTTCATTTTTTTGCTGCGCGCTTCTTGTTGGAAGATCCTTTTCCACTGGCCGCCTCTCCTACTTTTTTTGGTGGAATGCCGCGCTGAGCGCGGGTGCGTACTCCTAAAGGGGGCTTGCCTGTGGTTTTGGTGGTGTCACTGTCGCGTTCAATCTGGGAAGATTGAGAACCAGATGAATCGTTAGTGCGCTCACGAGCTTGACGCCATCTTGATGATCTATTCGATTTAGACGAGATTCCCGGATTATTGACCCACGGGTAAACAGTACACTGTTGATAATCCCTCTGAACAGTAGTTAATTTCTCACGTTTAAATCTGAGTAGGTCCACACGATATTTTTCAGTTTGCTCCTTGAGTTTAGCCATCCAATCGGTTTCCGGATCTTTACTAAATGTGTCGTTAATATTCATTTCAATTTCAGAAATACTGGTCTTGATACGAGTTAATTCACGTTGAGACTCTTCTATCACTAACAAAAGCAGGTCAAAGCTGCATTTATTGAGAACAGCCACCCAGCGTCGGCAAAATTCCGGATTAAATTTACCGATGGTGGGGGTGTTCTTGATTCTAAAACCCCTAGGGATCAATTTCTTGCGATAATAATCACTAAGGGTAGAACCATGAAGGAAATAGTCAATTTCTTTCTTTTTCAATTTTAGAAGTTTGAAAAACAGCTGCCCATTAGGCATGGTGATGTCTGGAGTGTCAGGAATTTCTGGGAACAAAATCCCTTCAGCTTCACTTTCTGAGAGAGAAAGCATTTCTCCAGGAGGTAAAGGCACATTCCTATAGCCACTGGTGTTAGGTTGCTCGGTGCCTGTTGCCATATTGCCAATTTCACCAGAAAGTCTTTGTGAAAAAAATGTGTAAAGAAACAAGAGAATAAATGAAAGAAAAAAATGTGGATAATCTGTATCCTGGAGATAATTCCAAGGGTGCCTTGTCAAAAATTGCGGAGGAAAGGGGGTGTCCGTCGCTTACAAAACGGACATCTGCACAAACCCCCACACAACATAAGAAACAAGCAAGGACTGGCACTCCTATATTCCACAGAGGTGTGTAGTGCCCAGGTGCCGGTAAATGGTAATACAGTCAGTGAGCGGAGGATACGGCCCGTGGTTATGATGTAGCCCAATTACAGATAACCAAAAAACAAGTATTGGACATTCCAAGACAGCACACTTTGGCCATCAAAACATCTGGTCAAATGAAGGATAATAGAATTCCGTTCGTGCAAGAATATCATCCCTTCAATCAAAGAAACATGGAGGTGAGTAAAACTCTATGGCCTGTATTAACCGCTGATCCTGATCTCAAATCTATTAAACACTGCAAACTTATGCCCAGCTATAAACGCAAACGAAACCTCAGGGACATTTTAGTCAGAAATGACATTTCAAATATACAAAGCACCGTTCAAAAGACTTTCTTGTCCCGACAGCCGGGGTGCTATAAGTGCTTGGGCTGCACCACTTGTAGGTCCATGGAATGCGGCTCTACCTTCAACCACCCACATTCCGGAAAGAAAATCCGCATCACTCACATTCTGTCATGTCAAAGTACCTTTGTAATTTATTACATTAAATGCCCTTGCGGATTGCTATATATTGGCAAAACCATACGCCAATTCAGAGAAAGAATGGCATTACACCGTCAGGCCATCCGTGCAGCTCTAGAAGGCACTCATCAAGAACAGCCCGTAGCTCGGCATTTCCGTGAAGCAAAACATTCCCTGGCTAGCATGCGGCACAAAATCATCGATCACATCCCCAACGACATCCGAGGGGGTGACCGTGGAACAGCACTACTCCGTAAGGAAGCTCGTTGGATCTTTGAGCTACGTACCCTGGCCCCCTATGGACTCAATGAATCTAACAATTTAGGTTGTTTTTTATGATTTTGGTTTTTCCAAATTTTCTTTTTTAGATTCTGCATATGTATATTTTTTGTCTTATACATGTAGTTTTTTTTCACACAGCTATACTTAAGCTCTTTTTTTCGTAGCTATATTTTATTCTTTTGGAACACGTGTATCTCATGATCGTGCTGTGCATTATTATTCTTTATATTTATAGGTCTTAATTTGATATACCAGTATTGGCCCTTCCTGGCTGAGGTAATCCTCAGATTGATTTTCTGTATTTTTTTGCAAATATTCCTATGGTCCGTTCCAGGTTTTTGGGATATCCCCAATTATCCCTATACAAGATTTTTTCTAGGGATACAATTTTCAGGACTGTGCTCTATTAATCATCCAGTATTTCATTCATGCTTAGCCCTTGTACATATTGCTACAATTATTCCTGTCATGGGGATTGTTATACGTTTTTTGTTTAATGTGTATTTTTTTCACTCTCAGCATTGGTGCGGCTACCCGACGGGTTGCTATGACTACGGCGCCGGAGGGCGCGCGTCGCTTGACCGTGACGTCATCAGTCCCCGTCCAGGACCCGCACGTGTATGGAATAATCTGTATGTGGTGGTGGTATGTGGTGGCTATTTAAGGTAAGCTTTGTTCACTTTATTCTTTGATTCTGTCCTGACGAAATTTATTTTATTAAATGAAACGTTGACTTCATTATGCTGCGCTGTCAGCTTTGGTCTTTTGCTGCCTGAGGGTATGTTATAATAGTCTTGGAGTGCCGTATCCTCCGCTCACTGACTGTATTACCATTTACCGGCACCTGGGCACTACACACCTCTGTGGAATATAGGAGTGCCAGTCCTTGCTTGTTTCTTATATATATATATATATATATATACAGCGTCTGTGCAGGCGTCACTCACGGCGAATGAAGTAGGACAAGAGCCAAAGATGCTGTCAACGTTTCAATGTAAATAATTACATTTTCATCAGGACAATTAAAACATACAAACATACATACCTATATAGCCTCCTCTGATTGTGCATGAGGCCGTCCGCCCGTCACTTCCCGCCCGGTCTAATGACGTCATCCACAGGCGCCGGCGTCCGGCGTCATGACAACCTGAACGAAGCACACCATAAACATAAAAGACAGGGTGAACAAGTGCTACCACATATAAAATACAAGAGAATACACATATTCCATTCCTGTAAAGAGAGTAAAAGCTGTTCTACATATCAAATATTATAAATCCTATGCTATTAAAGTGATTTATATTCAAGCAAACCTCATACAGAATATATGAGACAAAATGATTATAGGATGATTTATAAAATGAAAGTGACAGCTCAAATGGACAGTGTACTGTAAGTGATGGCTAGCATAAAGGAATCACTCAGGTAAGGTGCAAGTATTCTAACAAACAGCGCAGCTTAATTGCAAACATTAGAAAATGACTTAAGATGATGCGGAGACCATACAAACTCCACACCAGCCCAAGCAATTCTAATCAATATAGACCAAATTTTACTAGATACACACATCCCGTATTAGCAGTGGATACAGAGAATCCTAGAGCAATAGAACATGAGTGAAACAGGTGTGGAGAACATACAGACTCCACACCAACCTAAGAACTACCAACAGGCATCTACTAAGAAATTCTCAGTACAGCCGCCCCATTAGATGAAGCAATTGAGGCCCTGATGTTCATTGAGTCCTCTCGGGGACATTGTGTCAAGCAGATGAATCCATTTAGCTTCCCTTTTTAGCAAAAGAAGACCTCTATCACCCCCCCCCCCCCCACCCCCCCATCTTAGTGGGGGAATATGGTCTATAATGCGATATCGTAGTTGTGCCAAGCAGTGGCGGGCTGACACAAAGTGCCTAGAGATCGTTTGATCACCTTTTCCTGAACTTAGTGCAGTTATAATAACGGATCTATGCGCCGCCATGCGTTCTTTAAAGGCGCATTCCGTTTTGCCCACATAATGTAGTCCGCAAGGGCAACTCAGCAGGTACACCACAAATTTAGTTGTACAGGTCACCCGGTGGAGAATTTTAAATTTCTTTCCAGTGTAGGGGTGACAAAAGCTGTCACCAGCAATCATATGTCGTGCAGCCTAAACATTTGAAACAGCCCAAACAGGTCGGGTTAAGGAAACCCAATGATTTAACCTCATGAGGTAACGGAAATTGTATATCCGTTTTCACCACATAATCTCTAACGTTTTTGCCCCTCCTATAAGCTGGCATTATTCTAGTATGAGCTAGGCTTTTCAAATGTTTATCAGACTGCACCACTGGCCACAGGGACTTGGTTAGCCTATTTATCTGGTTACTGAAACAGTGAAATTTGTTTGTCCAAATTAAGCGATCTTTTGGGGTTTTTTCACTGCTGCAGTAAGCGCAACAGATCTAGGAGTACTCAATACTTTAAGCTTGGTAGCCATTAAGTCATCAAGTGGGTAACCTCTCTGTTGGAATTTAATAACCATAGAATCTAATGCTTGTTCTACCGCCCTCTCATCACTTACAATCCTGCGCACCCGCAGCATTTGAGAGTACGGGAGACCTTTCTTGAGAGGTACTGGGTGATGACTAGAAGCTAACAACATGTTGTTCCTGTCTGTCGGCTTGACAAAAAGCTTAGTATCAATTTTACCATCAACAATCTGAATGCATACATCCAAAAAATGAATGCTCCTATGGTCAAAGCTGTAGGTAAACTTTACTGGTGAGTCTGATTCATTGTGTCTAACAAGCAGAGACTCCAAAGTTTGTTGAGACCCATCCCACAATAGGAGCAGATCATCAATGTAACGTACATATAAAAAGATCTGGGTGTTAATTTGTGGACGATTCAGGAGCAAAGATTCCTCCACCGCAAACATGTAACTGTTCGCGAATGAAGGCGCCACATTGCTCCCCATTGCGCATCCCTGCAGTTGCAGGTAGTACGCATTGTTGAACATAAAATAATTACGCTGTAAGGTGAGTTCAAGCAAACGGAGAAAGAGGTCTATGTCGGGACCTTTATACAATGGATTCCCTTCAATCAAAGACCTCACAGCCCAAATTCCTTCCTGATGGGGAATGCATGTGTATAGGCTATTGACATCTATCGTTGCGTAACGAATAGAGTAATGGGGTTACCGGAAACCTTGTAGTCAAAGCATCACATGTTGTTTGCAAAATCAATTCACTAGACACAGCCTTGCTGAGAATCTTATCTAATTCCTGTTTAAATTGAGAGGTGGGATCAACTGGGAGTTTACGGTAGACACTTGTCACTCAGTTGGCGGTTCAATTCTAGCACATAGTCTGAAACATTCTGAATGACTATGGCCCCACCCTTATTGGCGGGGCGAATGACCACATCATCATATTTACTGAGCGACTGCAGTGCCTCCCACTCCTCACGACACAAATTCGAGTGACTCATTTTTGGTATAGAAATCGCTTGTTGTACAGAGCTATTTAGAGTGCGACAAAAAACTTTAATCGATTGGTTATGAGACAAAGGGTCAAATCTCGAATTTGTACGCAATGAAGATGGAAGGTCGCCAGCTGAGTCCAACAAGGAAGGTTTATCATTAACGTATTCCTTGAGACGTAATTGTCTCTCCAACTTGAATTGTTCAATCTTCCACTCAAAGTTATAAAATTCCAACAGAGAGGTTACCCACTTGATGACTTAATGGCTACCAAGCTTAAAGTATTGAGTACTCCTAGATCTGTTGCGCTTACTGCAGCAGTGAAAAAAAACCAAAAGATCGCTTAATTTGGACAAACAAATTACACTGTTTCAGTAACCAGATAAATAGGTTAACCAAGTCCCTGTGGCCAGTGGTGCAGTCTGATAAACATTTGAAAAGCCTAGCTCATACTAGAATAATGCCAGCTTATAGGAGGGGCAAAAACGTTAGAGATTATGTGGTGAAAACGGATATACAATTTCCGTTACCTCATGAGGTTAAATCATTGGGTTTCCTTAACCCGACCTGTTTGAGCTGTTTCAAATGTTTAGGCTGCATGACTTGCAGTCATATGATTGCTGGTGACAGCTTTTGTCACCCCTACACTGGAAAGAAATTTAAAATTCTCCACCGGGTGACCTGTACAACCAAATTTGTGGTGTACCTGCTGAGTTGCCCTTGCTGAGTTGCCCTTGCGGCCTACATTATGTGGGCAAAACGGAATGCGCCTTTAAAGAACGCATGGTGATCAACCGATCTCTAGGCACTTTGTGTCAGCCCGCCACTGCTTGGCACAACTATGATATCGCATTATAGACCATATTCCCCCACTAAGACGGGGGGGGTGATAGAGGTCTTCTTTTGCTAAAAAGGGAAGCTAAATGGATTCATCTGCTTGACATAATGCCCCCGAGAGGACTCGATGAACATCAGGGCCTCAATTGCTTCATCTAATGGGGCGGCTGTACTGAGTATTTCTTAGTAGATGCCTGTTGGTAGTTCTTAGGTTGGTGTGGAGTCTGTATGTTCTCCACACCTGTTTCACTCATGTTCTATTGCCCTAGGATTCTCTGTATCCACTGCTAATACGGGATGTGTGTATCTAGTAAAATTTGGTCTATATTGATTAGAATTGCTTGGGCTTGTGTGGAGTTTGTATGATCTCCGCATCATCTTAAGTAATTTTCTAATGTTTGCAATTAAGCTGCGCTGTTTGTTAGAATACTTGCACCTTACCTGAGTGATTCCTTTATGCTAGCCATCACTTACAGTACACTGTCCATTTGAGCTGTCACTTTCATTTTATAAATCATCCTATAATCTTTTTGTCTCATATATTCTGTATGAGGTTTGCTTGAATATAAAGCACTTTAATAGCATATGATTTATAATATTTGATATGTAGAACAGCTTTTACTCTTTTTACAGGAATGGAATATGTGTATTCTCTTGTATTTTATACGTGGTAGCACTTGTTCACCCTGTCTTTTTTGTTTATGGTGTGCTTCGTTCAGGTTGTCATGACGCCAGACGCCGGCGCCTGTGGATGACGTCATTAGACCGGGCGGGAAGTGACGGGCGGACGGCCTCATGCACAATCAGAGGAGGCTATATAGGTATGTATGTTTGTATGTTTTAATTGTCCTGATGAAAATGTAATTATTTACATTGAAACGTTGACAGCATCTTTGGCTCTTGTCCTACTTCATTCGCCGTGAGTGCCGCCTGCACAGACGCTGTATACTTGGGGGAGGTGTCATTCCTCTCTCCATGGGAAGGCACCGGGAGTTTACCTTCATTTCCTGGTTATCTTGGAGTGCCGCCTGACTGGCTGTTTTATATATATATATATATATATATATACATGCAGTGTGTTTGGGATTAGCATTTTAGTGATTGTTATAATAAACCACAATTATATTTATTTATCACCTTGTATGAGTGCCGTGACATTCTATTACTGCTTCTATCAGCGCTGCTGTTCTTACAGCTTTTCCCTCACTGCATCTCACGGATATTGTACCACTTCCCTGCATACCTAAAGGCAAACGTACGTTTCACCTACTTTCAGCTTCAGTTTTGTTCATAGAGAATGGATCAGCAAGCACCTGTCCGCTCTACATTAGACACCCCATCCTTTGATGATGTACAGTAAACTGCAAATTATTAAATGAAACATGTAAAACTTATATACAGGGTGTCCCATAATGATGTGACACATTATAAACGCAAGTATCTAGGACTGGAACAAGCACATTTATTAAGGACTATACGTAATCAAGGTACTGGAGTTCATACAACTGTTCAAGGTTTCAATATCACATCCCTTAAATCAGGCATGTCCAAACTGCGGCCCTCTAGCTGTTGAGAAACTACACATCCCAGCATGCCCTGACACAGCTTTAGCATTCACTGACAGCAAAACTTTGTCAGGGCATGCTGGGATATGTAGTTTCACAACAGCTGGAGGGCCGCAGTTTGGACATGCCTGCCTTAGATGGTCACCACCTTAAAGAGAACATTCTCGGACACTGTATGTGTATGTATTTGTATATGTGTGTATATATGTATGTATGTATATAAATTTAGTATTATTGTTGTTTTATGGGGAAACATTAATATTGCCATACGTTTTTTTATTCCCTGTAGATGGATGTAACGGGAATGTCTTGGAAGAACATCGGATTTTATCTCCAGAATGTGAAAGAGAAGATGACAACACACAAGAATCTCCAGTAGAGATCCCAATGACCCCAATTATACCTCTGCTACCTCACAGTGCTGATATGTCATATGATCCCTCTTATCATAGGGAATGTTCTCCCAATATCTCAGATACTGGTACATCTGTTACCGTTCTTATTGAAGATACAATATTTCAGTCTTCTATAAATGTCAGATGTTTTACGCAGAGCACAAAGTTTATTACCCATCTGGTAGCTAAAGAACGTGAGATGCAATTTACATGTTCAGAGTGTGGGAAATGTTTTAGGTACAAATCTGCTCTGGTTAGACATGAGAGAAGTCACACAGGTGAAAAACCGTTCCCGTGTCCTGAGTGTGGGAAATGTTTTACACATAAATCAGGCCTTATTACACATGAGAGTCTTCACACAGGTGAAAAGCCATTTTCATGTTCTGAGTGTGGGAAATGTTTTACACGGATATCAGGTCTTGTAACACACGAGAGACTTCACACTGGTGAGAAACCATTTCCGTGTTCAGAGTGTGGGAAATGTTTTACACAGAAATCCACTCTTGTTAAACATCAGAGAAGTCACACAGGTGAGAAGCCATTCGCATGTCCTGAGTGTGGGAAATGTTTTACACAGAAATCAACTCTTGTTACACATGAGAGACTTCACACTGGTATGAAACCATTTACATGCCCGGAGTGTGGCAAATGTTTCACAGAGAGATCCGCTCTTGTCATACATCAGAGAAGTCACACAGGTGAGAAACCATTTCCATGTTCTGAGTGTGGGAAATGTTTTACACACAAATCAAATCTGGTTGCACATCAAAGACTTCACACAGGTGAGAAACCATTTTTCAGTCCTGAATAAAGGAAATTATTTAAATCATATGCTTACATACATGAATGAATGAAATACAGTATCTTACTTAAAGAATAAATTGCCTTAGGGATAGTATTTCAGCTCCAGTACTGTCATAGGTCCTGACAGTCATTCATACCAATGTCTGGTATTACATTTCTTCGATATCTGAAGCTTCTTATAAGTTAAACTAAATACAGGATTCTATATACTAAGCCTTGGATGGAGATAAAGTACCAGCCAACCAGCTTCTGCCTTGTCACAGACTAGGTTTGAAAAAAATGACACGAGCTGATTGGCTGTTACTTTATCTCCGTCCACTTTACCTCCAGCCAAGGTTTAGTAAATAGACCCCATAATCTTTCACAAGATGCATCTCTGCCCAACATACCTGCTGCCCTGTATGCTATAAGTGAGACATTGGCGTTTCATGCAGGTTATAGGACATCAGTCATCCTTCCTGCACCAGGTGAGCTAGCATCATTTCTGTCACTGTCCACATTGCATTCTGGTGTATTTGTTTTTCTCGTTATTCTCCATCTTGTTCATTGAGTTTGAGGGTAAGTCACCTTGTAGAAGGTGTAGCAGTGTTTGGGATTGGATCTTCTGCGTGTAGGAGGACCCAAGGAGCAGACCTAGAGCGCTGTAGTTCTGTCATTTCTCACATGGCTTTTTTATTAAATATATTTTACAGGCTAATTTCAGCTACTAAGTGTTTAGTTCTGGGTTGTCAAAGCCCCTCCTCTACCTCACGAAATGGATGTTCAAGACTAGTCTGTAAAAGAAAGACCATTGCTTTGGACCATTACCCCTGGTGGTGGGCTTGCTGAATTTATACAGTGCCGGTAACACTATAGCTTCTAAACTTTCCTAATTGCCCACTTGCTATTTTAAAACAACTTATTTCCCCATAATATTATTTAATGTGCACAGTACCACTAGAATTATGTATCTAAAAAACTCGGGGTCTTTTATAATGATACCCTATCCCATGCCAGGATGGGAGTGATAAACACCTATTTGATTAGAGCTAACATACTGGATTGTATCCTTCTGCATAGCACCGTACACTGCTGCCTCAGATTTTTTCCACCATTACCGCCTCGGCAACACTGATTGGTGGACAGCCAACATACCCGTATTTTTCCATTGGACCAGGACACGTCTGTTGATGACCTTAACAATGCTCCCGGATCATGGAATTTAATGATTAGTCTGTGGTATGATCGGATTGGACACATATTACGGATACAAGGTGCCTCTTATCCACATTTGGGTAAACCATGAAAAAATTAGCACAGTGAAACGTGCGTTAGTGGTTTTCACTGTGTATATGTATCTCCATGCATTTAGTCATTCTACTAGATGATCTGAGAGTTATATGAAGAATGTGAGTTCCTCTGGTAGGTATATTAGACTATAGAAGAGGTTCTCAAACACGGTCCTCAGGGCACTCCAATGGTCCAGATTTTAGGTATATAGGCCCTCATTCCGAGTTGTTCGCTCGGTATTTTTCATCGCATCGCAGAGAAAATCCGCTTAGTGCGCATGCGCAATGTTCGCACTGCGACTGCGCCAAGTAACTTTACTATGAAGAAAGTATTTTTACTCACGGCTTTTTCTTCGCTCCGGCGATCGTAATGTGATTGACAGGAAATGGGTGTTACTGGGCGGAAACACAGCGTTTCAGGGGCGTGTGGATGAAAACGCTACCGTTTCCGGAAAAAACGCAGGAGTGGCCGGAGAAACGGTGGGAGTGCCTGGGCGAACGCTGGGTGTGTTTGTGACGTCAACCAGGAACGACAAGCACTGAAATGATCGCACAGGCAGAGTAAGTCTGGAGCTACTCTGAAACTGCTAAGTAGTTAGTAATCGCAATATTGCGAATACATCGGTCGCAATTTTAAGAAGCTAAGATTCACTCCCAGTAGGCGGCGGCTTAGCGTGTGTAACTCTGCTAAATTCGCCTTGCGACCGATCAACTCGGAATGAGGGCCATAGATGACTCGGCACAGATGGTTTAATCAAATTGAGGTGCTAATTAAGTCACCTGTGGCCAAGAATGGATACATTTAAAACCTGACCATTGGGATGCCTTGAGAATCCCATTTGAGAACCTCTGGACTACAGTATTACCTCTACACTCCTGCACTAGGATACCAGTATCTACATCATATGATGTACAGTTCTTTAGCCTGGTTCCAATGCATGCATGGTTTACAAAATGCCAAGCTACCTACTTGAAACTCTGTTTTACCATTACCAATACACAGATTCCTGCTATGAGACTACATCCCATTAAGCGCAGTAGAACTAATCAAATGACTGACAAAACACATCAACGCACCATTCTGTAAGAGTCCATACAACACACTCACTGTACTCCTATAATAAGTATATAAAATATAATAGTGATTTTGTGTGTGTGCGCAGCCTTCAGCTGTACCAGACTGCAGAAGAGAACACACTGAAATCAACAAGTAAGACCCTTTTTTGTATCCTCCAAATACATAACTTCCTTGAGCTTAATGGCTAAACTACCTGGTCTGGTTCCCCTGCAGCAAACTTCCTCTTGCCAATATATAGTACTGTGCAAAAGATTTAGGCAGATGTGGAAAAAATGCTGCAACGTAAGAATGCTTTCATAAAAAGAAGTTGCAATAATATATTTTATCAACAAAATGCAAAGCGAGTGAACAAAAAAATCTAAATTAAATCAACATTTGGTATAACCTCCTTTTGTTCTCAAAACAGCATCAAGTCTTCTAGGTACACTTGCACAGTTTTTAAAGGAACTCGGCAGGTAGGTTGTTCCAAACATATTGGAGAACTAACCACAGATCTTCTGTGGATGTAGGCTTGCTCAAATTCTTCTGTCTTTTTCTCGTCTCTTCAACATCAGACTCGATGTTGAGATCAGGGCTCTCTGGTGGCCATATCATCACTTCCAGGACTCCTTGTTCTTCTTTACACTGAAGATAGTTCTTAATGACATTGGCTGTATGTTTGGGTTCATTGTTCTGCTGTAGAATAAATTTAGAGTCAATCAGACACCTCCCTGATGGTATTGCATGGTGGATAAGTACCTGCCTGTATTTCTCAGTACTGACACCGTTAATCCTGACCAAATCCCCAACTCCATTTGCTGAAATGCAGCCCCAAATGTGAAAAGAACCTCCACCATGATTCTCTGCTGCATGCAGACACTCCTTATTGGACCGCTCTCCAAACTGTATTTCATTAAAAATGTGCAGATGATTGAGTGCTGTGGATTAAAGCCTAATGTTTATATAAAATTTGGTGTTCACACTTTCTCTTCCCAATTTCTCTGACATCCTAGTGGATGCTGGGACTCCGTAAGGACCATGGGGAATAGCGGCTCCGCAGGAGACAGGGCACAATAATAAAAGCTTAAAGATCAGGTGGTGTGCACTGGCTCCTCCCCCTATGACCCTCCTCCAAGCCTCAGTTAGATTTTTGTGCCCGGCCGAGAAGGGTGCAATCTAGGTGGCTCTCCTGAGCTGCTTAGAATAAAAGTTTAGTTTAGGTTTTTTTTATTTTCAGTGAGTCCTGCTGGCAACAGGCTCACTGCATCGTGGGACTAAGGGGAGAAGAAGCGAACTCACCTGAGTGCAGAGTGGATTGGGCTTCTTAGGCTACTGGACATTAGCTCCAGAGGGACGATCACAGGTACAGCCTGGATGGGTCACCGGAGCCGCGCCACCGTCCCCCTTACAGAGCCAGAAGAGACGAAGAGGTCCGGTGAAATCGGCGGCAGAAGACATCCTGTCTTCAGACTAAGGTAGCGCACAGCACCGCAGCTGTGCGCCATTGCTCTCAGCACACTTCACACTCCGGTCACTGAGGGTGCAGGGCGCTGGGGGGGGAGCGCCATGAGACGCAATAAAACAATATTATACCTTAGGTGGCGAAAAGAATACATCACATATAGCTCCTGGGCTATATGGATGTATTTTAACCCCTGCCATTTTACACAGAAAAAGCGGGAGATAAGGACGTCGTGAAGGGGCGGAGCCTATCTCCTCAGCACACAAGCGCCATTTTCCCTCACAGCTCCGCTGGAAGGACGGCTCCCTGACTCTCCCCTGCAGTCCTGCTTCTGAATCAGGGTAAAAAAGAGAAGGGGGGGCATTTTGGCAGCAGATAACTATAAAAAAACAGCAGCTATAAGGGTTTAACACTTATATAAGGTTATCCCTGTATATATATATAGCGCTGGGTGTGTGCTGGCAGACTCTCCCTCTGTCTCTCCAAAGGGCTAAGTGGGGTCCTGTCCTCTATCAGAGCATTCCCGGTGTGTGTGCTGTGTGTCGGTACGCGTGTGTCGACATGTATGAGGAGGAAAATGAGGTGGAGGCGGAGCAGTTGCCTGTGTTAGTGATGTCACCCCCTAGGGAGTCGACACCTGACTGGATGATTGTGTTTAAACAATTAAGTGATAATGTCAGCAAATTGCAAAAAACTGTTGACGACATGAGACAGCCGGCAAATCAATTAGTGCCTGTTCAGGCATCTCAGACACCGTCAGGGGCCCTAAAACGGCCGTTACCTCAGTGGGTCGACACAGACCCAGACCCAGATACTGAGTCTAGTGTCGACGGTGACGAGACAAACGTAATGTCCAGTAGGGCCACACGTTACATGATCACGGCAATGAAAGAGGCATTGAACCTTTCTGACACTACAAGTACCACAAAGAAGGGTATTATGTGGGGTGTGAAAAAACTGCCAATAGTTTTTCCTGAGTCAGATGAAATTAATGAGGTGTGTGATAAAGCGTGGGTTTCCCCCGATAAAAAACAGCTAATTTCTAATAAATTATTAGCACTATATCCTTTCCCGCCAGAGGTTAGGGCGCGGTGGGAAACACCCCCTAGGGTAGATAAGGCGCTCACACGTTTATCTAAACAAGTAGTGTTACCGTCCCCTGATACGGCCACCCTCAAAGAACCAGCTGATAGGAGGCTGGAAAATATCCTAAAAAGTATATACACACATACTGGTGTTATACTGCGACCAGCAATCGCCTCAGCCTGGATGTGCAGTGCTGGAGTCGCATGGGCGGATTCCCTGACTGAGAATATTGATACCCTGGATAGGGACAATATTTTGTTAACTATAGAACATTTAAAGGATGCATTGTTATATATGCGTGATGCACAGAGGGATATTTGCACCATGGCATCAAGAGTAAGTGCAATGTCCATCTCTGCCAGAAGAGCATTATGGACGCGACAGTGGTCAGGGGATGCAGATTCCAAACGGCACATGGAAGTATTGCCGTATAAGGGGGAGGAGTTATTTGGGGCTGGTCTATCGGACCTGGTGGCCACAGCAACGGCTGGGAAATCCACCTTTTTACCCCAGGTCACTTCACATCAGCAGAAAAAGACACAGTCTTTTCAAAATCAGTCCTTTCGTTCCCATAAGTACAAGCGAGCAAAAGGCCACTCTTTTCTGCCCAGGGGCAGAGGAAGAGGAAAAAGACTGCACCATGCAGCCGCTTCCCAGGAGCAGAAGCCCTCCCCTGCTTCTGCCAAGTCTTCAGCATGACGCTGGGGCTTTACAAGCAGACTCAGACATGGTGGGGGCCCGTCTCAAGAATTTCAACGCGCAGTGGGCTCACTCGCAAGTGGATCCCTGGATTCTACAGGTAGTGTCGCAGGGGTACAAACTGGAATTCGAGGCGTCTCCCCCTCGCCGGTTCCTGAAGTCTGCTCTACTAAAGTCTCCCTCAGACAGGGAGGCAGTTTTGGAAGCCATTCACAAGCTGTATTCCCAGCAGGTGATAATCAAGGTACCCCTCTTACAACAGGGAAAGGGGTATTATTCCACACTGTTTGTGGTACCGAAGCCGGACGGCTCGGTGAGACCAATTTTAAATCTGAAATCCTTGAACACTTACATAAAAAGGTTCAAATTCAAGATGGAGTCACTCAGAGCAGTGATAGCGAACCTGGAAGAAGGGGACTATATGGTGTCTCTGGACATCAAAGATGCTTATCTCCACGTCCCAATATACCCTTCTCACCAAGGGTACCTCAGGTTTGTAGTACAAAACTGTCATTATCAGTTTCTGACGCTGCCGTTTGGTTTGTCCACGGCACCTCGGGTCTTTACCAAGGTAATGGCCGAAATGATGATTCTTCTACGAAGAAAAGGCATTTTAATTATCCCTTACTTGGACGATCTCCTGATAAGGGCAAAAACCAGGGAACAGTTAGAAGTTGGAGTGGCACTATCTCAGGTAGTGTTACGTCAGCACGGGTGGATTCTAAATATTCCAAAATCGCAGCTGATTCCAACGACACGTCTACTGTTCCTAGGAATGATTCTGGACACAGTCCAGAAGAAGAAGGTGTTTCTCCCGGAGGAGAAGGCCAGGGAGTTATCCGAGCTAGTCAGGAACCTCCTAAAACCAGGACAGGTCTCAGTGCATCAGTGCACGAGGGTCCTAGGAAAAATGGTGGCTTCTTACGAAGCGATTCCATTCGGAAGATTCCATGCGAGAACGTTTCAGTGGGATCTTCTGGACAAATGGTCCGGATCGCATCTTCAGATGCATCAGCGGATAACCCTGTCGCCAAGGACAAGGGTGTCTCTCCTGTGGTGGCTGCAGAGTGCTCATCTACTAGAGGGCCGCAGATTTGGCATTCAGGATTGGATCCTGGTAACCACGGATGCCAGCCTGAGAGGCTGGGGAGCAGTCACACAGGGAAGGAATTTCCAGGGCTTGTGGTCAAGCATGGAAACATCCCTTCATATAAACATTCTGGAACTAAGGGCCATTTACAATGTCCTAAGTCAAGCAAAACCTCTGCTTCAGGGTCAGGCGGTGTTGATCCAATCGGACAACATCACGTCAGTCGCCCACGTAAACAGACAGGGCGGCACGAGAAGCAGGAGGGCAATGGCAGAAGCTGCAAGGATTCTTCGCTGGGCGGAAAATCATGTGATAGCACTGTCAGCAGTGTTCATTCCGGGAGTGGACAACTGGGAAGCAGACTTCCTCAGCAGACACGACCTTCACCCGGGAGAGTGGGGACTTCACCCAGAAGTCTTCCACCTGATTGTAAACCGTTGGGAAAAACCAAAGGTGGACATGATGGCGTCACGTCTAAACAAAAAACTGGACAGATATTGCGCCAGGTCAAGGGACCCTCAGGCAATAGCAGTGGACGCTCTGGTAACGCCGTGGGTGTACCAGTCAGTGTATGTGTTCCCTCCTCTGCCTCTCATACCAAAGGTACTGAGAATCATAAGAAGGAGAGGAGTAAGAACTATACTCGTGGTTCCGGATTGGCCAAGAAGGACTTGGTACCCGGAACTTCAAGAAATGCTCACGGACGAACCGTGGCCTCTACCTCTAAGAAAGGACCTGCTACTACAGGGGCCTTGTCTGTTCCAAGACTTACCGCGGCTGCGTTTGACGGCATGGCGGTTGAACGCCGGATCCTGAGGGAAAAAGGCATTCCAGAAGAAGTCATCCCTACTCTGGTCAAAGCCAGGAAGGACGTAACCGCAAAACATTATCACCGCATTTGGCGTAAATATGTTGCGTGGTGTGAGGCCAAGAAGGCCCCTACAGAGGAATTTCAACTGGGTCGTTTCCTTCATTTCCTGCAAACAGGATTGTCTATGGGCCTAAAATTAGGGTCCATTAAGGTTCAAATTTCGGCCTTGTCGATTTTCTTCCAAAAAGAACTGGCTTCAGTACCTGAAGTTCAGACATTTGTAAAAGGGGTGCTGCACATACAGCCTCCTTTTGTGCCTCCAGTGGCACCTTGGGATCTCAATGTTGTGTTGAGTTTTCTAAAGTCACATTGGTTTGAACCACTTTCCACTGTGGACTTAAAGTATCTCACATGGAAGGTGTCGATGCTGTTAGCCTTGGCTTCAGCCAGGCGTGTGTCAGAATTGGCGGCTTTATCATATAAAAGCCCTTACTTAATTTTTCATTCTGACAGGGCGGAATTGAGGACTCGTCCTCAATTTCTACCTAAGGTGGTTTCTGCATTTCACATGAACCAACCTACTGTGGTACCTGCGGCTACCGGGGACTTAGAGGACTCTAAGTTGCTTGACGTTGTCAGGGCCTTGAAAATATATGTTTCCAGGACGGCTGGAATCTGACTCGCTGTTTATCCTGTATGCACCCAACAAGCTGGGTGCTCCTGCTTCTAAGCAGACGATTGCTCGTTGGATTTGTAGTACAATTCAGCTTGCACATTCTGTGGCAGGATTGCCACAGCCAAAATCAGTAAAAGCCCATTCCACAAGGAAAGTGGGCTCATCTTGGGCGGCTGCCCGAGGGGTCTCGGCTTTACAACTTTGCCGAGCAGCTACTTGGTCAGGGGAAAACACGTTTGCAAAATTTTACAAATTTGATACCCTGGCTGAGGAGGACCTGGAGTTCTCTCATTCGGTGCTGCAGAGTCATCCGCACTCTCCCGCCCGTTTGGGAGCTTTGGTATAATCCCCATGGTCCTTACGGAGTCCCAGCATCCACTAGGACGTCAGAGAAAATAAGATTTTACTTACCGATAAATCTATTTCTCGTAGTCCGTAGTGGATGCTGGGCGCCCATCCCTAGTGCGGATTGTCTGCAATACTTGTATATAGTTATTGTTACAAAAATTCGGGTTATTATTGTTGTGAGCCATCCTTTCAGAGGCTCCTTTATGTTTATCATACTGTTAACTGGGTTCAGATCACAAGTTGTACGGTGTGATTGGTGTGGCTGGTATGAGTCTTACCCGCGATTCAAAATCCTTCCTTATTGTGTACGCTCGTCCGGGCACAGTATCCTAACTGAGGCTTGGAGGAGGGTCATAGGGGGAGGAGCCAGTGCACACCACCTGATCTTTAAGCTTTTATTATTGTGCCCTGTCTCCTGCGGAGCCGCTATTCCCCATGGTCCTTACGGAGTCCCAGCATCCACTACGGACTACGAGAAATAGATTTATCGGTAAGTAAAATCTTATTTTTCCACATGTAAGCCAATTCTCAGCTAATTTCCCATGTGCTCAGTCATTGATACGCTTGGGAGTGGTTCAGTCAGTGTAGAGACTGGCTAGAAGGGGAGATTTTGATGTAATTGACCTGCAGGACCTGGTTGAAAAAAAATGTGAGGTTCCCTTGTATTTTAGAAACCAATCCTGGCCTCTTGAACTTATCCTGGTTCCAAAAATATGGGGGAGGTGGACACATAGGCGTCCCCCATATTTTTTAAACCAGCATCGGGCTCCACTAGCCATGGAGTTAACACCAGAGCCTGGTGTTAAAACCAAGCACATCCGCCGCAAAAGATAGTCCAATACAATTATTGTGGTTCCAAAGCACAAAAACAAATATTAAGTATAAGTCCTACCAACAGCATATGCACTGGCCCAAACTTTAATACAGAATGCTCTGCGCTTCAGAGCTTGAGGTGGTTTCATACATTTCAACATGGAAAAGGCTATGACATCACAACTGTAAACAAACTACACAATAGAGGTCAACATCAATAAAAGGACAGGTCTGGACATCCCAAGAACTCAAGTTCCATAGGTCACATCCTTTGGTCTTTGTCCCCTGGAGTCTTATCCTACCACATTATGCATGTAGGGTCCTACTAGCAGACCTGCATAATCTAATTAGATAATGCATACTTAAACTACAGTTTTAATATAAGAACTTTGTATTAGTCATATTTAATAGCTGCATGGTGCGGTCATCTCTGCAGGATCACTGGGAGCATCCTATTGAAAAAGGAGTACACAAATCATTGTTATCACAATAGTACACAATGGCCCTCATTCCGAGTTGATCGCTCGCTAGCTGCTTTTAGCAGCAGTGCAAATGCTAAGCCACCGCCCTCTTGGAGTGTATCATAGCTTAGCAGAAGTGCGAACGAAAGGATTGCAGCGCTGCTACAAAAAAAGATTGTGCAGTTTCTGTGTAGCTCGAGACCTACTCCTACCTTGCGATCACTTCAGACTATTTAGTTCCTGTTTTGACGTCACAAACAAGCCCTGCGTTTGGCCAGCCACACCTACGTTTCCCCAGCCACTCCTGCATTTATATCTGGCACGCCTGCGTTTTTACACACACTCCCTGAAAACGGCCAATTACCACCCAGAAACACCCACTTTCTGTCAATCACACTGCGGCCAGCAGTGCGACTGAAAAGCGTTGCAATAGCTTGTGTAAAACTGCATCGGCTTTTGTGAAAGTACGTTGCACGTGGGCAGTGCGCCCCATACGCATGCGCAGAAGTGCAGATTTTTAGCCTGACTGCTGCGCTGCGTACAACGGCAGCTAGTGATCAACTCGGAATGACCACCAATGTGTGCACTGGCTATATAAAAGCATCTTTAATTACATTCCATTTCAAATATCATTTAAATATATCAATTTTATGAACTGCAACTTTAAATCATAATCTTATATATAACTTGTGACCTTTATAAGAATGTGATAATGCGCTCACAATTGCATACAATCGGATTGCATACAATCAAATCAGTCGATTAGACTGGACGATTGCGATCGTTTTCAACTGGATTGTGTGATAAGTGTCCTTATGCTTTAAGAAATCCAATTAATCTGACATTGACAGCAGAGACACATGTATTTAGTGGTCCCACCTTCAAGTGTACATATGTACACAATATAGAATATATGGTAGGGGGAACCTTGGACTGTACACCTTCGTTCCAAACATATTAAGAGGTACTATCTAACTGAGACTTGGAAATCCACACAAGTGTAAGTGGATGGCCTGTGCCGACTTGGTGGGGACTGTGCCATGACTTGAACCTTAGTGTTAGGGACCCACCAGATGAGGTCACGAGGGTGTCGTGGCTGGTGGGCCCATATATTTCTGCTTAAAAATTAAGCTAAACACCTCAATTATTCTGTATGTTAGATTACAGAGTTTACTATAATGATTCAGATTAGCAGTGCTAAGTACTATAGAGTGTGCACCTGCATTTTATTTTTCCACATCAAATTATTGCAAGGAGGTAAATTCCAAAGCATACTTAAAATAAGAATTTACTTACCGATAATTCTATTTCTCGTAGTCCGTAGTGGATGCTGGGGACTCCGTAAGGACCATGGGGAAGAGCGGCTCCGCAGGAGACTGGGCACAAAAGTAAAGCTTTAGGACTACCTGGTGTGCACTGGCTCCTCCCCCTATGACCGTCCTCCAAGCCTCAGGATACTGTGCCCGGACGAGCGTACACAATAAGGAAGGATTTTGAATCCCGGGTAAGACTCATACCAGCCACACCAATCACACCGTATAACTTGTGATCTAAACCCAGTTAACAGCATGATAACAGAGGAGCCTCTAGAAAAGATGGCTCACTACAGCAATAACCCGATTTTTGGTAACAATAACTATGTACCAGTATTGCAGACAATCCGCACTTGGGATGGGCGCCCAGCATCCACTATGGACTAAGAGAAATAGAATTATCGGTAAGTAAATTCTTATTTTCTCTGACGTCCTAGTGGATGCTGGGGACTCCGTAAGGACCATGGGGATTATACCAAAGCTCCCAAACGGGCGGGAGAGTGCGGATGACTCTGCAGCACCGAATGAGCGAACTCCAGGTCCTCCTCAGCCAGGGTATCAAATTTGTAGAATTTTACAAACGTATTTGCTCCTGACCAAGTAGCTGCTCGGCAAAGTTGTAAAGCCGAGACCCCTCGGGCAGCCGCCCAAGATGAGCCCACCGTCCTTGTGGAGTGGGCATTTACAGATTTTTGGCTGTGGCAGGCCTGTCACAGAATGTGCAAGCTGAATTGTACTACAAATCCAAAGAGCAATAGTCTGCTTAGAAGCAGGAGCACCCAGCTTGTTGGGTGCATCCAGGATAAACAGCGAGTCAGATTTTCTGACTCCAGCCGTCCTGGAAACATATATTTTCAGGGCCCTGACAACGTCTAGCAACTTGGAGTCCTCCAAGTCCCTAGTAGCCGCATACACCACAATAGGTTGGTTCAGGTGAAACGCTGAAACCACCTTAGGGAGAAACTGAGGACGAGTCCTCAATTCCGCCCTGTCCGAATGGAAAATCAGATAAGGGCTTTTACAGGATAAAGCCGCCAATTCTGACACGCGCCTGGCCCAGGCCAGGGCCAACAGCGTGACCACTTTCCATGTGAGATATTTTAACTCCACAGATTTAAGTGGTTCAACCAATGTGACTTTTGGAACCCAAAACTACATTGAGATCCCAAGGTGCCACTGGAGGCACAAAAGGAGGCTGTATGGCCCTCATTCCGAGTTGATCGCTCGTTCTTTTTCATCGCATCGCAATGAAAATTCGCTTAGTACGCATGCGCAATGTTCGCACTGCGACTGCGCCAAGTAATTTTGCTATGAAGAAAGGATTTTTACTCACGGCTTTTTCATCGCTCCGGCGATCATAGTGTGATTGACAGGAAATGGGTGTTTCTGGGCGGAAACACTGCGTTTTATGGGCGTGTGGATGAAAACGCTACCGTTTCCGGAAAAAACGCAGGAGTGGCTGGAGAAACGGGGGAGTGTCTGAGCGAACGCTGGGTGTGTTTGTGACGTCAAACCAGGAACGACAAGCACTGAACTGATCGCACAGGCAGAGTAAGGTTGAAGTTACTCAGAAACTGCAAAGTAGTTTGTAATCGCAATATTGCGAATACATCTGTCGCAATTTTAAGAAGCTAAGATACACTCCCAGTAGGCGTAGGCTTAGCGTGTGTAACTCTGCTAAATTCGCCTTGCGACCGATCAACTCGGAATGAGGGCCTATATACAGTACCCCTTTTACAAACGTCTGAACTTCAGGTACTGAAGCTAGTTCTTTTTGGAAGAAAATTGACAGGGCCGAAATTTGAACCTTAATGGACCCCAATTTCAGGCCCATAGACACTCCTGTTTGCAGGAAATGTAGGAATCGACCCAGTTGAAATTCCTCCGTCGGACCTTACTGGCCTCGCACCACGCAACATATTTTCGCCAAATGCGGTGATAATGTTTTGCGGTTACATCCTTCCTGGCTTTGATCAGGATAGGGATGACTTCATCCGGAATGCCTTTTTCCTTCAGGATCCGGCGTTCAACTGCCATGCCGTCAAACGCAGCCGCGGTAAGTCTTGGAACAGACAGGGTCCTTGCTGGAGCAGGTCCCTTCTTAGAGGTAGAGGCCACGGATCCTCCGTGAGCATCTCTTGAAGTTCCGGTTACCAAGTCCTTCTTGGCCAATCCGGAGCCACGAATATAGTGCTTACTCCTCTCCATCTTATAATTCTCAGTACCTTGGGTATGAGAGGCAGAGGAGGGAACACATACACTGACTGGTACACCCATGGTGTTACCAGAGCGTCTACAGCTATTGCCTGAGGGTCCCTTGACCTGGCGCAATACCTGTCGAGTTTTTCCCAACGGTTTATAATCATGTGGAAGACTTCTGGGTGAAGTCCCCACTCTCCCGGGTGGAGGTCGTGTCTGCTGAGGAAGTCTGCTTCCCAGTTGTCCACTCCCGGAATGAATACTGCTGACAGTGCTATCACATGATTTTCCGCCCAGCGAAGAATCCTTGCAGCTTCTGCCATTGCCCTCCTGCTTCTTGTGCCACCCTGTCTGTTTACGTGGGTGACTGCCGTGATGTTGTCCGACTGGATCAACACCGGCTGACCTTGAAGCAGAGGTCTTGCTAAGCTTAGAGCATTGTAAATGGCCCTTAGCTTCAGGATATTTATGTGAAGTGATGTCTCCAGGCTTGACCATAAGCCCTGGAAATTCCTTCCCTGTGTGACTGCTCCCCAGCCTCGCAGGCTGGCATCTGTGGTCACCAGGACCCAGTCCTGAATGCCGAATCTGCGGCCCTCTAGAAGATGAGCACTCTGCAACCACCATAGGAGGGACACCCTTGTCCTTGGTGACAGGGTTATCCGCTGATGCATCTGAAGATGCGACCCGGACCATTTGTCCAGCAGGTCCCACTGGAAAGTTCTTGCGTGGAATCTGCCGAATGGGATTGCTTCGTAGGAAGCCACCATTTTCCCTTGTGCATTGATGCACTGAGACTTGGCTCGGTTTTAGGAGGTTCCTGACTAGCTCGGATAACTCCCTGGCTTTCTCCTCCGGGAGAAACACCTTTTTCTGGACTGTGTCCAGGATCATCCCTAGGAACAGAAGACGAGTCGTCGGAACCAGCTGTGATTTTGGAATATTGAGAATCCAACCGTGCTGCCGCAACACTACCTGAGATAGTGCTACACCGACCTCCAACTGTTCTCTGGATCTTACCCTTATCAGGAGATCGTCCAAGTAAGGGATAACTAAATCTCCCTTCCTTCGAAGGAGTATCATCATTTCGGCCATTACCTTGGTAAAGACCCGGGGTGCCGTGGACCATCCAAACAGCAGCGTCTGAAACTGATAGTGACAGTTCTGTACCACAAACCTGAGGTACCCTTGGTAAGAAGGGTAAATTGGGACATGAAGGTAAGCATCCTTTATGTCCAGAGACACCATGTAGTCCCCTTCTTCCAGGTTCGCAATCACTGCTCTGAGTGACTCCATCTTGAATTTGAACTTCTGTATGTAAGTGTTCAAAGATTTTAGATTTAAAATCGGTCTCACCGAGCCGTCCGGCTTCGGTACCACAACAGTGTGGAATAATACCCCTTTCCCTGTTGCAGGAGGGGTACCTTGATTATCACCTGCTGGGAATACAGCTTGTGGATGGCTTCCAAAACTGCCTCCCTGTCGGAGGGAGACGTCGGTAAAGCCGACTTTAGGAAACGGCGAGGGGGAGACGTCTCGAATTCCAATTTGTACCCCTGAAATACCACCTGAAGGATCCAGGGGTCTACTTGCGAGTGAGCCCACTGCGCGCTGAAATTCTTGAGACGGGCCCCCACCCTGCCTGAGTCCGCTTGTAAAGCCCCAGCGTCATGCTGAGGGCTTGGCAGAGGCGGGAGAGGGCTTCTGTTCCTGGGAAATGGCTGATTTCTGCAGCCTTTTTCCTCTCCCTCTGTCACGGGGCAGAAATGAGGAACCTTTTGCCCGCTTGCCCTTATGGGAACGAAAGGACTGCGCCTGATAATACGGAGTCTTCTTATGTTGAGAGGCGACCTGGGGTAAAAACGTGGATTTCCCAGCTGTTGCCGTGGCCACCAGGTCTGAAAGACCGACCCCAAATAACTCCTCCCCTTTATAAGGCAATACTTCCATATGCCGTTTGGAATCCGCATCACCTGACCACTGTCGTGTCCATAACCCTCTTCTGGCAGAAATGGACAACGCACTTACTCTTGATGCCAGTCGGCAAATATTCCGCTGTGCATCACGCATATATAGAAATGCATCTTTTAAATGCTCTATAGGCAATAATATACTGTCCCTATCTAGGGTATCAATATTATCAGTCAGGGAATCCGACCACGCCAATCCAGCACTGCACATCCAGGCTGAGGCGATTGCTGGTCGCAGTATAACACCAGTATGTGTGTAAATACATTTTAGGATACCCTCCTGCTTTCTATCAGCAGGATCCTTAAGGGCGGCCATCTCAGGAGAGGGTAGAGCCCTTGTTTTTACAAGCGTGTGAGCGCTTTATCCACCCTAGGGGGTGTTTCCCAACGCACCCTAACCTCTGGCGGGAAAGGATATAATGCCAATAACTGTTTAGAAATTATCAGTTTTTATCGGGGGAAACCCACGCTTCATCACACACCTCATTTAATTTCTCAGATTCAGGAAAACTACAGGTAGTTTTTCCTCACCAAACATAATACCCCTTTTGGTGGTACTCGTATTATCAGAAATGTGTAAAACATTTTTCATTGCCTCAATCATGTAACGTGTGGCCCTACTGGAAGTCACATTTGTCTCTTCACCGTCGACACTGGAGTCAGTATCCGTGTCGGCGTCTGTATCTGCCATCTGAGGTAACGGGCGCTTTAGAGCCCCTGACGGCCTATGAGACGTCTGGACAGGCAAAAGCTGAGTAGCCGGCTGTCTCATGTCAACCACTATCTTTTGTAAAGAGCTGACACTGTTAATTCCTTCCAACAGTTCACCCACTCAGGTGTCGACCCCCTAGGGGGTGACATCCCTATTACAGGCAATTTGCTCCGCCTCCACATCATTTTCCTCCTCATACATGTCGACACAAACGTACCGACACACAGCACACACACAGGGAATGCTTTGATAGAGGACAGGACCCCACTAGCCCTTTGGGGAGACAGAGGGAGAGTTTGCCAGCACACACCAGAGCGCTATATATATACAGGGATAACCTTATATAAGTGTTTTTCCCCTTATAGCTGCTGTATTGTTAATACTGCGCCTAATTTGTGCCCCCCTCTCTTTTTTTAACCCTTTCTGTAGTGTAGTGACTGCAGGGGAGAGCCAGGGAGCTTCCCTCCAACGGAGCTGTGAGGGAAAATGGCGCCAGTGTGCTGAGGAGATAGGCTCTGCCCCTTTTTCGCGGACTTTTCTCCTGCTTTTTTATGGATTCTAGCAGGGGTTAAAATTCATCCATATAGCCCTGGGGGCTATATGTGATGTATTTTCGCCAGCCAAGGTGTTTTAATTGCTGCTCAGGGCGCCCCCCCCTAGCGCCCTGCACCCTCAGTGACCGAAGTGTGAAGTGTGCTGAGAAGCAATGGCGCACAGCTGCAGTGCTGTGCGCTACCTTGGTGAAGACAGGATGTCTTCTGCCGCCGATTTTCCGGACCTCTTCTTGCTTCTGGCTCTGTAAGGGGGCCGGCGGCGCGGCTCTGGGACCGGACTCCATGGCTGGGCCTGTGTTCGATCCCTCTGGAGCTAATGGTGTCCAGTAGCCTAAGAAGCCCAATCCACTCTGCACGCAGGTAGGTTCGCTTCTTCTCCCCTTAGTCCCTCGATGCAGTGAGCCTGTTGCCAGCAGGTCTCACTGAAAATAAAAAACCTAAAACTAACTTTTCACTAAGAAGCTCAGGAGAGCCCCTAGTGTGCACCCTTCTCGTTCGGGCACAAAAATCTAACTGAGGCTTGGAGGAGGGTCATAGGGGGAGGAGCCAGTGCACACCAGGTAGTCCTAAAGCTTTACTTTTGTGCCCAGTCTCCTGCGGAACCGCTATTCCCCATGGTCCTTACGGAGTCCCCAGCATCCACTAGGACGTCAGAGAAATTATAAGTTCCCATCACCTTTCTTGGAAAACCAGTATTCCTAAGGAATAATTTATGTTCCGTAGACACAATTAATGGAACCTTCCTTGCTGAGCGGGCCAGGTTATCAGCCCCTCCCATTTACAGTTAGCAGCTATTTCTCCACCATAGCTGCGCTTTACAGACGGACCGAGGGGTTCAGCAGTGCCAGTAATACGATTGTGGCAACACGGTTACAGTTCATCTCCAGAACTTTCGAAGACACTGCTAAGTCAAGCTTAATTGGAGACCTTTATTAAAGCTAAGGACACTTTGCTAATTTGGACTCCCGCTTGAACCAAGGACATGAATTACTGGGATATTGAATTATCTGTGATGAAACATCAAGAATGAAAAACGGGTGTTTTTCATGATTTGTCACCGATATTTTTTCTACGTGGTATCCAATGAGATCTGTTAAAAATAAAATTTCAGCCGAAAACACACAGGTTCAGTGAAACCTGTGCGTTTTCACCGCCGCAGGCAGGTGAAGCAAAATCCCTAATAAGTCGTGGCAACCCCTCTAGTCAGTGACCTGCGGCCGCCGCAGCAGCCGGCGACAGCAGGGAGGGTACCCGGAAACTGGCGCTCAGCCCTGTGACTTGCATCCACCCCCAAGTGCCCCAGCCAGAGGGGGCCTCTTACAACGGAGCCGGAGCTGTCAGGACTCAGAGTGGAGCCGGCCCTGAGGCAGGTGACACAAGCCCCGCCTTATTGGGGCTAATACGATAGCTATGGCCCTTATTGTGCAGTTTTGCAGAAATAGTGAAACTGCAACTGTTTGTGATTGCATGATAGTGGTGGCCAGCCATGCATCACTAAGTAAGAAAAGCCCCTGGCTGAGAAAGGCAGTCGGGCCTCCATCATATGTCCCGCCGCAGAGCGTTACGTCACCACCGTTTCTGATGCCACGCACCTGCAACGCCAAGTCGCCTCCCACGACCGCCCTGCCAACACAGACCGACAATTATAGAAAAAATAGATCTCTATGAAGATAGTTTAGAACCAAGTTATTTAAAAAATGTCAATTGGTTGCCCACCTGACCCGTAGGTTCTCATACATTTAGAAGACACAAATATGCAGTCAGACATGGATGCTCCGACACAAGCCAGGACCTGGCATATGCCGCAAATTACTAGCTGCGAAGCCACACTTTGGGCAAAAGGCACTGCCACGGATGCCTATATTATGGAGACTAAGGGCCTAATTCAGACCTGATCACTAGCAGGCGATGTTTGCACTGCTGCGATCAGATAGTCGCGGCCCATAGTGGAGTGTATTTTCACTGTGCAAGTGTGCTATCGCATGTGTAGTAGAGCGGTACAAACAGATCTCGTGCAGTCTCTGTACAGCCCAGGACTTACCCAGCTGCTGCGATCACTGCAGCCTGTCCGGGGTCGGAATTGACGTCAAACACCCGCCCTGCAACTGCTTGGACACGCCTACATTTTACCAACCACTCCCTGAAAACGGTCAGTAGACACCCACAAACGCCCTCTTCCTGTCAATCTCATTGCGATCGCCCGTGCAAACGGATTCATCTTACAAACCCATCGTTGAGCGGCGATTCGTTTTGTTCCCGTGTGACGTGCCTGCGCATTGCGCTGCATACACGTATGCGCAGTTTGGACCTGCTCACCCGCTGTGCGATAACGCACACAGCAATCAGGTCTGAATTACCCCCAAAGAGACGAGTGATGCTCTGTATGGGTCGTCCGCTGGTAGCGTCTGTACTGCAGCCAACCATCTCCGACAGGCAGAGATACATGTTCTCCTCATATTGTGACTTCAAGAAGAAGCCGCCGCTGATAGATTATGACAGTTGTGGTCTGCGGCTGGGTCCTTGTCCCAATGCCGACTTCCCGTTCCCCCATGTGACCAGGATGCCGCCCGAGGCACTGAGGGGTGTAACCCTTGTGATACTGCACTATTAGCAAAAGGACAATCGGCGCCGATTCTATTTATTTAAAAGTGTATTTTTATTTTGTGGTTCTGCTGCAGTTCCGGGCGAGCTCCGATCATCAGGTCAACGCCCTGGTGTGCTGGGTAAGGTTAAAGTAATAGCCCGGCAGCTGTGGTTCTGCTAGGGGTATTCCCGGGACGGTGAACAGTGGGCTGGGGCCAGGAAAAATACCCGCTTTTACACAGCAGCTCTGTAGCACGGGCCGGATCCAGCAACTGTAGTAGTACAAGGGCCGGAGCATCCTAGTGTGGTGCACAGAGACCTGGAAGTGCCTGGAGCCCAGAACTTTACATAGGACAGGAACACTCAGGGGGTCACAGAACACTGACACGCGGGGGGGGGGGGGGGGGGGAGACAGGACAGTAACACTAAGGGGGAACAGCGATAAAAGACAGTAACATACAGGTGGCATAGTGGCACAGGAAAGTAACATACAGGACACAGCAGCACAGGACAGTAACACACAGGGGGCACAGGACAGTAACACACAGGGGGGCACAGGGCAGTAACACAGGGGGGCACAGGGCAGTAACACAGGGGACACAGGGGTAATGAGCACATGACACAGACAGAACAGGGGTATCACTACCTGTCAGGGGACATCACCAGCTGTACACAATGTAGCTGGCTGCACAGTGCCACCATAGGCCTCCCAGCATACACACACTATGGGGACACTCACTACCATGGTAACAGGAAGTCTGGTCACTAAGGGGTTACCATGCAGAGCAGTCACCGCGGGGGAGGGGGGTCCTGCACTCATATACCGCCCCCTATATCACTAATCATCCCCCACACACACAGCTGGGAACCCCAGGCCAGAGCCCTCTGCAGCGGAACACCTCCGGAGCCCGGGACACGCCACTTCCGCTCTGTGCGTTCCACCCTACTTCCGCGTTCCCGCTCACTTCCGGTCCGTGCGGTCCACCACTCTTTCATCCTGTGCGATCCACTACACTTCGGCGTATCACCTTCAATCCGTCCTAATCCCCGCCCCCTGTGCTCCATAACAGCATCCGGGTCTCTAGGTGGGAAGGAGCAGAGAGGAGACATCAGGTAATGGTGCTATATATTCTTATTATACAGGAGGAGCAGCCCGTGGTGTCACGTTATTACTAATATACAGAAGGAGCAGCCTGTGGTGTCCTCTTATTATTATACAGGAGGAGCAGCCTGTGGTGTTCTGTTATTAATATTATTATATAGGTGGAGTGGCCTGTTGTGTCCTGTTCTTTTTATTATACAGGGGGAGCAGCCTGTGGTGTCCTGTTATTATTATTATACAGGGGGAGCAGCCTGTGGTGTCCTGTTATTATTATTATTATACAGGAGGAGCGCCCTGTGGTGTCCTGTTATTATTATTATTATACAGGGGGAGCAGCCTGTGGTGTCCTGTTAGTATTATTATTATAATACAGGAGGAGCGCCCTGTGGTGTCCTCTTATTTTTATTATTATACAGGAGCAGCATCCTGTGGTGTCCTGTTATTATTATACAGGAGGAGCAGCCTGTGGTGTCCTGTTATTATTTTTATTATACAGGAGGAGGAGCCTGTGGTGTCCTGTTACTAATATTATTTTACAGGGGGAGAGGCCTGTAGTGTCCTCCTATTTTTATTATTCTACAGGAGGAGCTGCATGTGGTGTCCAGTTATTATTACTAATATACAGGAGGAGCAGCCTGTGGTGTCCTCTTATTATTATACAGGAGGAGCAGCCTGTGGTGTTCTGTTATTAATATTATTATATAAGGGGAGCGACATGTGGTGTCCTGTTGTTCTTTTTATTATACAGGAGGAGCTGCATGTGGTGTCCAGTTATTATTACTAATATACAGGAGGAGCAGCCTGTGGTGTCCTCTTATTATACAGGAGGAGCAGCCTGTGGTTCTGTTATTAATATTATTATATAGGGGGAGGTGCCTGTGGTGTCCTGTTGTTCTTTTTATTATACAGGAGGAGCAGCCTGTGGTGTCCTGTTATTATAATTCCACAGTGGGAGCAGCCTGTGGTGTCCTGTTATTATTATTATTGTTATAATACAGGAGGAGCGCCCTGTGGTGTCCTGTTGTTGTTATTATTATTATTATACAGGGGTAGCAGCCTGTGGTGTCCTGTTATTATTATTATACAGGGGTAGCAGCCTGTGGTGTCCTGTTATTATTATTATTATTATTATTATTATTATACAGGGGGAGTAGCCTGTGGTGTCCTGTTGTTGTTATTATTATTATTATTTTAATACAGGAGGAGCGCCCTGTGGTGTCCTGTTATTATTATTATTATTATTATTATACGGGAGTAGCAGCCTGTGGTGTCCTGTTATTATTATACAGGAGGAGCAGCCTGTGGTGTCCTGTTACTATTATTATAGAGGAGGAGCAGCCTGTGGTGTCCATTTATTATTATTATACGGGAGTAGCAGCCTGTGGTGTCCTGTTATTATTATACAGGAGGAGCAGCCTGTGTTGTCCTGTTATTAGTATTATTATTATAGAGGAGCAGCCTGTGGTGTCCAGTTATTATTATTATACAGGGAGAGCAGCCTGTGGTGTCCTGTTGTTGTTATTATTATACAGGAGGAGCAGCCTGTGACATTGTGTGATTGGCTCTGAGGAGGGACTGGGTCACAGGAATCTATGGCTGGGGGGGGAGAAGAGGAGACTTTATGGGCACACACTATTATATGTCTGACTATGTTACTTGTGTTCTTAGTGATGTGTATAATATTAGGGTGTGGTATGGAAGGTAGATAGTAACAAGGACAACAGGGTTTCTAGGTCGACATGCTCTAGTTTGACAGGTCAAAAGGTCGATATGTGTTTTATTGTTTTTTTTGTGTGGTTTTCTCCGTACAGTAGAATAAAGAGAGCAAAGAATGTCTCTTTGTTGGCTCACGTTTTTTGTAAGTTAATGCCATCTGATTAAGCTGGTGCAGAGCATATCCCATTTTCCCCATCCCTTTTATGCTCTTTCACCGTACAGTGACTGGGACCACAATTAGTGCACAATAGTGCACAATTAGTGCACAGCCAATAAGCGCTGTTAACCGCAACCCATTTCAAAAATACTTGGTCGGACCCTTTCAGACAGCCGGCAACTCGTGTACGAACCGGGAAAAACCCAGGTAAAAACTTGGCTCAAAGTCCCAAGAATTCAGTCCCGTGTTGACCCTTTCAGACAGAAAAAAATCCCGGGTCGACCCTTCCCGAGCCGGGAAATTACTGGGTTCTTTTCTCTGTCTGAAAGGGGTATGTATCACTGTATTAAAATTTATCCTGGTAACTATAGATCTGTTAGTCTGACATCAATAGTGGGGCAACTTTTGGAAAGTATACTAAGGGATAGCATACAGGATTATTTGGAGAACTCCCAGGCTATCAGTAAAAATCAGCATGGTTTTGTGAGAAACAGGTCATGCCAAACTAATTTGATTAGCTTCTATGAGAAAGTAAGCGACAATCTTGACCAGAGTAACGCAGTAGATGTGTTTTATCTGGATTTTACAAAAGCTTCCGACACAGTGCCTCACAGGAGGCTGATTTTCAAATTAAGGGAGCTAGTATAGGTGACACTATTTGTACATGGGTGAGTAATTGGCTTGATAACATGGAACATCGAGTGGTGGCTAATGAGATGTTTTCCACCTGGGCTAAAGTAACCAGTAGAATACCGCAGGGTTCTGTTCTGGAGACACTATTGTTTAATATATTTATAAATGATGTAGCAGTAGGATTAGAAAGTACAGTGTCTATCTTTGTAGACGATACTAATATATGTAGGGTAATCAAGTCAGATGTGGAGTCTCTTCGGAGCGATTTGATTAAACTTGAATTTTGGGCAACAAAATGGTGTATGAGGTTTACTGTGGAAAAATGTAAAGTTATGCACTTTGGGACTAAAGGGCCCTACACACTGGCCGACATCAGCCAAAGATCTGAACGATCTCGTTCATAAATGAATGAGATACCGTTCATATCTTTGAGTGTGGAGGCTCCAGCGATGAACGTTGCGCGTCCCCGCGCTCGTTGATCGCTGGTCCCCCGTCGGCTGTACATGCAGGCCAATATGGACGATCTCGTCCATATTTGCCTGCACTTCAATGGAGCCGCATGACGGGGGAGTGAAAAAACTTCACTCCCCCCGTCACTGCCCCCCCCCGCCGCCGCCGGGTCGCCCGTCGGCCGTATCGGTGGCGGATCGGCCAATGTGTAGGGCCTATAAGAATAAACATGTAACCTACCAATTAAATGGGGAAAATATAGGGGAAACTGTATTAGAAAAGGATTTGGTGGTGTTCATTGATAGTAGCAGCAACACACAATGTCAAAGTGCAGCAACAAAGACAAACAAGGTCAGCATGCATTAAAAGGGGGAGACAATGGATGAGAGCGTAATCCTGCCACTGTACAAATCATTGGTACGGACGCATCTAGAGTATTGTGTACAGTTCTGGGCACCACACTAGAAAAGAGACATATTAGAACTTGAAAAGGCTCAGAGGCGAGCTACCGAAGTGATTAAGGGGTTGGAGATTGGACTATGAGGAGAGGCTTTCTAGGTTAGACATGTTTACACTAGAAATGAGATGACTAAGAGGAGATATGATTAATATTTACAAGTATATAAAGGGGCCATATGCTGAGTTATCATGTGAGTTGTTTATTAAGAGACCTCTACATAAAACGTGTTGACACCCACTAAGGCTTGAGGAGAGGAAATTTCGTACTCAGTGCAGGAAGGGATTCTTCACGGTAAGGGCAATACGAATATGGAATTCACTGCCAGAAAAGGTTGTAATGGCGGAATCAGTCAATGCGTTTAAAAATGGGTTAGACAAATTTCTAACAGAATAAGATATATGAGGGTATAGCCTTTAACCAGAATAAAATAGGGAATACAATATAATTCAGGTTGAACTCGATGGACTACTAGGCTTTTTTCAACTTCACCAACTATATTACTATGTTGCTGCGTGTGTGTCAGGTTCCTATAAGGTGTCAGGATGTCACTGTCTATGTCTCCATGCAGGAGGGGGAGTATATAGAAGAACACAGGGGTCTGTACAAGGACGTGATGATGGAGAATCACCTGCCCCTCACATCACTGGGTAAGGGGAGACTGTCATGTATTGTACAGGGGAGAGCAGGTATTGGGGTCCCCTATATACACACATCATCTAATAATCACATATATACACTGTACTCAGTCACTGTGTGTCTCCTACAGATGGACCCAGTAACAGAGATACCCCAGAGAGATGCCCCCGTCCTCTGTATTCCCAGGTTTGTTTGGAGGAGAATCACAGGATCCCACAGGAGGATCAGGTAGGTGGGATTTAGGGTCTCCCCCATACACCAAAGTGACTGTAACTACATGATCTGTAGAGGAGCTGTGTGTATTATACACTGATATTATACTGTTTCACCTCAGTTTATAAAATCAAACATTACTAATGTGTTATTTTCTTGTTTTTTGGGTAATATAGGGTCAAGAATTGACTTTTATTAAGTCAGAAGATACAGAGGGAGAAGAAGAGATGTATGTGACTGATATGAAGGCAGAAGATACAGAGGGAGAAGAAGAGACGTATGTGACTGATATGAAGGCAGAAGATACAGAGGGAGAAGAAGAGACGTATGTGACTGATATGAAGGCAGAAGATACAGAGGAAGAAGAAGAGACGAATGTGACTGATATGAAGGCAGAAGATATAGAGGGAGAAGAAGAGACGTATGTGACTGATATAAAGGCAGAAGATATAGAGGGAGGAGAAGAGACGTATGTGACTGATATAAAGGGAGAAGATTTAGAGGGAGAAGAAAAGACGTATGCGACTGATACAAAGGCAGAAGATACAGCGGGAGAAGAGACGTATGTGACTGATATGAAGGGAGAACATTTAGAAGGAGAAGAGACATATGTGACTGATATAAAGGCAGAAGATATAGAGGGAGAAGAGACGTATGTGACTGGTATGAAGGCAGAAGATATAGAGGGAGAAAAAGAGACGTATGTGAGGGGTGATCAGCAGTGTAAGGAGGAGGAAATCCCTACAGATATCAGCACAGGTGAGTAATAAACACTTATTACAGACAAGAGTCACACATTCTCTTTTCCCAGTCACTACAGCAATCTCTTAACCCAAACCGTGTGCGCCACAATGGGAACCTGTAAATGTCTCCATACAGCTGTTCGCAGTGATCAAGCCCGTTGCAGGGTGAAACGTACGTCCGGCCCACGTGACTCATCCTCAGAGATACCACTACCGGGTTCCTGTGCGGCACACACAGGACCTGGCTAGAGGCATCAGGGAAGAGCCGCACTTACAGGAGGAACACTCCTTACACTGCACTGTCTGTACAGGTATCTTTTCTTTGTTACTAAGTGCTCTCTCATCACCGAGCAGTGAAGAAGTCACTCTGCAATGTCCTTTGGATAACAGAGTAACTAGACCCCGCAGCCCCTGACAGTAGAGGCACACTTAGATTCTTCATTCCTACGCTGTTCAGAGGATTCACTTACCTCCCATTCACTGTGGTGACACACCTGGGAAGGAAGTAGAAATCTCTGAAAAACCAGCGGTGAATCTTTATATTCATTTTCTTCTCTCTATTAACACTCTTCACATTGAGATTCACATATGAGACTGTATCAATTACCAACTATTAGCAGCCAAGAATGGGGCACTGTATAATTTAAGCACCTAACATGTCTGAATGTGAGTTATTCTGCCTTGTTAAACGTGTCTACAAATTTAATTCTGCTAGAACGATCGTTGATTGTGAGCATTTGAAATGTGCATATGAGCCAAAACAGTTTTTCATGATATCCTAAGGGACGCAGTACATGGTTTCCAAGAAAGAACTAGAAAATTTCTTATACAAGTTGCAAAGGTTGAGGATTGACTACTGACATCTGCTCTTTTTGATTAAGACATGTTTTCTGGATATCCACCCAGATAATTTCCTGCACATTCAGAGCAGCTAATAATTAGATTTGACAACAACAAACTATGGGTATGATCATGCTAAACGTTGCATTCTGAACCACAGAAACTACTGTCTGGGAACAGAGCATGTTTTCAGGATATTCAGCCGCAACAGAAGGTTTCAGCGCAGTTTTTGCTCATTATCTCATGCATGGTTTTTGGACTCTTGTGCAGATAACTTCCAGGTTATGTAGCGTGAAGTAAATTGTGATACTATACAGCAAATGCTTTTGATACCAATATAATACTTGATCTTATACTCAAGATTAAGGGTTCTATTTACTAAGCCTCGGATGGAGATAAAGTCGCCGGAGATAAAGTACCAGCCAATCAGCTCCTAACTGCTATGTCACAGGGTGTGTTTGAAAAATAACAGGAGCTGATTGGCTGGTACTTCATCTCCAGCGACTTTATCGCCATCTAAGGCTTAGTAAATAGACCCCAAAGTGCACAATTCTCTCCCCAAACGGCGAACTTGAATGGAGGAGTGGTCCAGGGTCCCCAATGTTCTCCAACCTTACTAAGCAATACAGAAAGTGGCTCAGTGCTGTTATTCACACCAGCGAACGTTTCACCAAATATTAATTATGGCGGTGCCAATATTTTTCCAAAGCTGTTTTTTTCCCTCGAAAGTTTAAAAATAAAAACCTTTGCAGCTTACCAGTCTGTTTACGCCTAAAATATCACTCGTTCCAGAGGCCGGATGTGATGAAGTCCGAATTGGCTGGAGGTGCGGGTTCCCAGCAAAACTTGGACGTTTTTATTAAAGCAGTGATCGTATACAAGGCACAGTTTTCCATTGTACATGATTGATGCTTTAAAAAAAGTGTCCAAGTTTGGCCGGAAACCTGCCCCTCTGGCCATCTCGGACTACTTTACACCCAGCTCCATGTGTGGTTTATTGATACTGATTTTATCTAAAGGGTTCTAGTTATTCTGCACTTGACTTTGTATATGTATGTATAATTCTGGTGTTTGCCATTTCTAATTTTACCACATTTAAAGGGACTTCTGTCTTCTTTGCCCAATTGGGTTTAGTATTGAAGGTATGAATGGTTAAATGTAGTATGTTGTATGTAGCGTGCAACCTCAGTTTTCTTCCTGCCCACTTGCATCCACCAAGTTTTTGACCCTGGCCCCCTTCTACTCCTCTTCACCTATCTTCCCCCCCCCCCCCCTTCCCAATGAGCTTATCAGTGTTTTTGGCCACTAGTACCACCTGTATGTTGATGACACCCATAATTACCTGCCTTCCATAGTCCTCTCCCCTTCTGTCCTCTACCATTTCACCAGCTGTCACCCACTTCCTCCTGGATTACATTGTGCGTCCTCAACCTCATCTCCAAAACTGAAGTCATGGCTTTTCCTTCTGCCAAGGTCATCTCCACCATATCATCTTCCAGGCTCCCCCCTGTGTTGACAACACCTCCCTCTCATGTATCTTCCAAAGCCGTAGCCTGGGCGTCATTTCCTTCAACTGCACATTCAGTCCCTTTCCGATCATGAGAAACTCACCTTTTATTATATCCAGGGTCCAGGCCCTTTCACACTTTGGAAACCACTGAAACTGTAATTACTCTTATCTCTTGCTGAGATTACTGTAACCTAGTCATCCCCAGCCTACTGAAACTCCCACATTGCCATTTCTCTATCGTCCTAGTGGATGCTGGGGTTCCTGAAAGGACCATGGGGAATAGCGGCTCCGCAGGAGACAGGGCACAAAAAGTAAAGCTTTAGGATCAGGTGGTGTGCACTGGCTCCTCCCCCTATGACCCTCCTCCAAGCCAGTTAGATTTTTGTGCCCGGCCGAGAAGGGTGCAATCTAGGTGGCTCTCCTAAAGAGCTGCTTAGGAAAGTTTAGCTTAGGTTTTTTATTTTACAGTGAGTCCTGCTGGCAACAGGATCACTGCAACGAGGGACTTAGGGGAGAAGAAGTGAACTCACCTGCGTGCAGGATGGATTGGCTTCTTGGCTACTGGACATCAGCTCCAGAGGGACGATCACAGGTACAGCCTGGATGGTCACCGGAGCCTTGCCGCCGGCCCCCTTGCAGATGCTGAAGTAAGAAGAGGTCCAGAATCGGCGGCAGAAGACTCCTCAGTCTTCTAAAGGTAGCGCACAGCACTGCAGCTGTGCGCCATTTTCCTCTCAGCACACTTCACACGGCAGTCACTGAGGGTGCAGGGCGCTGGGAGGGGGGCGCCCTGGGAGGCAAATGAATACCTAATTTGGCTAAAAATACCTCACATATAGCCTCCGGAGGCTATATGGAGATATTTAACCCCTGCCAGAATCCGTTAAGAGCGGGAGACGAGGCCGCCGAAAAAGGGGCGGGGCCTATCTCCTCAGCACACAGCGCCATTTTCCCTCACAGAAAGGCTGGAGGGAAGGCTCCCAGGCTCTCCCCTGCACTGCACTACAGAAACAGGGTTAAAACAGAGAGGGGGGGCACTAATTTGGCGATATGCTTATATATATATTAAGATGCTATAAGGGAAAACACTTATATAAGGTTGTCCCTATATAATTATAGCGTTTTGGTGTGTGCTGGCAAACTCTCCCTCTGTCTCTCCAAAGGGCTAGTGGGTCCTGTCCTCTATCAGAGCATTCCCTGTGTGTGTGCTGTGTGTCGGTACGTGTGTGTCGACAGGTAGGAGGACGATGTTGGTGAGGAGGCGGAGCAATTGCCTGTAATGGTGATGTCACTCTCTAGGGAGTCGACACCGGAATGGATGGCTTATTTAGGAAATTACGTGATAATGTCAACACGCTGCAAGGTCGGTTGACGACATGAGACGGCCGACAAACAATTAGTACGGTCCAGACGTCTCAAAAACACCGTCAAGGGTTTTAAAACGCCCGTTTACTTTAGTCGGTCGACACAGACACAGACAGGGACACTGAATCCAGTGTCGACGGTGAATAAACAAACGTATTCCTTATTAGGGCCACACGTTAAAGGCAATGAAGGAGGTGTTACGTATTTCTGATACTACAAGTACCACAAAAGAGGGTATTATGTGGGATGTGAAAAAACTACCATAGTTTTTCCTGAATCAGATAAATTAAATAAAGTGTGTGATGATGCGTGGGTTCCCCCCGATAGAAAATTATGGGCGGTATACCCTTTCCCGCCAGAAGTTAGGGCGCGTTGGGAAACACCCTTTAAGGTGGATAAGGCGCTCACACGCTTATCAAAACAAGTGGCGGTACCGTCTATAGATAGGGCCGTCCTCAAGGACCAGCTGACAAGGCTGGAAAATATAATAAAAAGTATATACACACATACTGGTGTTATACTGCGGCCAGCGATCGCCTCAGCCTGGATGTGCAGAGCTAGGGTGGCTTGGTCGGATTCCCTGACTAAAAATATTGATACCCTTGACAGGGACAGTATTTTATTGACTATAGAGCATTTCTATATATGCGAGATGCACAGAGGGATATTTGCACTCTGGCATCATGAATAAACGCGATGTCCATAACTGCCAGAAGATGTTATGGACACGACAGTGGTCAGGTGATGCAGATTCCAAACGGCACAGTATGGCCGTATACAGGAAGAGGACTTGTTTGGGGTCGGTCCATCGGACCTGGTGGTCACGGCAACTGCTGGAAAATCCACCGTTTTTTACCCTAAGTCACATCTTTGCAGAAAAAGACACCGTCTTTTCAGCCTCAGTCCTCTCGTCCCTATAAGATCATATCTGCCCAGGGATAGAGGAAAGGGAAGAAGACTGCAGCAGGCAGCCCATTCCCAGGAACAGAAGCGTTCCACCGCGTCTGACAAGTTCTCAGCATGGCGCTGAGACCGTACAGGACCCCTGGATCCTACAAGTAGTATCCCGGGGGTACAGATGGGAATGTCGAGACGTTTCCCCTTCGCAGGCTCCTGAAGTCTGCTTTACCAAGTCTCCCTCCGACAAGGAGGTAGTATGGGAAAAAATTCACAAGCTGTATTCCCAGCAGGTGATAATTAAATTACCCCTCCTACTACAGAAAAGGGGTATTATTCCACACTATATTGTGGTACTGAAGCCAGAAGGCTAGGTGAGACTTATTCTAAAAAATTTTTTTGAACACTTACAAAGGTTCAAATTAAGATGAAGTCACTCAGAGCAGTGATAACGAACCAGGAATAAGGGGACTATATAGTGTCCCGGGACATCAGGGATGCTTACCTCTATGTCCCAAAATTTGCCCTTCTCACTAAGGGTACCTCAGGTTCGTGGTGCAGAACTGTCACTATCAGTTTCAGACGCTGCCGTTTGGATTGTCCACGGCACCCTGGGGTCTTTACCAAGGTAATGGCCGAATTGATGATTCTTCTTCGAAGAAAAGGCGTCTTAATTATCCCTTACTTGGACGATCTCCTGATAGGGGCATAGTTCAGGGAACAGTTGGAGGTCGGAGTAGCACTATCTCGGATACTGCTACAATCAGCACGGGTGGATTCTAAATATTCCAAAATCGCAGCTGATCCCGACGACACGTCTGCTGTGCCTAGGGATGATTCTGGACACAGTCCAGAAAAAGGTGTTTCTCCCGGAAGAGAAAGCCAGGGAGTTATCCGAGCAAGTCAGGAACCTCCTAAAAACAGTGCATCATTGCACAAGGGTCCTGGTAAAAATGGTGGCTTCCTACGAAGCAATTCCATTCGGCAGATTTCACGTAAGAACTTTTCAGTGGGATCTGCTGGACAAATGGTCCGGATCGCATCTTCAGATGCATCAGCGGATAACCCAATATCCAAGGGTGTCTCTCCTGTGGTGGTTATAGAGTGCTCATCTTCTAGAGGGCAGCAGATTCGGCATTCAGGATTGGATGCTGGTAACCACGGAGCCCAGCCTGAGAGGCTGGGGAGCAGTCACACAAGGAAAAAATTTCCAGGGAGTGTGATCAAGTATGGAGACTTTTCTCCACATAAATATACTGGAGCTAAGGGTAAATTTATAATGCTCTAAGCTTAGCAAGACCTCTGCTTCAAGGTCAGCCGGTATTGATCCAGTGGGAAAAACATCACGGCAGTCGCCCACGTAAACAGACAGGGCGACACAAGAAGCAGGAGGGCAATGGCAGAAACTGCAAGGACTTTTCGCTGGGCGGAAAATCATGTGATAACACTGTCAGCAGTTTTTCATCCCGGGAATGGAAACTGGGAAGCAGACTTCCTCAGCACGACCTCCACCCGGGAGAGTGGAAACTTCATTGAGAAGTTTTTTCCACATGATTGTAAACCGTTGGGAAATACCAAAGGTGGACATGATGGCGTCCCGTCTGAACAAAAAACGGGACAGGTATTGCGCCAGGTCAAGAGACCCTCAGGCAATAGATGTGGACGTTCTGGTAACACCGTGGGTGTACCAGTCGGTGTATGTGTTCCCTCCTCTGCTTCTCATACCTAAGGTGCTGAGAATTATAAGACGTAGAGGAGTAAGAACTATACTCATGGCTCCGGATTGGCCAAGAAGGACTTGGTACCCGGAACTTCAAGAGATGCTTACAGAGGTCTTATGGCCTCTGCCGCTAAGAAGGGACTTGCTTCAGCAAGTACCATGTCTGTTCCAAGACTTACCGCAGCTGCGTTTGTCGGCATGGCGATGGAAAGCCGGATCCTAAGGGAAAAAAGGCATTCCGGAAGAGGTCATTCCTACCCTGGTCAAAGCCAGAAAGGAGGTGACCGCACAACATTATCACCACGTGTGGCGAAAATATGTTGCGTGTTGTGAGGCCAGGAAGGCCCACAAAGAAATTTCAACTCGGTCGTTTCCTGCATTTCCTGAAAACAGGAGTGTCTATGGGCCTCAAATTGGGGTCCATTAAGGTTCAAATTCGGCCCTGTAAATTTTCTTCCAGAAAGAATTGGCTTCAGTTCCTGAAGTCCAGAAGTTTGTCAAGGGAGTATTGCATATACAAACCCCTTTTTTGTGCCTCCAGTGGCACTGTGGGATCTCAACGTAGTTCTGGGATTCCTCAAATCACATTGGTTTAAAACCAGTCAAATATGTGGATTTGAAGCATCTCACATAAAAAGTGACCATGCTCTTGGCCCTGGCCTGGACCAGGCGAGTGTCAAATTGGTGGTTTTTTCTCAAAAAAGCCCATATCTGTTTGTCCATTCGGACAGGGCAGAGCTGCGGACTCGTCCCCAGTTCTCTCCCTAAGGTGGTGTCAGTGTTTCACCTGAACCAGCTTATTGTGGTGCCTTGCACCTACTAGGGACTTGGAGGACTCCAAGTTGCTAGGAGTTGTCAGGGCCCTGAAAATATGTTCCAGGACAGCTGGAGTCAGAAAATCTGACTCGCTGTTTATACTGTATGCACCCAACAAGTTGGGTGCGCCTGCTTCTAAGCAGGCGATTGCTCGTTGGATTTGTAACACAATTCAACTTGCACATTCTGAGGCAGGCCTGCCACAGTCTAAATCGGTTAAGGCCCATTCCACAAGGAAGGTGGGCTCATCTTGGGCGGCTGCCCGAGAGGTCTCGGCATTACAACTCTGCCGAGCAGCTACGTGGTCAGGGGAGAACACGTTTGTAAAATTCTACAAATTTGATATCCTGGCAAAAGAGGACCTGGAGTTCTCTCATTCGGTGCTGCAGAGTCATCCGCACTCTCCCGCCCGTTTGGGAGCTTTGGTATAATCCCCATGGTCCTTTCAGGAACCCCAGCATCCACTAGGACGATAGAGAAAATAAGAATTTACTTACCGATAATTCTATTTCTCGGAGTCCGTAGTGGATGCTGGGCGCCCATCCCAAGTGCGGATTATCTGCAATACTTGTACATAGTTACAAAAATCGGGTTATTATTGTTGTGAGCCATCTTTTCGGAGGCTCCGCTGTTATCATACTGTTAACTGGGTTTAGATCACAAGTTGTACGGTGTGATTGGTGTGGCTGGTATGAGTCTTACCCGGGATTCAAAATTCCTCCCTTATTGTGTACGCTCGTCCGGGCACAGTACCTAACTGGCTTGGAGGAGGGTCATAGGGGGAGGAGCCAGTGCACACCACCTGATCCTAAAGCTTTACTTTTTGTGCCCTGTCTCCTGCGGAGCCGCTATTCCCCATGGTCCTTTCAGGAACCCCAGCATCCACTACGGACTCCGAGAAATAGAATTATCGGTAAGTAAATTCTTATTTTTTCAATTCATCCTCTACACTGGTGCCTGTCCTATTTTCCTATGTAACCACGCCACTTCTGCTGTCCTTCTCTGCCGGTTACTTATTTTGCTCCCCTACAATACCCTCAACCACTGTTCTCCTCCCTACATCTCCCGTCTCCTTGTCACATGCTCTCTCCTGTCCTCTTCATTATGCCAGTGATTGTGGCCTCTCCTCCCTGTTCACCACTTCCACCTGCAGGATTTCACTTGTGCTTTTCCTAAACTAATGCCTTCCCATGATCAATCAGACCTGCATCTAAACACTGCTCCATTAGTTATGAATGGTACCATGAACATCTTGAGTATACCCCTTAGAGGGCAATAGTGGGACCTTTCAGCATCATCTATGTTGGAAAATGAATCTTATTAAGGGAAATATTAATGTTCCTATATCTATTTGTGTTTTATACTCAGCAGTTGGACACCTCAACAGGAATTCCTTGGAGCAACATCTCTGTTTCTCTTTAGATGGTGAAATCCAAGATAACCTCACGCGAGATGCTCAAGGAGAAAACTCTGTTACATTTTCTGATGCTGCTTCTCATGGGGAATGTTCTCCTGATAAGGCATTTCCTTCTTCTATAGATCCCAGATATTTAATACAGGTCTCAAAGCCTGTTACCAATCAGCCAGCTTTGGCATGTAAGAGGCAGTTTCCATGCTCTGAGTGTGGGAAATGTTTTACCCAGTCATCAGATCTTGTTAAACATCAGAGAATTCACACAGGTGAGAAACCGTATAAATGTTCTGAGTGTGGGAAATGTTTTGCACAGTCGTCAGATCTTGCTCTACATAAGAGACGCCACACAGGTGAGAAGCCATTTCCATGTCCTGAGTGTGGGAAATGTTTTACCCAGTCGTCAGACCTTGTTAAACATAAGAGAAGTCACACAGGTGAGAGGCTATTTCCATGCTCTGATTGTGGGAAATATTTTACACAGTCATCAAATCTTGCTAGACATCAGAGAAGTCACACAGGTGAGCGACCATTTCCATGTTCTGAGTGTGGGAAATATTTTACACAGAAATCAAATCTTGTTAAACATCAGAGAAGTCACACAGGTGACAAACCATATACATGTTCTGAGTGTGGGAAATGTTTTACTCACTTATCAGATCTTGCTAAACATCAGAGATATCACACAGGTGAGAAGCCATTTCCATGTCCTGAGTGTGGGAAATGTTTTACTCAGACGTCAGATCTTGCTAAACATCAGAGACATCACACAGGTGAAAAGCCATTTCCATGTCCTGAGTGTGGGAAATGTTTTACCCAGTCAACAGATCTTGCTATACATAAGAGACGACACACAGGTGAGAAGCCATTTCCATGTCCTGAGTGTGGGAAATGTTTTACCCAGTCGTCAGAACTTGTTAAACATAAGAGAAGTCACACGGGTGAGAAGCTATTTCCATGCTCTGATTGTGGGAAATATTTTACACAGAAATCAAATCTTGTTAGACATGAGAAGTCACACAGGTGAGAAGCCATATTCATGTCATGAGTGTGGGAAATGTTTTACACAAAAATCATCTCTTTTAGCACATAAGAAAATGCACACTGCTGAGACCATTTCCATGTTCTGAGTGTGGGAGATGTTATACATGTAAAACATATCTTTAGAAACACCAAAAAACTCACAGAGGAGAAAAAGCAATTTCAGTAATATTAATCCATTGATAATTTCTCATACGTCCTAGAGGATTCTGGGGATGCTTCAAGAACCATGGGATATAGACGGGAACCGCAGGAGACATGGGCACACTATAAGACTTTGAATGGGTGTGAACTGGCTCCTCCCTCTATGCCCCTCCTCCAGACTCCAGTTAGATTCTGTGCCCAGTGAGACTGGATGCACACTGAGGAGCTCTCCAGAGTTTCTCAGAAAAAGACTTAGGTTTATTATTTTCAGGGAAACCTGCTGGCAACAGGCTCCCTGCATCGTGGGACTGAGGGGAGAGAAGCAGACCTACTTCACTGAGTTCAAAGGCTCTGCTTCTTAGGCTACTGGACACCATTAGCTCCAGAGGATCCGATCACTTGGTGCGCCTAGCTGCTCGTTCCCGGTTCGCCGTCACCCCCCCTTGCAGAGCCAGAAGACAGAAGCCGGGTGAGTAAAAGAAGAACAGAAGACTTCAGTGACGGCAGAAGACGGCTATGAGGTACCGCGCAGCGGTCGCGCTGCGCGCCATGTTCCCACATACAGGACGGTACTGCAGGGTGCCCCTGCGCCCTGGGCATCATAAAAGCTTTAAAATTGCACTGGCAGATGTGTATAAAGTGCCTAGGCACTAATTACAGACCCCCGCCAGTATAAATATAAAGATTTAAGCGGGACCGAAGCGCGCCATTAAGGGGGCGTGACTTAGCCCTCACAGCTCTGACCAGTGCCATTTTCTCTTCACAGAGGCTGCAGAGACGCTGAGCCTGGCCTCCCACACTAAAGTACATATTACAGGGTGCAAAACAGGGGGGGGGGCACAAGTGATTTGGTGCTAATTATTTAAAAGTAAAAGCGCTAACAGATCTGGGCAGTATATTACTCGCTTCAGTACTGGGACAGGCGCTGGGTTGTGAGTTTGCAGGACTCCCTCTGTGTTTCTCTAACAGGCTTTGTTGTGGGTGTCTCCTATAGCCCCAGTGTGGTTGTGGGTGTCGGTACGTGTGTCGACATGTCTGAGTGCTCTTCCCAGGAGGAAGCTGGAGTGGGACAGAAAAGACTGTGAGAGTGACCGTGTCGGCACCACCGACGGATGATTGGGTAAATATGTTGAGTGTTTTGAATGCAAATATGGCTCAGTTGACTAAGTGATTTGATAAATCTGAGTCTACGAGCCAGACATGGAGGAAATCCATGGAGGATGCATTGTCACAAGCTCAGAACCCTTCGGGGTCACAGAAACGTACATTTAGCCAGATAGCAGATACAGATACCGACACAGACTCTTATTCCAGTGTCGACTATAGTGATGCCAGATTAAATCCAAAACTGGCTAAGAGCATTCAGTACATGATTGTGGCGATAAAAGAAGTATTGCATATAACCGAGGACCCGGCTGTTCCTGATACTAGGGTCTGTATGTATAAAGGAAAGAATCCTGAGGTAACATTTCCTCCCTCTCATGAACTGAACGCTCTTTTTGAAAAGGCTTGGGAAAATCCGGACAAGAAGATACTGGTTCCCAAAAGATTTCTAGTGGCATATCCGTTTCCTTTTGGGGACAGGGAAAAGTGGGAGTCAACCCCCACGGTGGACAAAGCTCTACCGCGTCTATCCAAAAAGGTGGCGCTTCCGTATTCTGACACGGCAGCCTTAAAGGATCCTGCAGATCGTAAGCAAGAAAATACACTAAAATCCATTTATGTCACTGCGGGTTCGCTACTCAGGCCTGCCGTTGCTTCGGCATGGGTGAGTAGCGTTGTTGAAAAGTGGGCAGATAACTTGTCATCTGAGATAGATACCCTAGACAGGGATAGCGTGCTTTTGACTCTGGGTCATATCAGAGACACTGCAGCATATTTAAAAGAAGCTGTAAGGGATATTGGCTTTTTGGGATCAAGGGCCAATGCCATGGCAGTCTCAGCTAGGAGAGCATTGTGGATTCCTCAATGGAATGCTGATGCTGACTCTAAAAAGGTGATGGAGTCGTTACCGTTTAACGGAAGTGTTTTGTTTGGTGACGGCCTCACTGACCTGGTGTCTACGGCTACCGCGGGTAAGTTGTCATTTTTATCTTATGTTCCTACGCAACAGAAGAAAATGCCCCACTATCAGATGCAGTCCTTTCGGCCCAATAAATTCAAAAAAGGACGTAGGTCCTCCTTCCTTGCTGCGAGAGGAAGGGGAAAAAGGTCACAGGCTGTGGCAAGTTCCCAAGAGCAGAAGTCCTCTCTGGCTTCTACCAAATCCACCGCATGACGCTGGGGCTCCTCTGCGGGAGTCCGCACCGGTGGGGACACGTCTCAAACTTTTCAGTCAGGTCTGGGTGCACTCGGACCTGGATCCTTGGATATTAGAAATAGTAACCCAAGGGTACAAATTAGAGTTTCAAGACGTGCCCCCTCACCGATTTTTCAAATTGGCCTTGCCAGCTTCTCTTCTAGAAAGGGAGGTAGTATGTGCTGCAATACTAAAGCTGTGTCAAAATCATGTAATTGTCACGGTACCCCCGTCACAACAGGGGGAAGGCTTTTATTTGAGCCTGTTCATGGTCCCGAAGCTGGATGGCTCAGTCACACCGATTCTGAACCTAAAATCCCTCAATTTCTTTCTAAAAAAATTCAAATTCAAGATGGAATCTCTCCGAGCAGTGATCTCCAGTCTGAAGGAGGGGGATTTTATGGTGTCTGTCGACATAAAGGATGCCTACTTACACGTTCCCATATATCCTCCACATCAGGCATACCTGAGGTTTGCTGTTCAGGATTGTCATTACCAATTTCAGACGTTGCCGTTTGGTCTGTCCACGGCTCCGAGGATTTTCACCAAGGTTATGGCGGAAATGATGGTTCTTCTGCGTAAGCAGGGAATCACAATTATCCCGTACTTGGACGATCTCCTCATAAAGGCGAGATCCAAGGAGCAATTGCTGAAAAATGTTGCCCTTTCACTGACGATTCTGCAACAACATGGTTGGCTCCTAAACTTGCCAAAATTGGGAAGATGGTAGCGGCCTACGAGGCCATTCCGTATGGCAGGTTCCATGTCAGGGTGTTTCAGTGGGACCTGTTGGACAAGTGGTCCGGGTCTCACCTGGACATGCACCGGAAAATAATCATATCTTCCAGGACCAGGAACTCCCTTCTGTGGTGGCTGCACAGTTCTCACCTTCTGGAGGGACGCAGGTTCGGGATTCAGGATTGGATCCTGGTGACCACAGATGCAAGCCTCCGAGGTTGGGGAGCAGTCACACAGGGGTGAAATTTTCAGGGAAAATGGTCAAGCCAGGAAGCTTGTCTGCACATAAACATTCTGGAATTAAGGGCCATTTACAATGGCATCTGCAAGCAGAACATCATCTTCGCGGTCTGCCCGTCTTCATTCAGTCAGACAACATAACAGCAGTGGCGTACATAAACCACCAAGGCGGAACAAAGAGCATAGCGCCGATGGCCGAGGCCACGAAAGTTCTTCGCTGGGCGGAAAGACATGCAAGCGCTTTGTCAGCGGTCTTCATTCCAGGAGGGGACAACTGGGAAGCAGACTTCCTCAGCAGACACGATCTCCATCCAGTAGAGTGGGGTCTTCATCAAGAGGTCTTTGTAGAAGTGACAAGTTGTTGGGGAATTCCTCAAATAGACATGATGGCGTCCCGCCTCAACAAGAAACTTCAGTTATTGTTCCAGGTCAAGGGACCCTCAAGCAATAGCAGTGGATGCCCTAGTGACACCGTGGGTGTTTCCGTCGGTCTATGTGTTCCCTCCACTTCCACTCATTCTAAAGATGATAAAGATTATAAGAAGAAGAACAAGGGTTCAGGCGATACTCATTGTTCCGGATTGGCCAAAAAGGGCCTGGTATCCAGATCTTCAGGAGTTGCTCATAGAAGATCCCTGGCCTCTTCCTCTATGGGAGGACCTGTTACAACAGTGGCCGTGCGTGTTTCAAGACTTACCGCGGCTGCGTTTGACGGCATGGTGGTTGAACGCCAAATCCTAGCCCGGAAGGGTATTCCCAGTGAAGTCATTCCCATTCTTCTTCGGGCTAGAAAAGAAGTAACGGCAAAGCATTACCACAGTATTTGGAGGAAATATGTGTCTTGGTGTGAATCCAAGAAGGCTCCTACGGAAGTATTTCAACTGGGGCGTTTGCTCCATTTTTTTTTTTTTTTTTTTTTTTTTTGCAAGCAGGTGTGGATGCGGGCCTAAAGTTAGGCTCCATTAAAGTACAGATTTCGGCCTTCTCAATCTTCTTTCAGAAAGAATTGGCCTCCCTTCCAGAAGTTTAGACCTTCGTGAAGGGCGTGCTGCACATCCAACCACCATTTGTGCCTCCTGTGGCACCGTGGGATCTTAATGTGGTATTGCAGTTCCTGCAATCTCATTGGTTTGAACCTTTGCGTAAGGTTGAGTTAAAAATTCCTTACTTGGAAAGTAGTCATGTTGTTGGCCTTGGCGTCAGCAAGGCGGGTGTCTGAGTTGGCGGCTTTGTCTCACAAAAGCTCCTATTTAATTTTCCATGCTGATAAAGCGGAGTTGAGATCTTGTCAGCAATTTCTGCCTAAAGTGGTTTCATCATTTCACGTGAACCAGCCTATTGTGGTGCCAGTGGCTACTGACGCCTTGGCGGAATCGAAGTCTCTTGATGTGGTCAGAGCTTTGAAAATCTATGTCGCCAGAACGGCTCAGATTAGGAAAACAGAGGCTCTGTTTGTCCTGTGGGCTCCCAACAAGATTGGGGCTCCTGCTTCCAAGCAGACTATTGCGCGCTGGATCTGTAATACAATTCTGCAGGCTCAGTCTACAGCAGGATTGCAGTTACCGAAATCGGTGAAGGTCCATTCTACCAGAAAGGTGGGCTCATCCAGGGCGGCTGCCCGAGGGGTCTCGGCATTACAGATTTGCCGAGCTGCTACTTGGTCGGGATCAAACACCTTTGCGAAGTTCTATAAGTTTGATACCCTGGCTGAGGAGGACCTCTTGTTTGGTCAATCTGTACTGCAGAGTCATCCGCACTCTCCCGCCCGTTCTAGAGTTTTGGTATAAACCCCATGGTTCTTGAAGCATCCCCAGCATCCTCTAGGACGTATGAGAAAATAGGATTTTAATACCTACCGGTAAATCCTTTTCTCTCAGTCCGTCCCAGTGCGGGCTGTATCTGCAGTTTGGTTATGGTTATGCTCATGTTGAGTTAAGTTCAGTCAGTCTGTGACTGTTGTTGGTCATGCCGTTGCATGCGTTGTTGTTGAATGCCATGTTGTACGGCGTGTTTGAAGTGTGAGCTGGTATGTATCTTACCTTAGTTTAAAGTAAACATTAAATAAATCCTTTTCCTTGAAATGTCCGTCTCCCTGGGCACAGTTCATGTAACTGGAGTCTGGAGGAGGGGCATAGAGGGAGGAGCCAATTCACACCCATTTAAAGTCTTATAGTGTGCCCATGTCTCCTGCGGATCCCGTCTATACCCCATGGTTCTTGAAGCATCCCCAGCATCCTCTACGGACTAAGAGAAAAGGATTTACCGGTAGGTATTAAAATCCTATTATTGTAAATTTTTAAAACAGCCATAAATAGTTACAGAAAATAGCCATTGGATTATAAAATAGCAGATTTAACAAGAAATGAAAACAAAAAATAAAATATATATTTTTAAAAAAAGCAATTATCTCACCAGATCGCAGTCTGATTTATCAAAGTTTAAGGAAGCGTATTGCAAAATGTGTTGCTCTTGTCCACCACACGGTGAGATTATTATTGATTTTAAAATTCTTATTTTTCTTTTCATATCTTATTGTTTTGCGTCTGTTGTTGTTGTTAGGATTCTTGGGCTTGCCTAATATTGTTATTCTTGGACTCGATGAGTGTGGTGGTTCTCGGACTTGATGTGTGTTGGCTCTTGGATTTGCCTAGTATTGTTTAGAACTCCAGCAATATTGTGAGACCCCTAGAGCCCTCAAGAGGATCCTCACCAATAGCAACTCCCTGTTGTTCCCTTAGTGCTAGACGTGCACACCGGTACTTAGGGGGCCCTCTGGACTTCAACCTTCAGCAGTAGGGGCATACCCAATAGGCTGGAGACCACAGCATGGAAACCAGGAAACAGCTGAGGGGGCAGGCTCACAAAAGCCTGAGGAGTGAGGCCTGAGCTGGGTAGGAATCTCAGAGCGCCAGGTGTAACATTGGATGGATGATATGTAGGCTTAGAGCACAGGAAGGCAGATGAAGAGTTACATGCTGGGTTTTAGGTTGGAACAGGCAAGGCAGTAGTCTGGACACAAAAGGGCAGGAAAACCGGCAGAGTATCCACAGGAATAGCAAAGTCAGGAGTCCAGGACCAGCGGCTTATACAGAAGGCAAAAGCTATAGCCAGCACTGAGGGCAAATAGGGTACTTAAAGGTTAGCTGAACCAATCAGCTACCTGACTGAGGGAGAGAACCAGTAATCACAGATGCACATTCCAGCAGAGTGCAAACACCCTGCCTCCTGGTTGTCTAGCAACCGGGAACGCCGTCTGCATCTGACATCTTAGTTTCCAAACACCCGGTGGTTCCCAGCAGGCAGTGCGGCCACCGCATTTGGGTGGCTATGCGCCGAGTGGGGACCAACAGTACTTGCGGCCGGAAGATATGCAGTGTCCCGGTCACCTTGAAACGACCAAGACCTGTATCTAATACGGACCGTAAGAACGAAAAGGAAGAGTCGCACAGACTAAATAACTTTATTTATATATCAATTGTGTGTATTCAATAATACCCCGCTTATCATTCAGCTATAAATGTTGCAATATTATGAATCGGGGGAGGTGCTCCTGGAATAAGATTTGGCATAAGTAAACTAAAGAGAAAAAAAGTATTCCGTATAAGGGCACACTCAAAACAAATACACTAATATATCCTAAAAGTCCACGCCCCTTGGGGGAGAGAACCACAAATTGATTAAAATATAACTTTTATTGGTATATATTAAAGCTTACGAAATATGTGCAAGTGAAAAATAATAATGAAAAAAATATAATAAAATAAAAATGAAAAATTAATAAAAATTATTAATTGTGCAAACTTAATGTGATATTAAAAAGCTGAACCACTGTATTGATGTGTGTGTTGACCGTACCAGTTATTTGATCATTTAGTTGCTATTTTTAATATACTATGAAGTCTTTGTGTTATTTTGAAGGTATGGTTCTGATTATTTGCATTAATAACATGTGAGACCATTATAGGAGCTCTGCACCCAATGACCCACCAATGTGTATATATTTTATGATTTGTATTTCAATCACAGTATTTGTTACTGATAATGTTCATCTAATTATTGGAGTATTAACACTCCAGGACAAGGCTATTATAGTATTATTTATTTATCAAAGAGCATTTGAGTCTTGCTTGCCATAGTGAAGGTTTATATCTGCAATAGCTCATGATATGTGAGTAAAATGATGTCCCAGAGTTGATTTGGGATTCACCATTTATTAGAGTTTTTGACATGGCCGATTAGAGGTGTGCCATGTGTTTTTCCTTTTGGGGTTATTTTTGGAGCTCCTCTTCTTCCCAAGGCACCAAACATATTTCCTATGATCACCACTGAGATATGGGCCACCGTGGTGTGTGCGTCTCCACATAAGATGAGCAGATCCTTTTTTCTATGGAATATTTATCACTCACCACAGTAATAATCATATATTATTATATAGGGTCCTATGAATTATGAACTCTCAACAGTGTGTCTGAGTTATAGGGCCTGATTGAGTCAGAAGGACGTGTCTAGCCAATATGAACAAGTGTGAATTTAATTCAATGTCTTTTTATTGAGTTCTACATTTTTATAACATTTATATGTACATAACAAGGAATAAAAAACATTAAAAATGTATCAATTCTTTTGTGTGGTCTCGTTGATATATCACAAGATGTTTTTAGGGTCAGAATTATTCAATACACAATATTTGTTAATCCACGTATATTTATATATGGACAACTCAAGAGTTGTTTTACAGGTGCATAATGTCCTAGCCCTTACGTCTTTGGAATCTTCTTAAATATGTTCCATGATGACTAGTCATTTTACAATATACAAAGGCTGAAATGAGAGAGTATATCTGGAGCAACTAAACTTTCACCTAAATGTTACTGGCATACGGCGATTCAGCCACCTGTCCCAAAATATGATGACATTTCTCTTTCCCATTTCTTGCCAGATAAATATACTTTCATGCTGAATTGTGTCATTAACCAGAGATTTCCAGGTTGCCAATGCTGGGCCAGAAGATGCTAGCCAAGTCCTGGAAATACAGACCTTGGCCAGTGTACAGAGATTATAAACATATTGTCCAGCACATTTGTCCAAATGTTCATCATCAATAATGGATAATAAGCATACAATAGGAGTAAGTATACGTCTGGGGATATCTGTGGAGACTTTTACATCTATGAAGGCTTTCCAGAAATTAGCAACACTAGGGCAGGACCATAGCAGGTGCCAGAATGTACCCTCTCCCAAGATGCCTTTAGGACAATTTTTGAGTCAGCCCTACTCCCAAATCCAAGGAGTCTCATAGGCGTCATATATATCCTGTGTACCGGGAAGAATGGGATTTGTTGAAATCTAACAGAATTGGTAGCAAAACAGGTATTTCCTAGTGCATCCTGCCATTCCTCGTCAGATATCCCCGGGAGGAGGCAGCCTGGTCGGCTCAGCAGGTGGCATGGCGCAGCAAAGGAAGGAGTAATGGGGAGGAACAGGGGGCAAGGCTGTGAGATCACATCATCGTCACCCTGCCCCCGCCACATTATGCTCGAGATTACTGACATAGTGGGGCAGGGTCATGATGATAGCGTCATCGACACCCCCGCTGTGGTGGATACTTGAGTGTTTCCCCAGGGGGTGCGGGGCTTGGATGCCGTCGGGAGCCTTGCCAACACTTCTGGGTGGCCAGGAGCACCACCTGATTTTCGTGAGCCTCCGGCCATTCCGGTAGAGTAAGTATGATAAAGAGTGAAGGTTCGGCAGATTGGTATTATTAAACACTATAAGCAGGTCCAAATAAATGATAGATACCAGGTGTCTTGACCCCACCCTGCGGAGTGGAGCCTTTGTCAAAGAATCCTGTATAACCACTTGTCCCCTCAAATTGATTAAGTGAGGGCGTGAAGGAGCTGAAAGTACCTAAAAAGGTACAAATTAGGGATGGTGCTTAGTTATGCATAGTCAATGAGAGCATGCTGGCCTGGTGTTTGCATACTCGCAAAGTATTCTCTTTCAGCTATAACCAACTAAACTTTTGCCACACTGGTAGCCTTTATTAATTTGCCAAGAATTCCTTTAGATGCTGTGCTGATCAATTTACCCTCACATATGTAAATTATTCATAATACTAAGTGTTTGTAAATGAACAACTGAACAACACCAGTAAACGGGTATTTGAATGTTTACATTGAAATATTGCAACATTTTACACTCCAGGTCTTAAGAACTGTACTTTTATCTGAAACCAACCATGTACCACAAATGTATTTTCTTCATTGTGTTCCATAGTTTTTTCTCTAAAACAATAACATCCTTTATTCTCCCTGCGACTCACCCCTTGTACACATTGCCCCCTTAATTATCCACTCCCCTCTTATTAACACTCATGAGATTTTTACTTTTTATCTTTCTTCTTTGACAATAACATCCACAACCGGACACCATAAAAACATTTACAAACCTCCAACTTTATTTCTCTCTCCTGCTGCTTTTAGCTGGTGACATTTCCCCAAATCTAGGACCTAATCACTTGCCCCACTCACACCCACCTGATTTGCAGCAATATAGAAATCCAGCCAACCTCATAAACATCACATGTCTCCCTGCACCCTCCAAATCACTAAAATGTGCCTTATGGAATGCACGCTCCATTTGTAACAAATTAACAGCCATACATGACCTCTTCATATCTAACAACTTCAATCTGCTGGCTATAACAGAAACATGGCTCACACAATCAGACACTGCCTCCCCTGCAGCACTGTCACATGGTGGTCTTCACACACGCCTCCAGGCCTGGTACCAGTTAAGGAGGTGGGGTTGGATTATTACTTTGAATAGAGTTTGGGGTTGATCCTGCACAGCTAACTTAAATAATTAACAAGTGATACATCCGTAAGGACCATGGGGTATAGACAGGCTCCGCAGGAGACATGGGCACTATAAAGAACTTTATAATGGGTGTGCACTGGCTCCTCCCTTTATACCCCTCCTCCAGACCTCAGTTAGAGAAACTGTGCCCAGAGGAGATGGACAATATGAGGAAAGGATTTTGTTAATCTAAGAGCAAGATTCATACCAGCCCACACCATCCACACCGTATAACCTGGAATATACGCAACCAGTTAACAGTATGAATAAAAACCAGTATCAAAGACTGATCACAACTGTAACATAACCTTTATGTAAGCAACAACTATATACAAGCCTTGCAGATTTTGTCTGCACTGGGACGGGCGCCCAGCATCCTCTACGGACTAGGAGAAAAAGATTTACCGGTAGGTTTAAAATCTTATTTTCTCTTACATCCTAGAGGATGCTGGGGACTCCGTAAGGACCATTGGGTTTATACCAAAGCTCCAGACCGGGCGGGAGAGTGCGGACGACTCTGCAGCACCGACTGAGCAAACGCAAGGTCCTCATCAGCCAGGGTATCAAACTTATAGAACTTTGCAAAAGTGTTTGAACCTGACCAGGTAGCTGCTCGGCAAAGTTGTAAAGCCGAGACGCCTCGGGCAGCCACCCAAGAAGAGGCCACCTTCCTAGTGGAATGGACCTTTACTGAATTTGTTAACAGCAATCCCACCGTAGAATGAGCCTGCTGAATCGTGTTACAGATCCAGCGAGCAATAGTCTGCTTTGAAGCAGGAGCGACAACCTTGTTGGCTGCATACAGGACAAACAGTGCCTCTGTTTTCCTAACTCGAGGCGTTCTGGCTACATAGATTTTTAAGGCCCTGACTACATCCAGGGACTTGGAATCCTCCAAGTCACCCGTAGCCATAGGCATCACAATAGGTTGGTTCATATGAAATGAAGAAACCACCTTAGGCAAAAATTGAGGCAGAGTTCTCAACTCTGCTCTATCCACATGGAAGGTCAAATAGGGGCTCTTGTGAGACAAGGCCCCCAATTCCGACACCCGCCTTGCAGATGCCAAGGCCAACAACATGACCACCTTCCAATAATACCTTTCCCAGCAAGGGTGTAACCTCGCTTCATCGTAGTCGACACTGGAGTCAGAGTCCGTATCGGTATCAGTGTCTGATATTTGGGATAGGGGACGTTTTTGAGACCCAGAAGGGCCCGGTGACCCAGCCGAAGCTGTAGATTGACTCCCTGCTTTTTCCCTGGACTCTGCTTTGTCCATTCTCTTATGTAATAAGGTCACATTTGCATTTAAAACATTCCACATGTCCAACCAATCATGAGGCGGCGTTGCCGACGGAGACACCACAATCATCTGCTCCACCTTCTCCTTAGTTGAGCCTTCCACTTCAGACATGCCGACACACACATACCGACACCCCCACACACTCAGGCATATATCTATATGGAGACAGTTCCCCAGTAAGGCCCTTTGGAGAGACAGAGAGAGAGTATGCCAGCACACACCCAGCGCCACCGGATACTGGAAAATAAACTCCCAGATAATAGCGCTTTTATATTAATCACTGTGTTAATACACTCACTGCGCCTTACAATTGCCCCCCCCCCCTCCTCTTTTCAGCCCTGTGTCACCTTGTTCAGCAGGGGAGAGTCCAGGGAGCCAGCTTCTCTGCAGATCTCTGTGGAGAAAATGGCGCTGGATAGTGCAGAGGGACCAAGCTCCGCCCCCTCCAGCGGCGGGCTTCAGTCCCGCTCAAAGTAACTCAAACTGGCGGGGGATTCAAAGAATTACTGCCTCCGCAGTGTCCAACCTTATAATGCCACATAGAGATTTTATTGCTGCCCAGGGTGCCCCCCCTGCACCTGGCACCCATCAGTGCCCACTAGTGTGTGTAGTGTGTGGGAGCAATGGCGTGCAGCGTTACCGCTGCGCGCTTACCTCAGTGAAGATCTGAAGTCTTCTGCCGCCTTGAAGTCTTCTTTTCTTATACTTACCCGGCTTCTATCTTCAGGCTCTGTGAGGAGGACGGCGGCGCGCCTCTGGGACGAACAGCGAGGGGAGACCTGCGTTCCGACTCCTTCTGGAGCTAATGGTGTCCAGTAGCCTAAGAAGCAGAGCCTATCACTTAAGTAGGTCTTGTCAAAGTCGAAAAACATTGTAATGCATACACCATGTACTAACCCCATACACATGCCCGCCGTGCGTGCACATATCCGCAATTTGCGTAGGATCGCTCCTGCGATCATGCACGTGGTATGGGTATTTACGGCGGAGTTTGTGAGCGCATAGAGGGTTATCCGAACATTACATATTTCTCTGACGTCCTAGTGGATGCTGGGAACTCCGAAAGGACCATGGGGAATAGCGGGCTCCGAAGGAGGCTGGGCACTCTAGAAAGATTTATGACTACCTGGTGTGCACTGGCTCCTCCCACTATGACCCTCCTCCAAGCCTCAGTTAGATTTTGTGCCCGGCCGAGGTTGGATGCACACTAGGGGCTCTCCTGAGCCCTTAGAAAGAAAGTATAGATTTAGGTTTTTTATTTTCAGTGAGACCTGCTGGCAACAGGCTCACTGCAGCGAGGGACTAAGGGGAGAAGAAGCGAACTCACCTGCGTGCAGCCGGATTGGGCTTCTTAGGCTACTGGACACCATTAGCTCCAGAGGGATCGACCGCAGGCCCAGCCTTGATGTTCGGTCCCGGAGCCGCGCCGCCGTCCCCCTTACAGAGCCAGAAGCAAGAAGAGGTCCGGAAAATCGGCGGCATGAAGACTTCTGTCTTCACCAAGGTAGCGCACAGCATTGCAGCTGTGCGCCATTGCTCCTCATACACACTTCACACTCCGGTCACTGAGGGTGCAGGGCGCTGGGGGGGGGCGCCCTGAGCAGCAATAAAAACACCTTGGCTGGCAAAATAACCACAATATATAGCCCCAGAGGCTATATATGTGGTAATTACCCCTGCCAGATTCCACAAAAAAGCGGGAGAATAGTCCGTGGAAAAGGGGCGGAGCTATCTCCCTCAGCACACTGGCGCCATTTTTCCCTCACAGCTCCGCTGGAAGGAAGCTCCCTGGCTCTCCCCTGCAGACTACAGTACAGAAAAGGGTAAAAAAGAGAGGGGGGGCATTAAATTTAGGCGCAGTATATATATTTATATAGAAAAAGCAGCTATAGGGGACATAACTCAGTTAGTCCCTGCATTATATAGCGCTCTGGTGTGTGCTGGCATACTCTCACTCTGTCCCCCCAAAGGGCTTTTGTGGGTCCTGTCCTCAATTAGAGCATTCCCTGTGTGTGTGCGGTGTGTCGGTACGGCTGTGTCGACATGTTTGATGAGGATAATGATGTGGAGGCGGAGCAGATGCCTTTAGATGGGATGTCACCCCCTGGGGGGCAGACACCTGAGTGGATGAGCTTATGGAAAGAAATGAGTGCACGTATAGACTCCTTACATAAGAAATTTGACGACATGCCAAATGTGGGACAGCCGGGTTCTCAGCTCGTGCCTGTCCAGGTGGCTCAAAGGTCGTCAGGGGCTCTAAAACGCCCGCTACCTCAGTTTGCAGACGCAGATGTCGACACTGATACTGATACCAGTGTCGACGACGATGAGTCGAATCTAATGCCCATTAAGGCCATTCATTGCATGATTGAGGCAATGAAAGAGGTGTTAAACATTTCTGATTTACATCCAGGTACCACAAAGAAGGGTATTATGTTTGGGGAGAAAAAACTACCCGTAGTTTTTCCCCCGTCAGATGAATTAAATGAAGTGTGTGAAGAAGCGTGGGCTTCCCCTGATAAAAAATTGGTAATTCCTAAGAAGGTACTAATGGCGTTCCCTTTCCCGCCAGAGGATAGGTCACGTTGGGAAACACCTCCTAGGGTGGATAAAGCGCTCACACGTTTGTCTAAAAAGGTGGCACTACCGTCTCAGGATACGGCCGCCCTAAAGGAGCCTGCTGATAGAAAGCAAGAGGCGATCCTGAAGTCTGTATATACACACTCAGGCATTACACTTAGACCAGCTATTGCGTCAGCATGGATGTGCAGTGCTGCCGCTGCGTGGTCAGATAAACTGTCAGAAAATATTGACACATTAGACAGAGACACGATTCTGCTAACAATTGACCATATCAAAGACTTAGTCTTATATATGAGAGATGCACAGAGGGAAATCTGCCGGCTGGCATCTAAAGTAAGTGCATTGTCCATTTCTGCTAGGAGAGGCTTATGGACTCGCCAGTGGACAGGAGATGCAGATTCCAAAAGGCACATGGAAGTTTTGCCTTATAAGGGTGAGGAATTATTTGGGGATGGTCTCTCGGACCTAGTTTCCACAGCAACGTCTGGGAAGTCAGCATTTTTACCCCATGTCCCCTCACAGCCTAAGAAGGCGCCGTTTTATCAGGTTCAGTCCTTTCGGACCCAGAAAAACAAGCGTGGAAAAGGCGGGTCTTTTCTGTCTAGAGGCAGAGGTAGGGGAAAAAGGCTGCAACAAACAGCAGGTTCCCAGGAGCAAAAGTCCTCCCCCGCTTCTTCTTCCAAGTCCGTCGCATGACGGTGGGGCTCCACAGGCGGAGCCAGGTACGGTGGGGGGCCGCCTCAATAATTTCAGCGATCAGTGGGCTCGCTCACAGGTGGATCCCTGGATCCTTCAAATAGTATCTCAGGGGTACAAACTGGAATTCGAGGCGTCTCCACCCCACCGGTTCCTAAAATCTGCCTTGCCGATTGCTCCCTCAGACAGGGAGGCGCCTTGCCGATTGCTCCCTCAGACAGGGAGGCGGTGCTTGCGGCAATTCACAAGCTGTATTCCCAGCAGGTGATAGTCAAGGTACCCCTACTTCAACAAGGCCGGGGTTACTATTCCACACTATTTGTGGTGCCGAAACCGGACGGTTCGGTGAGACCCATTTTAAATTTGAAATCCTTGAACACATATATAAAAAAAATCAAGTTCAAGATGGAATCGCTCAGGGCGGTTATTGCAAGCCTGGACGAGGGGGATTACATGGTATCCCTGGACATCAAGGATGCGTACTTGCATGTCCCCATTTACCATCCTCATCAGGAGTACCTCAGATTTGTGGTACAGGATTGCCATTACCAATTCCAGACGCTGCCGTTTGGACTCTCCACGGCACCGAGGGTATTTACCAAGGTTATGGCAGAAATGATGATACTCCTTCGAAAAAAGGGAGTTTTAATTATCCTGTACTTGGACGATCTCCTAATAAAGGCACGGTCCAAGGAACAGTTGTTGGTGGGAGTAGCACTATCTCAGGAAGTGCTGCGCCAGCACGGCTGGATTCTGAATATCCCAAAGTCACAGCTGGTTCCGACTACACGTCTACTGTTCCTGGGTATGATTCTGGACACAGTCCAGAAAAAAGTGTTTCTCCCGGAGGAGAAAGCCAGGGAGTTGTCTTCTCTAGTCAGAGACCTCCTGAAACAAAAACAGGTATCGGTGCATCACTGCACGCGGGTCCTGGGAAAGATGGTAGCCTCTTACGAGGCAATTCCATTCGGCAGGTTCCATGCCAGAATCTTTCAGTGGGACCTGTTGGACAAATGGTCTGGATCGCATCTTCAGATGCATCGCTTAATAACCCTGTCTCCAAGAACTAGGGTGTCTCTTCTGTGGTGGCTGCACAGTGCTCATCTTCTGGAGGGCCGCAGATTCGGAATACAGGACTGGGTCCTGGTGACCACGGATGCCAGCCTTCGAGGCTGGGGGGCAGTCACAAGGGGAAGAAACTTCCAAGGACTATGGTCAAGTCAGGAGACTTCCCTTCACATAAATATTCTGGAACTAAGGGCCATGTACAATGCCCTAAGTCAAGCAAAATACCTGCTCCTACACCAGCCGGTGCTGATCCAGTCAGACAACATCACGGCAGTCGCCCATGTAAATCGACAGGGCGGCACAAGACGCAGGATGGCAATGGCAGAAGCCACAAGAATTCTCCGTTGGGCGGAAAATCATGTACTAGCACTGTCAGCAGTGTTCATTCCGGGAGTGGACAACTGGGAAGCAGACTTTCTCAGCAGGCATAACCTCCACCCGGGAGAGTGGGGACTTCATCCAGAAGTCTTCCAAATGATTGTAAATCAGTGGGATCGTCCACAGGTGGACATGATGGCGTCCCGTCTAAACAAAAAACTAGAGAGGTATTGCGCCAGGTCAAGAGACCCTCAGGCGATAGCTGTGGACGCTCTAGTGACACCGTGGGTGTACCAGTCAGTTTATGTGTTCCCTCCTCTGCCTCTCATACCAAAGGTATTGAGAATAATAAGAAAGCGAGGAGTAAACACAATTCCTGTGGTTCCGGTTTGGCCAAGACGAGCGTGGTACCCGGAACTTCAAGAGATGATCTCAGAGGACCCGTGGCCTCTGCCGCTCAGACAAGACCTGCTACAGCAGGGGCCCTGTCTGTTCCAAGACTTACCGCGGCTGCGTTTGACGGCATGGCGGTTGAACGCCGGATCCTGAAGGAAAAGGGCATTCCGGAGGAAGTAATTCCTACGCTTATTAAAGCCAGGAAAGAGGTTACAGCAAATCATTATCACCGCATATGGCGGAAATATGTTGCATGGTGTGAGGCCGAAAAGGCCCCAACAGAGGAATTTCAACTAGGTCGATTTCTGCATTTCCTGCAAGCAGGAGTGAATATGGGCCTAAAACTGGGATCCATTAAAGTACAGATCTCGGCTTTGTCGATTTTCTTTCAAAAAGAGTTAGCTTCAGTACCTGAAGTTCAGACATTTGTAAAAGGAGTGCTGCATATTCAGCCCCCGTTTGTGCCTCCTGTGGCACCTTGGGATCTCAACGTGGTGTTGAATTTCCTGAAATCACATTGGTTTGAGCCACTAAAAACCGTGGATCTGAAATATCTCACGTGGAAAGTGGTCATGTTATTGGCCTTGGCTTCGGCCAGGCGAGTATCAGAATTGGCGGCTTTATCATGTAAAAGCCCTGATCTGATTTTCCATATGGATAGGGCAGAATTGAGGACTCGTCCCCAGTTTCTCCCTAAGGTGGTGTCAGCGTTTCACCTGAACCAGCCTATTGTGGTGCCTGCGGCTACTAAGGACTTGGAGGACTCCAAGTTGCTAGACGTTGTCAGGGCCCTGAAAATATATGTTTCCAGGACGGCTAGAGTCAGAAAGTCTGACTCGCTGTTTGTTCTGTATGCACCCAACAAGCTGGGTGCTCCTGCTTCTAAGCAGACTATTGCTCGTTGGATTTGTAGTACAATTCAGCTTGCACATTCTGTGGCAGGCCTGCCACAGCCAAAATCTGTCAATGCCCATTCCACAAGGAAGGTGGGCTCATCTTGGGCGGCTGCCCGAGGGGTCTCGGCTTTACAACTTTGCCGAGCAGCTACTTGGTCAGGGGCAAACACGTTTGCAAAATTCTACAAATTTGATACCCTGGCTGAGGAGGACCTGGAGTTCTCTCATTCGGTGCTGCAGAGTCATCCGCACTCTCCCGCCCGTTTGGGAGCTTTGGTATAATCCCCATGGTCCTTTCGGAGTTCCCAGCATCCACTAGGACGTCAGAGAAAATAAGAATTTACTCACCGGTAATTCTATTTCTCGTAGTGTTATGCACACCAGTGCCTGCAGGAAAGTACTGGTGTCAGAACTGTTATGCACTCCAGTGCCTGCAGGAATGTACTGGTGTTTGAACTGTTATGCAAAACAAATGGACTCACAGACAGACTGGGGAATATGACATAACGTACACAGAAGGTGATAGGGTAACAAAATACACACAAGGTGAACAGAGAAGCCCAGAGGCTAAGGAACTGGGTATCTCCCTTGTATTAGAACTACTCAGATGGGAAAAGCAAGATGTTGTGTTTTAATACGTAGAGAACCCGAAATGCTGTTGCTAAGGGCAACAGCAAAACCCTAAAGGGTTACCAACGGGTGTGGCAGTAAACTCCTTGGTCAGAGATGGAATGATAGACACAAGGAGAGTCTCCACAATCCTAATTCTCACTTGCAGTGCACAGGTTCAGCTTACTGCCACTAAACTGACCCCTGACACCTAGCACAGTGAGACAGGATTAGACAGGCAAGTCTTAGAATACAGCCGCAAACTTGCTAAGTTCACAGAGTAGTAACAGAACCCCAGCAAGCTAAACGACTGACTCCAGTCTTACTGCTAGGTCTGGATTGGCAGAGTGTAATACCAAATCCCCAGGCCTATTTGCAGTAAGCAACAAACAAATACAAAGCTACACAGTACTGGTTAACTTTCAGGAACTGACTAACCAACAAAGATTCAGCAGCATCTGCTTACCCTGAGAAGAGGCCTTATAAAGCAGGTGCTGTCCACGCCCCACTCAGACCTCACAGACCGTGAGCACAAAAACCAGCACCGGATCCCCTGCCGTGCACAGAGCCTATAACCACTGCACAGCAAAAGACCCGAACCGGAGTATCAGCTGCGCTCAGGTTACTCCGCTAGCACTTGTCTCCCGGTTGCCATGACGACGTGGCAGCACAGGGCAGGAGACCCTAACAGTACCCCCCCTCTGACGAGGGGTCAAAGAACCCCTACCACCGGGTTTATCGGGGAACTGCGAGAAGAAAGAGCGTATCAGTCTGGGGGCATGAAGATCACAACTGCGCACCCACGACCGCTCCTCCGGGCCATACCCCTTCCAGTGCACCAAAAATGACAGCCGATCCCGAACCACCTTGGAGTCAAGAATCCTTTCAACAACAAACTCCCTCTGGCCACGTATCAGAAGAGGGGAAGGTCTTCCACTGGAAGAAGGATTACTAATCGCCCGTTTTAAAAGGGAACAATGAAATGTTTTATTGATACCCAAAGAACGGGGCAGATCTAACTGAAATGCCACCGGATTGATAACCCTGGTGATCTTATAAGGGCCGATGAACCGGGGGCCTAACTTATGAGATGGCTGTCTCAACTTCAAATTCTTGGTAGACAACCAGACGAAGTCTCCTAATTTGAAGCTGCAGGGTCTTTTCCGCTTATCAAAAACCCTTTTGGTCACTAATGACACAGACACAAGGGCTTTCTTCACTTTCCGCCAAATACCTCTAAGGACCGAAACCACAGAGGAACCACCAGGCGTGGAGTCCAGGGGGTCAAAAGAATTGGCCTTAGGATGATGCCCATACACACAAAGGAAGGGAGAGATCCCTGTAGCAGAGTGAGCCGCGTTGTTATAGGCAAACTCCGCCATGGACAGATGAGCAACCCAGTCAGTCTGACACTTGGAGACATAACACCTGAGGAACTGCTCCAAGGACTGGTTCACCCTTTCAGTCTGCCCATTAGACTGCGGATGGTAGCCTGACGACAAGCTGACAGAAATCTGGAGATCGGAACAAAATGCCCTCCAGAATTTGGCCACAAACTGGGATCCGCGGTCAGAGACCACATCAAGTGGCAACCCGTGGAGACGCACAACATGCAGCATAAATAATTCAGACAGGCGTCTGGCCGATGGCAGCCCAACCAGTGGAACGAAGTGCGCCATCTTCGAAAACCTGTCAACGACAACCCAGATGGCTGTCATCCCCGAGGATTTGGGCAAGTCCACCACAAAATCCATTGAAATGTGGGTCCATGGCTTAGATGGGATAGAGAGTGGATGTAATGGGCCAACAGGAACCCCTCTAGGAGTCTTATTTCGGGCACAGATGTCACATGCCCGAACCCACTGATCCACATCCTTAGCCACCGAGGGCCACCACACCGCCCTAGATAGCAACTCCCGAGTTCTGGCAATACCCGGGTGACCTGCCGACTTCTTGGCATGGAATTCCAGGAACACTCGCTGTCTTAACCTAGGAGGCACAAACAAAAGACCTACCGGAAGGTCTGGAGGAGCCTGCTCCTGTGCTCTAAGGACTAATGATAAGAGGTCCTGGGTAATGCCCACTTTAATACATGATGGGGAAACAATGGGCAACGGCTCCTCGGTGGTCTCCTGGATTGGAGCAAAACTCCGCGAGAGCGCATCAGCCTTGATGTTTTTTGACCCAGGGCGATATGTTATCAAAAAATTAAAGCGAGCAAAAAACAAAGCCCATCGTGCCTGCCTGGCATTGAGACGCTTTGCTGACTCTAAATATGCCAGATTCTTATGGTCAGTGAGAATTGAGACCACAAACTTAGCCCCCTCAAGCCAGTGTCTCCACTCCTCGAGTGCATCCTTAATAGCCAACAATTCCCGGTTACCCACGTCATAATTCATCTCGGCAGGCGAAAATTTACGGGAAAAGTAAGCACAGGGATGAAGGCGATTATCAGACACTCCCATCTGAGAAAGCACTGCCCCAATACCCATCTCAGAGGCATCCACCTCCACCACAAAAGGACGCTCTGGATCTGGGTGTCGCAGCACCTTGGCCGAAACAAATGCCCTTTTGAGACGGGCAAAAGCCGCTTTAGCCTCACAAGACCAGTGAGCAACATCCGCCCCTTTCTTAGTGAGTGCCACCAAGGGCGCCACTATAGACGAAAATCCAGCGATAAATCGTCTATAAAAATTCGCAAAGCCCAGGAAACGCTGAAGCGCCTTCAAACTAGTGGGCTGCACCCAATCCAGGACTGCCTGTACCTTGGAACCCTCCATTTGGAAACCTTCTGGGGAGATAATATATCCTAGAAATGCGATTTGCTGAACTTCAAATTCGCACTTCTCCAGCTTCGCCCCAAGCCGGTGGTCTCTGAGTTTCTGGAGGACTAAGCGTACATGCTTCCGATGTTCCTCCAGGGAATGGGAGAAGATTAGGATGTCATCTAAGTATACAACTAAGAATCTATCCAAATATTCCCTGAGCACATCATTCATGAAATCCTGGAAGACTGCCGGGGCATTACAGAGCCCAAAAGGCATCACCAAATATTCATAATGCCCTGAGTGGGTATTAAAGGCAGTCTTCCATTCATCCCCCTCTCTTATTCGGATTAGATTGTACGCACCGCGTAGGTCAATCTTAGAAAAAATGGTGGCAGTACGAAGCTGGTCAAACAAGACCGAAATGAGAGGCAGTGGGTATGAGTTTTTAATCGTGATACGGTTCAATTCCCTGAAGTCGATGCAGGGTCGCAACGAACCGTCCTTTTTACCCACGAAGAAGAACCCCGACCCAACTGGAGACTGTGAAGGTCTGATAAATCCCTTAGCCAAGTTCTCCTGAATGTACTCTGCCATAGCCTGAGTCTCAGGACGTGACAGGGAGTACAACCTGCTCTTGGGAAGCTTAGCATTTGGCAACAAATCAATGGCACAGTCATAGGGGCGATGGGGAGGTAGTACCTCTGCAACTTTTTTGGAGAACACGTCCGCAAAATCTGCATAACACCCTGGCAATCCTGGCAAACTTAGCTGCGAGAGCCTGACTGGAAGGCTCAAGCAACTCCTGAAACAATCAGTACCCCAACTAAGAATCTCCCCAGAGACCCAGTCAAATTGAGGATTGTGGGCCCTTAACCAGGGTAACCCCAACACCAATGGGGCAAAAGTACAGACAGTCACATAAAAGGACAATTTTTCAGAGTGTGTGGCTCCAATAAACAAAGAAATCTGGCTAGTGCAAGAGGTAATTTTACCTTGGGATAATGGTTCCCCGTTTAACCCACAAATCTCAATTTCCGATGCCAAGGGTACTAAGGGAACAGAGTGTTTCAGGGCGAATTGGCGGTCCATAAAAACCCCGTCGGCCCCACTGTCCACAAAGGCCTCAGTCTTGACAGTTTGACCGAGGATCTTCAAGGTCACCGGAATGATAAAAGTCTTCTTGGGAAATTCTGACTTCTGGCCTGACAGGATATTTCCCATCACCCTCAGGCCCTGAAGTTTTCTGGCTTTTCTGGGCATGATACTACCACATGACCTTTATTCCCACAGTACAAACACAACCCCTGCTGTCTCCTCCGCGTCTTCTCACGCGAGGAGAGGCGGGTAGCCCCAATCTGCATAGGCTCCTCGGAAAATTCCTCAGAGTCTGAGGTTCCCTTGGGAAGGAAGGAAATGTCAGTCTCCCTTTCAAGCCTACGCTCTCTCAGCCGTCTATCCACCCGGATGGATAACTGCATGAGCTGATCCAAGCTATCAGGCAAGGGATATTGTACCAGTTGGTCCTTTATCTGGTTAGAAAGACCTCTTCGGTACCGGTGTCTCAGGGCTGGGTCATTCCACTGGGTATCATGGGCCAACCTCCGAAACTCCGTACAGTAAACCTCAACTGGCCTTTGCCCTTGCTTAAGGATCGAAATCTGAGCCTCGGCTGAGGCCGTCTTGTCAGGGTCATCATACAACATGCCCAGTGCCGTAAAAAAAGCATCAACACTTTTAAGCGACGGACAGTCAGGCTGCAACCCATATGCCCAGACCTGTGGGTCTCCTTGTAGCAAGGAAATCACTATGCCCACCCGCTGAATCTCCGACCCAGAAGACTGAGGCTTAAGCCGGAAGTATAGCTTGCAGCTCTCCTTGAAACAAAAGAACTGCGCGCGATCTCCAGAAAAACGATCCGGGAGATTTACTTTCGGCTCCTTAACCCCTGCAGGTGCTGCTGCTGCTGCGGGAGCTCCGCCAGCAGCCTGGGAGGTGTGCATTTTAATGGACAAATCATTAAATTGTCGAGTCAGGACCTGCACCTGATCAACCACCTGTTGCAACGTATTTTGAGGGGTATGCTCCATATTCCCATAAAATTTCAACAGGAGTATTAGGCTGCTGAATAAGTTATGCACACCAGTGCCTGCGGGAAAGTACTGGTGTCAGAACTGTTATGCACTCCAGTGCCTGCAGGAATGTACTGGTGTTTGAACTGTTATGCAAAACAAATGGACTCACAGACAGACTGGGGAATATGACATAACGTACACAGAAGGTGATAGGGTAACAAAATACACACAAGGTGAACAGAGAAGCCCAGAGGCTAAGGAACTGGGTATCTCCCTTGTATTAGAACTGCTCAGATGGGAAAAGCAAGATGTTGTGTTTTAATACGTAGAGAACCCGAAATGCTGTTGCTAAGGGCAACAGCAAAACCCTAAAGGGTTACCAACGGGTGTGGCAGTAAACTCCTTGGTCAGAGATGGAATGATAGACACAAGGAGAGTCTCCACAATCCTAATTCTCACTTGCAGTGCACAGGTTCAGCTTACTGCCACTAAACTGACCCCTGACACCTAGCACAGTGAGACAGGATTAGACAGGCAAGTCTTAGAATACAGCCGCAAACTTGCTAAGTTCACAGAGTAGTAACAGAACCCCAGCAAGCTAAACGACTGACTCCAGTCTTACTGCTAGGTCTGGATTGGCAGAGTGTAATACCAAATCCCCAGGCCTATTTGCAGTAAGCAACAAACAAATACAAAGCTACACAGTACTGGTTAACTTTCAGGAACTGACTAACCAACAAAGATTCAGCAGCATCTGCTTACCCTGAGAAGAGGCCTTATAAAGCAGGTGCTGTCCACGCCCCACTCAGACCTCACAGACTGTGAGCACAAAAACCAGCACCGGATCCCCTGCCGTGCACAGAGCCTATAACCACTGCACAGCAAAAGACCCGAACCGGAGTATCAGCTGCGCTCAGGTTACTCCGCTAGCACTTGTCTCCCGGTTGCCATGACGACGTGGCAGCACAGGGCAGGAGACCCTAACACGTAGTCCGTAGTGGATGCTGGGCGCCCATCCCAAGTGCGGTTTATCTGCAATACTTGTACATAGTTATTGTTAACTAAATCGGGTTATTGTTGAGCCATCTGTTGAGAGGCACAGTTGTTTTCATACTGTCAAACTGGATAGAGTATCATGAGTTGTACGGTGTGATTGGTGTGGCTGGTATGAGTCTTACCCGGGATTCAAAATCCTTCCTTATTATGTCAGCTCGTCCGGGCACAGTGTCCTAACTGAGGCTTGGAGGAGGGTCATAGTGGGAGGAGCCAGTGCACACCAGGTAGTCATAAATCTTTCTAGAGTGCCCAGCCTCCTTCGGAGCCCGCTATTCCCCATGGTCCTTTCGGAGTTCCCAGCATCCACTACGGACTACGAGAAATAGAATTACCGGTGAGTAAATTCTTATTTTAACCCAAATAGTGCATTTTGTACACATAGCTCCCCTACACCACATCAGCAAGTATCAACAGTTTAAATGATTCCAGGACTAAGGGATTCACCTTTGCATGATAGGAAGGGACAGACAAAGGTTATAAGGTGATGTCTAGTATTCAGCTGTAGGGTATTTTAAGGGAAACATTCTGGTGTTGGTTTGAGGAAGATCGCATGTTCCTGAGGATAGTTAGATGCAGAAGCAGAATATAGGTTTAAACTGTATTTACTGTATATTATGTATGCGGGGGGGGGGGAATCCAGAGGATACCACCCACAAGAGCAGTTGAGAAAGACATCGCCCACCTTTTCAAATCAACCTATGACCTCTCCTGTAATGTAGAGATGCATCTCTGTGTCCAATAGACAAAGGGATTACAGTGACCATTGTATTGTATATGGAAGTTGTGTATAAAAAGCATGTTGTTGCCTGGCCGGTCAGAAGACTCTGAACGCTATCTATTTGACGAGCGGAGGACTGGTCCAGGTTGCGCTTGCGAACATTCTCATGTATGTACATTCTCTGTAGCCATTATTCTGTTGTAGCTTTATCTTGTTAGCCTGTAGTGTATAATTTGTACTGTTTTACCTTTCGAAATAATCCACTGTGGCCTTAGAACCCTGTGGTTTCACTACATATCGGTGTTGTGTCCTCAATTTTCCCTGCTAAGGTTTAAAGCGTATTTAACTGCTTAAGGTTTAAGAGTGTATTGATAAGGTGTACGCACTGCGGGTACTTTATACCGTCAGCGCTGCTTAAGGTTTAAGGTATAACATCATTGCAGTGCTTTGCTGCATAAAGGTTTAAAGGTTATCAATTGTGTGTGCGCGCGCTGTGCGTACTTTGTACCCCTAGCGCGTCGTGTGTATGTTAAGTCCGTACACCTTACGGGACTCTGTATGCAAATAGCGTACATAGTACTTAGCGTGTGTATTTAGTCTAGCGGCCGCAGCGGCTCATGGTAAAAGGGTGTTTAAAGGTACAGCTTTAATGGTTTAAGATAATATCGACATTATCAGTCTGCTTCTCTCTCCTCAGTCCCACGATGCAGGGAGCCTGTTGCCAGCCGTGCTCCCTGAAAATAAAAAACCTAACAAAATTCTTTATCAGAGAAACTCAGAGCTCCCCTGTAATGCACCCAATATCCTCTGGGCACAGGAACCAACTGAGGTCTGGAGGAGGGGCATAGAGGGAGGAGCCAGTGCACACCCATTCTAAAGTTCTTTATAGTGCCCATGTCTACTGCGGAGCCTGTCTATACCCCATGGTCCTTACAGCCCGTCTATACCCCATGGTCCTTACGGAAACCCCAGCATCCTCTAGGACGTAAGAGAAAAATATATGTTAAATTACAAGTACATATATAGATAACTGTAATCCCTATAGGTTTAGCAACCTCTACTCTAAGACGGAGAGGGAGGGTTTACATATATGAGAAAGACAGTTTCATAAACCTTTCCGCAATATAATCACAATAAGAATATCAACAATACAAGATAACAATTAGTCATAGCAATAAATGATCATCTATGAAGGGGTGAAAATATAACTTGGTTCAGTGGTATTACATTTCAAGGAGGGCAATGCCTCACACCACTGTTGGGCACTATACTGATTATCTTATTTACCTTACAAATACCTCACTAATATGAGGTTCAATTCTGAAGGAGTAAGGTATAGAAAAATTGTGGGGAAAGAGACAAACACACATGCGCAGCTGTGTATTTGTTGATTAAACACTCTTGTCCTTCCAGGATATGTTAATGGTGTCATATATATGGAGAGTTCAATGCTCCCGCATAAATGTTTGCAGTGACCATTCCTTATAATGAAACAATAACTAGTGAAATATAAAGGGTTTAACTGTGCACAAGAGATAAAGGTACCAGAGCCGTATATCCAGTAACTTCTGCTTCCTTCCCACATGTGTCCACACAGTAAATGGGAGGTAAGAGGGTTAACTGGATGGTGCTGGTTAGAAGGAAGAAGCGGAGTGTTTGCTGTTGGGGGTCGCAGGTCATAGCAGCTCCGATAACCATTCAGTCATTGCAGAGCGGCTCGTCCTGCCTCACCTCAATGAGAGGGCACCAGTAATACCTGAAGTCAGAGTGTGAGTGCTTCAATATCCAGTTTGCGGAGGGCGTCTCTCTCCGTGCCCGATGTCCGGTCCCTTGTGCACTGCACGGGATTCCGGATGTGACGTCAAAATGACGTCAGGCGAACGTACGTTTCACCCAAGGCAGGGCTTGTTCACCGTTGAGTGTGGATTATTACTTTCCCAATCTTTCACATACACAGTTCTACCATAAGTACCATCATTCACATCATTTGAAGTACATTCCTTCAGGATTTACACTCCTTTCTCTCTGCATGTTGCAGCTATCTATCACCCACCTGGGCAACCCAATTTCTGGAAGATTTTTCTGTCTGGCTCCCTCACGTCCTATCCTCTGACATCACCACCACCATCATCATGAGTGATTTCAATATTGCTATTGATAGTCCAAAATCCGCTGCTCATGTCTCCAAACTACTCTCTCTAACCGCCTTTCTTGGCCTCTCCCAATGGACTGAGTCCTCTACCTATCAGGAGAGCCACTGCCTTGATCTAGTATTCACCAGACTATGCTCAGTTTATGAATTCACTAACAACCCCTTCCCTCTCTCAGATCACAACCTTATCACCTGCATGCTCTCCACCGTTACTTCAAACTCAGTCATTGAAGTCCTCTAATCCTCCTCAAACCCGCAGAAATATTAACACAATTAATTTTCAGGTACTGTCCACCTCTCTGCAACAACTGCTCTCACCTATTTCTGCATTTACTTCTCCTAAGACTGTTGTATCACACCTGAACCAAACTCTAGAAATAGCCCTTGACCAAGTGGCTCCAGCTACCCATCACACACCACGTAGGTCAAGATGTCAACCGTGGCACTCTAAATGAACAAGACACCTACAAAAACTCTCACGGAAAGCTGAAAGTCAGTGGCGTAAATATCGTATTCCCTGAGACTTTCTCACATATAAGACTGTCTACCACTCTTATCGTAATGCCCTGGACTCTGCCAAACAAACATATTTCCAAACTCTCATCTCTCAAGCCTCTAACCCCAAATGACTTTTGAATACATTTAAATCACTTCTGAACCCTCCCTCACCCAACCCACCAGCCACTATCAAGGTGCAATATCTTGCTTCCTACTTCGAGGACAAGATTGATGAGATCCGAGATTAAATAGTATACTATTCCTCAGCCAGTGACCTGCTCAATTCTCTACCTGAACCCTCTGGCACTCTCTCCTCATTTGATCCCACAAATGTAGATGAAGTGTCATCTACACTTTCTAATCCTGCTACTCTACTACCTTTCCTCTTGAGCCTATACCCTCACAAGTAAGTAAATCTCTTGTCTCCTGTGCTCATCCCAACCTTAACTAAAATCTGTAATCTCTCTCTCGCTCTACTTGTATCTTTCCTTCACTGTTCAAGCATGCAGTGATTACTCCCATTCTGAAAAAAACAAAAGTCTGACCCTAACTCTCCCTCAAACTACCGTCCCATCACACAGCTCCCATGTCTCTCCAAGCTACTTGAGAGACTTGCCTACACTCATCTCACTTTTTCTTAAATCACACAATTTATGTGACCCAGGCTTTCGTTCCCAACACTCCACAGAGACAGCACTGACTAAAGTAGTGAATGATCTAGTCACTGTGAAGTCCAAAGGCCAATACTCACTTCTTATTCTTCTAGATCTCTCTGCTGCTTTTGACACTGTTGACCATTTTCTTCTCATACAAACAGTACAATCCCTAGGTCTTCAAGACACAGTCCTCTCTTGGTTCCTATCCTACCTATCTAATTGCTCCTTCAGTGTTCGCTTCTCTGAATCCACCTCCTCTTTGCTACCTCTTTCAGTTGTAGTACCACAGGGCTCAGTCTTAGGTCCTCTGCTTTTCTCAATCTATACGTCATCTCTTGGTAAACTAATCCGCTCTTTTGGATTTCAGTATCATCTGTACGCAGATGATACTCAAAACTACCTATCCTCCCCAGATTTGTCACCATCTGTATTGGTCAGAGTCACTGAATGCTTTCTGCTGTTTCATCTTGGATGTCATCTCGCCACCGCAAACATAATATTTCCCAAATAGAGCTACTTATATTTCCACTGGTTAATAGTAGTTACCAATCTGATATCTATCACTGTTGAGAACTCAACAATCAACCCTACACTACAAGCTTGCTGCCTAGGTGTCATACTTGACCCAGAACTGTCCTTTGCTCCCCACATTCAATCTGTCTCAAAATCATGTTACATGCATCTAAAAAACATCCAAAATACGACCATACCTTACAGAAGACACTGCAAAAACTCTAATCCATTATCTCATTATCTCCCACATTGATTATTGCAATAGTCTTCTTACTGGTCTTAGCAAAAAGAGACTCTCACCACTACAGTCCATTCTGAATGCAGCTGCAAGGCTTATCTTCCTTGCTAGACGTTCATCGTCTGCAGATCCACTCTCAGTCCCTCCATTGGTTACCTGTATTCTACCGTATTCGATATAAAATACTTTTACTCACACATAAGGCCATTAACCATACTACACCAATGTACATCTCTTCGCTCATCTCAAAATATCTCCCAAGCCAACCTCTTCGCTCTTCACAATATCTACGTCTCTCATCCACACGCATGACTTGCTCCCATGCACGAGTGCAGGACTTTCTTCTGGCTGCACCCACTCTGTGGAATGCCCTACCACTCACAATAAGACTCTCCCCTAGTCTCCAATCCTTCCCTGAAAACTCACCTCTTCTGGCCGCTTATCACATTCCAGAACCGCTCACTCAACCTTCATAAGCTTTCCTATCTGATTATATCCCCGCTCTACAGTCCACAACTATCCTCCACATATATTCTCTTTCTTCACTCTCCCTTCTTTCTGACCATGGTTCATCATTGTGATGTGATATCATGCAACCTACCTAGTAGTGATGATCGGATTCGGTTTTACTCGGTTCTCAAAACAGAATCTTATTAGCTATCCAAAACAAGTGACATCTGTGAGCCAATAAGATGCCGTTTTGAGAACCGAGTAAAAACGAATCCGACCATCATTACTACCTAGAACCTTTGCAATCCAGTGGACAAATATGCAATAGATCAGAGGTTCTCAAACTCGGTCCTAAGGACCCCACATAGTGCATGTTTTGCAGGTAACCCAGCAGGTGCACAGGTGTATTAATTAATCACTGACACATTTTAAAAGGTCCACTTGTGGAGCTAATTATTTCACTTGCGATTCTGTGAGGAGACCTGCAAAACATGCACTGTGTGTGCCCCCGAGGACCGAGTTTGAGAACCTCTGCAATAGATAATACCTTTCCTTGTGTATCAATACCTATTTCCCTGTAGATTGTAAGCTTGCAAGCCAAGCCTTCCTACCTCTGACTGTTTATTACCCAGTTTTGTTTTATCATTGTGTCCAACTGTAAAACGCAACAGAATTTGCTACGCTATAAAAGAAACTGTTAATAAATAAATGGTGAACTCTAGTTTTTACTGCTGAAACGATTTAAGACCATCAGCATTGTAGAGATGCCCAATCGTCATCACTCCCAGTGTACCCCATAAGTTCCTGAAATTTATGAGAATGGAAAAGAGGGATTTCTGGGTCCCAGCCCTGGATCCCACGCAATTTCTCTGTCTCCAGACAAATATAGACTGTTTTAAAACAGGAGGCCACTTGTGGGACAAATCCCGATTAAGTAGTAACCGTAAAGGGGTGTGACCGGGTGGTGCCTGACCAGCCAATATGGACGGTAACTCCTCACTGCCACAGATATGGAGCCATGTTTGTAAATGAGCCAGATAATATCATCTAAAGTTAGGGAGGGCTAAACCTCCATCGGATCAGGTCCATAATAAGGAGGAGATAAAACCATCGATCATTTTGAATACGCTGTGCGGAAGATAAATCGGTGAATGCTGAACGATGTGAAGAAGTTTTGGTTGCAGAATCATTTTGACCAGATTCCCCCGGCCTGTAAGGGTCAGCGGTAACCTTCCCCACAGCGGGATAAGTGTTTTCAGATATATTACTTGTGGAGTAATATTTAGAGCTAGCTCGGTGATTAGTGATCCAGACACCTAGGTATTTGAATGAGTCCACCCATCGTAATGGAAGGGGGATAAGTCGGGCTGATGGGAGAAGACAAGATTTATCCCAATTTATCGTGAGTCCAGAGTATTGACCAAACTTATCCATAATTACCAATGATTCTGGCAATTAAACATCTTATTTGTTGATCAATAATAAGATATCGTCTGCATACAATGCAATTCTGTCCTCCATTGCTCTCACACGGAGAACTTGGATAACGGAGATAGTTCTGATCCTACACACCAGGAGCTCAATAACAATAGCAAAGAGAACAGGTGAAACGGAGCATCCCTGCCACATGCCCCTCTGAAGTGGGAACAAGGGAGAGACAAAACCATTGACTGAGACTCTGGCAACAGGAGCTGAATATAGCAATTTAATCCAACAGATAAATCTGGGATTAATGGCAAAAGGATTGCCTGGACCAGGGCCATCCTTTCATATGGGCTCAATGGGCAGTTGCCCAAGGGCCCCAGGAGCATCCCAACCTTGCTACAGAATTCTTGTGCCACCTTATAAATAGCGCATGGGAAGTATAGAAAGGTTATTATCAAACATATGTAGAATGCACTAATAGTCTACTCATATTTTAAGGCAAACAGTTCTCATATACACACACATATATATATATATATATATATATATATATATATATATTTATTTCATGACATCCTGATGTCCCGTATGCAGGAATAGGGGGTGGATTGCTCTGGCTCCTGAACGCTGATCCTCAAGGCCCCAGGACCTCCTGAAAGGTGGGACTCTCTAGCGTTGTATCCCATTGAAAGCTAAGAAATCTATTTCCAGGAACTGGAGATCTCTACAGTCAAGCAAGCTGCCCTGCCACCGGAAAATTATTAATATTATGCCCACTCCACTATCCACCCCTCTCCAACGTATTAAATACCCACTACTAGGAACGTGGATTGAGGTATATGGTTCAGGAGGCACTGGCTAGTATCAGCCAGAGTTACACATGATATATGAGCCCAAGTGTTCAAATGGGCATTATACACAGGTGCAGCGGTATATACATGTGGGCATTATTACACAGGTGCAGCAGTATATACATGTGGGCATTATACACAGGTGCAGCAGTATATACATGTGGGCATTATTACACAGGTGCAGCAGTATATACATGTGGGCATTATTACACAGGTGCAGCAGTATATACATGTGGGCATTATACACAGGTGCAGTGGTATATACATGTGGGCAACATTCACAGGTGCAGCGATATAAACATGTGGGCAACATTCACAGGTGCAGCGATATAAACATGTGGGCATTACACACAGGTGAAGCAGTATATACATGTGGGCGTTACACACAGGTGCATTGGTATATACATGTGGGCATTATACACAGGTGTAGCGGTATATACATGTGGGCAACATACACAGGTGCAGCGATATAAACATGTGGGCATTACACACAGGAGAAGCAGTATATACATGTGGGCGTTACACACAGGTGCGATGGTATATACATGTGTGCATTATACACAGGTGCAGCAGTATATACATGTGGGCAACATACACAGGTGCAGCGATATAAACATGTGGGCATTACACACAGGAGAAGCAGTATACACATGCGGGCGTTACACACAGGTGCGTTGGTATATACATGTGGGCATTATACACAGGTGTAGCGATATATACATGTGTACATTATTACACAGGTGTAGCGGTATATACATGTGGGCATTATACACAGGTGCAGCAGTATATACATGTGGGTGTTATACACAGGCGCGGCGGTATATACATGTGGGCACTATACACAAGTGCAGCGGTATATACATGTGTTTGTTACACACTGGCGCAGCTGTATATACATGTGGGCGATGCACACCGGTGCGGCAGTATATTTCATGTGGGCATTAAAAACTCAGGTGCAGCAGCATATCCTGCTGGAAATTTGGTGAGTTTTAATCAGATATGTGCAGAAAAGATACACAGGACTATTCTAACGCACTAAAAAAATATGGTGTTTACCAGGCACGGTTCACTGGTTTTCAAGCAGCAGAGTTCTCTCACAGAGACTCCATAGTCTCTCCTTTTCCCCAGGCACTGTAAGAGCAATGATCAGGCTGACAAACACCTACAGCTGAAAGCCATAATTAGCTTTCTGTGATACTAATAGCCCAAAGACCCAAATGGGGCCTAAATGGATAGAGACCCGCCCTCTCTTCTCACATCCAACCCCAGGACCCTTTATCCGTTTCTTACCAACAGCTCCCAGCAGAACTAACACAATATTCCTGGGGTTAAAAAACCCATAGGTAAGAAACCTGGGGCAAAAATACCTGCCTTCCAGTATTTCAGTGATCTTGTTACACTCCTACTGTGCAGCAAACCATGCTAGAGAAAGAAATGCGCACAAAGGGAAATGCAAATAAACCCAAATCCTTGGATCTTACCTTGCCCAGTGCTACAAAAGAAGAGTTATTCTCTGCTCCAGACTCCATGAGCCACCATAACCCTTTCGGAGAATATAGCAGCCTCTGAAGTACAGACAGAGCAGAGTCTCTAGACAATTTCACCTCAAAACAGGACATTGGCCAGCCTGATCACCTGGGTGCTTCCACTGCCGGGCTGAATCCTACTGATGAAGGGTCCTCCATCTGTCCCCCTATCTATACCAATCCCATAAAAGGCAGCTGCAAATGAGTAATTATCACCACCATCTCATATGTCCACCCCAGCTGCCTCCCCTGTCATGACTAATGGATGGATACATTTGAAACCTACAGATATACTCCAGTAGGGTATTGCGGGACAGAAAGACTAAGGCTGGGATGTAACGGAGTCCGAGTTTGGCAGCCGTACGGGATGTCAGTCGAACTTGGACTTCTTTTAAAGGGGCAATCACATACACGGCTAAACTATGACTTGTACATGATTGCCCTTTTTTTTAAAAAAAATGTCCGCACGGCCGCCGAACTCGGACTTCATTACATCCCGCCTCAAGTACTTATAATCCTAGCCGATCAATAGCACAGGTATGTGTGGATGGGCCGGTAAGTCCTGCACTGATTGGCCGAGTACAGCAGTGGGAGGGCAGACAGCAGCTGCAGGACGTTATCTGGCTTCAATGAGACAAGCAAGGAACAACTGGGCCCTCTGAGAATTGTAACTGAGCCCCCACCCGTCAGGAGACCCACAAGAGAAACCCGCAGAGTGGGGCATGCATGTGCCTGTACAGTCGAGGGCTATCACCCAGGAATGCCCCCCAAACATGACCGATCTGCCAGGTTGTGCCACCTACCTGAATACGGTGTACACGATACACACACACACACACACACACACACACACACACACACACACACACACACACACACACGTGTACACAGACCTGGCGCAGTCAGTTACAGCTGTCATTACCATCAAAGATACCGCTTCCATAACTACTCAGCTGGACGCCAGATTAGAAGATGGTAACGAGACTGGACATAAATGCCCAATGGGAAATATTCTCTAGAGCGGCACTAGAACTATCCAGCTCAAATCTGACTGTATCACTCACGCATCTGATGAAGGATAAAGTATCCGAAACGCGTTACGCATGAGTATACCATCTCACTGAACGCATTGCTGAGGGTTATCTGCCGCTGACCGATCAGCATCCGGACCTGAAGAGGTGTCTCCAGATATTCCATCTTGGTGGAGATAAAGTTGTGGGTCCCTGTTTGACGTCCTGTTTGTGAGAATAACACCATTGGTGTAATATATAGATTTTTTTTTTAAATCTTTTAAATGTGTTTTTTGTTCAAATGAAAACCTTGAAAAGTACGGCCAGCGTTGCCCTACGTACAGTACTTCTCTATTTGAGTCCTAGAGTGACAAATTCACATAAAGGGATCTACATTTACGGAGAGACGCATCTTCCATTAAAACTACATCCTTTGGTGTTATATGTTTTCTTTGTTATTGCAAATGTGAGTGCAACATGTGTTTTATCACATAAAAACAGTATCACACTATATTCTCCTACTTTAAGTTTTAGAGAATTGGCTGGAGTCCAGTACCTGAACCTGAAAGGGTTAAAGGAGAAATGATTACAAGTTAAGAACTTTTTTGTTACCTAAACGCATTTGGTTGTAACAGGTGGCACCATTGTGGGTACACCACTTCTTTGTATTCGGGTTTCCATCTAGAAGTTTTGGTGAAGGTTCCTCATGTGTCCTACAGGCTGTAACCTATTGGCCTGCAATAGTTGATTAAATATCTGTATCACTGTTGTCACTTTAAACATGCACCAGATGAGGTAAGCTTCTGTAAGACCTTGCCGCTCCTGCAAACCTTTCCTCGTGCAGCAGCTGAATTTGAGTTTGCTGGCCTTTAATCTGTGTTTGCTGGTCTATAGCCAGCTGTGAAAAAACTTTCAACACCTTCTCCATATTACCTAGTTTTTCCATTTTGTGGACAAACTTAGGTTTAATTAACCTTCTCTGTTTTCCCAGTTTTAACAAAAGCAAATAAAGACATAATCTGTGCATTAAATCTCTCACTGGTCACTTCACAAAAAACACACTTGATAAGACTGCTGCTTTTTAATCATTTACACAGGAGAAAACAACTTTTAAAGCTTGTAACAGGCTGCTAACTTATACCCCTTTTACACTCGCAGGAAAGTTCATTCCCGGGAATGTGTCCCGGTATATTTGCCGGGACACATTCCCGGGAATGACCCTTTCACATTAGCGGGCTGACCCGGCATATTGCCGGGTCAGTGACGTCACCGCCGAGTCTCCCAGAGGCGGTGCTTGAAGATAATATTCTCCAAGCACCACCTCCCCCTATGAAGAGAACGGGTGCCGGTTCGTCTTGACCCGGTATACCAGTTTTCACTGCCAGCTTCCCGGGACGGTCCCGGGTTCAACCCTGCTCGAGACCTGGGATGAAATCCCGGGATGCTCGTCCCGGGAAATTGTCCCTGTACCCATTTACACTAAGAAAAATCCCGGGATGATGCGCGTTCACGTGCAATATCCCGGGATTTTTCTGCGAGTGTAAAAGGGGTATGAGTTAAGCCATTTCCTGGGTCCTTTGCTGCATAAAATCATTCAGCAATAGTTGTCCCTGTTCGGGCGCCAAATGTGGAAAGGATCATGTACACTGGATACAGTGCAAGTAGTTTCTTTATTTCTTCAGCAGGTAGACTATACCAGGCAGCGGCATACAGTTTACAGCTTAGTAACACACAGGCTTTAAACAAGTTGGTATACAAATCAAGTTGGCTCCTAATGTAACCCCACACCCCCAGTCCTATCATCTTGGAAGCTGGTTCTCTAATCAGAAACATTGACCTGCAGTACAAACACATTTTTAAAGGTAGCAGACAAGTGGTAATAATTAGCCCAACTGTGGTTTACAACAGACTGAGCCAAAACCTGGACTTGATTCCATTAGACCTGCTGCAGCTGCTCCAACCCTGTGAAAGCCTGCTGTTCCACATTAACTTCATGTGCAATCATGCTGTCCCTTCCACACTATATATATATATTAGTCTCTTTTGGTCTGTTGTAGGTCTCTAACAGCTGAACACCAGCTGCCTTCTACCAGTAAGTTCAGACAGGTTACAGTATTAAAGAAGCTCCCTGCTTTTTGTTGACTTACCTGGATACCTGGATGTGCTCCGACCAGTGACATTGCACTTCACATTGCCGTTAGGTGAACAGCCCACAGTTGTGCCACATAAAACCCTACATAACATGGAATAACAGTCTCCAGTTACCACTTGTTATTTTCTCTGGGACAATACTAATCTAACCCTCCTGTTTATCAAGTGTCCAGATTGTCTTACTGTTGTCCACAGAAACCTTGGTCCCTATTGTGCTGGAGACTTCAGTAAAAACCAAAATGGAAAACAATGGTCATTTTGGCCCTTCTCCAGTTTATCTATTTACAATATCAGGGTAAAAGTGCAAAGACTGAGTTAACCTCTCCCAGGGGGCATGGATCTCACTGAATGTACGAGGTCACCTGTTCATGGGCCCATATTTTTGGACAAAATGATACTACGCACCTCAATTTTTTCTATTATATTGCAGAGTTTATTACACAGGTTTTTATTCTGATGTGTTTAGAGAGTACGCCTGCATTTTCTGTTTTCTGTGTGGTCCCCGAATGCAACAAGACTTTAGGGGCTCGCAGTTGCCATTATTCTAATTTAAAAGGTATTTATGAGTCCCGAGGTCTCAACCAGCCTAAGATCCATTGGGTCCAAGTTTTAAAACTTTGACATGTAAGATCTCCAATGCCTTAGACCTCAGAGAAAAGTAGGGAATTATCCTGTTAGCCCTTATGGTTATCTAAAAAAAAGGCTAGCCATTATTTAGCTTTCTATGTCTTTACTATGGAAGTTAGCGTCAAAATGACTCTGCTGAATACTTGGTTCCAAGACCCCGGTAAGTTGATTCTGGTTTTGGGGCTCCCACTCGGCCTGGTGGTCCCAAAACTACACGTTTTTGGGGGTTATAGCTCCCACTATTGTAACGGTTTAGAAGGTATATCTGGGTCTCTGAGGGAGTAACAAAGAATTGGTGATGTTGCCCATAGCAACAAATTAGATGCTGTCTATATTTTTCTAAAAGGCAATAGAGAAATGATAGACAGCATCTGATTTGTTGCTATGGGCAACATCACCAATTCTGTTTTAGAAGCTTTAGTAAATGTACCCCTAAGTCTCAACCACCCTGAGATCTCTTGGGTCCAAGTTTTGAAAATTTCACTGGTCACAACTCTGGTTCCATGGATCCTAAAGATAAGCAAAAGGGTACAAGTTTTAAGACTTTGATTCTCGGACCACTATTTACAAGGAACCCTCTGCTGTGTCCCTAGGCTACCACCTGAGAGAACTCAATCTTCCCAACTGCTGGATGTCAGAGCCAATCTTCAGGCCAACGAATACTTTTTTACCACCCCCCTAAATAGCTTTGAAACAGCTTTGCCGATTTGGGGATGTACCCATAAATTCAAGAAATTTGGAGGTCTTATAACTCATTTCCTAGGGGTATTTAGGATTTGTTCCCGAGTTTCTGGTCTCAGTGAGCACAGAGAATATTGAACCCAAATTGTTACCTTTGACCCCTGCAGTGGCCATGATGGAGGGCCCAGCCCAGATGCAAATGCCTTGAACCCCCCCTCCCCTGACCCCTGCTACAGACTAGAAGTGAGGTCATGTCTGACCTTCGACCACTGTAACGAAACAGTGCTAGAAGGGCCTGGCTCAAGTACAGCCATGCACAGGTTCGAATCCCAGTGTGTGACACTCGGGGGGGTGAACCCACAAATTACAGAAACTTGGGGAGCCGACAGCAAACAGCAAGTGGGAGAAAGATGCCCCAGTTCTGTCCCTAAGACTATATCAGCATCTTTGAATCAATTTAAGGGTCCAGTTAAAGCATTTACACAGACCATTAGACTGCGGGTGATAGGGAGTAGCTACAAGATGATGCACCTGAGGGTTCTTACTAAGGTCCAGCTTTATCAAGCCTTGGAGAGTGATAAATAGCACGGTGGTAAAGTACCAATCAATCAGCTCCTAACTGCCATGCTACAGGCTGTGTTTGAAAAATGACAGGAGCTGGTTGGCTGGTACTTTATCACTGTGCTAGTTATTAATCTCCAAGACTTGATAAATCTAGGCCTAAGGCAGTTCAGATATAAACTGGGTCCACTGATCTGTAAGCATCTCCCTGGGAAACCCCACTCATCAGTTGTAGCTGGTCACGTAATCACATTAAGTATTCATCATATCGGACTGATAATGAGAACTCAAAACACAGACATATTGAAGAAAATAAGCACTTTTAATGGTCACTTATCTTCAAGTTTCACAGTGCATGCGTTATAGAGTGCACGCACAAAGGATGAGATGCACAGTGATGTACTGAAAATAAAATCTTATTGGTATGTTATGAAAGAGTTACGGAGGTGTTTGCTTGCAGATGCTCATTCACTTTGGAGGCCATAGTCAGATGGTGACGGATGATGGTGCCGCCAAAGGTGCACAAGATGGTATTACAGCACCAAGAGACGCTCATAGTGCGGGTCTCGGTCCTTGCACATTCATACTCATTTGCAGAAAGTTGCAGACAGGAGACTGCCAAAAGACAAAGCTGGATCTGCACCCACCCATGAATCAGGGCCTATGTATTAGTGGCACAGGTTAGATAGCCAGTACACATGTATACGTAATGCCTGGATGGGAGTACAGGACAGAACAAGGCATGTTGCACTGATAGGGGGTAAATGCATGTAATTCTGTGTCTGCATGTAGCCAATAAATGCTGCTGTTATACTGACTTTTAGAGTTATGCTGGGACACAGCCCTGCCCAGTGCTATATGCACATTCTATCAGCCCCACTTCCAGTTCTAGATGCTTTAGCCAACAGGCAATTTTTATTTGGTTTTGCTCCCAACTCTGAATCAGCACCTGGTTGGTAACTGTAGATGTTATTACTTTATATGCATAGCCCATAACATGACATGCTTATCTATGCATGCCTCATAACATGTCATGTCCATATATACATACCACATAGCATGTCATGCCCATATATGGACCGTACTATTCTTTCATCTACTTATTTACCATCTAAAATTCATACGGTATAAACAAAGAAATAAAAACAAAGTTAATCTAAATGATATTTCATTAGACTCAATGCAAAGTACGGTATATATAATATAGGAGTCATTATAAGACATACCGTAGGTCAGTAATGCTCTGTAGCCTGCATATGAAAAAATAAGAATTTACTCACCGGTAATTCTATTTCTCGTAGTCCGTAGTGGATGCTGGGAACTCCGTAAGGACCATGGGGAATAGACGGGCTCCCGCAGGAGACTGGGCACTCTAAAAGAAAGATTAGGTACTATCTGGTGTGCACTGGCTCCTCCCTCTATGCCCCTCCTCCAGACCTCAGTTAGGGAAACTGTGCCCGGAAGAGCTGACATTACAAGGAAAGGAATCCAGGGTAAGACTCATACCAGCCACACCAATCACACCATACAACTTGTGATAACCTTACCCAGTTAACAGTATGAACAACAACTGAGCCTCATTCATCAGATGGATCATAACAATAACCCTTTAGTTAAGCAATAACTATATACATGTATTGCAGAGAGTCCGCACTTGGGACGGGCGCCCAGCATCCACTACGGACTACGAGAAATAGAATTACCGGTGAGTAAATTCTTATTTTCTCTGACGTTCTAGTGGATGCTGGGAACTCCGTAAGGACCATGGGGATTATACCAAAGCCTCCAAACGGGCGGGAGAGTGCGGATGACTCTGCAGCACCGAATGGGCAAACACAAGGTCCTCCTTAGCCAGGGTATCAAACTTGTAGAACTTTGCAAATGTGTTTGAACTCAACCAAGTAGCAGCTCGGCAAAGCTGTAATGCAGAGACCCCTTGGGCATCCGCCCAAGAAGAGCCCATCTTCCTTGTGGAATGGGCCCTTACTGATTTTGGATGCGGCAATCCAGCCGCAGAGTGAGCCAACTGAATCGTGCTACAGATCCAGCGAGCAATAGTCTGCTTTGAAGCAGGAGCGCCGGCCCTGTTGGCTGCATACAGAATAAACAGCGAGTCAGACTTTCTGACTCCCACCGTTCTGGAAACATACATTTTCAAAACCCCAGACTACGTCCAGCAACTTGGAATCCTCCAAGTCCCTAGTAGCCGCAGGCACCACAATAGGTTGGTTCAAATGAAACAATGACATCACCTTAGGGAGAAATTGGGGACGAGTCCTCAATTCTGCCCTGTCCATATGGAAAATCAGATATGGGCTTTTTTCATGACAAAGCCGCCAATTCTGACACACGCCTAGCCGAAGCTAAGGCCAATTTCCACGTGAGATATTTTAGCTCCACGGTCTTAAGTGGCTCAAACCAGTGGGATTTCAGGAAATCCAACACAACGTTAAGATCCCAAGGTGCCACTGGTGGCACAAAAGGAGGCTGAATATGCAGCACTCCCTTTACAAACGTCTGAACCTCAGGCAGTGAAGCCAGTTCTATTTGGAAAAAATGGATAGGGCCGAAATCTGGACCTGTATGGATCCTAATTTTAGGCCCATAGTCACTCCTGACTGTAGGAAGTGCAGGAGTCGACCCAGCTGGAATTCCTCTGTTGGGCCTTCCTGGCCTCACACCAAGCAACATATTTTCGCCATATACGGTGATAATGCTTGGCTGTCATATCCTTCCTAGCTTTTGTCAGTGTAGGAATAACTTCATCCGGAATGCCTTTTTCCGCTAGGATCCGGCGTTCAACCGCAGCCGCGGTAAGTCTTGGAACAGACAGGGCCCCTGTTGCAACAGGTCCTGTCTGAGAGGCAGAGGCCATGGGTCCTCTGAGATCATTTCTTGCAGTTCTGGGTATCAAGTTCGTCTTGGCCAATCCGGAGCAAAGAATCTTGTTCTCACTCCTCCGTTTATTACAATTCTCAGCCCGTTCGTATGAGAGGAAGAGGAGGGAATACATAGACCGACTGGAACACCCACAGTGTTACTAGTGCGACCACAGCTATCGCCTGAGGGTCCCTTGACCTGGCGTAAAACCTTTTTTAGCTTTTTATTGAGGTGAGACGCCATCAAGTCCACCTGAGGCAGTTCCCATCAATTTGCAAACTGCGTGAAGACTTCCTGATGAAGTCCCCACTCTCCCGGGTGGAGGTCGTGCTGAGGAAGCCTGCTTCCCAGTTGTCCACTCCCGGAACGAACACTGCTGACAGTGCGCTTACTTGATTCTCCGCCCAACGAAGATTTCTGGTGGCTTCGACCCTCGCCACCCTGCTCCTTGTGCCGCCTTAGCGGTTTACATGAGCTCCTGCGGTCTGACTGGATCAGAACCGGTCGGTCGCGAAGCAGGATCTCCGCTTGACTAAGTGCGTTGTATATGGCCCTTAGTTCCAGGATATTGATGTGAAAGCAAGTCTGTTGACTTGACCACAAACCTTGGAAATTTCTTCCCTGTGTAACTGCTCCCCACCCTTGGAGGCTTGCATCCGTGGTCACCAGGACCCAGTCCTGAATGCCGAATCTGCGGCCCTCAAGAAGGTGAGCACTTGCAGCCACCACAGGAGAGACACCCTGGCCCTGGGGGATAGGGTGATTTACCGATGCATCTGAAGATGTGATCCGGACCACTTGTCCAGTAAGTCCCATTGGAAGGTCTCGCATGGAACCTGCCGAAGAGGATGACCTCGTATGATGCCACCCTCCTTCCCAGGGCTCGAGTGCAGTGATACACTGACACCTGTTTTGGTTTTAATAGATTCCTGACCAGTGTCATGAGCTCCTGAGCTCTCTTTATCGGGAGATAAACCCTTTTCTGGTCTGTGTCTAGGACCATGCCTAAGAGAGGCAGATGAGCTGTAGGAACCAACAGCGACTTTGGAATATATAGAATCCAGCCGTGTTGCCGTTACACTTCCAGAGAAAGTGATACACTGTCCAGCAACTGCTCTAGTGATCTCGCTTTTATGAGGAGATCGTCCAAGTACGTGAGAATAGTGACACCTTGCTTCCAAAGGAGCACCATCATATCCGCCATTACCTTGGTGAATATTCTCGGGGGCCGTGGAGAGACCAAACGGCAACGTCTGAAATTGGTAAGGACAATCCCGTACCGCAATTATGAGGTACGCCTAATGAGGTGAAGAAATGGGGACATGAAGGTATGTATCCCTTATGTCCCAATTCACGATAAAATCTCCCCCTTTTCAGGCTTGCAATAACCGCTCTTAGCGATTCCATCTTGAACTTGAACCTTTCCAGGTATATGGTCAGGGATTTTAATTCAATATGGGTCTGACCGAACAGTCTGGTTTCGGGATTACAACATGGTCGAATAATAACACCCTCTTGTTGAAGGAGGGGACCCTTGACCACCACCTGTTGAAGATACAATTTGTGAATTGTTGTGAATTGCAGTTAACACTGGCTCCCTCTCTTGGGGGGAAGCCCGCAGGGCCGTCGGTGAGGGGGCCTCTTCTCACAGTCCAGCTTGTATCCCTGAGACACAATATCTATTGCCCAGGGATCTAACAGGGAGTGAACCCACTTGTGGCTGAACTTACGAAGGCGTGCCCCCACCGGGCCTAGCTCCGCCTGTGGAGCCCCAGCGACATGCGGTGGATTTTTGTAGAGGCCGGGGAGGACTTCTGTTCCTGGGGACTAGCTGTGTTGTGCAGCTTCTTTCCTCTACCCCCGGCTCTGCAAGAAAGGACGCACCTCGGACTTTCTTGTTTCTTTATTCGAAAAGCTGCATTTAATAATGTCATGCTTTCCCAGGCTGTGCAGGAATATAAGGCAAAATATCAGAATTACCAGCTATAGCTGTGAAGACCAGGCCCGAGAACCCCTCTCCACACAATCCTCAGCCTTCCATATGCCTCTAAAGTTGGCATCATCTGTCCAATGCATATTCAATAGGACACGTCAAGCAGAAATCGACATAGCTTTGACTCTAGGACCCAGTATACTCATGTCTCTTTGGGCATGCTTTATAATTATCTATCTATCTATCACTTAAGACAGCATCTTTAATATATTTATATCTATATGCATACTAGGGTCTCAATATCTGCTTATAAGGTACCTGTCCACGCTGCCACCGCGCTATAAACCCATGCCGACACAATCGCCGGTCTGGGTAGTATACTAGAACGTGCACGCAATCTGCAGGATCCCTGAGAATAGCTAGTGCTACCGTCTGTGCAAACAGGACACCCTAGATTCTCAACACATCCTGGCCCTAGTGGGGAAAGGATACAGTCTGAGAATTCTCTTGTGGGAAGCTGCCGTCTCTTGTCTGGAGATTCCCGCTCTTTTTCCTCATGAGAGGAGGGAAATTTACCTCAGCATTCTTCCCCTTAACATGTGGACTCTCGTGTCAGGGACAGATGAGTCATCAGTGATATGCAAATCATCTTTTATTACAATAATCATATATTGAATACCGTTCAGCCATCTTGGCTGTAACTTTGCATTATCGTAGTCGACAGTGGAGTTAAACTCTGTGTCGATACCAGTGTTTGTATTGTGGATAGTGAGCATTGAGAGACTCTGAATGTCTCTGTGACATAGGGACAGACCTGGGTAGATTTCCAGTCTGTTCCCTAACCTTTTGTGCAATAAATTCACCTTAGCACTTACACATATCCAAACAGGTGTCGGCGTTGTCGACGGAGACACCCTCTCACACACATATCCGCTCTATCACCTCCTTAGAGGAGCCTTTTACCCAGACATGTCGACACACGCGTACCGACACACCACACACACAGGGGGTGCTCTATTTGAAGACAGTTCCCCCACAAGGCCCTTTGGAGAGACCGAGAGAGAGTATGCCAGCACACACCCCAGCGCTATATAACCCAGGGATTACACTCTAACTCAGTGTTTACCCAGTAGCTGCTGTATATACAAATTTTTGTGCCTAAATTTATGTGCCCCCCCCCTCTCTTTCCACCCTTTGTGTACCAGGATACTGCAGGGGAGAGCCTGGGGAGCTTCCTTCCAGCGGAGCTGTGAAGAGAAAATGACGCTGGTGTGCTGAGGAAGAAGGCCCCACTCCCTCAGTGGCCGGCTTCTCCCGCATTTTGCATAAAGTTAATGGCGGGGTTTTTTGCACATATACAGTTTTATAAACTGTATTATGTGCATATTGTGCCAAAAGGTAATCTAATTACTGCCCAGGGCGCACCCCCCCCCCCCCACCAAACAGTGACCGGAGTGTGTGGTGCGCTGTGGGAGCAATGGCGCACAGCTGCAGTGCTGTGTGCTACCTTAATGAAGACCGGAGTCTTCTGCCGCCGATTTCATCCGTTTTCTTCTGTCTTCTGGCTCTGCAAGGGGGACGGCGGCGCGGCTCCGGGAACGGACGATCGAGGTCGGGCCCTGTGTTCGAACCCTCTGGAGCTAATGGTGTCCAGTAGCCTTAGAAGCACAAGCTAGCTGCAAGCAGGTAGGTTTGCTTCTCTCCCCTCAGTCCCACGTAGCAGTGAGTCTGTTGCCAGCAGATCTCACTGAAAATAAAAAACTTAAATACTTTCTTTTCTAGCAAGCTCAGGAGAGCCCACTAGGTGCATCCAGCTCTGGCCGGGCACAGATTCTAACTGAGGTCTGGAGGAGGGGCATAGAGGGAGGAGCCAGTGCACACCAGATAGTACCTAATCTTTCTTTTAGAGTGCCCAGTCTCCTGCGGAGCCAGTCTATTCCCCATGGTCCTTATGGAGTTCCCAGCATCCACTAGGACGTCAGAGAAATGGCAACTACACATATAATATACAAATAGTCTAATGTACAAGGTGTTACATAGATCCCAGCATCACATCACTTACAGCACAGTCACCAACACACAGCGCAGGCGGCTACTGTGGGTGCATTATTTATACCACAGCAATGTTTTCATAATACCTCAGCGATGTCATTGGTCCCTAGTGACTGGGTAGGCTGCACTCTCAGTGATGTCACTGGCACCTAGTGACTGGATAGGCTGCACTCTCAGTGATGTCACTGGCTCCTAGTGACTGGATAAGCTGCACTCTCAACGATGTCACTGGTTCCTAGTAACTGGATAGGCTGCACTCTCAGCAATGTCATTGGTTCCTAGTGACTGGGTAGGCTGCACTCTCAGTGATGTCACTGGCACCTAGTAACTGGATAGGCTGCACTCTCAGTGATGTCACTGGCTCCTAGTAACTGGATAAGCTGCACTCTCAACGATGTCACTGGTTCCTAGTAACTGGATAGGCTGCACTCTCAGCAATGTCATTGGTTCCTAGTGACTGGGTAGGCTGCACTCTCAGTGATGTCACTGGCACCTAGTAACTGGATAGGCTGCACTCTCAGTGATGTCACTGGCTCCTAGTAACTGGATAGGCTGCACTCTCAGTGATGTAACTACTTCCTAGTGACTGGATAGGCTGCACTCTCAGAGATGTCATTGGTTCCTAGTGAATAGATAGGCTGCACTCTCAGTGATGTCACTGGCTCCTAGTGACTGGATAGGCTGCACTCTCAGTGATGTCACTGGTTCCTAGTAACTGTATAGGCTGCACCCTTAGTGAAGTCACTGGTTCTTAATGAACAGGATGTATTATCATGAAGGTTCTTTCAGCCTAGCAAAGAGCTGTATCCATTGTTAGTTAAGGTATGCAGAGGGTCACAGCAGGCTCTCACACATGCAGGGTCGCACGCAAAGCAGGCTATAATGTATGCATAGCGTTAGATACAGATCTGCACACAGAAAACAATAACAGTAACCCCCCCCTAACCTTATATTACAGGCTGGGTGGTGGTCAACTTGCAGCTGCTCCTCCCCCTTCTATCTACCATGGTGCATGCAGGAGTCAGGCCAGAGCTATACCCTGTGCAGTGTAGCCCCACTCTCTGGCTCAGGAATGTCCCCTACCTTGTTTTGCCTGCATGGCATCTTAGCCTGTTTTCCTAGTAATGGATAAGGCTGAGCTCCTTTCACCCTGGAGACACCACTTGAGACAGGTTTTCTGTTAGAGGAAGCTTTTGATCCCACTGCCTACACCACTACTGAGTACACTCCGTACAATGTGTTTTCATTAGATACAAAAGTCACTACTTTTACTATGCATGGTGGCATAGTGGTTAGAATTGATGTCTTAGTGCACTGAAGTCTCAGGAGTGATTCCCACCAAGACCCTATTTGTGTGGCGTTTATTTGCTCTCTCCATACTTGCATGGGGTTACCACGGGTTACTCTGGCTTCCTCCCGCACAGTTCAAAAGCAGACTGCTAGATTAAGTAGCTTCTGTCAAAAATGGAACCTGGTGTGCGATATGGAATTTAGATTCTAAGCTTCAATGGGGCATGAACTGTTGTAAATTCTTACTCAGAGTAGCAACTGCACACGCACAAGATGGCTGAAATTTCTGTATAAAACTTTTCCAACACTAAGAACATGTGTGACTTCTCTACTTACGTATCAACAAGATCTGAATTAAGTGTAAAATATTTCCCACACTCAGAACCTGTAAATTGCTACTCCCCTCTGTGACGTCTCTCGTGTCTAGCAAGATCTGATTTAAGTGTAAAACATTTCCCACACTCAGAGCACGAAAATGGTTTCTCTCCTGTGTGACATCGCAGATGTCTAACAAGATGTGATTTCCGTGTAAAACATTTCCCACACTGAGAACATGGAAATGGCCTCTCACCTGTGTGACTTCTCTTATGTATAACAACATCTGACTTACGTGTAAAACATTTCCCACAGTCAGAACACAAAAATGGCCTCTCACCTGTGTGACTTCTCTGATGTACAGAAAGACCTGATTTAAAAGTGAAACATTTCCCACATTCAGTACATGGAAATTGTTTCTCAATTTGTCTGTGACGTGCTTCATGTCTAACAAGAACTGATTTGTTTGTAAAACATTTTGCACACTGGGAACAAGGAAATTGTTTCTTTCCTGTGTGACATCTCTGATGTCTAACAAGATGTGAATTCCGTGTAAAACATTTCCCACACTGAGTACATGGAAATGGTCTCTCACCTGTGTGACTTCTCTGATGTCTAACAAGATATGATTTATCTGTAAAACATTTCCCACACACAGGGCATGGAAATGGTTTCTCACCTGTGTGACATCTCTCATGTCTAACAAGACCTGACTCGCTTGTAAAATATTTCCCACACTGAGAACATGTAAATAGTTTATCACCTGTATGAGTTCTTTGGTGTCTACCAAGAGCTGATTTCTGTGTGAAACATTTCCCACACTGAGAACATGGAAATGGCCTCTCACCTGTGTGACGTCTCTGATGTGTAACAAGAGATGATTTCTGCGTAAAACATTTCCCACACTCAGAACATGTAAATGGCTTCTCACCTGTGTGACTTCTCTCATGTCTAACAAGTTTACGTGTAAAACTATTCCCGCAATCAGAAGAGGAAATGATTGCATCACCGCTATGATATGTACTATGTGAGTAACCAGGTGGAAATTCCTCAAGAATAGAAGGATCAGATGATATAGTTGCACTGCGAAATGCTGGATGTATATTTAAGGTAATCTGGTTTTCTTCTGAAGACCCTTGTGTAATGTTCTTCTCTTCTAATTTAAAATCTGGAGACCAAATGAGATGTCCCTCCGAGGTGTTCCTTGTATTACATCCATCTGGTAGAAATAAAATAGTTAACAAAGTATCCCACAACAAAAACATAATTAGTCCACAATTGATCACACCCCTAGTCCCATGTGGAAAACTTTGGGTGTGCCACATTTCACATTCATAAACATAACACTGGAGAAGAAAGGAAACAAGGAGAGTTTTTGAGAGTGTGGAAGGTCTCCATCAGATTGCCAGGGTAGCCCAGCAGATGGAGGTGCTGTTCTCCTACTCATTTCACACATGGCCTCCCTGGGATGAAATCGGAGGCACTGACAGAAGAAAGCTAACTAGAGTAGCCATGCTTGTTGTAGAGCTCAGTCCGGTGGAAGCACTTAAAGAAAGAACTAATAGGAGTAAGAGTCCTGGTGGATGCATAAGAGGCCAGAAGAAGGTGAGATCAAGCAAGAAGATTGCGTGAAACGGACAGATAAGAACTGAGAATAGCGGCTAGTAGTGAAAGTCAAGATATAAGCAGAGGCCAGCAGTGGTGGGAAGCAAGGGAGCTATACAATGCTCCCTACCGCAGCTTCTCCCTCTAGAACAGGTACGGTGCCCTTGGGATTTCTCTACTTACATGTAAACCCCTAGTCCACTGGGGAGCATAGATGTTAGGTGCACACAAATCTCAGACACTAGGCCCATGAAGACACTGTAGGTTTGGGCACTGGGACCGAGGTTCATAATAATGAGATGTTATCTGGCTTCCACATCTGCTTTCTCTCCACAATGAAGCCCATTTTTTTCAGCCAAAATAAACACCATCTTTCCATGCCAAATTAGGACAACATGTCCTCCTAAACATGTAGAGCAGACCTGTAGGGATCTAGGCTATTTTCACTAGCCCAGGAGTTGGTCAACCCTAGATAAAACCCAAGAGGGAACTTTCACCCAGTTCCCAAGACTCAGGAAAATGGTAATAGACATTATTTGTTTCAATTTCCAAACTATTTGTCCCATTCACGACAGCATCTTTGTGCATTCACTTGTTTAGGGGTTTCCTGAACTTCTCGTGCTTGCGCAGTTGTTACAAATCGCCCACTTACGTGAACGCAGAATTGTGTGTGACCCCCGCTTCGGCTTCACACTCTGTAACCTCACGGGAACGCCCTCTAAAACTCTCAGACCCTGTTTCCGATTCTGTGCTGCGATTGGGATGCCTACGCATGAGGCTGTGGGTAAAGGATCCTCGATGTGGCGAGGATTCTCCTGCCGAGTGCTGCTTCCCGGTTCCTTGTGTGTGGGAATTCAACGTGCTTCGCCCAACCAATGGTGCTAGGCTTTGTCAGGGCCATGTGTTGATCTTGCAGGGGGTGTATGAGCATATTTCTAAGTTTGTGCAGTCACTCAATAAGGTTAATGAGTTTCACCTTTTCACTGATAACTAGTGAATATGGGTGAGTCCTACCAGGTGGCCATGGACTTCCATATAATAAAGAAAACCTGGAACACAGTAAACTTTTGTACAATAAGAATTGGTCATTGAGTATGGAATAAAATATATTTTCTAAGTAGAGTACATGCTAATAATCTGAATGAGAATGTAAAGGTGTGACCGAGTTAAGTCTCTCGAGGTCCTGTATAATCAACCCATGTTGTGACGTCTCTTCTAGGTGTGACCTATTCCACAGAGAGTAACCCTACGTAGTGCGCCCTAGACGGCTCACCTGGTACCTTTCATGGGTGGCATATATAACCCGTGGAATACATTATCCAAAATGACTGCAGCGACCATGCATTAGGCTTATGGTCCTCTCTAGGCTTTTCTCTCTCTGTGATTTTCTACTTACTGTAATACTAAATCCAGCGTACTAAGGGCCTTCTCCAGATTACTCCAAGATTCACTTCTGATTGCTGACTTGGACAGAAAGATGCAGCCCCCAATAACTGTAAGAAGTCAGTTGGTAACAGGGATGACCTGATTGTGCTCCAGGGGTGTCCTTGAGTTGGTGCAAACAGCAGGAAGGTTTACACTGGAGAATGTTTGATGTCCATAAATAAATCCAAATAATGGTGATAAGGAGCTAGAAGATCAAGAGTTCCTGTGATTATAATCCATGATTTGGTTACCGCAATGCGTTTCACTGGGTTGCTGTACCCCAGCTTCCTCAGAAGCAAAGACTTTGACTCCTGCTGGAGAAGCGGGCTATATAAATATTGCATCCTAAGAATGATAGAAATAATCTGATTGTTGCTATGGGCAATGGGGGTCATTCCGAGTTGATCGTAGCTGTGCTAAATTTAGCACAGCTACGATCAGGCACTCAGACATGCGGGGGGACGCCCAGCACAGGGCTAGTCCGCCCCGCATGTCAATGCCAGCCCCCCCTCCCCCGCAGAAATGTAAAAGCATTGCACATCGGTGATGCTTTTGCATTTCAGGAGTAACTCCCGGCCAGCGCAGCTCCTGCGGGTGGCCAGGAAAACCTCTTCGCTGCCTGGGTCGCAGCAGCTTCGTGTGACATCACACAGCCACCTTGCCCCACCCCCTCAACAGTCTGGCCACGCCTGCGTTGGCCAGACCCCGCCTTAACCCCACCATCCAGCCCCCTCCCAACCAGGCAGAGGCGATCGCTACGGAACGGCCTTTGGCCGTCCAGCGTGTGTCGGCGCATATCTGACCCGATTGCTGCAATAAACTGCAGCGAGCGATTGGGTCGGAATGACCCCCCAATAATACCTCTTTTTTCACTTTTAGAAGTTTTAGTAAATTTTCTGCTGGAGCTGCCGCTATCATTTCCTTTATGAAGTTGGACATCTCAAAGTTTATATTTAGGCCCCTTGGTACTACAGTGTTTATGCTGTATATCCATTTACGTTCTTCTTTAGACATAGGGGGTCATTCCGACCCGTCGCCTCGCTGCAATTTATCGCAGCGCAGCGATTGGGTCGGAACTGTGCATGCGCCGGCGCCATAGTGCGCCGGTCGCTGGGCGGGAGGGGGCGGCATTTGGCTGCCGTTATGGGGGCGCGGTCTGGCCAACGCAGCCGGGAGGCGTCAAACGCAGCCGCTGCGACTAGGTGCAGCAACGATCAACTTCCAGCCAGCCGCAGGAACTGCGCTGGCCGGGAGTTACTCCACAAGTACTTGAGCAGGGGGGGGGGGGGCGGACTGACATGCGGGGCGGACTAGCCTTGTTCTGGGGGTCCCCTCCCAAGTCAGGGAAGATGATCGTAGCTGTGTTCAATTTAGCACGGCTACGATCAACTCAGAATGACCCCCATAGTCTCAATGTAGCCCCCTGCTCTCCAAGAGGGCATCACTACTTTGATGGCTTGGAATGATAGGAGGCTGGGGTCATGTGACAGGTGCTGAAGTGTTCAGAGTCTCTACAGGTTACACGCTTCTTCTCAATACTCCTGGTATGTTCTCCTAACCTCAGGCTTAATCTCCACATGGTGCGGCCGCAAGGACATGATAGGAGGCAACTGACCCCTTTACAGTTGCAACGCAGTTTTTCCTTAATCTGACATTCCTTCCTGGTTGTGTGTGAGGTTTATTCTTGTGTGGATGCAGTATGTCTTTTTCCACTGGTCTTGTAAACCCTGCATCTATTACAGTGACAGAAGCCGGGATCACCTTCGTTCAGTCTGCTCTTGGCATTCTTCTTCCCCCAGTGGGAGATGACTTGTGACATGACTCTGGTGCTTTTCTAAATTCAAATTATTGTTCGTTATGAAGCATTGATTTTAGTAAGTCATCCTTCAATAGAAGGGGCCAGTGTTTTCTCAATCTTCTCTACTTTGTGTTGATCGTTGTACTCTGTAACAAAGAGTGGTTGTCCGTCCTCATCTTTCTTTTCTTTCTATACTTGCTTCATGGATTGTTTAATCCACTTGTTCTTGATTGTAAAAGAAAATTCTAGGTATTTTGCTGTCAATCTGTTTTATAAAAACCTCTTTCTTGGAATAGTTTCTCCACATCCTCTTAAATTGCCCTTCTTGCATCTTCTTTTTTAATTCTTGTGATGATTACTTATGGTGGAATGAAGTTGTGGCAATCAACTGGTTTGGTGAAGGGTTTTGTTTGAACAGAACCTTCTTCTATGTATATGGTAAGGTCAAGGACCTCAATGGTGTATGGGCTAAACGTTTTAAATTCTAAGTTGCTGCTGTTGATGTATTAAATGAATTACTCCAGTTGATGCGTGGTTCTTCTCCAGATCATAATGATATCATCATCATGCAGTGTCTCCATGTGAGTATGTCATCCTTAAATGGGTTTTTATTCCAAATGACGTCTGGCTTCCACTTAACAATAAATAGGTTTGCATAGCTAGGGGCAAATTTGGTCCCCAGAGCTGTGCCGCAAACTCGGTGATAGTGGGAGTTGCCATACTAAAAATTATTGGGATGAAGAATGAAGTGGATGCCCTTGAGAACAAAGTCAGAATGGGATGTTAGATTGTGTTTCAATAATGCATTCTATTGCTGCACCTCCTTTCTCATGCTCCATACAGGAGTAGAGTGATTGATATTAAAGGAGACAAGAATAAACTTGTCTTCCTATTCGATGTTGTTGAGAATCTCCAATGTTTCAGTGGTGTCCCTTAAATGGCTGGTTTATATCGCTACCAGCAGTTGTTGATGGTGACAATGTATTCGGAAAGCTTTGTGTAAAGTGAACCAATTTCTGGCACAACTTGTCGTCCGAGCGGGTAGTCATGGCTTTTATGTATTTTGGGAAGGAAATAAAAGACAGGTAACCTGGGATACTGTTGTTTAAGGTCATTATATTATATTCAGACTTGTCCAGAACTCCTTCTCTTTGGCTTTCAAGAAGGTAATGTTCTAGTTCTCTTTTGAAATCTTATGTTGGGTCTTTTTGAAGAGTTCATACATGCCTTGGTTATACCTTTCCTTGTCCATGATGACAATTCCCCCTACCTTAACTGTGGGTTCGATCACAATGTTGTGATGTTCTTTCAAGTTCTAAGTGCTTCTCTTTCCTCCATTGCACGGCTGAAGCCCTTCTCTTTTAGATCAGTATGTACATGGGTCTGCTCTACCAGCTAACTCATCAGGTCTGATTTATGTTTATAGAATAATTTATTTAAACTTAGTATCCGTGTGAGCTTTTGAAGGTCAATGAATGTCTGGAATTCGTTGAGGTTGTTGGATGGTGCAAGCCTCAAGCCTTTTCTTAGCAGAAGGACCTCTGTATGTACTCAAATTAAAGAACCCTGTTGGCCGTATGTTTTCTTTTTCTTCAACTTAGCATTCAGGCAAAGTAGCACAGTACACAACATCCTACACCAATAGACATTAACCAGTGTCAAAGCCAAGTCACGATGCCCATACACTGCCCTCACACACACACACGCAACTACTAGAGCCTTGGAAGCCGAAGAGATGTGGCCTACATGAGTACTGTGTCACAGCCATGGGCTACATTACATCATGTTCTCCAAGTGGGCAAAAGGTAGCAGAACCAATGGGGGAGAATCTATAAGTCCCTGGGCAGCTAGAGTCTCAATGATGATCAAGGCAGTGTAGACCAGTATTGATGGGGAAGGGCAACAGGAGAGAAGTGATCAGCAACACAGAATCATGGGAAGCAGCAGAAAGTAAGAGACGCATAAGGGCAGAGCAGGATACAGAGACAGGTCATGGGATAAAGAGCATCAGTACACAGAGCCTTCAATCAGAGCCTGGAGGGTAGGTACTAACTACACAATGACAGGTTTGTGGTTAAAGTGCTGTGTACGAGACAATGACGTGTGTGTGGTGGTGGTGGTGAGTGTATGCATAGGGTGAGGGGAATCACATAATAGTTTGCTTACCTATTATAGTATATAACTAAACAATCAGGTATTATTAAACCAGTAAGATACTGGTAATGTCACATGGGGTGGTGCATAGCTACATTTATTAACAAGGTCACAAGGGGAGTCATCCCACTGACAGACCCAACTTCTACTGATGTATGAGTTACACCAGAGAGTGTGGAGGGGAGACTGGTCAGATCTCTGGGCTGGTAACACACAGTGACATGATGTGAGGGGAGAGCAGGAGTATAATAGGGGCTGATGGCACCTGATGTATGAGATACACCAGAGAGTGTGGGGAGAAGACTGGTCAGATATCTGGGCTGGTAATACACAGTGACATGATGTGAGGGAGAGAGCAGGAGTATAATAGGGGATGATGTCTCCTGATGTATGAGATACACCAGAGAGTGCGGGGAGGAGACTGGTCAGATTTCTGGGCTGGTAACACAGTGACATGATGTGAGGGGAGAGCAGGAGTATAATAGGGGCTGATTTCTCCTGATGTATGAGATACACCTGAGAGTGCGGGGAAGAGACTGGTCAGATTTCTGGGCTGGTAACACAGTGACATGATGTGAGGGGAGAGCAGGAGTATAATAGGGGCTGATTTCTCCTGATGTATGAGATACACCTGAGAGTGTGGGGAGGAGACTGGTCAGATCTCTGGGCTGGTAACACACAGTGACATGATGTGAGTGGGAGAGCAGGAGTATAATAAGGGCTGATGACTCCTGATGTATGAGATACACCAGAGAGTGTAGTGAGCAGACTGGTCAGATCTCTGGGCTGGTAACACACAGTGACATGATGTGAGGGAGAGAGGAGTATAATAGGGGCTGATGTATGAGATACACCAGGGAGTGTGGGGAGGAGACTGGTCAGATCTCTGGGCTGGTAACACACAGTGACATGATGTGAGGGGGAGAGCAGGAGTATAATAGGGGCCGATGGCTCCTGATGTACGAGATACACCAGAGAGTGTGGGTGGAGACTGGTCAGATCTCTGGGCTGGTAACACACAGTGACATGATGTGAGGGGGAGAGCAGGAGTGTAATAGGGGCTGATGTCTCCTGATGTACAAGATACACCAGAGAGTGTGGGGGGAGACTGGTCAGATCTCTGGGCTGGTAACACACAGTGACATGATGTAAGGAGGAGAGCAGGAGTATAATAGGGGCTGATGTCTCCTGATGTACAAGATACACCAGGGAGTGTGGGGAGAAGACTGGTCAGATCTCTGGGCTGGTAATACACAGTGTCATGATGTGAGTGGGAGAGCAGGAGTATAATAGGGGCTGATGGCTCCTGATAAATGAGATACACCAGAGAGTGTGGGGAGGAGACTGGTCAGATCTCTGGGCTGGTACCACACAGTGACACGATGTGAGGGGGAGAGCAGGAGTATAATAGGGGCTGATGGCTCCTGATGTATGAGATACACCAGAGAGTGTGGGGAGGAGACAGTTCAGATCTCTGGGCTGGTAACACACAGTGACATGATGTGAGGGGAGAGCAGGAGTATAATAGGGGCTGATGGCTCCTGACTCCCCCACTTGTCAGATACATTTCCCTTATTAGTCAATACTGATAAAGGAGGGTGTAGGATAAGAGATTGCTGTAGTCACTGAGCAAGGAGAATATGTGACTCTTTTTTGTAAGAAGTGATTATTACTCACCTGTGCCGATATCTGTAGGGATCTCCTCCTCCTTACACTGCTGATCACCCCTCACATACGTCTCTTCTTCTCCCTCTATATCTTCTGCCTTCATATCAGTCACATACGTCTCTTCTTCTCCCTCTGTATCTTCTCCCTTTATATCAGTCACATACGTCTCTTCTTCTCCCTCTGTATCTTCTGCCTTTATATCAGTCACATACGTCTCTTCTTCTCCCTCTATATCTTCTGCCTTTATATCAGTCACATATGTCTCTTCTTCTCCCTCTATATCTTCTGCCTTTATATAAGTCACATACATCTCTTCTTCTCCCTCTATATCTTCTGCCTTTATATTAGTCAGGTTTTCACTCTAAATGACCCCAAGAAAAAATAAAACAATAGCGTAATTATGTCTAATAACATTAAGCGAGAACAAACAGCACAATACAATTATGTCTTTAGTGTACAATAGTATATTGGTGAGACCCTATATACCACCTACCTGATCCTCCTGTGGGGTCCTGTAATTCTCCTCTGTACATTCCTGGGAATACAGGGGACGGGGACATCTCTCTGGGGTATCTCTGTTACTGGGTCCATCTGTAGGAGACACACAGTGATTGAGTACAGTGTATATATGTGATTATCAGATGATGTGTGTATATAGGGGCCCCCATACCTGCTCTCCCCTGTACAATACATGACAGTCTCCTCTTACCCAGTGATGTGAGGGGCCAGTGATTCTCCATCATCACGTCCTTGTACAGACCCCTGTATTCCTCTATATAATCCCCCTCCTGCATGGAGACATAGACAGTGACATCCTGACACCTTATAGGCACCCGACACACACAGTGATGCAGTCATCACCCAGACACGTCCCCCGGTGTTACTGTATAATGTCCCATTCCCAGCAGTCACCTCCCCAGTCATCACCCAGACACGTCCCCCGGTGTTACTGTATAATGCCCATTCCCAGCAGTCACCTCTCCAGTCATCACCCAGACACGTCCCCCGGTGTTAATGTATAATGCCACAATCCCGGCAGTCACCTCTCCAGTCATCTCCCAGACACGTCCCCCGTGTAACTGTATAATGCCCCATTCCCTGCAGTCACCTCTCCAGCCATCACCCAGACACATCCCCTGGTGTTACTGTATAATGTCCCATTCCCAGCAGTCACCTCTCCAGCCATCACCCAGACACATCCCCCGGTGTTGCTGTATAATGCTCAATTTCCGTCAGTCACCTCTCCAGTGACCACCCAGACACATCCCCTGGTGTTACTGTATAATGTCCCATTCCCAGCAGGCACCTCTCCAGTCATCACCCAGACACATCCCCTGGTGTTACTGTATAATGTCCCATTCCCAGCAGTCACCTCTCCAGTGACCACCCAGACACATCCCCTGGTGTTACTGTATAATGCCCCATTTCCAGCAGTCACCTCCCCAGTCAGCAGCTGAATGATCTTGTTGGTGAGTTGCAGGATCTTCTGGTCATTGTGTCTCTCATGTATCAGTGAGTGAGGTGGAGGCACCGTGATGGGTCTCTGGGTCCTGCTTAGTCCTCCTGATACACGGGGATGGCTGCTGGGTGTCTCACACTCACCAGATGTCTTCTTCACTACTGTGTGTTCCTGTGTATCGGGGGAGGTATCCGGTTGATAGACAGTGTCTAGTTAGACAGTCAATAGACAGACATATGTTAGACAGACATATCTATGTTGGCATAGAGTTGGACATAAACCTTGTGGCGAGCGCAGAGAGCCCCGAGCCCGAAGCATGGAGAGCGCAGCGAGCCCCGCGAAGGTATGCTTTTCTACAATTGAGGGTCCCAGATGAGAAAACTATCCACACAAACCACAAAAATGCAAAAAACATGGTGTCTACCTTTTTTGTGTCAACGATTTTCATGTCGAACTTTTGACCCTGTCGACCTTCTGACCCTGTCGACCTAATATCTGTCTATGATGTCTAACTAGACACTGTCTATCCATCAACCCGCAACCATTGGGAGAGACACCAAATATCACTGCATACACTCCTAGATCCCCTCACCTCCCCAGCCATGTCCCTGCGTTATTACTATAGATATAAGTGATGTCACTGTGACACTCCCAGATCCCCTCACCTCCCCAGTCATGTCCCTGTATTATTACTACAGATATAAGTGATGTCACTGTGATGCTTTCAGATCCCCTCACATCCACCGGTCATATCCCTGTATTATTACTACAGATATAACTGACGTCACTGTGATGCTCCAATACCCCCTCACCTCCCCAGTCATGTCCCTGCATTATTAATATAGATATATGATGTCAAAATTACACTCCCTGATCCGCTCACCTCCCCAGTCATGTCCCTGTATTATTACTATAGACATAAGTGATGTCAATGTGACACTTAAAGTTCCCCTCACCTCCCTAGTCATGTCCCTGTATTGTTACTATAGATGTGACATCACTGTGACATTCCCAGATCCCCTCGCCTCCCCAGTCATGTCCCTGTATTATTACTATAGATGTGACATCACTGCAACACTCCCAGATCCCCTCACCTCCCCAGTCATGTCCCTGTATTATTACTATAGATATAAGTGATGTAATTGTGACGCTCCCAGATCCCCTTACCTCCCCAGTCTTAGCTCTGTATTATTACTATAGATATAAGGGACGTCACTGTGATGCTCCCAGATCCCGTCACCTCCCCAGTCATGTCCCTGTATTATTACTATAGATATATGTGATATCACTGAGATGTTCCCAGATACCCTCACCTCCCCAGTCATGTCCCTGTATTATTACTATAGATATAAGTGATGTCACTATGACACTCCCTGATACCCTCACCCCACCCAGTCATGTTCCTGTATTATTCCTATATATATATGTGATGTCACCCTGACACTCCCAGATCCCCTCACCTCCCCAGTTAGCAGCTAAATAATCTCCAGGATGATATTTATTATCCTCTCAGTCTTGTGACTCCTGTCCGTATCCATCCTCAGTGAATCAGTGAATACAGAACATGTGATCTGTAATAAAGACTCTGCCTTCTCACAGCTGGAGTGACTGGGAATAAATATAACACATATAATATAACACATATAATACACATCAGTAAGTCTCCTCTTTCCCCCCAGCCATAGATTACTGTTCAGTGTCTGTCAGAGGTTCCTGTGACCCAGACTCCTCAGCGGCCGTCACATAATGCTGCATTGAATAATGTTACACAAATCCTCCTGGCCAGGGGCTTATTCCTCCTGGACACACAATTATATCGGATATAAATACCAGTATCCCAGTGGTTTGCAAACTGTGTGCCTATGCACCCTTGGGTGCTGCAGAGCTCTTGCAGGGTTGGTGGTCCAGGACCAAATCAAATTATTTACGGTTAAAGGGACAGGCAAAACTAGTGCTTGTGGCTTCCAATCATAACACATGCGGACAATCACATGACTGACCCTAAGGGTGGCAGAGAGGCACAATTTACTTTAACAATTTTTTCTAAATTTGAAACTTATGGCCAAGGGGTGCCATGAAAAAAATAAATGATAGTCTAGGGCGCTGTGATTCAACAAAGTCTGGGAACCAGTGGACTATTCACTCTATTTCCTAGAGACATACAGATAACATACACGTATAATCAGAAGGGGGGTGCTGGTGAGTATTTCTGTTAAAGCAGATGTATTTCTATTATGTACAATACAGGTTCTAGGAATGATTCCTGCCCCACAGCCCATGTGTTACCATTCCTCGCATAGATATAGGATACATTATTCCATTACACAGATTCCCGATGGACATGCAGCAATAATAACAGGACACCACAGGCTGCTCCCCCTGTATTATAATAATAATAACAACAACAACAACAACAACAACAGGACACCACAGGCTGCTCCTCCTGTATAATAACAACAACAACAACAACAACAACAGGACACCACAGGCTGCTCCCCCTGTATAATAATAATAACAATAACAACAGGACACCACAGGCCGCTCCCCCTGTACAACAATAATAATAATATCATCAACAACAACAACAACAGGACACCACACGCTGCTCCCCCTGTATAATAATAATAATAATTTAAAAAAACAGGACACCACAGTCTACTCCCCCTGTATAATAACAACAAAAATATCATGACACCACAGGCTGCTCCCCCTGTATAATAATAATAATAATAATAATAACAACAACAACAAACACACCATAGTCTGCTCCCCCTGTACAATAGTAATAAGACAACACCACAAGCTGTTTTTCCTGCATAATAATAATAATAATAATAATAAGGTTGTTAATAATAATAATAACAACAACAACAACAACAACAACAACAACAGTACACCACCGGCTGCTCCTACTGTATAATAATAATAATAACACACCACAGGATACTCCCCCTGTATAATAATAATAATAATAATAACAACAACAACAACAACAACAACAACAACAACAACAACAACAACAGGACACCAAAGGCTACTCCCTCTGTATAATAATAATAATAATAATAATAATAATAACAACAACAACAACAACAACAGGACACCACAGGCTGCTCCCCCTGTATAATAATAATAATAATAATTTAAAAAAAACAGGACACCACAGTCTACTCCCCCTGTATAATAACAACAAAAATATCATGACACCACAGGCTGCTCCCCCTGTATAATAATAATAATAATAACAAACACACCATAGTCTGCTCCCCCTGTACAATAGTAATAAGACAACACCACAAGCTGTTTTTCCTGCATCATAATAATAATAATAATAATAATAAGGTTGTTAATAATAATAACAACAACAACAACAACAACAACAACAACAACAACAACAGTACACCACCGGCTGCTCCTACTGTCTAATAATAATAACACACCACAGGATGCTCCCCCTGTATAATAATAATAATAATAATAACAACAACAACAACAACAACAACAGGACACCAAAGGCTACTCCCTCTGTATTATAATAATAATAACAACAACAACAACAACAACAACAGGACACCACAGGCTGCTCCTCCTATATAATAATAAGACCAGGACACCACAGGCTGCTCCCCCTGTATAATAATAATAATAATAATATTATTATTATTATTATTATGCAGGGGGAGCAGCCTGTGGTGTCCTGGTGTTATTATTATTATTATTATACAGGTGGAGCAGCCTGTGGTGTCTTGTTGTTGTTGTTGTTGTTATTATTATTATTATTATTATCAACAACAAGACACCACAGGCTGCTCCTCCTGTATAATAATAATAACAACAACAACAACAACAACAAGATACTACAGGCAGCACCCCCTGTATAATAATATTAGGACACCACAGGCTGCTCCACCTGTATAATAATAATAATAATAATAATAATAATAATAATAATAATAATAGACACACAGGCTGCTCCTCCTGAATAATAATAATAATAATAATAATAATAATAATAATAATAATAATATTAGGACACCACAGGCTGCTCCTCCTGTATAATAATACCAACAGGACTCCACAGGCTGCTCCTCCTGTAGAATAATAATACTAACAACAGGACACCACAGGCTGCTTCTCCTGTATAATAATAATACTAATACTAACAACAGGACAGCACAGGCTTCTCCTCCTGTATAATACTAATAACAACAACAACAACAACAAGACACCACAGGATGCTACTCCTGTATAATAATAATAAAAATAACAACAACAACACAGGCCGCTCCCCCTGTATAATAATAATAATAACAACAACAACAACAACAACAGGACACCACAGGCTGCTCCCCCTGTATACTAATAACAGGACACCACAGGCTGCTCCACCTGTATAATAATAATACCAGGAAACCACAGGCCGCTCCCCCTGTATAATAATAATACCAGGAAACCACAAGCCGCTCCCCCTGTATAATAACACCAGGACACCACAGGCTGCTCCCCCTGTATAATAATTACACCAGGACACCACAGGCAGCTCCCCCTGTATAATAATAACAGGATACCACAGGCAGCACCCCCTGTATAATAATATTAGGACACCACAGGCTGCTCCACCTGTATAATAATAATAATAATAATAATAATGACACACAGGCTGCTCCTCCTGAATAATAATAATAATAATAATAATAATAATAATAAGATTTTACTTACCGATAAATCTATTTCTCGTAGTCCGTAGTGGATGCTGGGGACTCCGTCAGGACCATGGGGAATAGCGGCTCCGCAGGAGACAGGGCACAAAATGTAAGCTTTTAGGATCACATGGTGTGTACTGGCTCCTCCCCCTATGACCCTCCTCCAAGCCTCAGTTAGGTACTGTGCCCGGACGAGCGTACACAATAAGGAAGGATCTTGAATCCCGGGTAAGACTCATACCAGCCACACCAATCACACCGTACAACCTGTGATTTGAACCCAGTTAACAGTATGATAACAACGAAGGAGCCTCTGAAAAGATGGCCCACAACAATAACAACCCGATTTTTGTAACAATAATTATGTACAAGTAATGCAGACAATCCGCACTTGGGATGGGCGCCCAGCATCCACTACGGACTACGAGAAATAGATTTATCGGTAAGTAAAATCTTATTTTCTCTAACGTCCTAGTGGATGCTGGGGACTCCGTCAGGACCATGGGGATTATACCAAAGCTCCCAAACGGGCGGGAGAGTGCGGATGACTCTGCAGCACCGAATGAGAGAAACTCCAGGTCCTCCTCAGCCAGGGTATCAAATTTGTAGAATTTTACAAACGTGTTCCCCCCTGACCACGTAGCTGCTCGGCAAAGTTGTAAAGCCGAGACCCCTCGGGCAGCCGCCCAAGATGAGCCCACCTTCCTTGTGGAATGGGCATTTACAGATTTTGGCTGTGGCAGGCCTGCCACAGAATGTGCAAGCTGAATTGTACTACAAATCCAACGAGCAATAGTCTGCTTAGAAGCAGGAGCACCCAGCTTTTTGGGTGCATACAATATAAACAGCAAGTCAAACTTTCTGACTCCAGCCGTCCTGGAATTATATATATATATATATATATATATATATATATATATTTTTTTTTTTTTTTTTTTTTCTTCAGGGCCCTGACAACGTCTAGCAACTTGGAGTCCTCCAAGTCCCTAGTAGCCGCAGGCACCACAATAGGTTGTTTCAGTTGAAACGCTGACACCACCTTAGGAAGAAACTGGGGACAAGTCCGCAGTTCTGCCCTGTCCGAATGGAAAATTAAATATGGGCTTTTGTAAGACAAAGCCGCCAATTTTGACAATCGCCTGGCCGAGGCCAGGGCCAACAGCATGGTCACTTTCCATGTGAGATATTTCAAATCCACAGATTTGAGCGGTTCAAACCAATATGATTTGAGGAATCCCAACACTACGTTGAGATCCCACGGTGCCACTGGAGGCACAAAAGGGGCTGTATATGCAATACTCCCTTGACAAACGTCTGGACTTCAGGAACCGAAGCCAATTCTTTCTGGAAGAAAATCTACAGGGCCGAAACTTGAACCTTAATGGACCCCAATTTGAGGCTCATAGACACTCCTGTTTGCAGGAAGTGCAGAAATCGACCTAGTTGAAATTTCTTCGTGGGGCCTTCCTGGCCTCACCCACGCAACATATTTTCACCACATGTGGTGATAACGTTGTGCGGTCACCTCCTTCCTGGCTTTGACCAGGGTAGGTATGACCTCTTCCGATATGCCTTTTCCCTTAGGATCCGGCGTTCAACCGCCATGCCGTCAAACGCAGCCGCGGTAAGTCTTGGAACAGACATGGTACTTGCTGAAGCAAGTCCCTTCTTAGCTCCCGAGGCCATTAGTCCTCTGTGAGCATCTCTTGAAGTTCCGGGTACCAAGTCCCTCTTGGCCAATCCGGAGCCACGAGTATAGTTCTTACTCCTCTACGTCTTATAATTCTCAATACCTTGGTTATGAGAAGCAGAGGAGGGAACACATACACCGACTGTTACACCCACGGTGTTACCAGGACGTCCACAGCTATCGCCTGAAGGTCTCGTGACCTGGCGCAATACCTGTCCCGTTTTTTGTTCGGGCGGGACGCCATCATGTCCACCTTTGGTCTTTCCCAACGGTTCACAATCATGCGGAAAACTTCCCGATGAAGTTCCCACTCTCCCGGGTGGAGGTCGTGCCTGCTGAGGAAGTCTGCTTCCCAGTCGTCCACTCCCGGAATGAACACTGCTGACAGTGCTATCACATGATTTTCCGCCTAGCGAAAAATCCTTGCAGTTTTGCCACTGCCCTCCTGCTTCTTGTGCCGCCCTTTCTGTTTACGTGGGCGACTGCCGTGATGTTATCCCACTGGATCAATACCGGCTGACCTTGAAGCAGAGGTCTTGCTAAGCTTAGAGCATTATAAATTTGCTCTTAGCTCCAGTATATTTATGTGGAGAGAATTCTCCAGACTTGATCACACTCCCTGGAAATTTTTTCCCTGTGTGACTGCTCCCCAGCCTCTCAGGCTGGCCTCCGTGGTCACCAGCATCCAATCCTGAATGCCGAATCTGCGGCCCTCTAGAAGATGAGAACTCTGTAATCACCACAGGAGAGACACCCTTGTCCTTGGATATAGGGTTATCCGCTGATGCATCTGAAGATGCGATCCGGACCATTTGTCCAGCAAATCCCACTGAAGAGTTCTTGCGTGAAATCTGCCGAATGGAATCGCTTCGTAATAAGCCACCATTTTTACCAGGACTCTTGTGCAATGATGCACTGACACTTTTCCTGGTTTTAGGAGGATCCCGATTAGCTCGGATAACTCCCTGGCTTTCTCCTCTGGGAGAAACACCTTTTTCTGGACTGTGTCCAGAATCATCCCTAGGACCAGCAGACGTGTCGTCGGAACAACTGCGGTTTTGGAATATTTAGAATCCACCCGTGCTGTCGTAGAACTACTTGAGATAGTGCTACTTCGACCTCCAACTGTTCTCTGGACCTTGTTCTTATCAGGAGGTCGTCCATTTTCTTTGAAGACGAATCCTCATTTCGGTCATTACCTTGGTAAGGACCCAGTGTGCCTTGGACAATCCAACGGCATCGTCTGAAACTGATAGTGACAGTTCTGTACCACGAACCTGAGGTACCCTTGGTGAGAAAGGCAAATTTTGGGACATGGAGGTAAGCATCCCTGATGTCCCGGGACACCATATAGTCCCCTTCTTCCCGGTTCGCTATCACTGCTCTGAGTGACTGCATCTGGATTTGAACCTTTGTAAGTGTTCAAATATTTCAGATTTAGAATAGGTCTCACCTAGCCTTCTGGCTTCAGTACCACCATATAGTGTGGAATAATACCCCTTTCCTTGTTGTAGGAGGGGTAATTTTATTATCACCTGCTGGGAATACAGCTTGTGAATTGTTTTCAATACTGCCTCCCTGTCGGAGGGAGACATTGGTACAGCAGACTACAGGAACCTGCGAGGGGGAAACGTCTCGACATTCCAATCTGTACCCCTTGGATACTACTTGTAGGATCCAGGGGTCCTGTACGGTCCCAGCGTCATGCTGAGAACTTGGTAGAAGCGGTGGAGGGCTTCTGTTCCTGGGAATGGGCTGCCTGCTGCAGTCTTCTTCCCTTTCCTCTATCCCTGGGCAGATATGACTCTTATAGGGACGAAAGGACTGAGGCTGAAAAGACGGTGTCTTTTTCTGCAGAGATGTGACTTAGGGTAAAAAACTGTGGATTTTCCAGCAGTTGCCGTGGCCACCAGGTCCCATGGACCGACCCCAAATAATTCCTCCCCTTTATACGGCAATACATCTTTGTGCCGTTTGGAATCTGCATCACCTGACCACTGTCATGTCCATAAACATCTTCTTGCAGATATGGACATCGCATTTACTCTTGATGCCAGAGTGCAAATATCCCTCTGCGCATCTCGCATATATAGAAATGCATCCTTTAAATGCTCTATAGTCAATAAAATACTGTCCCTGTCAAGGGTATCAATATTTTTAGTCAGGGAATCCGACCAAGCCACCTCAGCTCTGCACATCCAGGCTGAGGCGATCGCTGGTCGCAGTATAACACCAGCATGTGTGTGTATACTTTTTAGGATATTTTCCAGCCTCCTATCAGCTGGCTCCTTAAGTACGGCCCTATCTGTAGATGGTACCGCCACTTGTTCTGATAAGCATGTGAGCGCCTTATCCACCCTAAGGGGTGTTTCCCAACGCGCCCTAACTTCTGGCGGGAAACGGTATACCGCCAATAATTTGCTATCGGGGGAAACCCACGCATCTCACACACTTCATTTAATTTATCTGATTCAGGAAAAACTACAGGTAGTTTTTTCACATCCCACATAACACCCTTTTTTGTGGTACTTGTAGTATCAGAAATATGTAACACCTCCTTCATTGCCCTTAACGTGTGGCCCTAAAGGAAAATACGTTTGTTTCTTCACCGTCGACACTGAAATCAGTGTCCGTGTCTGGGTCTGTGTCGACCGACTGAGGTAAATGGGCGTTTTACAGCCCCTGACGGTGTTTGAGACGCCTGGACAGGTACTAATTTGTTCGCCGGCCGTCTCATGTCGTCAACCGGCTTGCAGCGTGTTGACATTATCACGTAATTCCATAAATAAGCCATCCATTCCGGTGTCGACTCCCTAGAGAGTGACATCACCATTACAGGCAATTTGCTCCGCCTCCTCACCAACATTTTCCTCATACATGTCGACACACACGTACCGACATACAGCACACACATAGGGAATGCTCTGATAGAGGACAGGAGCCACTAGCCCTTTGGGGAGACAGAGGGAGAGTTTGCCAGCACACACCAAAACGCTATAATTATACAGGGACAACCTTTATATAAGTGTTCCTCCCTTATAGCATTTTAATATATATATTCATATCGCCAAATCAGTGCCCCCCCTCTCTGTTTTAACCCTGTTTCTGTAGTGCAGTGCAGGGGAGAGCATGGGAGCCTTCCCACCAGCATTTCTGTGAGGGAAAATGGCGCTGTGTGCTGAGGAGAATAGGCCCCGCCCCCTTTTCGGTGGGCTTCTTCTCCGGAGTCTGTGATATCTGGCAGGGGTTAAATACATCCATATAGCCTCAAGGGCTATATGTGATGTATTTTTCGCCATACAGGTATTATACATTGCTGCCCAGGGCGCCCCCCCCCCGCGCCCTGCACCCTCCGTGACCGTTGTGTGAAGTGTGCTGACAACAATGGCGCACAGCTGCAGTGCTGTGCGCTACCTGATGAAGACTGAAAGTCTTCTGCCGCCTGGTTCCGGACCTCTTCAATCTTCAGCATCTGCAAGGGGGGTCGGCGGCGCGGCTCCGGGACGAACCCCAGGGCGAGACCTGTGTTCCGACTCCCTCTGGAGCTAATGGTGTCCAGTAGCCTAAGAAGCCAATCCATCCTGCACGCAAGTGAGTTCACTTCTCTCCCCTAAGTCCCTCGATGCAGTGAGCCTGTTGCCAGCAGGACTCACTGAAAATAAAGAACCTAAAAACTTTTTCTAAGCAACTCTTTAAGAGAGCCACCTAGATTGCACCCTGCTCGGACGGGCACAAAAACCTAACTGAGGCTTGGAGGAGGGTCATAGGGGGAGGAGCCAGTACACACCATGTGATCCTAAAAGCTTACTTTTTGTGCCCTGTCTCCTGCGGAGCCGCTATTCCCCATGGTCCTGACGGAGTCCCCAGCATCCACTAGGACGTTAGAGAAAATAATAATAATAGGACACCACAGGCTGCTCCTCCTGTATAATAATACCAACAGGACTCCACAGGCTGCTCCTCCTGTAGAATAATAATAATAATACTAACAACAGGACACCACAGGCTGCTTCTCCTGTATAATAATACAGGTTGAGTATCCCATATCCAAATATTCCGAAATACGGAATATTCCGAAATACAGACTTTTTTGAGTGAGACTGAGATAGTGAAACCTTTGTTTTTTGATGGCTCAATGTACACAAACTTTGTTTAATACTCAGTTATTAAAAATATTGTATTTAATGACCTTCAGGCTGTGTGCATAAGGTGTATATGAAACATAAATGAATTGCGTGAATGTACACACACTTTGTTTAATGCACAAAGTTTTTAAAAGTATTGGCTAAAATTACCTTTAGGCTGTGTGTATAAGATGTATATGTGACATAAATGCATTCTGTGCTTAGATTTAGGTCCCATCACCCTAATATCTCATTATGGTATGCAATTATTCCAAACTACGGAAAAATCCGATATCCAAAATTCCTCTGGTCCCAAGCATTTTGGATAAGGGAGACTCAACCTGTAATACTAATACTAACAACAGGACAGCACAGGCTTCTCCTCCTGTATAATACTAACAACAACAACAACAACAACAACAACAACAACACACCACAGGATGCTACTCCTGTATAATAATAATAAAAATAACAACAACAACAACAACAACAACAACACAGGCCGCTCCCCCTGTATAATAATAATAATAATAATAATAATAATACTAAAAACAGGACACCACAGGCTGCTCCCCCTGTATAATAATAACAACAGGACACCACAGGCTGCTCCCCCTGTATAATAATAATAACAGGAAACCACAGGCCGCTCCCCCTGTATAATAATAACACCAGGACACCACAGGCTGCTCCCCCTGTATAATAATTACACCAGGACACCACAGGCAGCTCCCCCTGTATAATAATAATAACAGGATACCACAGGCAGCACCCCCTGTATAATAATATTAGGACACCACAGGCTGCTCCACCAATATAATAATAATAATAATATTATTATTAATGACACCACAGGCTGCTCCTCCTGTATTATAATAATAATAATAATAATAATAATAATAATAATAATAATAATAATACTAAAAACAGGACACCACAGGCTGCTTCTCCTGTATAATAATAATAATAATAATAATAATAATACTAAAAACAGGACACCACAGGCTGCTTCTCCTGTATAATAATAACAGGACACCACAGGCTGCTCCTCCTGTATAATAATACCAACAGGACTTCACAGGCTGCTCCTCCTGTATAATAATAATAATACTACTACCAACAACAGGACACCACAGGCTGCTTCGCCTGTACAATAATAACAACAACAACAACAACAGGACACCACAGGCTGCTTCGCCTGTATTATAATAATAATAATAACAACAACAACAAGAGGACACCACAGGCTGCTCCCCCTGTATAATACACACAGAGTGGGCAGCAGCCTCACCCTAGGAGCTGACACTCCATATCTCCCAACATGGCCCTCTCCAGGAGGGACAGAATGCTCTGCTCCGGGACTTCACTCTTAATAAATGATTGCCAGCACCTGTGCTGAACACAGGGCCGGACTGGGACTAAAAATAGGCCCTGGCATTTTTAAAGCACACAGGCCCACCTCTGTGACTCCTCCCCTTACTATCCCTGACTCCTCCCACTTATTAGTCTATGTTCTACAAATATAATTAATATTCTAACAACATACAAGCGTACATCATTCTCTATTAAAATATACACAACCAGTGGTTGAAGTGTACATTTTTAAGTGGGGGTATGGAAATGTGAGGTTTGTAATTAAGCGCGCGCCCCAAAAAGGGGGCGTAGCCACTCAAAATGGGGCGTGGCATTCAGTGTCGTTTACCACACCATACACCCCTTATACGCATTATGCACCACAATAGTAGGACCCCTTATACTATCTAGTACTGCTGCCCCTTTCACATTATACCACACCGTATGAGCCAAAATTCACATTACAGCACCCGGTATGAGCCGAAATTTACATTATATGCCCCCGATAGTGCAGTGCCAGGTATACAAATGCCCCCACAGTGCCAGGTATACAAATGCCCCCACAGTGCCAGGTATACAAATGCCCCCACAGTGCCAGGTATACAAATGCCCCCACAGTGCCAGGTATACAGATGCCCCCACAGTGCCAGGTATACAAATGCCCCCACAGTGCCAGGTATACAGATGTCCCCACAGTGCCATTTAAACAATTGTCCCCACAGTGCTAGGTATACAAATGCCCCACAGTGCCATTTAAACAATTGTCCCCACAGTGCCAGGTATACAAATGCCCCACAGTGCCAGCCAATTGCCCCCACAGTGCCAGATATACAATTGCCCCCACAGCAGCCAGTGCTGCAGCTGCTTACCACTGCTGCACTGCTGCTGCTCCTCCTCCTCCGGGCTGTGAGGGACGGGGGTGAGTGCGCCGGGGGTGAGAGCGCGGGGCGCTCGCCAGCGCGGCTGTGTCTGGCGTGGTGGCGTATAGCGTTCAAACCAGCCGCCGGTTCGTGAGCCAATCAGAGCTCGCGGACCGGCGGCTTCTGATTGGCTGCCGGTCCGCGAGCTCTGATTGGCTCACGAACCAGCGGCTGCTGCTTTGAAGTCCGCTATACGCGCCGCGCCAGACACAGCCGTGCTGGCGGGCGCTCTCCTGACAGCTGAGACACGCTGCCGCCGGACTGAGCGGCAGCGCGTCTCAGTGATCGCTGGACCGGCCCACGTGGCCATCGGCCCTTCTGGCATTTGCCAGAAGTGCCAGATGGCCAGTCCGGCCCTGGCTGAACACCTTTCCTATACATTAACCTGTGCAACACAGGTGCTGGCAATCATACAGTAAGAGGTAAGCCCAGAAGCAGAGCATTCTGTCCCTCCAGGAGAGGGTCATATTGGGAGGTATGTAACCCGCTGCTGCTGCTCCAAGGGGGGATTACCTGAGTGACAGGAGCCCCCAGCGATCTGCTGGCCCAGGCAGGGGGAAGAGGAGAGGAAACACCGCAGTCTGGGCCACAACAACATGGCCACCGGGCCACAGTAACATATATTTCTCCCCCTAGTGACGGCTTATTACCGTGTGACGTCATGCAGTGTGTACAGCGCGCCCTCTAGCTGCAGCAGCTGCCGGCGGCCACCAGGGGGAGATAGTGTAACAGAGAGGTGTCCGGTATTATAGGACTCCGGGAACATGGCCGCCGCCTCGTATTCTCCTCTGCTCCTGCTGTAGCTGCTGCCACGCCGGGGCTACGGCATAATGGCGGCTGCTGTGTGACAGGTATAGGTGTGTTCCTGCCGCGCACGCGCGCATGTGTGTGCCAGGCACTGTGGTTATATTGTTGAAGCTAGATCCAAGTGGGCTACGGGACTTTTTCCGTCAGGGGGAGGAGTCACGACACAAGGGGGAGGGGCTAAGCCAGCGGGATAGTTCCTCTACTATCCACACCACCAACTATCACCTACCGTAATCAGGTGGCGAGCGTACTTTTCGAGTACCCTGTTCGGCCGTAGCTCCTCCCCCTGGTGACGTGTCTCCTCCCCTAGGAACGTCAGAAGGTCCCTTCTCCCACTCCGATATAGAATCAACCGATGGGTATAGGGTGTGTGTGTGCCGGGCACTATGGGTATAGGGTGTGTGGGCCGGGTGCTATGGGTATAGGGTGTGTGGGCCGGGCGCTATGGGTATATGGTGTGTGTTCCGGGCGCTGCAGGTATAGGGTGTGTGTGCCGGGCGCTATGGGTATAGGGTGTGTGGGCCGGGCGCTATGGGTATAGGGTGTGTGTGCCGGGCGCTGCAGGTATAGGGTGTATGTGCCAGGCGCTATGGGTATAGGGTGTGTGTGTCGGGCGCTATGCGTATAGGGGGTGTGTGTGTCAGGCACTATGGGTATAGGGTGTGTGTGTCGGGCACTATGCACATAGGGTGTGTGTGTGCCAGCCACTATGAGTATTGGGTGTGTGCGTGTGTGCCGAGCACTTTGGGTATAGGGTGTGTGTGTGTTGGGTACTACGGGTATAGGGGGGTGTGTATGCCGGGCGCTATGGGTATAGGGTGTGTGTGCCGGGCGCTATGGGTATAGGGTGTGTGGGCCGGGTGCTATGGGTATAGGGTGTGTGGGCCGGGCGCTATGGGTATAGGGTGTGTGTGCCGGGCGCTATAGGTATAGGGTGTGTGTGCCGGGCGCTATGGGTATAGGGTGTATGTGTCGGGCGCTATGCGTATAGGGGGTGTGTGTGTCAGGCACTATGGGTATAGGGTGTGTGTGTCGGGCACTATGCACATAGGGTGTGTGTGTGCCAGCCACTATGAGTATAGGGTGTGTGTGTGTGTGTGTGTGTGTGTGTGTGTGTGTGTGTGCCGAGCACTTTGGGTATAGGGTGTGTGTGTGTGTTGGGTACTACGGGTATAGGGGGTGTGTATGCCGGGCGCTATGGGTATAGGGTGTGTGTGCTGGGCACTATGGGTATAGGGCGTGTGTGCCGAGCGCTATGGTTATAGGGTGTGTGTGCCGGGCACTAGAGGTATAGGGGGTGTGTGTGCCGGGCGCTATGGGTATAGGGTGTGTGTGCCGGCTGCTATGGGTATATGGTGTGTGTGTGCCGGGCGCTATGGGTATAGGGTGTGTGTGCCGGGTGCTATGGGTATATGGTGTTTGTGTGCCGGGCGCTATGGGTATAGGGTGTGTGGGTGTGCAGGGTACTACGGGTATAGGGGGTGTGTGTGTCGGGCAATTTGGGTATAGGGTGTGGTGTGTCGGGCATTATGAGTATAGGGTGTGTGTGTGTCTGGCACTATAGGTATAGGGTGTGTGTGCCGGGCGCTATGGGTATAGGGAGTGTGTGTGCCGGGCGCTATAGGTATAGGGGGTGTGTGTGCCGGGCGCTATGGGTATAGGGGGTGTGTGTGCCGGGTACTACAGGTATAGGGGGTGTGTTAGTCCCGGGCACTATGGGTATAGGGGTGTGTGTGCCGGGTGCTATGGGTATAGGGTGTGTGTATCTCAGGCACTATGTGTATAGGGTTTGTGTGTGCCAGGCACTTTGGGTATAGGGTGTGTGTGTGTGTCTGGCGCTATGTGTATAGGGTGTGTGTGTGCCGGGCACTTTAGGTATAGGGTGTGACCGGGCACTATGGGTATAGGGTGTGTGTGCCGGGCACTATGGGTATAGGGTGTGTGTGTGTGTGTGTGTCAGGCACTATACATATAGGGTGTGTGTGCCGCACGCTATGGGTATAGGGTGCGTGTGCCAGGCACTATGGGTTTAGGGGGTGCGTGTGTGTGTGTGTGCCGGGCCCTTTGGGTATAGGGTGTGTGTGTGCCGGGCACTATAGGTATTGGGTGTGTGTGTGTGTGTGTGTCTGTCTGGTGCTATGGGTATGGTGTGTGTGTGTGTCGGGCGCTATGTGTATAGGGTGTGTGTGTCGGGCGCTATGTGTATAGGGTGTGTGTGTGTGTCGGGCGCTATGGGTATAGGGTGTGTGTGTCGAGCACTATGGGTATAAGTTGTGTTTGCCGGGCACTATGGGTATAGGGTGTGTGTGTGTGTGTGTGTGTGTGTGTGTGTCGGGCACTATGCATATAGGGGTTTGTGTGCTGGGCACTATGGGTATCGGGTGTGACAGTGCCGGGAACTGTGTGGCATAGGTGCCGATTTATGTTTTTGCTGGTGGGTGCTCAGCGGGATGTGGCAGTGGGAATAAATGGGCGGCCGCTGCAGTGACTAATGCCCATTACACATTTTGCAACAAACCTTAATGCCCATAACACATTGTGCCACACACTGTAATGCCCATTACACATTATGCCACACACTATTATGCCACGCACTGTAATGCCCATTACACATTATGCCACATTACGTAATGCCCATTACACATTATGCCACACTACGTAATGCCCATTACACATAATGCCCATTACACATTATGCCACATTACGTAATGCCCATTACACATTATGCCACACTACGTAATGCCCATTACACATTATGCCACACGCCTTAATGCCCATTACACGTTATGCCCCACAGTTATGACCCTTACACCACTTTATGCCCCACACACAATAATGCCCCTTACAAATGATGCAACACATTAAGGCTTCTAATTACTTTTAAATTGCCTGCCTGTTGTCAGGGGTCTCATGCTCATTGCCAACAAAGTATGGGAGGGAGGGTGGGCGCTGGCATCACTAAGTATACTGGTAGTATACTGCTAGCCAGAGGCAGGACTAACAAGTGGTCGGCCCAGGTGTAAAAATATACTCCACCAACACACCTGAGGGAGGGAGGACACACACTGGGCGCTGGGTAGATGACACACACACACAGGGGGTCCTGGGGGAGGGGGGCATGGTGACACAAACACAGTGGGGCCTGGGGGAGTGGGGCATGGTGACACACACACACACACACACACACACACACACACACACACACACACACACACAGTGGGGCCTGGGGGAGGGGGCATGGTGACACACACACACAGTGGGTCCTGGGGGAGGGGGGCATGGTGACACACACACACACACACACACAGTGGGTCCTGGGGGAGGGGGGCATGGTGACACACACACACACACACACACACACACACACACAGTGGGCGGGGGGCATGGTGACACACACACACACACACACACACACACACACACACACACACACAGTGGGGCCTGGGGGAGGGGGCATGGTGACACACACACACACACACACACACACACACAGTGGGTCCTGGGGGAGTTGGGCATGGTGACACACACACACACACACACACACACACACACACACACACTCACAGTGGGTCCTGGGGAAGAGGGCCATGGTGACACACACACACACACACACATACTTGTTTTTCTATCCTCATCGGGACATATGTCTGGAACCTTCCTCATGGGGACCTATTCAGGAATACCGGCCTAATGAGGACACCCCACATAACTGATTTATTTTCGGGTTTAATTAGAGATAGAGGAAACGTGTATTCAGCAGCAGATACATTTTATTCAGGAAAGGTTCTTTCTCATTTCAGCAGTAATTCGGTTCTTAATGTAAAACTTAACCGAGAGCCAGTTCCGAGCCTTCAGCGCTTGTCGTTCTGCCCTTAGGCACGCATCACAGTCATTCTTGCCCGGCACCTTGAATGAGCGAATGAACCGAATCATGTGACGTTCAACAGCTTTCACTTCTGCTGGGGTCCACGGATTGCGCTTGGTACCCCTTCTGTCACCTGTGCGGGAGAAGAAAGGTCAGTCACCACGCAACGCCACCACCAGTCATGGACGCATCTCAAATGGAATGGACAGTCACACCCACCTTTAGCTGCACCTCCATCCACCGCCGACACCACGCTGCCAGCTTCTTTTCCCATGTGCCCCATGGGAACCTCAGTATCCTGACTCTCTGGCTCATCCCCAGAGTCATCGCTCACCACCTGGATCGGCTCTGTGGATAGAGAAGGACAGGGAAACCGATCACACCAGCCCACTTAGACAGTCAGTCCCTGGAGCCACACTGTCAAGTGATACCTACCGTTTGGATCAATGGAGATCTCTTCCAGATTGTGGCCCCGGAATTCAGCCATTCTCCCTTGCTCGAGAGCCAGAAACAGCTTGCTCAACTTGGCCAGTTGAAGGGTACCCTCCGGGAGGCGGTAATAATGCCGGTGCACCCGAATATCATGTCCAAGGAAATCAGCAAGCTGATCCATCTCTGTATCGCTCAGGTTGAGGACTCTGGAAAGTGTAGCCACATGCTTCCGTAGGCGGGTGGAAGATAATGCTTCGGGGTGCTTGGCCCCACACTCCCGGGCGTAGAGACGTATGCAGTCGGATCCCCTATAATGGGACATGGCTGTTGGCCTAGCAAACATGTAGATATTGTGTGGGGTCACACCACATTCTGTCCGCTTCTCTATGAGGAGCTCCATCGCTTTCTGCATGCTTGGGGATAGCAGGACAGGGACTTTCCTGCCTCTTTTCCCAGGAATCTCAATACGGGAGAAGTGACGACAGAGTGCCTTCTCCAGCTCTGACAGGGCCTGGGCCACATCACCCTGCAAATCGGCTGTGTGCCGTAAATCGAAGGAGGAGAGCAGCATCTTGGAAACCTCACCTTCTCTCCTGCGGTTGAAGAGAATCAGCTGCGTGAGGGTAACTTTGGCCAACATGGACCACTGCTGTTTGGAAGGGTGGGCGGACAACTCATCGATGTACTCTCGCTGACGGTCAAGGAGGTACAGGTTCAAGCGCTTAACATCATCAGTGAAGGGCAGAAGCAGCGGTGCATTCCATTTTATCTCTCGAAGTGTCTTCAGGGCAGCAGTGGAGATTAGCTCGCTCCACCTCGCCTCATAAATTTTCCGAAAGTTTCGGGCACGCTCCTCTGTCAGGGCACTGCCCTCCATCAGTGCCTGACACTCCACCATAGCTGAAATCTTCTGCAAGCTGTGTCCCACCTTCAGAGCCAACGAGGGTATTTTATATGTATTGGTGCGGTCATCGTAACCGGCCAGGCTCCTCACAGCATGCACCACTTGCAGGAAATTCTGTGGGCAAATGAAATCTTCCATACACCGCAACGGTGTGACCTTCATCGCCTTCAGCAGAAGCCGCCCCACCTCTCTGAGCTTCTGACGGATGTAATCATGCTTGCTGACATCAGACCCCAGACGGTTATAGAGGTGCTGACCGAACTGCATAATCCAGCGGTCCCCTTTGATTACCGGTACCACATCATCATAATTCATTCCGCTCAGCAACTTCCAGAGGCCAGTGCCAACATCTTTCGGGAGCGGTGTGGCGTAAGTGAAGAGACCCTGCACCCTGGTTCTTCCAGGTTTGGGGCTGACACTTTTGCGGAGCGGGCACCTCTTCACATGGCGCCACAGGTGCTTCCTGGAGAATAGCCCTTTACATTTTACACAGTGCATGAAATCTTGGGGAGCCGTTGCTTCTTTCGGCTGCTTGCACGGTAGGAGGACTCCGCTGCCCTCGCGGAGAACCCCGACATTATGGGCAAAGTTTCCCCGGGTGCGAATCAGGTCTAGCTGCACTGTCCTTTCCCTGGAGCGCTTCGGAAAGCTGAGTGCCCTTGCAACCTCATGCTCATTGTGGTGGACAGCTTGAACATGTCTCGCAATTTTTGAGAATGGCCTCTCGCACCACAGGCAGAAATTTTTCTTGTTACATGCAATCGAACCATCTGCTTTTCGGGTAAGTACCTGGACCGACACTGCGCGGGCCGGATGGAGACTTGGTTCGGCCTCCGCGGAGCAAGCCCCGGACACTTCCAGAACCTTCCTGCCGTGAAAAGACGTCTCCTCCCCTCCACTATCATCCGAGCTGCTTAACTCTGACGAGTCGGGGAGATAGTCTTCGTCACTGCCGTCGGTTCCGTACATTGCCTCACTGCGACCAGCAGACCCAGCACTTCCGGAGTTTGTGGCGCACACACCGTACCAAGCCCGCGCTTTCTGTCTGACCACGCCCACCGTGAATACAGGGTTCTGGGAATCGAGGGCCCAGGCCCCGGCACGTGCTTCCTATTACACATCCGGAGAGGTGGTTCTTACTAGAGTCACGTGTCGGGCGGCGCGCGCGACACTTTTGCGCCACATGCTCCGATTTTCCCCAGGCTCCTGGAAGCCTGTCCCGGACCGAGAGGTGCCAGTCTCCACTCATCGGCAAGACTTCCACAAATCGTAGTACCGGATTCAGCCCACCAGGGGGCGCTGCGATGGGCAAGGAAGGAAATATCAGACCCGGTTTTCGGGCTCCGCGATTTTTCCGACGAATGCCCTTCTCACCCGAGCTCCGCGGACTTGGGCAACCTTCCCTCTGGATTGAACTGATCTCAGACCCGGTTTTCGGGCTCCGCGATTTTTCCGACGAATGCCCTTCTCACCCGAGCTCCGCGGACTTGGGCAACCTTCCCTCTGGATTGAACTGATCTCAGACCCGGTTTTCGGGCTCCGCGATTTTTCCGACGAATGCCCTTCTCACCCGAGCTCCGCGGACTTGGGCAACCTTCCCTCTGGATTGAACTGATCTCAGACCCGGTTTTCGGGCTCCGCAATTTTTCCGACGAATGCCCTTCTCACCCGAGCTCCGCGGACTTGGGCAACCTTCCCTCTGGATTGAACTGATCTCAGACCCGGTTTTCGGGCTCCGCGATTTTTCCGACGAATGCCCTTCTCACCCGAGCTCCGCGGACTTGGGCAACCTTCCCTCTGGATTGAACTGATCTCAGACCCGGTTTTTGGGCTCCGCGATTTTTCCGACGAATGCCCTTCTCACCCGAGCTCCGCGGACTTGGCCGAAATCATATAAATAATATATAAGCCCGGCAAATGTAAGCGGGACGCGGGTCCGCGCGCGCAGCGCCCCCTGCTGGCCGCGTTGAAAAAAAAAAATAATAATAATCCACCGTTGTGAATTTGCGATGTGTCCGCCTGGCGACACGGAGGGCTCTTGGAAAGAGACGGGCTATCCAAAAATGGAAAGGGAAGAGATCAGTAGAGAAACGATAAAACCAAATAAATAAATAAAATAAAAAATAAAATAAAAAAAAATTCTATCTACATCTACTACCTACAGATACGTTACCGTATCTGTAGGTAGTAGATGTAGACAGATTATTTTTTTTTTTTCTTATCATTTCAATTACATTACAGTTAGAAAATGAAATAATGAACGGATGGATGGATGGATGCAACGGACGGACGGACGGACGGACGGACGGACGGACGGACGGAAGGAAGGAAGGAAGGAAGGA